>NC_081405.1:138256899-139697320 GCF_030272615.1 Cryptomeria japonica | reverse complement strand
GGGGAAGGGAGGGAGGGAGGGAGAGAGGGAGAGAATGGGTATGGAGAGAGAGAGAGAGAGAGAGAGAGAGAGAGAGAGAGAGAGAGAGAGAGGAGGGGGGAGGGAGGAAGAGAAGAAGGGGTATGGAGGAAGGGAGAAGGGTAGAGAGAGAGAGAGAGAGAGAGAGAGAGAGAGAGAGAGAGAGAGAGAGAGAGAGAGAGAGAGAGAGAGAGAGAGAGAGAAGAGGGGTATGGAGGAAGGGAGAAGGGTAGAGAGAGAGAGAGAGAGAGAGAGAGAGAGAGAGAGAGAGAGAGAGAGAGAGAGAAGGGGGAGGGAGAGATAAGGAGGGGGGAGCGAGGGAAGGAGGGAGAGAAGAAGGGGTATGGAGGAAGAGAGAAGGGGAGAGAATCAAGTCTCTATTTTTCACTTAAGTCTCTCTCTCTCTCTCACTCTTTATCTCTGAAGTCTCTTTATCTCTTTATCTCTTCCTCTCATCCTCTATCTCTCTATCTCACTCTCCCCTTCTCTTAGGTGTATCTCTCTCTCATTCTCTCCCTCTATCCTCTCCCTCCCTCTCTCTCTCTCTCTCTCTCTCTCTCTCTCTCTCTCTCTTTGAGTCCCCTTCTCTGTGTCACTCTCTATCTCTATCTCTCCCTCTATTTCCCTCTCTCTCTCTCCATCTCTCTCTCCCCCTCCATTTCCCTTTCTCTATCTCTATCTCCCCCTCTGTCTCTCTATCTCTCTATCTCTCTCTCCATCTCTCTTTCTCTCATTTATCTCTTATCTCTTCGTCTTAGTCTTTATCTATCTATCTCACTCTCCTCCTCTTTTAAGTGTATCCCTCTCCCATTTCATCTGTCTCCTCCCCCTCTCTCCCTCTCTAGGGTCATATGGTATTCTTAGGGGTCATACGGTATCCTAGGGATCCATGCATGTGTCCTAAGGGGTCATAGAACACCATATAACCCCTTAGCACACCATACGACCCATAATGACACCAAATGATGTCCTAAGGGGTCATAGAACACTATATGACCTTTTTGGACACCATACAACCCATAACAACACCATATGGAGTCCTAAGGGGTCAAATGTTGTCCTAAGGGGTTGTTGGAGACCATATGACCCCTAAGGACACCATATGGTGTCCTAAGGAGTCATAAGGTGTCCTAGGGGTCATAAGACACCATAAGACACATAACGACACCATATGGTTTTGTAAGGGGTCATAGGACACCATATGACCCTTAGAACACAATATGACCCCTAACAACATCTAAGGGGTCATAGGACACTATATGATCCCTTAGCACACCATAGGACCTATAACGACACCAAATAGTGTCCTAAGGTGTCATAACACACCATATGACCCTTTAGGACACCATATGGTGTTGTTATGGGTTGTATGGTGTCTTGAGGGGTCATTGGTATCCTATGAACCCTTGGGACACCATATGGTGTTGTTATTGGTCGTATGGTGTCTTAAAGGGTCATATGGTGTCCTAAGGGGTCATAGGACACCATATGACCTCTTAGGAAACAATATGACCTCTAATGACACCTAAGGGGTCATATGGTGGGCTAATAAAATGATATATTATTTAAAGTTATGAATAGAACATCATACAATAGAACATCGATAGTTTAGTTTTGATATAGCTAAGTTAGACCATTGTGAGCATAAGAGAGACTCCAAGCGAAAAAACAATGAGGCTTCACTAAAAAGAAGTGTAAGAGCTTGACCTAACCCTAAGAGTACTACCTTTCTAAAGCATATGATGCTATTAAATTTGCAAGGTTATAGGATTGATCTCGATTGTGACTATAGGAATTACACACTTGATTTTTTTCATGGGTATGTACCCTTCTAGGCCTTTTGACAAGTGATGATCATCATATACTACCACTGCCATGCTTACAACAAACTTTAATTTCTTTAGGTGACAGGCATTGTGTAATAGCATGGGAACTCTTGCATACCCACCACTATCATTCTCTATGACATCATATGAGTTACTCTCCCTCTTTCTCTTCCTACCGATTGTTTCCTTCTGAAAAACATATTGCAGTTATTTTGACTCATTATTTTTCTTTGTAGACACTATTTTCCACATATGCTCTTCTTATTAAAAGCACATTCAAGAATAATATTATCGTAGGTTTCCTTGTTTGTCGTGGTAATGCACCCATGGTTCAATTTCAGACCATTCTTCCTCCTATTCAATATACACACACAAATCCATCAATCAATTTTCTTAGGATAGCATACATGATAAAAATCAAAGAGGAAGTTTCAGACAAGAAATAAATTCACTTACTTCTATAGAAGTGCAGACATAGTTGCAGTGGGATATGGAGGGAGGGAGGAATAGAAGAAGAGAGAGAGGGATGGGGTATGGAGGAAGGGAGAGAGAGAGAGAGAGAGAGAGAGAGAGAGAGAGAGAGAGAGAGAGAGAGAGAGAGAGAGAGAGAGGCACCTTGTACATGCTTGAGAGGGGGAGACAATACACTTATATGTGTGTATATATATACTTAATATATTATATATTATTATATACATATATATAAAAATTATATATTATATGTATATACACATATTATATATACAATATCATATTATACACACATCCAAAATTTAAACAAACGTAGCACGTATGTGTTGTTTATAGTAAACATAGCGCGTACGCGTTGTTTATAGTAAACATAGCGCGTACGCGTTGTTTATAGTAAACATAGCGCGTACGCGTTGTTTATAGTAAACATAGCGCGTATGCGTTGTTTATAGTAAACATAGCGCGTATGCGTTGTTTATAGTAAACATAGAGTGGACGCGCTGTTTATAGTTAAGATAGAGTGTACGTGCTTCTTACACCATAAGTACCCTATACGCACTTTTTATACCATAAGTATCCCGTATGCACTTTTGATTGTTTAGGCTTGGAAATAGGCCTGGATGACAAAGCTATGGTTTGGAAGTTTTATTTCCCTCCATTTCCCTCCTTTTTGACATGTTTTATTTTATCAACTTGGTTTCTTGACTTTGTCATCATCAGGTTTACACTTCATTAAGTGGATATTTATAAAATTGCCACCATATTTTCACCCATATTCTGAGCTTTCTAACCATATAATTTTTTTAAAATTTGAACAACAATAACATATTATTATTGAATTTCTTCTACCAGTGTCTCCATAGTTCTCACAGACATAGGTGCACCACTTTTTTAATAACTTTTGATATACTTATCCAGATTTTAAAAAAATTATATATTATTGTAGTGCACTTGATTCTTTACAATTTAAAAAAAAAAATTGTATTTTCAATTTTTTTAGTGCAACTTATGCTTTGTGCATGAACAGGTACCTAATTTTTAGGATGTGCTCGATCGAAAAAATCATAAAAAAAAAATACTCAACAAAAAATACACATAGGATAGTGCTCACTCTTAACTATCTTTTTGCCAAAGGATTTGTCAAAATACTAGATCTAACTATGACTTTTTTTATGCGCACGTCAGACACTATGTTATGTTTTTCAGAAAAATTCAGTTTGTTTTTCGTGCACGAAGGATTTGACCCCCTTAATCTTATCCAATTTTGAAAACGTTTAGTAGTTTGGAAACTAGATTCAGAGTACTACAATATTTTCTCTTTGATTATCTTCATATCTTGAGTGGATGACTTTCAAATGTTGTCTCCAAGTTCAGGTTCACCTGATTTCAGAAGAAAAAGTGTCCACTTATACCCCCTTTTTGACCACCATCTTTGTGCACTTACCCCATTATAGATTCTCTTATATTCTAATTTTGGCTAATCGAATGCATAGAATATATAAAGGAAATGCAAGGAAATGACATGTATAATAGATTCATAGAATTAGACATGTAATTTCAATAGTTGTTCCTTTATCATAATTACGTTGTTGTTACTTTCTCTAAATGGCAATGCACCACATTCAACATTGAAATTAATCCATAGTTTACATTGTATTCTTCAGACTATCAAACAACATGAATCCTCTTGCGGGAGATTCACTTACAAAATTTCAAGAGGGCATGCATTTCATTTGGTGCATTCTAATTGATGATTTGAGTTTTGTTGGTCCTAGGTTATTAGCTCACATTGATAGGTGCTTACGTGAAGCCTCTCTCATTCACAATCTATTCAATTTTCATGCTCACTCCATAATTATTATTAGTGATTTAGTTGAATTTCTACTTATCATAAAAAATATTCCTATATATGTTGGAGCATCCCATGGGCCAAAAATTTGGTGCCTCTTTAGCATGGTTGTTACATTGTGAATAATATCTTTTTTCAACAAGGTAATTTAAGCGATATCAACTTTTATTTTGTCGCCTTCTTGCTAATTTTATGATTGCAATGCCAACAATTTTAAACTGTGAACTCCTAATGCCATGCTCTGATAATTTTCCCTCGCCAATGATGAGTGAGCTACCTTTTGATCCTATAATCATTTGTTTGCAAAAAAATTATTGGTTGCACTATATAATAAATATATGCTAAAATCATTAAGGCTGCTAGGTGCAAGGTGTAATGTAGAACAATCAAGGGGGTGATCTTATTCAAATAAATGACTAGATGTGAGCTTGCGTTTATTAGAGCTATTAAGTTCAAACATTATGTAAGTATACTTTGGAACCTATATGACCCACAACTAGTTCTAATTGTCTTAATTAGTTCTGGTAATCACCACCAACTCCTACTAACAACTATAAGGATTTCAACAATCAACAAATCCAAAAGGCTGACACTTGAAATTGTGTTAGTTGGCATCAATAAAGATTGATTATTAGGGCCTCACATGCATTATCTCTTATGTGTACAACATTTGGTTTATTAACACACCTCAATATTATCTTGACCTTCAACTAATGGCTATGCAGATATGTGAAAAATACTACATATGTATCCGTCTAGATCATATAGACTATTATCTACATGTAGTATCAATTGTGAATTCAAAGACACTTCCATCAATAACATGCTATGCTATTGAAATATACACTATACAAAATGACTATCATTAGCTTGAAAAAATAATATTTGATGGCATTTAAAGCCAATTTATATAATCTCTCTTAAGAGTTTAGTTCAATTCAAAAACAATATATGTTTGCATTTCTATCTTTTCTTACCAATAATTTATAATTGTATTGTCAAAACCTATGGATCCTTGCTAGTTTGACTGGAGAATTGGGAAAGGTCGTTCGTACGAATATTAGGTCGAGTGTAGCATCAACAGTAAACGAATCTGTACTGCAATTATTGGCACACGGCATTGCCATAATTTATTTTCTGAGTAAAAAAGCAAAATGCCGTATGGCTGTTCCAATGGATCCAGTCGAACCTCAGCCATTCAAAATGCAATTCGGTCTGACTAGAATTAATTGCAACACCGCTATTTGAATGGACCTGATGGAACCTCAGCCATGGAAAATGGTCTACAAGTCTGTACTAGATTTTGCCACATGAAATTTTATCGTTAACTTGCGTGTTTTGTACGTTTCCTTAGACCAAGGTTTTTACATCGTCAAGATTGATTAACTTCCATGACCCGTGATTCGGGGGAGTCTTACTGGTCCCCCTTTATGACTTTGAGACACCAGTCTACCTATCTATCAATTCATTTCACATAAAAATGATAAATAATAAACCGTACTCTACAATAATTTGATCTTTACCTTAGTAACAATTAGATTATAAGAATATTTTTAAATAAAAGCACAATTTCAAGATTTAACTTGCTAACTACATTAGTACAAAAATTTAAGATATGATTCAAAATAGTTGTCCTTTGAATTTCTCAAATGCAATATCAGCCATTTAAGATATGATTCAAAATAGGGGAAAGGACCTAGTAGTTGAGCATTTTCCAATTGTTGTGAGGGTTGTTGATACCTTTTGTTCCAAAAATTGAACAAATAAAACCTATTGTTTGAAACAAAAAATATCAATTTTTGTTAGGAAATGTACCAACAGTTGTTAGGAAATGTACCAATCATTGTTAAGAAATGTACTAATATTGTAAAAAGTAACCAATCACGTGATGTCACATCAGCTGCACAACTATTGGGGTCTCTTTTGCAAGCCTATTGGTCTCACTTTTTTTGGGGGTTGTTTTGGACACCTTGGCAAAAAGCATGCTGATGTGGCATCATATTTGATGATGTGGCCCTGAAACCTTAGTTATAAGCAGGGGACTTGTCAAGTAAGCTGCTGTAAAAAAATCGGAATGATTTGAAATTTCCAAGTAGGATTTTGAGAAGCGCGAAGTTAGGGTGCACAACTACTGGGTCCTTTCCCCTAGTTGTCCTTTGAATTTCTCAAAATAGTTATCCTTTGAATTGAAATAGTTGTCCTTCCTGGACATTATAATTCTCATCTTGAATATCTTCAATTCATTCCATAGTAGGAGGGAAATATTTCTTCCTTAATCAACCATCCTCCTTCTTCTAGGTTGTCATCAATTCACCTTTGTAAAAGCTTCGTGCTCCTTCTTAATTTGCAAGTGTCATGCATTAGGTATCCAATAGCGAGTTTGTTAAGCACATGACTTCATTCATGAAGCAGACTCATAGGCCCTAGAGTTGTAAACTGTGCTCTGATACCAAAATGTAAAGGCGTAAATCGAGCTTACTTCAATAATAAACAAAATACTCTTTATTCTTAAATAAACTCATAATTATTTTAATAAGTCTATTTCATTCCACTTTTCCTTCCATAGCTTGATATGATCATTCCATTTATATTGTAATAAACACAAAATTTCTATAAAAGATAAAGATTCTTCATTCAATAAATTGATATAAGTAGTATCTCAATCATACAATACTTAGGAATTTCAAGTTGCCGTAAGTTCAATAACAAAAGAATACAAAGTAAAGGGTGAGATGCGACCTTTGATCTGCAACCCAAGCTATCTTCAATGCAATCTTTAGCATGAAGACGAGAACAAGATTCAAGTGCTTTTTCTACGCAACCTTGAAGCTTACACTTCCCCAGAATTCTTAGTCAATCAAGAATACCCGACCCTGCACGAATTGCTTAGCAAAAAGAATTTGAAAGACAAAATAGAATCTGGTGCATGCCTAGATGATACATGCATTTTTATTTTTCTAATTCCATTAAGAAGCAAGCAAGATCAATCAAGGATATGGTAGAGAGCATAAATAAATCCATTTGTTTTAATCGTCAATAAGTTACTTGGTTGAGTATAATGGCATGCATAGTAATAAAAGATAGTTTGGAAAAGCAAACTATTATCTCTATAATTCCACATTCGACACTTGTCCTGGAAGGTAACTTTCCACAAACACAAGCCTATCTAGCTTTGTTCATATAATTCTAGAATAAATATATACAGAAGATAATCTTTCGCTTTTCAATTCTAGCTTGATGAATAATGATGAACAGTAAATACTCAATAGATACTGAAAGGGGGGGGGGGAGTGGGTGAATCAGTATAGACAAAAACTTCTTTAATTAACTTAAACTGCAAAGACTGCACTAACTGGTAAACAACATCACCGATCTAAATCAGGGCAATACCAGTAAAACACAGCGACTATAAAAGTCATAAACTGGTAACACTTGATCTTTACAAAACCTAATATCTCATTTCCACTTCACCCATATGCTTAAACAAGTAATACATCAGAAATATAATAACCACTGGATCAACTTGCATTACCGCTTAACAGAAAACACTAAAACACCACATGAAAAAGCATCACACATGACACAATTATTTTTCACGTGGAAACCCAACTGGGAAAAACAATGGTGGGGATGAATACCCACAAGTTGTTCTTGAACTCTTTTGAAGTCCGCTCTGTTAGGAGCCTAGTCCGGTTAAGGACTTTACAACAGGTTCTGCGAGGAACTGATCCTGTTAGGGATCACCTGGTTAAGGGATGGCTAAATACCCGATTAGAGGTTAAAACCCTGTTAAAGGTTACCTTGTCAGAGGATTTAAAGAACTCAATGATTTTGAGTCACCCTATTAAATGATTTACAAAAAGCTTGTTAAAGCTACTCGGTAAAGGGATTTTTCAACTACTGAAATGGTTAGAAGTCAACAGGTAATACACTGATCTGATAACAACACTTAATGCCAAGGGAGATCCACTTCAGTTCCTTTACATCTACAATCACACTCTGCAGATCTCTACTCATTATTCCGGTCTGGCAAGAATCACTTAACACACATTCATTTGCCAACAACTTCAAATGAGAATCATCATTGACCTTATAGACATCAATTAGGTTGGTGGCAAAAACCTAAAACCCTAAGCATCTAGGTTAACAATACATTCGGTCCAATCGTGACTGTTTAAACACATTACATAGGGTAAAACAATCTTGAATGAATCTCAAGACATTCTCCATCGTCTATTCTTCACCGCTTCTAGAAGCTGATAACCCATCACGCACTCTCCACTGTTTACTAAGATTTTGCACATTCTTGAGGTAGATAGAATCAATCTTCTTCATGCAAGATCCTCAAGGAGATTCTTCACTCGCACAAGGCTGGCGTGGCAACACGATCTGATCTTCATTTCAATGCTAACTCATCACAGGATGTCGTCGATCGAATCACATAGACTTGGAATGCATCAATCGGAAACCCTAAAGCTGAGACTACCAACTGGTAGTCATATCAAATGAAACCTCAATACAAACTTTGCATATATCAGTTCACATTCCAACACACCGGTTCACCTTTTCACATATACCGGTTCATACCATCCATGATACTGGTTCTCTTGCCATTTTTCTTACTTCAATATACCGGTTCATACTTCAACATATTGACATCAATGACAACATACAATATCATCATGTCATCAAACTCTGCACATATGCCAATAGTCTCCCCCTTTGGCATTGATGGCAATACACAAAGATATCTCTACATCTTCTTCCATATAATATGTCTTCAATACTGCAGATATCTTCTCTGCTTCACATCTTCTCCCTCTTTGACAACAATGCCAAAGTGGAGGCACAAACATCCATGATCTACTATGTTGCTCCCCCTGAGGAGTAGCATCCTTCAACACACCAATCCTGAAAAGATTTGACAATGCAATACCTGACTGATGTGTAGCACATACCTTTAGTTCACCTCTTGAAGGGGCAGCACCCCTAATTCACCTCTTAAATAGGTAAATATAGCCTTCGGTAGAGGCTTGGTGAATACATATGCTAACTGCTCCTTACTGGAAACATGTTCCAATACAACCTCTTTGTTTTGAACTTTCTCCCTCAAGAAATGATACTTGAGCTCGAAGTGCTTGGTTCTAGCATGCAATACCGGATTCTTGGAAATATTAATTGCACTTGTGTTATCACAAAATATACTCACCGGTTCAGATACAGGGACTTTTAAACCCCTTAATACATGCTTCATCCAAATTGTCTGAGTGCAACTCATAAATGCTGCTACATATTCTGCTTCTGCTGTAGACTGAGAGATGCAACTCTGCTTCTTTCTCATCCATGAGACTAGTCTACCACCGAGAAAGAATACACCACCGGTTGTTCTCTTTCGCATCCACATTACCAGCCTAATCGACATTTGTAAATACTTTGAGATTGAAATCATTATTGTATGGGTACCACAATCCATAATCTATAGTTCCCTTCATATATCTAAGAATCCACTTGACTGCTACCAAGTTGGATTCTCTTGGACTTTTCTGAAAACGTGTAGCAATGCCCACTGCATGTGCAATGTCCAGTCTCCTGTGTACTACATAGTGCAACTTACCAATCATTGACCGGTATTCCTTCTCATTCACCAACGCCGAGTCATCTTCTTTTGACAATTTACAACCAGTCATCATAGGTGTACCAACCGGTTTGTTGTCTTCCATGCCAAAGGTCTTCAACACGTCTTTGACATACTTGGACTGAGTGATAAAGATACCATCTTTCATTTGTTGAATATGTAGTCCAATGAAGAGCTTAATCTCTCCGATTAGTGACATCTCGAATTCCTTCTTCATTTCATCTGAAAATGCATGCTCATCTTGTCATCTCCACCAAAAATTATGACATCAACAAACATTTCACAGATCAGAATCTAATCTCCTTCTGACTTTAGATAGATATTGCTATCTTCACTTGTTCTTTCAAATCCAATCTTCACAAGATGGGAGTGTAAACGTTCATACCATGCTCTAGGTGCTTGCTTCAATCCATACAAGGCTTTATGTATCCTACATACCATATCACTATCTTCTGATAGGGCAAACTCATCTAGTTGCTCTATATACACTTCCTCTTCAAGTATTCCATTCGGGAATGTAGATTTCACATCCATCTGATACACTTTGAATCCCTTGAAGGCTACATATGCAAGTAGCATTCAAACTCCTTCCAATCTAGCTACTGGAGTAAAGGTTTCTCCATAGTCTTCTCCTTCTTCTTGAGCATATCCCTTACATACCAATCTTGCTTTGTTTCTTACCACTGTGCCATCTTCATTCAGCTTGTTTCTAAAAACCCATTTGGTGCCAATAACATTTTTATGCTCAGGTCTGGGTACCAAAGACCAAGTACCATTCTTTTCTATCTGGTCAAGTTCCTCTTCCATAGCCTTAATCTAGTCTTCATCTTTGTGTACCTCTTTAAATGTTTTGGGCTCAAATTCAGAAATCATGCAAGACTTCTCTTTGACCTTTCTTCTTGTAAGTATTCCTGCATCCTTATCTCCTATGATCTTCTTTGGATCATGATGTAGCTTTACATACCTAGGAATGATCTTAACTGATTCCTCTTGCTTTTCATCTTCATCATCATCTTCATCAGCATCTACTGGTGTAGGAGCACTGTTACTGGTACTTGGTTGTTTTACAACCGGTTCCCAGAAGGTTACATCCGGTTCATCTACCACTCGCTCGATGTTGGTTTCCTCAGGTTTCTCAGAGGTTTCATCCACTTTAACATTCATACTTTCAACAATTCTCAGAGTCCTATTGTTAAAACACTTGAGATCTTTTCTCTTGGTGGAATACCCTAGGAATATACCCTCATCACATTTTGCATCAAACTTGCTCTGGTATTCACTTCTCTTGATATAACACTTGCTACCAAACACGCTAAAGTAGCTTACTATAGGAGTCTACCATTCCAATACTCATAAGGATTTTTATCCTTACCTTTCTTGATGAGTACCCGGTTCATAGTGTAGACTGCAGTGCTCACCACTTCTCTCCAAAAAGTGTGAGCAACCTTCCCTTGAATCAACATCATTCTGGCTGCTTCAACTACAGTCTGGTTGTTCCTTTCTACTAGGCCATTTTGTTGTGGAGTCCGAGGGGCAGACAATTGCCTCTTGATCTCATTCTCTTCACGGTACTTATTGAATTCACCAGAAGTGAACTCACCTCCTTGGTCGGTTCTAAGGCATTTGATTCTCTTACCCCTTTCCTTTTCAACTAGTGCTCTGAAGGCTTTAAACTTTCCAAAAGCTTGAGGCTTGTCTTTCAAGAATGTGACCCACATCATTCTTGAGAAATCATCAGTAAGAATCATAAAGTACATATCTCCCTAAACACTCCTAGTTTTCATAGGATCACACAAATCAGTATGCACAAGATCAAGTAAATTATTTGCTGTGAAAGATTTACCTTTGAAGGTTGAGGAAGACATTTCCCTAGTTGACATTCTCTACACAAAGGATTCTTCGGTTTGTTCAACACGGGCAATCCTCTAACTGCCTTGATCTTACTGGTCTTCCCAATATTATCAAAATTTACATGGTAGAGTCTCATATTTGTATTTAATTGAAATAAGTTACCTTTGGTTTGCATACCGGTGGCCATCAGTTCACCACTCTTTCCTTTTATTTTTCACACTCCATCTTTGAATTCTAGAGTGAGTCCTTTATCATTCAGCTGGGCAACACTCAAAAAGGTTATGCCTGAGACCTTCTACCCAATACACATTATCAGCACTGCTTTTTCTATTTAGAGAGATGGACCCTTTGCCTTTTACCATACATGGTGCATCATTACCAAATCAGACTACACCTCCATCATACTCTTCCAGAGACAAAAACTTTTATTGGTCACCAGTCATGTGGTGAGAACATCCACTATCAATAATCCACTCATTAGAATTATCAAAGTGGAAGACACGAGCCTTATTGTCTGACACATCTTCCTTAGCACCTACAAATACTATGTCTTTGCTTTCTTCATCTTCTGATTCATCATCAGTGACACCTTCATCGACTGCAACAAGACAGTTTCTCCTATTTTCTCCTTTGAACTTTTTAAACTTCTTCGGTTTGTCCTTATTATCATTATTAGGATAGTTGACAACAATGTGTCCTATCCCATTGTAAGAAAAACATTCCAAAGGGAGCTTACCTCTGTATTTTCCATTTCCCTTAGGAAGTATCTTAGAAAGAAGAGCTTCAAATTCCATCAGGATCTCCTCATCATCTATATCCCTGCTTTGTTTAGGTTCACAGCTGGTACTAGCTTCTTTACCCTTTCTAAATAGTGCAACAGATGCTCTATAGGCTGAATCAGTCTTCTGAACACTGCCATCATAACTGTTTACCTCATATGTGGTCAACTTAGCAATGATAGAATCAAGGGATACCTTTGTCTTGTCAATAAAGCTCAACTCCTGAACTGTGGAAACCCTTATTGCATAGACCAATAATAAGGATCTCAAAAATTTGCTAACAATGGTGGAATCATCCATTGTACCTCTTGCACTTTTGATGTCTCCAACAACGGTTTTAATCCTTATCCCATATTGTTGAATGATCTCTCCTTCAACCATCTGCATGTCTTTAAATTTTCCTCTAAGGCTTTCTTCCTTAGCTTGCTTCACATGCTCATAACCACCATAGATAGACTCCAGAGTATCCCATACGTCTTTGGGATTGTCTTTATCTTGAACATCTATAAACTCAATATTAGATAGACTGTTGATAAGAGCTTCCATGACTTC
Source organism: Cryptomeria japonica (assembly GCF_030272615.1). NCBI lineage: Eukaryota > Viridiplantae > Streptophyta > Pinopsida > Cupressales > Cupressaceae > Cryptomeria > Cryptomeria japonica. Next base: position 139,684,339 of record NC_081405.1, on the reverse strand, counting down.
CCCATTCTCCTGAATTTCTCTTCTTTGATCATTAGTGAGAGTACCGGTAGGGACAACATAAGTATTCTCAACATAGTTCCAGTGTTGAGCACCCATACTTTTAATGTAGATCTTTATTCTTTCCTTCCATATCTTAAAGTTATCTCTGTTGAACTTAGGACCTTCCCTCTTCATCATTAGAATAGGATCTTTTCCTTAAGTAGTTAAGCTTACAACAACGAGGACCTGGAGGATGCTCTGATACCAAATGATGAATAATGATGAACAATAAATACTCAACATATACTGAGAGGTGGGGGGTGAATCAATATAGACAAAAAATTCTTTAATCAACTTAAACTGCAAAGACTTCACTAACTGGTAAACAACATCATCAATCTAAATCAAGGCAATATCGGTAAAACACAGTGACTGTAAAAGTCATAAACCGGTAACACTTAGATCTTCACAAAACCTAATATCTCATTTCCACTTCACCCATATGCTTAAACAAGTAATACATCAGAAATATAATAACCAATGGATTAGCTTGCATTACCGCTTAACAGAAAACACTAAAACATCACATGAAAAAGCATCACACATGACACACTTAATTTTCATGTGGAAACCCAACTGGGAAAAACCACAGTGGGGATGAATACCCACAATTTTTTCTTGAACTCTTCTGAAGTCCACTCTATTAGGAGCCTAGTCTGGTTAAGGACTTTACAACAGGTTCTGCTAGGAACCGATCCTGATAGGGATCACCCGGTTAAGGGATGGCTAAATACTCAGTTAGAGGTTAAAACCCCTTTAAAGGTTACCTTGTCAGAGGATTTAAAGAACTCAATGATTTTGAGTCACCATGTTAAAGGATTTACAAAAATCCTATTAAAGCTACCCGGTAAAGGGATTTTCCAGCTGCTGAAATGGTTAGAAGTCAACAGGTAATACACTGATCTGATAACAACACTCAATGCCAAGGCAGATCCACTTCAGTTCCTTTACATCTGCAATCACATTCTGTAGATCTTTACTCACTGCTCCAGTCTGGCAAGAATCACTTCACACACATTCATTTGCCAACTTCAAATGAGAATCATCATTGACCTTATAGACAACAATTAGGTCAGTGGCAAAAACCTAAAACCCTAAGCATCTATGTTAACAATACAGTCGGTCCAATCCTGACTGTTTAAATGCATTGCATAGGGTAAAACAATCTTGAACAAATCTCAAGATGTTCTCCATCGTTCGTTCTTCACCACTTTTGGAAGTTGATAACCAATCACGCGCTCTCTACTGTTTACTAAGATTTTGCACATTCCTGAGGTAGATAGAATCAATCTTTTTCATGCAAGGTCCTCAAGGAGATTCTTCACTCACACAAGGCTGACGTGGTAACATGATCTGATCTTCATTTCAATGCTAACTCATCGTAGGATGTCATCGGTCAAATCACACATACTTGGAATGCATCAATCAGAAACCCTGAAGGCGAGACTACCAATCGATAGTCATATCAAATGAAACCCCGATACAAACTTTCCATATACTGGTTCACATTCCAACACACCGGTTCACCTTTTCATATATATCGGTTCATATCATCATACTGGTTCACTTCATACGATCATACTGGTTCTCTTACCAGTTTGCTTACTTCAATATACTGGTTCATACTTCAACATATTGACATCAATGACAACATACAATATCATCATGTCATCAAACTCTGCACATATGCCAACAATGGTCAATAAGTTAATCGACTGAGTATAATGGCATGCATAGCAATAAAAGATAGTTTGGAAAAGCAAACTATTATTTCTATAATTCCACATTCAGCACCCATCCTGGAAGGTAACATTCCACAAACACAAGCCTATCTAGCTTTGTTCATATAATTCTAGAATAACTATATACAGAAGACAATCTTTTGCCTTTCAATTCTAGCTTCCTATTTCTCATAAGATAAAAATACAATGTTTAAAGAAGACAATCTTTCATTGAATAGAAATAGAAAGAATCAATTTTTTGTTAAAACTAATCCTATCTGATAGGAAGCAATCTTTCATGGATAAACAAATATACATCTAAAAGAAAAACAATCTTTTGCTTCTATCTTTCAAGCAATTAAAGTCAAGAATTAAATATTAAGGTGGTGTAACACATGCATGTATCTTTACATAAAAATTGAATAAAAATGAGTACACATTCTTTTATTTAATTATTAAAATATTAACTTGCATTTCATTTCTTAGGGTTTAGAATTTCCATGTTCATATCGTCTAAGCTTTCTATCTTTCCACATGTTTTGGTTCGTCTACCTCTTTTCTCAAATAACATATTTAGTTTAATACTAATATGTGACTTTCATGATTTAAGAACTCAACTAACTGATTTTACTAATTTTTCATAACATCATCCAGCATGATGAAAATTCATCTTAACTTTTAATACAACGATCAAATTTGAAAGTGTAAGTCTTTTCTTTATGAAATCAAAATAAACTTCAATATTTAATAAGTCGTTATCCTAGTATTTCATCTTCTTTGTGGTTCAAATTCAAAGTTTCTCTCTCTATCGTCTTACTCTATTTCTAGAGGGTTTGGTGATCTAATTTCTGATAGATTCACTAAGTTTATCAACAAACTTTAAGAAAAAATTTCATTATTGCATCTATATTTACATGAACATATTTTAAAGAAATTAAAAATGGTTCATATCATGATTCTAATTCCTTCATTAGAATATTGTATAAATCTAAAAATAGAACATTCTTTTATCTTTTAGATCTCTACAACAAAACAAACTAGAATAGCACTTACCTCTGGAATACGATCCAAGTCCATTGTGATCCCTGATAACTTAAAACTGTTTGCAATACATCCATATTCCAATGCTTTTCTCTTCTGCGCTATTCTATCTCATGATCTCTCTCTCCTCTACTTACCACTCTATATTTACATTCTCTATTCTTAGTTCTTATCCTTTCTATATTCTGAGAATTTCTCTCTTTTTTGTAATACCATCTTTTCTCCCTTCTATTCTCTAATAATAATAAAACAAACTAATGCTCGTTCAAGAGCCTAACTCTTAAATTTGACACTATATCGGAGATGATCATAACCAAACCTCTACATATGGTGGTCATTCTCTTGAATATCGAATGCCTATTCTCTTCTACATTCCATTCTCTATATCTTTTCTTCCAACTCGATGGTCTATATATATATTTTTGTCATCTACCTTCTTTCCTATTTTCGGGCCATCTCTCCTAGTGGTGGATTGATTCTAAATGACACCACACATGATTTAATTGCAACATAACAGTCCTAATTGGATTTGAACACCTATGTGTTCACCAAGCAAAGATATTCATTATCTACTTTGTGACACCAAACTGCTAAAGTTGTTAAGTTATAGTGACTTTTTAACTCTAACCCCAAGTCGACTTCCCTTATAACATGCATTTGTTGACTATGTCTTGCATTAAAAACCTACCACTATATCAAATATGTGGCTTCCAAATATGTCGCTTATAAATCAGTCAACACAGTTTGCATTAAACTCAACATAACGTACTTTGTTTAATTCCCTCCTATTCGAACTCAATGATTTTGTAGTAATTTCAAACACTACTGGAATTTTTGCAAAGTCGACACACTTGTCGACTTCCTTATGTTATAAATGAGATTATGTGGGGTAGTCGGTTCTTCATATCGACCCCCCACTCCTTGCCATTAGTAGCTACGTGGGTTTGACTATGACCGAGATTAAACCCTGCCACCATATGACTTGGTTGACGTGGCTGCAACGTGGTTGATGTTAAGAGAAAGGGGAGGAGGAGTGGTCGGTGGTAATACCAACTCCTCCCTTTAAATAAGGGGAGTGGTCGATATTACTATCGACCACCCTCGTTAAGGTTTAACTTCTTATAAAACTCACCCGCCACCATTACACTTTCCATTAAATCATTTATTATTATTATTATTATTATTATTATTATTATTATTATTATTATTATTATTATTATTATTAATTTTATTTATATTTATATATAAATAAATAATGACTTCTCAATTAAGTCAATTTCTATTTATATATATATAAAATATTAAACTCGTTAATATGTTCTTTAATAAACCATTTCCCATGATTTTATATATATATATATATATAAGTACATTTATAGGCAAACAAATAAATATATAGTTCAATAAATCACACATATCTGTATAAAAAGAACATATAAACATAGGGTCAATATTCATATCTAACTTATTAGCAAAACAATCTTACTTTAAAATAAGACATAATATTTCACAATCACTCATGCAACTTGGATTTAATTCAATCACCACTCAAATCTTGCAATAAATGTACATGTATATATATTTAAATCAATCTACTACTCATTCCAAATTCATCATTCCAATTTATACAAACACTCAAATAAGGTCATTTAAATCATCCATCTTTACAAGATGCAAATTATAAATCCTAATGTGGTGTGTGAGATATTCCATCTATTCTAATGAAATCCATGAGCTAAGACAACTCTACCTAAACCCTATCCTCGCCTTCATCTGCGTTCACCTGTTCTTGCATTCACTTGCACTCAATTGCTCATTAGTAATGATGATCCCAATTTTACAATAAAAATTATTACTAATCATTCAATTGTATATAAATCATTTCAATGCATTCGATCTCCTATCTTATTTCATTAACAATTCCATTTTCAATTTCATTTGTGAAAAATAAACATTATTTTCCTAATTAAATAATTATGGAAAAATAGGGTTCATGACATCCTTCCCCTCTTAAAAGAAACATCGTCTCGATGTCTTATTATTCTATCAATAATCACATACTTTCTCAACATCATAAATGTTAACCATACATTGTGGTCTCAAATCAAATATAACAGAAATAGTACCATCTATACTATCCAAATTTACAACATGTTTAAATCAAAATCAGAGTATTCAAGTATTCCATGCATTAAGAAAATACTACTCTAAGAAAACAAAAGAGGAATATGATAGTCAATCATTTCAGTATCCTCCCAAGTAGCACTATCATCAGAATATCGGTCACATTGGACCCAATACTGAGTGAAATCTCTGCTATGTAACTTAACACTACATTGATCAAGAATTTGAATGTGCTTCACTAGCACCATTCCTGGATCTTGTATCCATAAGCAACTAGATTCATAATTTTTAGTACATCAAAGGGTCCCACATATCTTGGTACCAACTTTGATTATTTCCTCGATAAAATAAAGCTCTTATGAGGTTTCTCCCTCAAAAGAATTTCATCTTCAGTAACAAATATCTGAGAGTCTTGTTTCTATTATCATAGCTTTTCTTGTCTCTCAACTATCTCTTTCAATATATTCTTGATCAATTTCATTTGCTTATGTATTTATTTAAGCATACTAGAACCAATGATGATCCTATCTTTATTCTATCCCAACTGACAAATGTTTGTCATTTCTATCATAAAGCATATTAATGGGTATCATTCCTTAAAAATGCATAAAAAGATTTTGTTGTATGCCAACTCAATCCAAAGGAAAATATTTCTTCCACTCATATTTCCAATTCATGCAATACATCAAAAAGAATTCTCCACTACATAATTAACTATTTTTCTATTTGGTATCTATCTAAAGATGTCATACTGACTAAAATTTAATCTAGTTACCAAAGATTCCTTCAATATTGTCCAAATCCAAAATGTCATCCAGACATTCCTATTTAATATTCATGTTTTTGAAACTCTATGCAATTGATAAGTTGAATGAATAAATTTCTTCACAAGATTTAATGATTCATCTTTAAATATATCCATGTATGAAATGTGCAATCTTTGTCATTCTGTTGACAATAACCAACTATGATATCATGCTTGTTCTTATTCAAAAGCAATTCTTGAATAGATTTCATATTGATTTCCTGCCACCTATACTTAGGTTTGATACAAAATCCCTATTATATGATCATGCTTTAACTTTCACTTGCTAAACATTGTTCCACAAACTCATCTACCTTTTCCAAAGTTCTTAGTTTCGTTACATCTTTATCAACAATCTCTAGATTAACTAGATATTTCCAACATTCTAAATAAAGTGGAATATTAACTTCCTCAAGTTTCTACCTCTAAGTGAGTACATCCTTCATTGATGTTCTTAATTACCCTCAAGTCCTTTATCCCAAATTTATCAAATTTATGATCCATAATATCTACTTCCAAAACTTGCTTAACCCTTAGATAATGTTTCACTTCCAAGTGATTCCACAACTATTACTATCTTAGGTTTGACCTTATAGTAACCATGGTAGATAAAAATTCTTTGATCTATGAGAACCCATCATTTGACTTCCTTTTTATTTCCAATTATTCCAACCAACTCAATCTGCTTCATACCTCCAACTTCTATCAATCCATAAGATTTCCAAATAACTAGGTATACTTTTAATCAACATATAACAAGGAAACCATAACGACAAAAAATTCTTCATGTCATAACATATGTTATACAACTACTAGCACAACCTTTTACTTAATTATTTCAAATGTGTCTTTATGCCAAAGACCATATATTCTTGGATGTTCAAGACTCCAAAACCAACTTTTAGCAAAAGACATCTTACATGGTCACATGATCTTGAAGGTAAAAACCAAGGAAGTAAGATCACATATAATTGATGAACTAATTTGAATTTGTCTATCTACTATATATATATATATACCTTTGCAAGGCCTATCCTCTTATTATTCTACACATTGAATTTACTCAAACTAAAAATTACACATATACATAGTATTTTTGCCCTAACTAACACAACACCTATGTTTGGTACACTCTCCACTTTTCACTCTCTTGGACATACTATTAGGGGTTCACTATGAACATGATAATGAAGGGATGCAATATGCAATTGAAAGACAATGAAAATTTTAAACATTAGATCAGCCACCATAAAGGTTAAGAGAACAAGTGATCAATTTCAATAGTAAATTATAAAATGCGCATAATGAAACATTAAATCAAGTTTGACCAAGCGTCACAAACTAAAAAATTGGTCTCATCCATTTAGAAAAAGAAAAAGCAAATATAATCAAGTCAAGAAATAAAAAATAATCCAAAAATCAATGATCAAATAATTCATCAATAAGCCAAATAAATCATCAAGCTGATTACATAGAAAATGTACTGAGTGACTATGAGTAGTCACATATGAAGGAGTGTTACAACACCTCGGGGTATCTTTTCCAGAGTGTGCGAGAGAGAGTATCAAACATAGTACCAACAATTTCATGATTGAAGATAAGGACACAAAACTAGAATACATAAGTCCTATGAAGATTTCATCATATCATCCATAATTCCTATCCATATAGTACCTACCTCGTACAAAATCGACATAGAATATTATCTTTTTCAAGAGATAAGTTAGAATACTTATCAGTCTAATAAATCAAACATCTCAAGCATCTAGGTTCTAATAACAACTATCATTTTTATATCGATAAAGTCTCAACTACAACTTTACTATATAAGTATCCAACTCTTACTCAATAAACTATCATCCAACGAATGTGTCCATTAAGTATGCCAACTCTAGGAGATACTATTTCTCCATCTATTTGGACACCATGTTGATTTCGGAAAAAGTGACTTTATTTATTGATTGTTCATAGATGATATCACCCAAATTTATATCTCTTCTCATGGAGTCAATGGGGTATATCCTTTCGACTCATCTGAACTAAATATAGTTGACTCAATAGGGAGATACTCATATATATATTCTTCGTCTATCTCCTTAATAGGGTGGTCCAACTATTCTTGTCTCCAAAGGGAATGTTAGGTGAGATTTATGTTACCCTACTTATCTTGGTTAGCTATTTCTTCTTTCTTGGTTTAGGAGTTGATTCCTTTCTTATTTCATCCTTGAAGTAGACAACTGCCTTCCTCGACCTTATAATTCTTATCTTGAATATCTTGAATTCATTCCATAGTAGGAGGGAAATATTTCTTCCTTAATCAACCATCCTCCTTCTTCTAGGTTGTTGTCATCAATTCACCTTTGTAAAATATTCGTGCTCCTTCCTAATTTGCAAGTGTCATGCATTAGATATCCAATAGCGATTTTGTTAAGCACATGACTTCATTCATGAAGCAGACTTATAGGCCCTAGAGTTATAAACTGTGCTCTGATACCAAAATATAAAGACGTAAATCGTGCTAACTTCAATAATAAATGAGATACTCTTTATTCTTAAATAAACTCATAATTATTTTAATACGTCTATTTCATTCCACTTTTCCTTCCATAGCTTTATTTGATCATTCCATTTATATTGTAATAAACACGAAATTTCTATAAAAGATAAAGATTCTTCATTCAATAAATCGATATAAGTAGTACCTCAATCATAAAATACTTAGGCATTTCAAGTTGTCGCAAGTTCAATAACAAAAGAATACAAAGTAAAGGGTGAGATGCATCGTTTGATCTACAACCCAAGCTATCTTCAATCCAATCTTTATCATGAAGACAAGAACAAGATTAAAATGCTTTTTCCACCCAAGCTTGAAGCTTACACTTCCCTGGAATTCTTAGTCAATCAAGAATGTACCCGACCTTGCACGAATTGCTTAGCAAAAAGAATTCGAAAGACAAGATGGAATCTAGTGTGTGCCTAGATGATACATGCATTTTCATTTTTCTAATTCCATTAAGAAACAAGCAAGATCAATCAAGGATATGGTAGAGAGCATAAATAAATCTATTTGTTTTGATGGTCAATAAGTTACTTGGCCGAGTATAATGGCATGCATAGCAATAAAAGATAGTTTGAAAAAACAAACTATTATCCCTATAATTCCACATTCGGCACCCGTCCTGGAAGGTAACTTTCCACAAACACAAGCCTATCTAGCTTTGTTCATATAATTCCTGAATAAATATATACAAAAGATAATCTTTTGCCTTTCAATTCTAACTTCCTATTTCTCATAAGATAAAAATACAATGTTTAAAGAAGACAATCTTTCATTGAATAGAAATAGAAAGAATCAATCTTTTCTTAAAACCAACCCTATTTGATAGGAAGCAATCTTTCATGGATAAACAAATATACATCTTAAAGAAAACAATCTTTCGCTTCTATCTTTCAAGCAATTAAAGACAAGAATTAAATATTAAGAAGGTGTAACACATGTATGTATCTTTACATAAAAATTGAATAAAAATGAGTACATGTTCTTTTATTCAATTATTAAAACATTAACTTGCATTCCTTTTCTTAGGGTTTAGAATTTCCATTTTTATATCATCTAAGCTTTCTATCTTTCCATATGTTTTGGTTCATCTACCTCTTTTCTTGAATAACATATTTAGTTTAATACTAATATGTGACTTTCATGATTTAAGAACTCAACTAACTGATTTTACTAATTTTCCATAACAACATCCAACATGATGAAAATTCATAAAGTACATATCTATATGGCTTTTCAAATGAGACACCTAATAATCATCTTAACTTTTAATACAAGGATCAAATTCAGAAGTGTAGGTCTTTTCTTTACAGAATCAAAATAAACTTCATTATTTAATAAGTTGTTATCCTAGTATTTCATCTTCTTTGTGTTTCAAATTCAAAGTTTCCCTCTCTATCCTCTTACTATGTTTCTAGAGGGTTTGGTGATCTAATTTCTGAGAGTTTCACCAAGTTTATCAACAAACTTTAAGAAAACATTTCATTATTGCATCTATATTTACCTGAACATATTTTAAAGAAATTAAAAATGGTTCATATCATGATTCTAATTCCTTCATTAGAATATTGTATAAATCCAAAAATAGAACATTCTTTTATCTTTTAGATCTCTACAACAAAACAAACTAGAATAGCACTTACCTTTGGAATACGATCTAAGCCCATTGTGATCCTTGATAGCTTAAAACTATCTACAATATGTCCAGATTCCAATGCTTTTGTCCTCCATGCTATTCGATCTCATGCGCTCTCTCTCCTCTAATTACCACTCTATATTTACATTCTCTATTCTTAGTTCTTATCCTTTCTATATTCTAAGAATTTCTCTCTTTTTTGCAATACCATCTTTTCTCCCTTCTATTCTCTAATAATAATAAAACAAACTAATGCTCGTTCAAGAGCCCAACTCTTAACTTTGATGCTATATCGGATATGATCTCACCAAACCTATATGTCTGGTCATCATTCTCCTAAATATCAAATGCCTATTCTCTTCTACATTGCATTCTCTATATCTTTTCTTCCAACTCGATGGTCTATATATAGTGTTGTCATCTACCTTCTTTCCAATTTTTGGGCTATCTCTCCTAGTGGTGGATTGATTCTAAATGAGCCCACACATGGTTTAATTGCAACATAACAGTCCTAATCGGATTCGAACACCTATGTGTTCACCATGCAAAGTTATTCATTATCTACTTTGTGACACCAAACTGCTAAAGTTGTTAAGTTATAGTGGCTTTTTAACTCTCACCCCAAGTCGACTTCCCTTATAACATGCATTTGTTGACTATGTCTTGCATTAAAAACTTGCCACCATATCGAATATGTGGCTTCCAAATATGTCGCTTATAAATCAGTCAACAGAGTTTGCATTAAACTCAACATAATGTACTTTGTTTAATTCCCTCCTATTCGAACTCAATGAGTTTGTAGTAATTTCAAACACTGCTAGAATTTTTGCAGAGTTGACACACTTGTCGACTTCCTTATGTTATAAACAAGATTATGTGGGGTAGTCGGTTCTTCAAATTGATCCCTCACTCCTTGCCATTAATAGCTAAAGGGGTTTGACTATGACCGACATTAAACCCTGCCACCATATGACTTGGTTGACGTGGCTGCAATGTGGTCAGTGTTAAGAGAAAGGGAAGGAGGAGTGATCGGTGGTAATACCAACCCCTCCCTTTAAATAAGGGGAGTGGTCGATATTACTATCGACAACCCTCATTAAGGTTTAACTTTTTTATAAAACTCACTCGCCACCATTACACTTTACATTAAATCATTTATTATTATTATTTATTATTTATTATTTTTATTTATATATAAATAAATAATGACTTCTCAATTAAGTCACTTTCCATTTATATATATATAACATTAAACTCATTAATATGTTCTTTAATAAACCATTTCCCATGATTATATATATATATATATATATATATATATATATATATATATATAATATGGATTTTCATAAAATAATTTAATTCCACCAATCCATTTTCATTTTCAATAATTACATACGTATTTATAAGTCCATGATCAAATTATTATCAGAACTCATATATATATGTATTATGTATTATCATAACTATATATTTATTTGTTTGCCTATAGATGTACTTACACACACACACACACACACACACACACACACACACACACACACACACACACAGACACACACACACACACACACACACACACACACACACACAAACACACACACACACACACACAATACATATATATAAGTACATGTATAGGCAAACAAATAAATATATAGTTCACTAAACCACACATATCTACATACAAAGAACATATAAACATAGGGTCAATATTCATATCTAATTTATTAGCAAAACAATCTTACTTTAAAATACGAATAATATTTCACAATCACTCATGCAACTTGGATTTAAATCAATCTACTGTTAATATCTCATCATGGGTTTAGTTTTATTTAGATTAATTTTTCATTAGTTTATTTTATTAGGTTTTTCTATTTTGGCAGTTTTGTATAACAGTTTACAACTGTTTTTGCCTCCTCTTTATATCTGCTTGCTTATTTTATTTTGAATGAACAATTTTCTTATGTGAATACAAATTATATTCAGATTGCCATTCTTTCCATTCCTTTTTCTATCTACTACTAACAGAGATTCTAGATTGTTATTTTCTGCCTGGGCTATCAGTGGTATCAGAGCTTTGGAGTTTGGAGTATATTTTTATTTGAAGCATTTGAAGATTGCAGCTTTCTACATAATCAAAATAGGAAAACAAAAATTGATTGAGGTGAAAGCAATTTATTTATTTTTACAAGAATTTTATATCCTGTTATATTTGGTAAAGTTTGGCAAGATATTTTGAGCAATCTTATAAATTCGCAAACTGTGCAAATTCTATATACATTTAATTTCAATTTACAATGCATTCTATTGTTTCATTGATTGGGGAAATATTAACCAGAAAATATACTTGGTTGGAATGGCATAGAAAAGTGGAAAATACATTAATTTTTAATGATTTACGGTATAAAATATGTGATGGAGATACCCAACCTACAAAACCAACAAATGTTAAAGAAAAAAAAATTTGGAATTATAAAAATTCAAAAGCCTTGGCTTTGATAAGAGCTTCAGTTAATGGAGATGTATATCGTCATAGACAAGGATGCAAATTTTCTTGGGAAGCCCTTAACAATTTAAAAATTTTATTTGATTCTCATTCAAAATTAGAATTTATTCAGTTACAATTAAAATTGTTCAATCTTGAATTAAAAAATGGTGATGTTATGAGTTTGGCTTATGAAATTAGAGCCATAAAACAAGATGTTAATGTTGCTGGTGGGAAAGTTGATATTTATCTCACTGCTTTTATTAAGGCACTCCTTCCAACACATTCTACTTATCTAGAGTCCCTTCAAGCAAGTAACCAATTGAAAACCATTACTTTTGATTTATTGGTTGAAAAGTTGGCTGAACGTGAAAAAGCTTTTGGAAGAAAAATAGATAATACTAATGAAAATGTTTGTTTTCCTCACCAAGAAAAACCTCTAAATAAGAGCTCTTCAAGAGGAGGTTATAATGATAGAGGCAAAGGTAGAGGTCAATGGAGGAAAAATGATAGGCAACATTTATATTGTAAAAGATGTGGTAGAAAAGGAAGTCATGAAGCACATGAATGCAAGTTGTCATGGGATAAGATATAAAGTTTTAAAGAAAATACTTTTAAGAAAAAAGATAAAACAAAAGTTTATAATGATGATAAACATTGAGATGATAAAATTCCAGGAGCAACCCAATTTGCTTGTGATAGTGATGGTGATCAATATGTGCTTTCTATTTTTGAATTTGCATCTAATTCCTCATGGTATGATTCTTGGATCTTAGATACTCGAGCCACACAACATATGACATTCTAATGTGATTACTTTGAGGAATTTCATGAAAGTGCATGTGGTCCAATTTATTTAGCTAATAAATCAAGTCTCAAACCTATTGGAAAAGGAACTGTTCGATTTAAGTTGCCTAATCTTCCAGACTTTGTGCTTCATGATGTATTGTTTATTCCTCAATTGCAACGTAATTTGTTATCACTAGTATTGATTCAACAACAAGGCTACTCTATTCTGTTAAAAGATGGGCAAGTTGTTTTTAGAAAAAAATCAAATAATCAAGTTGTATTCACTAGATGTGAGGATGGGAGATTATTAAAACTAAATGGCACTTCTTTTTCTAAATTTTTTGCATATCTTACTGAAGAAGGTAGTCTATCTCCTATTCTTTTATGGCATGCAAGACTTGGGCATATTGGTTATGATAACTTTCATATCTTGCAAAAGAATGGTGTTGATGGCTTACATGTTTTGCTTAAAACAATTGAAAAATGTGAAGCATGTATTCTTGCCAAGCAACATAGAAATTCTTTTCCTCGCTCCACTTGGAGAGCACAAAGAAAATTGTAGCTTATTCATTCTGATTTATGTGGGCCTTTACCAGTAAATTCTGTGGGAGGATCTAAGTATTCATGTTGTTTATTTATGATTACAGTCGCATGACTTGGATTTATTTCTTGCAGCAAAAATCAGAAGCTTTTGAAATTTTTAAAAGGTTTCGTGTTATGATTGAAAAACAAGCTCAATCTCAAATCGGTACTCTTCAAACATATAGTGGTGGAGAATTTACTTCTCTAGTTTTTAAGGACTATCTACATCAAAATGGGATCCAACATCACCTTACTATTCCAGGTACTCCTCAACAAAATGGTTTTGTTGAACGAATGAATAGAACTATCATGAATATGGTTCGTGCAATGTTATATTTTAAAGGAATCAAATTACATTTTTCAGCTGAAGCAGCAAGAACTGCAGTTTATCTTTGTAATAGATCTCCATCATCTGCATTACACCAATCTATTCCATATGAAGTGTGGTTTGGATATCCCCCTTCTGATCGACATCTTTGCATTTTTGGTTTCACTTGCTATGCTTTAATTCCCAAGGACAAAAGAAGTAAGTTAGAACATCACAGTATTAAGTGTATTTTCTTGGTTATTTAGAATCTTCCAAAGCATATAGGTTGTATGATGAAGTCAACAAAAATTTCTTTATTACATGTGATGTTGTATTTGTTGAAACCTCCAACATTGCTGAAAATGATGAATGCAAATTCAAACAACTTGATACCATTACAAATTTTTCTCCTTTGATAGAAAACTCTTGTGAGATTCCACATATAGAATCTATATCTCCAAGTGTTGTACTTCATGTTGCTCCACCAATAAATGACCAAGAAGAAACTCATCATGATGAGCTGGAACTCTCCGAACCATTAACCACTAATACAATATCTAGTAATCAAATGGTCACATCTTTTGTGCAACCAAAGTCTTCTCATAAGTGGGCAAAACAAGTCCAACAAACATTGAAATATTTAAGACCTAATGAAATAGGTAAAATAGGTACAAGAAGCTCTTACAAAGCAAGGCTCCAAGCTCAAACCAACAGTGCAAATAACTTGGAGACCATTGGTGAACTCAATCTCATAATTGACTTTTACCCATCATCCTATAATGAAGCCAAAAATATTATAGTATGGAGGAAGGCTATGCAAGATGAGTATGATGCTCTTTTCAAAAATGACACATGGCAGTTGGTTGATCCTCCACTTGGTTGTAAACCTATTGGCTGCAAGTGGATTTTTAGGAATAAATATAAAGCAGATGGTACACTTGACAAACACAAAGCCCGACTTGTTGCCAAAGGTTATGCTAAAAAATAGGGCATAGATTATGATGAAACCTTTGCACCTACAACAAAATGGACCACCATTCGTGCTTTGTTGGCCCTTACAACTCAATATGGGTGGAAAATTCACCAAATGGATGTTAAAACAACATTCTTAAATGGTGATCTCAAAGAATCAGTTTATATGACTCAACCAGATGGGTATGCAGTCAATAGAAAAGAACATAAGGTATGCAAGATTGTCAAATCATTATATGGTTTGAAACAAGCTCCTCGAGCCTGGAATGAAAAACTTACCGAGTATCTCTTAAAGTTGAATTTCCAACATTTTGAATTTGATGATGCCATACTTTTTATTAAAAAACTTGATAACATTATTGTCTATCTTGTTGTTTATGTGGATGATTTATTTATCACTGGTCCTTATGAGAATAATATTCAAAATGTGAAAGAACAACTAAAGCAAGGTTTTGATATGACTGATTTGGGCCATCTTCATTACTATTTGGGTATTGAGGTAACTCAAACACCTCATTTTATTTTTATCACCCAACAAAAATATATTGGTGAACTTTTGCATAAGTTTGGCATGGTTGATTGTAAGCCCCTTAGTACTCCCATGGAGAAAAATCTTAAGCTCTCTTCAGATGACCCTTCAACATTGGTTGATGCAACTATCTACAGGAAACTTGTTGGTAGTTTGATTTATGCTACAACTACCCATCCAGATATTTCTTTTGCTTTTGGAATTCTTTCAAGGTTTATGTAACAACCTAGAGAAACTCATTGGTTAGCTGCCAAATGCATTCTTCGCTATTTGCAAGGTACTCAACACTATGGGCTCAAATACTCCAAGACAAACCAATTTTCTTTGGCTGGCTATTCCAATTCTGATTATGCAGGGGATTCCACAGATGAAAAATCTACATCCGAGTATCTAATGTATCTTGGGTTTGCTGTCATCTCTTGGAGATCTAAAAAGCAATTTTTTCTAGCCGCCTCTTCTTCTAAAGATGAATATATGGCTATCTTTGAAGCAACTCAAGAAATCTTATGGTTTCAAAGAATTCTTGAAGACTTGTAGACACCACATATTTCATCAACTCCACTCTTCGTTGACAATCAATCTGCTATCAAAATGGCTAAAAATCCAGTATTTCATGATCACACCAAACACATCAATACAAAGTTTCATTTGATTCGGCATTATGTGAAAGATGGCAGCATATACCTTAAATATTGCCCCATTGTAGATCAACCAACATATATTCTTACCAAGGCTTTGAGTAGAGAAAAGTTTGAGAAGTTCAGAGAAATGCTCAGCTTAACCCCTTTAGATTAAGGGGGGGATGTTAATATCTCATCATGGGTTTAGTTTTATTTAGATTAATTTTTCATTAGTTTATTTTATTAGGTTTTTCTGTTTCGACAATTTTGTATAACAGTTTACAACTATTTTTGCCTCCTCTTTATATCTGCTTGTTTATTTTATTTTGAATGAACAGTTTTTTATGTGAATACAAATTATATTCAGATTGCCATTCTTTCCATTCTTTTTTTCTATCTACTACTAACACAGATTCCATATTGTTATTTTCTCCTTGGGCTATCATCTACTTCTCATTCCAAATTCATCATTCCAATTTAAACAAACACTCAAATAAGGTCATTTAAATCATCCATCTTTACAAGATTCAAATTATAAATCCTAATGTGGTGTGTGAGATATTCCATCTATTCTAACAAAGTCCACGAGCTAAGACAACTCTACCTGAACCCTGTTCTTGCCTTCATCTGCATTCACCTGTTCTTGCATTCACTTGCACTCAATTGCTCATTAGCAATGACGATCCCAATTTTACACGATCCCAATTTTACAGTAAAAATTATTACTGATCATTCAATTGTATATAAATCATTTCAATGCATTCAATCTCCTATCTTATTTCATTAACAATTCCATTTTGAGTTTCATTTGCAAAAAATAAATATTATTTTCCTAATTAAATAATTATGGAAAAATAGGGTCTGTGACATTAGTAGCGGCATCAACACTTATCATCTTAGTTGAATGTTGTGGTTGGAATGGGAGGGGATACCTTTAGAGGGGGAGGGGTATTAATCATGGCCAAAGAAGAGGCCCCCAAGATATTGAGTGCATAAGACTAGTTCAAGTCCACAACCAAATAAGGGTTGGTGAGATAAGGTAGAGAACTACTAGCCAAGGCAAGGCTCACATTTTAGTTATAAAGTTTGAAAATGAGACTTTGGTGGAGGGGTAAACCATTAGGTTTGGACTAGGCTACCACAACCAACTTAGGTAGGGAAGAATGAATCCATAAAGGAAAATTTATCTTCATTCCATGCATAAAATGATTCAACTTAGGAAAGAGGTGTGAATAGAACCTTTAAAGTTTGCCTTCTAGAGTGACGTACCACATTAGAACTTCCACCACCACCTTCCACTCCCCATGTAGATCCTCCCCATTGAACCCATTTTGTAGATGAGTGATTTTCTCACCTTTCAACAATAAATTCTTGAAGTCCTCCTTGTAATTTCCTTTGGGTTTCTTAGCAAAAGAATATCCTTCCATAGGAAGACTAGTTGCCATAGTGATAAGCTTAAAAAACAAATTAAAAGATATCCCTTTGATATCAACCCTACCATCTTTCCAAGAACTAATAAACTTAGCAGAAAGAGAAGGGTCATGGCCAATCATCTCTTTTAAATAGGAGAAGTTCTCCTTTTCAAAAATCGGTCATAAGATGTTGTCATTATTCAAGGACTCATAATTATTGGGCTCCACCTGAATCAAGTTGCCATCCATGGTAGGCCAAAGCTCAATAGTGAAAGCAACTTTACTCAAAATAGACAAATAAGGAAAGTTTGAGATGAAAAGAAGTAAAAACAAGAATTTAATGATATTTAAAAAATCCATCCCATCCAAGAAAAGATCTGACTTTCCCGAGTTACGATAATGGTGATAGTGGTAGATGAATTTTGAATAAGCCATTAAAAAAATGACTAACCACATATCAAATATCAACATGAAATCTTTAATCTTTTAGGATCGCAACACATATATTAGTAGGGAGATCGTTTATAGAGGCTCACACCTTGAAATTATGGATGAAGTGACCTAGATTGCCTAGCTTATCAACTGCCAACTTCCTTTCACAAAAGGTGTAAATCTATACTAATTGAGGTTTTGAAGATTGTGGAGAGAATTAGAGATGAGATCTCTCATGGGCTAGCATGAGGAAGCCTTACCATTAAGCACCATGCTAATGTTACTCAATTCATCTTCAACAATGATTTTATCAAATAATTTGTCCTTCACTAGCAAAATACCATGGTACACAACAACCACCTCAGCAATGGTGGAGGTCCAAACCCCAAGATTTACCACAATTTAAAATCAACCTATCTCTATCATCTCTAAGAATACCCCCCCCATCTTGATCAACTCAGATTCCCTTTAGATAAGACATCAAAATTTAATTTTAGCTAAACCAATATTGGGGGAGACCATTCTTGTCTAATTCTATATGTCTCTTTATTATGTATATATTCATATGCTTTCCTATTATTTCTATCATATGATTACACATTCTCATGTATCTATGCTATTGGCTTATTCATCACATCTATGTGCCAACATATTTCTATACACATGTTATCCAATATGATTTAGCTCCTTTAATGTTCCAAAGCTAGCTTACAATTAGAATGGTGTCCTCATGGCCATAGACTCCCCACACAAATTGTATAATTTAAACACAAATATCAATCATTTTTACCTTTTACCCTTCCTATCTAGGGTTGACTAAACAATTTTATGTGATATGTTATTATGTCCTTATATTTAAAGATATTTAATGCATTCATTTAAATAATAAAATATCCAAGGGTCTTGTTTCATTATAAGGAGCAAACTATTTTGATTTGGTACACTATTTTAATATCTCAAATTAAAATATTTTATACTGTTTTTCAAGTATAGAAACATAAAAAATTATAAATTAAGAAATTAAGACATCAAACCCTCTTAAAATTTAGATTTTAAAACATCTTGAAAATATACAAAAATTAGCAATTTTTACCAAAAATTAGCAATTTTTACCGAAAATCATGCACCTAGTTTGATTAAAATTTGCAATAATATATATTGAAACTTATTTTATAAATATAATTTTATTTAATAAATAAAAATGAGTTATTACAATATAAAAACCATACCATAACAAAAAGAAATATAAAGGTCGAATGTTCAACAAATATATTGTAACTCACAAAAAGCCTATACAACATCCAACAACATAAACTAAACGATGGATCTTCAAAATTTTGGGGATGATAAAAAAAGCCAAAAAAAAATCAAATCAAATCACAATCTAAAGAATCCATACAAATACTAAAAAAATTTCATATATCTTCACCGTAAATTATGCACTCCAAGTTCTTTTTGCAACATGCAATCAACACATCACACAAAACATTGAGCTTATTGCAAATCCTTATTCTCCAATGCAACTATTGAGTTAAATTTCCTTGAATGAAGTAAAGGGGTTTCATCAATAGTATCCAAATTTTATTGGGTTTTCATCCAAAAGGTAATTGTAAATCCAAAGTTTATACAAATAACTATTGTAAAATTAAACAAATGAAACCCAAATGAATAATAATAAAGCGTTTTCTTATATCAAACACAAAATCCAGCACTCAATTTGGAGGAAATGTTAATTTATAAATATATTTTACCTCTATCATAATATTAGGGAATCCACATCATGCCCATAACAGAGAATCCCGTACCCTTTTTTGGTGTTATCAAAATATTTAATTTTAATCTATAAATGTCTCATTACTAATTTAAAATATTTAATTCTATTTAGGACATAAATAAGCATAAAAGTTATTATTCCCCTTAGCCTAAGAAATATTAGAATTTGGTTATTAATTTTTTAAACTAAATCATTTAAAAAGGGGACATGACGATTCTTCCACCCAATTTTTTATTTTTTAAAGCAATTCAAATTTGGATGCTTTGAAATTTCAACATCTTCTAATGAGCCATTATAAGTAGGGAGACTCCTCCAATAGATTATATATTCTATTATGCTTCTATTCTTTAGTTTTTTCACCCTAATATGAAGCACAACTACAAGAATTGAGATTAATCTTCCCTGATCATCCATGTGTGGTAAATAAATAGAAGAAAAATATGAATAACAAATGTTTTCTTCAAGCATGAGATAAAAAACACTATAAAGTTTACAACCTTTAGAGAGTTCTAAATCACATGCCACTTCACCTAATTTTGTGATAACAATGTGGGTCCATAAAATTTGGGCTTGAGCATCATGAGAAGATCCATAAAATTTCTAACTCCTTACTAATGGACCTCAACATCATGAGAAACAACTAATCCATCAGAACCAATAACTTTAGAGATTGTGTTCCCTTTATTATGCATGAGGGTAGATTGGTGAAAGAATGTTGTATTCCTATCTCCTTTTTTAATCCATTGAATCCTAGATATTTGCTTCGAAAACACTTCCTCTTTTTTTGCTAAATAAAATCTCATTTCTTTCATGCAAGATCATGAGAAGCCCCAAGTAGGTCCATTTAATATCTGATACACAAAATTTGATCTTTAATAACCTTTTTTGGGAGAAAATATTGCCAAAAGAATTCTTTCTCCACATAATTAAATATCTCTTGATTGTTTCAAGTTTATGAACCACTCAAAACATCATTATCTTCTATATATTAGTATCCCACCACCAAATGTCTAGCAATACTTCAAGATCTAGGTGATGGGACCACATTAATTTAAATCTAAAAGCATACCAAACACTAGGCCAAACTTGTTGCTAATTAAGGATAGCTGGGCAATGATCAAATCCAAATTGAATCATTATGGAAAGATGAAATTTATTAATAAGATTCTCGGAAGAACAAATATGATGTTGATCAAGACAAACCTATATAAGGTTGGCCCCTATTCTCTTATTGGACCATGCAAAGATTCTCCTTTCCATATCTATATCAATAAATCTTGTCTAGTTTAGTTGGTTTTGGAGATCCTACATTCTATCTTAGATTCATCGGGTCCCTCATTTTCTTAGAGGGGAATAGGAGATAATTAAATTTACCCATGAGAATCCAATTGGCTTCCTCAAAAGTAACTTTCGGGCTTAGAAGAGAATACCAAAGACCCTTCCTCAAAACCTAATTATTGGGGGCATAGATTTTAGAGAGCACCCACTTCGATTTATTTGTGACATCATAGGAGGGGATTTTAATAAAATATTTATCTCAAGAATTGAGAAAACCTATTAAATTATGGGTCTTCCATAAATTATTCAAACTACTAGAGGCCCCATCAACATCTATAGTCATCAAATTTGAGAAAGGGTAGATATACTTTCCCACATTAACAAAGGCATCAACACATATTTTGGTTTATTGGAGGAGAAGAGTATCCAGATTCATCTCTTTAATGATATTTTAAAATATATTCTACTTGTGTCCGGGCCATTTAACCCCCTATTATTCCAAGAGGGAATAATTTATTTTTAGATATTCAAGGCTAGGGATGCTCCAGGGTAACCTAGCTTCCATTTTTCACACATTTCATTACATACTTTTGTTTTTTATCCCTACTAGACATGTAGGCTAGTTTCAAACTATTACCCATATTAGCCAACGTCTTCAAGAACTTGAGAGAGGAAGAAGAGGTGGAAGGTATCCCAACTTAAAATTAGGGGCCTATTGAAGCCACGAGAAAAGAAAAAGGTTGGAGAATCATAACAAGTTTAGGGACCACTTCCATAGGATTCAAATCAAGAATTGCCAATTAAGGTATAGAAGAAATAAGGTTGAACACCACCTCTAATGAGAAAGAGGTGAAGAAAAAGGGTCTTCAATAAGAGGAACTAAGGAACAAGGAAAACAAGACTTCTAGCAATCAATATAGGGGACCCAAAAAGCCACTTTGATATTGGTCAAATAAATTGGAGGAGAAGATAAGATCATCCAAATGACTAGTAGGGGGTTTCTAGAGGAAAAAATTCTTGAACAAAAGACAATGAGATAGGTGGAATAATCTTCAAAGTAGGAGGTAAACAACCTTTGGCATAGTCTATGGAGAAGACCATTGGAGTATGACAAACAAAGGGGGATTTAGAAATACTAGCCTATTCCAATTTAGAAGGAAGGACTAGAGCTAAAACAACACCAGGACCAAAGGATTCAAGATCTCTAAAAGTCACTAGGGTAGCAGAAAACCACTTCCCTTTCAAGATAGGGGGAGGAAAGGTCTTACAATTACCAACTTTGTGGAGAGGGAAGTTGTCTCCTTATCTCCCACTATATTAAATATTTAAGAAGATGCATCATTATGTATCACCTTAGTTCATACAAAAGTTTTCTTGTGATAATGATGCAAAAAAAAAATGATCTATGTTGCATTGTGTTGTACGAGATGAAATGGATTAATTAAGGGTCCTCATAGCACAACAGTGCTTTGTCATAAATCCTAAAGATGGGAGGCCAGTCTCAATTGGATGCCATGTGTTACCCTCCATATTTTTGCTTGCACTATATCTCCCGTATCCTCAAATAAGGAGTGTTATATTTAGTTTGGGCTTGCATAAGACTTGGTTTTTATTTTGTTGAAGTTTTTGCTTGAACTGAACCTCTCACTTGAACTGAACCTCTCACTTGAACCTCATCTAAGTTCAAGGTTCAAGTTCAAGTAGAGTATGTTGTATCATGGCCTTGTTTTTAAAAGAGTTAAAGTTCTTCGTAACAATTGCCATTGAACTTGAACTATTGAACCTTTTGAAAAAAATTTAAAGTTAGGGTTCAAGTTCAAAGTTTAATGAGTTCACAGGTTCAATTTTAGAGGTTCAAATTTAGAGTTGAGAGATTCATCAAATTAAACAAATGTAGGTTTAAAGTGTGTGAGTTCAAAATTCAACGAGTTTATTAATCCAATAATATTGGCATGAGTTGTTTTATGTTTTAAAGAAATAGTATAGAATTTTGGTTTACCAAACAAGCTGATAAGGGTGATTTATCTAAGGCTCAATGTCAAGCTTCAATGCAACTTGTAACCACGGATTTTCTGAGTTTTTTATTTTTAGACCAAAAAATCAGTCTTTGTGCGAGGGGTATAATTATCAATTCAACAGTTGGATCTCAATGAATTTGTGATATGTTTTAGAAAACCTAGCTTTCTAAATCCTCATTGGTGAGATTTCTAAAATTATGTCTGGTTCGTAAGATATGGATAACATAGCACAACACTATCAAAACTGTCAATGAGAGTCACATTAATTGGGAGATACTTGGGTTTTTACTCATATAAACTCAAACACTAAGGAAAGTGGGCAAGTATTTTCACCTATAAGTGAAAAATTATTCACTGAGGCTAGGAAGGGCAATTATGTATTAAAATATTTGAGCTTTATTTCCTTAAAGGTGAGAAGTGTATTCACGGAAATGTTAATTGAGAAATAAATAAATAATCTTTTCAAGAATTAGTTATTGATAACTGAAAGTCTCAAAAAACAAAAGAGGCTATATATATTTAATGAAAGGAAAGAGCCAGAAGGATTCTTTTTGGTCTGTTGTAAAAAAAGAGACGGTACACAGTTTTATTTTTCAGAAGTGTTGAGTCTGTGAGCACACATTTTGACATTGATGAAATAAAAAAGATTTTGTTCATCTGCGTATCTATAAATATTTTCTTTTGGTTACCATAAGCTTTGTTTCTCTTGTAATTACCTTTCATTGCATTTTCTATTACATCAAATAGTGTATATGTATTTGATTCCTGAAACTTTGATTTGAGAAATAATTAATATGTTGGAAATAAATCTGTTGTTAGCTCTTTGTCTGAGTATTCTGATTCCCTTTGTCCTTTGAGGCAAAAGAGAGACTCGATTAGAGTTCAAGGAATTTTGATTATATTGGAAAAGGTATTTTCATGGGTGTGGGTAATTAAACTGTGTTTTACTTATCTTCATTCACTTCATTATAAATGTTATTCGCATCTATTTCATGACTATGAGTATATTTTAGTTGCCTTTATTTCTTTCTAGTTAAAACCATATTCAAAAAATATACATTTTTATCCAACGAAGGGTGTTGTACCTTCATATCAACATTCAGAGAGCACTTGCACTCACCATTGCAAGTGACTCAACTATTGGTTCTTGTTTTTGTCTTTCAATTTGGGCATTTGGGAGTCATTTTTGAAAGGTATTTAAAAAGGAAAAATCTGTTAACCAACAGATTTTTCATGACTCTACTGGGGAAATCGAAAACAAAATACAAGTACTTTATTTCCTCGGGTTTTAAAGACATCTCTTTGTGCAAGGAGATTGACAACTCTATTATATCATCATGCAAAATCAAAAGGTTGCAAGAATGGGGAAAATACCAAATCCCACCATCTTGGAAATTCTTGAGATGAATGATAAAGTGTTGCATGACTTTTGGGAGCGCTACAAAGAAAGTATTACTGAAGCTGTAAAAACAAAGAAAAGTATGGAAGATGACCATGTATCTACACTCTTATGGATGAGCTTGTGCACTTGGTTTCACAAGTTGAAAGAGCTGGAAGAAAGAACAAATTTGTTGCATGCACATGAGAGAGAACATCACAACTTAAAGATGAATTAAGAGATGATGATTATGATGCTCTAGCTATTTCATTTTCTTTTTATTCTTGCAACTTTCCAATCTTGAGTGAGCAAGAAGTCCAAGGAGTAATGATTCAGCCTCATGAAGATTTAACATTATTAAGAAAGAATGACCAAGACAACATTGGAGGACTTGTGAGCTAGAATGATAAAGATTCGTTGAAATCTTTTTCCTCTCCAAATGTAGAAAGTTTTAGTTTTGAAATTATTGAAAATCAGCTTGTCCCAACAAGTTTTAAAGATGAAAGTTTTCAAATTAACACAACTAGAATATGCAGCCTTCAATTTTATAAAAGAAGATCATAAGAATGATTCTTTGTAAGATTTTAATGAATCTATTTTGGAGTCATTTCACTTTGAAGATACAATGATGTTATTTGAAGGTTTATCTAGTGAGGTGTGTGTTACAAATAAAACAAAATCTTGCTTTGTTGAATCTTATTTTGAAAATATGAAAGATAAATAAGCTTTTGAAATGAATCTAGAGCAAGAAACCGGCCAAGTTGTTAAAGCATTGCAGTTTCCAAAATTTTTGGAGGATTTGAAAGACATTTCTTTCTATGAAGAGGAAATCATGTGTTAGTTTTTGTCATCCATTAAAGGAGAAGGATCTTCTATAGTAAGCTCAGGTATTGATGTATTTCATGCTTTGGTTGTGGATAGGGACTTTTCAGATTTGATTGCAGTAAAGAAAGATGAAGTTTTTCCAGCTAGTATAGCTCTTATGCTTGATGAAGTCTTTCTTTAATCCAATCTCGGTATAAATGCTGAAAGTCCTTCTAACAATGATGGTTTTAATAGTAGAAACTCTAAAGATGATGTAGTCATTCCTTCAGAAATCTTTGATTGTTATTACTTGCAATCAAAAATAGAAAAATGCTTGAATAGTACCATGTAGGCAGTTCAAGAAAATTTAGAAATTTATGGTGAAAGGTGGCTTTTTGAAGACGAGCACATATAAAGGTTTTTCTTGCACATCCTTAATCTGCGAGTTAGCAGTGAAGCAACTGCCAGAGGGTCATTATCAGTTGCTACATTTCATGGCCACAATCCATTGTTGAGGAAGGGCTCATATTTTTCCCAGCCAGTTAACGACTTTGCATAACCATTTGGGAATTGGTTTTGCTGCCCCTAGTCTGGGTGCGTAAGGGTTTTAGTTTCATTTTTCTATTTTGTGTCTTTTGGATTGGCTTTCTAGTTTTGAGTTATGGTTAGTTTAGTTTCTTTTTGGCTTGGTCAATTTTGGCTTGTTAGTTTTTAGTTCTTGCCCTAAGCCCCTCCACCCCTCTGCAAAACAATGCCCTTTATTCCTGCAATTTATTTGACTCTATTTCCCAATGGATAAGGCATTGGTCTCACCCAAAGATGTTCTAGATTCTCTTCATCCTTATAGTCCTCATCCCCTAGTCAGAGCCAATTCTTACCCTTCATATTTTTGCTTGCACTATGTCTCTGGCATCCTCAAATAAGAAGTGTTTTATTTATTTTGATCTTGCGTAGGTCTTGGTTTTTATTTTGTTGAATATTTTTCTAAAATTGATCCTCTCACTTAAACCTCATCTAAGTTCAAGGTTCCAGTTCAAGTGGAGTATGTTGTATCACAACCTTGTTTTTAAAAGAGTTAAAGGTCTTTGTAACAATTGTCATTGAACCTTTTAAAAAAGTTCAAAGTTTGGGTTCAAAGTTTGGTTTCAAGTTCAAAGTTCAATGAGTTTGCAAGTTCAATTTTAGAGATTCAAAATTAAAGTTCAAAGATTCATCCAATTAAACAGATGCAGGTTCAAAGTGTGTGAGTTCAAAATTCAGTGAGTTTAATAGTCCAATAACATTGGCATGATTTGTTCGATGTGTTAAAGAAATAGTATAAAATGTTGGTTTACCAAATAAGCTGATAATGCTGATTTGTCTAAGGCTCAATGTCAAGCTTCAATGCAACTTGTAACCATAGATTTTCTAACTTTTTTGTTTTTAGATAGAACAATCCGTCTATGTGCGGGGGGCATAACTCTCAATTCAACCATTGGATCTCAATTAATTTGTGATATATTTTATAAAACCTAGTTTTCTAAATCCTCACGAGAGAGATTTCTAAAATTATGTCCAGTTCGTAAGATATGGATAACATAGCACAACTGTTGAAATGTGGCGACTAATCAACAAAGTACTGTACACTCCGCACTGAGAAATTTTATTTGCCATTTTTCGTTGATGAAAACCGACATTGTAATAAAACCCTAAAAAGGCCGACTTTGTTTGTTGCCCTAAAAATGCATGTTATAAGGGGATGGGATGCTTAAGGCATTGTAAGGTTGATGTACTATTTTTGTTGGATAATAAGAAAGATTGGATGACTATGTATGGTGGACGTAACCCATTCTTGGTGAACCATGTTAAATCTCTGTGTTACCTATTTCCTATTTTATTTCTTTATCTTTTGTATTTAAATCTGCATATAATTGTTAGTTCATATTTTCTTCGGATCTGCTTGAAACCCTAACAATTGGTATCAGAGCGAGGTTTTCTATAAATTGGCAGGACTTTCAGATTTGAGTGGGAGCAATGGAGGATTCCAAATTCAAGGTCGAAAAGTTTAACGGCTAGAATTATATGTTATGAAAAATGCAGATGGAGGATTACCTGTATCAAAAGGATTTGTGGCAGCCATTGGAAGGAAAGGCAAAGAAAGCGACCACAATGTTAGATGAAGAGTGGGACATTTTAGATAGAAAGGCACTGGGATCCATTCAATTGTGCCTTGCACCATCTGTAGCATTCAATATAATAGAAGCAAAAATGACTGTAGATTTGATGGTGACATTGGCTAAGTTGTATGAGTAACCCTTGACTTCGAATAAGGTATTTCTTATGAAGCGTCTGTTTAATTTGAAAATGAGTGAGGGAGGATCTGTAGCAGAGCACTTAAATGAATTTAATGCAATTACCAGTCAATTGTCTTTGGTAAAAATTATTTTTGCAGAAGAGGTTAGGGCTCTCTTGATTTTATGTTCTTTGCCAGAAAGCTGGAATAGCTTGGTTATGGCTATAAGTAACTCTGTCTCTGGTAAAAATACTTTGGTATTTGATGATATTGTTGGTGTTATCCTAAGTAAGGAAATGCGAAGGAAAAGCACAGGTGAGACTCCAACATCATTGGGTAGTGTTTTGAATGTGGAGAACAGAGGAAGATCAAAGGAAAGAGGAAAAGGCCCTGGGAATGACAAGTCATGAGGGAAGTCAAAGAAAGGACACTCTCAATCTAGAGGAAAGAAAGATTGCTAGTACTACGGAAAGCCTGGTCATCTAAAGAGAGACTGTTGGTCTCAGAAAAACAAAGAAGGAGACAAAAATGAAAATGACAGTAAGGAAGCTAATATTGCAAGTAATACTTTACAAGATGCTTTAATCTTATGTTTGGATAATGTTAATGATTCCTGGGTAATAGATTCTGGGGCTTCATTTCATTCTTCACCCCATAGAAAATATTTTCTAGATTATGTTCAAGGTGATTTTGGACAGGTATATTTGGGTGATGATGAGCCCTATCAAATTGTTGGAAAAGGAAAGATAAAGATCAAGTTGCAGAATGGAAATGACTGGTTTCTACAGGAGGTAAGACATGTTCCTAATTTAAGAAGAAATTTAATTTCTGCAGGACAAGTAGGTAGTGAAGGTTGCATAGTTACCCTCTCAGACAGTATGTGGAAGGTCACTAAATGATCATTAGTAATAGCTAAAGGTGCAAAGGTAGGCACATTATATTTGTGTACAGGTAACACTTACTCTACCCTAGCTGCTACAAATAAAGTTACTGTAGAGACAACAACAATAAATGTTGCAAGAACATATTCGATAATTTGGCACCATAGGCTTGGGCACATGAGTGAGAAAGGGATGAAAATGCTTCACTCCAAAAATCTATTGCCAGACCTAAAGAGGATTGATGTAGAGTTCTGTGAAAACTATGTTTATGGTAAACATAAAAGAGTCAGATTTCTCAAGGTTGGGAAAGAGAAGAAGAGTGAGAAGTTAGAGCTAGTACATTCAGATGTATGGGGACCGACTCGGGTATCATCTCTTGGTGGCTCTTGTTATTATGTTATTTTTATTGATGACTCAACAAGAAAAACATGGGTATGTTTCCTAAAACAAAAATTAGATGTTTTTGAAACTTTTAAGAAATGGAAAGCTTTGGCTGAGAACGAGACAAGAAAAAAGTTGAAGTGTCTCAGATCAGATAATGGAGGTGAGTATTGCAACAAAGCATTTGAAGATTACTGCTTCTTAAATGGGATTCGAAAGCAAAAGATAGTTCCAAGAACTCCACAGGAAATTGGTGTGTCAGAGAGAATGAATAGGACTATCATGGAACACGCGAGGAGCATGAGATTGCATGTTGGATTGCCCTTACATTTTTGGGCAGATGCTGTACATACTGCTATCTATTTGATAAATAGAGGACCTTCAATCCCTTTGGATGGTGGTATTCTAGAGGAGGCATGGACTGGTAAAAAGGTAAATTATTATTTTCTAAAAACTTTTGTCCATGTTGATAAAGAAAACAAAACCAAGCTTGATGCTAAATCTCAGAAATGTACCTTCATTGGATATGGGATAGATGAATATGGCTATCGGTTATGAGATTTTGAAAATAAGAAAATAATTAGAAGTAGAGATGTTATATTCAATGAGAAGGTTATGTATAAAGAACAGATGCAGGAAAAGAAGCATGAACAGGCCAAACAAGAATATGTGGTGTTGGATGAGATTCCTGAAAATGAAATGCCACAGGTACCTAATGCTCAACAACAACAGATTGTCCCACAAACTCCTGCAAGTGTTAGACGTTCTACGATGACAAGTAGACCCCCTGAAAGATTTTCTCCTTATTTGTATTCTATTTTATTAACGGATTTTGGTGATCCAGAAGAATATGAAGAAGCAATGCAGGTAGATGCCAAACAACAGTGGGAGCTTGGCATGAAAGAGGAGATGGATTCCTTGATGAAAAATAAGACTTGGGACTTAGTTCCTTTACCTGTAGAAAAAAGAGCCTTGCCTAACAAATGGGTTTATTGGCTGAAGGAGGAGAAAGGAGGTCAGAAAAGATATAAGGCCAGACTTGTGGTAAAAAGTTTTGCACAGAAAAAGGGTATAGATTATGATGAAATATTTTCTCCAGTTGTAAAAATGACTTCAATTAGAACTATACTTAGTCTTGTGGCTGCAGATGATTTACATCTTGAACAATTAGATGTCAAAATAGCTTTTCTCCATGGAGATTTGGAGGAGGAAATTTACATGTTGCAACCACAGGGATATGAGGTGAAAGGTAAGGAGAACTTGGTGTGCAGGTTGAAGAAAAGTTTGTATGGCCTAAAGAAAGCATCCCGAAAATGGTATTTAAAATTTGATAGTTTCATGGCTGAACATGGTTATCATAGATGTCATTCTGATCATTGTGTATATTTTAAGAGATTTGATAATGGCAGTTATATTATCTTGTTGCTTTATATTGATGACATGCTTGTTGTTGGGTCTAACATGCAACATATAAATTATCTTAAACAGAAATTAGCCAAGTCATTTGCTCTGAAGGATTTGGGTGCAGCTAAGCAAATTTTCGGTATGAGGATTACACAGGACAGGAAAAATAGAACCTTGAATTTGTCCCAAAGTGAGTATATAAAGAAGGTGTTGAAAAGATTTAACATGCAGGATGCAAAAGCAATTAGTACACCTTTGGCTAGTCATTTCAAATTGACTAAGGAGATGTGCCCAAAGGCACAGGAAGAGGTTAATAAAATGTCTAACATCCTATATTCATCAGCTGTTGGTAGTCTGATGTATGCAATGGTATGCACAAGGCCAGATATTGCACATGCAATGGGAGTTGTGAGCAAGTTTATGAGTAATCTGGGTATGGAACATTGGAATGCTGTGAAATGGATTCTTCGGTATTTGAAAGGAACTACTATGAAAGCATTATGTTTCAAAGGATCTAATGCTGCTCTAAGTGGATTTGTTGACTCTGATCTGGCGGGTCATATTGATTCACGGAGGAGTACTACAGGGTATGTTTTTACTATAGGGGGAACTGCAGTCAGTTGGATTTCTAGATTGCAAAAGGTTGTTGCACTTTCAACCACTGAAGCTGAGTATGTTGCTGCTATAGAAGCCAACAAGGAGATGATTTGGTTGCAATATTTTTTGGAGGAATTGGGTCAGACACAAGAGGATAACCCATTGTATACTGATAGCCAGAGTGCCATTCATCTAGTGAAGAACTCTACTTTTCATTCAAGGACAAAGCACATTCAACTCAGGTACCACTTCATCTGGACTGTTTTGGAGGAGGGTCAGTTATGGCTTGAGAAGATTCACACAAGTGAGAGTCCTGCCAATATGTTCATGAAGGTAGTTCCATAGGAGAAGCTGATTTCTTCATCAGTTTCTGTTGGTCTTCTTGATTGATAATTGTGGAATTTATACCAGTCGAATCCTAATGTTTTATCCAACGGATGCTGCATGTACAGTGGTGTCATGTAGTATTAGTCTCCAAGTGGGAGATTGTTCAGTGTGGAGCCTGATCAGTCTCCAAGAGGGAGATTGTTGAAATGTGGTGACTGATCAACAAAGTACTATACACTCAGCACTGAGAAATTTTTTTTTGCCATTTTTTGTTGATGAAAACTGACATTGTAATAAAACCCTAAAAAGGCTGACTTTGTTTGTTGCCCTAAAAATGCATGTTATAAGCGGCTGGGATGGTTAAGGCATTGTAAGGTTGATGTACTATTTTTGCTAGATAATAAGAAAGATTGGACGACTGTGTATGGTGGATGTAACCCATTCTGGGTGAACCACGTTAAATCTTTGTGTTATCTATGTCCTATTTTATTTCTTTATCTTTTGTATTTAAATCTGCATATAATTGTTAGTTCATATTTGCTTCAGATCTGCTTGAAACCCTAACAACAGTAGTGTCAAAACCGTCAATGACAGTCACATTAATTGGGAGATACTTGGGTTTTTACTCATATAAACTCAAACACTAAGGAAAGTGGGCACTTATTTTCACCTATAAGGGAAAATGTATTCACCGAGGCTAGCAAGGGAAATTATGTATTAAAATATTTGAGCTTTATTTCCCTAAAGGTGAGAATTGTATTCATGAGAATGTTAAGTGTGAAGGAAATAAATAATCTTTTCACAAATATGTTATTGATAACTGAAAGTCTCTTAGAAAAAAAGAGGCTATATATATATGTAATGAAAGGAAAGAGCTAGGAGGATTCTTCTTGGTCTGCTATAAAAAAAGAGAGGACATCATAGTTTTCTGGACTACATAGTTTTATTTTTCAGAATTGTTGAGTTTGTGAGCATACATTTTAGCATTGATGAAATAAAGAAGATTTTGTTGATCTGCATATCTGTCAATATTTTCCTTTGGTTACCATGAGGTTTTTTCTCTTGTAATTAGCTTTCATTATGTTTTCTATTACATCAAACGATATATATGCATTTGATTTTGAAACTTTGATTTCAAAAATAATTTGTATGTTGGAAAGAAATCTATTGTCATCTCTTTGTCTAAGTATTCTGATTCCCCTTGTCCTCTGAGGCATGAGAGAGACTCGATCAGAGTCCAGGGTATTTTGATTCTTTTGGAAAGGGTATTTTCATGGGTGTGGGTAATTAAACTGTGTTCTACTTATCTTCATTCACTTCATTATAAATCTCTTATTCACATCTATGTCATGGATATGAGTAGATGTTAGTTACCTTTATTGCTTTCCAGTTAAGAGCATATTCAGAAAATATATATTTTCTATCCAACAAAGGGAGTTGTACCTGTTAATGCATTAGTAGCTTCTGCAAGATAAGATTTTCCTGACTCGTTAATCTCCTCCATTCTGTTTTGGTTTACTCATCTATGCTATTAGATTATCTGATTTATGCTTTTCGAATTGAATATGTTTATTAGATTGTAACTTTGATCTTGATTATGATATTGATATTGGATAAAGATGGATTAGATTGACGACCTGCTTAACATAGTTAAGCGTCGATCTAAATGCTATCAGGCTAGTAACCCAATAGCATATTAATGTCAATTCATTTATGAATCGGCATTAATATACTATCAGGGTATTAACCCGAAAGCATATATAATGCTATTAGTTATCGGGCTTGTTTGCTTTGACACTGATTCAGTATCGAGTGTGTTTATATTGATCTGTTATTGTTTGCTTTGACACTGATTCATTATTGGGTGTGTTTATATCGATCTGTTATTGTTTGCTTTGACATCTATTCATTATCGAGTGTGTTTATATCGATCTATTATTGTTTACAATGGCACCGATTAAGTTATCATAAACACCAAGTGAATCTGTAGATAGTCATGACCAAGTGACATCTTGGTTGGACATGTCTAAAAGACATGTCCAATCAAGGTTCCACTTGATCGTGACTACTTTACTATATATACATCATTCAAAAGAAAAGGAATGACATTGAAATTGATACATGTTCATCCTCCATACCTGCAGAAAAGAAAGACGATAATATTATTGTCATAGTAATAATACCAAAATCTTAAATACACCATCTAGCATATAACTTGTTCATTAAATTGGAAATTGCAATAACATTTACATGGTATTAGAGCCAGGTCCAGGCTAGGAGCCCCAAGAAGATGATAGGTGTGGCTTAAGGGGGGGTGTTGGTGTTGGAAATAAGCCACACCTGAACCAATGATGGACTAGTCCAAGAGGGGCCAGTAGCTCAGTGGTAGAGCACTCCAACAACATATAGAAGGTCCTAGGTTCGAGTCCTAGCTGGTCCATGTCTCAACATGGTATCAGAGCCAGGTTGATCGAACTTGAGGCTATTCAATTTTGTGAACAATTTAAGAACAAGGTTATATACTACATCACATTTCTCCAATGGCCAACGGTATCAGATTCGAAGACAGACTCGGAGGTGGGGATGATTTTTTAGCCTGGAAGTTCAGAATCTAGATGATCTTAAAAGAGAACAAAGTAGATTCATTTGTTCAAACTAAAAATGACCAACCTGAAAATGAAACTGACAAAACAACATGGATTGAGGGAAATGAAAAGGCCATAAAAATAATAGTTGATGGCGTGAGAAACAACATAATGTCCATCATAAGAAAACATCAAACAACCTATAAAATGTTCAAAGCACTTGAAAGCATATTTAAGATATCAAATGCAAGTCAAACTCTGGCATTAAAACGAGAAATAAATCATATCACCATGAACAAGGGCGAGACAATCAACACCTACTTTATGCGGATATCAATTCTAAGAGACGAACTAGCAACTCTGGATTACGAGATCCAAAGCAAAGAGTTAACACTCATTGCTCTAGATGGGTTGCCTAGTGGATGGAGTACATTTGTCCAAGGCATCAGTGCAAGGTCCAAGTATCCTAAGTTTGAAAGATTAAGGGATGATTGTCTCCAAGAAGAATCAAGATTAAACAAGATGGGAATAAAACAAAAGAACATAGATGAAGACCTTCAAGTTCTAAATACTAACACAAATAAGACAACCAAGAAGAAGCAATTTAGGAAGAGGAAGGGTCATCAAGGCAAGAACACTTCAAAGAGAGATCTATCACATAGTCAATGCTATAGGTGTGATAAGTTCAGACACTTTGTTGCAAAATGTCCAGAGAGAGCCAAACAAGCCACATTTGCTAGAGCAGGAAAATCTAAAAGAGAAGATGACTCCCAGAACTATGTCCTCTACTCAACACTTACAAGCCATGCATCAAATAAATCTAACTCCTGGGTGATCAACATTGGCTCATCTAGACACATTACAGGGTTTAGAGAAGTGCTAGACTCCATGATAGAGGATAATGATGAGGAAGTAACCATCAGAGATGATTCCTCACATCCAATTAGAGGAATTGGTTCCTGCACCATCAAACTGAAGATAGGAATATCATTGCAACTTGAAGGAGTACTATATGTTCCAAACATCAAGAGAAATCTAGTCTCCATATCAGCCCTAGAAGATAACGGATACAGAGTAACCTTCATGGAGAACAAGGTGTTGGCTTGGCCAAGAAATTCTTCCATCAAGAAAGCTAAAGTCATTGGTCAAAGACAAGGCTATTTGTATGAGTTGTGCATAGAGCCCAACCTAGCCCTAATTCATGAAGCAACAAATGCAAATGAGGTCTGGCATAGAAGACTAGGCCACTTGAATTATAGAGCTTTATCATCTATGGGAAACCTTGTCACAGGTTTACCTAAGTTGCAGTAATATCATTCAGAGGCATGCAAGGGATGTGCCCTAGGTAAAAATATCAAGGGTGCCTTCCATAATAGTACTAGGAAGACAAGAAAAGTTTTAGAGTTAGTTCATTCTGATGTATGTGGACCAATGTCCATTCCCTCTCTAGGAGGATGTTTGTATTATGTAATATTTGTTGATGACTACTCTAGGAAAACTTGGATCTACTTTCTGAAGTGTAAAGAATCAGAAGAGATCCTTAGTAGGTTTAAAGAGTTTAAATCACTGACGGAGAACCACTTAGGAAATAAAATTAAAATTCTAAGGAATGATAATGGGGGGGGGAATACACATCAGAATTATTTAAAGATTTCTGTAAAAACTCAGGGATTAAGAGGGAGCTAACAATACCTTATAATCCTCAACAAAATGGGGTAGCTGAGAGGAAAAATAGGACAATTGTAGAAGCTGCCAAAGCCATGATTCTTGATCAGAATCTAAATATCAATATTTGGGCAGAAGAAACTAACATTGCTGTGTATATACAAAATAGGTGTCCTCACTCACATCTTGAAGATAAAACTCCTGAAGAAGTATTTACCAAACTAAAGCCAGATATCAGCCATCTTAGGATATTTGGGTGTCATGTCTATATACATGTACCTAAAGAGAAAAGACTAAAACTAGAACCTTTTGGAAAAAGAGGAATACCTGTAGGATATAGTGAAACATCCAAGGCGTATAGAATATATATACATGGTTAGAGAAATATTGAACTTAGTAGGGATGTAATCTTTGAAGAAGATTTAGCTTTCAAAAGAGCCCTAAGTACAATAGAGCCTGAAAACTATATCCCCACTCCTAACATAGAAGAAGATCCTACTCCTAGGCTTCAGAGGGAGAATCTTGAGGAAACTATAGGTGAAACTCCAATCCTACCTAGAGAAAACCTCAAGAAAAGACCTCTATGTGCCACCAAGACTATAGCAGAAGCTCAGAAGTTTCCTGCTCCTTCAGGAACCTTCAGGGA
Source organism: Cryptomeria japonica (assembly GCF_030272615.1). NCBI lineage: Eukaryota > Viridiplantae > Streptophyta > Pinopsida > Cupressales > Cupressaceae > Cryptomeria > Cryptomeria japonica. Next base: position 139,648,272 of record NC_081405.1, on the reverse strand, counting down.
AAGAAAAAGACCTAATAAATTCACTAGCTATGTTGCTCTTATGAATGATCTCTCTAAAGCTAAACCAAACAATGTATCAGATGCACTTAAACATCAAGTATGGAAGGATGCCATGTCTGAAGAGTATCAATCCATTATGAAGAATGATGTTTGGGAGATTGTTCCTAGGCCTATTAAGAAATCAGTTGTTTCATGAAAATGGTTGTTTAAAATCAAACATGCTATAGATGGCAGTATTGATAAGTACAAGGCCAGATATCTGTTATGCAGTCAATGCCTTAAGTCAGTTTATGTGTGAGCCTAAGGAAATCCACTTGATTGCAGTGAAACACATTATGAGATACTTACAAGGTACTCTAAACCTTGGTCTCAAATATGAGAAAGTCGATCTAGACCTACATGGATCTAGACTTAGATTGGGCTGGGAGTGTGACTGACAGGAAAAGCACTTCAGGGTGTTGCTTCAGTTTAGGATCAACTATGATTTCTTGGATCAGCAAAAAATAGTCTTCTGTAGCACAGAGTTCCACCGAGGCCGAGTACATTGTAGCTTCCATGGCTGCTCGAGAGGCAGTATGGCTTAGGAAGTTGCTTGTGGGACTATTTGGTGAACCCATGAAATCCACTGTCATTCACGATGACAACCAGAGCTGCATAAAGCTTTCTATAAATCCAATATTTCATGACAGATCTAAGCATATTGAGATTCCATACCATTATGTACGAGACATGGTAGACAAAAATGTGATCAAATAGGAATATGTTAGTACAAGAGATCAGACTACAGATATTCTAACCAAACCACTTTCCAGAGTGAAGGTTGATCACTTCAGAAAAGGTTTAGGTATGATAGAAAGGTAATCTGCTTTGTAAATAAGATGTTTAATGTGTAAACTTCTTTTGTCATGTTGAGACATTATGGGTTTCACCCCCCGTGTTCATATCTAAGAGGTGACAATCTCTCAGATTATGAGCACTTGTATGTAGACATCATAAGGTGACGATCTTATGATTCTCTAAACCAGTTATCATGTTGGATCTCTGGTATGTCATGGATGTGCCATGATGGTGTTGTGATAAAACATTTGTATAAAATGTTTGTGCACATATCACAACCTGGATAAGATGAGAATCTAACCATCCTCATATGTTTATCCTTAGTATTGCATGTTTAGGAAATACTGATATCACGTGTTTAGGTGATATCTTGTCATAATGAAATGATGAATCTTTTATATCACATGGCTAGGTGATACTCTATGTCACATGCTTAGAGTGATGTTTTTTTATTTTTATATTACATATGCCCTGATGATACTTCATATCATATGTATAGATGATATATATTCTTGGAGACTGACATTATGAAAAAATAAATGTGATGCACGTTACTTTATCTATCTTCCAAAGCTAAGAGAGAGTGTTAATGCATTAGTAGCTTCTGCAAGATAAGATTTTCCTGACTCGTTAATCTCCTCCATTCTGTTTTGGTTTACTCATCTATGCTATTAGATTATTTGATTTATGCTTTCCGAATTGAATATGTTTATCATACTATAACTTTTATCTTGATTATGATATTGATATTGGATAAAGATGGATTAGATCGATGACCTGCTTAACATAGTTAAGTGTCTATCTAAATGCTATCGGGCTAGTAACCCAATAGAATATTAATGTCAATTCATTTATGAATCGACATTAATATACTATCGAGGTATTAACCTGATAGCATATATAATGCTATTAGTTATTGAGCTTGTTTGCTTTGACACCGATTCATTATCGAGTGTGTTTATATCGATCTGTTATTGTTTGCTTTGACATCGATTCATTATCAGGTGTGTTTATATCGATATGTTATTGTTTACAATGGCACCGATTAAGTTATCATAAACACCAAGTGAATCGGTAGACAGTCACGACCAAGTGACATCTTGGTCGGACATGTCTAAAAGACATGTTCGATCAAGGTGCCACTTGATCGTGACTACTTTACTATATATACATCATTCAAAAGAAAAGGAATGACATTGAAATCAATACATGTTCATCCTCCATACCTGCAAAAAAGAAAGATGATAATATTATTGTCATAGTAATAATACCAAAATCTTAAATATACCATCTAGCATATAACTTGTTCATTAAATTGGAAATTGCAATAACATTTACAGTACCTTCATATCAAAATTTAGAGAGTACTTGCACTCACCATTGCAAGTGACTCAACTATTGGTTCTTGTTTTTGTCTTTCAATTTGGGCATTTGAGAGTCATTTTTAAAAGGTATTTAAGAAGGAAAAATCTGTTAACCAACAAATTTTTGGCAACTCTGTTGGGGAAATCAAAAATAAAAGACTAGTGCTTTCTTTCCTTGGGTTTTAAAGACATCTTTCTATGCAAGGAGATTGGCAACTCTGTTAAATCATCATGCAAAATCAAAAGGTTGCAAGAATGGGGAAAATACCAAATCCCACCATCTTGGAAATTCTTGAGATGGATGATAAAGTGCTACATGACTTTTGGGATCACTGCAAAGAAATTATTACTGAAGTTGTAAAGACAAAGAAAAGTATGGAAGATGACCATGTATCCACATTCTTATGGATGAGCATGTCTGCTTGGTTTCACAAGATGAAAGAGCTGGAAGAAAGAACAAATTTTTTGCATGCACATGAAGAGAGAACATCACAACTTAAAGAGGAATTAAGAGTTGATGATGCGGATGCTCCAACTATTTAATTTTCTTTTCATTCTTGCAACTTTCCAATCTAGAGTAAGCAATAATTCCAAGGAGTAATGATTCAACCTCATGAAGATTTAACATTATTAAGAAAAAATGACCAAGACAACAGTGGAGGACTTGTGAGCTTCAATGATAAAGATTCGTTGAAATAATTTTCCTCTCTAGAAGTAGAAAGTTTTAGTATTGAAATTATTGAAAATCAACTTGTCCCAGCAAGGTTTAAAGATGAAAATTTTCAAATTAACACACAGCTAGAATATGCAGCCTTCAATTTTATAGAAGAAGATGGTAAGAATGATTATTTGCAAGATTTTCATGAATCTATTCTAGAGTCATTTCACTTTGAAGATACAATGATGTTATTTGAAGGTTTATGTAGTGAGGCTTGTGTTAGAAATAAAACAAAATATTTCTCTGTTGAAGATTTTTTTGAAAATATGAAAAAAAGAAGCTTTTAAAATGAATCTAGAGCAAGAAAGTAGCCAAGCTGATAAAGTGTTGCAGTTTCTAGAATTTTAGGAGGTTTTGAAAGACATTTCTTTCTTTGAAGAGGAAATCATATGTCAGTTTTTGTCATCCATTGAAGGAGAAGGCTCTTCTACAGTAAGGTCACGTATTGATGCATTTCATGCTTTGGTTGTGGATAGGGAGTTTTCAGATTTGATTGCAGTAAAGAAGATGAAGTTTTTTTAGCTAGTGTAGATTCTATGCTTGATGAAGAAGTCTTTATTCCAAGCTTAGTATAAATGTTGAAATTATTTTTAAGAGCGATGGTTTTAATAGGAGAAATTCTAAAGATGATACAACCATTCCTTTAGAAATCTCTGACTATTATTACTTGCAATCAAAAATAGAAAAATGCTTGAATAGTACCATGCAGGTAGTTCAAGAAATTTCAGAAATTTATGATGAAAGGTGGCTTTTTGAAGATGAGCACATATATTGGTTTTTATTGAACATCATTAATCTGAGAGTTAGCAATGAAGTAGTCTCCAGAGGGTCATTATCATTTGCTATATTTCATGGCCACAATCCATTTCAAGGGAAGGGCTCATATTTTTCCTAGCCAGTTAATGGCTTTGCTTAGCCATTTGGTAATTGGTTTTGCTGCACCTAGTATGGGTGCAAAAGGGTCTAAGTTTCATTTTTTTGTTGTGTGCCTTTTGGCTTGGCTTTTGAGTTTTGAGTTGTGGTTAGTTTAGTTTATTTTCAGCTTGGTCAGTTTTGGCTTGTTAGTTTTTAGTTTTTGCCCTGTTCCCTTCCATCCTTCTGCAAAACAACACCCTTTATTCCTACAATTTATCTAACTCTATTTCCCAATGGATAAGGCATTGGTGTCACCCTGAGATGTTCTAAATTATCTTCATCTTTATAGTCCTCATCCCCCAGTCAAAGCCAATTTTTACCCTCCATATTTTTACTTGCACCATGTCTCCCACATCCTTAAATAAGGAGTGTTTTATTTAGTGTGGGCTTGCGTAAGTCTTGGTTTTTGTTTTGTTGAAGTTTTGTCTTGAAATAAACCTCTCACTTGAACCTCAAATAAGTTGAAGGTTCAAGTTCAAGCGGAGTATGTTGTATCACGACCTTGTTTTTAAAAGAGTTAAAGGTCTTTGTAACAATTGTCATTGAACTTGAACTATTGAACCTTTTTAAAAAGTTCAAAGTTTGGGTTTAAAGTTTGGGTTGAAGTTCAAAGTTCAATGAGTTTACAGGTTCAATTTGAGAGGTTCAAATTTAGAGTTCGGAGATTCATCAGATCAAAAAGATGCAGGTTCAGAGTGTGTGAGTTCAAAATTCAGCGAGTTTAATAATCCAATAACATTGGCATGAGTTGTTCGATGTTTTAAAGAAATAGTATAAAATGTTGGTTCACCAAACAAGTTGATAATGGGAATTTGTCTAAGGCTCAATGTCAAGTTTCAATGCAACTTGTAACCATTGATTTTCTGAGTTTTTTTGTTTTTAGACAAAAAAATCAGTCTCTGTGCAGGGGCATAACTCTCAATTAAATTGTTGGATCACAATGAATTTGTGATATGTTTTAGAAAATCTAGTTTTCTAAATCCTCACCAAAGAGATTTCTAAAATTATGTCTAGTTCGTAAGATATGGATAAAAAAACACAACATTATCAAAATTGTCAATGACAGTCACATTAATTGGGAGATACTTAAGTTTTTACTCATATAAACTCAAACACTAAGGAAAGTGGGCAAGTATTTTCACCTATAAGTGAAAAAGTATTCACCGAGGATAGAAATAGAAATTATGTATTAAAATATTTGAGCTTTATTTCCCTAAAGGTGATAATTGTATTCACGGTAATGTTAAGTGAGAAGGAAATAAATAATTTTTTCAAGAATTAGTTATTGATAACTAAAAGTCTCTAAAAAAAAATAGAGGCTATATATATGTAAAGAAAGGAAAGAGCCAAGAGGATTCTTATTGGTCCACTGTAAAGAGAGGGCAGTGTAGTTTTCTAGACTACATAGTTTTATTTTTTAGAAGTGTTGAGTCTGTGAGCACACATTATGGCATTGATGAAATAAAGAAGAGTTTGTTGATCTGTGTATCTGTCAGTATTTTATTTTGGTTACCATGAGCTTTGTTTGTCTTGTAATTACCTTTCATTGCATTTGATTCTGAAACTTTGATTTCAGAAATAATTTGTATGTTGGAAATAAATCTGTTGTTAGCTCTTTATTTGGGTATTCCGATTCCCCTTGTCCTTTGAGGCATGAGAGACTCGATTAGAGTCCAGGGCATTTTGATTCTATCAAAAAGGGTATTTTTATGGGTGTCGGTAATTAAATTGTGTTTTACTTATCTTCATTCATTTTATTATAAATCTGCTATTTGCATTTGTGTCATGGCTATGAGCAAATGTTAGTTGCCTTTATTGCTTTCTAGTTAAAAGAATATTCAAGAAATATACATTTTTATCGAACGAAGGGAGTTGTACCTTCATATCATAATTCAAAGAGTACTTTCACTCACCATTGCAAGTGACTCAACTGTTGGTTCTTGTTTTTCTCTTTTAATTTGGACATTTGGGAGCCATTTTTGAAAGGTATTTAAAAAGGAAAAATCTATTAACCAACATATTTTTGGCGACGCCATTGGGGAAATCGAAAACAAAAGACCAGTCCTTTCTTACCTTGAATTTTAAAGCAATCTCTCTATACAAGGAGATTGGTGACTCTATTAAATCATCATGCAAAATCAAAAGGTTGCAAGAATGTGGAAAAAACCAAATCCTACCATCTTGGAAGTTCTTGAGATGGATAATAAAGTGTTGCATGACTTTTGGGATCACTACAAAAAAAAGTATTACTAAATCTATAAAAACAAAGGAAAGTATGCAAGATGACCATGTATTCATACTCTTACGGATGAGCCTATGCACTTAGTTTCACAAGTTGAAAGAGCTAGAAGAAAGAACCAATTTTCTGCATGCACATGAAGAGAGAACATCACAACTTAAAGAGGAATTAAGAGTCGATGATGAGGATGCTCCAGCTATTTCATTTTCTTTTCATTCTTGCAACTTTCCAATATAGAGGGTGCAAGAAGTCCAAGGAGTAACGATTCAACCTCATTAAGATTTAACATTATTAAGCAAGAATTACCAAGACAACATTGAAGGACTTGTGAGATTGATTGATAAAGATTCGTTGAAATGTTTTTCCTCTCTAGAAGTAGAAAGTTTCAGTTTTGAAATTATTGAAAATCAGCTTGTCCCATCAAGTTTTAAAGATGAACGTTTTGAAATTAACACATAGCCAGAATATGCAGCCTTCAATTTTATAGAAGAAGATGGTAAGAATGATTGTTTGAAAGATTTTAATGAATCTATTATGGAGTCATTTCACTTTGAAGATACAATGATATTATTTGAAGGTTTATCTAGTGAGGCTTGTGTTAGAAATAAAACAAAATCTTGCTTTGTTGAAGATTATGGTTGGAAACAATTTATTTTTAACTAACATGGATAACTCCATTTCAGCCATGCTAGTGAATATGGCTTCCCCATTAGAGAATAAATCTGACTATACACTCGATTGACCCTATATATCTATCTGGCGAGGGGATATAGATTAGATAGGCTAGAATGGCAGAGCTGAATAAGGATTTCTATTTCTATGAGATCTTGAGGTAGCAGTTCCTAGGAAATATTGCACAATGTAGGAAGAAAAAGATCCCATTTAAATTTGGAACCCTAAACCTGTGCATTTTGTTTTACTTTTTGCAAGAGGTTCCTGGTCAAGAAAGAGTTATGTGGTCTCTGAATAGTCCTATAGCTCATCAAATTGCAGGGAAACTAAACAGGTGCATTAGTGATATGGAAAGATAAGACTTGTTTGTAGCTTGCTTTTTTAGTTTTTCAATTGAACATGCAGAGAAGGAAAAGGATACTGAAGGAAATAGTTGTCAATTAAAAAACTAACATCATTTTTGTGCAGCTTACAACTGATAATTTCTACATGGAGGCTAGCCTCATAAAATCTTGCAATACTAAATTAAGGACTAAAAAAACTCTAGGTAGTCTTATGTTAGGAGAAATTGATGCCAAGGAGAAGCTTAGGAGTGAAATCATGGAAACATTAATGTCCATTTCTAAGAATGTTGTTATGTTACCCTTTGTTGACTTTGATACTCCTACTAATGAATCTAATAATGTGGGTAACAATCTGGTTGACAACCTAGTTAATAATCTTGATGGTAGTCTTGTTGATGATACATTTATAATGGATAATGTGATGGATGCACTGTAAAATTTTGATGTTCCTTCGGTAAATCCTAAATCTAGAAAAGGTAAGGAAATTGAAGTTTCTAATGAACAAGTGATAGCTAAGTCCAAAAGGAATGAACTTGAACCTACGGCTCAATTAGAAGAAAAGATGGATAATCTAGTGAAGGAACCTAGTGTATCTGGAATAGTGAAAATGATCATTACTAGCTCTGGTACTATTGATGATTCATGGAAGAAATTGTTTACTACTCCACTAATAATTCAACCTATCACTTTGTCTATGTAGTCAGATGATGTTTTGAATGTTGATCCAGTTCAGAAACTCAAAACTTGAAAAGCTTTTCTTTCATCTGCTAGACAAGTTTTCAGAAAAAAAAAAAGAAGATAAAATTGTTGAGGATTTGTTGGAAACACTACATGCTACAATTCTTGAGTGTCAATTAGATGTAGAAACCCCAGTGTAGACAAATGCAAGATGTGAATCAGTTCATTGAATAATCATGTTGTAAAATTGAAGGAGAAATATGAGAAAGATAGAGTAGATGACTGATAGAAGTTATTACAAGAATTCAAGAGTAAGTGTGAGACTGCACATCATCATCTCACACAACTTATCTCTCAAGGCTAGTCTTACTTGGAAAATGGTGACATAGTTTTCTCATACAACCTTCAGTGGCTGAATGTCACAATAGTATTAAGGATGAAATGAATATCATTAAGGATACGATCTGACAAGCTTATGCAAATGATAAACATGGACAATCACTTATTTGGTTCTAGAAGATCAACAATTGAAGTGCTTCATGAGAAATTATGTTATAACAACAAAGGTATGTCATCATTCTTCCCTTAGGTAAATTGCGAGATTTGAGCAATGAGAGTTGTTGGCAATTGACACTCATCTAGTGGATTCTAGTTCATTTATAATGGTTTAGGGTTCTCATTGATGGCAACTCTTCTTAGAAATCCCATCTGGTAGCTATTGATTTTGGTAACCAGTAGAGGAAATGGTTTGGTAATCTATCACTAGTATGTGAGGATAAGCATAACACTTTTGGTCTGAAACCCTTGTGGTGATTGCAGTGGTCATATCTGTGCATGGGCTGATAGGGCTGACATGTAGAAATCATTTTAATATCATTGGGTTAATTCACATATGTTTTAGAGATCCGGTTTATACCGACACCCGGTTACACATTACATTGTATAATATGGATGGACGACTTGATGCATGTTTTATTTTTGTGGATATATATGATTGATGTAGAAGATATTTTTGGTGTATGAGATTGTATGATATAAGCAAGTCATGATCAAGAAACCTATTTGGCACAATTTCACATGCACATTCTTGATCTAGTAGTTGACTAAGAAGGAGAATAGGGTAGAGTTACAAAGGTGTTATAGTCATAATTTTTGCACTTAACCGAAACTCATCCAGGAATTTCTTGGTGCTATTTTGGAGTTCAATCATTTTAGTTATCTTTGTAAAAGATCTGTAAGTTCATGAGACTTCCATATTATAATTTGAGTAGTGAGCTCTAGGCTATAAGCCTGAATTCCCCCTTTATGTAATATTGTTTTACTAATGGCCATAGAGGAATAATATTATGGCTTCAAATATCACCATGGTTATCCCCATTTTGGGTTTCCATGGAAAAAATTTGGTGTTATGATTTTGTGGTTGATTATCTTGTGTTTCTTGCATTTGGTTTTGATGGTCCAAGAATAATAAGTTTGAAAATTCATTTACTGGTAGAACACTAATTCACCCCCTTCCCCCCTCTTAGTGTTATCTAATTCCATCAATTGGTATCAGAGCCTAGTTACTCTGAGGAAGCCTAATTGCTTGAGGAAGGTCTGGTAGATTGAATCAATGGATCCTAGTTTGTAGAGATAGCTTTGTGTGGCACTTGAGGATCTTGATGTAGCAAGAAATAAAATTTAAGTTCCTTAAAGAGAAATTTTCGTGTAGCTAAAGACTTCATTAATGATTTGAAAGATGAAGTCAACACTTTAAGAGACAAGAGGAAAGAGCTAATGGATAAGATGAAGGAGAAAGAAAAACAAAACATGGAAAATCAGGACAAAGCTGATCATGAATGTGATAAGCTTGCTAGAGAGAATGTTGTATTGAAGAATAAGATGCAATCCATTGTGACGAAGCTGACTAAGGAGATTGAAGACCAAAATTAGAATGAAGCAAGTTTGACTCAATCATTGAAAGATAGATCAAATGAATGTAGCTTACCTATGAGAATTAATAGTTGAAACTTGAGTCAAGACACAATCAAGGAATAATGGTCAAGAACTTGAAAGACAGATTATTTCCCTAAGAGATGAACTTGCTACTAAAAATGAATACAAAGACAAATTCAATGCTAGCTCAATAAGGATTGATGAGATGCTAGATAGTCAGAGACATGGAAAAGACATGAGAGGACTTGGATATGAGAAAGGTAAATCCTCCAGTTCTGGACAAAGAAATGCAAAACCTAAGAGAGATAATCATCTGGTAAGACAACCTAATGCCTACAAATTTAATGGTAGATGTTTTACTTGCAATAAGCTTGGTCATATGGAAAATCAATGCATAAGTAGGATGAATAATGGAATGAATAGTATGAACAATGGTCATACCTTTACCGGTCAGTGTTTCATATGCAATAATTTTGGTCACAAGTCAAACATGTGTAGAGCAGTAATGAACAATTTTTAGATAAGAGATGTTATACTTGTGAGATGTTTGGACATATCTCTAACCAATGCAGAATGAGACCAAATCAGATTAATTTTAGACCTATGCAGAGAAATGTCATTTGTCATGCATGCAACAAAACTGGTTACATTGCAAAATTTTGCAGAAGCAAGAATAATGATCCAGTAAACATAGGCAAATCAGATGAGAAAGGCAAGGAAAAGGTAGAAGAGATCCAGAAAAAGCATGAGAAGATGTGGGTTAGAAAAGATGAATCCAGGAAAAACAATGGATTTGTACTTAAATTCGGTGCAGGATCTTCATCTGATCACTAAGGCTTTTGGTCTTAGGAGTGGCATCTTCATGCACAATCTTGCAGAACCTCCTAAAGAGATCTGTGATTGATCAAGGTTGATTGTAGATGCTTGGAGATTATTATCTAGAATTCATGATGTCGATCTTCAAATCCGATGGATTGGATTATGCTAAATAGGACATCCAGTTGAACTTTACAGTTGCATTTATTTCAACTTAAAGTTAGGGTTTGCAAAGTTAAAAAGGGAAAAATGTGAATCATTTCTCATATTGCGAATGAAGAGTTGAAGTTGCAGAGTGAGACAAACTAGTTTTAAAGGTGATCAGAAGGCTTGAGGTGATTTAACAAAAGTTCTCGTACATCCGAAAGAAGAGAAATATATTTATCGAAGTATGTTTTTAACGCTAAATTTTCTTGAAATGGCATCTTCTTCTATTTATAATCCTTTGGTAGTAGAAATTTATGAGCATGCAAGGCCTCAATTCAAAAGACATCCTTTCAAGTCTATTGAGGATGATCCCAATGGTTCTTTTTTATCCGTTCCATATGAATTTTTTCATGTTGATGATGTTAGGGCATACATTCACAACACAATTAAAAAACTTGAAAATAAGATCATCTTAACCCTGTATACTGACCACATAATGGATGAAGTTGGAAACCCCCCAAAAAAATATGCACAGTTACAGAGGAAGGCTTCCACATAGCTTGTTCATTTTCTAACATTCGATGAGGAAAAATGGGTGAGATATATTTTGAGCCATGTCCAAGATGAATTCATATGGCTGGATAGACCCTACAAGATAACCAAGTAGGCAATTCATGCAATCGTTTACCTAAATCAAATTGGTGGAAAACCTAATTTAAGAAAGGTGACAAATCCAAATGTCACAAAGCTAACTAGTTCTCAATTTGATAGTAGGTCAATGATAGTTGATTATATCTTAGAGCATGATGTCAGATTTAAATCAATGATTATTAGATACAAATTTTATCAGTCTAGCAGATTGAACCCAGTCTCTGTTACTGCATTATATGCAGCTTATTAGATGGTGAAAGTGGATATGCAGTATGACTTGTGTACAATTATTCTTGAAGAGCTCTTGAGAAATCTGAAGGAAATTAAAACAGACAAGAATAATATTTTCAAATTTAGTTCACTAATTGTTTGTTTAGCACTGTACTTCATGAATGAAATCTCTAGGACATACAGGGTCCAATGGGTGTATGACTTACCAATAGCTACTTAGAACAACCAAGGTTTGTAGAGATTGGTAAATAGAGAGAATCAAACATCTTCCCTATGGAGTTTCTTCAAAACCTTTTGTAGTGTCTTAAAATTGTGACCCCCACAATTTTGACCACATTTTAGGTCCTCACTTAAGCGACTGCATCTCTCTCTCGACTGATACCTCTTTTTGCACCTTCATCCTGAGTCTCCTCCTATTGTAGCCCTTATGTTGCCTTAAGAATCTATCTGGGCCCTAAGATAGAGCAGGACAGGGGCATGGCACCCTTGTCCTCCCTCTTACAGAGGCCCTAAGATGGGTCCATCTGGCCCCTTTTGCTTAATTTCCTCTTTGGGGATTTAAATCTCTCTTTGTTAGCCTTTGATGGATGAAAATAAATTCTCTTGGGCATGTATAAAAGGAGATTCAATTCCCTCATTCGATAAGGGATGAAGGATGATAAATGTGATACATAAGCAAGATAAGGATAATATGAGAAATTCAAGTGAAAGGTCTTCATCATTCATTCAAGTCTTCAAGCATCCACCAAGTTCTTTTCTTCACGTGTCTTCTCCATTCATCCACTGGAGAAACATTACAACATTCACTTGCAAGCATGTATCTGTATTAGGGTTTTGTCATGTTTCATTCCATTTCATACAACATTTGTGATTACATTCAAGAAGCAAAGCAATCATCATCATCAATTGGAGATCTACAAGGTATACATTTCCATTATTTACATTTAAGCATTGGCAATTACTTTCTTTCAAGGTTTATTCCTCAACCAGGGTTTGACTGAGGAAAACCCTATCCACAACCCTTTTTTCCTTCTTTTTTGTATGTAGGTTGTAGGTGTGCAGCTATAATTGCAGAATTGGACTCCATTTACAGAGACATAAAAACCCTTTTCGGTGCGTAGTTTGTTCGGAGGACCGTGTGCACTTTTAACACAGTCCCGATGAGTTTTATCCAAATTTGTAGGGAAGATCTGTATCAGTTTGAATATCTAAAATCCAAAATTATAGTGCGATCCGAACATGTAGCTCCTCATTTCATTCATTTTATCTCCCTTTTCTACATAATAAAAAAATCAACATGTCTATTTACAAAAGAGGACAAATCACTTTCCAACCCTTGAAATCCACTTGGAATTCATATCCTTGTTTTGCTTGGATTTGGATATAGTGGATTTAAGTCCCTCTTTTGAATGTAAGTTTTCTCCCAAGTAAAAATCACCCCAGTGACTTCCTTTCTCTCTCCTAGGTGGGGTCACCAGGGTTCAATTTTCCACTTTATATTTTGATGAACCCGATGTCTTACACTCTTATTTTGATTTCTTATTGTTAGATTTGAGTTATTGCAATTTGAATTTCAAACTTTCATTTCCAAGTTTAATCATTTTACAAAATTTAGAGATTAATTGCATGAAAACCCTAATTTTTCATTTTGACAAAATTAAGCTTGTGAAGTGTAGCATTTTAATTGCTTGTTTCAAATCTGATTTCTATTTCAAAATTGAAATTGAAATTTATCTTTTCATTCTGAAAATTAAGTGGTTAAAAATCAAAACCCTAATTTTTAAGAATCTCCTATTTCGACCTTTGACTACTAATTGATTGATCTAGACATCTCCAAATCGGCTATTTTTTTGGATTCCACAATAAAATCATAATTTCTATCATCCCTCAAAATTGTTGGCATTCTACACTCTTATGAGAATAGTTGGTGTTGTCATTCATGGCAACCATCTGGCAACCTTCTGACACTCATCTGGTAAAGTCATCGATAGGCACCGACATCGGCATAGACATCTACATACACCAGCAAACATTTCTCCCACAGGGGAAACAATGCATACTGGCACCCAACCAATAAGGAATAAACTTTTGTTTATTATATTTAATTGTAATTATCTTTTGTAAAGCCGACATGGCATATTGTAAAATACTCATATATATGTATGAGATCTTATAGGTCATTTTGTGTAGAAGATATATATATGGAGAGAATATATAGATGATATTTTGAAAAAGGAGATATAGTTGACAACAAAGGTTTTCGTTATAGTTGATGCTGATTTGAAGCAGTACATTGTATTGGATTTCATAATCCACTTTTGTAGTCAGTGTGACTCTTATTGAGTAGTGAGCTCTAGGTAGTTGGCCTTCTTGCATGTGCAAGCCCCTCATTTTAAGTAATATTTATTCATTGGCCAGTGAGTGAATATTGTGGGTCACAAATCCCTCCAAGGTTTTTCCTACACTGGGTTTCCTCGTTAAACATCTTGTCTTATGGTGTGTTTTCTATGCTGTCTTTATTGTTCTTGTTTACTGCATTAATTTTTATTTACCGGTACACTGTTTTGGGATGCAAAGTTCTTAATAAGTTTAAATATTCTACTAACCGGTTAGATACTGCTTCACCCACCTCTCTTAGTATCTTTGGGACTGTCATTAATCCTAACAATTGGTATCAGAGCTCGGTCCTCTATTTTCAAAAGCCTAGCAACTTGAGGAAGATTCTGACACTTGTATAGATGGAGAACTTAAGAAAAAAATGGGAAGGAGCTCTTGTAGACTATGATGCAGAGAAGTTGAAGAATATCAAACTTGAAGATGATCTAAGGACTGCACAAGAATTTATTCAAGGACTTCAGGAGAATCTTACTATAGCTCAAAATAAAAGAAAAGAGCTTCATGAGAAGATGCAGAATGATAATGATGAAAAGGAAACTCTTAATGAACTTGTGAACAAGTTGAGACAAGAAAACAATAATATGAAAAATGAAATGCAAGATATGACTATGAGGTTTTGTAAAGACATTGAAGATAGAAAGAGGAATGAAGATGACTTGACTAGGAGACTCAATGATGCTGGAAATGAAAATCTAAGACTCAGTCATGAAAATGATATGTTGAAGACAAATCTGATTCACATGCAACATGATAAAACTGAACTTATGAGACAAAAGGGAATTCTGGAAAATGAGTTGGCCACTGCAAATCAATAGAAAGAGAAATTCAAGAAAAGATTAGAAGAATTTGATAACATGCTGAAAAGTCAAAAACCTAATGGAGATACTAATGGACTTGGATTTGAAGTTGGAGAAAGTTTTGGTACTACAAACAATCATGATCACAATAAACCGGCAAGACAACCTAGTGCTAATAAATTTAATGGGAAATGTTTTAACTGTAACAAGTATGGTCATAGAGAAAATCAATGTAGATTGAGAAACAATCAGAACATCAATGCACCCACTGGTCAATGTTCCAAATGCAACAAAATTGGTCATAATTTAAAAAACTACAGAATGAATGTGAAAAGTTATGTTTGTGGAAGATTTGGGTACTTATCTAATCAATGCAGAAAATAAACTGACATAGGATATGGAAAAGCTATTTCGAAGAATAATGTAACTTGTTATGCTTGTAACAAAATTGGACATATTGCAAAATTTTGTAGAAGCAAGACTTCACCAGCAAATAGTAAAGGACCTAGTTTGAAAGGCAAAGAAAAGGTAGATGAGGTAAAGCAAGAATCTTTAAAACAATGGATTAGGAAGACAAATCAGAATGTTGATGAGACTATTTCTTCACTGGTAGAACAAAGTATTACTCCACTGGCAAGAGATTATTCATCCAACTGAGAAGTAACCCTTTGGGGGTAATGCAACAAATTGAATATCATGCAGATTACCCTCAGTTGATGGTGATAAGATAGATTTCTTCTTTATCGGCAGATGTGTTAAGTTTTCACTTAACTGGCAAGCATTTAATGCGGTTATTGAAAGAAATGTAATTATAAAGCATCAGTTTTCCCTTATTTTTTATTCATCGAGCATTCAAATTAGCATAGAGTGCGAAATCTAAGAAAAGACATTCAAGGTGAAGGTGTGAAGCGATTTCTTTCAAGCATTCAGACATTATCAGGCAGCTAAAGGTATTTTTCAAATGGCTTCTTCTTCTGCTCCCGAATTTATTACAAACCCTACTATTGTAGAAAACGTAAAATGTCCTAGGCCCATGTTCAAAAATATTCCTGAAGTAGCTAAGCAAGATGATTCCATAGTAGAATTTTTGAAGATTCCTAAAGGTGTAGCTTATGTTGAAGACCCTAGGATTTATATTCATTGCAACATTGAAGAATTAGGTTCTAAGGAATTGTTAAAAATGTTTAGAAATGTAATTTGTGACGAAAATGGCACTATTAAACCCAAGCATAAGATTGTGGAGATTTTAGGCTTTGTTGAGATATTGAATATCCTTGAATTTCTGGAAGAAGTAGTGAGAATTGTCCTAAGTAGGGCACATGGATTATTTCTATGGTTAGACTCTGTCTGGAAATTAACCTGACAAGCAATTAGGGCAGTAACAGGTTTACCCTCAACCTATAGCAAACCAAACAAGACAAAGAAAGTCCCTAACAAAAAAGTCATGACCCTAATCGGAGAAACATCTGATAGTAGATCACACAGATTAAATGACATCAAGGACATCAATGTGAGATTCATAAGTATGGTTTTAGGTTACAAGACTACTTATGCAAATAGACTTAATTCAATTTCTACTCTTTGCATTAATAGTGCTTATGAAATGGTGAATAACAATGCAAAAATATATGTGTGTAAATGGCTCAAGGATGAACTCATTGATAATTTGAAAAAGATTTGAAGGTGATAAGACAGGGACATTTCATTTTGGTAATCTCTTAGTATGCTTAATGTTGTATTTCACAAAGGAGATCTCCAGTATAAGACATAAAGACTTTGGATATGACATACCGATAGGAAAAAAATTACAGGAAGCTTTTATTGGCATGAGAACTGCAAAAGATAGCAATATAACTAAATATTTCAAAGCTTTTCAAGCCAAAATGAAAACTAGAGAAAGACTACCGTAGAGTGTAGTGGATAAATATGATACAAAATTTGTTTTGTAATCAAGAAGGATGAGACATGGATGGAAGTTTTACTTCCTAAAACTATTTGGGTAACTGAAATAGGTTATGAGGTAGATGTCAACATTATTGAGACCTATGCAAAAGCTTTGTTAGATGTACCTAGAGAACGAACAGAAGAAGTTTTTGGTAGTCTAGAAACAATTGAAAGTAATGTGACAATGAATCAAAGGAAGAAAAGAGAGAAATACATAAGAGATGCATCAATGCAGGTAAAGGAAATCAAATAAAATGTTATGAACATTATTGGTATATTGGCTAGTGAGCTAAAAGGACTGCAACTGAAGGCACACATTTCACCAGTTGGCACATCTTTTGACAGTGAGATACCAGCTGAATTCAAAAGAGTTGAAAGGAAGAGAAAACCTTCACTGGTACCCTCTCCTCCACCCAAAAGTACAAGAACCTTAAGGAAGAAATAACAGACAGTAAGGCAACTGGCTAAGAAACTAACTTCTAAGAAGAAACAGGAACTGGTCATACCCTCATTGGATAATTTTCTAAATGAAATAACTGATTATGGTAATTTGGCTAATGTAAGCAAATTGTATAACACATTCAAATTTTAAAAGGAAAGCATTGAAAACAATATAATCTTACATCTGGATATATACAAGAAAGTTTTAAATGAAGTTGTGGATGACTTATCCAATGAACTATATAGAAGATTAGATGCAAAGAGGATTGCAGTGATGGAATTGGACAAGAAACTAAAAGTTGAAAAACTTCTAACTGTACATCCAGTTAAATCAAAAGAAGAGATTGACAACCTAATTGGTGAGGCTAACAGATCCATTTTTGCTAGTGGTCACCGACAAGTGAGTTTAATGGTAGGTAGAGTAAATGAGATTGCAGAGGAGACTACTGATAAATGGGATATATTTTTTGTGGAAAAAGAAAAATAAGAGGAAGTGAACAGGCCGAAGAAACCATTCAAAGTTTATCAAAAGGAAAAGGAGAAAGGGAAAGGTAAATTTGGTGGAATACCAAACATCAAAATAACTTTCCACCACCCTTGGACACTGCACCGATACATAGTGATGATCCACCAGTTACTGAAAGTGAAGGCATAACACTAATCCTGAATCTGAAATTCTATTCACCATGAATGTAGACACTTAGGGAGTGAACATTGTTATGGATAAGGACAATACAAAGGTTAAGGATGATATTGATGGTAATGCAAACATTGTTGAGCAATTGATAGAGACTGTAGAGGTTGAGATCCAAACAGAGAAAACAGAGAAAATATTACAAGATGAGCAACCATTGGATACTGGAATGAATACTGAAGGTATAGATGCTAACACAAAGAAACCTATTGAGACAGACATACCGACAACTAAGCACATAGAGAAACTGATAGAGAAACCTACAGAGGCAGAGGTACATATTGAGGTAGTGAAACCGATAATAATTGAGATACCTAAATAATCAGACAAACCTTTACTAGTTGAAATGCAAACTCAGACTAATCCACCGGAGGTTAACACAAGCAAAATGGTTACAAATGTTGGAAGCATAGAGGTAATTAAGGTAGTTGGTCAAACATCCGGTACTTCATCAAGTGAATTTAGGCCTACTAATGTGACAGAGGTACTCCTGGACTCTATCAAGAAGATAATTGACTATAATTCATTGGCTTACAAGGAAATTGATGACACGATACCAATTCTTAAATTGATTGCACTGAAATGTAATATAGACCATGTAAAGGATTCTTTAGGTAAATTGGACACATTGTCCAAATTCATTACTGACAATGTAATAACAATTGATAAGGTGAATGAGGACACCTTCAAAGAGAAAGTTGAAAAGGAAAAGGATAAATTCTTTGAGAATACAATAAAGAAGTGCATAGAACACATAAATACACTATTACCAACACCAAATTCTACAATTTTAGAATATAAAGAGTTGTATAGAGAAACATGCAAACTACATCTTTTGACAAAGGACGTAGAAAAGAAAATATGTAGAGTACAAAAAGAAATAGATGACATAGTTGATAACTTAATTGGTTCATCCAAACCTATATCAGTTATTGAGTAGGAAACAATAGGTTTTGAGGAAAAATTGGAGACATTTGAGAAAGAGAAGGCAAGGACTAAGGCTAATGCCAAAGAGCTTCAGTATAAACTTGGTCCTTAGTTGGATAACCTTATCTCTCTGAGAAATGAGATCTCTAAGGCATTACTTCAAGGAGAAAGATCATTGAAAGAGCACATGCATCATCTCACCAACATGATCCAACAGACTGAGGCAACCCTAAATGACAACAACAGATTCATGCAGAGTTTAAACTTGTT
This sequence comes from Cryptomeria japonica, assembly GCF_030272615.1. Taxonomy (NCBI): domain Eukaryota; kingdom Viridiplantae; phylum Streptophyta; class Pinopsida; order Cupressales; family Cupressaceae; genus Cryptomeria; species Cryptomeria japonica. The sequence continues at coordinate 139,629,255 of NC_081405.1, read as the reverse complement.
TTTGGCAGACATATTTTAGATTGTAACCAACTAGTTACAAACTTTGAGGTAAAATTTTTGCACTCGTTTGACAATTTTTGACAGCCTTTGTCATTGATGTCAAAGGGGGAGTAGTGGATAGGGAAATATGATTATTCAGAGGAGATCATCTGCTCAGGGGGAGCACATATTTTGGGTAATTTTTTGGACTTCAGTTTTTGGAACAGTTTTTGGATTTTTCTCATGAGTGTTGCCATCAATGCCAAAGGGGAGATCATTGGAATTCTACACTCTTATGAGAATAGTTGGTGTTGTCATTGATGGAAACCATCTGGAAACCTTTTGGCACTGACCTATATATATATATATATATATATATATATATATGGAGAGAATATATAGATGATATTTTGAAAAAGGAGATATAGTTGACAACAAAGGTTTTGGTTATAGAATAAGCTTAAACCGGTACTGAACCGGTACTATAGAAGGCCTATGAAGTGAAACTCCTCTCTCTAAGGATGAACTCTTTAGGCTTGAAAATTTTAAGAACTATCTTCAAAAGAAACAAATCAAAAGAGCCCACAAGAATGCTTCTTCTTCAAAACTTCCCTTTTTCTCATTTCATCAAACCCATGATCATAATGCAGATGATTTCCCTGATTTTCAAAAATCTATTCAAGATGGCATCGACAGTGGAAAAATTAGAATTATGGATGATAAACCTTATCCTTCTAATAATTCTCCTATTCCATGTCAAGAAAATGACTTAACACATTTATCATCCTGATAGACTAGCTAAAAGAATCTATTGGAGATAAGAATATTTCCTTTCCTCCTAAAAAATCGAAACAAGAATCTTAAGCAAGTGAAAGGTGAGGAATATTGCATTTTTCATGATTCATATTCACATTCTCTTGGGAAATGTCATGCATTTAATAAATTTGTTCAAAAGCAATATTATCGTGCACAAATTTCTCTTACAATAAATCTAGTTGTCTTCCTTGATATGAACATAGTGCCTTAGCACTTCGTTTCTTCTTACATTGCTCTTCACCCTATGACATAACTAGCCAACTTAACTAGGGGCTCTTTATCATTTGTGGTGGTATTGTTTCAATTTTAATACTTTGTGGTACCAACATGAGGCTCACTTCTTCTTCTTTTTTTCCATTAATTTTTCTTCATGCATTATTCATTATTAGATCTCCTTTCTTGCATAAAGATTATGTGAGCATATAATTGTTATTTGGTTTTTCTCTTTGCTTGTCAAGAAACATCTTTAGTGAGTAATACACTTAAACTTACCTCTTATAGGGTTTCTATTGTTTACAAATATGATATGCCCCTAGCATGGAGTGGTATCCTGTAAAGTACATGACCCTTCCTTGAGAGGATTTAGTCCATTAGGAAGGCATATCGTTTGAAAATGATCTCCATTAGAAGATGTATAATTTTTCTCCTTGTTCTTCTCACTTGGGGGGTAGAGATTCCCCTTCTTTCTCTTTCTATTTCATTTATCATTATTTCCTTTAGGGGCTTAATTTTTCATATGTGATTATCATTTCTTACAATGGTATGTCCTCATGACTAATCCCTCTTGAGGAATATCTGATTTTCTTTCTTTCCCGTCTTAGAAGATTACCACTTCTTGAGATGTGTATTTTACATTTACTAGTGTCTTTTCTTGCATATGTTCATGTAAGTTTATTGTGCATTTTCTTATGTTTAATCTCTCTCTAGAAGATTGTGTAAGCTCTTCTCATTGTTTCTACACTTGAGGGGAAATGATCTCTCTTTTTCTTTCGTTCTCTAAGGTTCCACTCTTTCCTATGTTGGAGATGATGTGAGTTTAATTACTTGATGTCTTTCCTTGTGTGAAATAGTTGTTGTTTTCTCAAGGGTTCTCTCTTATACAAGAGGCGTAACTCATTGATTACAACCTATTTTACACTTGTTAATGTACATCTATAATAAATTCACCCATCCACATTGGGATAAAAGTAAGTCATCCTTTATCAAGAATCAATTTCACCTAGCAATAGGAGGAAGGCTTTCATTCTTGTTCTCTTTTGTGCTTCATTATAGAAGATGTTATATTTATATCATACAACACCTCTTAGGGGGTAGATGTCTTTTGAACAAATATATCTCCTCTTCCAAGGATCTCCTTTACACTTGTAGAAAGATAACTCTTTTTCAACTATCATATCTTTGTTTGAAGACTATTCCCTCTCTTGCTTGGATCTATAACATTGTTGCATACTAGATATCTTCTTTGTGTTGAAGAAAGGTATCCTTGTTCTAGTTTTTTTAAGATATGAACATTGAGCAATGTTGATATCTTAAGAGGGGGGGGGCACCCACATTGCTCCTTTTATACTATATTTGTCTTGCTCATTGTATCTCTTGTATAGTGGGTCATTCTTGGAAGTAGAGGGCAGCCTCTTCTTAGAGAAATATGTCACCACTTTTATTTTGTACAGTAGGTCATTCTTGGAACCAGAGGGAAGCCTCTTAGAGAAATATTTCACCACTTTTCTTTTGTACAGTGGGTCATTCTTAGAACCAGAGCACAACCTCTTAGAGTGAGATGTCACCACTTTTCTTTTGTATAGTGGGTCATTCTTATAACTAGAGGGCATCCTCTTAGAGAGAGATGTCGCCACTTTCCTCCTATACAATGGGACATTATAAGAACCAGAGCATGGCCTCTTAGAGAAAGATTTTTCTTTTATACAGGGTGATTATTCTCGGAACAAAAGCACGGTCTCTTAGAGTGAGTTGTCACTCCTTTCTTGACATTTGTACTATACATTTATACAGGTTGTAGCATACTCAAACATAGAATTCTATGAGGTTCTTCAAAGCTCACTTACACACACTCGCACAAGGTTGAGTGGAACTAACGATGTTCTCACCTTCATCCCTTACATGGATCACCTAGATAGACTTTAGAGGATAGTTTTTCATGTCCCTTTTCTCCATCGATCGCCTAATTCTAGAGGCCAGATGTCCATGGTTTCCTCTTGTTTGCCTTTCTTCTCATGGATCACCAAAGTGTGTATTCATGTCCTCTCTCTTCTTATTCTCATGAACCCATAGTTTTACTATTGATTGGTCATGGATGATGTCAACTTTTATCTTTTATGTGATCATTGGTGTTTATGTGATGGCATTTATCTTTGTGTTTCAGTTAGTTATCTGAGACATTTGTATTGACTTCTCTTTGGTTAGTTGATGTGTGGTTTTGTGTGTTTTTTCTTTGTTGTGTGTCTTTTGTGCTTTATCTTGTTTTGGTTAGTCTTGTTCTTTAAGTCTTGTATACTCTTGCATATTTTTGAGTGAGTTAAGACCCTAAGATTGGGGGCTTTGTTCCTCAAGATTAGTGATGTCTTATACTCCCTGTGGTATTACACTATATCTCTCATCTTTATCTTTCTCTTTCTTCTACTTTACCAGTAGTATTGGTGTAAACCATACTCTCGCTAAAGTGGGGGCTAAATGTAGTATCTTAAAATTGTGACCCCCACAATTTTGACCATATTTTAGGTCATCACCTAAGTGACCGCATCTCTCTCTCTCTCTCCTCTGAGACCTCTTTCTATACTTTCATCTCGACTCTCCTCCTATTGTATCCCTTATGTTGCCTTAAGACCCTCTCTGGGCCCCAAGATAGGGCAGGACAGGGGTGTGGCACCCTTTTCCCCCTTGGACAGGGGCATGACACCCCTATCCTCCATCTTAGGGAGGCCCTAAGATGGGTCCATCTGGTCCCCTTTTCTTAGTTTCCTCTTCGGGAATTTAAATCTATTTTGTTGGCCTTTGATGGATGAAAATAAATTCTCTTGGGCATGTATAAAAGGAGATTCAATTTCCTCATTCGATAAGGGATGAAGGATGATAGATGTGATAAATAGGCAAGATAAGGATAATAATCCAAATTCAAGCAAAAGGTCTTCATCAAGCATTCAAGTCTTCAAGCATCCACGAAGGTCTCTTCTTCATGTGTCTTCTTCATTCATCCATTGGAGCAACATTACAAAATTTATTTGCAAGCATGTGTGTGTTAGGGTTTTGTCATGTTACATGCCATTTCATAAAATATTTGTGATTACATTCAAGAAGAAAAGAAATCATCATCAATTGCAGATCTACAAGGTATACATTTCCATTATTTACATTTAAGCATTCACAATTACTTTCTTTCAAGGTTGATTCCTCAACCGGGATTCGACTAAGGTAAACCCCTATCCACAACCCTTCTTCCCTTCTTTTTTATGTGTAGGTTGTAGGTGCCCAGCTATAATTATAGGATTGGACTCCATTTATAGAGATGGAAAAACCCTTTTAGGCATGCGGACTTTTCGGAGGACCTTCTACACTTTCAACATGGTCTCAACAAATTTTCTCCAAATTTGTAGGGTAGATCCGTATTAGTTTGAAAATCTCAGATCTGAAATTACAATGCGATCCCAAACTGATAGCTCCTCATTTCATTCCTTTTATCTCCCTTTTATACATAATCAAGAAGTCAACATATCTATTTATAAAAGAGGGCAGATCACTTTCCAACCCTTGCAATCCACTTGGAATTGTTTCCCTTGGATTTGGATCTAGTGGATTCAATTCCCTCTTTTTGTTGGCCATTTGGAGGAATTGATTATGTGTTGCATTGATGTTTTGTCATTGATGTCAACACTAGCTATTTTGGATGCTTTACCAGCACCCTTCTGGTCCTGGTACGATGAGTTGTTTCTGGTTGGTTTGGATCCAACTTGATTTAGTATGCACTAGTATGATTTGGTTATGGAATTGGGTTATTCTTGATACTAATATTTTTATTCAATAAGTTGGTTTTGGTCTGGTGATCAGATGCTATCCTGTTTGCTTGGAAGCTTGGCTTGTGGTATCGGTGAGGGTTTCAATGACAAATATTTGATGAAGATCTTTGATGATATGCATAAGTGGTGTTGTCGGTGAGAGTTTCAATGACAAATATTTGATGAAGATCTTTGATGATATTCATAAGTGGTGTTGGTGCAGTTTTTGGTGGAGATTCAGGATGTTGTTGGTGATCATGTTCGAGACTTGGCGAATGGAGATCATTACTTTAGCGTGTGGACCTATATTGGGTCCCGATTTATCTAGGTTATGGACCAACTTAATTTACCATGTGGATAGGACCTCTCGATGTGTTTCGAGGATGTCATATGGGTTGAATATTATTTGTTTGGTCTAATGTCGATATGTTTTGTAATTATATAATTAGTTTATTATCTGGTGGTTGACCTGATTGTTTATGGTCGAGAGTTTGTATATATGATGTAAGATCTCATTATATATCATCATGTTATGGTCAAGGGAATGGGAAATGGATTTGTAATGTGTGAATAATATAATATCATTTAGGTAGAGGATTTGGTCAATCATTGGAGACTGAATTGGGTTTATGTAAGAGGATTTAGTCCTCCGGTATTGAGCTTAACCAAAACTGTACACATGCATAGGAGATGCTATCTTTGCAGTTCATTCATTCTTCTAGATTATAGTCTAGATTTCTATGTAGTCAGTGAGACTCCTTTTGTGATGAGTAGTGCACTCTAGGTTTTTGGCCTTCCTGCAAGTGCAGACCCCTCAATTGTAATTCACATACTTACTACAAAAGTATTATCTATCTGTGGGTATGCTTCCCACCATGGTTTTTCCCTTTATCGAGTTTTCCATATATAAATCTTGGTGTCATGTGGATGGTATTTATTCTCTGATTATTGTTTATGCTTAATTGGTTTAATGGCTATTCCGATATTTGATTTAAGCATTTCAGTATTAATATTTTGAGTTTCGGTATTAAAGTTTTAATTTCTAAATGTTTTGGTAATCTGTGACAACTGATTCAACCCCCTCTCAGTTGTCTTTCGATTATTTGAACTGTCTAACAATTGGCATCAGAGCTCTGGTCCTCTCTACAAAAAGCTTAACTACTTGAGGAAGATCCTATGGTGACAAACAATTCAAGTTCATCTAGTTCATATGGAGCTATCTTTTGGAGAGATATTCCTAGGCTTTATGGAACAAATTACACAATATGAAAGATTCGGATGGAGACTCATCTGAGATATCCTGGCAAGGAGATTGAGGAGATCACATAAAATGGAGTTATGCCTTATAATATGGCATTTGGAAATCCTCCTCTGGAAAACCTAAATAAGGAGCTTGAGAATGATTATATAGCAATATAATCCCTCTTGTGTGCACTTTTTGATTAGCAAATAATGGGATTAACTAACAAATCATCTGGAAAGGCTATATGGGCTAAGTTGGAGACTCTTAATGAAGGTGACCCTACAGTGAAGATTGCTAAACCTGATGGTTACTGGGAGAGATATGAAAACCTGAAATGGAAGAAGATGAAATGATTACTGCATTCATGGAAAGGGTAAATGAGATTGTTATAGGAATTCAATGTGGTAGTGGAACTTTGAGTGAAGATGAAATTGTTTCTAAAGTCCTGAGAGCCCTACCACCGACTAACAAGATGAAGGTTGCTACTATTAATGAGTTGAGAACAATGGCTAATACATTTCTCAATAGAGATACTTTGGTTGGGAAATTGTCTTCTTTTGAGCTTGAATAATTTGGACCTTCTAGACCTATGGAGATTGAACCTTCTTTTCATGCATCTGCATCAGTAACTAGTAAGCAAGATTGGAAAGATTCATATGCAAAGGAATTAGATGATATAAAGAGAGAAGATGATGAGTTTGAGCAAATTGAGGCACTATTTGCTAGAAGAGTACCTAAAGGATCGGTAGGAAGTAAGTATGAAGGAAAAGCACCTTTTAAATGTTTTGCATGTAATAAGATTGGTCATTTTGCATCTAGATATCCTGAAAGGAATTAAAAATTTGAAGATGTTTTAAGCCTAACCCTGGATATCAGAATAAGTATAAGTACAAGAAAAATAGAGACAAGTCATGCTACATAGTGGATGAGGAAGGTGTTACTGACACTGATGATGAATTGGTAGAAGATTCTGCTAGTGGTTCCGACAATGGAAAGGAATGTGTGTTCTTGGCTATCAAGGAAGATGTTCTAGCACTAGAAGAAATGTACTTGAAGAGAAGGCACTTGCTGCTAAAATTCAAGATAAGGATGAATGGGTAATTGACATTGGGTGTTCATGTCAAATGACTGGAGACAAAGGGAAGTTTTTATCTTTGCAAGAATTTGATGGCAGACTAGTTAGATTTGGAGATGATAAAGCATGTATGATCAAAGGAAAAAGGAACTATATCATTGGATGGTAAGAACAATACTAACAATGTTTATTTTGTTGAAGGTTTGAAGCATAATCTATTGAGTGTAGGACAATTGGTGGATAAGGGATTTTAGTTACAATTCAAGGATGGAAAATGCAAAATCATTAATAGATCTAGTTTGGAGATTGCAACTGGTACACAGACAAAAGGTAATATATTTCATTTGAATTTTAGTGAGAAGAAATGTTTGATTGCACAAATTGATGAGAATTAGCTATGGCATAAGAGGCTATGTCATTTTGATTGCATTGTAAAGATCAATTCAACTAATGTAGTTAGAGATATACCTAACATTACGAAGCCCTATAATCCGGTATGTAAAGAATGTCAAATGGGAAAATAGGTCATAACCTATTTTAGGAGTATACAATATAAATGTAATGATGTTCTTGATCTTATTCACACTGATTTGTGTGGTCCTACTAGAGTTAAAACTTTTTCAGGGTGATAGATATTTCATTCTAATCATTGATGATTATTCTAGAATGATGTGGGTTACTTTTCTAAGGGAGAAATCTGAAGCTTTTGAAAAGTTTAAAATCTTTAAGGCTAAAGTGGAAACTGAGATAGGATTGGAAATTAAATGTTTGAGGTCAAATCATGGTGGAGAATTCACATCCGGTTAGTTTAATAACTTTTGTGAGAAGAATGATATAAGGAGACAATTTTCTGCTCCCCGGACACCTCAGCAGAATGGAGTTGTGGAAAGGAAGAACCTAACTACCTCATATCTACTGGACAAAAGTAGTGATCACAATGGTTTATATATTCAACATAGTACATATCAAAGGATAAGCTGGTAATACACCTTATGAGTTATCGTTTGGCAATACACCTAGAGTTAAGTATTTCAAAATCTTTGCTAGTAAATGTTATATCAGGGGAGATGATATTATTGGCAAATTTGATCCTAGATGTGATGAAGACATATTTATTGGTTATTCTAATGAAAGAAAAACATATATAAGTTATAAGAAGAGATTGCAGAGAATTGTGGAGAGTGCTAATGTCAAGGTGGATGAGCTAAATAGAGGTCAAATCAGAGTTTATGAGAAGGAACCAGCGATGGAAATGATTATATCTGAACCGATAAAACCTTTACTGGTATAGAGTGTTAAGCCAGTTACTTCAGCAATATCAAAAAAATTAATGGTACCTGAAGAACCGGGAAGAGGAACAGAGAGTTAGAGGACGCCTAGGTATGTGAGATTGAATCATTCAGAAGATCAAATCATTGGAGATAAGAACAATGGAGCGATGACAAGAAGAAGACTGGCAACTAATGAGGTATGTTTAATTTCTCAAGTTGAATTGATATTAGTAATTTAAGCATGTAAAGATGAATATTGGTTGAAAGCTATGTAAGAAGAATTAGATCAAATTAAGAAGAATAACACATGGACTTTGGTTCCCCAACCTAAAAAGAAGAATGTTATTGGAACTAAATGGGTTTTTTAGGAATAAATTGAATGATGATGGTCAAGTTGTAAGGAATAAGGCTAGATTGGTTTATAAAAGATATTATTAGAAGGAAGGAATTGATTATGGAGAGAATTTTGCACCTATAGCTAGGATTGAAGCTGTGAGATTATTTCTTGCATATGCTACCCATAAGAACTACAAGGTTTATCAGATGGATGTTAAGTGTACATTTTTGAATGGGGGTCTTGATGAGGAAGTTTATATTGAAGAACCTAATGGTTTTTTACTATCAGATGATACAAACATGGTTTACAAGTTAAGGAAAGCTTTATATGGATTGAAACAGGCACCTAGAGCTTGGTATGCAAGGTTGAGTAAATATCTTTTGAAGCTTGGTTTTACTAAGGGTAATACTGACAAAATTTTATATTATAAGATCACTGATGATGATATACTGATTATTGAAGTATTTGTTGATGACAATATTTTTGGACGTGAAGATAAGTTGTGGATGAAATTTTCTAAGAATATGGAGAAAGAATTTGAAATGTCTATGATTGGGAAATGGAATTTTTCTTAGGTTTTTAGATTACTAAGACTGACAAAGGTATTTTCATTTGTCAAACTAAGTATGCTAGGGAATTATTGAAGAAATATGGTATGGGAGATTCTAAATTGGTAAGTTCTCTTATGATTACAAGTGAGAAATTGAAAAGGAAATATGTTTCTACACTAGTAAATCCTACAAGATTTAAATATATGATTGGAGGTCTTGTTTATTTGACTCAAACTAGGCCTGACATAATGAATGCTATTTTTATTGCATCTAAATTTCAGAGTGATCCTACAGAAAATCATGAGAGCGGTGAAAAGGATTTTTAGATACTTGCAAGGTACATCTGAATATGGTTTGTGGTACCCTAAGAATGATGACTTTACTTTATGTGCATCTACATATGTTGATTGGGCTGGAGATGTTGATGATTGAAAAAATACTTCTGGTGGGGCTTTCCTTCTTGGAAAGAAGTTAGTTTCATGGATCAACAAGAAACAGTCATGTACTTCTTTATCTACTGCTGAAGTTGAGTATGTTGTTGCTGCTACTAACTGTACATAGGTTTTATGGATGAAGAAAATGTTGAAGGATATCAAAGTGCATTGCATTGGATCGGTAGTTATTCACTGTGATAATTGTGCTTCTATTGACATATCAAAGAATCCGGTATTTTATTCTAAGACAAAATAATATATATCAAGTATAACTTTTTGAAGGAAAAGGTGGAAGAACATGAAGTCAGATTGGTTTATGTGAACACTAAAGAGTAGATTGTAGATATTTTCACTAACCTTTGCCTAAAAAACCATTTGAGTACCTAAGAGATAGGTTAGGGGCTTCTATCTCTCTGGCAGAGAACTGATTGATTCTTTTTGGCATCAGTCTGATATGCATTATCAAAGATATTTTTCATTTCAACACTGATGTGGGGATGCTACTACTCAGGGGGAGTAGTTAGATTTGTGTTTCAATGGTTTATGTTTTTCCTTTGATATTTTTGTCATATTTTTGGCATTGATGTCAAAGGGGGAGAGATATTGATGTGACAAAAGAAAAAAGGGAATTGTATACATCAGGGGGAGTTTGGTCTTTGTTTCAAAACTTCATTGCTATATCTTTATGTGGGAGATTGTTGTTGTCTTCCATTGGGGGAGATTTGTTTGGCATTTTTTGGTACTTAGATTTTTTTCACATCTGCTATTGCCATCAATGCCAAAGGGGGAGATTGTTGGCCATTTGGAGGAATTGATTATGTGTTGCATTGATGTTATTTCATTGATGTCAACACTAGATGTTTTGGATGCTTTACTGGCACCCTTCTGGTTCGAGTAGGATGAGTGGTTTCTGGTTGGTTTGGATCCGACATGATCTGGTGCTCCAGTATGATTTGGTTATGAAATTGGCTTATTCTTGATACTCATGTTCATATTCAGTAAGTTAGTTTTTGTCTGGTGATTAGATGCTATCCTATTTGCTTAGAAGCTTGGCTTGTGGTACCGGCGAGGGTTTCACTGGTAGAGCTTTGATGAAGATCTTTGATGATATGCATAAGTGGTGTTGGTGCAGCTTCTAGTGGAGATTCAGGATGCTGTTGGTGATCATGTTCAAGACTTGGTGGATGGAGATAATTAATTTAGCATGTGCACCTATATTGGGTCCCGGTTTATATAGGTTATGGACTGACTTAATCTAACGTGTGGATAGGACCTCTCAATGTGTTTTGAGGATGTCATATGGGTTGAATATTGTTTGTTTGGTCTAAGGCTGACATGTTTTGTAATTATGTAATTAGTTTATTGTCTGGTGGCCGACCTGATTGTTTATGGTTGAGAGTTGTATATATGATGTAAGATCTCATTATAGATCATCATGTTATGGTCAAGGGAATGGGAAATGGATATGTAATGTGTAAATAATGTAATATCATTTAGGTAGAGGATTTGGTCAATCATTGGAGACCGAATTGGGTTTATGTAAGAGTATTTAGTCCTCCAGTATTGAGCTTAACCAGAACTATACATAGGCATAGGAGATGCTATCTTTGTAGTTCATTCATTCTTATGGATTGTAGTCTGTATTTCTATGTAGTCAGTGAGACTCCTTTTGTGATGATAAGTGCACTCTAGGCTGTTGGCCTTCCTACAAGTGCAGGCCCCTCAATTGTAATTCACATACTTACTGCAAAATTATTATCTAACTGTGGGTAGGATTCCCACCGTGGTTTTTCACTTTACCAAGTTTTCCATGTATAAATATTGGTGTCATGTGGGTGGCATTTATTCTCTGATTATTGTTTATGCTTAATTGGTTTAACTGTTATTCTGGTATTTGGTTTAAGCATTCCGGTACTAATGTTTTGGGTTCTGGTATTATATTTTTAATTGTTAAATATTCTGGTAATATGTGACAACTAATTCACCCCCCCTCTAAGTTGTCTTCCGATTATTTGAACTTTCTAACACTTTTGAATGTAAAGTTTCTCTCAAGTGAAAATCATCCTAGTGACTTCCTTTCTCTCTACTATGTGGGGAGTCACTAGGGTTGAATTTTCCGCTTTATACCTTCGAAGGCAAAATCAAGAATAGAGAAAGGATACTTAAGGAAGTGGTGGAAAAATATATAGATACTATTTGTTTCATGGTTGACAAAGACCAGTGCCATATGGAGGGAGTTGAGCCTAGGACAATGTGGATAATGCCTATGGGTTATGAGGTTGATGCTCCAACTCTTGAAGGTTATGCTCAACACCTTTTGAGAAAACCAGTTGACCCTTCAGGAGAAAAATTTGGCACATTCAAAGAAAAGAATATGGAACTGCATAAGTAGTTCACTCAGCCCAAAAGGAAAAGAAAAGTAACAAATGGTTGAGGTTGTGGTTGAGTAGGTGGGCTTTACTAAAGAATCTATCAACAAAGCTAAGGAGAAGAAGACTCAATTGGAAGAAGAAATGGAATTAAAGAAGCCTAAGACTGAACTGATTCCCTCCAAAGAAAATCCTAAGGAGACTAAGTCTTCCCTTGATCAGGTGAAGCCATCTTTGCATTTTACAGCTCAAAGCTCATCCAGTAAAGGAATACTAAAGAAGAATGAGAAACCAAAAATAACTTATGTAATTGTATCTCCTATTGCATTTGAGATAGAGTGAGATGAGGAAGAAGAGAAAGCAAAGAAGAAAGGAGAATTTATTAGAATGTTTATGAAACCATAGTCCGGTGGTGTCCAGGTAAGTAACAAGATAAAATCAGAAAGCTCTCTAACGGGTAGACCCACAAGAGGAAGAAATCTAAGGATAGAGCCCGATTAAAGTCTTAAATCCAATAAGATTAAGGTAAATATTGTTGGAAATTGACACTCATCCAGTGGAATTTAGTGCATGGATAATGGATCAAGTTTGTCATTGATGGAAAATCTCCTTGGAGATCATATCCAGTAGTCATGGTTTTTGATATCTAGAAGAGGAAGTGATCTTGTAATCTATCTCTGGTATTTCACGATTAGCAAAGCATTTTTTGGTCTATTATCTTTACGGTAATTGCAGTGTTTGGATTCGTGCATGGTATGATAAGGTTGACTTATAGAAGTTATTTTGAAATCATTTGATGGATCTGCATATGTTTTGGTGATCCAGTTGTAATATAGTGAAAAATAGGGATGGAGAAGTCAAGAGGAAAACTTTACTCTCCTCAAGAGGAGGAGTGAAAGTTTCACAAAACATTCTCTTCAACGTGACACACACATTACATTAAAAAGAGGGGGGAGAATTCCCTAGATCCAATCTCAAGAGATTGAATGCTAAGTGAATTGACAATGAATTTAGAAAGTGAAAGTAACCCCTCTTTTAGAATACAATAGGTTGAATTATGCGATTTAAGACTAAGTGTAAAAGCGACAAAGAAATGATTATAAGTTGAGATAGAAATGTGGGATGAAGCTATGCACCTGGAATTAGAAGTAAAAGGTCAAGGCGAAGCTCCCCTACAAATTTGGGCAAAATTTGTTGGCAGCGTGTTTAAAGTGCACACGGTCCTCCAAAAAATCCGCGCGTCAAAAAAGGTTTTTCCACCTTTGAGAATGGAGTCTAAATCTGCAAATACAACTATGCACCTACAACCTACACATAGAAAAGAGAGGAAATGTTGTTGGGATTGGGGGTTTTCCTTTAGGTCAAACCTCGATTTTGTAATTAACCAAATGATAAAAGGTACTTGCAAGCAATGGAAGTAAATGACTAGAATGGAATTCACCTCAAGGGAGGATGTAATAGGGAAATGTTGATAGAGTTGTTTGAATGTCAAGAGAGATCTCCACTTAAATGGTTGAATCCTTGACTTGAATACAACACCTAGCCTTGAAAGGAGACTTGAGATGCTCAATGGATGCTTGAATGGTCACTTGAATGCTTGAATGCTTGATTTCACTTAGGATCACAATTTCCTCTTCATGTATCTCTCTTATGCAAATAGTAGAGAAGAATGTATCTTATATATTCATCAATTAGGATTAATTGATTTATTTTTTGTTATAGGATGACATAGGGAAACTTTTCCTACTTTCTAAATTGCAAAACTCAATGTAAAGTTTGATTGAAGGGGGTCCAAAATAGGGCAAGGATAGGGGTTCCATGCCCTTATCCTAGGAGGATAGGGGTGCCATGCCCCTATCCTAGGGGGGAGAGGGGCACCACACACTTGCCTTGTCCTAATTTAGGACAGGAAACAACAATAGGGAGTGTAGGGTGCAAGGAAATGCAAGCTTCAAGTAGTGTGAGCATGAATCAGGTTTCTAATCAGGCTTATGGATTCGTTTCACCATTGTGAAGACCCAAATGTGGTTAAAAATTTCAAGGTTACAATTTTATGATGCTACATTTAGACCCCAGTTTAGCGGGAATATAAGCATACGCCAATACTACCGGTAAAGTACAAGGAAACAAGATTGAAAGAATTTCACCACATCAAGGAGGCAAGATACACCAAGCCCCAGTGGACTAAGGATCTTATGACATCGATTGACAAAGTAAAAGTGAAGATCAAGAGGGAAGGACCAAGACTGCATGTAGCAAGGTTTCATTCACTATGAGTTATGAAAAGAAAGGATACCAAAAATTATAATGTAAAGCCACGTTCACTAAGTAACTGAATCTAATCTAGCACATCATCCACCTCCCGATCTTACTGATCACTATTTCGGGAAGGCGGAAAACACGCTAGAGGAGTGACATCGAGTACAACAAATAGAGCTATCACAAGATCCAAACAAGGACTATGCTCATGTTCTAAGTCACTTTGTTCATTTCTAAGTGTTAGGATTAGGGCTTTTGAAAACTTTGCAGACAAATGTTTGTCCATGTTGATATTCAACTTGTTGGACAAGCTTGCACCAGAATATGCAACATTTGTTTCAAGATTCCAAACTCATCGTTTGACAGTGGGGAGTTCCTACATTATACCTTCATTGGATGCTTTCACAAAAATGTTGATGTTGGAACAATCTAAGTTGTTGAACATGGGACTTCTTAAGTCTTCAAAGTCCATGGATTTGGTGGCTAATCAAGGAAGTCAAGGGAGTCAAGGAAAAGATTCCAACAAGAAGAAGAAACAATCTAAGTCAAAGCCACAACAGGAAAAAGGACAATCTTCCTCTCCATCACAAGGAGATTTTTCATCCTCTTCCAAGAAGGGGACTCCACCTAAGAAGGATAAACCAACTTGTGCTTATTGCAAGAAGTATGGTCATGATGAGCATCGATGCCACACCAAGCAAGTTGATGAGTTGACAAATATTCTTAAGAAACACAACATCAACTTTCCATCCACTTATACAACGAAGGATTCATCTCCTTCCTCTTCCTCACAGTCTAAGGGAAAAGGGAAAGCATTTGTGGCTACAACAGGTTCTTCACAGCAACAGATACTTGACTTGGGTGCCTCTTATCACATTGGTTCTACAAAAGAGTAGTTTTCTTCATTGGAGCCATCTAAGGTACCTCACATTTACATAGGTGATGATACACAAGTTGAGGTTGAAGGGAAAGGTTCAATTGACAGGAATTATGGAACATTTGAGAATGTTCTCTATGTTCCTAACTTGTCTACCAACCTTCTCTCTATCTACCAAATCACTCACTATGGGAATGGGAAAAAGGTTGAGTTTACACCTAATTTAGTTGTGGTAAAGGAACTTGATGATGATGCCTTGGTAGTAGTGGGACAAGTCAATAAAAACTCAAGGCTTTATTCATTCTCCCACTTTGTGCCAAGTTCTCCTTCTAGGGCCTTGCTTACTCATTCAAATTCAAAAAGTAAGCTATGGCATGAGCGGTTTGGTAACCTCAACTACCGCTATCTTCAACAACTTAGCACTAAAGACATGGTCACAAGTCTACCTTGAATCAATTTTTCAGAGGGTGTATGTTCAGGTTGTTCCATGGGCAAGAATCCCAAAGAGAAGTTTGACAAAGGGAAAGCTTGGAGAGATTTGGAAGTTCTTCAACTTGTTCACAATGATGTAGCAGGTCCATTTCCACCACCTTCATTCAATAAGGCCCACTATGTCCTCACCTTCATGGATGACTAGTCCCGCTTCACTTGGGTCTACTTTCTTATTCATAGGAGTGAAGTATTTGACAAATTTTAGGACTTCAAGACTCGTGTGGAGAAGAAATCCGGGAAAGTGGTCAAGATTCTTTGTAGAGATAATGGAAGGGAATATGTGAACAAAAGACTTGAGGATTTTTGTACGTTTGAGGGGATTTATTTTAGCATTTTGTTGCATACACTCCACAACAGAACAAAGTTGCAGAGTGCATTAATAGAAATCTCAAAGAAATCGCTAGTTGTATGATACATGCACGTTCTCTTGATCTCGCCTTTTGGGAAGAGGCTATCAGTTGTACCACACACATCCAGAATCGGGTTCCTCACAAATATTTGTAAGGTATTACTCCTTTTGAGGCTTGGGCTGGTAGGAAACTGATAGTGAGACATTTCAGAGTCTTTGGGTGTCCAGCATGGGCTCACATACCTCCATAGAAATGCAAGGCATTGGAACCTCAGAGTAGGCCTTGTATTTTTGTTTGATATCCTGAGGGTGTTAAGGCATATTGGTTTATGGATCCTGAGACACATGAGGTTTTTTTTGAGAGGAGTGTTCATTTTGAGGAAAGCTCTCCTATCTTAGCCTCTCTACCTCCTCCACCTTCCTCCATTGTAGATAGTGATGATAGTGATTCATATGGTGAGACTCCTTCAACTCCAACTCATAGGGTTACACCTCCGTGGGGTTCACTTGCAGTTGAGGAGCCTCGTTCTCCACCTCCACCTAGAACTCATTGGGATCGACAAATACTTGAGTCAGTGGGTTCTCTTGTTGAGGATCCTTTAGATACATAGAGGACTCGATTACAACATCAGGACCTTCCACATGCATACATTTCTACTGCTTCTGATCCACAGACATTTCAGGAAGCATCAGGGGTTCTTGAGTGGGACCAAGCTATGGAGGAAGAGTATAGTTCCTTAATGAGGAACAACACATGGGAGTTAGTCCCTCTCCATAAGGGGAGAAAGATCGTTCTATGTAAGTGAATCTATCAGAACAAGTTTTTAGTAGATGGTAGTGTGGATAAGTATAATGCTTGGCTTTTATGAAAGTTTCTCTCAGGTTCCAGGTGTTGACTATACTAAGACCTTTGCACCCGTAGCCAAGATGGAATCCATTCACTTGACACTTGCTATTTCCGTAGCTCATGGTTGGGCTATACATCAGATGGATGTGAACAGTGCTTTTCTTCATGGGGATCTTGATGAGGAGATTTATATGGAGCAACCATAGGGTTTCATACAGGATTCTTCCTTGGTTTTCAAATTAAGGAAATATCTCTATGGCCTTAAGAAGGCCCCCAGGGCTTGGTACACCAAGATGGATTCCTTTCTGCTCTCAGCAGGGTTCACAAGGTGTCATTCCAATTTAATGTCTACATTTTGCGATTGGATGACTCACACTTAATACTTGTGCTCTATGTTGATGATTTAATCATTACAAGGAGCACTGCATCCATCATTAGTAGTGTCAAATCTGCTTTGCATGACAAATTTTCTATGACTGACTTGGGTCTTTTGCACTACTTTCTTAGGATAGAGATTTCATAGTCATCTTCAAGGATCACTCTTTCGCAACCCAAGTATGCTCTTGATGTTCTTGCACACTTCATATGGCTAATTGTAAGTTTGCCCCAACTCCCTTTCTTTCAGGAGTCCAGCTTGAGGCTTGATGTTCTTCTCCACCAGTTGATGCCACATTGTATCATCATCTTGTGGGTAGTCTCATTTAATTGACTCACACACACTCTGATATTTCATTTACAGTTGGCATGGTATCTCACTTCATGTAGGAACCACATGAGCTTCATTGGAAATTCACCAAACGTATCCTTCATTACATCTAGGGTACACATCACTATGGGATTCACTATGCAGCAAGCATAGGACTTTGCTTGGTTGGTTACATAGACTCCGATTGGGCTGGCAATCTTGATGATCATAAGTCTACTTCAGGTTACAACTTCCACCTTGGTTCAGGCCCCATTTTTTGGTAGAGCAAGAAATAGCATGCTATTTCTCTCTCTTTGATTGAGGCTGAGTATCGAGGAGTTGTTAACATAGTGATTGAGACCATTTGGCTTTAGCAGATTCTCATGGAGTTTGGGTTCACCACTCCACGATCGACAATTCTACATTGTGACAATTAGAGTGCTATTGCAATCTCGAAGAACTCGGTCCAACTTTAGTAAACCAAACACATCGAGATCCATATGCACTATATTCGAGAGCTTCTTTAGGAGTAGGTCTTTGATTTGCAGTATTGTCCTACAGCAGATAAGGTTGCTGACATATTCACCAAACCTTTCACCGAGAGTAAGTTCCACCAGTTGTGAGCTCTCTTAGGGGTGTGGGATGTCTCATTAGGGGGCTCAGCTAATGTCTCCTTCCTCTCTTATGGGTGGGGCTTTTTCCTCTTTGATATTTTGTCCTTCTTCTTTGAGATTATTTTGTACACTCATCTCTCTTTTGGGGGGCGATTTTTTCCCACTGTGTTTTCTCCCTTTCTCTATTTGTGAGAGATTGCATTGCATAGGTTTTCTTGCAGCTGTATATTGTACATGGGTACTTATTATGGCCTAGTAGCTAGGACCCATCTTGCATTGTTGACTTGAGTCTTCATTCCCCTAAGTTGCACTTAAGGGGGGGTGTTGGTGTAAATAATATTCATCATGTATATTATTACACTTTACTTAAGTTAACTTAGGATAATGCATTTCTTCATAGTCCGGGAAGTGCACACATAGGGATATAGCTTGTAGGAGAAATTCCACCTTTTGTGGTCTTATATTTCTGTTACACTCCACATTTGATGGGTCCTCCACCTCTTGTGGAATATTATATTATTTCTCCTACCTACCCTTATTTTTCATTGAGCC
This sequence comes from Cryptomeria japonica, assembly GCF_030272615.1. NCBI lineage: Eukaryota > Viridiplantae > Streptophyta > Pinopsida > Cupressales > Cupressaceae > Cryptomeria > Cryptomeria japonica. The sequence goes on along the minus strand of NC_081405.1, from coordinate 139,610,498 downwards.
ACATGTCATGATTGTGTTCTTGTATATCCACGTGGACTTGCCTATATAAGCAGGCTCATATTCATTGTATTGGTGAATCCAGTTGATCATTTGTATATTGATGAGAATACAGTTTGTTCTTGTCATTCTTTTGTCTCTCTTTATGCTTTTCATTGTGCCCTTAATCTTGGCAAAATCTCATAATTTTCACCTATTTATTTATCAAGATTTATAGAAAGAGGTGCGCGAATATGAATAGGAGTAAAACCATCACATGTTTTTTGACACTTATGATTTGGAGATGTAGGTTCAATATCTTGTTTAGGAGAAAAAGGAATCATGTCAACTATTGGAATTTTGGGAGATTGAATATTTTGAGGCACAACTTCATGACCTCAAACATGATGCGTTTGTCGGTATTCTCTTGCATAACGATTACATCGAGTCTTAGCGGAAGACTGAGAAGGAGGAGGAATATTTGTTGAAGGAAGAATATTCTCATCTCTGGTAGTTGAAGGTTTAGGTTGAGGTATTTTAGGTTGAACAAGAGGAGAACCAAGTCTCTTCTCTCTATAAGAGTAAGGAAGTGGAACTGAACCAGATAAATTATTAATGTTTGGTGTAGGAAGGAGACCAGGTCCATCATGAGGAGGAGGTATAGGTCCAACCTTAGGAGGAATATCGGTATTCTTCTTAGGAGAAGGAATAGTTTTATCCATTGGAATAGATTGTGAATCTTCCTTAGGAAGAAGGTTAGTTCTATCCATCAAGGGAAGAACCTCATCTTCAAGAAGGATGGGAATATCAATTGTTGGAGTTCTAGGTTGGCTTAAGGATAGGATCATATCTTTCTTCCACTTTTGATAAGATTGAAAGAGAGCATCACTTATTTGTGGAAGAGATTGAAATTGTTTAGGCCAAAAGAAATCAATAGGAGTGCTTGGGCTTCTTTCAGCTGGTCAAAATAAGCTATGGTTTATAGTTATGATTTCTCCATCATGGGGAAATTTTAAAAATTTATGGATTGGAGAAGCAATAGCCTTCATGGAAGACAACCAAGGATAGCCCAACTTGTTGGCATTATTGGCATTAAGTTGTCATTGATGTCAATCAATTTAGAAAGTTTACCGGTAAGTAATAAGTGGTGATCGGTATGATGGCAATGCACATGAGAGTGAGCAGACAGAAGGAAGACTACTAGTACACATGACATGTGTCATCTATTGGTAAAGAAGGATTACTGGTAAGGAATAAACTGGGATGAAGGTTGTACTAGTAAGATGAACTAAACTGGTAGTCTAGCTTGGTCAACAAAGAATGTCAAACCGACATAGGAATCCAAGAAGAGGTGGATGTTGACAAGCATGATGACTAGATGCTAGGTGGAGGGATTGCACAGGTCGGTGGAGTGTACATCGATGTAAAAAATATGCAAGTAGATTGGCTTTAATGAAGACCCTACAAGTCATGAAGGATGCCAGAGGATTGCGGCTCAAGGAAGACAAGCTGGCAAAGTGGCTAAATTGATCCTACAAGAATATTTGATCTTCGTACTTGTTTGGTGAAGGAAACAACAAAGCCATTAATGGTGAATGACAAAGAAAAGAAGAAAAGCATGGTGCAAACCTCCAGATTTAAAAATACACATTGGAATGCGAAGCTTTGCTGGTGATTGATCGATGTCATGAAGATCTTATCCTTGGAAAAGAATATCAAATCAAATCAGATTTAGATCGATTTAGAGAAGTTAAAACCTAACACGACATTGATTTAATGCGTTCTTGGCAAGAATCCATGATGATAAATAGATGAGAAAATGATTGATGCTCGAGGAGAAGAAGAAGAGTGAAGAGAGATTGATTGCAGAGAAGAATCATCTCCCTTAGAATTTATTCTAAGAAAGTTGCAGAGTGAGTGTGCAAGCAAACCAGTGAGAGGGTTTAATCGACAATGATAGAGTACTGGTAAACTGTAGCAGGTCTAATAGTTGAGATAGTCGGTGAGGTATGATTGATCAAGAAGGCATCCTAGTGTGATGCAGTGTGTTGAGAGGCCATGAGAAAGAGAGAAGATTGGCCAAAAAATAGAGAGAGAAATCTGTTAACCGACTGTGTGAGATCCAGTCAAGAAGAAGAATACTTTTAACCAACAGAGACCTATTTGATTAAGAGTTGCAGAACTCATTTGCAACAAGAAGCTATAACTACATCAAAATTATATTTGTATATACATCACCAAGTTAGAGCTTGGTGCAGGGGTTGGTGCTCCTTGGGTTGGTGCCCTAAATATTTGTAATTTGGTGTTTCACTTGTGAGGCTGGATTTTAAGCAATAGTCTCCAGCAATATTTCTCATCGAGGTTTTTCCCATATTGGGTTTTCCTCGTACATATGGTGTTGTGGGTTGCATCTGTGTGTTTGTCTTCTTTGGTTTCCTCATTTTCTTTATTGGTTTGATTGCTTTAGTGCTTAAGTTAACAACCAATATTATAAGGTTGCTTTAAAAGGGAAAAGAATTTAGGAACCATTGATTCACCCCCATCTCAATGGTACATTGTGTTCAACACAACTTCACATGGAATTTATCAGAGGAAGGAATGATAACAAAGTTGATATCCATAGATTTAGTGTGAACCTCTCTAGGAAGTGTGATAGAACCAATGGTAGGACTAGAGAATCCATCAAATAACTTAATGACCACATTAGTGTCATCATAGATTGGTTCATGCATACATAAATAGAAAAGATACTCCTCAGTGATGACATTAACCATGCAAGAGGGATCAATAAGCACACCACGACAAGGCATTTCTTGAATATTTGCAACTATGTATAGAGGTTAGTCAGTTGTTCTAATGGTCTCACTAGGGTCAAATATGATACATAGATCCTTAGGGTTTCTTTGTTTCTCTACCATATTCACCAAATTTTGAACCGTGGTAATCATATCAAAAAGAAAGAAAGAGGTATGTTCAGTCTCAATCATGTTAGAGGTATGAGAAGGTAAAGGATCAGTAAAAATCTTAAGATTTTGATTAGGAGGGCCTACTGATTTGTTTCCCTTATCATTCACATCTGTCACATATGTAGTATTATTATCAATCAAATCTTGAATCTTACTTTTTAATGCAAAACATTTCTCAGTGTCATGACCATATTGATGATGAAATTGACAAAAAGAATTATTATCAAAGTAAGGTGAGGCTGCCTTAGAAGGGTCAACTGGTTTTATTGGAGGAAGTTTGATAACATTTCTTTGTAACAATTGAGACATAATTATATGTAAAGATTCATTCAAAGGAGTAAATTGTCTTTCCCTTTTGAAAACTTTAGAAATAAGAGGCATTCCTGTTGTAGAATTCACATTGTTGTTGTTGATGTTGTCATTGAATTTGATGAATCCTTGCTTGGTTTGAACTTCATAAATGGTTGTTGAGCACTATCACACTTATCACTCAGATCCATAGGAGTGGATTGTTGTAGGTGACTCATAGTCAGTTGATAGTTGCGAAGTGTTGCGCACAACTGCAGAAAGGAAGTAAACTCAGAAAGGATAAGCTTTTCTCTAATATATTTTTGCAAATTAGAAATGAAAATTCTTTTAATATCATTATCAAGCACTTGAAAAGAAATTTGAGAACACAAATTCTTATATATATCTACCAATGAAATCAATTACTTTTTCTTTAACACCTTGTTTACAATGCATTAAATTAGTCAAAGTGATCTTAGGACCTATGTTGTTTTGAAATTGTTGAATAAAAGAATTTTCTAATTTTTGAAAAGAAGTAATAGAATAGGAAGGCAAAGACAAATACCATTGTAAAGCCTTATCTCTCAATGTTCTAGTAAACAATTTAGCAAGCAATATTTGATCATAAGCAAAGTTAGTACACAAAGTTTGGAATGTCTTGACATGTGTTAAAGAATCACCTTTTCCATTATAGAGTTCCAATTAAGGGACTTCAACAAGTTTAGGAGGGACGAATCTAACAATATCAAGAGAAAGTGGGCTCACAACATCAAACCTAGGCACACTAAACTTGGATTGACTCATAGAGACCATTTATTATTGCAATGATGACATGGTTTGAGCAAGATTATTAAGGGTTTCTTTAGTTGAATAATTCATGTTAGACATGACTGATTGACAAGGTGGTGTGATGTTGTTGAAATAAGGCATTGATTGAGAATAAGGTGGAGGAACACTATGGTAAGTAGGCATAGGAGATGATTGAGTAGGAAATGGGACACAAAAAGGAGGAATAGAATGATTGGATGAATTGCCCCCTTGCGTCACATTGATTGGGTGAGAGACAAGGGGAATACTTATTGAAGGCATGGGTAAGGATGAAGGGCTTATTGAAGAAGAAGGATTTCCCCCATGACTAATGGTTGTAGGTATGACATGTTGATTTGATATAGCCACGATATTTGAAGTGAAAGTAGGAATACTAGCCATCGGAGTGGTCAAAGGAATAGAATAATTGATTTGTGCAGAAGGTTTTGAATAACCTAAGTTCTCAGCACAACTCTTTATAGCCTTGACATTGGAATCAACAATATGAGAAATGACACACAATATATCAATTCCATTCTTATCATTTTGAATCATGCACTTTAGGCCTTCAATTAATGGAAGGGTTTCACTATTATGGTATTCTTGGGACATCCATTGTTGAAAGTTGTCAAATCGATTATTCAATTTTGAAAGTTGATCTATGGAAACTCTAGTCAAAGCTTCTTCTTCATCATTAGAATCATCAATTGGGTAAATAGAGATGTTATTAGGATGAGAAGAGTTAGCATTATCCTCATTGAAAAAGTCACCCAAATTAGGCTTCACCTCCTCGGTACTTAAACCTTGGGAAGCCTTAATTCTAATGCTTCGTCTAATTGGGATAGTGTAGGTAGGACTAATTAGGGTAAAACTCATTCACTAGAGGGAAAATTTGAATTTGAGGTTTGAATTTTGGGGAACAAAGTTTGCAAAATTGAAAATTGCAAAATTCAAGGAATTTATGATTACACAATTTGAATTTTTTTGAAAGGAGAAATGACACAATTTTCAAAATAATTTAAAAAATTGAGATTTAAAATTAGGGCCAATTGAATATCACTTAATTTCAAAATTTAATTTATTAAAATTTGAATTGTAAACTCAGGGATGATTAGAATTAACCACTTAATTTCAAATTTGTCCTTGAAAGTTGTGATATTGTAATTGGGAAGTATTTTTTATTTTAGAGAAAGAAAAATTCGAGAAATCAACCAATTTTTTGGATTTAATCAATTAAATATAGTCATAACAGTCTCCCAAAATTTTGAGAAAAAGGACAGGGACTATGTTGAAAGTACACACAGTCCTCCCAACGTTTTTGAAAATTTTCAGGGATAAAAGTTATGATGGTTTTAGAGCTAACCCCCCAAAATTGGTTGATTTTATGAAGTTTAGATAGGAGAAATTGAGGTTTGAATCTGAAAATAGGGCCCTAATATGGTTTTAAAAAAGACAAGAAGTTGAATTGCAAATTTGAAAAAGGTCAAACCTAATGGATAGGGACAGCTTGAAGAATGTTTAGAAAACTGAAATTGATTGAAATCTGCACAAAATCCAATTCATTTTGAAAATTGGGGTTTTAGTGTTGAAATGTGGTGACTAATCAACAAAGTACTGTACACTTAGCACGTATCCTTGCTGGGGTCTGGGGCCAGGCCGGGCCTCGGGTAGGGGTTCAGGGGTGAGAGCCCCTGAGAAAAAATTTTTTGGGTATTTTTTTGATGAAAACCGACATTGTAATAAAACCCTAAAAAGACTGACTTTGTTTTTGCCCTAAAAATGCATGTTATAAGTGGCTGGGATGCTTAAGGCATTGTAAGGTTGATGTACTATTTTTGCTGGATAATAAGAAAGATTGGACGACTGTGTATGGTGGACGTAACCCATTCTGGGTGAACCACGTTAAATCTCTATGTTATCTGTGTCCTATTTTATTTCTTTATCTTTTGTATTTAAATCTACATATAATTGTTAGTTCATATTTGCTTCAGATCTACTTAAAACCCTAACAATTGGTATTAGAGCGAGGTTTTCTGTAAATTGGCAAGACTTTCAGATTTGAGTGGGAGTAATGGAGGATTCCAAATTCAAGGTCGAAAAGTTTAACAGCCAGAATTATCAGTTATGGAAAATGCAGATGGAGGATTACCTATATCAAAAGGATTTGTGGTGGCCATTGGAAGGAAAGGCAAAGAAAGCGACCACAATGTCAGATGAAGAGTGGGACATTTTAGATAGAGAGGCACTGGGATCCATTCGATTGTGCCTTGCACCATCTGTAGCATTCAATATAATAGAAGCAAAAACAATTGTAGATTTGATGGTGACATTGGCTAAGTTGTATGAGAAACCCTCATCTTCGAATAAGGTATTTCTTATGAAGTGTTTGTTTAATTTGAAAATGAGTGAGGGAGGATCTAAAGCAGATCACTTAAATGAATTTAATACAATTACTAGTCAATTGTCTTCGGTAAAAATTACTTTTGCAGAAGAGGTTAGGGCTCTCTTGATTTTATGCTCTTTGCCAGAAAGCTGGAATAGCTTGGTTATGGCTGTAAGTAACTCTGTCTCTAGTAAAAATACTTTGGTATTTGATGATATTGTTGGTGTTATCCTAAGCGAGGAAATGCGAAGGAAAAGCACAGGTGAGACTCCAACATCATCGGGTAGTGTTTTGAATGTGGAGAATAGATGAAGATCAAAGGAAAGAGGAAATGGCCCTAGGAAAGAGAAGTCACGAGGGAAGTCAAAGAAAGGATGCTCTCAATCTAGAGGAAAGAAAGATTGCTGGTACTGCAGAAAGCCTGGTCATCTAAAGAAAGACTGTTGGTCTTGGAAAAATAAAGAAGGAGACAAAAATGAAATGATAGTAAGGAAACTAATATTGCAAGTAATACTTTACAAGATGCTTTAATCTTATGTTTGGATAATGTTAATGATTCCTGGGTAATAGATTCTGGGGCTTCATTTCATGCTACACCCCATAGAAAATATTTTCTAGATTATGCTCAAGGTGATTTTGGACAGCTATATTTGGGTGATGATGAGCCCTATCAAATTGTTGGAAAAGGAAAGATAAATATCAAGTTGCAGAATGGTAATGACTAGTTTCTATAGGAAGTAAGACATATTCCTAACTTAAAAAGAAATTTAATTTCTGCAGGGCAACTAGGTAGTGAAGGTTGCATAGTTACCTTCTCAGACAGTATTTGGAAGGTCAGTAAAGGATCCTTAGTAGTAGCTAAAGGTGCGAAGGTAGGCACATTATATTTGTGTACTGGTAACACTTACTCTACCTTAGCTGCTACAGATAAAGTTACTGTAGGGACAACAACAATAGATGTTGCAAGAACATATTTGATAATGTGGCACCATAGGCTTGGGCACATGAGTGAGAAAGGGATGAAAATCCTTCACTCCAAAAATCTATTTTCAGGACTAAAGAATATTGATTTAGAGTTATGTGAAAACTGTGTTTATGGCAAACAGAAAAGAGTCAGATTTCTCAAGGTTGGGAAAGAGAAGAAGAGTGAGAAGTTAGAGCTTGTGCATTCAGATGTATGGGGACCGACTCAGGTATCATCTCTTGGTGGCTCTTGTTATTATGTTATTTTTATTGATGACTCAACTAGAAAAACAAGGGTATATTTCCTAAAACAAAAATCAAATGTTTTTGAAACTTTTAAGAAATGGAAAGCTTTGGTTGAGAATGAGAGAGGAAAAAAGTTGAAGTGTCTCAGATCAAATAATGGAGGTGAGTATTGCAGCAAAGCATTTGATGATTACTGCTCCTTAAATGGGATTAGAAAGCAGAAGACAATTCCAGGAACTCCACAGGAAAATGGTTTGTTAGAGAGAATGAATAGGACTATCATGGAATGTGTGAGGAGCATGAGATTGCATGCTGGATTGCCCTTATATTTTTGGGCAGATGCTATACATACTACTGTCTATTTGATAAATAGAGGACCTTAAACCCCTTTGGGTGGTGGTATTCTAGCGGAGGCATGGACTGGTAAAAAAGTAAATTATTCTTTTTTGAAAAACCTTTGGTTGTGAAGCTTTTGTCCATGTTGATAAAGAAAACAGAACCAAGCTTGATGCTAAATCTAAAAAATGTACCTTCATTGGATATGGGATAGATGAATATGGCTATCGGTTATGGGATTTTGAAAATAAGAAAATAACTAGAAGTAGAGATGTTATATTCAATGAGAAGGTTATGTATAAAGAACAAATGCAGGAAAAGAAGCATGAATAGGACAAACAAGAATATGTGGTGTTGGATGAGATTCCTGAAAATGAAATGCCATAGGTACCTGATGCTCAGCAACAATAGATTGTCCCACAAACTCCTACAAGTGTTAGACATTCTATGAGGACAAGTAGACCCCCTGAAATATTTTCTCTTTCTTTGTATTCTATTTTATTAACAAATTTTGGTGAACCAGAAGAATATGAAGAAGTAATGTAGGTAGATGCCAAACAACAGTGGGAGCTAGGCATGAAAGAGGAGATGGACTCCTTGATGAAAAATAAGACTTGGGACTTAGTCCCTTTACCTGCAGAAAAAAGAGCCTTGCCTAACAAATAGGTTTATCGGTTGAAGGAGGAGGAAGGAGGTTAGAAAAGATATAAGGCCAGACTTGTGGTAAAAGGTTTTGCATAGAAAAAGGGTATAGATTATGATGAAATATTTTCTCCAGTTGTAAAAATGACTTGAATTAGAACTGTACTTAGTCTTGTGGCTGCAGATGGCTTACATCTTGAACAATTAAATGTGAAAACAACTTTTCTCCATGGAGATTTGGAGGAGGAAATTTACATGTTGCAACCACAGGGACATGAGGTCAAAGGTAAGGAGAACTTGGTGTGCAGGTTGAAGAAAAGTTTGTATGGCCTAAAGCAAGCACCCCAACAATGGTATTTAAAATTTGATAGTTTCATGGCTGAACACGGTTATCATAGATGTCATTTTGATCATTGTGTATATTTTAAGAGATTGGATAATGGCAGTTATATTATCCTATTGCTTTATGTTGATGACATGCTTGTTGCTGGTTCTAACATGGAACACATAAATGATCGTAAACAAAAATTAGCCAGGTCATTTTCTATGAAGGATTTGGGTGTAACTAAGCAAATTCTAGGTATGAGGATTACACGGGATAGGAAAAATAGAACCTTGAATTTGTCCCAAAGTGAATATATAAAGGTGTTGAAAAGATTTAACATGCAGGATGCAAAAGCAATTAGTACACCTTTGGCTAGTCATTTCAAATTGACTAAGGAGATGTGCCCAAAGGCACAGGAAGAAGTAAGAAAATGTCTAACATCCCGTATTCATCAGTTGTTGGTAGTCTAATGTATGCAATGGTATGCACAAGGCCAGATATTACACATGTAGTGGGAGTTGTGAGTAGGTTTATGAGTAGTCCGGGTATGGAACATTGGAATGCTATGAAATGGATCATTCAGTATTTGAAAGGAACCACTACGTAGGCATTATGTTTTAAAGGATCTAATGCTGCTCTGAGTGGATTTGTTGACTCTGATCTGGCAGGTGATATTGATTCACAAAGGAGCACTACAGGGTATGTTTTTACTATAGGGGGAACTGCAGTCAGTTGGATTTCTAGGCTGCTAAAGGTTGTTGCACTTTCAACCACTGAAGCTAAGTATGTTGTTGCTACAGAAGCCAGCAAGGAGATGATTTGGTTACAATGTTTTCTGGAGGAATTTGGTTAGACACAGGAGGATCACCCATTGTATACTGATAGCTAGAGTGCCATTCATCTTGTGAAGAATTCTACTTTTCATTCAAGGACAAAGCACATTTAGCTCAGGTCCCACTTCATCCGGACTATTTTGGAGGAGGGTCAGTTATGGCTTGAGAAGATTCACACAAGTGAGAATCCTGCCGATATGTTCATGAAGGCAATTCCACAAGAGAAGTTGATTTCTTCATCAGTTTCTGTTGGTTTTCTTGATTGATAATTGTGGAATTTATACCAGTCGAGTCCTAGTGTTTTATCTAGCGGATGTTAAATGTACAGTGGTGTCATGTAGTATCAGTCTCCAAGTGGGAGATTGTTTGGTGTGGAGCCTGATCATTCTCCAAGTGGGAGATTGTTGAAATGTGGCGACTGATCAACAAAGTATTGTACACTCAGCATGTATTGTTTTGATGAAAACCGACATTGTAATAAAACCCTAAGAAGGCCGACTTTGTTTTTGCCCTAAAAATGCATGTTATAAGCGGCTGGGATGCTTAAGGCATTGTAAGGTTGATGTACTATTTTTGCTGGATAATAAGAAAGATTGGATGACTGTGTATGGTGGACGTAACCCATTCTGGGTGAACCACGTTAAATCTTTGTGTTATTTGTGTCCTATTTTATTTCTTTATCTTTTGTATTTAAATCTGCATATAATTGTTAGTTCATATTTGCTTCAGATCTGCTTGAAACCCTAACATTTAGGACCTAACCACTGAATTTTAAAATTTTGAATCTTGAAAAAGAGAGGGAAATTGAAATTTTGAATTTTAGGCAAGAAGACAAATTTGAAAATTAAATGTAAATTCAAGTTTTTCACAAGTTCAAATTGATTTTTAAAAATTAGGGTTTTGACAAGTAACCACTTATTTTGTAAATTTGGTTTTCAATTTAAACAAGACAATGATGAAATTCAATTTGACAATCAATGCAATTTTTAGATCTAAAACAATAGATAGCAATTTTTACAAGACACAAGTTCAATTCCAGTGTTTGAAAACTAGGGTTTTGATTGAATTAACCACTAAGGTTTATAAATTTGTAACAAAATTAAACTTGTAAATAAAAAATATGCAATGATTTGAAATGTCAAGCATGTAAGACGTCGACTTAACCAAAATGTAATGTGGTGAAAAAGGGCGATGGAGAAGTCAAGAGGAAAGTTTTTCTCTCCTTAAGAGGAGTGAAAGTTTCAAAAAAGATTCTCTTCAACCTCTCACACAAATTACATTTAAAAGAGGGGGGAGAATTCACTAGATCCAATCTCAAGAGATTGAATACTAAGTGAATTGATAATGAATTTAGAAAGTGAAAGTAACCCCTCTTTTAGAATGCAATAGGTTGAATTATGCGATTTAAGACATTATGCGATTTAAGACTAAGTGTAAAAGTGACAAAGAAATAATTATAAGTTGAGATAGAAATGCAGGATGAAGTTGTGCACCTAGAATTAGCAGTAAAAGGCCAAGATGAAGCTCCTCTGGAAATTTGGGTGAAAGCTATTGGGACCGTGTTGAAAGTGCACATGGTCCTCCGAAAAATTTGCACACTGAAAAGGGTTTTTCTGCCTCTGAGAATAGAGTCTAAATTTGTAAATACAATTATGCACCTACAACTTACACACAAAAAAGAGATGAAATGTTGTTGGGATTAGGGGTTTTCCTTTAGGTCAAACCCCGGTTTTGGAACTAACTAAATGATGAGAATTACTTGCAATTAATGAAAGTAAATGACTGGAAAGGAATTCAACTCAAGGGAGGATGTAATTGAAATGTTGATAGACTTGTTTGAATGTAAAGAGAGATCTCCACTTCAATGGTTGAATCCTTGACTTGAATACAACACTTATCCTTGAAAGGAGACTTGAGATGCTCAATGTATGTTTGAATGGACACTTGAATGCTTGAATGCTTGATTTCACTTAGGATCACAATTTCCTCTTCATGTATCTCTCTTATGCAAATAGGAGAGAAGAATGCATCTTATATATTCATCAATTAGGAATAATTGACTGATTTTTCATTATAGGCCAACATAAGGAAACTTTTCCCACTTTCCAAATTGCAAAGTTCAATGCAAATTTTGAGTGGAGGGGGCTCAAAATAGGGAAAGGACAAGGGTACCACGCCCTTGTCCTGCCCTAATTTAGGATAGGAAGCAACAATAGGGAGTGTGGGATGTGAGGAAATGCAAGGGTAAAAGTACAAAGCTGTGCAACACTTTTATAAAGGAAATGGTCAATGTTGATTCAATTTTTTAAAGTAAATCAATAGAACTGAAATATATGTTTTGAATTTTGAAATGATGTAAACTAATAAAACTTATATTCTTTTGTCTATTTTATGTTTGTAATTTTAACAAAATTTTAAAACTTTGTTTGAATGTAGTATTTGTATAAAGTAAACAGTATAATTTAGTTGTTGATAAAATGCTGAAATTGAAGTTACATAAGCCACCACACTTTAATTAGTAAATTTTACTTTTTTTTCATCATTTTTTTTGTGTATATTGATAACTTGAAAATATAGTGCATGGATATATTTTTAACTATTTTTTATAAATATATATTTTTTAATAAATTTGAAAATTTGTATGTGCTGAAATATAACTCTTTCCAATTCCCACCAACTTTTTTCTTAATTATTTATTCAAATTAGAAAATAATTATATCGTCTTGACATAGATTCCTTTCTCTATTGCATCATATTTTTTTCCAAATTTTTAAGTAAATTTTAGTATTTTTCCTTGACAAGATAATCAACCTTATATTTTAGTGTTGATGACCTACTTTCAATAAAAATAAAATATAAAATATAAAAAAACTAATTAAAATATAAAAAGATATATATTTTGGAAAATTCACTTATAGATCTATAAAAGGTTATTTTTACATTTAAAAATATATATATTTATAAGAGTAGGAGTTGTTTTTTTTTTGGCAAAAGTGGCAAGCCACTGATATATATCCTTACTCAGATACAATGAAAAAGAGGAAAGGAGGCTATGAGAAGAAGCCCCCCGAATCCAGAGAGATAGATAGGGTCTGCCTATAGAATGAGCCTCTTAGAGGCCAAAATTGGATTAACAGGTCGGGACAAGACCATAGGAAACCATAAAAATCTGACACCCACAACCGATTGCCGTGGAGACTAAGAAGCGAAAATCTGGTTGTCAAAACACTGAAGAGCTGCCACGACTGGTTTTCGGTAATGTTGTACCGGTACTTTGATATCGGTCTATTGTCCTCATGACTAGTTCATAAAAAAGAAAATCCTCCAATACCGGTGCTAGCCGACAAGCTAAGAGGATGACTCCTCTACGGGTTATAATATACCAGTGGAAATAAATGCAAGAGCCAACACCAGAAAGCAAGGTGCAGTCAAAATTTTTTGGGTCATACCGGATGCTATTAGATTTTCCAACCATGAAAAAGGAGCATATTTTGAGTAGAAAAAAACAAATCCAGAATAACTTTACTTGTCCAAGGTGGCATCTTCCTAGGTTTGAATTACAGGGGCATCGAAGGTGGGCAAACATGGGGTAGTCCATCCCATGGCTTCATCCTGCACTGGTACATTGAGGTTTGGAACCCTATTTGTAGCCCGTCCCCTTTCCACAGATTGTGAAATTGGCAAATAGGGGTCAACATTTTCTATTTCCAGGATCTCCATTAGAGCCCCAACTTTAATTTTGACTATGTGCACAATGTAGTTGTCCAATTGTCTACCGAATTGATGCAGGCAGTTCTTCACATGGCACAAGTTTTGTCATTTGAGGGCATGTTTTATTCAGTCATAGAGTACCATGTAAGCATGGGTAGATTGAATAAAGTGATGTGGAAAGAGGGCCCCAAGGAGAGCTGACCCCTGTGATAGATTATATTTTTCTAGGGCTTCATGGAACGGGGCTGGAGCAAGCACATCTTGTCTTACCAACTTGAAGAACACTAACTCAAGTAGAGGAATAGATTGCAAGAGATCCAAAGCATTTGACAGAAAGGAACTAAGAAGTTGATAGGGATACATAATCCTTTTGGCTTGAGGGGATAACATCTCCTCACCAATGAAGTCTTTAATAGATTTTCTTAATTATGGATTGTGTAGAAGAAAAAGTCAGTCGAGGTCCCTGTCATTGATGTGTCCATGAAAAGCCGCTGAAGGTTCTAAAATTTGAACTAAAACCCGATCATTCCATGGCATATACTCCCAGTGTATTTGCCTGCATCATTTGCAAGAGCCGTTCTCCATATTGCAGAGCACTAATATACTTCAAAAATTTAAATCTTCAGAAATTTCTGCTGAGAGCTGTGTGTATAAGAGCAGGTTCATTCCATTTATAAACAAAAATTACCATCTCAAAGTGCAATAATTGATTAGACTTTAGGATCATGTTTACGATTATTGCATTAATTTTGTCACCGTAATATAGTCGAGGGGATGTGTGAGAGGCCTAAGTCTATTTTTCCCCATGTGAAGTGACATAATGAAAATACTTGGGTACTTTGCACTAAAGTTCCATACATGCCATCTACACAATGCATTTAAAAGCATAAATGCAAGTGTCTTGTCAGCCTTCTTGTTCACAGGCACTGGTTAAATGCTTACATGTGATTATTTAATAGAAAGTAGCTTGTGATAAGAGTGTTGTACTTTCCTTTTGTACTAATTCAAGCAATTTGTGAAAAGAAGACAGTTTAGTAGGAATTGCGACCGACTCCACTAAAATGCCATCGCAACCCATATTTGCTAACATGTCAACAATAGAGTTTCCCTCTCTTAGTGTGTGACTGACAATGTAGTTCGAGAAAGTGTCAGGAAGATCCAAGGTGTTCTACAGAACATAAGATAGTTGCTAGGTCTTAGATCTTTTCGAGGTAATTGAGTTGATAATAACTAATGAATCACCTTCTATGTGTATATTGGAGAAGCCACACTTCCTTGCTAACACCAGAATGACTAGTAAGGCATTTGCCTCTGCCAAGTTATTCGTACCCAGAGGGATGGGTAAAGCTTGGAAAGCACACATTTTGCCAAATTGATCTCGAATGCAAACTCCAATTCCTGACTTCCCTAGGTTTCCACAGGAAAAGCCGTCGAAGTTGATCTTAAAGAAATTAGGTGCTGGGGGTACCCATTTTATGGATGACCTATCTCTCACATGAATTGAGGACCAGTCTGGGGGAATCCCTATTGGAAAAATAATACCGTGCCATAATTTTGCAATTGCCTTATCCCACCAGGTAAATGACTAGATGTCCTTGGAATTAGTGAGAGAAGAATTTATGATTTCTGCAATCAAATTTTCCAATTTGATCAAAACTTGATCCAAAGAAGAGGATGATTTTCTGAAGATTCTTTTAATCCTCTCCCACCAAATGGCCCAATTAATGTGAGCAGGAGCACATTTCCAAACACTTGAGAAGGTTGATGTAGAAAATAAAAGAGGCCAAGAGTTAAACATATCCCACAGTGATTTTGGAAAGGGCAACATAACTTGTAGTTTATTCATGATGAAGAACCAACATTGGGAGGCAAAGGAGTAGTGTAGAAATAAATGATCAACTGATTTTTCCTCTAAGCCACAAAATACACAATTAAAAGCTTGTGTAATGCCTAGTTTTACTAATCTCTCTGTTGTTAGGATTCTTTTGTTCAACTTTAGCCACACAAAAACAATCTTCTTTTGGTAAAACAATGTCATTCCAATAGAAAGAGTATGCCCGACTACTTACCTTACTGCTGCAACCCTGTTGTAGGGCATTGTAACCTTCTTTAATTAAATATTGCCTTGATTTTGAAGCTGCCCAAAATAACACATCATCTCTGTTAGACATGATAATTGTCCTATTCAATAAAATATTGGCCAATGAGGAAGATTGTTGGATGGATATTGGGAGAAGAGTGGGATCTTTCCAAATTATTTTCCCTGAAAATATTTCTAGAGAAGACACATAGTCACTGAATTTTGTACCCCAATGAGCTATAGCTGTATTCATAATGTCTTCCATGTTATCCAATTGAGCAATAGGAGGATTCCCACACCATGAGTCTGTCCAAAATTTAGCACTGAGACCATTATTGATTTCCCATGAAACATACTTAGATATTAGATTCCTTGCATCCATCATAAAATTCCAAATAGCAGACCCCTTTGGAGGGTCTAAAATTGTCAACACTCTTGATGGTTGAGTGTTGTCCAAATATTTAGCTTGCATAATTTGGCGCCATTTGGAGACAGGGTTAGTGTACATTTTCTAAATCAGTTTCCCTCCAAAGGCCTTGTTGTGATGCTTCAAATTGTGAAGTCCCACTCCCCCTTGGGATTTTTGGAATGACATATTTTCCAGAGAGGTTAAGGGAATTTTCCTTTCATTTATCATATTACTATTCCATAGAAAATCTCTAACGAGTTTTTGCAATTGTTGGATGACGGATGAGGGAGCATTGATGACAGACATTTAATAGTTTGGTATTGTTGTTAGCACTAACTTGATAAGAAGAATTCTACCTGATAATGAAAGCCACCTTACTTTCCAAGCTAAGATTTGCACCTAGATTCTACCAATGACAACAGACCATTAAGACGGTTTGTTTGATCCCATAAAAAAGGGGATGCCAAGGTAGGAAGATGGTAATTGGTCCATTTAGAAGCCCAAAGTCTTGCATATTCTTAGTGACAAGATTGAAGGTGTGTTGAAAATGAAAATCTTAGACTTGGAAGCATTAATTTTCTGACCCAAAGTAGAAGAATAGATATCCAGTGTTTTCTTGATGAGGTTGACTTCTTTTAGAGAAGACTTACCAAATAACAATGTATCATCAGGAAAAAGAAAGTGAGTTACTATTATTGAAGTACTTGGAAGAGTGACACCAAGCCAAAGCCCTTTTCAAGATTGAAAAATGATGTATTTGCTCAAGGAATCTACCATGAGAATGAAGAGAAAAGGTGACAAAGGGTTGCCTTGTCTTATTCCCTATGTACCTTGAAAAAACTCTGAGGGATGACCATTTATTAGAATAGAAAAATGCATGCCTCAGATGCAATTTTTGATCCATTTACACCATTTGTTTAAGAAGCCTAATTTTGATAATACTTTAAAAAGAAAATCCCACTTAACCCGGTCATATGCCTTCATCATATCAAGTTTGATAACAAAATTTACTTGTTGGCTTTCATGGACAAAGTGTAAAACCTCATGTGCTACTAGGGCTCCTTCCATAGTCTCCCTACCAGGGACAAAACCCCCTTGTTCTTGCGAGATGATCTTATGTATAAGGTAGTGCATTTTAAGGTAAATGGTCTTAGTTACAATCTTATATATTGTGTTACAAAGATAAATAGGTATGAACTCTGTGAATGATGATGGGGAAGGGGTTTTTGGGATGAGAACAATATTTGTTGCATTAAAACTTTTTAGCATTTTTCCCCTTTTCCTGGATTCTTCCATTACCTCTAAGAGGTAAAAACCAATCACATCCCAATACTTTTGAAAAAAGAGGGTGGTGAACCCATCTGGACCTGGGGCTTTATCTGGGGAAAGGGAAAATACCACTTTGTGGACTTACTCCATAGTGAAGGGGGCCAGTAGGGCTCTGTTATCCTGGTCGAAGATCAGAGGTGGGATAGATTGCAGTAGAAGCTCAACATTATCCTTCCAAAAAGGATCTAAATTAGAAGGTGGGGGGGCTAGAAGATTCTTAAAAAAATTTACTCCTTGATCTTGAATGTCTGCTAAATTTTTAATCAATGCCCCTGAGTCCTCATGCTTGATTGAGAATATAACATTAGATTTTTTTCTTTGTTTTATGGAAGCATGAAAGAATTTTGTGTTCTTATCTCCCTGCTTCAGCCAGAGCTCTCTTGATTTTTGTCTCCAATATTCTTCTTCTCTCTTATAGACTTCTTCCCACTCACTTTGAAGACCCTTCTGTGTAGAGTGCAGGAGCTAATCCAACCCCTTGGAAATTATGTTTTGGTTAATTTCTTCTAGTTGTTGAGAACTGATTTTTTTTTTAGCAAAAACATTCTTAAATATCTTTCTATTCCATTCCTTAGCCTGGACCTTAATAAATTGAAGTTTCTTAAAAAATTGGAACATCTTTGTTCCACTACATGCAGGGGTAGATACCCACCATTGTCTTAATAAAACCTGAAAATGTGGATGTCTAAACCACATGCGCTCAAACTTGAAGGAGGATCCAAAACACGGAATGGGGTTTTGTTTTTGCCATTCAAGGACAATTTGGACTAGGAAGTGATCTAATTTAGAAATAGGGAGAATGTCTGAATAATAACTGACCTGATTAAGGTGCCATTCCAAGGGAATGAAAAACCTGTCGAGTCTCTCTGCAATCTAAAGGAAGCCTGATCTCCTATTAGTCCAAGTGAAGAGACCATTATTTGGGATCACATCCAATAAGTTGTTTTCTATGGTGAAATTTAGAAAATCTTGCATAGATTGTGGGGGTGGGCAGATTCCTCCTTGTTTCTCCTTATGAGACAAGATTGCATTAAATTCTCCTCCAATGATGAAATTTTGTGCTTCTTCTTGTTGGAGTAACAAAGTCAATTTGTCCCATAGGTCTTTCTTTTCCTAAGTGGGGATGGGGCCATAAATATTGAATATCATAAAGGTCATGTCATAGCATATTGCTTTCAACATTTGCCAGTTATGATCTTGTTCTAATAAGTGAACTTGAACTTTTTTAGGATTCCATAATGTAAGGAATCCTCCCGAGGCCCCAACACCTTGCATATGGGCCGATCCAAATTGTGTCCATTTAGCCACTGGTTTGTGATACATTTCCTATGATAGCTTCATTTCTTGGAGTAAAAAAAAGTCAGCCTTTGAAGAATCAAGGCTGACGTTCCAAGAAATCATTTTCATTGTGAAAAGGGAGTGCCTTTTGCACTCCTTGTAATTCTTTTTGATACTTTAAATTTTCTGTCTAGAGTACTCTGCACACCTGCCTCTATTTCTTCTTCAATCTTCATAGAGTTTGGTTTTCTCTCTTTTTGGGGTTGTAAAGCCATCTAATTTCAAACTGGGGCTTTGCTCAACTGATAAGGATTGTGCGTAGTCAAAAATATTTTTTTTTGTCTCACCATCTTGTGAAGGGGTTTCCATTTCTTCTTGCCTGATTTCCAAGGGGAGTTCCTCTTTATTTGAGATGTCAGTAGTTGAACAACAACACCTTGTTTTTTTTTAGGGACACATTACATTTGTCATACTAACACCTTCCTCCTCTACAATTTCCTCAATCATAGTGGCAGCTAAAGTGGATAGGATATCGTTTGCTACTTCCTGGATATGACCCTCCTTATTTGAGACAGCTATCCCTGAAACTGATAAATTCTACATTAAATTATGGATATCAATCGAGGATTCATTGAACATTAGGTCCCAAACTATAGTTTCTCTGTCATCAGATGTTTTGTCACATAATTGGAGAAATGGTGTGGGCGTGGAGGTAGATTTATAGCTATAAAGAATCCAGCTATACATGATAAAAAATGGGTCAACTGATTAATCCACTGAATGTAGGATGGTTCAAAATTTAAGGCATCCTGAGGTTTAGAGGGATCATTACATAATTTTACAAGATTAGAAGACAAAAGTACCTCATGCTGATGGGTAGTACACAGAAGAGGGTCTAAGCAGTGATTTTTACAGGCTAAAAGCTCTGAGTGCTCATGACCACTACAGGAATTCATGAAATGGCCTAATTGTTGTTGATATTTGCAGATAACCTTTGCATTATCCAATACAATGTCTTGATGCCACAAACCCCATTTTGATGAGATGGTTAAGTGCTTTGGTAGGGTCTTATTTGAGGCAATAAGGAAGACCCTAACATATCTCTAGATTGTTTCAAAGGGTATAAGATCATGAGCGACAAAGATGCCTAGTTGATTAGCCATGGTCTCCACAATATTTGGGTCTTTGTATTCCAAAGACAAATTTGGAAAAGAGATCTAGTGAGGATAAAATCTAGAAAGATTAGTATCTAGTTTAAAATTTGGAATCCAGGATAAGGTAAAAAGACCAGCCCCTTGACAAAACAAGCCTTTGTTTTTATGAACTGCATCTCTATCTTCTGATGAAGAAAACTGAGCTATAAAAAACTTTGAGTGGTTGTCGATGAATAAAATATCACGAAGACCCAAGAAGTGGTTGTTTTCCTATGAACGCAGGGTTTGAAGAGGGATTGATGAATTAAATGTACCGATGAGAGCTGATTTCTGGAGAAAAGAGACCGAATGAGACATCGAGTTTTTTTATTTTTTATTTTTTTGGGGCAATTAGACCCAAAGTGGGATAAAATTTACATTTAGTAGACACTTCCAATTGGAAAAGTTGTGGTCCATATACAATTTATCTATAGTGAATCTATATAGACCATATATTTGACTAAAATTAATTTTTAGTTAGAATTACTTAAATTCACTTGTGCTAATAAGTTAGCTTGAAACATGACATAGTTTTTTGCTTTTACCCGCAAGATTTGGGAAATGTGAGCATGTCTTGGGTCTCCAATTAGGCTTAGGGATTCGTTTCTCCAATGTGAAGACCCAAATATGGTTGAAAATTGCAAGTTCGCAATTTTATGATGCTAGACCGGTCTAAGCCTACACTCGGTTACATGTTATATTGCATATTATGCAAGCCAACTTGATGAATGTTTTATTTTATGGTTGCAGATATATAAGACTGGTGTAGAAGATCTTTTTGGATGATGTAATGAGAGAGTTGTGATTGAGAAACCATTTTGGCACAATTTCACGTGTGCATTCTAGATTCGGTATCCGATTGAGAAACATAACAGATCAGAGTAGCAGAGGTGGTACAGTTAGACTTTATACACTTAATCGGAACTCATCTAGGCATTGTTTGATGCTATTTTTGAGTTCAATAACTATATTTATCATTGTAATTGATGTATAAGTCAGTGAGACCTTCATATTGTAATTGAACCTTTGGTTCTAGGTAGTGTGCCTAAATGCAAGTATATTCCTCTCATGTAATATTTATTTACTCTTGATCACAGTATTTGAATATTTTGGGTTCTAATACCATTGTGGTTTTTTCCTTTCTGGGTTTCCACATAAAAATCCTGATGTTATGATTCTATGGTTGATCATCTTGTGTTTCTGCATTTTACTTTCCTGCATTTGCTTCTAGTTGTCTGATAAGAAGTTTGAAAGTTTATTTAGTGGTAAAATATTGATTCA
Organism: Cryptomeria japonica; assembly: GCF_030272615.1. Classification (NCBI taxonomy): domain Eukaryota; kingdom Viridiplantae; phylum Streptophyta; class Pinopsida; order Cupressales; family Cupressaceae; genus Cryptomeria; species Cryptomeria japonica. The sequence continues at coordinate 139,589,452 of NC_081405.1, read as the reverse complement.
CCCCCCACTCAATGTTCCTTGGTTCCAATAATTGGTATCGGAGCTTAGTTCCTCTGAGGAATCCTAACCGCTTGAGGAAGGTCCAGGAGATTGAATCAATGGATTCTGGTTTGTAGAGACAACTTTGTGTGGCACTTAAGGATCTTGATGCAACAAGAAATGAAATAAATTCCTTAAATAGAAACCTAAATGTAGCTGAAGACTTCATTAATGATTTCAAAGATCAAGTGAACACTTTAAGAGATAAGAGGAAAGAGCTGATGGATAAGTTGAAGGAGAAAGAAGAACAAACCATGGATGACCAGGACAAAGCTGTTGAATGTGATAAACTTGCTAGAGAAAATTTTGTATTGAAGAATGATATGCAATCCATTATGATGAAGCTCAATAAGGATATTGAAGACCTGAAGAAGAATTAAGAAAGCTTGACTCATTCATTGAAGGATAGATCAGATGAATGCTTCATGATAACTTATGAGAATGATTAGTTGAAGCTTGATTTGACACAATCAAGGAATAATGGTCAAGAACTTGAGAGACATATTACTACTCTAAGAGATGAACTTGCTACTGCAAATAAATATAAAGAAAAATTCAATGCTATCTTAACAAGGCTTGATGAGATGTTGGAAAGTCAGGGACATGGAAAAGACATTTGAGGACTTGGATTTGAGAAAGGTGAATCCTCTGAAGCTGGACAAAGCAATACAAATCTTATTCATAAGAAGAGCAAGAATCCTCTTGTAAGACAATGTAACGCCCATAAATTCAATGGTAGATGTTTGACTTGTAATAAATTTGGTCATATGGAAAAACAATGCAGAAGTAGGATGAATAATGGAATGAAAAATATGAACAATGGTCCTACCTTTACCAGTCAGTGTTTCATATGCAATAATTTTAGTCATGAGTCAAACATGTGCAGAGCCGTAATGAACTATTTTTTAGAACAAGAGATGTTATGCCTATAGAATTTTTGGACATATCTCTAACCAATGCAGAATGAGACCAAATCAGATGAATTTCAAATCTATGCAAAAATTTGTTGATTGTTGAGCATGCAACAAAACCAACCACATTGCAAAGTTTTGTAGAAGCAAGAATAATGATGTGGTAAACAAAGGCAAATTAGATGAGAAAGGAAAAGAAAAGGTAGAAGAGATCAAGAACAAAAATGAGAAGATGTGGGTTAGAAAATATGAATCCAAGACAAACAGTGGATCTGCACCTGAATTCAGTGCAGGATCTTCATTTGGAAGTAAGGTTTTTGGCCTTAGGAGGTGGCATCTTCATGCAGAATCTTGCAGGACCCCTTAGAGAGATTTGTGATCAATCGAGGTTGATTGTATATTCTTGGAGATGATTATCAAAAATTCTTCATGTTGATCTTAACATCTGGTTGATTGGAGTATGTTGAACATGACATCTAGTTGAACTTTACAGTGACATTTATTTCAACTTAAAGTTAGGGTTTGCAAAGTTAAAAGGGTCAAAATATGAATCATTTCTCACATTATGAATGAAGAGTCAAAGATGTAGAGTAAGGTGAACCAGATTTCAAGGCAATCAGAAAGCATGAGGTGATCCAACAAGGAATTCTTGTGCATCTAGAAGAAGAAAAAGGTATTTATCAAAGCATTTGAACCCTAAATTTCTTGAAATGGCATCTTCTTCTCTTGATATACCCTTGGCAGTGGAAGTTTCTGAGAGAGTAAGACCACAATTCAAGAGACACCCATTTAAATCTATTGAGGATGATCCCAATGGTGCTTTTTCATCTATTCCTTATGGAATTTTGCATGTTGATGATGTGAGGGCATATATTAATTGTTCAATTAAGGAAACCAAAAATAAAGACATCCCAACCCTGTATACTAACCACATAATGGATAAGGTTGGAAATCCCAAACTAGAATATGTTCAGTTGCAGCGGAAGGGTTTTACGTAGTTTGTTCACTTCCCGATGTTCAATGAGGATGAATGGGTAAGATACATTTTGAGCCGCGTCCACAAAAAATTCATATGGCTAGACAAAACTTACAAGATAAGCAAACATTCCATCCATGCAGTCACTTTCCTGAATCAAACTGGCACTAAAAAACTTAATTTGAGGAAGGTAACAAACCCTACTGTTAAAAAGCTAACCAATGCTCAATTTGATAATAGATGAATGAAAACTGATAATATCTTGGAGAATGATGTGAGATTTGCATCAATGATCATTGGCTATAAAGTTTACCAGTCTAGTAGATTGAATTCGATCTTCAATACTGTGATTTATGCAACCTATCATATGGTAAAATAAGATATGCAGTATGATTTGTGTTTAGTTCTTCTTGAAGAGATCCTGATCAATTTGAAGAAGATAAAAAATGACACGAAGAATATTTTCAAATTCGGTACTCTGATTATTTGTCTTGTACTGTACTTCATGAATGAGATCCTTGGGATAGGAAGAGTCCAATGGCTTATGACTTACCGGTGGCCTCTTAGATAAAACAAAGTCTTTAGAGATTGGGAAATAGAGAAATTTAGACAACTTCCCTATGGAGTTTCTTTAAAATCTTCCAAGGCGGAATGAAGAATAGAGTAAGGATCCCTAAGGAGGTAGTAGACAAATATGCAGACTCTATATGTTTCATGGTGGATAAAGACTAGTGTCATATGGAGGTGATAGAGCCTAGGACAATGTGGATAATCTCAATGGGTTATGAGGTAGATGCTCAAAACCTTTTGAGCAAACCGGTTGACCCTTCAAAAGAAAAATCTGGCACATTCAATGAAAAGGATTTGGAGTTGCACAAAAAATTCACATAGCTAGAAAGGAAGAGAAAAGTAATAAAGATGGTAGAGGCAGTAGCAGAGTAGATGGGTTTAACCAAATAAGCTATCAAGAAGGCTAAGGATAAATCTCAAATGGAATCTAAGAAGTCTAAGACAGAGCCGGTTCCCTCCTAGGTAAAGCCTAAGGAGACTAAGTCTTCCTCTACTTCAGTGAGTCATCTACAACACAAATCTCATCCAGGAAAGGAGTGTTTAAGTAGAAGGAGAAACCAAAGAGAACTTATGTAGCTATATCCCATGTTTCTTCTAAGACAAAGTTAGATGAGGAAGCAGAGAAAACAAAGAAGAAAGGTGAATTTGTCAAAGTAATCAGGAAACCTCAGCCCGGTGGTGAGAAAATCAAGAAGACTAAACCAAAACCCTCTCTAACCGACAACCCTAAAAGTGGAAGAAGGGTAAAGAAAGAACTTGATAAGGACCTTGAATCCAACAAGGTGGAAGGTAAATACACTATCATTCCTCCATTAATTGCAAAAGAGCTAACCGATGAAATAGTCAAGGATGGAAATCTTAAGAATATCAATGTATACTATGATAGTTTTGATAAGAATGGATAGAGAAAAGTTGAGGAATCTATTGTATTGCATCTACATAACTTCAACAAGTCTTTAATTGAATTAAAACATAGTATTTTGAAAGATTTGTATAATATTCTTGATGCTTGGAGACTAACTGCAAGAAGATTAGACAAAGAAATGAAAGAGCGAGAATTGATAAACATTAGTGCTTTCATATCCCAAGAAGAGGTTGATAGACTTATGGAGTTGGCCAATAGGAAAGAATTTAGAAACAAAAACAAAGTAAACAGGCTTATGGTTGGTAAGGTAGAGGAAGTAAGAAAAGAAACAAAAGATATATGGAAAAGGTTCCTAAAGGACAATCAATTGCAAATCAATCCTAAGTATGACAATGAATCTCAGAAGGATGATACCTTTCATTCGGTAGACCAAACCTACTCAACCCTTGATGCTACAGACAACCAAAATCCTCTAGTTGATCATCTGAAGACAGTAGAAATGAAAGGTGAAGTGGCCCAAGAGATATCTAAAGTTGATACTGCACCAAGTGGTGACATCGGTGCATAGGATGAAGAAAAGGAAAAGGATAAAGAAGGAAAGGTTGAAGGGAGAGAAGAGGTAGATAAGTACAAAGTACATGATAAGGTACAGGAGAAGGGAGAGAAGAAAACCAAAAATGTCTCAGTAGTCACAACAATTAACACTCTTAAAGACAAAGGGAAAAGAATTCGCCCATAGATTCCATTAATTTTGATAAACCTATTGACATTGGGTAGATGTCCCCAGCATAAAGGCTAATGGTAGCTGTAACAGTGTAGACTCAAACTAGTTAGGAATTAGTCAAATCAGAGATTGAGGACAAGAAGTTAATTGAGATGTCTCTAGATATTTTGAAGAAGGTGGTACCAAAAGGACAACTAGATCCAAACTCCAATCCCTCCAATAATCTCTCACAGTTGATCAACAACATCAGTATTATTGGCATTGCATGAAGATTGCATTGATGAAGTATAGTGTTGTCATTGATGTTGATAATAACCGATAATGGAGTTGTATTACAACCGGTAGTGATGCAGCAATGCAACCAGTAGTAGAGCAGTGATGGAAACCAGTATTGGTATTTCAAGAAGAGTGAGCAACTGGTAATCCTAACCAGTTGATATGCAAAACCCTAACCGATGGAGCTTGGTTAATCGATTATGATGATCTAAAACTGAATGATGATTGGGGATGGAGATGCCATGTATGCCTGATGCATGTGATGGGGTTAAAAGTGGTTTTGGCATGTGAAGATAACCGTTTATCTTGGGAATGAGAAAATATATAGCACGAAGTATAAAATGCATGATGAGCTACAAGATCCAATATGCGATGATCCAAGAGTGGTTCAAGTTGTTTAGAACAATGTGTAGTTGATTGCTATGTAATCCAATAGTTATGATTGAATCGACATGTTTGTAATCTATATGATATTTGTAGGTTTTGTGTTGTGTCACCGACCTATTGTATTTGTATTTAAGGCCGATGAATTATTTGTAATTGTGTTGGCAATTTGGTTAAGTGTGGTAGTGAGATTGTTGTCGAACCAAAAGGAGTGTCTGTAGAATGTTTTGAAGGCAGATAGGAGCAGAAAAGGATCTGATTATGCAGAGCAGTGCTATTACTAGATTAGCAAAGACCATGTTGTTCTCTAACCATTACAATAGTTAAATCCCTTAACCAAGTAAGCTTTAACAGGCTTCGTGTTGTCTACATCCTCTAACTAGGTGATCCATTAGCTTGGATTTGCAATCCTCTATCGAGATTACTCCTAACAGGTTATTGCCTTTAATAGGGTATTGTATTCAATCCCTTAACTGGGTGGTCCTCTTAATGGGACATTATTGTATAAGCTTCTAACAAGGCTTGGATCCTAATAGGGTGAACTTTAGAAGAGTTCAAAATACTTGTGGGTATTCAACCCCACTCTAGTTCTTGCCATTTGGGTTTACACATGAAAAATCATTGTGTTAAGTGGTGAATTATTTTGTGGATATGTTTTGATATGGTTGATATCATTAACTGGTAAAGCCACTTAGATATGTTTAGATGACCGAAAGTGATTTGAAATGAGCTATTACTGATGTTAGTAAAGTGTTTTAATTTTTTAGTTAAATGGTATGTGAGTTTTAGATCTATTGCATTGTATCATTGATGTTTTGGTCAACCCGTAAAGTTTAACAGTACAATTGTAGTTTTGAATACAGTGTCTAAACCAGTTTAGTTTAACAAGTTGTTTCTGAGTTGGGATTAAGTTTGGTGAAACTTTATTTATTTTTCTATGTACTCATTCACCCCCCCCTCTCTCAGTAGTTAACTGGATCCTTATTGTTTCATCATATTATCAATTGGTATCATAGTATTTCAGGACCTCTTGTGTTTAAGCCTAATAGCTTGAGGAAAAGATCTAGGAGAACATGATGAAGAAAGAAGGTCCAAAGTTAAATAGGGAAAACTATAGAATTTGGAGTGATAGGATGAAGATATACATCAAGAGCTTAGGGAGTCAATATTGGGAACATGTTGTTACTAAATATAACTTGCCTAGTGGGATTTTGTCAGATGATCAAAAGAAGGAGCAACAAGAGAACAATCAAGTATTGGATGCCATTATCAGTTCCTTGTCTGATTTAGAGTATGTTGATGTTCATGGATTGGAAACTTCCTATGAAGTATGGAAGAAACTAGAAGATATTTATAGCGGTGATGAGCATGTTAAGATTGCCAAAGAAGGGAGTCTGAGAGGTAAATTTGATGATATACGGATGGATGAAGGAGAAAACATTCAATAGCATGGATAGAGGATCAAGGAGATAGTCATAGAGATCAAAAGTGTTGAAGGTATAGTGGAGGATACCATAGTGGTTAGAAAGGTGTTGAAAACCCTTCTACCAGTCTACGCTATCTGAGTTGCAGCCATTCAGGAACTCAAGTCTATTGATAAAACAAAGGTAATTCTTGATTCCATCATTGATAAATTAACTGAATTTAAATTAAATGGTTTTTATGGAAGTGTTCAAAGATCGAAATCTGTATTTAGATCCTCAATTTGAAACCCATAGGTAGGAAAAACCATAGAAGTGAGCTACTGTCATGAGTCTAGATCCAGCAGAGAGGTTGATGATGAAGACAGCCTGATTGAGCTTGAAGCATTGATGGCCAAGCAGTTACCCTGAGGTACCAGTAAGTATAGAGGTAAATTACCTTTGAAGTGTTTTGCATGTAACTGTATTGGACATATTGCCGCTAAGTGTCCTAATGGAGATGATGAGCAAAAACATGAGAAGTATAAGAAGTATAAAGGCAAAGGTAAAAGAGACTATCTCATTGCAGTGGATGGAGGAATTATAGATGAGGAATCTGAAGAAGATACAAATGAGGACATTGTCTTTGTTGGTATTAAAGAAGAGACATCAGATCAAAAGGCATTAGTCTCTCACATGGATAGTTCCGATGATTGGATTATAGATAGTGGTTAATCACACCACATGATCAGTGACTAGAGTAAGGTTCTTACTTTGAGAGAGTTTAATGGAGGTGTTGTGAGATTTGGGAATGACTCACCCTACATGGTGAAAGGAAAAGGATCCATCTCTTTGAATGGAAAAAGTAGTGCAAATGATGTCTACTAGGTTGAAGGACTGAAACACAATCTTTCAAGTGTTACTCAACTCAATGACAAAGGTTACCCACTCGAATTTAAGAATGGAGTCTGCATGATTTATGGAAGCAAAGGTGAACTAACTGCAACTGGAAAAAAATCTAGAGGTAACTTGTTTCATTTAAGTTCTAAAGTAAATAATTGTTTAATTGCAAAAGTAGAAGATAGTTGGCTTTGGAATTGGAGATTATGTCATATAAATTTTGATTACATTGTAAAAGTTAGTAAATCCAAATCAGTAAGAGGTTTGCCACAGTTGGAAAAATTGGTGAATGATTTGTGCAAGAAATGTCAATTAGGGAAGATGACATCCTCAACATTCAAGAGCAAATCTTTCTTAGCAAAACATTTGCTAGATTTGGTTCATACTGACCTTTGTGGACCAATGATGAATAGGAGTATTCAAGGTGATTGGTATTTCATGATTTTTACTGATGATTGCTCAAGGATGATGTGGGTCACATTCTTGAAAGACAAGATAGAATCTTTTAGTAAGTTTAAGCTATTCAGAGCCTTAGTTGAGAATGAGAGTGGAAAGAAGATAAAGTGCTTAAGAACTAATCAAGGTGGTGAATTTACTTCAGAGGAATTCACTAGTTACTGTGAAGACAATGGAATTAAGAGACAACTTTCTACACCTAGGACACCACAGCAGAATGGTATTGTAGAAAGGAACAACTGGTCAGTTGTTGAAGCTGCTAGGACTATGCTAACACAAGGAGGTGTAGCTAAAATATTCTGGAGAGAAGTTGTCAGTATAGTCATTTATAAAATGAACCAGATATTGGTTAAAAGAGGTAAGGATAAAACTCCCTATGAAAACTGGTATGGTATATCAACTAATGTCAGTTACTTTAAGATTTTTGGTAGCAGATGTTTTATCAAGAGAGGTGATTATGTTGGTAAGTTTGATGCCAAGTTTGATGAAGGCATATTTATTGGTTACTCCACCAAGAGAAAAGCTTACAAGTGTTACAACAACCAGACCAAGAAGATAATTGAAAGTCTAAATGTTTGAGTTGATGAGTTTCCTGAGAAATCGGGAGAAACTAGAGAGGAGGAGGAAGAATAATCTTACACAGTATTTTTGAAAATGGAACCGGTGAAGCCAGAAGTTGGTGAATAGAACACAGAAGCCCCAGTTCAACTAGAACAGAGAGGTCTAACAGAGGAAGAAGAAAGTGAAGAAGAAGAAGAACCTGGAAATCAAGATCATGTCATTCCAAGGTATGTTAGACTCAATCATAGCTCCGATCAGATTATTGGAGACATGAATGGAGGTGTCCTAACAAGAAAAAGGCTTGGAGAGAACTCTTTCATGATTTCCACCATTGAGACTAGAACTGCAAAGGAAGAAGAACTTGACTAGATAGAGAAGAACAATACTTGGTCATTGGTACCTAGACCGACAAACAAGAATGTAATAGGTACAAAATGGGTATTCAGGAATAAACTAAATGAAGATGGAGTAGTAATCACAAATAAAGCTAGACTGGTATGCAAAGGATATGCACAAGAAGAAGGTGAAGACTATGGTGAGACATTTGCACCAGTTGCAAGATTGGAAGGAGTAAGGACTCTACTTGAATTTGCAACATACAAAGGATTCAAAGTATACCAAATGGATGTGAAGTCAACAATCATATATGGAATATTGGAAGATGAAGCCTACATTGAACAACCAGATGGTTATGCTTTAACTATAGAAAAAGACATGATGTGCAAATTAGATGGCATTATATGGGCTAAAGCAAGCACCTAGAGCATGGTATGAAAGATTGCACTCTCACTTTTTGAAGATAGGTTTTTAGAGAATGAGTGAAGACAATAACATATATCTCAAGTCAAAAGGAAACAAGATGCTGGTAAGTGAGGTATTTGTTGATGATATCATTTTTGGAGGAAATGATGATATGTGTCATGACTTTGCTAATGAGATGAAGAATGAGTTTGATATGTCACTAGTAGGTGAGATAAAAAATTCCATAGGTCTGCAAATCCAATAGATGAAGGATGGTATTTTAATCACACAGTCCAAATATGTGAACGAAGTATTGAAGACTTTTAGAATGGGAGACTGTAAACTAGTTATAACACCAATGGTTATAGGCTATAAGCTATCCAAGGAGGATGTTTCTGCATCAGTGGATGATAAGGAGTATAGGTCAATGATAGGTAAACTACATTATATTGTCCACAGTAGACCGAACATTGCTCATGCAGTAGGATTGGTTACCAAATTTTAGAAAATCCCAAAGGAGACACACATGGTAGCGAGCAAAACAATTTTTAGGTATTTGAAAGGCACAATTGATTAGGAATTATGGTATCCATATGCAGGAAACTTTAATTTAAAAGTCTATATAGATGAAGATTGGGCATACATTGTTGATGACATGAAGAGTACAATTTTAGGAGCATTGTTTCTTGGAGGAAGACTAGTGTCTTGGAGCATCAAGAAACAAAGTTGTATCTCACAATCAACTATAGAAGTTGAATATGTTGTAGCATATATGAATTGTACCCAAGCAATCTGGATGAAACATATTTTGGAAGGTTTCAAGTTGAAAATTTAAGAACCAGTAAGGATTTTCCATGGTAACACCAATGCAATAAAAATGTTGGTATTGCATGAAGATTTAATTGATGAAGTATAGTATTGTCATTGATGGTCCAATAGAAACCGGTAATGAAGATGCATTATAACCAGTAGTGATGAACCGGTGTTGAAAACCGGTATTACTATTGAAGCAGAGATCAACTGGTAACCCTAACCTGTTGATAAGAACCCTAATCAGTGGAGCTTGGAGAATCGGTAGTAATGTTTTATGATCGAATGATGAGTGGAGATGATTATGCCACATATGCATGATGCACGTGATGAGTTTCAAAGCAGTTTTGGCAAATACAGATAATTTTTTTATCTTGGGAATGAACAAATGCATAGCATGAAGTCAATAACACATGATGAGTTACATAATCCAATGTGTGGTGATCCAGGAGCGGTCGAAGTTGTCTTGAACAATGTGCAGTTGATTGCTATGTAATCCAATGGTCATGTTTGAACCGATATGTTTGTAATCTCTATGAGATCTTAGGTTTTGTGATGTGTTACCGACCTATTGTATTTATTTTTAAGGTTGATGAGTTGTTTGTAAATTGTGTTGGCAAATTTGGCTTAGTGTGAGTTGTTGTTGACAAACTAGAAGGAGTATCTGCAGAATGTTGTGAAGGCAGATAGGAGCATAAAAGGATCTGATTAAGTAGAGAAGTGCTATTACTAAATCACCAAGACCCTTTTGTTCTCTAACCATTACAATAGTAAAATCCCCTAATCGGGTAAGCTTTAACATGCTTTTTGTTCAAATCCTATAACAAAGTGATCCATTAGCTTGGATTTCAAATCCTCCACTAAGGTTACCTTTTACAGGGTATTGCCTTTAACAGGGTATTGTAGTCAATCCCTTCACCGGGTGGTCCTTAACCAAATCTATTCCTAACAAGACATTTTTAAAAATCTTCTAACAAGGCTTGGATCCTAACAGGGTGAACTTTAGAATAGTTCATAATACTTGTGTGTATTCATCCCCACCGTGATTTTTCCCATTTGGGTTTCCACGTGAAAAATCATTTTGTCAAGTGGTGAATGATTTTGTGTGTGTTTTTTATATTATAATATGTTTAATTGGTAAAACCACTAAGACATGTTTATATTACTGGAAGTAATACAAAATGAGCTATTACTAATGTTAGTAAAGTGGTTTTATGTTTAGGTTAAAAGGTATCTAAGTTGCAAATCTATTACACTGTTATATTGATATTTTAGTCAACCGACAAGCTTGACAGTGTAGTTGCAGTTTTCAAATACAGAGTCTAAACCAATTAAGTTAAGTTAAGTTTTCCAAGTTGTTTATGAGTTTGGTGAAGATTAGTATATTTTATATCTATTGATTCACCCCCCCCCCCCCTCTTAGTAGTTTATTGGGTCATTATTGATTCATCATATTATCAAAACATTTCTAAGAACTTGATGTTGCATGCTAGGACAAAGCATATTGAGCTGAAGTATCATTTCTTGAGAGAGAAAGTGCAAAGTAAAGATGCTTCACTAGAGCATGTATCTACCAAACAACAACTAGAAGATATCTTTTCTAAACCTCTTCCTAAGGCTACTTTTGAGTATTTAGAGGTAAGCTAGGGGTTGTACCCCTACATGAAGTCAATTAAGAAGATGTGGAAGACATAAGTCATGGAGGTTATTGAAAATATTAAAGTAGGATTGGTGTAGAGTGGAGCTACTCCATAGGGGGAGTAGCTTGTTGCAAATCGGTGAAGAATGGAATGGTTAGCCTTCACTTTGGCATTGTTGTCAAAGGGGGAGGAACTATATATGATTGATAAAGTTGAAGGAGAGTACATGGAAAAATGTAAACCAATATTCCTATACCTATGTATATATTTTACTGTCAATCTTCACAACCAAAGGGTATTGATATTTGTATTGCCATCAATGTCAAAGGGGGAGATTGTTGGCATTGCATGAAGATTGCATTGATGAAGTATCTTCTTGTCATTGACGTCAATAGTAACTGGTAATGGAGTTGTATTGCAACCGGTAGTGATGTAGTAATGCAACCAATAATAGAGAAGTGATAGAAACTGGTATTGGTATTTCAAGAAGAGTGATCAACCGGTAACCATAACCAGTTGATATACATAACCCTAACTGATGGAGCTTGGTGAATCAGTTATGATGATCTATGACCGAATGATGATTAGAGATGGAGATGCCACATATGCATAATGCACATGATGAGGTTCAAAGTGGTTTTGGCATGTGAAGATAACCGTTTATCTTGAGAATGAGCAAATGCATAACATGAAGTGGAAAATGTATGATGAGCTGCAGGATCCAATGTGCAGTGATCTAGGAGCGGTTCAGGTTGTCTAGAACAATGTGTAGTTGATTGCTATGTAATTTGACAGTTATGATTGAATCAATATGTTTGTAATCTCTATGAGATTTATAAGCTTTGTGTTGTGTTACCGACCTATTGTATTTGTATTTAAGGTCGATGAATTGTTTGTAATTGTGTTGGAAATTTGGTTAAGTGTGGTAGTGAGATTGTTGTCAAACCAGAAGGAGTGTCTACAAAATGTTTTGAAGATAGATATGAGCATAAAAGGATCTGATTAAGTCAAGTAGTGCTATTACTAGATTGGCAAAGACCCTATTATTCTCTAACCATTACAACAATTAAATCCCTTGGCCAAGTAAGCATTAACAGGCTCGGTGTTGTCTAAATCCTCTAACTAGGTGATCCATTAGCTTGGATTTGAAATCCTCTATTGAGGTTACTCCTAATAGGTTATTGCTTTTAATAGGGTATTGCAGTCAATCCCTTAACTGGGTGGTCCCTAACCAGATTTGTTCTTACCAGGACATTATTGTATAAGCTTCTAACAAGGCTTGGCTCCTAACAGGGCAAACTTCAAAAGAGTTCAAAATACCTTTGGCTATTCATCCCCACCATGGTTTTTCCCATTTGGGTTTCCACTTGAAAAATCATTGTATCAAGTGGTGAATGATTTTGTGGATATGTTTTGATATGGTTGATATGATTAACTGTTAAAGCCACTTAGATATGTTTAGTTGACCAGAAGTGATCTAAAATGAGCTATTACTGATGCTAGTAGAGTGTTTTAATGTTTTGGTTAAATGGTATGTGAGTTTCAGATCTGTTGCATTGTATCATTGATGTTTTGGTCAACCAGTAAAGTTTGATAGTGCAGTTGCAATTTTGAATATAGTGTCTAAACTAATTTAGTTTGGCAAGTTGTTTTTGAGTTGGGATTAAGTTTAGTGAAATTTTAGTTTGTTTTCTATCTATTGATTCACCCCCCCCTCTCAGTAGTTGACCAGATCCTTATTGTTTCATCATATTATCAAGTACCAATTTTCAATCACTGGAGAAGGCAACCACCAAGAAGGTATTGGATAGATTCAAGGAGATGAGACTGCATAACTTCTAGAAAATGATTGAAGATGATAGGGTTAGATTAAATAGAGGATTGCAAACCATTTCTAAAGCATTGAGTGTAGGAGGAAAGATATACAATTCATGACTTTTACTATCCAAATTCACTTAAGATATTGATAAGCAGATCAGTGTCTGCTAGGGAAAGCTTTACAATATATCTCAATCATTTGACTTTAACGTTGCCCTTTCCAACAGTGTTGAAGGTTAGGTGATGGCTCTTACTGATCAAATATCAAGCCTGAATTCAGAAAAGAAGAGAATTCTGAGGCGCTTAGGTGAACTCCAAAACCTTATTGGTTCTTATATGGACACTGTGTTGAGCAATAACTTTGAATGATTGAAGATAATGACTCAACCAATTCCATTTGAATTGAAGGATGTAGAGATATATGCCTATGTTTTTTAGTGCCTTCATCATAGTTTTGGATAACTTGAAGAGTGGGTGATATACTCACTTAGGATTTTTGAAGACTATTTTTACAGATATCTTCAAGTATGTATAGTATATCCGGTATACACTCTTATACATAAGTTCTTGAGGAGAACCCTATCTTTTGCATTGCTGTCAAAGGGGGAGAGTAGAGTGAAAAATGTACAGAAGGATGCAATTTTTTGGGTTGATACAAGTTTTTGAGTTTTTATCTAAGGGGGAGCCTTAGAAATTTTGATTCGGTGTACAAGTTTCAACAGTCATTTTCATGAGTGTTGCCATCAATGCTAAAGGATGAGATTGTTGGAAATTGACACTCATCCGGTGGATTTTAGTGCATGATAATGGATCAGGGTAATCATTGATGGAAAATATCCTTGGAAATCCTATCCCGTAGTCATGGTTTTTGATATCCAAAAGAGAAAGTGATCAAGTAATCTATCTTTGGTATTTCAGGATTAGTAGAGTAGTTTTTGGTTCGGAAGCTTTTCGGTGATTGCACTAGTTAGATTCATGTATGGGATGATAGGGCCAACTTGTAGAAGTCAATTTGATATGATTTGATGGATCCACATATGTTTTGGTGATCCAGTCTAAGACGACACCCAGTTACACATTACATTGCATATTGTGCAGGCCGATTCGATGAATGTTTTATTTTATGGTTGTGGATATATAAGATCGATGTAGAAGATATTTTTGGATGATGTAATGAGTGAGTTGTGATTGAGAAACTATTTTGGTGCAGTTTCACGTGCATATTCTTGATCCGGTAGCTAACTAAGAAGCAAAATAAAGCAGAGTAGCAGAGGTGGTATAGTAAGACTTTAGGCACTTAATTGGAACTCATCCAGGAATTGTTTAATGCTATTTTGGAGTTCAATAACTATAGTTATCATTTTAATTGATCTATAAGTTAGTGAGACTTCCATATTGTAATTGAACCTTTGGTTCTAGACAGTGTGCCTCAATGCAAGTGCATTCAGCTCATGTAATATTTATATACTCTTGATCATAGTATATGAATATTATGGATTCCAATCCCACTGTGGTTTTTCCCTTTCTGATTTTCCACGTAAAAATCATGGTGTTATGATTTTGTGGTTGATTATCTTGTGTTTATGCATTTTACTTTCTTGCATTTTCTTTTGGTTGTCTGATAATAAGTTTGAAAGTTTATTTACTGATAGAACAATGATTCACTCCCCCCCTCTCAGTGTTCCTTGATTCCAATAAATATACTATTATTCTAGCATTGACTACAAAATAATTGGCTGATAAAATAATTAATGATAGAAATCTCAAGAATATCAGTGCATATTATGAAAATTTTGATGAAAATGATCAGAGAGAAATTGAGAAAGTTGTTGTGTTGCATTTTCATAACTTCAACAAATTTTTAATTGAGTTAGAACGTAGCATTCCAAAAGGTTTATATATAATTCTTGATGCTAGAAGGTCGAGTGCAAGCCGATTAGATAAGAAAATAAAATAACGTGAATTAATCAATATCAGTGCTTGCATCTCTCAAGAAGAAGTTGATAATCTCATGGAGCAAGCCAATCGAAAGGAATTCCGAAGCAAAAATAGAGTAAACAGACTTATGGTTGGTAGGTTTCAGGAAGTAAGAAAAGAAACGAAAAAGATATGGAAAAGGTTTCTAAAGAACAATCAGCTTCCAGTCAACCGTAAATATGATGAATCTCAAAAGGAAGATACTCCCCATCGAGAAGTACATGTAGGTTCTCAAAAGGATGAAACTCAGAGAAAGGCTAATTCAGAAGTACAAGCCAATGTAACACTTGAGGCTAGAGACAGTCAAAATCCTCTAGTTGACCAACCAGAGTTAATGGAAAGGAAAGTTGCAGAGGCAATAGAGACTCCAAAAGTTGATACTGCACCAAGTGGTGACATCGGTTCATAGGTTAAAGAAAAGCATGTAGGAAAATGAGAATCAAAGAAGGACAAGGTACTAGATAAGGAAGAAGAGGTCAATAAAAGAAAGTAGAAAATTGAAAATGTCTCAGTAACCATGACAATTGACACTCCTAAGGACAAAGGGAAAATAATTCTCCCATATATCTCCACAAATTTTGATAGAACTCTTGACATTTGTAAGATATATCTAGATAAAAGGTTAATGGTTGCTGCAGTGGTCCAGGATCAAGCTAGTCAGGACTTGGTTAAATTAGAGACGTAGGACAAAAAGTTGATTCAGATGTTTGTAGGTGTTTTACAAAAGGTGGCACCAGAAGTGCAATTAGAATAAAATTATAACCCCTCTGACAAGTTACTATAGTTAATCAACAATATCAATACCAATTTTGAGTCATTGGAAAAGGCAACCACCAAGATGCAAATTCAGACCTTCTAGAAGATGATTGAAGATGACAAGGTCAGATTCAACAAAGGACTGCAGACTATCTGCAAGGCACTAAAAGAAGGAGGAAAGATATATAAGTCATGCCATATACTGCCCATTTTCACCTTAGATAAATACAAGCAGATCAGTGTTTGCTAGGGCAAGCTTGATAGTATATCTCAATTATTTGATTCCAATGTTTCCCTTGCCAACAATGTAGAAGGCTGGGCGATGGATCTAATTGATCAAATCTTGAGCCAAAACTTATAAAAGGATAGGATACTGAGGCAGGGTCGTGAACTCTAGAACCTTATTGCTCCCTGGATGGACACCATGCTGAGAAACAAAGTTGACTGCATGAAGATAATGGCTCAACCAGTTCCATTTGAATAAAAATATGTGAAAAAATATGCTTATGTTTCTAGTGCTTTCATTGTAGTTTTGGACAACTTGAATAATGGGTGGGATAACCACTTAGGATGTTTGAAGACCATTTTTGCAGATATATTCAAGTATGTATAGAATATTCGGTATGTACCCTTTGTATATAATCTTTTGAGCTGCACCCCATCTTTGGCATTGTTGTCAAAGGGGGAGAGTCGAGTGAAAAATGTACAAAGAATGATACAAGTTTTTGAGTTCTAATCTAAGGGGGAGCCTTAGAAATTTTGGTCTGGTATACAAGTTTCAAGACTTAGTCATTTTTCATGAGTGCTACCATCAATGCCAAAGGGGGAGATTGTTGGTAATTGACACTCATCTGGTGGATTCTAGTGTATGTGTAATCATTTAGGGTTGTCATTGATAGAAAATCTTCTTGGAAATATCATCCGATAGTTATGTATTTTGGTAACCTGTAAAGGAAATGGTCTGGCAATCTATCAACGGTATGTTAGGATAAGCATAACACTTTTGGACTAAAATCCTTGCAGTGATTGCGGTGGTAAGATTTGTGCATGGGATGATAGGGGTGACATGTAGAGATCATTTTAACATCATTTGGTTGATTCACATATGGTTTAGAGATTTGGTCTAAGAAAACACCCAGTTACACATTACATTGCATAATATGGATGGCCAACTTGATGAATCTTTTATTTTTGTGGATATATATGACCAATGTGGAAGATCTTTCTGGTGTATGAGATTGCATGATATAAATGAGTGGTGATCGAGAAACCTATTTGGTGTAGTTTCATGTGCACATTCTTGATCCGGTAGCTGACTAAGAAGAAGAACAGGGAAGTTACAAAGGTGTTACAGTTAGACTCTTTTCACTTAACTAAAACTTGTCCAGGCATTTCTTGATGCTATTTTGGAGTTAAATCATTGTAGTTATCTTTGTAAAAGATCTGTAAGTCAGTGAGACTTCCATATTGTAATTTGAGTAGTGATCTCTAGGTCGTAAGCCGGAATGCAAGTGAATTCCCCTTTATATAATATTATTTTACTACTGGCCATAGTGGAATAATATTGTGGGTTAAAATCCCACCGTGGTTTTTCTCTTTCTGGGTTTCCATGTAAAAATACCAATGTTATGATTTTGTGATTGATTATCTTGTGTTTCTGCAATTTACTTTCTTGCATTTGGTTTCCATGGTCCGAGAATAATAAGTTTGAAAATTCATTTACTGGTAGAACACTGATTCACTCCCCTCTTAGTATTCCCTACTTCCATCAATTGGTATCAGAGCCAAGTTCCTTTGAGGAAGCCTAACCACTTGAGGAAGGTCTGGGATATTGAATCAGTGGATTTCAGTTTTAGGAGACAACTTTGTGTGGCACTTGAGGATCTTGATGCAACAAGAAATGAAATAATTTCCTTAAAGAGAAATTTGAATACAACCAAAGACTTAATTAATTATTTGAAAGATCAAATCAACACTTCAAGATACAAGAGGAAAGAGCTAATGGACAAGATGAAGGAGAAAGAAGAACAAACCATGGAAAATTAGGACAAAGTTGATGAATGTGATAAGCTTTCTAGAGAGAATGTTGTATTGAAGAATGAGATGCAATCTATTGTGATGAAGCTGACTAAGGAGATTGAACACTGGAAGAAGAATGAAGAAAGTTTGACCTAATCATTGAAAGATAGATTAGATGAGTGCTTCAGGATTGCCTATGAGAGTGATCAGTTGAAGCTTGAGTTGACACAATCAAGGAATAATGGTCAAGAACTTGAAAGACATATTGTTTCTCTAAGAGATGAACTTGCTACTATAAATGAATACAAAGACAAATTCAATTCTAGCTCAGCAAGGCATGATGAGATTCTGGATAGTCAAAGACATGGAAAAGACATGAGAGGACTTTTATATATGAAAGGAGAAACCTTCAGTTCTAGATAAAGCAATGCAAAACCTAAGAGAAATAATCCTTCGGTAAGACAACCTAATGCCTACAAATTCAATGGTAGATGTTTTACTTGTAATAAGTTTGATCATATGGAAAATCAATGTAGAATTAGGATGAGTAATGGAATTAATAATATGAACAATGGTCCTACCTTTACTGGTTAGTGTTTCATATGTAATAATTTTGGTCACAAGTCAAACATGTGCAGAGTAGTAATGAACAATTTTTAGAAGAACAGATGTTATGCTTGTGGGGTGTTTGGACATATCTCTAACCAATGAAGGATGAGACCAAATCAGATGAATTTGACGCCTATGTAGAGAAATGTTTTTTGGCGTGCATGTAACAAAATTGGTCACATTGCAAAATTATACAGAAGCAAGAATAATGATCTGGTAAACCATGGAAAATCATATGAGAAAGGAAAGGAAAAGGTAGAAGAGATCCGGAACAAGCATGAGAAGATGTGGGTTAGAAAAGATGAATCCAAGGGAAATAGTGGATCTATCATGAACCCAACACTTTCTAGAGCCATGCAGTTCATGTATTCTACACTTGATTCCATTCAAGAAGTAGAGAAAATGAATGTGTCTATGTAGGTATACATCAAGTTCCTATTAGAGGTTATCTCACATTAGGATAAACACAAGGAATCCTAGACTGTTCATTTTCAAAAGATCAAAAAATTCTTTGGTTGACAGTATTTGTCTCCCTTAGGGGGGTTTCAGTTATGTTTATGAACAGTTTCTATCTTTTTGGCCCTTTGTCATTGTTGTCAAAGGGAGAGTAGTGTTAGTAGTATTTTTATGTCATTTTATGCAAGCTCTCAAATAATTGGCTAGTTGTTATTTCAGATGTTTCTTCTAAAGAAAACTTATAATGTATTACCTTAAGTTGTCATCAATGACAAAGTGGGAGATTGTTGGCCTATTGTCATTGATGTGATTTGGTTTGGAATGTATGTTTTTGTTTTGATCTGACAGTTTGCAATATTGAGATTTGGTATCTACCGAAAGATGTTTTTGATCTGGTTCCATCTAGATGTGATTTGCAAGGTTTTTTTTGGATCCGGTCCTATTAGGACATATTGGGGGCATTTTTTTTACAAAGTTGGAAGGTGACATATTTCAAAGATATTTGTTTGTTGTTGTGTGTGGATATTTCAGTCTTAGCCTCCATTTCGGTTGAGCCGATTGATTAGAGTATTTAGTGCGGATATATATAGCCATCAATTTTGTATGTTGGAGGTGTGGTTGTTGAAAAATAACTATTGATTTATATTTTTTATGTGGAATTTTTTTTTGAATGTAAATATTGTTATGTGATATATATTTAGTGGATATATAAGACAATTTGTGTACGTCAATGAAACTGTAATTCATGCATATGCCAGATGCAATTCTAATAGTTCAACTTTGTACTCTATCATCTAGTAGTAAGCCTTTTTGTATTTGGGCAATGATCTCTTACCGACAGTGAGCCAACCCCTTGTACTGTGAAACTGGTTACATATTACATTGTTCCTGAGAGAACACTCTCTCTGTGGTTTTTCCCTTATTGGGTTTTGCATGTACAAATCTGGTGTTATGTGTTTTGTGTTAATTTCCTTTGCTAAACTTAAATTATGTCATGTGATTGGCTAGTTAGAAGTTTTAATAAGTTCAAGGGAATACTAGTTCAACAACTTTTTTGATGAATAGGCCTTTTCTATTATTTAAAAATATTAAAGTACATATTCACAAAAAAAGGTCAGGGGATACAAGATCACCCCGCGAAAGTCACTTGGCCAGTGACCAAAAACAAAAAAACAAGCTATTCATCAAAAAGATTCCTCAGGCAACCAAAGCAATGGCAGCTTAGGGAGGAGTATCAGGGCCATCTTTTTTTCCGCATACATCAGTGGGGTTAGGAGTTGGGTCTAGCACAAACCACCCATCTTCTAGATATTTTTCAATTTCTCCTTCCTGCTACCTAGAAGGCAAGATCGCCAGAGCCAGGCGAGGAAACTTGGAGGTGGTGGCAGAGGGCCACCCAGAATCACTAGCAGTAGCAGGAGCAAAGGCCATAGGAGAAGCAAAGGGCTACTTGGAGGCAGAGCCATGCCACAGTGGAGAAGTTGAACGATGTCACCAATAATCATCACTCCCACCCCAAAGGTGGTAGAGAGGTTGGGACTGCGAGGTCTGAGAGCAGTGGGCATAGGAGCTACGATTGCGGTGGTGGCCATGTGGCGGAGTACGGTTGGCAGAGACAGAGTCTGATGATACTCAGGAAATAGCACAAGGGGCATTTCCCCGGTGTTGGAGGAGCTCCTAAAGGTGGTCCACCTCCAAGGCCACCTTATCAACTTGTACCTACGTCTGCATTAATACATTGTTACAAATGCAAGCTTTAGTATAAGTGAAAAATTAATATCCAAACAACTGTGAGAAAAATAAAATCATTTCTATCCTTCCAAAGAGTGTATAGGATCTCCATTGTGAAAGCATTCCATATCTAGGAGAACTTAGAGGGGATTCTAGGTGAATCACCCAGAAGAGCCATGTGCCAGGAAAATGGCTCAGGCCAAAAAGGCCAAAACAAGTCATGAATCCAGCTCCAATTCTACTGAGCTCTTCTACAAAACCAAAATATGTGTATAAAAGTTTCTAGGTGACCATAAAAAGGACATCGAGGATCAAGAAATCCTAAATTTTTGAGTCTAGAACCCAAAGGAAAACCTTGAAAGAGAACACACCAATCAAAGTGTACAATCTTAGGTTCGGTGATAGTGGAGCAGACAACCAAAAACCTGAATCTCCAGGAAGTCTAAGAAGACTGCAAGTGCCACCATTGATTGAGAATATGAATCATAGGGAAATGAGGAACCAACCAGAGATAACCCATTTTGGGTTTGTAGTTGCTGAAAGGAGTCCAAGGATACCACTTCCAGTCTTTCCACCAAGGTCTGACAGACTAAATACCAAGCTTATGAAGTAAATTTGAGGGAAGGGTCGAGACCAGAAGGTCATAAGTCTGTTGATCTGGCCGAGAGAGGCAAAACTAGACCTGGAGGTCCTCCCAAGATCAAAGGCTCATAGAAGATCTAGAAAAAAGATCCTTAGGTGTTCAAATGTCGTGCTTGTGAAAGCGCATAGAACTAACACCCTGAAGTTTGGCTAGAGGTAACCCTTGCACCTAAAAAAGAGGTGACCACTAGAGGTTGTGTTGATTCATGGATAAGCCATCCTGAAAGCCATCATCGACCCATCGAAGCCAAGGGTTGATAGCTTCCCAAGCACAGCAGATACTTTTGACCATAAAAGTATCCTATATCTGAACAAGATCTTTCATGGTGAGCAAGGTTTGCAAGCTAATCCCCTTCCAGGCTGGCCTTTTAGAAGGAAAGCCTGAATAAATGCAATGTCGGAGAAGAATTTTCTAGGCCTCATCGCAAGATAAGGCTCTGATAACCCATTTAGCACATAAGGCCAACCTTTGGTTCTGGGTAGAAATAAGGCCAATTCCTCCAGACTCCTTGGGAAGACAACAATATTTGCAAGCAACCCTATGAAAACCATGATGGTCAAACCCAAAGGCCCAGAGAAAGGTCTGTAGAAGTCTTTCCAACTTCATGTAAGAGGCCTTTGAAGGATCCCAATAAGAGGAGTAGTATACATGGGTGGTGGCAAACACTTTGGAGCAAACATGGAATTTACCAGCCAAAGAGAGAGGCTTAGTGATCTAGTAGGAAAGTTTTTTCTCGATTTTGGCTAAGACAACCTTCCATAGATCCAAAGGTGAAGCTTGGAAGGAAAAAAGGAATGCCCAGAAAGAAAAATATTTCACCATGCTGAAGCCACTTCCAGTCATATTGAAGGATCCAAGGTGGAGCGGGAAGAAAAGATTGCCTATAACATTGCATCTTGTGCCATTGAATGGCCATAATGGAAGCCAAGCAAAAAGTGTTTAGAAACTGATGAGCGGTCTACACATTATCTTCATTCTTAAGGAGAGTGAGAAAGGAATCATCTACAAAGTAGTTATTGACAAGTTGGTAAGGTGACTCAGGCAAGGAGATACCATGGACACACCCACCAGCGATAACATTAGCAAGTAAGTAACCAAACCCTTTTGCTGCAAGAACATATAAAGTAGGAGCCATAGGGCATCCCTGGTGAATGGATCTGAAAAGGCCAAAAGCCTCAGACTGTTGACCATTAATGGTGATGCAAGCTGAGGCATCTTTGAATAACATCTGAACAAACTAGATGAATCAGGGACCAAAGGCAAGGGCTTTGAGCATAGCCAAGATAAAAGGCCACTCAATGCAATCATACACTTTAGCAAAGTCAATATTAAGAAATATTTCCCACTATTGAGTGTGTTTGGCCCAGTCCATCCCTTCCCAAACAACAATAATATTGTCCAGAATAAACCAAGATTTAATAAATTCAGTCTGTTTCAGGTGGACAATAATTGGCCGAAGATGACAAATCTTGAGGGCCAAAGCTTTGAAAATGATCTTATAAGAGACATTAAGAAAGGTAATAGGCCACCAATTGAAAATGTCCTTTGGATGCCCAACCTTAGGGATAAACTTGATGTTTCCCTGGTTAATCATTTTTCCCAAGGAGTGAGAATGAAAAGCTTCTAGATATACCTTATGAAGATCAGGACCAACACAAAGATAAAGAGCTTTGTAGAATTCATAGGGGAAGCCATCATAGCCTGGGACTTTTTCATCTACCATAGAAAAGGCGGCTTCTTTGAGATCATCAATGGTCAGTAAGAGATCACAAAAGGCCTGTTGTAAGTTAGAGAGCCATTTTAGAACAACGACTAAGAAATCTTGCAAGGCTTAGGTTCTGGCTGGAGAATCTCTCTATTCTATGAACACCTTCTCATAATGACAAACAAAAGCTTGCAATATGTCAAGCAATTTGGTGAGAAGAGCTTGTCCCTCTTCTATTTTCTTAATCCCTACAGAGGTATGATGGGCACATAGAGATAGGAATAATTCCTTAGAATCGCTATCGCCCACCTTGAGCCAGTGCAATTTGGCTTTGATTTGAGCTCCTCTGGCAGAGTGACTATCAACAACTTATTTTTGATGGTGCAACTGGGATAAATGAAGTTACAGGGTAGAATCAAAGGGATTCAAGGCCAAAGCTTCTATGGTAACACATAGAGCTTTGGTGGTCACGCCATATGACTGACAGTAGATAGTGAGTTGCCTACCATAAATGCATAGAAAAATCATAGAGTGGGAAATGGAATCATGCCACCACACAATCCAACCAATGTGATGACAAGGCCTTGGCTCTAAAATCAAAACTCTTTGAATGTGGGCCATCATGGACTAATGGTGTAGGAGAGACGTGTTGAGGCAGAACTACATTTTGGAAGGATGATGCCTAGCTGTTTGCCATTCAATGCTAAACATTATGTGGAAGTGGTCTGACAGCATCACATCAACAGTAGGAGTGATGGGCAAATCATGATCTTTAGAGAAAGAGAAAAAAGATTGAGCAGATATCATAGCACGATCAAGCCTCTTAAGAATTTTGTCAGAGCCAGCTTTGAAATTAGACCAAGTGTGGCAGACTCCACCAGGATGGTGACGGTTGGTGTTGGGGTTGAAAAGACCCAATTTATTATGCATATAGTACCAGGCTTCCCACTCACCAGCCATCCAGTGGAAAGGCAAAAATTTGTCCTTATCGAAAGCCACCTCAACCATATTAAATTACCCACACATGACCCGCAGGTGGTATATTATCCATGATCCATTGCCAGCAGTATGATCTCTCAACCGAATCATTGGGAACATAAACATTAACGATCCCAACAAAATGATTATCAATTGAAAGCAAAACCCAAATGATGCACTGCATGGGATCAAACCCATGAGAAATAACTACAAAGCACTGTTGGGTCCTAGAGACATTTGAGAGGGGGGGGTGAATCAGTTGTCTAATAAATTCAAACAAAAAAAAACTTATCTAACCTTAATGCTTAATACCGGTAAACCAAACTTTATGTCACTAGAAAGTTTATTAGTTAATTGCAGTACTGGTAAACATTAATGCATGAAACTGAGAGACAATAACATCCACAACACATAACACCAATATTTGTATGTGGAAACCCTGTAAGGGGTAAAAACCATGGTGGGAAACCTTACCCACAATTAGATGATACTACTGTAGATAGTATGTGTATACAAATGGGGTTTGCACATGCAAAAAGGCCAAGCACCTAGAGCCACTGCTCAAACACAAATAGGAGTCACACTGACTACAATTGGATGGTTAAATCCAATAATGATGTATTCCTAAAAATAACATTTTCATATGATGGATTCAGTACCGGTGTAGTTCTAATATGCCTTCACAAAAAACCTTCCTTCACCTTCAAATGATGTCTGCATGTATAGCTCTTCTTATTCTCACATAAACCTTCTTACAATTCCTTTTTCCAGTCGCATATCGATCTTACAAATAAGATCTTACATATATACCATAACCTAAGACCAATTTTAGTAGGTCAACTCTAAAAGATATTACAATAAAAACAATTTACAAGTAAATCAATAACCGATGCAATATCTGATTCAACATGTTGGATTAATGCATTTACAACATTGATAAATCATCTCCAAAGCATGGTGTGTTGATCTGGAATAGATAAGCCTATCGGTGCTTATTCTGGACCTGTTTTCCAGTAACAACAAATATGCAAACACAAATATACCAATGAACCAATCTCCAAGACAAAGTGTCCAAACGATGTCTTCAACATAACCAAGTGTTTTTCATGTCATTCCAAGTGCCAGTGAACCAGATATCGGTGACTATGCATAAGTCACTTGCTTGCCGGTGAACATTTGCCAATTCTCCAAAGTGCCAGAGTTGATAAGTGTTAATAGGTGCTGACATCAATGAAACAACCATATCAACATATCCAAACTACCAAAAATCTCCCCCTTTGGCATTGATGGCAACACAAGATGGAAAACCATCAAAGTGCCAAAACAGAAATGCCAAATACCAAAAACCAACAATCTCCCAAAAGAGATTATAATGAGAAATCAAAATTTAGATACAAAGAGTAATCAATCTCTCCCAAAGTAACACTCACTCCCCTTAGGAGTAACATGAGATTTCCTTGTGTTTTTCCATATCAATCTCTCCTCCTTTGACATCAAATGCCAAAGGCAATACAAAAACCAAGTTCAAATACAAAATACCAACCAATTCAATATACCAAATACTCCCCCTGAGAAGTAGCTCACCTCATCAAAGCTGGAGTAAAATATTTCTCAGTTAATTCTGCTGGTTGATGACAAACATCAACTGTCTAAGTCTCTACCGGTGGGTGTAGGACCCTAAGTTGATCTCTAAGATACTCAAAAGTCTCTTTAGGCAAAGGCTTAGTGAAAATATTTGCAATCTACTCTTTAATATTCACATAAACCAGTTTTACTTCTTTTGCTTCAACATTCTCTTTTAGAAAATTCAGTTTGATAGAAACATGTTTATTTTTAGAATGTAGTACTGGATTCTTAGATATATCAATTGTTTTTGTGTTATCACATTAGATAGTTATAGGTTCTTTACATTTTACCTTTATGTCCTTCAACATTTGCTTAAGCCATAATACCCGTGTACAGTTAGTTGCTGTTGCAACATATTCTGATTCTGTTGTTGATAAAGATGTGTAACTTTATTTCTTACTCAACCAAGAAATTAATCTGCTTCCAAGAAAAAATGCTCCACCAGTGGTGCTTTTTCTGTCATCCACATCTCTTGCCCAATTTGCATCTATGTATGCACATAATTCAAAATTTTCATCTTTAGGATACCATAAACCAAGATTTGTAGTTCCTTGTAAGTACCAAAAAATCCTTTTTACTACTGATTCATGATTTTCTCTAGGATTACTCTGAAATGTTGAAACAATACATACTGCATTCATAATATCAGGTCTTGTTTGTGTCAAATACAATAAACCTCCTATCATAGATTTGTACCTAGTTGGATTAATAGGTGTAGATTCATCCTTTAGTGATAATTTGTCATTTGTAGTCATAGGTGTGCTTACTGGTTTAGAGTTTTCCATTCCAAATTTATTTAGTAACTCCTTTAAGTACTTAGATTGACTCAAGAATATACCTTTATCAGTCTGTGAAATCTGCAATCCTAAAAAATAATTTTATCTCTCCAATCATAGATATTTCAAATTTTTGTTGTATTTCAATAGAAAAGTCTTTACATAATCCATCTTCTCCTCCAAAGATTATATCATCAACAAAAACTTTTATAACCAAGATGTCATCATTAGTCACTTTATAGTATAGATTGTTTGTCAGCATTACCTTTAGAAAAACCAATCTTCAAAACATATTTATCCAATCTAGCATACCAAGCTCTTGGAGTTTGCTTCAACCCATACAAAGTTTTCTTTAACCTGCAAACCATATCTTTGTTATCTATCAAATAAAATCCATCAGGTTGCTCAAGGTAAACTTCTTCTTCAAGATCTCCATTCAGAAATGCACATTTAATATCCATTTGATATACTTTGTAGTTCTTATGTGTTGCAAAAGCTAGGAATTATCTGATTGCCTCAATTCTAGCTACTGGTGCAAAGGTTTCATTATAATCAATTCCCTCTTTCTGAGAATATCCCTTACACACTAGTCTTGCTTTATTTCTGATTATCTTACCATCTTCATTAAGTTTGTTTCTAAATACTCATTTTTTTCTAATTACATTTTTGTCTTTAGGCCGGGGAACTAATGTCCATGTGTTATTCTTTTCAATTTGTTCTAATTCTTCTTCCATAGCTTTAAACCAGTGTTTATCTTCACATGCCTCATTAATTGATGGTTCAATTTGAGAAATAAGACATACCTCTTCATTTTCTAGTCTTCCTCTTGTCATAACTCCTTGATACTTGTTCCCAATTATCTGATTTTCAGAATGGTTCAATCTTACATACTGGGGTGTCTTCATTTGTTGCTGTTCTTCAGTTACAGTAGAAATTTTGGATGATACCGATGTAAATAGATCTTCATTCTATACCGGTGGGTTCAATGTAGGTTCATTTGTCAGTATCTCTGCTGCTGGTTTAGAGTATATATACCTTGAAGTTCCTCTAAACTGTTCATCAATTTTCACATTTGTACTCTCAACAATTTTTTGCAATCTCTTGTTAAAACATCTATATGCTTTGCTCTTAGATGAATAGCCAAGAAATATTCCTTCATCACTTCTAGGATCAAATTTTCCAATATATTGATCTCTTCTAATATAGCATTTACTTCCAAATATTCTAAAATATTTAAGAGTAGGAGTAATACCAAACCATAGTTCATGAGGGGTCTTACCAGTTTCACCTTTGATGTGAACTTTGTTTAATATATATGTTAGGTCCCAGGGACAACTGAGAGGGAGGGGGGAGTGAATCAGTTGTTCAACAAATTCAAACCAAAAACAACTTAACCAACTTTAATGCTTAATATCAGTAAACCATTCTTTTATGCCGATAGACAGCTTTATCAATTAATTGCAGTACCAATAAAGATTAGTGCATGAAAGAGAAAGACAATAACATCCACAACACATAACACCAATATTTGTATGTGGAAACCTTGTAAGGGGAAAAACCACGGTGGGAAATCTTACCCACAATCAGATGATACTACTGCAGATAGTATGTGTATACAAATGGGGTCTGCACATGCAGAAAGGCCAAGCGCCTAGAGCTCACTACTCAAACACAAATAGGAGTTACACTGACTACAATTGGATGGTTAAATCCAATAAGGATGTACTACTCAAATTAGCATCTTACTATGCTGGATTCAATACTAGTGTAGTTTTGATTAACTTCACAAAAAACCCTCCTTCAACCTTCAAATGATGTCTGCATGTATAGCTCTACTTATTCTCGTATATACCTTCACAAAATTCCTTTTTGCATTGCCCTATTGATCTTACAAATAAGATCTTACATTTATATCCTAATGTAAGACCAATTCTAGTAGGTCGGCTCTAAAAGATATTATAATAAAATCAATTTACAAATAAAACAATGTCCTATGTAATAACCGATTCAACATGTTGGCTTGATGCATTTATAACATTAATAAGATATCTCCATAGCATGTCGTGCTCATCTGAAAAAGATAAACCTGTCGGTGTATAACCTGGACCTATTTGCTGGTAACAACAAATATGCAAATACGAGTATGCCAATGAACAAATCTCCAAGACAAAGTGTCCAAATGATGTCTTCGACATAACCAGGTGTTTTCCATGCCATTCCAAGTGTCAGTGAACATTATATCCTGCTGGTGTACTAGATACTAGTGACTATGCATCAGTCACTTGCTTGCCGGTGAATGTTGTTGATTCTCCAAAGTGCCAGAGTTGATAAGTGTTAGTAGGTGTTGAAATCAATGACAAAACCATACCAAAATACCAACCGTATAGAATGTTGTGCTTACTGCCTCTCTCCAATATACATGTGGTAGATTTTCTTTAGATAACATACTTCTAGCTGCATCCAAGATAGTTCTTTTTTTCCTTTCTACAACTCCATTCTGCTGTGGTGTCTAGGGTGTTGATAACTATCTTTTGATTCCATTTACTTCACATAATGTATTAAATTCCTTAGATGTAAATTCACCTCTTTGATCTGATCTCAGACATTTAATTTGTTTGTTGGTTTCATTTTCTACCATCACCTAGAATAATTTGAACTTCCCAAGTGCTTCTGATTTTTCTCTGATAAAAGTAACCCAACACATTCTAGAATAGTCATCAATGATTAGCATGAAATATCTATCACCTTCTAAGCTTTTAGTTCTAGCTGGACCACATAAATCACTATAAATTAATTCAAGAGCATTATTGGATTTTTCTACAATACTTTTGAAAGATGCTCTAACTTGTTTTCCAAATTGACATTCCTTACATACCAGATTGTGTGGTTTAACCATCTTAGGTAAATCTCTAACTGCCTTGGTAGTACTAATTTTCACAATGCAATCAAAATTTGCATGACAGAGTCTCTTATGCCATAGCCAACTTTCATCAATATGTGCAATCAAGCATGTCTTTTCATTGTTGTTCAAATGAAAGATATTACCTCTAGTTTGATTACTGGTTGCAATTTCCAAACCAATTTTGTTCATAATTTTGCATTTCCCATTCTTGAATTGTAACTGAAATCCTTTTTCAACTAATTGACCAACACTCAAAAGATTATGCTTTAAACCTTCAACATAGTAAACATTATTAGTATTATGCTTACCATCAAGAGATATAGTACCTTTTCCTTTGATTAAACAAGCTTTATCATCTCCAAATCTTACTAGCCCTCCATTATATTCATAAAAGTTCAAGAGTTTACTTTTATCACCAGTCATATGATGTGAACATCCTGAATCAATGATCCATTCATCCTTAACTTCAACTTTAGCTGCCAGGGCCTACTCTACCGGTTGAACAGTAGGTGTTGGTTGATTTTCTATTATAGCAACAAAAACCCATCCATTGTCTATCGGATCCTCATCAGAATCATCAGTGACTCCTTCATCAGAAAGATAACAAGATTTGTCTTTATTCTTCTTAAATTTGTATCTTTGATATTCAGGGTTAGGCTTGTATGTTCTTCTAGCTTCTTCTCTTAATCTAGCATGTCTATCAGGGCATCTTGAAGCCATATGACCAATCTTATTATAGTTAAAACATTTAAAGGGTTCTTTACCTTCATACTTACTTCCAACTGGGCATTTTCCTTGCAAATAGTGCTTCAAGTTCTTCAAGTCCTTCATTTTCTCTCCCGCTTTCTTCAAGTTATCTTGCATAAAAGGATTTCCAATCAGACTTGTCAAATGATGGTATAGATGATGTTGATGCCTTAAAAGCTAAATCTATCTTTATAGTAGCAACAAGACCAAATTCCTCAATTTCAAACGCTGAAAGTTTTACAATCAATGTGTCCCTAGTTACTGATGTATTAGGCATTGTTCTTAACTCATTTATAGCAATAACTTTCATTTTTTATGTCAATGGCAATCCTCTTAAAACTTTTGAAACAATTTCATCTTCACTTAATGCTCCTCCACAACATTTAATACCCAAAACAATTTCATTACCTCTTTCCATAAAAGCAGAAATCCTTTCATCTTCTTCCATTTTCAAATTTTCATACTTGACTTGGAAGCTTTCAAGTTTTGCAATTTTGACTGTGGAATCTCCCTCATTCAATGTTTCCAGATGGTGCCAAATAGCTTTAGCAATAGATCTATCTGATAATCCCATGATTTGCTGATCTGATAATGCGCTCAAAAGTGCTTCTCTTGCTTTGCAATCATTTTTTTCATCTTTTCCTAAGGTAGGCGGATGAGGCTAATTTTGAGTAGGAGCAGTATATCCATTCTTTGTAACTTCCCAGATGTCCTTTCCAATGCAATTCAGATGTGTCTCCATCATGATCTTCCATATCCCATAGTTGGTTCCATCAATTTTAGGACTGTCCTTCCTAAAATAGTTAGAAGACATTGGATCTCCTCAAGTTGTTAAACTTCTGCAAAATGAGGACTAGGCTCTGATACCAATTGTTAGGTCCTAGAGACAACTAAGAGGGGGGAGGGGGGGTGAATCAGTTGTCTAATAAATTCAAACTAAAAACAACTTATCAAACCTTAATGCTTAATATTGGTAAACCAAACTTTATGCCGGTAGACAGTTTATCAGTTAATTGTGTAGACACCCAAAATTGTCATGTCTAATTAAATAAATATTTTATTTATTTAATTATCTAAGCTTAATTCTTCTATTAATTAAATAAATCTTTATTTATTTAATTAATTCATTTATCCTCTTCTAGCCTTATTTCTTATTTAAATAAATACATTTATTTATTTAAATTATCCTTTTCCTAAATTAAATAAATATTTTATTTATTTAATTGTCCTACTTCTTCTATTAATTAAATAAATCTTTATTTATTTAATTAATTCATTAGCTTTTTCTACACATGACACATGTCATTCATCTCTTAATTCCTACACTACCTACCCCTTTCATTATTTTGGTATTTCTTATACCTACCCTCTAATCCTAGCCGACCTCTCTTTTTACACCTCTCAATCTTATCCCTCCATTTCATATTGTGTCTTCTATTTAAGGAGATGCTTTCTTCATTGTCAAACCCTAATGACTAATGACTGATTTTGGAGTACTTGGCTACACTACGATCCTACTTGCAACCACATTCCGTTCTTTGTTGAGCTCTTGTGCATATAAAAATCTGAGAGCAAATATATCAAGCAAGATCAATGGAGATAGGAAGAATGGAGATCAAAACCCTATTGGACATGTGATGGTATAATCTTTGTGATTTTGAGTTATTTTACATTGTCTTAGGTTATCTTCATATGTTATGGTGGATCTTTGTTCATTGTTAGGCTAGGGTTTAGTGGTTGGATTCATTTTAGCCTTTCAATATTGTTATTATTGTTATCCATTTTCACCATAAACAAATTGTAGTACCGGTAAAGATTAATGCATGAAACTGAGAGACAATTGTTAGGCCCAATATGGAAAGCTAATGTACTAAGAGGGGAGGGGTGAATCAGTACTCCAAAACTTTTCTTGAATAATAACTTTACTGTTATGCATAAATAGAATAGTGCAGTAACATGAAATAAAGTTAAAGCAAATAGATAACAATCATACATGATTCACTCCATAACACATATATTTTGGTTATGCAAAAACTCTTGGTTAGAGAGAAAAACTGCGGTGGGGATGACACCCACAGCTTCACTACTGTAATAATAAAGAATGCTCGGTTAGAGCTACATTTACCTATTTCTGATAGCTTACCCTGTTAGGAGTAACAAAATCTGTTAGATCTACCTTGTTAAAGGATTTTACAACATTTATTTTGAATGTTGCACCTGGTTAGAGGCTTTACAATTTATAGACTTGGTTAAAGTCTTTTGCCCTGTTAAAGGTTTCTCTTACAACTTCACAATATTACAATAAAATCATTACAAATATCTGCAACTTTACATCTGAAATGTTATAGCAGATTCTATGTGCTCAGAATAAGATTACCTTGCTTATAGCATTCCTTAGTAACCCATATAGTAACTCAGTAAACCCTTTTGTTTACTCTATTCTTTGACTATTCTCTGAAAACCTTCTCAGTGACCTTTATGTCTCTATAACAGTCTTCCTTCATGCATTCATACACTTATCACATGCTGTATAAATAGATCTCTTAAAACAGTGATCTAATTCATTACTTCGATCTGACAAACAAGATTCCTCGAATGAATAACTAGACAAAATATTTCATTGGTTAGATTGTCCTTGTAATCACACACAATCTTCTGGTGCAATTTCCAATGTAATAACGGTTAGATGTGCCTTGATCTTGTAACATATTTTCATATGCATGTCCAGGTTCAATGTATCTGGTAACACATTTCACTTGGTGAATATCAACTCGGGGTGTCATCTTTACTGCTTGGTAGTCATAAAAAGATACTCAGTAGATAGCTTGGTGTGTACTGCGTTCTGTGACTGCTTTCTTCTGTAACTGACTAGACTGTGCATACCGACTTCTCTATGTGTATACCGACTGCATGATTCGGTAGTGCTAACCGACTAGAATATATAGTATGACTTTCAATACAAAAACTAATGGCAATTTGATAAGTAGTAACAATCTCCCCTTTTGACATTAGTTGAGATGTTTTACAAAAACTACTCTCAAAGTCATAACTCAAAAATGTATATACTTTGCAAAATGACTATACTTGACAATATATATAATAGTCAATGAAATAGTATATTCAGATATACTCCCCTTATCATTATTCTGTACATAACTCTGATTTTGCATGCTCGGTTCTGTGCTTGTTTACTGTCCTTGGATATTCTGCATACTCTGCTCGGTATACTCCCCTATATACAATACTCAAAACTGTATTATCAAAACTATATCACTCCCTAAATATAGTATATTACTCCCCTTATGTAGTATTACTCCCCTTTTTTGACAAATATCAAAAAATTATTTTCCATCTGGGGGCGGTAACTGATCAAAAATAGATTTATACTTTTTCCTGGCATTGGTGAGAGCGACAGAGAGTGCATCCTTTACACTTTCCATTGAAGAATTTTGTGCTTGAATATCAGCTAATAGTGATATTAAGTCATTAAGAGTGCTTCCCTATTGTGTAGTAGATAGGCATGTAGCTCGGTTAATCTATTCTTGAACTGATGAAAGATGAGGAAGAAATAATGTCTAAAGTGTCATTATATCCATCCTGATCTTATGCTCTTCATTTATGAGTTCTAACTGTTGAGCCATGAGCTGTTGAATTTTGGTGTAAAATTTTTGAACTGAATTGGGCTCTGTGGTCAACTTATTTGAGAGATCGGTGATCTCTTTCTCAATTGCATCAATTTTATTCTTGATATCTTTAATGAATAAGAAAAATGTACAAAGTTTCTGAAATAAATAAAGAATATGCTTGAGTTAAGGGGACAACTCAGCAATGAATTTGACAAGCTTGACTTTTCCAATAGCTAGAGCTTTTTGTACCTCTTCTATCATTTTTGCAGTAAGTTCTTTATCTTTTAGCTTGCTCAAGTACTCAGATGCATCAACTCCAGATGTTTCTATTTGATTAAGGAGTTCATCCAGTTGACACTGTAGCTGATGGTAGCATTTCTATTAGCAGTGGCTTCACCTTCTGTAGTACTTTATTCTTCTTTTGAATGGCCATTTGTTTTTCCTGTTCGGCCTTTGCTTTTCATAGTTCACCGAAATCAATAAGTGCTCGCCCTTTTAATTTTGAGATATCCACATTGGGCAACACTATCGGTTTAGTTAAATCAACTTTAAAACTATGCTTTTTCACCTTCTTCTCTTTACCTTTGGTCGGTTGTACCAAGACAATAGCTTGTGAGGCTTGTTGACCCTTAGTAGGTTGCTCGGTAGATGCAACACTTTGCTCGGTTCCTATAGCCATTGTGGTGTCCTTGGGTGTCTTGGTACTGGGGGTCTCAGCTATAATAGTTTCAGTGCTTGAAGGTGCTTGAGAGGTCTTTTCTTGAGTTGTACCTTCTGCTGCTTCAGATTGGTGACCTTCGGTGCCTTGTGTTGTATCCTTAGGAACTTCGGTAGAGACAGGTGGCTTGACCAGTGGATAAGACTGAACTTGCTTTAAGACAGATTCACTAGATACAAGTTTTTCATAGGTAGTGCCTTATATCATTTCCAGCTCCGATGCTTCAACATCCATGACATCTTCATGAATTTGAATAGTGTTACCTGGGTCTTGCTTGGTAGCATCAGGACCTTGCTTGGTGACATCAGGATTGTGCTCGGTAATATCAACAATTTCAACTTTAGATTGTGCACTGACATCTTTTATTTTGAATATTTCCTGCCACTTTGCTTTTGTCTCATTTTCTACATCAATGTATAGCCCATTCATCAATTTTAAGGCTCTCTGTTTGACAAGAAATTTAGAATTGTAGGTTGTCAAATGCTCCTTTATTTCTGCTATAGACATATCAGGAAATAGATGGACTAGACTTCTTTCTCTTATTTGTTTCTCTGAGTCCATTGCATATTTCCACTTGTTATCAATATGTAAGTATAGTTCATTCAGAAGTGACTTCACTAGTTCTAATGGAGCTAGCCAAAATTTTAGAAGTGTGCAAATGATAGCTTCTTCAATTTGTCGCTTCTCATCATTATTCCTAGTCTCATACTTGACATATCTAAATCCTGCAAACCCACCATATTCTTTTAGATTGGCACAAAATTTTTCAACACTATGAATATTTACCTTCTTTCTCTTTACAATCTGGAATTTGTTTGCATCATTGGATTCTGTATCACTAGACTCTTTTGCCAAAATGAGTCTCTGAGTAGATTTCTTGTAGGTCTTGGTTACCTTGGGAATAGTAACACT
Source organism: Cryptomeria japonica (assembly GCF_030272615.1). Classification (NCBI taxonomy): domain Eukaryota; kingdom Viridiplantae; phylum Streptophyta; class Pinopsida; order Cupressales; family Cupressaceae; genus Cryptomeria; species Cryptomeria japonica. Next base: position 139,554,200 of record NC_081405.1, on the reverse strand, counting down.
CTTTTGTTTCTTACTCGGTGATGCAATTGATTCTCTAGTGTTAGGTCCCTTTATTGGTGGAGTTGGTAGGGCCTTTGAAGTGTCTAGTTTCTTTCCTTTTAACAGTTTACCCTTAGGCAATTCGGTACTCAATGTTATTGCTACCTCTTGAGCTTTTGATTCCTCTTCAGTAATGGCAAGAGTGCCTTTGACAGGTGTAGAGGAAGATTCTTCTCCGAATTTCTTAGATAAAACCTTTATCATCTTTGTAGCCTTTCTTGTAGCCTTGGGTACTACAATGCTCATTTTTATCTTTTCCTTAACTTCTTCATAAGTTCCATACCTTAGCTCAGTAGCATGCCTTGGTAATGAAAGATATGCATCAATTTGCTATTGTGTGATATCATAGTCAATCTCGTAACCCATTGGTGGCAAAGATTGAGTCCTTGGTTCTACAGCATTCACATAATAGTAATCAGTGTCTACCTTAAAGCATATATCATCCTTATATTTCTCTACCAGTTGTGGTGGAATCCAGTAACTATTGTGCATCTTTTCTTGAAATTTGCTGAAGTAGTCATCCATGATATCATTAAAATTATCTCCCAATTTCTTGATAAAATCATTAATTTGATGGGTGATAGGTTGGTGTAGCTCCCAAACTACTTTACCAACTGAGGGAAAGAACTTCTCAAAGTAGAAAAACATGCATATAAGAAGTGAACCAAACTTCAGTGTATTTGCCGAGTTGTTCTTTTTCGGCTTCCTTATTGTGTTCAGGTTCTCAAACAAGTTCTTTAGTAGCACTTCACATAAATCAACTTTCATTCCCTTTTTCACAATTTTATAGGCTAAGTCAACTGCTACACATGGTACATTGTTTTCCCTTGCAGATTGGAAGAAACAGTAACCAATTACTCTAATTGCAAATTTAAGTTCTGCATCAGTGACATTGTTCAGTTTTAGTCCTCAGTAATCAGATTCTACTCCAGTTAAACTAATTAACTCCTTCTGTGATATCATCTTCTGTGCTCATGCATGATCATAGATAGGATACCTGGTGATCACATGAATGATTTCCTTAGTGATTTTGAATGGTTTCTCCTCTAGCCACATAAAATCATCATGAACTCTACTCAGAACAAACTTAACCCACTGGGGTTTGAACACATGGGGATAGGTTAGGGCTTCAGTTAATTCCTTGATTTTGATATGCTCGTACTTGCTATCCATTTTGCCATCAGTACATAGTTCATCATATGTGTCTTTTATTTCAACATGACCGAGTTCTTCAACATGGCATTTGGTGAAGAATCTAACATCTTCGACTAACAAGACTCGATCCAAGATGAGTGAAAAGGTATTTTTGTCATCTGGTTCAGAGGCGACTTTAGGAGTCAAAGTGTATTTTAGTGAGGGCTTCTCGACATTCTTGACAACTACGGGATCTTGGATCTTGGGTGCCTTTTGTAAAATTCAGATAAAACTAGCAAACTTTCCTTAGGGTTTGATGGTTTACAAATGACAGACGTTTCACACTCGGTAGATAATAGCAATTTGACAAGATCGGAAAACTAGCTTAACAGTGTGATGAGATTTGAAGTAAATACCTTAAAATTCACTTTGAATGAAGTTTGATCTCCTTGATTCATTCTGCTCTACTCTTTCGAAAACTTGGTGAATTTAAATGACCGCAAAAATACTTTTATGTACACAAAATACCTTATCGGGCTCCATGCGGGTTAGGTCAAAAACATTAAATGCACTTGGTTTACCTTTAACCAATTTACTCCCTTTTTTTTCATTTTAACCGAGTAACAAAATTTCCTTCAGTTACCGACTTGACAGGCTTCTTGTATACACCGACTTGATAGGTTTCCTGTAAAGTACTTTTGATAGAATTCCAAACTTACTAATGCATCTTGACTATGCAGATTTTGAATTTAGTACATAATATAATAGGAACTATTATGATTTTAACTTTAAGAGAATGCAGTACCTTCATACCTTTTCCGATTAATTTGGAATAGGTGCACCTAACTCGATAGGAAAGGTGCTTTCTTCATCTGATACAATTTCCTTCTTTTTCCAAATCATTTTTGATTTTTCTTTTATCTCTTCAGTGTCTCTTCTAGGTTGATCTCTGTAATCTCCAGCTAAATGTCCAACTTTGTGACAATGAAAACATGCCATACTAGGATTTCTCTATGATCTTCAGTTGTTCATTCCAAACCTTATAAAATAGTTGGCACTTATATGTCCATATCTTCGACAACATTCGCACCATATTCTTGTATTGTAATCCCATGGTACTGCTGCATATTGTCGGTAAGGATCTGTGTGAGTTTGGTAACCTCTAGTGTTTGCTCAGTGTGCAGACCATATGTGGTTCTTTTGCTTAAGCCAACACTTTTCGGTACTATGTCCATATCTATTGCAGTTTCTACAAAACCCTTTGAATTTTGCCTTCTGATAGTTGTTAACATAATTTGTCCTACATTGATTAGATGTGTGACCATATTTATTGCAATTGTAACAATAACCATTGGACTTAGTGATATTCGATTGCTTACCTTTTCTGATTTGGCATATGTTGGTAGTATGACCTTGATTTCCACAGTAGTAGCAAATAGGCTTCTTTCTTTTGATGTTACTCTTGTTTTCAGCTTGCTTTGATGATTCTCCTCTCTCGGTAGTATGAATTCCTTTCTCAGTAGATTCCTTTCCTTTGTAACTGAGTCCTGCATCTTTGTTGGGTCTTCTTGTATTCAGTTGCTCATCCAACATCTTTGATGCTTCATAACTCTTCTTCAATGTTTCTTTGGATTTCTTCTCTGTTTCAAGTTCATTGGTCAACCTTGATACTTCAAGTTTCAATGCTTGATTTTCATCATTCTTTAGAATTGCTTCATGATGTGCATACCCTAGTTGATCTGTCATATTTTGTTGAATCCTAGTTAACCTTATGATTTCATCATTCTTATTAGATACTAAGACTTCAAGTTGTTGTTTCTCTCTTTGTAGATCTCTTGCTTTATCCTCAGTTGTTCTCAATGCATCTAGATTTTCAGTCATCTGTGTACTGAAATGTTCATGTTCTCTTTTCATTGCTTTTAGTTGATCAGCCAATGCTTTGTTCTTTTCTTTCAATACTCCAATCATTTCTTCAATTTCTTCAGATATACTATTCTTAGATGATGTCTCAATTTGTTCCACTAACTCTTGAGAATCCTGCAAGTCATCAGATAATCTTCTTCTTACTTTCAGAGATTTTTGCATTTGCCTTTGCATATCTGCAATCACTTGATTTGCATGATCCAACTCTTCTTGCAGATATACAATCCTCTGAGATTGTTTATAGCCTTCCATTGATAAGATCTTTCTCTCTAGGTAGTTAAACCCTTTTCCAAGATTCAAGCTCTGATATCAATTGTTAGGCCCAATATGGAAAGCTAATGTACTGAGAGGGGAGGGGTGAATCAGTACTCCAAAACTTTTCTTGAATAATAACTTTACTATTATGCATAAACAGAATAGTGCAGTAACATGAAATAAAGTTAAAGCAAATAGATAACAATCATACATGATTCACTCCATAACACATATATTTTGGTTATGCAGAAACTCTTGGTTAGAGAGAAAAACTTCGGTGGGGATGGCACCCACAACTTCACTACTGCAATAATTAAGAATGCTTGGTTAGAGCTACATTTAGATATTTCTGATAGCTTACCCTGTTAGGAGTAACAAGATCTATTAGATCTACCTTGCTAAAAGATTTTACAACATTTATTCTAAATGTTGCACCTGGTTAGAGGCTTTACAATTTATAGACTTGGTTAGAGTCTTTTACCCTATTAAAGGTTTCTCTTACAACTTCACAATATTACAATAAAATCATTACAAATATCTACAACTTTACATCTAAAATGTTATAGCAGATTCTATGTGCTCAGAATAAGATTACCTTGCTTATAGCATTCCTCGGTAAATCCTTCTGTTTACTCTATTCTTTGACTGTTCTCTGAAAAACCTTCTCGGTGACCTCTGTGTCTTTGTAACTGTCTTCCTTCATGCATTCATACACTTATCACATGCTGTATAAATAGATCTCTTAAAACGGTGATCTAATTCATTGCTTCGATCTTACAAACAAGATTCCTCGAATGAATAACTAGACAAAATATATCATTGGTTAGATTATCCTTGTAATCATACACAATCTTCTGGTGCAATTTCCAATGTAATAATGGTTAGATGTGCCTCAATCTTGTAACACATTTTCATATGCATGTCCAAGTTCAATGTATTTGGTAACACGTTTCACTTGGTGTGTCATCTTTACTGCTCGGTAGTCATAAAAAGATACTCGGTAGACAGCTCGATGTGTACCGCGTTCTGTGTCTACTTTCTTCTGTAACCGACTAGACTGTGCATATCGACTTCTCTGTGTATACCAACTACATGATTCGGTAGTGCTAACCGACTAGAATATATAGTATGACTTTGAATACAAAAACTAATGGTAATTTGATAAGTAGTAACAACAATAACATCCACAACACATAACACCAATATTGTACGTGGAAACCCTGTAAGGGGAAAAACCACAGTGGGAAACCTTACCCACAATCAAATGATACTACTGTAGATAGTATGTGTATACAAATGGGCCAAGCTCCTAGAGCTCACTACTCAAACAAAAATAGGAGACACACTGACTACAGTTGGATGGTTAAATCCAATAATGATGTACTGGTCAAAATAGCATCTTCATATGCTAGATTCAGTACCAGTGTAGTTTTGATATGCCTTCACAAAAAACCTTCCTTCACCTTCAAATGATGTCTGTGTTTATAGCTCTTCTTATTCTTGTATATACCTTCTTACAATTCCTTTTTCCAATAGCATATCGATCTTACAAATAAGATCTTACATATATACCATAACCTAAGACCAATTTTAGTAGGTCGGCTCTAAAAGATATTACAATAAAAATAATTTACAAGTAAATCAATAACCGATGCAATATCCGATTCAACATGTCGGCTTAATGCATTCACAACATTGATAAATCATCTCCAAAGCTTGTCGTGCTGATCTAGAATAGATAAGCCTGTCGATGCTTATTTTGGACCTATTTGCCGGTAACAACAAATATGCAAAAACAAATATACCAATGAACAAATCTCCAAGATAAAGTGTCCAAACGATGTCTTCAACATAACCAAGTGTTTCCATGTCATTCCAAGTGTTGGTGAACAATATGTCCTGTCGGTGAACCAGATACCGGTGACTGTGTATAAGTCACTTGCTTGCTGGCGAACATTTGCCAATTCTCCAAAGTGCCAAAGTTCATAAGTGTTAATAGGTGTTGAAATCAATAACAAAACGATATCAAAATATCCAAAATACCAACAAGCACCACCAAGGTGAAAGGATAGTAACAACTCCACCTTGACTAGCTTCATGTTGGGAAGCAAAAACAAGGCTATCTGGCCAAATAACACGGCATGCAACATTGAGCATGAAACCTACAATTTTAATTTCTTGGAGGCAAAGAACATCCAGGCCTACAATACGTTGATGAACATCTCGAATGAAATATTTTTTGGTGAGGTTTGTGAGACCTCAAACATTCCATGAGATGTAATTCATGACAAAACCAACATATCTTCCTCATCCCCAAGAGAGGAGAATCTATTGCACAATAAATATGGGTCCCCACCAGAGATAACTCACCATTGTTTTGAACCACAATCTACAATCTTAGCACAGTCTAAAGGGTTGTGAGAGTGGCATAGAGAGTGTGGAGCAGAAATCACAAACACAGCTTGAGGAGTGCACACCCAAGGAGGGCGAGCAACACCCTCAAAATAAGCATTCCCCCATTGAGCAAGGTTTGAAAGTGGAGTAGAAACCGCCTAGGAGGATGGAGACTATTTAGGAGGATCCGTCATCGGTTGAGGACTGGAACCGATGGGAGTCTTTTGGGCCGAAACCTCAGGGGTTTTACCTTTATGAACCACAATGGTCCATTCATCCTTCTTGGCTCCCTCCACATGTTGAGAGCCAAAATCCTTAACAAGGGTTTTTAATTTCAGAGTTGCCAAGGGACAATCCCTAATCTTATGATCCACCGACTAGCACCAATAACAAGTGTTGGGTAGGTTCAGATAAAGCACCTTCTAGATGAAGGTGTTACCTCCCACTTGAATATCAATAGTTATTTCAGGTCACGAGAAAGGTCGACTTCAACACATACCCTTTTTTGAGGGCGAGCATTAAAAAAATGGTCTGGCTTGAGGAAAATAACTTTGCCAACAGACTAAGCAATGGTTTGCATGAAAGGCGAACAAGGCAAAGGAAGACCAGGGTACTCAACCTAGACTGGAACTCACAATTTTTTGTCATCTGAGACAGAAAAATCATGAGACCAATGCCAGAAAATGAGAAGGGATGATCTAACATTCCATGGATGATGGGAGAGAATAGCCTCCACATGGGAAGGGTTTGAAGAGCGAAACAAAAAAAAAACCTTTCGTAAGACTTTGGATGCTATCAAGCCTAACTCCATGAGGAGACCAGGCTTTGGTGACCCAATCATGAAGCATGCTTTCAGGAGGGATCCTACCCACAAAATAACCTATCAAAGTACATTTTTCAACCCAGTCATGGGCATTGTCAAAATCCTGAACATGAAGTACAACATTAGGCAAGGACATAACTCATGAAACACTTTCAGAACAAATTTGCAAGGGCATTTTCTCGGGAGAGCCATGAGAGTCTATTGTAGCAACTCTAGCACTAGCATCAACTGTTGGGCTAAAGTTGGTTGGAGCTATAATAAACACAAAAATCCCATAGGAAATGTGGTTTGAAACAAGCAAGACGTAATACGCAACCTCAAACCTTAGCAGAGCAATCGATTGTCTCCGTTCTTGTCTATTTCCAAGGACACTACTTTTATGAAATAGTATTTTTATTTAAATTTGAGAAAGTTTAAATTGTGTGATTAAATCACTTTCATTTTCACATAAAGATCTAAATTGTAATTTCTCAGGGGCTTTTTCTTATGTGATTGTTACAAATATTTGCATTTTCTTTTCACTATTTATTTAAATAATTTATTATTAGGAATTTACTATTTGATTATGATTATTTATTGCAATGAAAATAAAATAATATTGTAGACAACAAAAATCCTAAATTCATATGAAAAAGTAAAAGGGGGAAAGATAGAGGCAATCTTGACACAATGCGTTAATAATAAAAATTACAAAATTAATCTCATTGTGATGATGGATGTAAACTCAATGTTTTAATATAGGAGATCTCATCTTATGTTAGAGTTCAATCCAATGTCATAATAAATATATTATATAGAAGGGAAAGAAGAGAATACTTATATGGTAGAATGAAGTGGAAAAAGGTGATTCTCAATTTACTATATCATGTGAAGAAGAGAAGGGTGAATTGATAGATCTATAACACCCCAAGCCAACACACTTGGGAAAAAAATTGATGGAACAATATTTTGTTAAAATAAAAATATTGAAGATGTGATAAGAACATGTCCCACTTGCACATCGATGTATACACAAGTGCCATCTAAACCCAACAACACAAAGACACTAACCAAATAAAAGAGCTCACCATGACTACAAGAAAGTTGGCACTAGTAGAGACTTGACAATTACAAAATGAAGTCACCATAATGAACTTACAAGAGGAGAAACCACACCCGAATGATGATTAGGTACTAACCCATGATCGTTTTCTCTTGGTATGATGAGAGAATTTAATCAACCTCAAATTAATAGTAAGACACACTTAGGAACTCTCATAAAACCTATGGAATCCCATGTTGGCATTTTGATTTTGTTGGTATTTTACATAAAGATTGAATTAATGATATGTTGTCATTGATGTCAATTGAACCAGTATTCATGTTATTGTTGATATTTTTGTTTTTGAAACTGGCTAGTAACTGGTAAGAAGAGATTTATGGAAGATGTTGTAAACCTATTTGAACTGGTATAAAGGGTTAAATATTTCTATGTAATATAAGCGGTAAAACCCTATCAGCTGTTAAACCCTAACCGACCAAGTTTGATGGTTTATTATCTGATAAGCGGTAATGATGGAGACACGTATGATCATTTGATTAAGGAGATATTCAAATTGTTTTGGTGCATTTGTTCTTGTCTAGGGAAGGAGAAAAGTTTATTGCATCTAATGCACAATGCATGATGAGTTACAAAGTCCAATAGAGCGATGATCATGGAGCAGTTGAAATTGTCTTGAAGAATGTGAAGAGATTTTCATGATTTCTAACAGTCAAGATTGTACCAACTTGTTTGTAATCTCGATGATGAGAATTAGGTTTTTGATGTGTTACCGACCTAATTGATTTATATTTAAGTTCAATGAAGTTGTTTGTTAAGGTTGTTGGCAAGGTTGGTAGAAAACCTATTGAGTGTGTTGTTGCAAAACCAGTGGATAGATCTGCACTTTGAGTGAAGGCAGTCTGAAGGTTATAGAAGGATCTGATCAAGAAAATGTAGTGCTACTTAGACAGATCAAGAAAACCTATTGTTTTCTAATAATTACAACAAAAGTTACATCCCTTAATTGGGTAAGCTCTAACAAGCTTGGTTACTTATTAAATCCTCTAACAAGGTGGTCCATTAGCTTGGATTCTTAAATCCTCCAGCGAGGTTACTCCTAACAAGGTATTGTGCTTTTAACAAGGCATATTTTTAAATCCCTTAAGTGGGTGATTCCTAACTAGAATTAGTTCTTAACAGGACTTATTGTAGAGCTCAAACAGGCTTTGGCTCCTAATAGGGAAAACTTCGAAAGAGTTCAGATAGCTATCCTTGTGAGTCTCATCTCACCGTGGCTTTTACCTATTTGGGTTTTCCATGTATAAACATTTGTGTCAAGTGGTGAATTCTTTTGTGGTTGTGATCTTATTTGTTGATTTGGTTAATATCTAATAAGGCATGTTAAGTAGAAGAATTGAGAGATGAATATGTTGAGTTATGATTAAAAATTGTTGATATTCACAAGATTGAAGTTGTTTACTATTAAAGTTGTCATAACAGTTAAACTGGTTAATGTCAAGTATTCTTATGAATATTGATCTTGACTGAGATATGTTTACTTTATTTGACTAAGTTTGAGTTTGGGAACTTTGTATCAGTTTTTCAGTATATTGATTCACTGCCCCCCCTCTCATTATTCTATCAGATACTTATTCTTTCATCATACCATCAATTGGTATCAGAGCATCTCAGGTCCTCTTAATCTAAAAGCCTAACAAATTGAGAAAAAGATCTCGTACATCATGATGAAGAAAGAAGGTCTGAAGTTCAACAAAGATAACTATAGAATATGGAGTGACAAAATTAAGATTTATATTAAGAGTCTTGGTAGTTAGTATTGGGAGCATAGAGAAAATAAGTATACTACACCTACTAGACCTTTGACTGATGATCAGAAGAAAGAACAACAAGAAAATCACCAGGGACTAGAAGCTATTATCAGTTCCCTATCTTATGTTGAATATGTAGATGTTCATGGTCTTGAAACTGCATATGAAGTATGGAAGAAAGTGGAAGAGATTTATAGCGGTGATGAACATGTTAATATTGCCAAAGAGGAGAGTTTAAGAGGCAAGTTTGACAACATGAGAATGTCTGAGGGTGAGAATATCCAGCAGTATGGTCAAAGGATTAAAGAGATAGTTGGTGAGATATTGAGTGCGGGAGGGAAAGTGGAAGATGCCATAGTAATCAGTAAGGTACTGAGAACCCTACTACCAGTCTATTCTATCTGAGTTACAGCTACTCAGGAGATAAAATCCATTGATAAGACAAAGGTAACTCTTGACTCTATTATTGGCAAACTTATTGCTTTTGAACTAAATGGCTATGATGGTAGTGTATAGAAATCAGAATCTTTATTTAGAGCTTCTGTCTCTAACCCATCTATGAGAAGAAGTAGAGATATTGGCCATAACTATGAATCTAGATCCAGCAAAGATGCTGAAGATGAAGACAACTTGGTGGAACTTGAAGTATTGTTGGCAAAATGACTACCTAGAGGCACTGGTAAATATAGAGGCAAGCTACCTTTAAAATGTTTTGCATACAACAAGTTTGGTCATATAGAAAAAAATTTCCCTAATGGTGAAAATGAATACAAGAGAGACAAATATAAGAAATATAAGGGTAAAGGCAAGAGATATTGTCTTGTAGCTATTGACAGTGGTGTTACTAATGAAGAATTTGATGATGATGCTAGTGAAGGTATTGTGTTTGTAGAAATTAAGGAAGAAATATCATATCAAAAGGCACTAGTATCTAGAATGGATAACTCTGATGATTAGAGAATTGATAGTGGTTGTTCACATCACATGACTAGTTATCAGAACAAATTTCTTTCCTTGAAGAAATTTGATGGCAGTGTTGTGAAATTTTGCAATGACTCACCCTGTATGGTTGAAGGTAAGGGAGTTATTTCTCTTAATGGGAAAATCAGTGTTGATGATGTCTATTGGGTATGAGGATCTACAACATAGGATCGAACCTCAAAATTAGCATATGAAGACAATTAAGTTATGGGTTTATCAATTAAATTATAGAGTGAGATAAGGCAAGAATATGCTTGAAATGATCTAAGAGAAAGCACAGTAAAGTAGGAGCTCATACAGAGTGTGAAATTGTGAAGGGATACAATTTATGACACTATAATTAGAGATTTGGGCGTCTCTTAAACCTTGTCACACTTTTAGTGATTTAACAAATATGTGAACTTGTCAACCCCACAAATCCATTCCCTTTTCCTTAAAAATTTTTAGTATTCTTGCCAAAATTTTGGCACTTTGAAGAACTCACAAACCTGGTTGATATTTACGCTTATCTCAAATTGAACCAAAGGTTTGATGATTTCATGAACTTGTCAATTTGACAACATCATAGATTCTTTCCTTTGACTTGTCTAGATTTTAGGGAGTTTTTGAATTAATCAGTTTGCTAAAATAGTGAACTTATTCCTTCTTTAGCCACTTTTATCTTAACTTTCTCTCTTTGTTGCATTTTCAATGAGTTAACACACTTACAAATTTGTCAAAATTTTAAACTTTAATCTTTTAGACAAGTTTGAAAACTTGTGAATTTTCTAACAATTCAAGCTTTCACACTTTTACATTTATTTCTATTAAGGCTTAAGGGAGTTTGTGAACTCCTTAACTTTCAAAACACTTGGGAAATTCAATAACAACAACAAAAAGAAACAAGAACAAAATGCAGCAAAGACGTCCAAATTTTAAAAAAATTAAGATTTTGAAAGCTTCAACACATATGAATGACAAAAAGGCAATCTCAAAACAAGGTTATTGAAATAGATATAGATTTATATAAATTTACAAATTTTTTAAATTGAATCCCAATCGATATCATTCTTACAAATGTGTAACTAAAAAAAATATTTAAGACCAATAGAAAAATTAAAAAATAATATCCCAAATGTAAACCAATACTTAAAAATAATTTACTAATAAATAACAAATAAGAGTTAGCTGATGTGAGCAACCTTAATTCAATTTGTCATAAAAATCAGTAATAAAAAAGGACCCAAGACATGAAGGATGAAAAGGCCATGTCTTCGCAATTTCGACCAAGACAAATTGAGGCCATTGTCCTTGTACGATAGATAGATTTTACCATTTTAAAGTTCAAACAAACCATTTGCAATCTCTGTAAATAACCACACCTCCAAGATCTCTGTAAGAAGACAATACACAACTTTATTACCATATTGCCGTTAGGCAAGTGAAAACATGACACTAATTAAGAAATGGTACTTAGATATACTACTAAAGCCACTGCCCTTCCTATCTAGAGGCAAGATAACATTAATTGACTATTGGTCTAAGATGACAAATAGAATGGTGAGGCACTGGCATTATTGTAGGGGAATATTGATAACGCACTAAAAGCAGTGACTTTTATATTTTAGAAGCACAATGAACTAACAAAAGATCCTGGAGGCGGGGGCACTGCAATCTCAACTGTTCCATCCATCATCTGAACTACCTTTTTCATGGATGGCCTGAGAGCTGGATCTTCTTGAATGCACCACAGACCCACCAATACCATTCTCTCCAACTGCCTCGACTCTATTCTCGTACCTTCGCCTTCTACTTGCTGCTGCTCCACCAGCTTAGCAAGTTCACCGCGCTTCAAGCATTCATACACCCACTCGCTCAAAAAGATTTCTTTTTCCGGGGCATTAAAGTCCATGGTTTTCCTGCAACAAATAATTTCGAGCAGCATCACTCCAAAGCTGTAAACATCTACTTTTGCACTAATTGGCATATTATTAATCCATTCAGGCGCAATGTAACCCTTTGTGCCCCGAGTTCCAGTGATTGTCCGAGTCTGTTCTGCCCTCAACAATTTTGCCAAACCAAAATCAGATATTTTAGGATTGTAGTTTTGGTCCAGCAGAATGTTTTGGGGCTTTATGTCACAATGCAGGATCTGGGTCCTACACTCTTCGTGCAAATAGAGAAGCCCTCTTGCTGTGCCCATTGCAATCTGACCACGCACCCTCCAATCAAGAAACCCGCTATCTCCAAATAGAACGGTGTCCAAAGATCCATGGCTCATGTACTCGTACACCAGAAGCCGGTGAGTGCCCTCATCACAGAAACCGTACAATTGAACCAGATTTTTATGATAGCTTGAACCAATCGCGGTCATCTCTGTTCTGAACTCCCGCTCCCCATGTTGTTCTTGCACTGATTTATCAGCAAGAGCTTTTACTGCAATTGCTCTCCCATCCTGTAAGCTCCCCTTGTAAACTTTACCGAAAGCACCCCTTCCTAATTCTTCTCTAAAACCACCTGTAGCAGTCTCTATTTCCTTATAACAAAAAGCCTTCAAACCCTCCACAACAATGGGCTGCACTTTAACATTTCTAATCTTGTGGAGCTTGCTCCCACACAAACACACGAGGAAGGCAGCCACAATAAGAGCTGAAGAGCAAGCCAGGAGACTTATGCCAATGGCTACAAGGGACTTTTTCTCCCTTACCCTTCTTTGTTCTGAAAGAGGAGGGGAGAAAGGAGACGGCGTGTTGACGTCTTCAGATCCTTTGACAAAAGCTACACTTGTTATGTCATCACCTTGACGCCCGTCGAGCAGAGGCATTCTTTTCTTCCGACAAACCGAGCCGCTATGTGTGACGACGACGCAGAAGCAATCATTTCTGCAGGCCTCCAGACATTGATTTTCTGTAAGATCCTGCAAAACTGAGTAGTCTTTGCCGCCGCCCCAGTCCGTGTTGTCAAGCGTCGACATGGTGCTACTTGCGCTGCATCTTTGCCCTGGCGATGAGCTTCGCACGCATCCCTTAAAATGGTCTTGGCTGTCGATATAACTGAATTGAGGAGGACAACTGCAGTCGGGCTTGTTCTCGCTGTTGAGATGACAAATGCCGTTGCGCCCACACTGACCCTTGACTTGTTTACATGAGTCATTCACTGCCTGCCATACAGATGACCAAGAACTGGAAGCATTGCTGGTGTTCCACACATACTGTGCAAGGATTCCGTCGCTCTCGAGCGTCATTCTACGGAGAAGCCCCCTCTTTCCTAAGCCACCGGCTGTGACATTGTAAACCGTGATGTTGGTGGTATTTACCAGATACAAGAGCCCACTCGAATCAAAATTTAAGTTTACTTCCTGATTGAATCCAGCAGTAGCCCAGTAAGCTCCTTGAGACTCTCCCACTCGATCCACAGGGTAAAGCACCAAATAGGCGTCTTCTTGCAAGGCGAGCTCGAATCGGCCTGATGAGAAGTTTGTAGATGAAGCCTTGGAATACATGGTAGATTTCCACTTGAGCACTTGACCAGGCAAGAGGGTATCGGTAGGATGGTCGAAGCTCTGCCAGATGGGCTCAAATGAGGCGTTTAACAGCACAAAGTTGCCATTGTCGAGCATTGCAGCTGCGGCAATCTTTCCCTGGGGAGCAGCGGACCATTTCAGACTTTTCCGGGCATCATACAAGCTCAGGCCATTGTTGGTGAGCTGCAGGGTAGACATCTTTTCAACAGGAATGTCCATCTGATCCTTCATTACTGTCCAGACCAGAGTTTTATTAGGTATTTTGTCGAACGAAACGCCTAAGACATACTGAGTTGGGGTTAGCTCATAGAATCCAAAGGCAAACTGTCCATTTGGTGAAACCCATTTGGAATTTTGAGGACTAAGAGTTGAGCCAAGCGTGATATTTGGTTTCTGGGCCGATACGCAGATGAACATCATAATAACAGCAATAAGAGTAAGAATTGTAGGAGCAGCCATAGCTGGAGGAAAAGGAAGCTAATCAAATTGCTGGAAGCTGTTCCTTTTGTAGCATATTACCCATACCAAATATCTTATCAAACACGCAAGCAGAAAGCACTTGCCCCAACTGATCTTTTTAGTGCAGTTAGTCAATGCTGGAGCAGGTTTCAATTACACGCGCTGGCCTAACTGAGGTAATTTCGAGGAATCGATAGGGGAGAAAAGAAGAAGCCTCTCATCAAAAAAAAAAAAAAAAAACCCACTTGCCCTAACTGATCAGACTTTTCAAGTCATCTTGTTTTAACAAAAAATCTCATTCTAGAACACATGATAGTTTAGTAAAGTCATGCAGTTTAACACGTTTTAAGTTTAAATACACGAAATTATCAACACCTTTTAAATTAAATTATCCATTTTTCTATAATACATGATAATTTAGTAAAGTGCATAATATATAGGTACTTTGTTAGTATATGGATTTGACGAATTAAATTAATAATAAGTAATGTCTAATAATAAACTTCCTATTTTTTATTGTTAGATTTTTCTTGTTTATTCAATTTGTAGTGAAATAGCATTTTTATTATTTGTTTTAGTTTTTATTTATTCAGTTTAATATTACATTATTTAGTTAATTATAATTATTCTTTAATTTTATTTTTTACTCTTTTATGTTTCTTTGTGTCCTTTCTTTTTCTAGTGTCTCTTGAGTCTTGTATCACTTCTTTTTCCCATCTATTTAGTCATCTAGATCTACTATCCACTTCAATTCTTTTTTTCAAACAACTCATTTTGATGATAGTTTGTGGAGTTTGATTTGAATATTGATGAAAAAATTGTTTACATGGTCAAATCTAAAAACTAGCAATTAGTTTTTAAGTTTCTAAATTATATATTAATTCTCACAAAAAAATCAACTTGTTTTTGCATGTGACTTGAGAGGTTGAGGTAGGTTTTGGACTTCTAGGTAGTAATGATGACCACAAAATGAGTCATTGTATGTATGAAGGTTCTTAAATGGTCAATATGAGAGATGAAGATTAGCTCATACCCCAAGATCTCCTACAAAACAAAACATAACCTTCCACAAAAAAATATGGCAAGAAAAGAGCTTGCTTGATATTAAGATCTATGAGACAAAGTGTACAAGAGGCCTTGCTTATATAAGCAAGGATGATTAATGGGATTAGAAAAGATCATAAAATGTTTCTTAATCTTATAGAATGACACAACTTATCATAACTAACTAGGACACAAGAATTAAATTACAAAAGATAATATAATATCTAATTGAGAACTAATACTTCTAGAAACATTTCTAGGACCTAAGTAAACTTAACATGTTAATAGGAACCATTAATAAACTAGTTACCTATAAAATACCTTAATCATACCAACAACCACCTTAATCCAACTTAGGGAGGAACAAACTAATGCAAATGATGCATGAATGCAAAGATACATCTAAACTATGAAGTCATATTAGGTACCAATTTACAACATATCTCTCATGAATGGAGTAAAGGAGAAAAACCACATGCCCGAAAAAACCCCTCTCCAAAAGGAAGAATGAAGAAACAATTATGTACAAGTCATAAAATGAGTGATCAATGAAGGACTCATCAATATCACCAAGGACTACATCAATCACAAGGAAAAAATAGAGAAATCATCCCCACATGAGAAGAAAAACTAGATTATATAGCCCTCGCTCATAATGAAGTATTTCCAAAGACAATAAAGCACTCTGAAAGACAAAAGAGAATCCAAAAATTAAAAACAAAAAGTATCTAATTAGGAATAAATAATTTCAATGGTAGATGCTAAAGAAACTCCAATTCTATGAAGAAGGGAGAGGGGAAAATCCTCAAGATGCGTGTCTCTAAAAATTGATTAAGTACTTCGATGCTAGAGTATACCTCAAAAAAATTAGGTGTTACACCAACCAAAGAATAAGATAGATAAAGAATGTGTGGAAAGTCATGAACAACCTCCAAAGATAATGAAAATGGGACAAAAACTGTTGTGAAATTATCATCAAAGAGGAGAGAGACCCCTTCAAATATGCCTTCCAAATTTACAAAAAATGACAAAATAAATTTAATATACATGCCACATATGCATCCCAAAAAAGCTAAATCTAAAAGAGAAATATTATCATATTCAATTGAATTATTGGAATCCATGTCAACACTAAAATATGTTGAAGTGGGAAAAGATGGAACCTCACCACAAGTTGAAAGAACTATAAGGTTCAAATGACCAATGTGTGCCTTTGATGAACTATTTACACTTGATAGATATGAGAGTCAACCTTATATTTTTCACCATCAAGAGTAGAATAAAAATGTGAAAGATATAAAGGTGTGAAGCTTTATCAACCTTACCCATTATAATAATATATCTTGTGTACAAATCACAAAAGAACATTGAATCTAGGGTGAACTCAACAATTTTACCTATACCACTATATGTTATCTAATATATAGAAAGAATAAATTATGTGCAATATTAGGCATAAAGAGAAAATCATTAAAATGTCTATTACCCATGTCAATATATCTTTTTGCACAAATAAGAAAGTAGGTACTATTGTACATCAAGATCTTAGTTATGCTCAAAGGCTCAAATAAAAAAAAATCTATGTAACCTTTCATATTATTGGAAGCCCTAGCCCTATTGACTCATCAATTATAGTCACAACAAGTTCTTTAGATTTCATCTTATCAACTCTATTGGAAATGCCTAATAAACATTAATTGTGTGGATGATGATGCTTGTGAATAAAAAGAAGGTGATTTATAAGGCTATGAAGGAAATCAAATGTAATGCTCCTTACAGACTTTCTTTATCTATTCTAATTATTTCTTATAACAATTATGTTCATCATTCTTAGGTTTCTTAGAATATGCATGCTTGGGTTTCTCCAAGTCTTATGAACTTATCATCTTTGGAAGAGGTAGGAGACTCATTAGGTTTTTCCTTAGGTTTGGATTTCTTCTTTGCTTTCCTTTTGGTTTTCAATGTTGTTAATTTCTAATTCTTAGGAAGTGCATTTAAACAACTAATATTTTATTATACTCTAGTTAATCTATCATTAAAAAAATTAAAATAAGAAATTATAAATGATTCACCTAACCCATAAATAATCTTCAATGGTAGGAAAATAATTAGTAGAAATGGATTCTAATTACATACCACTAAGCTCACTAAATGAACCATCCAATTCTTTGTGTACATATCCCATATCTACCTCGGTATAATGCACTCATTAACATGGAACAACAAGCTATCAAAAATATGCATTATAACCAAGTACATAACATCACCACATTTATTCTCATGATAAAATCTCTCATAATCCATAGATAATTCAACTTTTTGTTCACCCAAGATAAACCACAACCCTTAGACCAAAGTAGTTGTTACATGTCGTTGCACCAAAAGATCGACCTATTAATGCTCGATATAACCACTAGACTTATAGAATCTACACAAGGTGGTTAAGCCATGTCGCAAACCCGACCGTTGTATTGCACAACACAAGGAGACCAATAGTTCACATCTTGCAACAATGCCCCCTAGTGCAAGCAAGGGGTTTGAACCTATAACCAAGCTCTGATACTATGTGTTACAAGTGTGGTTGTCGTTGCACCAAAATATCAACCTGTTAATGCTCGATACAACCACTAGACTTATAGAATCCATAGGAGGTGGTTAAGCCATGTCAAAAACCCAAGCGTTACATCGCACAACACAAGGAGACCAAGGGCACACACCTTGAAATAGTAACCACTATAGTTTTACCTTCTAAGTGTGATAAAATTATTGTGAGTGAGTACAAATATTGTGCTATTTCATCCTTTTATAGAGCACAATGAGTCTCTCATATCGATCATCTCTTGTGCTCTAATTTAAGCTTCTAGATCTTGGGTGGCTACCTCTATAGCCACATATTGCATGGTATAGAGTATTTTATACCAACTCTTACAAATATACCTTAATGTTTTGATTTTATTCTAATTTTCGTAATATAAAATTTTGCTAGAGAAATCATCTTTATATGTTTATACCTCAAAATATGGATATTTTTTATTCACCTCTTTCTAATGTTATTTATGCATCATATCTATAGGCATGTGAGGGTGGAATAAGCACTCCAATAATCAATACACTTCTTATTTGATAAATGGAGTAAATTTCATCCCATCATTAAAAAATAATCACTATTATCTTAGCCATGACAATAATTTCCCACCTTATCTAGATGTTAAACCTAGAAGTACCATAATTTCACATTGTTCATTTTACAAACCATTAAACATTTATTGAAGTGACACATTTAACCACATATTATATGGGTATATGCACCAAGATGTGCAACCAGAAAGTTGCCACTTTATTCTTTTTTCTTAAGGGTCATTTGATGTGTGGAAAATAGGGTTCCCACCATATTTGATACTCCCCAAATAGGTTTTATGTTCCAAGCCTAAGGTTTGGTCATGCCAAACCTCCTTGGCGAGCGCCAAATTTGGTGATATCCAAGTGTTTTGATTGGATTAATTCTTCTTCTCTCTTCATCTCTTGCTTACCAAATGTTTTGCATTGGAAAATTCTCTTTCTCTATTTGGCGAGCACAAAATTTGGTGCTAGCCAAATATTTTGATTGGATTAATTCTTCCTCTCTCCATCTCTTTCTTGCCAAATGTTTTAAATTGAAAAATTCTCTCTCTCTCTCTCTCTCTCTCTCTCTCTCTCAACATGAAATATAATATTTAATTATAAGTGCCATTTCAATATGTCTTTTTTCTTTCTTATATTTTAAGCTATATTCCATGCATATATTCGAAGAATTTTTAAGAGTTTTTTGAGATTTACAAGAGTTATAATGTAGATTCTAGGTTTTAGAAGATCATATAAATAATTTGATAGTCAAATTTTAGTAATCAACATGATCCTATTATAACTCTCTCACTCTCTCTATCTCACTCTATCTCCCCCAAACTCTAGACCTGTAGATCTCTCTATATCACTCTTCATTTGTCCTCCCCTCTTTCTATCTCACTATTTCCTCTCTCCCCCAAGATCTAGAATTACCTCTCTCCCCCAAGATCTATAATTACCTCTCTCCCTACCTCGATTTCTCTAGGTTTCTCCCACCCTCTTTTCCTCTATACCTTGCTTACCCTTCTTATCTCAATCTTTATCCATGCATCACTCTCTATTCTTCTTTATCTTATTGTTTCTCTCCCCTCTATGAACATTCTCTTGATCACTACTTCTCCCTCCCACCCCCTCTCTCTCCCCATCCCTTTGTCTTTCCTTCCCTCCATCTTTACCTCTATAGTTGGGTAAGTGCATCAAGATGGTGAACAAAAAAAGTAGCCACTAGCAAAAAAAATGCATAAAATCAACAAAATGCATGCATGATTTTGAAGAATTCAAAAACCGTGTGCGTGTTAAGTCTTCAAAATCCAACCAAAATACATACATGTTCTTTGAATAAAAAACACATACATGTTATTTAAAATAAAAACATGTACGTGTTTTTATGAGAAAAAAATGGGCACATGTTATAACATGTACGTGTTATAATTAGCAAGCAAAACATGTATGTTTTTTGCTTACATTAAGCTAGAATAGGAACATGGTCTTAGATTCTAATTCCTTTGGTATTCCCTTAGTTTTTATTCATCAGGATATATACATAAAATAAAATATTTAATTATAAGTTATATTTTCTCTTTGGATTTTATTTGTCTTATACTTGATTGTTATAGTTTATGTATATATTGCTAGGATGTTTGAGAGTGGTTTCAGATCTCTAGGATTCATAATGAAAAATCTATATTTTAGGAGATCTTATAATTTTTAAGACAGACAAATTTTAGCACTTAGTAGGCTTCTACCATCATTCTCTTACTATCTCTATATCTCACAGTTTTGTCTCCCCCAAGCTCTAGACCTATCTATTTTCCTATCTCTCTCCTTCTCCCCCCTCTTTACCTCTCTCTATCTCACTCTCACCTCTCTCCCCAAGCTCTAGAACATATAATTTTTGAGATAGTCATATTTCATTAATCACTAAGCTCCTATTATCATCCTCTCTCTATTTCTATTTTACCCTCTTTGTATCCATCTATCTCTATACCTATCTCTCTTCCTATCACTCTCCTCTCCTTCTCCCCTTCTCTCCCCCATCTTTCTATCTCAATCTCTCATCTATCCTCAAGATTTAAACCTATCTTTCTCACCCTTATTTTGATCTCCCTTCTCTTCTCTACCTACCACATACACACTCTCACCTCTCTCTCTCTCACCCTCCCCAAATATCCTTCTCATTCCCTCTCTCTACATATGTATATCTCTTCTCTCCCTCTCCCTACACACATCCCCTCACTCTCTTCCCACCTCTAGTTCTCTACATACCTCTCCCTCTCTCTCTCTCACTTTTTATTTATCCCACCCTCTCATACTTTGTCTCTACTTACTCTTTCTCTCTACCTACCTATCATTTCATCCCTCTCTACTTTTGTTTCCCCTAAATCTCTACCTCCTCTCTCTCTCTCTCTCTCTCTCTCTCTCTCTCTCTCTCTCTCTCTCTCTCTCTCTCTCTCTCTCTCTCTCTCTCTCTCTTCCTTGTTCCCTCTTTGTACTCTCTCTTTCTAATTACTTATGTTTATATACCCTCCCTCTCTTTAAATAACTCTACTTCCCTCCAATTTTGTCTGTCACCTCTCTATCTCTCTCCTACCCTCTCTACCTCCCTCTCTCTCTTTCTCTATCTAGGTATTAAGATAAATAGAGTATGGGAGGAGTGCATGAGAGGTAGGTAGATATAGATAAGTAGAGAGAAATAGAAGCAAATTGAGAGATAAAGAAATAGGTAGGGAGGGAGAGAGATGTAAGTTGAGAAAGAGGTAATAAATAGAGAGTGGGATGAAAGGTGAGATTCATAGAAGTTGCAAGGGAAGGTTCAGGAGATAGAAGAAAATATAGACACAGAGGTATTGCAAGGAGGGATATATATGTAGAGAAAGAGAGATGAAGAGGGGACATAGTGATAAGTTAAGATGGAGGAAATAGATAGAGGTGGAGAGGGATGAAGAGAGATAGATAAAGGTGAGATAGACAAAAGTGGAGGGGAAAGTTTTAGTGAGGGAGGGAAGGAAAGGTATTCAAAGAGAGGCATATTAGATAGAGATAAGTAGTGAGAGAGAGAGAGAGAGAGAGAGAGAGAGAGAGAGAGAGAGAGAGAGAGAGAGAGAGAGAGAGAGAGAGAGAGAGAGAGAGAGAGAGAGAGAGAGAGAGCTTAGTAATTACTCAAATTTAACTAAGTTTGGTAAATTATAAGATCTAGAGCTTTGGGAGAGAGGAGAGAGTGAGGAAAAGGAGAGAGATAGAGAAATAGATAGGTCTATAGCTTAGGGAGACAAAGGGAGTAAGATGGAGAGATAGAAAGAGAATGATGAGAGGGGCCTACTGATTATTGAAATTTGACTAAGTTTGAAAAATTATAAGATCTCCTAAAATCTACAATCTACATTATGACTCCTAGAGATCTAAAACCACTCTCACACATAAAGTCAATATATACATAAAATATAACTTAAAGTATAAGATATTTCTTGTACTTAAATGCTATATTTCACATATATATCTTGGTGATAAAAGAAACAAAGGGAAGTCCAAATGAATTAACATCTAAGGCTATGTTCTTTTTCTATCTTTATGTAAGCAAAACACATACATGTTTTTATTACTAACCATAACACATATAGATTATAATGTGTGCATGTTATTTTGCATATAAAAGCACATACACATTTTTTTTAAATAACGCATACGTCTTCCTAATTAAAATAACATGTACACATTTTTCCTTGTACTTAGCCTTGGATGTCAAGCCTTAGTATTGGGAGCTTCATTTTCCTCTTTTTTACGTGTTTTCTTCTTTCACTTTGTTTTCTCAACTTTGTCGTCATCAAATTTACATGTTCTCAAGTGGGTATTCATAAAATTACCACCATAATTTTACCCACCTTCAGAGCTTTCTAACTTTTAATTTTTATTTTTTATATTTGAACAACGTTAACTTTTTATTTCTTAATTTCTTTTACCAATTTCTCTAGAGTTCTTAGAGACATGTGTACCATTTTTTTAATAAATATTTAACTAATTGTCCAAATTTGAAACAAATCATTTTTTATTGTTGTACACTTCATTCTTTACACTTTAAAAATAAAATGAATTTTTGATTATTTTGGTGCAAGTTATGTGACACTCATGAATAGGTACCCGATTTCCAAGATGCATCCACTTTGAAAAAAAAAAAAAACTCAATCAAAAATTACAAACCAATACACAACTTCTAGTACTCACTCTTAACTATCTTTCTACCAAAGGGTTTTTCAAAATGATACATTTAACTACATCTCTTTTGATGTGCACACCAGATACTATGTTATGTTTCATAGAACAGTTTTGTGTTCATGAAAGATTTGACTCCCTTACTCTTATCCATTTCTTTAAAACTTTAGTTGTTTGGAAACTAGATTCAAAGTACTACACTTTTTATTTTCTTTGTATCTTCAAATTTTGAGTGGACGAGTCTCAAATTGTTCCTCAAAGTTTAGGTTTATCTGATTTCAGAAAAAAAAAAGGAGAAGAAAGTGGCCACTTATACCCCTTTTTGTTCACCATATTGGTACACTTACCCACCTCTTCCTCCCTATCTCATTACCCACCTCTCTCAACCTCTCTATCTCTCACCTTCATCTCTCCCCTAGGTATATCACCCACTATCCCTAGGATCTAGGTCTCTCTCATCTCTATATCTCTTCCCTATCTAGTTATTTACCTCCCTCTCCACCTCTCTCTACCTCTCATGCCCCTTTTTCTCTATTTGTGAAATTATCTCTCCCTCACCTCTCTACCTCTTCCCTCTATAAGTATCTCAATCACTCCCTATCTATCTCTCCCTTCCTCCAAGTCCTTATCCCTCTATTTTATTTTTTATTCTCTCCCTCCTTTTATCTCCCCCTCACCTCTCTTAGTAATCATCTCTCCTTCCCTTTCATAAGGTTTAGGGAAGAAAAATTGTGGGATAGGATATATGGTTTAGGGTATAGGGTTTGATGGTATTGGTATACAGTTTAGTATATAATATTCATGGTATACGTTTGTGGTACATAGGGTTTAGGGTATTATCCATATTGATACTTCTCTTTATCTCTCCCTCTCCCTCGCCCCCTCTCTCTTCTCTGTCACCTATTTCTCCCCTCTATAAGTCTCTCCTTCCCTTTCTTCTTCTCTTCCTCTCTATCTCTCCCTCCCTACTTACCCCAACGTTGGTCTCCCTCTTTTAATCTCTTTTATACTCTCTATTGTCTAAGTTGTCACCTCTCTCTGAGTTTCTTTCTCAATCCATCTCAACCTTTATACCTCTCAATCGATATCTTGTTAGCCACCTCTCTCGATTCCCCTCTATTTATCTCACCCTAATCTCTCCCCATCTAGGTCTCTCACCTCTCTATATGTCCCCTATCTAGTTCTCTCCTTCTCCATTTCTTTATCCATAACCTCTTATCCCTCTCTCTTTGTGAACTATCTCCTTCTCTTCTCTCTCCCTCTCACCTCTTTATCTTCCCCAAAATCTAGACCCATCCCTCTCCCTCTCTTCTCTCTCTCTCTCTCACCAATCTCTCCTTTGCCTAGGTCTTTACCTCTCAACTTTGCCCCCCCTCTCTCTCTCTCTCTCTCTCTCTCTCTCTCTCTCTCTCTCTCTCTCTCTCTCTCTCTCTCTCTCTCTCTCTCTCTCTCTCTCTCTCTCTCTCTCCATTCTCTCTTTTTTCTATCGATCACCACCTCTCCCTCCCACCCTCTCTCTCCCCATCACTAGGTCTCTCCCTCCATATTTACCTTTCTACCTTCCTTTTCTATCTTATTAACCACCTCTCTCTCCCCCTAGGTCTCTCACCTCTATATCTCTCCTCTCTAGCTCTTCCCTACTCTCTCCACCTCTATCTTTACCTCCTTATCCCTCTTTATCATTAACATCAATTCAATTAGTTTATTAACTAGTGAAATAGCTCTTGTGTTGCTTCTCGGTGTTCTTGTGAAGGTTTATTTTTTTCTACAGGTTAAGCTCTTGGGTGTGTTAACGTTCATTACATTTTTCCTTAGGTTTGGACTTTTTCATTTCTTTCCTTTTAGGTGTCTATGCTAGTAATGTCTAATTCTCCATAAATGCATCTAAATAATTAATCTTTTCTTACTCTGTAGCCAATCTATCAAAAAATGTTTCAAAAGAAGGAATTGTAAATGATTTACCTTACCCATTCATATAGAGAATTACAATCCTATTATTTCCATTTTAAGCATTAACAAAAAAAAATTCATAATATTAAATAAATTGAAAGATGTGTTCAATAATATGAACAATAGAATCATAAAGAAAATTATTATTCAAATAAAACTAAAATTAAATACAATCAATGATTAAAAAAATTTGTAAAACCTAACTTTCAATCTCTATATTTTTTTGTCCTTCCCTTTTAATATCATCATCCCAACTTCCCAAATCAACAAAATATGCTAAGTGGGATATTTTTGTAGCCACTACATCTATAAATATTCTTAGGTACTTGTTTTTTAAGAATTTACCAAGCATTCAAGATACTTTTAAAATAATGCCAATTTCCTACATGAAAAATTGTTCAATCTTATCATATTTAAATGTGTTTAGTGATGGATTTTTAATAAATTTAAAGGATGATTAGTTTGAAGTAATTGCAAATGGAAGCATATAGTTAACTAGTCATTGTGGTCATAGATAAATTAAAACAAATAGGTATTTCTTTTAATAGGTTATGTTTTATTAATAAAATTATTATATGAGCAAGGAAATAGACAAAATTCCTATTTATTAGAGTTGCAACAAAGGTGTATACACCATATTGAAAATTCAATCCTATTTATGTGATATATAAGAAGTTCCAACAATAATATTATTTGAGTTGAACTAGAGAAAATAATTGGGGCTACATTTAGAGAAGAAAGTAGATCATGCAATATAAAATAACAATTCTACTTTATCCATAGTATATGTAATAGATTTTGATTAATATTACTAAATATATAATAAAAAATTTGTTGTCCAATCCTTCAAAACACTTGAAAATTTATGTTCAACCCTAGTTTAAACTCATAATCGATTTAAAAGACCACTCCTAACATCATACTTCATCCTTTACTTTATTTAAATAGTTATATTCATTAGAGATTCTCTTATATTTTGAATTTGGCTATTGGAACACATGAAATATCTAAAGGAAACACAAGGAAATAGCATGTACAATAGATTCGTACTTTCAGTAGTTGTTCCTTTATCAAGTAATTACATTGTTGTTACTTTCTCTAAATGGCAATCTACAACATTCAGCATCAATAAATCCACAATCTACATTGTCTTCCTCTATCTTTCAATCAAGAGAATCCTCTTGAGGGGTAGTTACTTACAATATCTCCTGAGGGAATGTATTTCATTTGGTGCATTGTAATTGATGAGGTGAGTTTTGTTGGTCCTACTTTATTGGCTCACATTGACAAGTGCTTGCATGAAACCTCTCTCATTCATGCTCACTCCATAATTATTATTAGAAATTGTTGGAATTAGGTTGTTAGACCAAGAGTGTTGGCAATAGGCTTGAAGTGTGGTCATCGGTATGCAGTCAACCTATATGGTGGATGTTGATTGTGATGAAGAGAAAAAATGTTAGAAGAATCACAACAACACCAAAGCTAAAGTATGTATAGGCCACTAGTATGCTAGTGTGATATTATCTAGCAGGGTTCCCACCGGTAATGATGTTGTCACTAGCTAAGGGTATAAATTTTTGTGTGTGTGTGCCAACCGCTGAACATGACAACTAGTAAGTAAGCTAAGTGAAATACACTGTTGATGGATTGATGTGTTTGATCATGCTTGGTAGTAGGTTAAGTGAACTCACCAACAGGTATGGAGGTTCACCTGTAAAGTCAGATCAAACCGACAAAGTAAGATGAACTGGTAGTAAGTCTTAGTCGGTGAATGGAGCAAAACCGACATGGCAAGTTTGAAGATCAAGAAAACTGACTCAGCAATCCGGGAAAAGGTGGATGTCAACAAGGATGACATGTGGTGGTATGTAGAGGTCAGTGAAGTACTCATCAACATGGTAGTTGGAAGTAGGTCGACATTAATGAAGAACTCGAATATCACGTGTTGATGACAGAATGTTGTAGCTCGAGGAAGACAAAGAGATGGGATGATTGATTAGGTCTTGCAAGATGATCTGATCCTTATGCACATTGGTCGAAGGTAACAATTGAGCCATTAATGGTGATGTACAAGGAAAGGCCAAAAAACCAATTGCAGACAACCAAAAATAGAAAATGCGTATTGGAAGGCGAGGAGATGTCAGTGATGTTTGATGTGATGCATATCACCATTCCAGAAAAGCAGATTAGATCAGATTTGATACGGATTGAGTGGTGAAGAAAAACCCTAACACACCACCATTTGAATATTGCTTTTGGGGGGAACCCTCTCAAATAAATAAGTCAACTCGAGACTCGAATTGATGATGTTGGATGCAAGTTGTGAGTGTAGAGTGAGTTTGAGAAAGAAGAGAGAAATTGGTTTGAGAGAAATTTCACTGAGAATTCATGTGTTGAAGTGTTATAAAGGTAAAATGGTAAGAGGTCTTTACCGGCAGTGATAGAGCAATCGGTGAACTGAAACAGAGTTATCAGTCAAGTATATTAGCAGAGAGTGTACTGGTAGGAAAGCATCCGTGAGTACGTTATTGTGCAAGGAGAGATTCAGAGAAAGAGAAGAAAGGTAGAAGGAGATCAGTAGATGATTTGAGAAAGAAATTGAACAACCGGTAGTGAAAGAATCGGTGTAGCAAAGAACAATGTTACCGATAGACAGAAGTTGATCAGGTGTTGCAGAATTCATTTGCAACAAGGTACTCAAAGCTAGGTATAAAAAAAAAAAATTCTAGGAACCACTGATTCACCCCCCTCTTAGTGGTATATTGTGTTCAACAATTGTTATCAGAGCCAGGTTCCCAGTTGATCAAAGCTTTCTCTAGGTCGGGTAGTTTCTGGTCAAAGAACACAATGGCAAGAAATGAGTCTGCCTCCTCAAAGACCCCATGTTTGATGGAACTAACTATGCCTTTTGGAGCATAAAAATGGAGACCTATCTTTCCTCCCTTGGTTTTGATGTATGGATGTCTGTCAAGAATTGGTATACTGTCCCTAGTGCTCCTCCCACTGATCCAGAAGCCAAGAAGGAGTATGAGAATAATGCAAAGGCTAAATATGCTATTCTAAGTGGGATATCGGATAATGAGTTTGTCAAGATTATGCACTACGCATCCACCAAGGAGAGTTGGGATAAATTACAGAGATTATTTGATGGAGATGCCAAAGTCAAAGAGGTCATCTTGAAGGTATAAAGATGAAAGATGAAGAAAAGATTAAAAACTACCTTCATAGAGTAGATGAAACTGTGAACACCATCAGAGGACTTGGAAAGGAAGTTGTTGATGAGATTATTGTCAAAAAGGTACTTAGATCCCTCACATCTAAGTATGATACTAAGGTTTCTGCCATAGAGGAAGCCAAGGATCTGAAAGCCTTCACAATGGATGAGATATTTGGCTCTCTAACTACCTATGAAATGAGAGCAACTGGTGAAGCATCTTCAAGGAAAGAGGCAGCTTTCAAGTCTATCAAAAAGGGCAAGGAAGAGGTTTCTTATAAAGGATCCAATGAAGACTCGGATGCAAAGGTAGAAAACTTTGTCAGAAAGCTCAAAAGAGGATCTAGTAAGTATAAAGAAAAGTTACCACTCAAATGCTTTAATTGTGGTAAAGTTGGACACTTTGCTGCAAAATGTCCTTATAATGAAACCAATGGAGATGAGCAAAGAAGTTTTGGTAGGACTTCTGGTAAAGACAAAGAAAGGAATATCTATCGACAAGGAAGAAGAAGCTACCAGAAGCAGAATAGCTTATATACCATTGAGGATGATGCCACAGATGAAGAAAGTATATCAAAAGATGACTGCCATTAGAATGAAAGAGAAGTTAATCTCTTTATGGCTCTAGATGAACCGATTGGTGAGGATGAGGAAGAAGAAGACATTGAAGCTGAAATGGATCTAGAAGGTGAGCTCATAAGTGCTCTTGAGGATCTAAGTAAGACAAGAAGAGAACTCAAGAAGGTCAATATTATTACAGTGGAAGAACAAGATCACTTGAAGCAATCCTTGGATGAGTCCAATTAAGTTATCTCTGACTTGAAACTCCAGTTGGAAGAAGCCAAGAGGATATGTGAAGTTACTTCCTCTAATTTGAAAAAGAAGGAAAATGAGCATCAAGATCTGGAAGCAGAAATAGTGAATCTCATAAAGGAGCTTGAAAAGAGTAAGGATGAACTAAAAGTGAGAAGCAAATATGAGGGTAGCACATAAGCCTTGGATAAGATGTTGAGAAAATATAAGCAATCTAAAGATACCAGTGGCTTAGGATTTGAAGGAAAAAGTTCAAAAAGAAAAGATACATTCAGTAACGAGATATAATTCACTTCTTCAAGTGAAGGTGAAGAGAAGAAGACATTCATAGTAAGCAAGGATATTGGCAAGAAGTCTTATGCAGAAGTTGTTAGGAACCACCACACAAACCAACATACACAATCAATGAACCGAAGGCCAAACTCAATGTACTAGAATGCAGATCTTAGGATAAATGCAAGGGTTGATCATGAAGGATTCACTAGAGTTAGCAGTATGAAAGGAAGACCCTTGGTTAGACAAACGTTTGCAGGACCAAGGCAACCGAACCGATATGTTCCAAACTTTCATGGTATTTGTTACCGGTGTAACAAATTTGGACATAGGTTAGCTGACTATAGATTAACAAATAAGCCCACTGTAAGTTATGAAAGTAAAAATCCATTTAATGTACTATGGGATATAAATGTTGTATGTTATCAGTGCAATGGATTTGTTCATAGGAGTTTTGAATGTAGGAAGAGAAACTAGTGAACTACAATAGTTTTAAAGATTCATCCTTCAATGTAAATGTGAAATGCTATAACTGTCAAGGGTTTGGACATATTGAAAATCTTTGTAAAAGAAGGAAAATTAAACAAAAGAGGACAACTTCTAATCAGGAACTAATAGCCAAACCAAAGTAAAAAAGTGCAACAGACAAGAAGAAGGAATTTCAACTGGTTTGGGTTGAGAAAGAAAAGGACAAAGCAGAATCAAGTCTGATAGTGCAGACTGCCCTACATGACAAAAGAAGAAACTTGTGGGTTGTAAATAGTGGTTGTTCCAACCACATGACCGGTGATAAAAGGAAATTTACCAAGCTCAAAGATTGGAATGGTGGATTAGTAAGGTTTGGAGACAAATCGTCTATCAAGATAAAGGGAAAAGGCACTCTAAATATTGATGGTAAACTGAAAGCACATGATGTATATTATGTGGAAGGCCTAAAGAATAATCTATTGAGTGTGAGTTAGATGTGTGACAAAGGTTATAAATTCACCTTTGATTCTGTCGGTTGGCAAATAAGGAAGGAGAGTACTGGTCAAATTGTAGCTAAAGGTAAGAGGACAGATGATAATGTATATAATCTGAGAGAATGTTTTAAATCCCAATGCTTGTTGGGACACGTGGATGAAAGATGGTTGTGGCACAAAAGATTAGGCCACATAAATTTTGATAATCTAGTTGCAATAAGAAAAAAGGGTTGTGTGAGAAATATATCACCCATCATCAAACCGGTAAGAACATTTTGTGATGAATGTGTGAGAGGAAAGAAAACTAAGGTGAGTTTCAAGGCAAAATTACACAACACCTCAAGACCACTTGAACTTGTACATACAGATCTGTATGGTCCAACTAGGACAAGAGCTCTTGCTGTTGAAAGATACTTTATGCTCTTCATTGATGACTATTCAAGAATGACATGGGTCACCTTCCTACAAGGGTAAGTGCACAAAGTTGTGGTACCAAAAAGGTGCCACTTTTTACCTTTTCATAAAAACACATCATTGGCATGAAAAGGTCGTCCAAACCACCAACCCAAAGGGTTGGTATTTTATTATGCAAAACATTTGGCAAGCGCCAACCCTATTTGGCGCTCGCCAAATTCAATTTTTTGAATTTTCACATTTGGCGCTCGCCAAATGTGAAAAGTCCTTTTTTTTATTTAGTGAGTGCCAAATTTGGCGTGCACCAAATGTGAAAAGTCATTTTTTGCATTTGACGATTTTGTAAGTGTGCAGATTTCCCATTTTGGGTACAAGTTATACCCATTTCAGAAGGAGAATATATACATGAAATATAACATTTAAGTATAAGAAAGAAGATTCTTATACTTAAAGTTATATTTCATGTATACATTGGCAGGAGGTTTGAGAGTGGTTTCAACACTATAGGAGTTATAATGTAGATTCTAGTTTTTAGAGGATCATATAAAATTTCAGACAACCAAATTTTAGTAATCAGCATGCTCCTATTAGCATTTTTTAGCTATGTAGATCTGACTCTCTTTATCTTCCCCAAACTCTAGACCTATCTCTATCCCTCTCTATCTCTCTCACTTCCCTCTCCCCTCTTTAGGTATATCCCACCCTCTCTATCTTTCATTCCTTCCTTAACTCCATATCTATCCTTGACTCCCTCCCTCTCTCTTCTTCTTTCTCGTTCTCTTATTATTTCTCTCCCTTCCCTCTCCATTCTCTTGGTCACTACCTATCCCTTCTATCCTCTCTCTCCCCATATCTAGGGCTTTCCCTCCCTTCCTATTCATCTCATTACCTATCCCTCCTTATATTATTATCCACCTCTCACCCTCCCTCTAGGTTTCTCACATATCTACTTGTCCACCCTCTAGTTGTCTTCATTCATCTCCATCTTTATCTCCCTCTCCCTTAACCCTATCCATTTATGAACTCTCTTCCTCTATTATCTCTCTCTAAAACTATCTACTTTATCCTTCCTTATGTATTTGAATTCCTCCATGTCTACCTCTCCATCTATCCCCTCTTACTTATCTCTTTACTCTTCCATCTATTCCCTCTCTCCATTGTCTAGGTCGTCACCTCTCCCTCCTACCATCTCTCCCTCTCTCAAATTTATAGGTTTCTCCCTCATTCCCTCTCCACATATATACCTATTCATATATGTCTTAATAGGAACCCATCTCTATGACCTCCCTCTCTCTCATCTAGGTATTTAATCTCTCTCTCTCACTCTACATATCTCATCTCTCTATGTATCCCCTCTCTAGTTCTCTCCCTTCATCTCCATCTATCACCCCTTAATCATCTCCCTTTATAAACATTCTCCTTCATTTATCTCTCCTATAACCTCTTTATCTTCCATAGACTATAGACCTATTACTCTCTCTTTCTCTCTATTTCTTCTCTCTATCCCCCCTCTCTAGGTCTCTCTTATACTCTCTCTCTCTCTCTCACCTTCCCTCCTTATCTCCATATCTATCCTTCCCTCCCTCCATCTCTCTTCTCCTCCTATTGTTTCTCTCCACTATCTCTTTGTTCTCTTGATCACTACCTATCCCTCCCAACCTCTATCTCCATACCTATTTTTCTCTCTTATTTTCTTCTCTCTCTCTCTCTCTCACCTATCTACCCCATCCCTCTTTAGGTCTCACAGTCACCCCGTACCCAACTCTCCCTCTCTTCTTATCTCTCTCTTTATATTTATTCTTCCCACTCTCCTCTTCTCTCTCCCTCCCCTCTCTAGGTCATCACCTCTTCCTCCCTAATATAGTATTTATATAATGGGTTGTAGGATATAAGATTTATGCTATAAGATACAAGATTGATGGTACATAGTTTAGGGAACATAGGTTTGAGGGTAGTGGTCATAATTATTCCTCCCTCTATCTCTCCATCTTCCTTTCTCTCTTCTCTCTCTTCTCTCTCACCTCTCTCTCCTCTTCCTAAGTCTCTCCCTCCCTCTCTGTCTCCCCCTTCCTTACCCTCATATATATCTTCCTCCCCAACTCTCTCATATATCTTCTTTAATCTCAGGTATGTGCACCAAGTTGTGGTACCAAAAGGGGGTCTTAAGATGCCACTTTTTTTTTCTAAAATCAGCAAATTCTGAACTTCAACAAGAAATTGAAGATAGTTACACTCCAAATTTGAAGATGCAACAAGAACAAGAGTTAGAGTGCTTCGAGTCTACTTTCTAAACTACTAATTTTTTTTTAAAATGGTGGAGATTAAGAGCTTCAAAAAGGGGGCCACAAAAAGTGGTCCTATTTTTATGCAAAAAACATAACATAGCATCTGTTGTGGCCCCCCTAAAATATTAAAAAAAAAATTGACTTTTTAAAATCGCTTCAATGAGAAATTAGCTAACACCTTGAAGTTTATGCCAAAATTTTCAGCTAATTTTTTAATGAGTATATGATTTTTTACTAATTTTTGAAGTGGACACATCCTGAAAAACAAAAATTTGAGCTTGCTCCCCCCTAAAATTATTGAAAACAAATCAAAAATCAAAACTTTTTTTTTTAAATTGTGTAGAATGGAGTGTAGTTTCTAAAAATGTAATTTTTTTCAAAATCTGATGAGTGTGTAAAAATCTAGACCCAAAATAGTGCATGTTGGTTTTTGACAAAAAACGGACACACTAACAAAATAAATTATAGATGAAAGACTTAACAAAATCAAAATTTGAAGTAAATTAAATTTTTGGATAGCTAAGAGGAAGCTCAAGTTTACCATGGTATTTTTTTTAACTTCATTGAAACACGTGCAAACCTGACGGAGAGCACGACCAAAAATATGTCAAAATTTTCAATGTTCTCACAAAAACACATCTCTAGCCTAAAATGGTCATCCAAACCTTTGGGTTGGATGCCCAAGGCAATTCCAAACAATAGGTTTGGTGTTTCCTAAAGCGGGACATTTGGCACTCGCCAAATATGGCAAGTGCCCTATTTGGCATGCGCCAAATGTGATGAATGGATATTCCATTTGGCACGCGCCAAATGTGGTCCATATTATACATTTGGCCTGCGCCAAATAATGATGAAGAGGGAGATAGCTCAAGGGATAGCAGAATAAGGGAATTGTGAGAGATAGAAAGGGGAGGGACAAAGAAGAGTATGTATC
Organism: Cryptomeria japonica; assembly: GCF_030272615.1. Lineage (NCBI taxonomy): Eukaryota > Viridiplantae > Streptophyta > Pinopsida > Cupressales > Cupressaceae > Cryptomeria > Cryptomeria japonica. Next base: position 139,520,643 of record NC_081405.1, on the reverse strand, counting down.
TATAAGAATGAAGAGCCCGAGAAGAGGTAACGGGAGAGAGAGAATATGAGATCTAGTTCATAGAGAGAGATGAAACTACGAGGGAAGGGAGATAAAGAAGGGAGAGGTGAGATGGGGGTTTCTATGTACACATTTGGCACTCTCCCTATTTGGCACACACAATGTGGAATAGATACAAACTCTTCTTTATCCCTCCCCTCTCTATCTCTCACAATTCCCTTATTCTCCTATCCCTCGAGCTATCTCCCTCTTCATCCTTACACCCATCTAATTCCCTCTCTCACCTCTTTCCCTTAGTTTTTTCCTCACTCCCTCCTCTCTCTAGGTCCTAAGGGGTCATAGGACACCATATGACCCCTTAGGACACAAAATGACCCCTAACAACACCTAAGGGGTCATATGGTGTCCTAACGGGTCATAGGACACCATATGACCTCTTAGGTTACCGTAGGACCCATAACGACACCATATTTTGTCCTAAGTGGACATAGGAAACCATATCACCCCTTACGAAACCACAGAACACATAACGGCACCATATGGTGTCTTCATGGGTCATAGGATACCATATGACCCCTTAGGTGTCATTAGGGATCATATTATGTCCTAAGGGGTTATATGGTGTCCTATGACCCCTTAGGACACCATACGACCCCTTAGGACACCATACAACCCATAACGACACCATATTGTGTCCTAAGAGGTCATATGGTGTCCTAAAGGGTCATGGGAAACCATATGACACCTTACAACACAATACGACCCATAACGACACCCTATTGTGTCCTAAGGGGTCATATGGTGTCCTAAGGGGTCATATGGTGTCCTATGGGGCCATAGGACACCATATGACCCCTTAGGTGTCGTTATGGTGTCATAAGGGGTCATAAGGTGTCCTAAGGGGTCATAGGACACCATATCACCCCTTACGACACCATAACGACACCTAAGGGGTCATATGGTGTCCTATGGCCCCATAGGACACCATATGACCCCTTAGGTGTCCATACGACCCATAACGAAACCATATTGTGTCCTAATGGGTCATATGGTGTCCTAAGGGGTCATAGGACACCATATGACCCCTTAGGACACCATATGACCCATAACGACACCCTATTGTGTCCTAAGGGGTCATATGGTGTCCTAAGGGGTCATTGGGTGTCCTAAGAGGTCATAAGACACCATATGACCCCTTAGGACACCATACAACCCATAAGAACACCCTATTGTGTCCTAGGGGGTCATATGGTGTCCTAAGCGGTCATAGGACACCATATGACCCCTTACGACACAATACGACCCATAACGACACCTAAGGGGTCATATGGTGTCCTATGGCCCCATAGGACATCATATGACCCCTTAAGTGTCCATACGACCCATAACAACACCATATTATGTCCTAAGGGGTCATATGGTGTCGTAAGGGGTCATAGGACACCATATGACCCCTTAGGACACCATACGACACATAATGACACCATATTGTGTCCTAAGGGGTCATATGGTGTCCTAAGAGGTCACAAGACACCATATGACCCCTTAGGACAGCATACAACCCATAACAGCACCCAATTGTGTCCTAGGGGGTCATATGGTGTCCTAAGGGGTCATAGGACACCATATGACCCCTTACGACACCATACGACCCATAACGACACCTAAGGGGGCATATGGTGTCCTATGGCCCCATAGGACACCATATGACCCCTTAGGTGTCCATACGACCCATAACAACACCATATTATGTCCTAACTAGTCATATCATGTCCTAAGGGGTCATAGGACACCATATGACCCCTTACGACACCATACAACCCATAACGACACCGTATTGTGTCCTAAGGGGTCATATGGTGTCATAAGGGGTCATAAGACACCATATGACCCCTTACAACACCATACGATCCATAACGACATCCTATTGTGTCCTAAGGGGTTTTATGGTGTCCTAAGGGGTCATAGGACACCATATGACCCCTTAGGACACCATACGACCCATAACGACACCATATTGTGTCCTAAGCGGTCATATGGTGTCATAAGGGGTCATAAGACACCATATGACCCCTTAGGACACCATACGACCCATAACAACACCATATTGTGTCCTAACGGGTCATAAGACACCATATGACCCCTTAGGACACCATACGACCCATAACGACACCCTATTGTGTCCTAGGGGGTCATATGTTGTCCTAAGGGGTCATAGGACACCATATGACCCCTTACGACACCATACGACCCATAACAACACCTAAGGGGTCATATGGTGTCCTATGGCCCCATAGGACTTCATATGACCTCTTAGGTCTCCATACGACCCATAACAACACCATATTATGTCCTAAGGGGTCATAGGACACCATATGACCTCTTAGGACACCATACGACACATAATGACACCGTATTCTGTCCTAAGGGGCCATATGGTGTCCTAAGGGGTCATAAGACACCATATGACCCCTTAGGACACCATACGACCCATAACAACACCCTATTGTGTCCTAGGGGGTCATATGGTGTCCTAAGGGGTCATAGGACAACATATGACCCCTTATGACACCATACGACCCATAACAACACCTAATGGTTCATATGGTGTCCTATGGCCCCATAGGACACCATATGACCCCTTAGGTGTCCATACGACACATAATGACACCATATTATGTCCTAACGGGTCGTATGGTGTCCTAAGGGGTCATAGGACACCATATGACCCCTTAGGACACCATACGGCCCATAACGACACCGTATTATGTCCTAAGGGGTCATATGGTGTCATAAGGGGTCATAAGACACCATACAACCCATAACGACATCGTATTGTGTCCTAACGGATCATATGGTGTCCTAAGGGGTCATAGGACACCATATGACCCCTTATGACACCATAACGACCCATACAGTGTCCTAAGGGGTCATATGGTTTCCTATGGCCCCATAGGACACCATATGACCCCTTAGGACACATTATGACCCATAACGACAACATATTGTGTCTTAACGGGTCATATGGTGTCCTAAGCGGTCATAGGATACCATATGATCCCTTAGGACACCATACGACCCATAACGATACCGTATTGTGTCCTAAGGGGTCATATGGTGTCACAAGGGGTCATAAGATACCATATGATCCCTTAAGACACCATACAACTCATAACGACACCATATTGTGTCCAAAGGGATCATAAGAAAACCATATGACCCCTTAGGACACCATACAGCCCATAACGACACCCTATTGTGTCCTAGGGGGTCATATGGTGTCCTAAGGGGTCATAGGATACCATATGACCCCTTACGACACCATAAGACTCATAACGACACCTAAGGGGTCATATAGTGTCCTATGGCCCCATAGGACACCATATGATCCTTTAGGTGTCCATACAACCCATAATGACACCATATTGTGTCCTAACAAGTCATATGGTGTCCTAAGGGGTCATACGACACCATATGACCCCTTAGGATACCATACGACCCATAATGACACCCTATTGTGTTGTAGGGGGTCAGATGGTGTCCTAAGGGGTCATAGGACACCATATGACCCCTTACGACACCTTACAACCCATAACTACACCTAAGGAGTCATATGGTGTCCTATGGCCCCATTGGACACCATATTACCCCTTCGATGTCCATACGACCCATAACGACACAATATTATGTCCTAACGGGTCATATGGTGTCGTAAGGGGTCATAGGACACCATATGACCCCTTAGAACACCATACGACCCATAACGACACGGTATTATGTCCTAAGGCATCATATGGTGTCCTAAGGGGGTCATAAGACACCATATGACCCCTTAGGACACCATACAACCCACAACGACACCCTATTGTGTCCTAGGGGGTCATATGGTGTCCTAGGGGGTCATAGGACACCATATGACCCTTTACGACACCATAACGAGCCATAACGACACCTAAGGGATCATATGGTGTCCTATGGCTCCATAGGACACCATATGACCCCTTTGGTGTCGATAGGACCCATAATGACACCATATTATGTCCTAATAGGTCATATGGTGTCCTAAGGGGTCATAGGACACCATATGACCCCTTACGACACCATACGACCCATAACGACACCTAAGGGGTCATATGGTGTCCTATGGCCCTATAGGACATCATATGACCCCTTAGGTGTCTATACGACCCATAACAACACCATATTATGTCGTAAGGGGTCATATGGTGTCCTAAGGGGTCATAGGACACCATATGACCCCTTAGGACACCATACGACCCATAACGACACCATATTGTGTCCTAAGGGTCATATGGTGTCCTAAGGGGTCATAAGTCACCATATGATCCCTTAGGACACCATACAACCCATAACGACACCCTATTGTGTCCTAGGGGGTCATATGGTGTCCTAAGGGGTCATAGGAAACCATATGACCCCTTATGACACCATATGACCCATAACAACACCTAAGGGGTCATATGGTGTCCTATGGCCCCATAGGACATCATATGACCCCTTAGGTGTCCATACGACCCCTAACAACACCATATTATGTCCTAAGGGGTCATATGGTGTCCTAAGGCGTCATAGGACACCATATGACCCCTTAGGACACCATACGACCCATACCAACACCATACTGTGTCCTAAGGGGTCATATGGTGTCCTAAGGGGTCATAAGACACCATATGACCCCTTAGGACACCATACGACCCATAATGACACCCTATTATATCCTAGGGGGTCATATGGTGTCCTAAGGGGTCATAGGACACCATATGACCCCTTAGGACACCATACGACCCATAACGACATCTAAGGGGTCATATGGTGTCCTATGGCCCCATAAGACACCATATGACCCCTTAGGACACCATACGACCCATAACGACACCATATTGTGTCCTAACGGGTCATATGGTGTCCTAAGGGGTCATAGGACACCATATGACCCCTTAGGACACCATACGACACATAACGACACCGTATTGTGTCCTAAGGGGTCATCTGGTGTCATAAGGGGTCATAAGACACTATATTACCCCTTTGGACACCATACGAGCCATAACGACACCGTATTGTGTCCTAAGGGGTCATATGGTGTCCTAAGGGGTCATAAGACACAATATGACCCCTTAGGACATCATACGACCCATAATGACACTCTATTGTGTCCTAGGGGGTCATATGGTGTTCTAAGGGGTCATAGGACACCATATGACCCCTTACGACACCATACGACCCATAATGACACCTAAGGGGTCATATGGTGTCCTATGGCCCCATAGGACACCATATGACACCTAAGCCATAGGACACCATATGACCCCTTAGGTGTCCATACGATCCATAATGATACCATATTGTGTCCTAACGGGTCATATGGTGTCCTAAGGAGTCATAAGACACCATATACCTCCTTAGGACACCATACAACCCATAACGACACCCTATCGTGTCCTAGGGGGTCATATGGTGTCTTAAGGGGTCATAGGACACCATATGACCCCTTACGACACCATACGACCCATAACAATACCTAAGGGGTCATATGGTATCCTATGGCCCCATTGGACACCATATGACCCCTGAGGTGTCCATACAACCCATAACGACACCATATTATGTCCTAAGGGGTCATATGGTGTCCTAAGGGGTCATAAGACACCATATGACCCCTTAGGACACCATACAACCCTTAACGACACCTAAGGGGTCATATGGTGTCCTATGGCCCCATAGGACACCATATGACCCCTTAGGTGTCCATATGACCCATAATAACACCATGTTGTGTCCTAACAGGTCATATGGTGTCCCAAGGGGTCATATGGTGTCATAGGACACCATATGACCCCTTAGGACACCATACTACCCATAACGACACTGTATTGTGTCCAAAGGGTATGGTGTCCTAAGGGGTCATAAGACACCATATGACCCCTTAGGACACCATACGACCCATAATGACACCCTATTGTGTCTTAGGTGGTCATATGGTGTCCTAAGGGGTCATAGGACACCATATGACCCCTTACAACACCATACGACCCATAATGACACCTAAGGGGTCATATGGTGTCTTATGGCCCCGTAGGACATCATATGACCCTTTAGGTGTCCATACAACCCAAAACAACACCAAATTATGTCCTAAGCGGTCATATGGTGTCCTAAGGGGTCATAGGACACCATATGACCCCTTAGGACACCATATGACCCATAATGACACCATATTGTGTCCTAAGGGGTCATAAGACATCATATGACCCCTTAGGACACCATACGACCCATAATGACACCATTATTGTGTCCTAGGGGGTCATATGATGTCCTAAGGGGTCATAGGACACCATATGACCCCTTACGACACCATAACGACCCATAATGAAACCTAAGGGGTCATATGGTGTCCTATGGCCCCATAGGACACCATATGAACCCTTAGGACACCATATGACCCATAATGACACCATATTGTGTCCTAACGGGTCATATGGTGTCATAAGGGGTCATAGGACACCATATGACCCCTTTCGACACCATACAACCCATAACGACACCTAAGGGGTCATATGGTATCCTATGGCCCCATAGGACATCATATGACCCCTTAGGTGTCCATACGAGCCATAACAACACCATATTATGTCCTAAGGGGTCATATGGTGTCCTAAGGGGTCATATGGTGTCCTAAGGGGTCATAGGACACCATATAATAAACTTTGTGCAATTATTCATCTAATCATTTGTACTGCAATTATGGATAACCATGATAAATGATTTGCATTAACCAAAAAGCTACAAATCCTTGCAACATTGTATACCGTTAAAACTATCAAATATATCTAATACAAACAAATAGGCTTGCCAAAAGCCATATGGACTTAGAATTTCACATATTCATAAAACAAAACATATGTTCAAAATTGCTTTAAAGGCATGCAACATGATATCCAATAAAGTCAAATAGGGGCTTGCCAAAATTCATATGGACATAGAATGTCACATATTTGTAATACAAAACATATGTTGAAATTTGCCATATAGGCATACAACATGGTATCCAATAAAGTCAAATAGGAGCTTGCCAAAAGCCATATGGCGATAGAATGTCACATATTCGTAATACAAAACATATGTTCAAAATTGCCATATAAGCATACAACACAGGACCCTATTCTATTCATTTCCCTCTAGGGGAAGGAAATAGATCACGAGATATCTTTGCTTGTCGAGGGGATGGAGATGTATATGATGCAGGTGTCTTTCAAGTACGTCCACTCGACCTCCTCTCCAGACTTTTTTGTAACTCCACCTGATACAATGAAAAGAATGATGTTAGCATATATAAAAATTGAATTTTAGAATGACATATAATAGAATAGTCACTTACCGCATACAAATAGTCTTGATGTTTATCCACAACAGGTGCACGTTCATGATCTGGAGTGACAAGCCCCTCCTATAAACATCACAATATAAATTAAACTAAATACAAGTGTCGTTAAAATTTTCAATAACATATTATTAAGATAACAAATGTAATGCTAAATTTACTAAATTTACAAATATGTCTCATACTTCTGTTAAAGCAGTTGAACTTGCTACTATTGCAGCAACACCATGCTCCATTGACACGCAGACAGCAGGAGGAGTCTTTGAATTCAACATCTGAAAATTAAACAAAGTATATTGATTAATCACCAAAACTATCTATATTATTTAATAACAATATTAAAGATAAATTGTTTACCTGGGTGAAATATTGTCGATGAAATATACTACGAGGTGTTGATGTTGAAGCTCTAGCATCAAACTATTTGACATCCAAAATGAGTAATTAGAAAATCATTCACATAAGGTTCAACTATCTACATATAATAATTATATTTTTTCACTTGTTGTATACCTGTGGAGTCGACGAAGTAGTGAAAAAGGGTAATACAAGAATGTTGCTATTATTGTGAACACTTTGACCCTGATTTTTTATCATAATAATTTACTAATTTAGATATATTCTCAAATTTACATATAAGATTTAATAAAAAGAATGAAATGAACTTGTAATGAAATTCACCTGGGTATCAATGCCAAATGTTTCCTTCAGCAAAGATTCTGTCACGACAATGTTCTCTGTAGCAAACTCTGCTCGTGCACATGCATGGTCAGAACTATTAGGATCATAAGTGCAAAGAGAACCACAAGATCGACAAAAATGAGCTGGAACTTGATGCCTAGAAGAATCAACATCATCACTCGCATCACCCTCTACTAGAGGACTAGCATGTTGTATAAGGGTCTAAGTGAGTGAGCTAATCGAGTCTAGAGTTTCGACCTCAATACTCTCCTTCATAATGGAAGGAATAATAACATGCTCCAACATAGATCTGGCCAAGGGTCTTGGTGGGAGATTTGGATCATGTTGTGCACCCTCTCTATCATGCGAGGAACCCCCACCTCTACCTTGGAAATCTAGAAAATCAAAATAGTTTGGGATCTCATTAAGGACAAACTCACAATATAGTTTTCCCAAAAAGTATTGGGGTACCTCATGATTATTGCATGGGGGCTAATCAAATACCATCCACCACCTATCCCCAAAAAATTTCTTAATCCCTTCATGATGACACCAATGAATAGGGAATCTCCTACATCCAGGGTGTAAAGGTTGATTCATTCGGGGGTCCATAAAAAGAGCACACAAGTCAAATTTATTAATTTTCTTTTTCTTCACTGCCGCATATGATAATTTGTCAGCATAAAATTGCTTTTGATCTTCCTTCTTATGGGACCAAAAATTTATTTGCCCACTCACAGATTCTGTGTGAGATACAATAGATTGCAAAGAACTAGCAAGGTTTGTCCTATGGGAGTTTGTTCCAGTGGGATCTTTTAGCCTTGTGATTAAACCTTCAAGCTCTTTTTGGCTATTTTCTATTTGACCTAATAGGTTTTCTTGTGTACCTATGGGGTGTCTAGGGATTGTAGGAGGTTCTTGATGTGCTTCTTCTTCAATATGGTCTTCATGAGGAGGTGATTGAGTGTTTTCAACATTTTCTTGTCTAATCTCATTTCCTGATAATGAAAATAAATTTAAATCAATAAACCTAGTTTAATCTTCAAATTAATTAAAAAAATGACAATAAGAAAATAAAAATACATACGTCTTCGAGCTCTTTGATGGCGTGGCGGCATTTTGATGAGAGATGGACAACTTAGTGCCCAATTTCAAGCTTTTACAAAGGGCGAGCATAAGAAAATAGCACCCAAAAATGCCAAAACACAGGTTTGGAATGCAGAAATGCAGAGCAAGGTTTTTTTGCTGTTTACAATGCACATACGCCTTATAAGGCGTGTGCCTTATGCGTTTTTTAATTTTTTTTGAAGTGTGGCACCTTTTTGGTACCCCAACTTCATGCATATACCCTCTCTCTCTCTCTCTCTCTCTCTCTCTCTCTCTCTCTCTCTCTCTCTCTCTCTCTCTCTCCATTCTCAAGGTCACCATCTCTCTCTATTCTTAAGGGGTCATATGGTGTCTTATGACCCCTTAGGACACTATATGGTGTCATTATGGGTTGTATGGTGTCCTAAGTGGTCACTAGGTGTCTTATGACCCCTTAGGACACCATATGACCCTTTAGGTGTTGTTAGGGGTCATATTGTGTCCTAAGGGGTTATATGGTGTCCTATGAACCCTTAGGACACCCTATGACCCCTTAGGTGTTGTTAGGGTTCATATTGTGTCCTAAGGGTTCATAGGGTGTCCTATGAACCCTTAGGACACCATATGATCATATAAGACACCATATGGTGTCATTATAGGACATATGGTGTCCTAAGGAGTCATATGGTGTAAGATGAAGGATGCCATATGATGTTGTTATGGGTCGTATGGTGTGCTAAGGGGTCATATGGTGTTGTTATCGATTATATGGTGTTTTAAGGGGTCATATGGTATCCTATGACCCCCTAAGGGGTCGTTAGAGGTCATATTGTGTCCTATGACCCCTTAGGATACAATATGGTTTTTTTATGGGTCGTATGGTGTCCGATGACCCCTTAAGGAACCATATGACCCCTTAGGATACAATATGGTGTCGTTATGGGTCATATGGTGTCCTAAGGGGTCATATGGTGTTGTTATGGGTCATATGGTGTCCTAAAGGGTCATATGACCCCTTAGGAAACCATATGGTGTCATTATGGGTCTTATGGTGTGCTAAGGGGTCATATGGTGTTATATGACCCATTAGGACATCATATGACCCCTTAGGACACCATATAGTGTTGTTATAGATCGTATAGTGTGTTAAGGGGTCATATAGTATCATATAAACCCATAAGGGGTTGTTAGGGGTCATATTGTGTCCTAAGGGGTCATTTTGTGTCCTATGACCCCTTAGGACACTATATGACCTCTAGGACACAATATGGTGTTGTTATGCATCGTATGGTGTCTTAAGGGGTCATATGGTGTCCCATGACACCATAGGACACCATATGACCCCTTAGGTGTCATTAGGGGTCATATTATGTACTAATGGGTCATATGGTATCCTATGACCCCTTAGGACACCATATGGTGTCGTTATGGGGTCTATGGTGTCCTAAGGGGGGTCATATGGTGTCCTATGATCCCTTAGGACACCATATAGTGTCATTATGGGTCACATGGTGTCCTAAGGGGTCATATAGTGTCCTATGACCCCTTAGGGCACTATATAACCCCTTACGTGGTGTTAGGGCTCATATTGTGTCCTAAGGGGTCATATGGTGTCCTATGACCCCTTAGGACACTATATGACACCTTAGGTGTCGTTAAGGGCCATATTATGTTCTAAACGGTTATATGGTGTCCTATGACCCCTTAGCACACCATATGGTGTCAATATGGGTCATATGGTGTGCTCAGGGGTCATTTGGTGTCCTGTGACCCCTTAGGACATCATATGGTGTTGTTATGGGTTATATGGTGTCCTAAGGGGTCATGTGGTGTCCTATGACACCTTTGGACACCATATGGCATTGTTATGGGTTGTATGGTGTCCTAAGAGGTCATATGGTGTTCTATGACCCCTTAGGACACCATATGACCCCTTAGATGTTCTTAAGGGTCATATTGTGTCCTAAGTGGTCACTAGGTGTCTTATGACCCTGTAGGACACCATATGACCCCTTAGGTGTCATTAGGGGTCATATTATGTCGTAAGGGGTCATATGGTGTCTTGTGACCATTTAGGACACCATATGACCCCTGAGGACATCATATGATATCTCTATGGGTTTTATTGTGTCCTAAGGGGTTATATGGTTTTCCCTTAGGGGGTACCATATGACTCCTTATGTGTCGTCAGGGGTCATATTATGTCCTAAGGGGTCATATGGTGTCTTATGGCCCCTTAGGACACCACTTGGTGTTGTTATGGGTTGTATGGTATTCTAAGGGGTTATATAGTGTCCTATGAACCCTTAGGACACCATATGATCACTTAGGACACCATATGGTGTCGTTATGGGTCGTATGGTGTGCTAAGGGGTCATATGGTGTTCTATGACCCCTTAGGACACCATATGGTGTCATTATAAGTTATTTGGTGTGCTAAATGGTCATATGGTGCCCTATGACCTCGTAAGGGGTTGGTAAGGGTTGTAGTGTCTTAAGGGGACATATTCCATCCTATGACCCCTTAGGATATAATATGGTGTCATTATGGGTCATATCATGTCCTAAGGGGTCATATGGTGTCTTATGACCCCTTAGGACACCATATGAACCCTTATGACATAACATGGTGTCATTATGGGTCGCATGGTGTTCTAAGGGGTCATATGGTGTCCTATGACCCCTTAGGACACCATATGATCCCTTAGGTGTTATTAGGGGTCATATTATGTCCTAACGGGTCATATGGTGTGTTATGACCCCTTATGACACCTTATGTTGTCATTATGGGCCGTATGGTGTTCTAAGGGGTCATATGGTGTCCTAAGGGATCATAGGACACCATAGGACCATACTAACACTATATGATGTACTAGGGGGTCATGTGGTGTCCTACGGGGTCATATGACACCATACGAACCATACCGACACCATATAGTGTACTAAGGGATCATATGGTGTCCTAAGGGGTCATATGGTGTACTATGACCTATTAGGACACCATATGGTGTCATTATGGGTCATATGATGTCCTAAGGGGTCATATGGTGTCTTATGACCAGTTAGGATACTATATGGTGTCGTTATGAGTCGTATGGTAATCTAAGAGGTCATATGGTGTCCTATGACCCCTTAGGACACCATATGATCTCTTAGGTGTCATTAAGGGTCATATTGTGTCCTAAGGTGTCATATGGTGTCTTATGACCCCTTAGGACACCATATGGTGTCGTTATGGGTTGTATGGTGTCTTAAGGGGTCATATGGTGTCCTATGACCCATTACGTGTCATTAGGCATCATAATATATGGGGAAAGAGATGAGAGACCTCAATGACAAGAGAGAAGATTGAGACAGATAAAGGGGGCGAGAGAGAGATATGTGAATAATGAGACTTGTTGTAGGGGTAGATAGGTGGAGAAGAAGGAAGTGAGAAACCTAGAGAGGGGAGATAGAAAGTTGATGACATAGAATGTAGTGAGAGAATATAAGAGGAATAGAGAATAAAAAAGTGGGGGAGTGAGATATATATGGGGGTGTGTATGGATGGGGAGATAGAGAGGGAGAGGGGAAGAAAGGAAAAGTAATACCTAGAGAGGGGAGGGAGGGAGAAGATAAGAGATAGAAGAAAAAAGAGAGGAGTAAGAGGGGATGGATGAAGAGTTAGGCATGAAGTGAGATACCTATGGAAGGAGGAGATAAAGAGGTTAGGGGAGGAAGAGAAGAGGAGGGAGTTCATAAAGGAATAGGGTTAAGGAGGAGGGAGAGAGAGATAGAGAGGGAGAGAGAGAACTATAGAGGGGATATATAGATAGGTGAGAGACCTAGATTGCAAGAGAGGAGTGAGATAGATAGAGGGGGATAAAGAGAGGTGGGTAACAAGACCTATATGCAAAGGTAGATAGGTGGAGAGGGAGGGAGGGAGAAACCTAGAGAGGGGAGAGAGGGTGGGTTGGAGAGTTAATGAACTGGACATTGAAGATAGAGAATGAGAGAGGGAGAGAGATAATGAGAGAGTGGGGGAAGAAGATATAAATGGAGAGGGGAAGAAAGGAAGGAAGAGATCTAGAGAGAGAAGGGAGAGAGAAGAGAATAGATAGAAGAACAAAGAGATGAGTAAGAGGGGATGGATGGAGAGGTAGAAATGGAGGGAGCAAGAGACCTAGAGAATGAGGAGATGGATCTAGGTTTGGAGAGAGAAGAGAGGGAGAGTGTTCATAAATAGATAGGGGGAAGGGAAAGGGAGAGAAAGGTGGAGAGGGAGGGAGAGAACTAGAGGGTGGACAATTAGATAAGTGAGAAACCTAGAGGGGGAAAGAGAGGTGGGTAATAATATAGGGAGAGAGAGGTAGTGAGGTGAATAGGGAGGGAAAGAGAGCCCTAGATATGGGGAGAGAGAGAGGATAGAAGGGAACAATAGTAAACAAGAGAAACAAGTGGGAGGGGACATAAATAATAAGAGGGTGAGAGAGAAGAGAGAGGAAGGGATGAAAGGTAGAGAGGATGGGATATACCTAGAGAGGGGAGAGAGAAGTGAGAGATACAAGAGAGGGAGAGAGATAGGTGCAAAGTTTAGGGAGGATAAAGATAGTGAGATACAGATCTAAAGAATGCTAATAGGAGCATGTTGATTATTAAAATTTGACTGTGTGAAATTCAATATGATCCTCTAAACACTAGAATCTACATTATAAATCCTATAGAGTTGAAACCACTCTCAAACATCCTACCAATATATACATGACATATAACTTAAAGTATAAGAAAGAAAAAGACACATTTCATGTATATATTCTCCTCTCATGATGGGTATAACTTGTGCCCAAGTTGAAAAAATTGCATCACAAAACCTTCAAATTGGACAATGGACATTTGGCACGCACCAAATAAAAAAAGTTGAATTTTCTCATTTGGCGCATGCCAAATTTGACGCGCGCCAAATGGGAAAAGTCATTTTTTTTTCATTTGGCGAGCACCAAATAGGGCGAGTGCCATATTTGGGCACTTGCCAAATGGTCTGCATTGGAAACCACCAACCCTTTGGGTTGGATTGTACTTGGGTATCCAACCCAAAGGGTTGGATGACCATTTTAGGTTTGAGACGTGTTTTTAATAGAAGATTAGAAAATCACACATTTTTTTGTTGTTCTCTCCATCAGGTTTGCACTCATTTCAATTAAAAAAAACACCATAGAGACCTCGATCTCTCTCTTAGCTATCCAAGCATGTAATTATTTTCACATTTTGATTTTGTTAAGGCTTTCATCTATAATTTGTTTTGTTAGTGTGTTAGTTTTTGGTCAATAACCAACATGCACTATTTAAAAAAAAAAAAATTGATTTTTGATTAGTTTTCAATTATTTTAGAAGGGAGCATGCTCAAATTTCTATTTTTCAAGATGTGTCCACTTCGAAAATTAGTACAAAAATTATATACTCATTAAAAATTAGCCAAAAAATATGGCATAAAATACAAGGTGTTAGCTAATTTCTCAACAAAGTGATTTTAAAATTTTTTAAAAAAAGTTAGCATTTTAGGGGGGCCATAACAAATGCTATGTTATGTTTTTTGCATAAAAACGGGACCACTTTTTGTGGCCCCCCTTTTTGAAGCCCTTAATCTCCACCATTTTCAAAAAAAAGTAGTAGTTTAGAAAGTAGACTCGAAGCACTCTGATTCTTGTTCTTATTGCATCTTCAAATTTGGAGTGTAACTATGTTTAATTTGTCATTGACATTCAGAGTTTGCTGATTTCAGAAAAAAGTGGCATCTTAAGACCCCTTTTTGGTACCACAACTTGGTGCACATACTCACAAGATAAATCACAAGCATTTGATAGATTTAAGATCTTTTAGAAGATGGTAGAAAAGGAAAGTGGGTGCAAATTGAAATGCCTAAGATTTGACTGGGGTGGAGAGTTCACATCAACTGAGTTTGAAGATTACTGTGAAAGACATGGAATCAAAAGACAATATTCAGCCTCTAGGACACCACAACAAAATGGTGTGGTAGAAAGGAAGAACAAGACAATCAAGGAGATGGTAATAACCATGTTAAATGAGGAAAATCAACTGGAAATGTATTGGAAGGAAGCAGATCATACTGCAACATATACTCTCAACCGGGTTCGGTTAAGAACATATAGTAGAATGACATCTTATAAGTTGTGGTATGATCGAAAACCGTCAGTCAAGTACTTCAAGGTGTTTGGGAGCAAATTTTTTATCAACAGAGACATGGATGGTTTAGGTAGTTTTGACTCCAAGAGTGATGAAGGGATCTTCCTTGGTTACTCAACTAACAATACGGCCTACAAATGCTACAACAGAAGACTAAGAAGAGTCACTGAGAGTGTGCATGTAAGAGTTGATGAGAATATGCATAAAGGAAGATAAGCACAGATGAATTGGTATGATGATTTCGGTGATGAAGGTGAAGACGCTCAGTCAGACAATGAATTGGAAGAAGCATCCAATAAGGTCCCTAATCGGTATGTTCAGAAAAATCACCTGAAAGAGCATATTTTAGGTAATAAGAGTGATGGTGTGCAGACTAGAAGATGACTTGTTCGGATTGATGAACAAGTAAACTTCTGCCTCATGACTGAAGTCGAACCTAAGACATTCAATGAGGCCAAAAAAAGTCAGAAGTGGATGGTTGTAATGGAAGAAGAATTGTAGCAGATTGAGAAGAACAAGACTTGGGAATTAGTCCCTAGACCGACAAACATGAACATTATTGGCACCAAATGGGTCTACCGGATCAAGATGAATGAAGAAGGTAAGATTGTTAGGCATAAAGCTATAAGTAGAGGGCATTAATTTTGAAGAAACATTTGCACTGGTAGCTAGACTAGAATCCATTAGGATGTTTCTAGCTTTTTCATCCTACAAGGGATATAAAGTGTATCAGATGGATGTAAAATTTGCCTTTCTCAATGGAAATCTAGAAGAAGAAGTGTATATGGAGCAACCAAAAGGTTTTTTGTTACATGATGATGAAACCTTCATGTGTCGGCTGAAGAAGGCTTTGTATGGTTTGGAGCAAGATCCTAGAGCTTGGTATTCTAGGCTAGACAAGTACCTAAAGGAGCAGGGATTCAACAAGGGAAATGCTGACAACAACCTATACATCAAAGCAGATGGAAACCATATGATCATTGTGGTAGTGTATGTAGATGACATCATATTTTGTGGCAACAAGGATACCCTTTACGAGGATTTTGCTGATCAAATGCAATCAGAGTTTGAAATGTCAATGCTTGGTGAGTTGACATACTTCCTTGGTTTGTAGATTTCACAACATGAAAAGGGGATATTCATCTCTCAAACCAAGTATTCAAAAGACATGATGAAGAAGCTTCAAATGGAGGACAACAAACTTGTGAGTACTCCCATGGTAATCGGATGCAAGCTGAGCAAAAATGACGAGTCATCGGTAGTAGATTAGACCTTGTTTAGATCCATGATAGGCACCTTGCTATACTTAACAACATCTAGACCGAATATAGTGCATGCAATATGCATGGTGGCTAGGTTTCAAGCAGTACCAAAACACTCACATATGAATGCAGTAAGAAGAATTTTTAGGTACCTGCATGAGACACTCAACTATGGATTATGGTACCATAGGAAAGGAGAAATCACTTTGGAAGCATATACTGATGTTGATTGGGCATGTTGCATTGATGATTGAAAGCGCACAAGTGCTGGTGCATTCTTCCTAGGTGACCGGTTAGACTCATGGCATAGCGATTATGTGGGACTTCATTTTCCTTTTTAAGGACTTTATAGGTTTAGGGCTTATTGATGTGAATGAATAAGAAATTATGCTATGCACAAAATAGATTTTCCATAGATGGTTGGAGTTTGTGATGGTAATGAAAATTTGAATGTTTTTTGCTATTTGATTGTATCACATTTGATTCTTCATGAGGGAGAATGTTCTAGGATGAACTTAGTCTCTATTCATATGAAATAAATATTTGGGAATGGATTTGGTTTTAATTTTTGTGTGATCTTACATGTTTCTATTGAAATTATTGGCACTTCTAATTTTTAAGATTATGGAAGGCATGCAAATTCATTAGCCTGTGGCTCATTGGAGTGGAGATCATTTTATACTAGTTTATCTATCAACCAACAATTATTATGGTGTTCTCCCTATTGGAATCAAGTAACACTAAGAGGGGGGGTGAATCAGTGTTCCACAATTTTTAACTTTGACAATATATTCATTAAACCACCTAATGCATATGAAGGAAATTAAAGTGCAGAAACACAAAGCAAAGATCAACAATGTCATAACACCAATATTTTTACATGGAAACCCGACCAAGGTAAAAATCACAAGTGGGATTCAAACCCACAATATTAGTATACACTATTAAAAGTATAAAAATATTACATAGGGGAATGTACATGCATTCAAGCACACTACCTAGAGCTCACTACTCAATTTACAAATAAGGGTAACAACAAAGAAGGCTCATTTCCTTACAAAATGTTTGCAAGAGATTATAATGAAGGTTTAACTATGAAGTAGCATCAGTAAATGCCTGGATATAGTTTCAGTTAAGCACAAAACATATTCTTACTCTGCTATAGAAAAATGCTTTGTTTTGATATTTTGCAGCATACAGAAGCACTAATCTTCACCTTGCACATGTGAAATTGCACATCCTTGCTTATACACACATCCTACACAATCATCGAATACCAAAATGATCAAATAGATCTCTCTTATATATCTGCATCATCGGTTTGAGTCACCACCACATCGACCCAAAAACTGCATAACACACAACATGAAACATGTACACAAGTCGACTCAAACCGATCCAAAAAAAATTAAGCGGACCAAAAAAAAAATCCCACACGCTTCCCACAAGTTGTCTTACCAACACTGAACACACAATCAACCACAAAATCGATCCACAAGATCTGCAAAATAAATCATCACATGTTACCATAGATAACCACTGTTCTAACTAAAGACATGATTATCAGACCTTCTAACTTGCACAAAACTTATCATCGGAGGCCAAAAACTTGGAATAAGGTAAATTGCATATTCATAATACATCTCCCAAATCCGCAAGGAAAAATACTCAACCAAAATAATCTGCAAACCAGAATATTGTACACTTTGCCGGTTACCCTGTTCATCTTATCGGACCTTACTGGACTTAAGAAATCTTCACTCAATCTTCCAAAATGATGAAAACATGAAGAGCAGATCCCAATTCTGATATGAGTTGCCATCAATGACAAATTCTCAACATACATGCAGTGTCTCTTGCCAAAAATTTCCCCCTTTGACATTGATGGAAACATTGAGTGAAAAATGACTAAGTGTCGGATTAAAACCAAAAAATATATACACTACAACCAAAAATCAGATCACTAGATTTCAAAGAATCAAATAATTAAGGAAATCCCCCTTAGATTGACATTTTTCACTCCTATACACCCCCCCTTTGACATCAATGACAAAGGTAAGATACTAGAAATCAGGAATTGAGGCCAAAAATGTTGTATAGTCTTCATAAAAATTTGAAGATATCTGCATATAGGTTTTTCAAAGAGTCCAAGTAACTATCCCAAGCCTTTTGCAGATTCTCAAAAACTATTATAAACCCTCTAAGAAGATAAGACTATGGTTCTACGGTCTTGAGATCATCTGGATCACCTATCTTGAGAGCACTCTAAGCATCTTGAAGAACATTTAGCATTACATCAAACTTAGGGACAATATGACTCATAAGCTCTCCAACTCTACCAATTATCATTTCCCGATCATAGCTCAAACATAGAATCTTCTCAAGCAATGAAATTACCTGATTTTCATGCTGGCTTAAAGAATTTGACACTGAATCAACTGAATAAGATAATATTTCCAATTAATCCTTGTACTCCTAAGACTTTTCAATATCCACAGTGAACTTGTTCAAGGATAAGCTTGATTTATAGAAGTTTCCACCTACGGTTATTTCATCTTGCATGCTTCTCACACTATTACTTAATGTAGGTCTATCATTTGGGATCACTTTTGTCAAAGTGCATAACCTTTTAGCATCAAATTTACTCTTGACCTTTACCTCTACAAATTTCTCAAAATATTCAAAATGGGTATCAACATAATCAATTAGACTTCTCAATTGCCTAGATGATGTAGCAGATGTATCTTTTTGGAATGAGTGCATTAAATTATCCAAAGTATTGACTACCATTTTCATCAACAAGATGCCTTCAGTGTGAGATTTTAAAAGGTCTTCACTGGCTTTGGCTTGAGCAAAAGATGCTAATTGAAGTTTTTGGATGGGAGATAGGGAAGCAAGATTGATTGGTCCTTGTATAAACTTTGGGTCATCAATGACCTGCTTACCTTTCATTCTCTTTGTAATGTCTCTTGCTTCAGTTTCAACTTCAACCTTGACCTCTATCTTCTCCACATTATCTTCTGTGACTGCTTCCTTTCTAGGTGTCGAAGAGATCTCAACTTTACCTGCTTCATCCACACCTATATCATTCTCCATTCTACTTTCTTCTAGAATATTGGCTTCCACATGTTTTGGTGATTGAATTTATGGAACATAAGTGACACTCATTGCCTACTCAATTGGAGGCTCTTTCAGAATTGAAGGTGTATCCATCTTGGTTTTCTCAGTTTCCAGATGGGAGTGATCTTGATCCTTTGCTGGATTGACTTCATACTGATTTTCTTGAAAAAAAATTGTCCAAATCTTCTTTGTTTCCTTAGCCACTTCATCAATCCTACTGAACATGATCTTGTTTACTCTATGCTTACTTCAAAACTTAGACTTGGCTAACTAGAGTAATATATCTATCTCCTCCTTAGTAATAACTGAACACAAATTGACTAATATATATTCCTTCAATTTCTCATCTTCTTTATTTGTTATTAATCTTCGAGTGTCCAAGATTTCATACAAACTCTTTGCAATGACAGATGAGAACTCTATCAAGGCTTTACCATATAGATTCATGTATTCAACTATGGCTTCTTCTAATGACCTTTTCCCACTTTCATCAAAATTTTCATACTACTCAGATAGTGATTTCAAATTACCATCTTTGACAATTGAATTAACAATCTGTTTTAATGTAATAGGAGGCACAATAGTGTAATTACCTTGAAGTTTGCCTAACTTCAATGCCTCATCAAGCTTAGATTTTGGCTTCTTGTTGGATCTTGTTCTGCTGGATGGTTTCTCCTTAGAAACCTTGGTGGCCTTAAGAGATTTTTCCTTTACTTCTGTTACTGCCTCATCCAATTTGGTTTCTTCTTCATCAACCACCATAAGTCTGAGTAATTTCTTCTTCTGCACTCCACCAGATGGCTTAATTGGTGATTTAGGCTTGGGAGGTTGAGAGATAGGAGCAATACTTCTGGTTCTGGATTTTGGCTTAGGGACTGCTATTGGTTCCTTCTTCACTCTTACCGATTGCCCTTCAGAGGTAATGTTTTCCTCTCTATCTTTCCAGACAACCCCTTTTGATATTCCCATGCTTTCTGCAAAAGCTTCAACCTCTTTTCGGACCTTCTCCTGAATGATTGGTCTCTTAAATTGCTGATGAAGTTTTAGGCTCTTCTCCTAGTGGGTTCTAAACCTTTCTTCATTAGATTCCACTAATTGGCTCAGCAAATGTTGCACATATAGTTCCAAAATTTGCTCATCAACTTCATAGCCCATTGGTAAAATTCATGAAATTTGGGGCTTCACTGCTTCCATAAGGAATTGATCAATTTCAATCATGAATTAGATGGTGTCAGTATATTTTTCCATAATAGCTTTAGGGATTCTCTCCATATCATTCATTTCCTCTTGAAAGTTCTTGGAATATCCCCATAGATTCCTGTTTTGGGCTTTAGAGTGACCAGAGCTGTAGAGATACTCCCTAATCTACATTCCCATAGGCCTATCAAATGCCCACTGTACCGGACCAACTCCCAAAATCTCATTCTTGAAATAGAAGAATATGCATAGAAGTAGGGTACCGTATTTAAAGGGGTGCTTCATATTTTCTTTTATCTTCTTTAGATTCTTGATGAGCTCACTTGGAAGCAACTCACAAAGATCATATTTCTTGTTCTCTCTTAACATCTCATATGTAGTGTACATTGCAGTACTGGATAGAAAGTTCATTTTACTAGAGTAATAAATCTTATAGCCCTATCACCATAGATGCAAACCATATGTCATCCTCCAAGATGTCATCAATAGTCATCACTCGTTTATCAAACTTTGACCCATTTGCATTGGTTACAATGTCATTCTTCACTATTTTTAGAGAGGGCAATGGACCAAATGCACACAACCCTATAACTGCCTGAATCATACCTTTAGTGATCTTGTGTGGCTTATCCAACCACATGAATTCATCATGAACGCGACTCAAAATATACTGGATCCACTCCTACTCATACGCCACTGGAAACTTCAAAAATTGAATAAAACCCTTGCTTTATAGTTCTTGAAATTCAGGTTTCAACATGGAAAATTGATCGGGTAACTGGTTGTTGAAAAGATTCAACAGTTGGGAGTTTCCCAATTCTTTAATCAAACCATGAGTGTAAACCCTTATATCTTCAATGTGTACCACTCCATGGGGTACAAATGAAAAATCACTCTTTAGATCATCCTCCATCGAAATGAATGGATGATTCTTAAAGTTGGGATGAGCACACTCAGTGATATTGACAACCAGAGGGGTTGTTGCAGTACTGGATGCAACCATTCTTACTGATTCAAATTTCAAACTTGAACCGAAAGAGGGTTTTCACTAATAAATAACTTTGATGTCAGATTACTTTTACTCACCAAATCTCTTCAAAAATCAATAGCACCAAAGTTTGCTTGATATCCTTCTTCGCAGAGCTCTCTATACTTCTTCTCTTCAATCGAAAAATGAGAAATGAAGAGGAAAAGTTACCTTTTACTCTTCGCAAACCTAAATTTTAACTGCAACAAATGAACTCTACCTTAATTCTTCTAGATGCTCTATATCTGGCAGAATTTCTTAATCAAATCTTGAAATAGGTTCAAATCTTCAGAAAATCTACCACAAACATTTGCAATCATAAATACTTATGCAACCTGTTGGAAATAGGCACAGATTTTCAAATAGGGGTTTTGAAATATTTGCTTTATAACTCCCCCAAGGCCAAATACCTAGGTTCAGTTACCAGATATAGTTACAACACCAGAATCAATAGCAGACTCACATCTTGCCTCTGAATCTATATTCTTAACCTATGATGTCTTCTTCATCTGATCTCTGATCTCCTCAACTTTTGTTTTTCCCTTCTCATCTAGTTTCTCATTCTTGTTATTGCCTTTCATCTTTTGAACCTCTCTTATTCTTATTTCTTATTCTACAATACTTAGTAATGTGTTTGGATTTGTTGCAAGCATAGAAAATAACATATCTTTGCATAGGTTAGAAATTCATCTGATTTCTTCTTGATCTGCATTGATTAGCAATATGTCCAAACATACCACATGCATAACATTTGATATTTTTCTTACCTTGAAGGCTATTCATCATACTTCTGCATACATTTTCCTTATGACCATACTTATTGCATTTGAAATATTGACCAATAAAAGATGGAGCATTATTGATCATCCTATTTCTATATTGACTTGCCATATGATCTAATTTATTACAAACAAAATAGTTGCCATTGAATTTACGAGCATTAGGTTATCTTACCGGAGGCCTTCTTGAGTTGTTCTTCTGCTGTTGAGTCTTAGGATTGCTTTGACTAAAACTAGATCTTTATTGTTTCTCATATCCAAGACCTTGAGTGTTATTAGGATTCTTTTGACTTGCAAGCATTTCATCAAGTTTAGCTGAATTGATCTGGAACTTCTACTTGTATTCATTTGCAACTTCAAGATCATATCTAATAAGAATGAGCTACCTTTAAATATCTTCCTCATGTTGTATGTATACACATAAAAATTGGCTATGAGCAATTAAATAAATATTTTATATTTATTTAATGATTATTCTTCTATTAAATAGTTAATTTGAAAAGATTAATTTATTTAATTCATTTTCGTGTCTTTCTATTAATTAATATTGTATTAATTAATTCATTTATCCTATTCTTCTAATTAATTAAATATCTAATATTTAATTATCTCCTTCAAATAATTAAATATCCAATATTTAATAGTTATTCTCCTGTCCTATAGTCTCAAATATTAAATAATTTCTTAAATTATTTAAATCCCTTTTCCAACTCACCCTCCATCTCCACTTAATCTTCCCTTTGCCAACTCATCAAACATGTGGCTAAAAAAATTAATATTTCTTAAATATTAATTCATCATTTATCTTCAACTTCCAAAATTAATGAAAATTGTGTACGTACACATATTTCATAACCATTTCCTATATTCTCTCCAACACCCCCTACATCTTAGGAAGGACTTGAGTCCACTTGTCTTATCATGCCTATATCTTCTCCAACCATCCCTAGATTCCCTTAGTCAGCAACTCAGTCAAGGTGAGATGAATGACACTTGTCTTCTCCTTCTCCCTTTCTCTCAACCTTCACCTTTGTTCACAGCCATTCAAATCTGCAGATCTGATCATGACCGTTGATTTAAGCCACATCATCCAATCCTCTCAAGGTGTATAAAATCAAGAGCTTTAGTTGAGAGAGAGTTAGTCTTCAAATCAATCTTATGCATCTGTGAGTTTTTGAAGCAAATAGAAAATAGCAAATAGTAATAGCGATAGCAATTATCATATAGCATAATCATGTAGTATTTGCATATCATAGTATCAGTTAACTACAAGTTATCAATCCATTCTTCATATGCCATCTTGGAAGCCATCAGTGCATTATCTGAGAGCACACCATTTGCAACCAGGAATAGTGGAGTTAGGACACAATGAGACATAAATCATGAAGGTAAAACTAATGTTTTATTTTAATATGTATTTTATGTAGTTTCATTGGTTGAGTTTGGATTTCTTGTAGCATTTCCATTTGTATTTTGTGAAACTAACTTATTGCAGGTAGCATTCTGAGGATGAAATTCAAGTCGACACATTTTGGCACCCACCGTGGGGCTCATAGACCTCACATATACCTTTAAAAATCTCACAAATAGTAAAATTAACGCATTTGTAATGCAGATTCATGCATGTTTAAATTCTGACAGTGCTTTTGTTCTACATGTTAGTGCATTTGCAGCATAGGTTAGCGCATGAGCATTTTAGGTTAGCTCTTTTGTCTTAACATTTGCACATTTGCATTACAGATTCACGCATTTGTATCCTAGGTTAGCACTTATGTCAAAGAAATCGTGCTTTTGTATCGACAGAGTAGTGCTTTTGTAGTCTAGGTTAGCGCTTTTGATCTGCAGGTTAGCACTTTTGATCTGGAGGTTAGCGCTTTTGAGCAAAAAGATAGTGCATATGTTAGATTAGCATTTCTGTTTATAAAACTGACAAAATTTTCTTGTAGGTCCGAATGTCCAAGAAATCAGATTTTTCAGACTACTAACATGCATGTGTAGGATGGTGTTCAAGGCAAATTTTATGCATTTCATCATCTAGTTAATTAAAAGTCTTCATTTGGGAAGAAATATATCATATCTTGTTCATCTATTTTAACTAAGAGGATGAATTGACAACATGCAACTTGCATTTTTAGTATTTTCTCTAAAAATAGTTGCACATAGACTTTTAAAAGGGCTAAAATGAACACCATTCTTGTTGGAGCAACATCTCCAAATAGGACTTTAGCCAACAATTGCTTTGAAAAGGTTAAAAAGAACACTTGTATTTTGTGTCTCGAAAGTGGTAGGTATATGCTCTCCCTTTAATTGGGTGACCAAAAAGCCAAACCCACTCTTTTACACTTTCTTTACTTTCAAGCAATTAAATCCTTTAGAGGACCTGCCTTCCTAAGCTGCCTTGAGGGGGCCAGTGAGAGGGGAATGACTTAAAGTGGAAATGGGCTAATACTGAGTCCTTCCAATCCACTATAAATAAGTCATGTTTGTGACGAAAGTCCCAAACAACATGTGTTGATAAGTTCATACCGACACTATGTTTCCCAATAAACCCTATGGAGCGTAACCACTATAGGTCGGGAACCTTTTGTATTTACAGAGCTGAAAGTGTCGCATGTATGGCCACATGACTAGAAGCCTTTACTAAAAACCACTTGTACTAGTTGCCAAAATCCTTCTAGTTGTTGGCGTAGGAGGTTGGACATCTGAAGCGGCTCACATACATACGGTTCTTAGTAGAGATATAAAGTTTGCCATGGGGAGTTTTCATGGAAACTGGTGCTTGGCTACCCCGAAGAAGTGAGTGCCGAGGGTGGAGCCAGTGGGGTCAAGCATGTAAATATCCGCTTTGAACAACGTAGCCTCAGGGGAAACCCCATGTTAGATTCAACAACTATTGTCTCAGCCTGCCATAGGGATTGTACTTGCTTGTGCATTTTGTTTATTAGACATTGTGTCTTCTATGTCTGTAACATGTTCCAAATGGTCAAAAATTGAAGAAAATTGTCATCTACAAGTGAGCAAAAATCAAACAAATTGCTGAAAAAGTTTGATCGAAAAGGGGAATACAAATTTTTTCCAACACTTGAAACACCAGATCAAAATCAAAGTGTCAAAACATCAATATCAAAATAATTCTTGAAGTAGGTTTGTCTCTAAACCATCACGTATTTTCAAACTAGCTCAAACAACTAGGTTACTAATCCAACAGGTTGTACTCAAAAGGTTCTATAAAGATCAACGTTTAACAAGCTATCGATTCAACTATCTTAAGTGCAAAAATCAACATCCTTGTCAAGTTTCTCATCAGGATAATCAAATCCTCTATCACAAAGCTTAATGAAATCTATACTAGGTTCCTAATCTTGGATATATCTTTCCTATTTTAAACCTAGGTTATATCAAAACCAAAATCGCACCAACATTAGAATCAAATAAACTTGTGAATTGACAAATGCTTATATGACTTTTAAGTATCACCTTAAGAAAAGAAAACCCAGTTATAAAGCTACTCAGAAAAGGATAAGATTCTTGTATATCAATCAGAAGATCTTATTGAAACATAGGACATTCCTACACCGTTTTCATCACTACTTACGTGGCTGCGGTACAGAATTTGATGTTGAAACTTTACAAAGATGTGCTTTTCAACAAAGAGATGCTTTATCCCAACGAAAAAACAATAGTGGTAAGATCAACAAAGGATATCTTCTTAAACCGATAATCACCTATTGACTTTATCCTTTGGAACTTTCAACAACTTTGAAAGAATCACATGCGTTTGGACTAGAGCCCAACACAAACAACTTAGAAAACAACAACAAATGGAGGAAGAAGATACTCCTATATTCCAAACTTTTGGATTTACCACTATTGACAAAGAAGTAGTCAATAGCACCATTAGAGACCTTGAGCAAGATTTCAAATTTGATAGGCTGATGGAAAAATTGTTAGCAAAACAAAAAGAAAAATATCTCTTGATGTTGGCAAAATCTGGAGCTAAACTACCACAAGACTTTAACATAGAAAGCTTGAAATAAGATGCGGAGACAAGTAACACTCAAAACATGGATGAGCAAAATAACGAAGATGTGAACAAAGAAAGTAATGAAGAAACAAGGAAAGAAAGGGATGACAAAAGAAAAGAGCGTAGTGATAAGAGAGCTCACGAATAAACAAGGAGAAACTATGTGGATAATCCATTATCAAACCTTAATTAACAAATACAAAATCTATAACAATAGATACAAGACATGCAAAATGGGACAAGTTCCAAGAAATATTCATTAGAAGATATATGCCTATATCCTTTTGATAAAAATCTGAATATGATACCATTTTCGCAACATTGCGAGAATCCTAAATATGACAAATATGATGGAAAATCTGATCCTCAAGATCACATTAGGGAGTTTTGTATTATGAACATGGAATTTGCTCATGATGAAACTTACCTTATGCGTCTTTTTCCCATGAGTTTAAATGGACAATCAATGGAGTGGTTTTCAAGATTATGATCTGGAATCAAATCCTTTGAAGAACTTGTGAATAGATTTATTTCACAATACTCCTACAATATAAGGAATGAAATAACAATGTTGGATCTCTGCAATGTTAAACAGAAGAATGGTGAATCATTTATGATCTTCTTATAATAATGGAAACGCATGTTTAATAGGTATCCCCGAGATGTACCTGATCAAGAAAAGATGGACATATTCATTGATAATCTTATTAGTGAAATGAGTTATCGACTAAGGATGCAATGTCCTCTCTCTTTTTCCAAAATGATCAAGAATGGTCTGAAAATAGAGAATGCAATGGTAAAGAAAGGAGAACTAAAACTTTACAATAATTCATACAACAACAACAACAACAACAGTAATGACAAACCCAAGTTCTGGTTAAAGAATAGGAATGTCAGCAATGAAGGGAATGGCGGTAATAGTACTACAAAACAACAAAAACCAATTTTCAATCTATCAAGTCAAATCCCAAGCAATAACAATCTAGAAAACAATAAAGCCAAGTCCTTTTTCTCCAATCCGCAGAGGAAATTCACAAACATTAGAGAATCTTTGGAATCAACTCTAAAAACTTTGCTTGCTAACAAATTAATTGTTTTACCAGAAGAAAGAAATTATGAACCGCTAGTCAAGCCTAATTAGTGGAATGACAATCATTTTTGCAACTATCATCAGAATAAAGGACACCTAACAAATGATTGTCAGAGATTGAAACACCTTATCCAAGATTTAATTGATAATGGAACCATCACAGTGGATAGCCATAACACAAACGAATCACACTTAGCTTTCAAAACTCCACTTCTGAATTATGAAAAAGGTGAATCATCCCAATTAAAAGATGACAAAGGAAAAACCAAAGTGAATTACACTTATACATATGATGATGTGGTGAATGTGATCATTGTTAATGAAAATCCATCTTCAGAACCAATTAATGTTATCACGAGAAGCAAAGCAAAGGTTACCTTTCCAAGTGTAGCGAAAGACCCAACACCCAATTCACAACAATACAATTTAGTAGAGCAATTACAAAGAATACCCGC
The DNA here is from genome assembly GCF_030272615.1 of Cryptomeria japonica. NCBI lineage: Eukaryota > Viridiplantae > Streptophyta > Pinopsida > Cupressales > Cupressaceae > Cryptomeria > Cryptomeria japonica. Next base: position 139,492,340 of record NC_081405.1, on the reverse strand, counting down.
TCAAATATCAATTCTGGAACTTCTCAAGATTTCACCTATGCATAAAGAAATTTTGGAAAAAGCTTTAGTGGAAACAACAGTTTCAAAAGATTTTGATGCAGATCAATTACAAAACATGGTAGGACACTTTATGGCTCCTCATTGCTTATCATTTTCTGAAAATGATGATGCATCCTTACAACATCCTCACAATGCTCCCTTACATGTTGAAGTCTCCATAAATAAAACTCGTGTCAAACGTGTGCTCATAGATGAAGGAGCTCACTTAAACATTTGTGTGTTAAGTTTGATAAAAGCTTTGGGATATTTAGAGAATGCAGTAGATCCGAAAAAGAAAGTAACCATCAAAGCTTATGATGAAGCAGAGTGTTCTTCTAAAGGAACTATTGTACTACCAATAAGAATAGGACCTATGGACAAAGATACATTGTGTCAAGTTTTAGATTTGAACCTCTCCTACAAAATTATTCTAGGGAGACCATGGACTCACAAGATGCAAGCAATTCCTTCTACATATCATCAATGTGTTAAATTTCCTCATGAAGGAAAAGAAATCACTATAATTGCATATTCCAATCAATATTGCAATAATTTGAAGCTCACACAAGATACAAGAGTTCCACATAACAGAGAATCTGTATATCCTACCAAAGAAATTCAAGAAAAGTTATGGGAAACTTTTGAAGAAAAGCTCAAATTAAATGATAAAGGAATGGGAAAGTATTCTTTGCAAAATTTTCCACTTTCCCCTAAGTCATATGGAAAACCTATAGATATTCAATCAAAGACATCAGGAAAATCAAAACATATTTTTAAAGCAACCTTTGTTAGTGCTGGAACTCTTGAAGAAGAAAATGAAGACAAAGACATTATTGGTTGGTTGTACAAGGATGAAGATAAAACTATAGCAACAACAACAGAAGTCAATATTCCCATAAAACAATATGGCAAAGGATATGAAATCATGCAAAAGATGGGATATGAAGGAAAAGGACCAATTGGTAAGCAACATCAAGGTATTTCAGAACCTATTTGTCTACACTCACAATCCACAAAATATAAATCCGGGCTAGGATATCTAAAATACAATCAAAAGCAACATAATCATCAACAACAAAAATGGAGGAAGAAATCAGTTTCTAAAGAAGAAAACAGGCAAGAAAAGCTACATCAAGCGGTCGAAATAGTAACCAATAAACAAAAGAAGCAAGAAGAACATGAAAAGAAAGAGGAGGAGATTATCATCCAAGGTGAAGAAAAATCTTGTCAACAAGTTCTGAAAATACAAACAAAGGTAAAATCTGAACAACATATTCCAGAAGCAGTAAAAATATAGATGACAGAAATTAGAGAACTTTTTGCATCATATGACATTCCAGTATGGTATAGTGGACTAATCTTAGATTAGGATTCAGAGACAGATTCCAATGAATATGAATGAAGTCCAGATGCCTTATCCACTACATCAAGTAAGAAACACAATGAAGATCAAGCAGCTATCATGAAAGAAGACTTGTCTATTGCAGAACAAAAGATGAAGTTAGAAAGAAGACAAGAGAAACTCAGAATTCAGAGAAAAGAGGCATATGCAAAAAGAAAAGGGAATGACAAAGACAGAGAACCAATGCCACAAGAAGCACAAACAAAAGTCAGATATGGAAGAACCATAGAAGAACTAAGAGATAGTCAAGTTGGATTGACTATTAGTCCAGAAGAAGTTGAGTTTGAAAGGAGATAAAATCTATTAAAAGAATCCACTTTACCATGTGCACAAAAATGTCAACTTCTAAATGCAAATGAGATCAATTAAGAAGGAAATTGTAGTATCAAAGATGTGCGTGTGGATATAATCCATTCATTTAAGGGACAAACGTTAGTTGAAGAACCATTTGAGTGTGAACTATAAAATGCTAATATTAATTTTGTTAAGACTAATTTGAAATGCTTGAGAAAGACAATTCTCAAAAACATTTAATCTATGACGGTACCTATTCTACGCCAGGTTATGATCATTATGTCATGAACATTGAAATACCTAATGATGACAGTGATTATGATTTACCCCTTCTGCATCCTGAACCAATTGATTGGGATAATTTAGACAACCCCGAACTGAATGTCTTTTCCAATGATCATGACTTAGCCGTATACCTTAACATTGTTGAACCCATCCATCCTAAGATATCTTCCATTGTAGAATCAAGTGATGTTTCTTGTAGTCAGGAGAATGCCAAACTCTTCAGTCGCAAAAGCGAAATAAAATAAGGAAAGAGACCTATTGTTGAAAACCATTTCATGGCAACATTAGATCAATCAAAAGAGAAAACAAAGGACATATCTGATGGTGAAAATCTCCTTGAGGCACCAACAGATGGAAATTTTGACATTCTTCTTGCATATTTTCAAGAGAGATCTGCTATCCTGATAGAACTGATGGAAGCAGTAAACATTGGTACATCAAAGGATCTTAAAATACTTCATTTTGCTACCTCACTGTCAAAAAAAGAGAGGAAATAATACAAGGAATTCTTTATGCAAAGACAAATAAATTTTGCTTGGTCTTATGCAGATATGCCAGGTCTTAATCTAGATCTTATCATGCATCATCTTAATGTGGATTTAAAAGCAAAACCCGTTAAGTAGAAACTAAGAAAGATGCATCCGCACATTGCTCTTCTTGTAAAAATCGAGCTAACGAAACTATTAGAAGTGGGTTTTAGAAGACCAGTTGCTTATCCAGAATGGGTCTCAAGTATTGTAATAGTATCAAAGCCAGATAAGAGCATAAGAGTCTGTAGAGATTTCAGAGATCTAAATAAAGCATGTCCAAAAGATGATTTCCTGCTACCAAACATTGATATCATAGTGGACTTATTAGTAGGACATGAGATGTTTTCATTAATGGATGGCTTCTCAAGATATAAACAAATAAGAATTGCACTTGAAGATCAAGAGAAGACGACTTTCACCTGTGCATGGGGAACATATTGCTGGAATGTTATGCCATTTGGGCTTAAGAATGCAGGAGTGACTTATCAAAGGGCTATGATGACATTTTTCTATGATATGATGCATACATTTATGGAAGATTATGTCGATGACATACTCACAAAATCTCACACAAGACAAGCACATTTGAACATTTTAAGCAAGATTTTTGGTAGGCTAGAAAGATATCAATTGAGACTAAATCCAAAGAAATGTGCATTTGGGGTAACCTCTGGAAAGCTCCTTGGGTACATTATATCAGCTCGTGGCATTGAAGTAGATCCTAAAAAATTTAAAGCTATCATGGAGATGGAGTCACCTAAGAACATAAGTCAATTGCGATCTTTACAAGGAAGATTGCAATCAATCAGGAGATTTGTTTCTAAGTTAGCTGATAGATGTCTTCCATTTACCCATCTTCTACATAAAAACATTCCATTTAAATGGGATCTAAAATATGAAGAAGCTTTCTTGCAAATAAAAGAATACCTTATGAGTCCTCCAGTACTGATATCACCAACCAAAGGGAAACCATTGTTACTCTATGTCTCAGCAACAAGTGTCTCATTAGGTGCTCTTCTAGCTCAACATGATGATGAAGGAAAAGAAAGAGTAGTTTATTATTTCAGTAGAACACTTGTTGGCTATGAATTAAATTATTCTTGAATTGAAAAGATATGTCTAGTAGTTGTATTTGCAACTCAGAAGCTATGACATTATATGTTGATTCATTATGTGAAACTAATAGCAAAGATAGATCCTCTCAAATATTTGTTGAGCAAGTCAACATTGATAGGGATACTAGCCAAATGGGTTATGATACTGAGTGAATTTGACATAGAATATGTTGACCGGAAAGCTATCAAGGGACAAGTCATCGCTGATCAATTGGCTGATGCACCTTTACAAAATGGCATGCCTTTGCACATCGAATTTCCTAATGCAGATATCTTGACAGTAAGTACAAAATTTTGGGAATTGAACTTTGATGGTTCTTATACCCAATATGGTTTAGGTGCAGGAATCTTTTTCATCACACCTCAAGGATATACAATTCCAAAATCATATAGATTATGCTTTTCATGCACCAATAATACTGTAGAGTATGAAACATTAGCTATAGGACTCAAAATGGCCATTGAATGGAATGTAAAAGAACTACATGTCTATGGTGATTCATAACTTGTCATTAATCAAATAAATGATGGATATCAAACAAAGGATGATAAGCTTATGCCATACAAATATCTGATAGAGGAATTTAAAGGACACTTTAAAGAAATCACATTCACCCAGATTCCCAGAAATGAGAATAAAGCAGCAGATGCAATGGCTACAATAGCATCTCTCTTGCAAAATAAGGAGAATTAATAGCATTGTGAATTTCTCATTAAAGATATCTTAACCCCTACCATCCAATCCCAACATACCTATCGAATTTGCCATATATCAGGAACTAGTGAGTCCTTATATGGTCAAACCTACCAATATTTGAAAGATCATATCCTTTCTCTTGAATTATCTCGTAATCAATGAAGAAACTTTATCCGTTAGTCCTCTCGCTATACTATTATTGCTGATATCCTATATAGGCATGGTCTAGATGGTACGTTGTTGATATGTCTTGAAAAAGAAGAATCTGAGAGAGTTCTTAATGACATTCATGCGGATATTTGTGGTACACACTCAAGTGGTTTAACATTGGCTAAGAAACTTATTCGTATGGGTTACTTTTGGCGTACTATGGAAAGAGATTCTTTCACCTATGCTAGAAAATGTAAACAATGTCAAATCGATGGAAATTTCATTCATGCACTAGCACAATAGTTATATCCTATGATAGGATCATGGCCATTTTCACAATGGGGCCTTGATTTGGTAGGAAAGATCAATCCCTCATCTTCTAACAAACATAAGATTATTCTGATTGCTACTAAATATTTTACTAAGTGGATTGAAGCAGTGCCTTTAACAACAGTGATAGGAAAATAAATATCATCATTCATCTTGAACGATATAATCTGTCGCTATGGAGTTCCTATGACCATCATCACTGATAATGGAAGACCATTCAAAAATCAAGATGTGAAAGAGCTATGTGAACAGTTCCATATCCAACATAGGTTCTCTACTCCATATTATCCACAAGGTAATGGTCAAGCTGAGGCATCAAACAAAACTATCTAGAAAACCTTGAAGAAAATGGTCAATGAAGCTGGAAAAGATTGGCACATTCAGGTAAATCCTGCTCTTTGGGCATACTAAACTAGTGTCCGCACTCCAACAGGGGCAACTCCATATTGTTTGGTCTATGGATCAGAAGCCATATTATTACCTATAGAAGTAGAGATACCTTCTCTACGTGTATCTTTGCACAGTCTTATACCAAAAGAAGAACAACGAGTCTCTTGACTCTAGGAACTAGAACTGATTCAGGAATGTCGCCAAAATGCAATAGAACATTTGAAAGTATACCAACAAAGAATGGTAAGAAGCTATCACCATAGAGTCAAGCCACATATTTTCCAGATTGGGGATATAGTTCTAAGAGAGAATCCAAGAAATTAGCAAGACCGGGAAAAGAAGGGAAAATTTGAACCAAATTGGTTAGGACCTTTTGTCATAGTAGCAACATATGGATCAAGAGCATACAAGTTATCTACCCCTAAAGTTGATTGGTTTAATGAACCTATCAATTCTATCCATCTCAATAAATTCTATGCTTGAGATATAAAGTCCTGAAAAAGAAAAAAAATCAACAAAAAGCATATAATGTCCTTAAAAAATCAACAAAAAGCATATAAAGTCCTGAAAAAATCAACAAAAAGCATATTAAAAAAAAAAAAATGCAATAAATTTAGATGGTGAAAAACTGGTAAAAAGGCGCTATCTAAGGAGTAAGTTCCTCCATCTATGAGATCGCTTTGCGCACCTATCCACTCCATCCTATCGCATCTATCGCTTCCATCTATCACAGTTTATCCATTCCATCTTTAGCATCCATTTGCTCTGAACTATTTAGCAAGAAATATGCATCCTACCAACAGTTATCAATCTTTGACATATTTGTCATAGTCACTATCTTGGATCTTATCAAAATCGATCATATCTGCATTTTTCTCTCGCTATGGTTTGGACCTTGATCAATTCATACATCCATAATAAATTTTTGTTTCCACTGGGGGCAAAATCCTCATTCTTTTTGCTAAGGTGATCTTTTGAATCTTTGAAAATCCAAAACATTTGAAAAATTTAGAAAAAAAACCAAAAACGCCTAGGGTTTTGAAATAGATAACGAGCAACAAAGCAACAAAAATCAAGGCATTTCATCAACAGCTGAATCGTGAAACTCAGAAACCGAAGAATCGATCAGCAAGTAATATGGGATTATTAGAGATCATTCATAAAGATAATTATATCAGTTAATGACCATAAGAACATGTGAATGACATGCAAGATTTAGTGTTTATATCTTGATTTTATTGCTAATAATGTACTCTATGCAACTCAAGAATGTCCATGACTAGAGAAGCTATGATGCGGCATGATTATTTTCTTTGATTGCTATCTGTGGTTTATCTCTTACTACGGTATGAACTTGTGTCAGGATATTATCGGCAAAAGATCAAGGAGGATGTTTCAAGTCATGCATGAAAGGGGATAATCCTTGTCTATTCTGCAAACAATACTCAGGTCAACTTGATCCAATATATCAAGTTGCTTGTATTAACTTACTATATCAAAATCCATGTAAGGAATACTCAGGTCATCTTGAATCATTATGTCAAGTTGCTTATATTTTCTTATAACATTTTAAAGCTCAATGATGAAATCAAGCACTGTTACAAGATAGCATATGAAGAATGGCAGTACAATTTTTAGTTAGATCATTTCATTAGCTCATTATTTGTCTGCATTATAAATCATTCATTTGTCAGTTGCATTATAAGCATATCATTTCATTAACAGATCAACGGTCATAAATAAAGATTGAGTATACTTGGATCAACGGTCATAACGGTCATAACGGTCATTTTAGAATCATTATCCATTTCATTTAGTTTTATATAAATCATTTGCATTAGTTTGCATTAAATTAAGTGAATTTTATTCTTCATGTAGTGTATCATCATTATTATTTGTATTATCATTCCATTAACGATCATTTAGTTGCATCTTTGCACTTAGACTCATAAGCATTACATAAAAACTCAAAAACATTTCATATAGATCATTTGCATTTACATCATCATAAGTATTAAAGCAATCATTCATTTGCATTTCCATATAGATCATTTGCATTTACATCATCATAAGCATTAAAGAAATCATTCATTTGCATATCATTTAAGTTAGTAATCATTTTCATTTGCATCCAAGATCATCAAAAAACTGAAAATCAACAAAAGCATTTATCATTGCATCATCATATAAAGCATCATCATAATGAAAAGAAAAGATCATATCATTATCCATCTAATCACGACATCATCGTAGATAGATCATCAAATAGAGTAACATGCATAATAAAGATCATCATCATATAGAATCCATGTCTGCATATAGATCATCATAAAAACAATAAAAGTCCAAGTATACAATGATATCAAATAAACAATACAAATGCCTCATCAAATAAAAATCAAGTCATGGCTGTCCTGTACCACTACCACCTGACTCTATTCATCTCTATGGCTATGGGCGAGATGATCCTCCAGATGCCTATCTCCCATGATCACCACTCCTCTGAGGAGGTCACATGACCCCACCACTGCTAGTGTCCATCAACATGGTGGTATGATAACTACCTGCTCTCTGGATCTCTTCAATGGGAAGTCTCCTTCCTAGCCCGAACTAATGCTCTAATAGTGTCAGCTGAGAGAGTACCTGATCCAACCTGCTGAATGTGATCAAGAAGGCCCTGAGTATCCTGTTGTCTCCTAATAGCTCTATCCCTCTCAGTCATAAGAGTCTGCACCTATGCTTGAAGCTGATCAATCTATGCTCTCAGACTATCAATAGTATCCTGCTCTGGAACATTATGCTCTAGTGCATCCTGCTCTGGCATATCATGCTCTGGTGCAACCTGCTCTGGCAAATCCTGTTGTGGTGCATGAACCCCAATCCCCTCACCACCAACCTGTCCAACTGCTGGAATCTCGGTTCGAGTAACTCTCTGAACCTGTCGTCTAATTAGGGGAACATGATCCTTAGGATCCTCATCATCTCCACCATGTGCTATAATAACCCTAGGATCTGGCTGAATCTGTCCAAAACCAATGCCTCTCCCACAACCCCCATCCAGTCTAGTCAACCTGCCTCCTCCTGTCAATGGCAACCCTCTTGGTGATCTCATACCTATCCTGCCATGGTCCCTCCTAATCCGTCCAACAGCTCTCCCACCCATAGGACATACTCTCTCAATCCTACCAGCCAGTCCAAATAGTCCTCCACGGACTCTCAATCGACCTCCCCTCTGTCTAGGTCTCCTCCCACCACCACCTCCATCCCCACCCTCATCTCCACCTCCCCCAGCCTCATGAGTAGCTCTAAGCTCTCGTCTCTATCTCCATCTCCTAGAAACTGGATCATCTGAATCATCATCCTCATCTCCTGAGCTGGGAGGAGGATTTGTTGGATCAGTAATGCGAGGAAATGGATGAACTAATATGTACTGAGCATAATCTGTAGTAACCCCAGGATCAAGAATGTGCAATCTCATATCATAAGCTACCCTCGAAGTAGCAACAAACTCTGCGCGAGCAATCTCAAATGACAAGAAAGGTCCCCAATCTCGTCTATCTCTGTACCACCGAGCATATATCGTCACACCAGTAGGCATAGGCTGGATGATACCAAAATGTCTCAAAATGCGACCAATCAATTATCGCTCAACAATGTAAGGAGTCCGACCAATGAGATATCTACTATGCATGATAAATGGTAATGTCTGTGCATCATCCATCCATGGCTCACAATCAAGATATGGTCTCCAAGTAATGCTATCCAATGAATCTAGCACCCACCGGCAATACTCCATCTTACCCAGCTTATGCTGAGTAAGGATACTTGCATAAAAATATACATATGGCTGTCTCTCTCCACGAACTCTGTGATGGATAGGCTGAGTGACAACAATGTGCTCCCAGCACCAGATCTATAATAAAGTGCATCTTGTAGACAAAATCACACTCTCATCATACACTACCTAATGAAGATCATGATATAAGTGTGCCAGCATGCAAACACCCCAAGCATATCGAGTACGATGCTGCATCATACTCAGGATAATCTCACCTCATCCAATGGGAAAATCTCGTGATCTCCTATTAGGACATATAAATCCTCCAATCAGACCAGCAAGAATAACAGGAAGAGCCTCGTAATACATCACCATATCTACCCATCGGATCTCTCCTCTACCAATGCTCTCATCAACAAACACGACTCTGCAAGTCTCTATCCCAACCCGATCCTGAAAATCATGCTGCACTAGCTCGCTAGTCACTTGGATGTGTAGAATCCTGTAGACATCCTCAAGAGTCACACTAATCTCACCCGTCGGCACATGGAAAGTGTTATGCTCGCTATGCCATCTCTCGGCCAACACCATCAATAATCCTCTATTATGTGTACTGTCAGGCATATACAACAAAGGGCATAAACCACAAGCATCTATGTGTCTAATCTCAGCGTGTGTCAACTTTGGAACTAAATGATGCATCTCGGTAATTTCTCCCGACACTGGAGAACATCAAGTTTCTGCTATTTGTCAAGAGAAATAAATCAATCATCAAATCATCTATTTATCTATAAAATCAACCTGAAGCAAACTACGAGATCTATCTATCAAATCAAAATTGAATCATCATCTATCTATCTATCAAATCAAATTGAAGCAACTTACGCTATCAAAACATTTTAAAACCTATCAATCATGGTTTTCTATCAATCACTGAGTTCACTCAAAACTCTGCTAAGCTCTCACATCAGAAACTAAATCAGTTTCTTAGAGTTACTCTATCAATCAAGCTAATCAAAGAAATCCAATCTATCAATCAAGCTAATCAAAGCAATCCTATCAATCAGTCTAGCAATCAAAGATATCTATCAATCTATCAATAACGTAATCACTTAATCAAGTCTATATTTCATCATCAATGCGTATTAAACATGTTAAATCTAATCATCAAAGTGATTTTTAACCTTTGCACTTATCAAAAACATAACATTTGAGCAAAAGCACTATCCTATTGAGCATTTGTGCTAAACTAGAGCATATGCACTATCTTTTTGAACAAATGTGCTAACTCTACATGCATATGCGCAAACCCATGCAAAAGCGCTAACAAACAACGCATTTGCGCTACCCTATGCATATGCGCTAACATCTTTAACATATGTGCAAGCAGAAAGAGCATTTGTGCTAAAACATGCATTTGAACTAAACCTAATTGCATATGCGCTAAAACAAATTGCAAAAATGCTAACCTAACACCGAAAAAATAAAAAAAATTGGAAAATTCAAAAACGTGCCTAAAAACATGAAAATTTGCACAAAAACTTGAAAACAAAGCTTAGGATAAGATACCTACCGGATATCCATGCTCGACAGGTCGCTAATAACACCGAACACGCTCAAATAGATGGTTCTCCATAGGAGTCACCATTTCGCCACAGGATAACAATGAAATTAAAATTAGCCTTGGTTAATTTTATATTTACTATTTGAAGAGTAATTAATTTCACTGGGCAATTTAATTTGTTTTTTAGAAATGAATTCAATTGATTGAATTTTTATCAAATTATCATGAGATTAATCGTCCCAACCAGAATTTTTGACAATTTCACGATCAATCTCCTGAGGGGGCACACAATTAGGATTTTCAATCTCTATCAGGCATTTTTGAGACTTGCTTTAATCTTTGAAACAATGTTTGTCTTGACATTATTTCAAAGAGGGGCAAAATGTATACACATAAAAATTGGCTATGAGCAATTAAATAAATCTTTTATATTTATTTAATGATTATTCTTCTATTAAATAGTTAATTTGAAAAGATTAATTTATTTAATTCATTTTTATGTCTTTCTATTAATTAATATTGTATTAATTAATTCATTTATCCTATTCTTTTAATTAATTAAATATCTAATATTTAATTATCCTTTTAACCAAGTTAATTAAATATCTAATATTTAATTATCTCCTTCAAACAATTAAATATCCAATATTTAATAGTTATTCTCCTGTCCTATAGTCTCAAATATTAAATAATTTCCTAAATTATTTAAATCCTTTTTCCAACTCACCCTCCATCTCCACTTCATCTTCCCTTTGCCAACTCATCAAACATGTGGCAAAAAAAATTAATATTTTTTAAATATTAATTCATCATTTATCTTCAACTTCCAATATTAATGAAAATTGTGTACGTACACATATTTCATAACCATTTCCTATATTCTCTCCAACACCCCCTACATCTTAGGAAGGACTTGAGTCCACTTGTCCTATCATGCCTAAATATTCTCCAACCATCCCTAGATTCCCTCATTCAACAATTCAGTCAAGGTGAGATGAGTGACACTTGTCTTCTCCTTCCCCCTTTCTCTCAACCTTCACCTTTTTTCATAGGCATTCAAATCTGCAGATCTGATCAGGATCGTTGATCTGAGCCACATCATCCAATCCTCTCAAGGTCTATTAAATCAAGAGCTTTAGTTGAGAGAGAGTTAGTCTTCAAATCAATCATATGCATCCATGAGTTTTTGAAGCAAATAGAAAATAGAAAATAGCAAATAGCAAATAATAATAGCAATAGCAATTATCACATAGCATAATCATTTAGCATAATCATGTAGTATTTGCATATCATAGTATCAGTTAACTACAAGTTATCAGTCCATTCTTCATATGCCATCTTGGAAGCCATCAGTGCATTATCTGAGAGCACACTATCTGGAACCAGGAACAGTGGAGTTAGGACACAATGAGACATAAATCATGAAGGTAAAAATAATGTTTTATTTTAATATGTATTTCATGCATCTTCATTGGTTGAGTTTGGATTTCCTGTAGTATTTCCATTTGTATTTTGTGAAACTAACTTATTGTAGGTAGCATTCTGAGAATGAAATTCAAGTCAACACGTTGTCTAGCATCTTTCAGGTCAAGCTCCAGTTTTCCATTCTCAGTCTCAAGTCTGTAGCATTCTTCAGATTTGTCTTTCGAATACTGAGCAAGCTTTTCTTCATTCTTCTTCCTTTCTTCAATCTCTTTTGTCAATCTTATCACAATAGCTTCCCTTTCATTCTTTTGGACTATATTTTCTCTAGCTAGTATATCACATTCTTTTGTCTTTTCCTTCAAGGCTTCTTCATCAATGCTCTGACTTTCCTTCTTCTTAAGCTGATCAACAAGTTCTTTTATCTTTTCCCTTTATTTGTTCAATTGATACTTCAATGTTTCAATATATTCTTCAACATCTTTGAGATTTTCTTTCACTTTCTGGTTCTCATCTTGTACATGATTAAGATCTTTAAGAGCAACAATCAACTACTTTCTAAGACTAGTGAAATCCATTAATTCTCCTTCCTAGATCAACCTCAAGTTGTTAGGCTTACTCCGAGGAACCTGGCTCTGATACCAGTTGTTGGAATCAAGGAACACTGAGAGGGGGGGTGAATCAGTGTTTCAGAATTTTTAACTTTGATAATATATTCATTAAACCACTTAATGCATATGAAGGAAATTAAAGTGCAGAAATACAAAGCAAAGATCAACAACATCATAACACCAAGATTTTTACTTGGAAACCCAGTCAAGGGAAAAACCACAGTGGGATTCAAACTCACAATATTATTACTTTGTTAAAAGTATAAAAATATTGCATAGGAGAATGCACATGCATTTAGGCACACTGCCTAGAGCTCACTACTCAATTTACAAATAAGGGCTACAACCTGGAAGGCTCACTACCTTACAAAATTTTTGCAAGAGATTACAATGAAGTTTGAACTATGATGTAGCATCAACAAATGCCCAGATTTAGTTCCGATTAAGCACAAAACATATTCTAACTCTATTATGCAAAACTGCTTTGTTTTGATATTCTACAGCATACCAGAGCACTAATCTTCACCTTACGCATGTGAAATTGCACATCCTTGCTCATACACACATCCTACACAATCATCAAATACCAAAATGATCAAATAAACCTATCTAATATATCTACATCACCAATTTAAGTCACCACCATGTCTGCCCCAAAACAACATAACACACAATATGAAATGTGTACATAAGTTAGCTCAAACTGATCCAAAACCAATTAAGCGGACCAAAAAGCAACATCCTTATGCTTCCCAAAAGTTGGATTACCAACCTTGAACACACAATGAACCACAAAAATTGATCTACAAGATCCGCAAAATGAATCATCACACATTACCATAGATAGCCATTGTTCTAGCCAAAGACATGATTACTGGACCTTCTAACTTGCACAAAACTTATCACCGGAGGCCACAAACCTGGAATAAGGTAAATTTCATATCCATAATACATCTCAGAGATTTGCAAAACAAAATACTCAACCAAAATAATCCACCAATGAAAATACTGTACACTCTGTCGGATACCCTGTTCATCTTACCGAACCTTACCAAACTTAAGCAATCTTCACTCAATCTTCCAAAATGATGAAAACATGAATTGTGGATTCCAATTCTGATATGAGTTGCCATCAATGACAACATCTCAACATACATGCAATGTCTCTTGTCAATACTCCTACCATTTTTTTCCAAGATAAGTCATTGGTAAATAATTATTCCATGCACCCCCTACATTTTTTGAGGAGGGTTTGGAATCTCCAAGATTTATTCTCCAAGATCAATTTTATTTAGCTCTCTTTGTAGCAAGCCAAAGTTGAGCTTCTTTTGAACTTGTAGATAAAGAAACCATCCAAATAATAGTGAAGGTCATGCCTTCACAACACTTGTACAAAATTTCTATGCATTCTACTAAGCTTTGGTGGAAGGACTTGATGTGGCTTCCCTCTATAAATAAATATAAACAGTCTTTCATAGGTGTACCTCCACAAACAAATATAAATAGTCTTTCATTGTATTTTTCTATGCTCCAAAAACTAAATTTTTGATGGTCCCTATAGTTTTGATATTTTATGTGGGATAAATTCTTTCAAATGATTTGGAAAATGATTGTCGATCCCACTTGGTTGTTCATGTTTTTTCTAGTGTTTTCTTTATGAAGGCCTTTTACAATTGTCTAATATGTCTTGGTCTTGATAATTCAAGATAACTATTTTGTGAATAACTTGAATTTTTATTATATTTATTTTGGTTGTATACTTGTATACAAATGACCCAACAATGGACTCATGAGTTTTTCTAGCCTATAATACTAGAGTTGTTTAATTGACATAATTTTTTTGGGTGATGACCTAAGTTTCCCATCAATTTATCTCAACTATGACGTTATTTCAAGTCAAAGATGCTTTTTTAGGAAATATAGGAATTTTCTACTATATTTACTAACTTCATTGTGGGTTTTAATTTTCCTAGTCACTCCAAATCATGAGCGACTTTAATTAATTCATGGAGATATAAGTTTAAGCCAATAAAGTTACCCCTAATATTTGGCATCTTCAGACCTTTGTTAATCATTAGTAGAATATTACTACTATCGGTTATTACAACAAATGGCCTTGAGATTCTCTAAAAGTATGCCACTCTTTATACTTAGAGGCCCCAAGGTGTTGGCCAACTTGACAAAGGATTACCTCTACTAATATGATCATTGTCTTCTCTTTACATTCTATTAGATCTAGGTTAGTAATCCCACAACAAAAAATACTTGAGAACTAGTGAAAACATAAGTGCTATTACTATAGATTTCACTTCATACCATAAGACAAGAGTATACAAGTTTTGTCAATGGTATAAGCAACTCTTGTGGGTTTTTAGGCTTTTATGAGATGATATAGATAAAAAATATATAAAAATTCTTAAAGGAAGTGAATCTATATTCTTCTTTTTGTGTTTGGGTGGATGACTTGAGAATTAAGGGGATGAAAACTATATTGGTGCCTATTAAAAAAGAGTCAAATAGCCAATATGTATCCATCGTGCACACTGAATTATAATTTGATGGATTTAAAATGATCATTTCCTTAAATGATGTAACTTGTAAATGACTTTCAATATGAACATTCTTTATAATCTAATTATATTTGGATGCACTCTCTATTTTGTCATAGAAGTACCTCTTCCACTTCTTGGTTAGATGACAATTGTAACAAAGCCAAAATGTAGGAAAATTGGCAAGGTAAGAGGTTTATCTTGTGACTAAATTTGTACTAGAATACATGAACACAATGGTGGAGATATTCAAATTTAAGCATACATATATATAATTATTAATCAAACAGGATTTATAGACTCAAAATTGAATTAAGATAATGTGCCTATAGGACACCAAAATACATAATTTACAATCCCTAATTATAGAAATAAGTCAAACTCTAAATTAAGGTCAACCTTGGATAAAAATCCAAACCTTTGAATAGCTACAAAGCTTTTCATTATAACTTAGGTGTAACTAAGATGAAATATTGACTTAGAACTCAAGCCCTAACACTGTTGGGGTTAACGAAAGGGTAAAAACTAACTAGACACCACACTCAATCAAATATTTAACTAAAGGGTAAAAACATATAATTCTCTAGTGTATAATTATGAATGTTCATTAATTTCAGTGGCTGGGATCAACAAATCCTTCTTAAGAAAGAAACTCAAAGGTTGATAAAAACATATTGATATAAAAAATGTGCCCGTTGTGAAAAATAAACAAACATATTCACAATCAAATCTTACCTATAAGGTATTGGGAATGAAGTTAATGTCATCATTCTATACTTTCAGGCCTAAGAATAATATCATTAAGGCAGTTGGTGTAATAAATTGTATCCTCTATATCAATCTCTATTGCAAAAGAAGCCACTGTCACAACCATTAATCAAAGTTTAAATGTTTAAATCCATACCATTGGATCGGATCTATTGGTAGGCTATTGGAAGCCACAAGGGATCTATATTGACCATACCATAGGGTCATTGATCAAATCTATCAAAGTTCATCACTTTCCTCCATCACCTAGTTGAAAAGTAAAGGGTGCACATTGAAACAATGAGGAGTTGCCACATGGAATGCATAGTCTCTAGTTTTAGAGTTTTTTCTTGCTTAGTGAGACCATGTAGAATGAACAAAGGTTCTCAAAACCTTTTCAACCCATAAAGGGGTACCAAGAACCTTGTTGAGATCTCACAAAAAATTAAAAACTATATCAAAACACCAATGTGTGAGAACTTTCTTACTTTCACATAGGTCTTCAAGAAATTCATGTTTCGATGGTTGTGTGTTTTTTGTCAACCTCTAGCAAGGTTGTGAGAACCTAATCAACTTCTAAAAAGGATATGAAAACATCAATAAAAATTAATCCAAAGCTTAAAAAAGATTAACCTTTTCACAAAATAAAAACTTCTAGGTGTGTGTAGGATCACGAGGGTCAAAAAAGTGACAATGTGAAACAAAAAATGTATTTTTCATTTGCCCAAAAATGCAAAGATCAGTTTAGACTTTTTACTTGGGTTGGGTAATAGTACATGCAATCATGGCAATATTCGTTTGAAATAGATATCCATTAGTTATCCCATAATAAAAAATAAAAAGTAAAAATATAATATATATTATATGTTAATATATAATGTATATTAATAAAAATGCCTAATATAATAATATATAGTATAACATATAATATAGTTGGTTAGAAATTGAGATATTTTTAAAAAAATCCTAATTCAGCAAATGAATAGTCATTTGCTCTTAGACAATAAATAAAAAAAATCAGAGCCATCATGGATCATTTGAACCCATGATGATGAAAAAACCTCAAGTGAAGGTAAGATAACAAATATCAAAGTCAAAATGATATTTATTTTGAAGATCCCTTAATCCATGTCAAGATCACTTGCAAAGAATGTATTTTATTTGTTTTTCTTCATTTTGATTAATTTTGGCATTTATTTTTTGGTTTATTAAAATTGTAAATTATATTTTAAATATGAATTGTAGTTTGTAGATTAAAATGTGTTCATTTTTTAATTTTTAACTTCAATCAAGTTTACAAACATGGCTAATAATCCAAACCCTATCCAACCAAATCATCCTACACCACCAATCTCTCCACAACCAAACCCTCCATCAATTTTGGATTTAATGAATGTCAATTTGATAAAATTGAGAAATATTTGTAAACTATTTTACAGGCACCCTCATCTATCCTTAGTGATAGCCATCTTACAGTCGATAATTTCTAATGTAGAAATCCTCACACACCAACACAACTCCTATATATTATGGTGAGAGGTCATGAAGAAACAACATGCTAATGGTTTTTTGTATGATGAGGTGAACAATCTTGACATTACCAAAGAAAAATTAGCCTAGTGATTCATCAATCCTAAAACTAGACAACCCTTCAATGTGTATAAGCCAAAATATTCTATTATATGGTACCAACATCAAGGTCTCTTAGATAACTTTTAGGATCGTTGGTGGATGGATTTTGAGAAACCAACCAACAACAATATCAATGTTCCTCAGTATTTCCTTCATAAGCTATATGTTGAATTCATTTATCCTAGGTAACCATGTCAACTACTTTGAGAGGAGAGATGTATAGGGTGTGGGTAGACGTATGTCCCACGATAGACCTTGAGCAATTTGAGTAGTAAAGAGACCTTATGTTCCCATGCCTATTACTCACCCACCTCGAGTTCAACACCCAAATGTTATTGTAGATGCATACTTGATGAGAATAGTGGCCGTGTTAGATTAGTGTAAATATTGTCATTGATGATAACCTGGTGATTCGGTTAGGACCAGATGTGGCATATTGGACAACAATGGAAATTAGGTATGTATGTGACATTGGGCAATAAGGAATGTACGATTTATAGGAGCACTTTCCAGAAGATCCTCTTCTTTGAAATATTGAGTTTTTCTTATCATGGTTGGTATCGAGTTCTGGTATTTGTTGTGTCTATTGTATTGCTAACTGAATAGTTGTATTGCATTATAATTTATGAATTCTATGCTCCAAAATCTATGACATCTATATCTTGAATATGGAAGTTGTTATTTCTGAAATTTATGTCTATGGGCCCGTATCTATGGTTCTGGTAGACCCTTGTTCTGTTTCAATAATTGAGGTAAGTGAAGTGTGTGAAGGAAGCATGTATAAGATCTATAAAGGCCAACTTGGTTACCCTATTTTGATCAAGACATATTTTAATTTTGGTAACATGTTGATTTGAGCAATGCTTTATTATATAAACCTTTTGTGTTTGACCAATATATTATCATGGTGTATGTGCTCACCGGTATATATAGAAGACATATGGATACATATGTATGAGAGTGTATGGAGTGTGCGAGCAATAGCAAGGTGAATAATGGAGTATGATGTATGTGTAAGAGTGAAGGTGTATGTGAAAAGGTGAGAGTGTAGTGTTGTAGTAATCCTTTACCGATTTTATTGCAAGAAATTGAGTGCAGACAATATTGTAGTAATCCTTAACGAGATCTGTTGTTTGTTAAATTGATAGAGTATAGATAGTTACTGATGCTCTACAAAATGGATGATGTTAGACTAAAACCTGTGGTCGTATAACACACAAAAACACAAGAAACAAAGACAAATGTTAGTGTTAATCAACCAAAAACTAGTCTAAGTAGGCATATCAAAAGAGACACTAAAAAAATGATGAAATATTTAACTATGGAAGCAAATACAACAAGGCATCTCCAAATGCCTTCTACCATGCTCTTAGCTCCTTCTCCCTTGTTCCTCTCCTCTCCAAGTTCCCAAATGAGTGTAGCTCTCAGTAGCTTTTTGCACTATTTTTGGATGTCTTATGGAGATTCAAGATTATGAAATAAAAAGCTCATGAAATGCAAACATGGACAAACTAGAAATGAGATTATTATCTAATCTAGTGTTGATTTTAGTCCAAAAGAGTAAATGTAAATGCTTATACTAAATTCTCTCTAAAATTCACTATAGGTTAAATGCATACAAGTTTTTCAGGATCTGGATTATGAAGAAATGGGCTCCATTTATAGGAAAAATGGAGCAATGGATTGTTGAGATTGAGCAATCTCAAGGGTCGGGATTGAATGATATTCAATCCAGGGGAGGGATTTCAACCCAATCTTAGGATGACAAGTGTCAACATGAGATGAGTTTGAGAGGAGAGGGAATAAGCATTAAATGCTTGACATGACTTGAGTGTTAATTTGGGAGTTAAGGTCAAGGTTGGGTTGAGTGAATAAATTCATTATTCAAAGAATAATGCTTTTATCCAATGGATAAACTCTTGTGCAAAGGTTAAAGGGGTAACCATGGTCAAAACAATAAATACTTGAGGAGACACATGGGTTACATGAGGGTTGAGTTTAGGGGTTAAAGTCTTTAACCATGGGTGCAAGTGGATTTAACCATTAATGGTCATGTAAGAGCCATAAGTGGTTTGCAAGACTTTAGAGGTTAAATTGTTGAACATGCAAAGCATTAAATGCTTTTCAAAGACTTTGGAGTCTTTGAGAAGTGACTTCAAGTTGCTTAGGAATGTGACAATAATTAGACGATGGATTAGGCTAATTTAGGAAGGAGTTAGAAGAATCTAGAAGGGGGTTAGGATTGCAAGTGGGTTTGGTGGGTGAGGGAAAATAGGATTTTTATTAGAATAAAATTCATTTATTTTAACAAATAGGTGCAAGTTGCATTTTTAGGAAAATGCAAGTGGGGGGGATTTAAATGATTTAAATAAATATTTTATTTAATAAATTTAAAAGAGGAAAGGGGTTTAAATGAAATAAATAGAATTTATTCATTTAATTGATTGTGAATTTGGTTTAATGAATTAATTAAAATAAATTAAATAATTTATTTAATTAATAGGAGAATGTTTGAAGATGAATTAATTAAATGATAATTTAATTAATTGATGGCTAGTGGTTTATTAATCAAATAAATAAAAAAAATTCATTTAATTAAAATGGACAGATTTATGTGACTACAGTTACAATAATCCTTTACCGAATCTGTTGCAAGCAATTAAATTGAAATAATGTAGATAGTGTTGTAGTAATCCTTATTGGATTTGTTGCAAGCAGTTGTGATGATAGGTTGGAGAAAGTGTTGCAGTGGTCCCTCACTAGATTTGTTGTAAGTTGTTGTTTTGATATCTGAGCTTATCTTGGAACTGACCTCATGCATTTGGAGATGGAATTTTCCTCATTTAACTTATTTCTATTACAGTGAGCATTCTGAAAGTGAGCTGAATTGTAATCAGGTAGTAAGCCACCCCTTTTTGTAAAAACCATATAATTGGTTATATTATCTTGAGAGTTAACCCTCTGTATGGTTTTTCCCATTTGGATTTTTCATGTATAAAAATTTGGTGTCTATCTTGTGATTATGTTTTCCATTCATTTTGCATTTGCTGATTCATATTGATGAGATTAACTGCTAAGGTTAAAATATCAATAAAGGTTTTACTGCTTTAGAAATACTAATTCAGTCCCCCTCTTAGTATTCCAATCCATTCAACCAATCAATAAATTGAATCAAAGCTTGGTCCCTTGATTGCTAGCTTAATTGCTTGAGGGAGATCCTTGTTGGTTGAATCATGGCACCAATGAATATGACCAAAGAATATCATCTGAATGACAAATTAAAGACAACTTTTGAAGATATGAAAAGTGTGGAATTAGAGAATGAAGAATTAAAATAAAATGTGAAGGTAGTGAATGAGTGTGTAATGAAGCTGAGAGAATAGATCTGAAAGTTCTAGTTGCTCAACATAAGGTTCAAGTTAATAATTAGTTAAAGCGGGCGAATGAAACGATTAAAGATTTGATGCTGAAAATTGAGGAAAAGAAAGAAGGGGAAGAAACTCTGAAATAATCAATTAAGTTGAAGACTGAAAAATGTGAGAAGCTAGAATAAGAAGTAAAGAAACTAAAGGCAAAAACTAAAGTTCTTGAAAGTAGAAAACATTTGGAAGATTTGATTGACATGTAGAAATCTCATGTAGACAAGACTGGATCAAGATTTCAAACTAGAGACTGTTAAAACCAGAATGACAAAGAAAAAGACAAAGAAGTTAAGGTTGAAGTAGAGAACAAACCTAAAGATAAAAGAAAAATACAGAATCAAATATGTACTACGAGAGGACAACTGGTTCATCAACCGAATGCACAAAGGTAACTATCATTTAATGGTTATTGTTTACAATGTAGTGAATTTGGTCATAAGGTTGCAAATTGTAGAATCTTTCAATGTTACAATTTCAAGAAGTTTGATCACAAAGAAAATTATTGTAGGAATCATGTTGTCAGTCAGAATCATTATCCGGTTGGAATGAGTATGATGAATAGTAACTTTCATGGATATTATCATCTATGCAATGGTTATGGTCACAAAGCTAATTAGTATAGATCTAGAATACATTCAACGAATTCAGTGCACACAAACATCAAATATTACAAGTTTAAGCAATTTGGACATTATGCTAATAAGTGTAGAAATGAGGTTGGTATGGAGAAGTATATGGAGGAAAATGTAGTCAACTCTAGTGAATCAAAGAAGAAGTCATGATATGGAGAAAGAAAGAGGTAAACAATGAGAGCAAGCCTGATGTACCAGAATCTGGTGCAGGAACCTCTTCCTCTAGTAACTGAGCTTATTGCTTTGGCTCAGGGGGAGCTATCAAGGAAAATATTTCATCCCCCCTCTTCCAAATTAGCTCATGTTGTGGGTCCAACATGACTATAATGGATATGTAATCTAGTAATTCAATGAATATGCTGACATCACTAAAAAGACACTTTTTGGCGGCAAAACCCTAGGAACTTGATTGGTAAGATAAGTATCAATCTCTAAGATTATTTTCTTCATTATGCAAAAATTTTTATCAATTGACACTTCATCTATAGCCAAATTGAACTTGTCACAATTTTCTATCAATTTCAACAAACCCTATCACAAGATATCACTGACTGAGAAAATTTTGGTGGCAGCAGCACTTCAAGTACAAGCAACCCAGGAGTTGGCTCAGGAAGAAGCAAAAGGCAGAAAATTAATTGAACACGGTTTTGAAGTTTTCAACCAGTTGTTACTAGAATTCCAAGCACAAGAGAGAGCAAGATCATCTAGTAAAATGGAAGAAATTATTAATTTTATTCCTCGGCACTATGATTCTTTATTGAAAATTTCATTGATAGAGGCCAAAGACAAATTTGTTGAGGCCCAGAAGAAGACATTTTTGTAGATGATTGAGTTTGACAAGGGTAAACTCCAAAATTGCTTGTAATCCATTGATGCAACATTGGTGGAGAGAGGTAGTATATATAAGACTTGTCTAGATTTTGATAAGCTCACAACATCCATAGACAAGCAACTATCAAATTGTTTGAACAATTTAATTCAGATTTCTAATTCTTACAACCCGATAGTCAATCTTACAAGTTCTTTGGATGGTCCAATTTTGGTAGTTATGGATCAAATTTTGAAATTGGAGAAGGATAGAGACAACATAATAAAGAGAGAAAATGAGCTCTAGAATCTTATTGGTCCCCGGTTGGATAATTTATTGTTTTAGAAGACTAAATGCATTACCAACATGGAAAAGGAGGATCCCAAAACATAAGAAGAAATCGAATATTATGCCAGTCTCCTGAATGGATTCATCTCCATTCTTGAGTCACTCGAGCAAGGTTGGGATACCTACTTTTTATATTTGAAGAATATGTATGCAGACATTTTGAAATTTGTATAGAATCGGACTATGTTTATAATTGTACAAAATTCTTTGTGGGCACCCTACTTTGTCATTGATGTCAAAGGGGAAGGAATAAAGTAAAAAATGTATATAGTTCTCAGGGGGAGCATTAAATGTATATAGCAGATTCTTGTATAGGTTAGGTGGTCATTGTCATGCACATTTAGAGGCAGATTTAGTGACAACACCATTTTTCACATGAGTGTTGCCATTAATGCCGAAGGGGGAGATTGTTGGCAATTAACACTCATCTGGTAAGGGTTAATGGCATTTTGCATTGTCATTGATGGCGACTCATCTACAGGTGTAAATATTCTATCAGGATTCATTACTTTGTTTTGTTTGGGTTAATTAACATTAATTATACTTATCCAACATTCACTTTGCTTCTCAACCAGCAAAGTCTTGATCCCGGTAACATGTATTTGGAACCCAGTAATGGATAGGACCCGACTAGGAGATCTTATGGCCCCAATTATTTATTTCATAGAATTTATGATAATGTATGAAGGCCGACATGATCATTGGGATTATGTTTGAGATTCATTATGATCCAGCAGCTGATAGGTTTATATTTTTCATTGAAGCCGACATGGTGGAAGATAGGAGGATATTTAAGGAGATCCTTTCAGTGATGGATTAATATGTTTTTGAGAATGCAAATTTTGGTTGTGAATTATTCAGTGATTATCAGTATGCATTTTGGTCAGCAATTAGAAGCTTTTGTATGCAGTTTCACGTGTACAACCTAACCGGTAGCAAAACAATGCATCAACAAACCAATACATAGTGAAGGTTATCAGAGCATGAACCAGAACTTATCGAGCATGGTCATATGCATCTTATATGTTCATTCTTCTTGTAATTAGTTTGTAATGATTTGTAAGTCAGTGAGACTTATCATTTTATGTTAAGCAGTGAGCTCTAGGCGGTTGGCCTGATTGCATGTGCAATCCCTTTCATGTAATATTAGTATACCTTGATCAAGTATATAGATATTGTGGGTATCAGCCCCACCGTGGTTTTTCCCTTTGCAGAGCTTTCCACCTATAAATATTGGTGTTATGGTATTGCCTCTTTATGTGTTATTTGGTGTATGCACTTTAATTTTATTTATTGTTAACTGGTTAATAAACAATAAGCTCATTACTATCATTACCAGTAGAACACTGATTCACCCCGCCCCCCCCCCCCCCCCCCCCCCTCTTAGTGTTATTGGATTCCAACAAAAAGAACTGTTTGAAGAGAAAGAGTGTAGCTAAAGAGAAAGAGAAAAGAAGTAGAGCAAGTAATCATGGAATCTGAGATGATCATCAGAGGGCACCAAGATGGTGTGCAAAAAGGTGGACACCCTCTCAAAAAACTTCTAAAATCTACTAATGTGAAGGTGTTATTTTTAAATTTAAATAACTCATTTGCATTAAGGCTCGTATTACTGAGCCTAAATCCAAGCCAAAATGCATTTGTGTTTTTAAAAATTAAAAAAGTGTATGGGTTTTTTTAAATTTAAAATGCGTACGTGTTATGTTTAGTAATAAAAACACGTACATGTTTTTCTTACATAAAGTTATATTAGTAACATGGACTTATATGCAATCCATTTAGCATTCCCTTAGTTTCATTAGCAGGATATATACATAAAATATAACATTTAAGTATAAGTTATATATATTTTATGTATATGTTGTTAGGATGTTTGAGAGTGGTTTCAGATCTGTCAGACTCATAATGAAGATTCTGGATTTTAGGAAATCTTATAATTTTTCAATCAAATTTTAGAATTAGTGGGCTTATATTAGTAATCAGTGGGATTATATCATCATTCGTTTGCTATCTCTCTATCTCATGCTCTTTGTCTCCCCTAAGCTCTAGACATATCTATTTTCCTATCTCTCTCCTTCTCTCTTCACCTCTCTATCTCACTCTCTCCTCTCTCCCCAAGCTCTAGATATTATAATTTCTCAAACATAACCAAATTTTAGTAATCACTAAGCTCTTTTTATTACTCTCTCTTTCTATTTCACTCTCTTTATCTTCATCTCTAGACCTGTCTCTCTACCTATCACTTCCTCTCTCCCCCATCTCTCTATCTCACTATCTCCTCTCCTCCAAGATTTAAACTTATCTCTCTCACCCTTCTTTATATCTCCCCTCTATTCTCCAAATACATGACTCTCTCTCTCTCTCTCTCTCTATATATATATATATATATATATATATATCTTCTCTCTGACTCCTTCCATACATCCTCATCCTCTCTCTCTCTCTCTCTCTCTCTCTCTCTCTCTCTCTCTCTCTCTCTCTCTCTCTCTCTCTCTCTCTCTCTCTCTCTCTCTCTCTCTCTCTCTCTCTCTCTCTCTCTTTATCTTTGTCCCACCCTCCAATGCTCTGTCTTTACTTCCCTATCTCCCCTATCCCTCTCTCCACATACCTCTTCTACCCTTCCTAGATCTATTCATCTTCATAAATCTTGCTCTCTACTTTTGTCTTTCTCTCTTCCTCCCTCCCTTCTTCCCTATCTATTTTTCTTTATCTCATACTCTTTATCTCCCCTCTCCTTCTCTCTACCTACCTATATTTTCACTGCTATCTTCTTGTAACTCCCCTAACTCTCTACCTCTTTCCCTTCATAGTATTATATACTATTCTCTCTCTCTCCATCCCCCCTTGCCCTAAATATCACCTCCACATCTATCTATATAATCTCTCTCCTCTTTGCGCCTCCCTCTCTCTCTCTCTATATATATATCTAGCTAGCTATTTAGATAAATAGTTTACGAGGGAAGTGCAAAAAGGTAGGTAGCTAGATATAGATAAGTAGAGAGAAATGAAAAGTGGGAGAGGGATAGATATAGATAGCGAGGGAGATAGTGTAGGTTGAGAAAAGGGTAATAGAGAGAGAGAGTGGGGAGAGAGTGAGATTGATAGAAGTGGTAATGGAAGGTTTGGGAGATAGAAAAAATGACAGAAATAGAGGTCTTGCAGGGAGGGAGATATATATAGAGAAAGAGAGAGGAAGAGGGGAGATAGTGATAAATTTAGAGGTGGAGAGGGAAGGAGAGAGATAGAGATAGGTGATATATACAAAAGTGGAGGGTAGACAGGGAGTGACAGAGAGAAGGAGAGGTATTTAAAGAGAGGCCAGGTAGATAGAGATAAGTGGCTAGAGAGAGAGTATGGAGATGGAAGGAGGGAGGAAAAAAGATAAAGGGAGAGCTTGAGAGAGAGTGGGGTGAGATAAATAGTACAATGGAGGGAAGGAGGTAGAGAATTAGGGGAGATAAAATTAGATAGGGATGAAAAGAGAGGTAGGTAGAGAGAGAGAGAGAGAGTATAGATAAAGAGTGCAAGAGGGAAGATACATACCCATAGAGATAGAAGAGTTAAATACATAAAGGGAGAGGGGAGATAGAGAGTATGGATAGATGGGTCCTTCATAGAGAGGTGGAGTAAATTATACCTGTAGTTCCCTTCATCTCTTTGAATACCTCTCCTTCTCTACCTCATTCCAACTCTCTTCTCCACTTTTATATATCTCACCTATCTCTATCTCCTTCCCTCTCCACCTCTCTTTATCTATTTCCCTCCTATCAACTTATCACTATCTCCCCTCTTCCTCTCTCTCTGTCTCTCTTCCTCTCTCTCTATGCATACATCTCTCTCTCCTTGCATCTACCTCTCTACTTACCCCTCATGACACCATATAACCCCTTTTAACATCCTAGTACATGACATGACCCCTAAGGACACCATATGACCCCTTAGGACACCATATGACCCCTTAGGACAATATGATGTCCTAAGAGATCATATGGTGTTCTAACACATCTCTGGCCTCATAGGACCTCATATGACCCTTTTAAAAATCCTCGTATGTACGACATGGCCCCTTCGAACACCATATGAGCCCTTAGGACAATATGATGTTCTAAGGGGTCATATGATGTTTTAACACATGTGTGGCCCCTTAGGACCCCATATGATCCCTCAGGACACCATATGACCTTTTTTAACATCTAGGTATGTATGACACGACAACTTAGGACACCATATGAAATCCTAAGGGGTCATATGGTGTTCTAACACGTGTGGCCCCTCAGGACCCCATATGACCCCTAACTACATCATATGACCCCTTAGGACACCATATGACCCCTTAGGACCATATGATGTCCTAATGGGTCATATGGTGTCCTAAGGGGTCATATGTTGTTCTAGCACATGGTCCCCCCTTAGGACTCCATATGACCCCTAACGAAACCATATGACCCCTAATGACACCATATTACCCCTTAGGACACCATATGACCCCTTAGAACACTATATGACCCCTTAGGACACCAATAAGACCCATTTTAACATCCTAGTACATGACATGGCCATTTAAGACACCATATGACCCCTTAGAACACTATATGACCCCTTAGGACACCAATAAGACCCATTTTAACATCCTAGTACATGACATGGCCATTTAAGACACCATATGACCCCTTAGGACACCATATGACACTTTGACATAATATAATGTCCTAAGGGGTCATATGGTGTTCTAAAAAATGTGTGTGGCCCCTTAGGACCCCATGTGACCCCTAACAACACCATATGACCCCTTAGGACCCCATGTGACCCCTAATGACACCATATGACCCCTTAGGACACTGTATGACCCCTTAAAAACAACATATAAACTCTTAGGACAATATGATGTCCTAAGGGGTCATATAGTGTTCTAACACGTGTATCCCCTTAAGACACCATATCACACCATAAGATATTATATGATACCTTTGGACACCATATGAACCCTTAGGACACCACATGACTCCTTTGGACATCATATGACCCCTTTTAACATCCAAGTATAGGACATGACCCCTAAGGACACCATATGACCCCTTACAACAATATAATGTTGTAAGGGGTCATATGGTGTTAAAACACATGTGTGGCCCCTTAGAACTAATACGACCCCTAACGACACCATATGACCCCTCAGAACACCATATGATCCCTAACAACACCATATGACCCCTTAGGACACTATATGACCCCTAAAGACACCATATTCCCTATTAGGACACCATATGACCCCTAACTACACCATATCACCCCTTTTAACATCATAGTACACGACATGACCCCTTAGGACACCATATGACATCCTAAGGGGTCATATGGTATCCTAAGGGGTCATATGGTGTTCTAACATATGTGTGGCCCCTTCAGACCCCATATGACCCCTAAAGACACCATATGACCCCTTAGGACACCATATGATCCCTTAGTACCATATGATGTCCTAATGGGTCATATGGTGTCCTAAGGGGTCATGTGGTGTTCTAACACATGTGTGGCCCCTTAGGACCCCTTATGACCCCTAACGACACAATATGATCCCCTAAGACACCATATGACCCCTTTACAACAATAAAATGTCCAAAGGGGTCATATGGTGTTCTAACACATGTGTGGCCTCTTAGGACCACATATGACCCCTACTGACACCATATGACCATTCAGGAAACCATATGATCCCTAACGACACCAAATGATCCCTTAGAACATTATATCGTCCATTAGGACATCATATGACACCTAAAAACATCATATGACCCCTTATGTCACCATATGACCCTAACGACACCATATCACCCCTTTTAACATCCTAGTACATGACATGACCACTTAGGATAGCATATGACCCCTTAGGACACCATATGACATCCTAAAGGGTCATATGGTGTTCTAATGGGTCATATGATGTTCTAACACATGTGTGGCCCTTTAGGACCCCATATGACCCCTAATGACACCATATGACCCCTTAGGACTCCATATGACCCCTTAGGACCATATGATGTCCTAATTGGTCATATGTTGTCCTAAGGGTTCATATGGTGTTGTAAAACATGTGTGGCCCCTTACAACCCAATCTGACCCCTAACAACATCATATGACCCCTTAGGATGCCATATGATCTTTTAGGACACCATATGATCCCTTAGGACACCATATGACCCCTCAAGGCAATATGATGTCCTAAGGGGTCATATAGTATCCAAAGATATCATATGGTTTTCTAACACATCTCTAGCTCCTTAAGAACCCTAACGACACCATATGACCGCTTAGGACCCCATATGACCTCTAACAACACCATATGACCCCTTAGGACACCATATGAACCCTAACGATACCATATGACCCTTCAAAACACCATATGACCCCTTTTAACATCCTAGTACATGACATGACCCCTTAGGATACAATATGAGCCCTAAAGACACCAAATGACATCCTAAGGGGTCATATGATGTCCTAAAGAGATCATATTGTGTTATAACACATGTGTGGCCCCTTAGGATGCCATATGACCCCTAATGACACAATATGACCCCTTAGGACACCATATGATGTCCTAATGGGTCATATGGTGTCCTAAGGGGTCATATGGTGTTCTAACACATGTGTGGCCCCTTATGACCCCATATGATGCCTAACAACCCCTTATGACACCATATGACCCATTAGGAGAATATGATGTCCTAACGGGTCATATGGTGTTCTAACACGTGTTGTCCCTTAGGACCCCATTGACCCCTAATGACATAATATGACCCCTTAGGACACCATATGACCCCTTATGACACCATATGACCCCTTAGGACAATATGATGTCCTAAGGGGTCATATGGTGTCATAAGGGGTCATATGGTGATCTAACATATGTGTGGCCCCTTAGGACCTCATATGACCCATAACAAGACCATATGACCCCTCAAGACTCCATATGACCCATAAAAACTCCATATTACCCCTTAGGACACTTTATGACCACTCAAGATACCATATCACCCATTAGAACATCATATGGTGTCCTAAAGGGACATACAATGTTCTAAGGGGTCATATGGTGTCATTAGGGGTCATATGAGGTCCTAGGGGGCCACACATATGTTAGAACACCATATAACCTCTTACAACACGATATGACCCCTTAGAACATCATATGGTGTATTTAGGGCTCATATGGTGTCCTAAGG
This sequence comes from Cryptomeria japonica, assembly GCF_030272615.1. Taxonomy (NCBI): domain Eukaryota; kingdom Viridiplantae; phylum Streptophyta; class Pinopsida; order Cupressales; family Cupressaceae; genus Cryptomeria; species Cryptomeria japonica. Next base: position 139,462,372 of record NC_081405.1, on the reverse strand, counting down.
GGTCATGTCATGTACTAGGATGTTAAAAGGGGTCAAATGGTGTCATGAGGGCCCATATGGTGTTGTTAGGGGTCATATAGTGTCCTAAGGAGATATATGGCATTGTTATGGGTAATATGGTGTCGTAAGAGGTCATATGGTGTTGTTAGGAGTCATATGGAGTCCTAAGGTCCCACACATGTGTTAGCACACCATATGACCCCTTAGGATATCATATTGTCCTACGGGGTCATATGGTTTCCTAAGGGGTCATATTATGTTGTTAGGGGTTATATTGGGTCTTAAGGGGCCATAAGTGTGTTAGAACACCATCTGACCCTTTAGAACACCATATGACCCCTTAGAACACCATATGACCCATTAGGACATCATACGGTCCTAAGGGATCATATGGTGTCCTAAGGGGTCATATGGTGTCATTAGGATTCATATGGGGTCCTTAGGGGCCACACATGTGTTAGAATACCATATGACCCCTTATGGTGTCATATCATGTCCTAAGGGGTCATGTCATGCAATATGATGTTAAAATGGGTGATATGGTGTCCTTAGGGGTGATATGGTGTCATTAGGGGTCATATGTTGTGCTAATGGGTCATATGGTGTCCTTGGGGTCATATAGTGTTCTAAGGGATCATTTGGTATCGTAAGGGATCATTTGTTGCTTTTTTTAGAAAAAAATAATATAGCACCAGGTGTGCTCCCTCTAAAATGTCAACTTTTTTTTGTAATTTTTAAAATCGCTCCAGTGAGAGATTAGCTAACACCATATAGTTGATGCTAGATTTTTCGGCTAAATTTTCAATGAATATATGATTTTTTACTACTTTTCGAAGTGACACATCTTTAAAACATAAATTTGAGCATGTTCCCCCTAAAAATTTGTGAAAACTAATCAAAAATCATTTTTAAAATTTTTTTGTAGAATGGAGTCTAGTTTGTAAGAAAGTAATTTTTTTCAAAATTCAATAAACAAGTAAAAATCTATGGTCAAAATACTTACATGTTGGTTTTTGACAAAAACCAGACACACGGACAAAAGAAATTATGGATGAAGACCTTAACATTATCAAAATTTGAAAAGAATTATATGGCTGGATAGCTAAGAGAGATCTAGATGATTTTATGGTGGTTTTTTCTATTGCATTGAAACACATGTAAACCTGATGGAGAGCATGAAAAAAAAGTGAGAAAATTTTCAATAGTTGCTAGAAACAATGTGTTAGGCTTGAGAAGGGCATCTAAGCCTTTGGGTTGGATTCCCAAGGCAAATCCAAGCCTTTGTCTTGGTGTTTTCCAAGATAGTACATTTAGCGTAGGCCAAATTTGGTGCACATCAAATGAAAAAAATTCAAAAATCCATTTGGCGTGTGCCTTATTTCTATTGGGAAAATAGGTGTTGTATACCTTGCATAATAATGCTTAATTGTAATATTTAATTTATTATGTAATTTCCATGGACATGTAATGCATTATTTTATTATTATTGTTGCACCTATGAGCATCTATATGGATGTGCAACATGTAGAGATTCCCTTGGAATATTCTTGTAACCATTTGATGAGTTGTATTGACACATCGGTATTATTATATTGTATTTATTTAATATTAGAGAATGTAATTGTGATGAACAACCCAATATTAAATGTGGGTCAAAGGTAGGTAGGAAAAATATTATATTTTATTGTCACATGGTTTTGATGTAATACCACTTGGTTGTTTTTGTGGGAGCTTGTGTTTATAAAAGCAACCACAAGGGTAGTTGTTTGGGTTGGTTAGTTAGCCAGGTTAGCATTTGTGGAGGTCAGAAAGCATGACATGGGATGTGTGGTTACATGCTTGTTCATATGGAGTGCTTGTTGATAGCTAGTTGATGGTTGTATTTCAGAAGCTTTCATAGTTGTATTGTAATGTTGCATTGCTGAATAATACAGGGTGAATGATGCTTTTGGAGTCCGAGTTTTTCCCTCATGAGGGTTTTCCTAGGGTATCTCGTGTCATATTTTGATGGGTATGTTGTCTATTATTTGCATATGGCTTCTATGTGTTGATTTGATTAAAATTTAAATTAGGTTATGTGGAAATTCTCATCAAGTTGGCTACAAGTTTCCTGACAAGTGATATCAGAGCTATGGTTTTATGGTGTTAGAACCCTAGGTTGAATCAATGAATGCATGTAAGAATGTAAGGCAAGACAATATATGAGGGTTTGTTGTAGGTTGTAGATTTGTGGGTATTTGTTGTAGATCTGGTTTTATAAAAAATATGAAAATTTCTTTTCTTTTGAAAATTTATTGAAAAATTAAAAATTAAATATGGTGAAAGAATAAAAATAATATTAAAAATAAAAATTATTGGGCTTGGGGGGTCCATAGCTCACCCCATGTTGGGAAAATGGTGTCTCAACCTTGCATTTACATGAGGTTACTATTTATAGTAAGTTTTTATTTTAGCACGAAATGGTGCAAAATTCTCCCCGAAGCTTCTGGTTGGCTAGGTAAGCACTCTGGTAAAGTTACGTCGCACGATCACATCTAGTTTTGAAGATATTAAATTTTTCATTTTGAAGGGATCCAATGAAAGGTTTAAATTTTATTTTGAAGACTTTAGAGGCCCTGAAATACCCTGAAAAGTGGGTGTAAATGGTGTAACGGTTTACGAGGCAACAGAGCACTTTGCAATCTTTTTGGTGCTTCAAATGGTTCGTCAATCGAACACACAGTTCTCAAGTCATGGCCTCTTGAAGTTTGTACTCCTGAAATAGGAAATATAAAATACATTGGACACATAAATAAGCTGTAAAAAGGGAGGGACACGTCATAGGACATCTAGAAGGGAGATAAGGTCATCTGCACCTTATTGGGTGGTTTTAGCCCATGGTTTCATAATATCGTTTGACGGTTTCTTGTATTGTATCTCCTATATATGAGGTGCGTAAGATAGAGGTTGTGTGTAAGAGTCTTATGGATATTGAGTTACCTCTTAATCTTTGATATTGGTACTCCTGTGAAGAGCGTGCTCTGCAAGTATATTGTAATCTATTTTGATTGCTAAATAGTATATTGGGCGACTTTTGGAGTGTGGGGTTTTCTCCCGAAAGGGTTTTCCCCACGTAAATCACTGTGTTATGGTTTGAATGTTATTATATTTATTTCTACTTTTTGTAATTGTGATGATATGTTTTAGTTTTTGCATTACTCTCCTCTCAAGGTTAGTGTAGGAAGTTATTCCGCTACTTGACTTCCTTACAAGTGGTATCAGAGCTTGATCACCTTTAGTTTTAGTTGTGGGTTGCTGAGTTTTTTGAACTAATCCAGATTTGAGTGGGAGCTTTTGCAGAAGACACTTTTTGACCTTGTTGCAAGGATTTTCAGATGGCAAGTTCGTCAAGGAAAATAGAGGTGGAGAAATTTAATGGAACAAATTTTGAGATGTGGAAGTAAAGATGGAAGATTTTCTAATAGATTGAGATCTATGGGATGTTGTTGATGTTATGGATGGAAAAGCCAAGGTTCTAATTAGACTGTGCCTAGTAGACTCTGTTCTGATCAATGTCCATGAAGAAAACACCTCAAATAAACTATGGGATAAGCTTTGTGAAATGTATCAAGCGAAATATTTATTAAATCATATTTTCTTGAGGAAGAAATTGTATTCCTTGAAGATGGAAGAGGGTGGATGAGTTGCAAACCACCTGGAAGCATTCAATATGTTGGTGGCTCAATTAGTATATGTCGGTGTTAAGATGAACAAAGAGGAGAAATGCCAGACCTTGCTTTGTTCTTTTCCCGATTCGTGGGATTCTCTTGTTATGGCTATTGGTAGTACTTCTGTTATTTTGAAGTACAAAGATGTGGTGGGTTCTCTACTTGGTGAAGAGATGCGAAGGAAGGTATCCCACAGTTCGAAGGAAGCTCTAACTATTCATGGAAGACCTAAGGAGAAAGGCAAGAAGAATAAGAAGCATGATAAGTCCAAATCGAAAGGGAGATTGAAATCCTCTGGAAAGTCCAAAGTCATTTGCTGGAATTGTGGTAAACTAGGTCACATCCATAAGGACTACAAAGAAGAAAAGAAGAAGAAAAAGAAAAAGGTCGATTCTGATTCTAAGTCCGAGAAGGAAGATGGTGATACATTTATTGTAGCTTTGGCGACTCATGCAAGTAATGATGCCTGGTTAATTGACTCAGGTGCATCTTTTCATATGACTACCAACAGAGATTGGTTTTCTAAATATGAAGAATTTAATGGAGGTAATTGCCGATCGAGGTAAAGTTAGAATCAAGTTTTCTGATGGTAGAATGAAAATTATTAATGGTGTTTTACATATCCCTAGTTTAAAACAAAATATGTTTTCTATGAGAAAACTGATAGATGCGGGTGTGTAGGTAGTCTTTTGTGAAGCACGATGTAAGATGATTAAGGGTGCTATGGTAATTGCTAGAGGTGTCATGTTCGACAGTTTGTATAAGCTAGATACATACACTGTTGAGTGTAATAGAACTTCTATAAAAAATAAATATGTGGAAGATTTTAGTGTTTCACCTTCAGAAAAAGGAAATGGATTTCGGGTACCTAAGGGTGCTCTTTCTTCTGAAGCAAAGTTACTTGTAGAGAAGACTATGTTATGGCACCAAAGGCTTGGCTACATTGGAGAAAAGGGTCTAAGGACCTTGAAAAACAAAAAATTTGTTGAAGGTATGAATGATTGTAATCTTGACTTTTATTTCTATGAGAATTGCATTTATGGAAAACAAAACTGCATTTAGTTTTACTCGAGTTCTCATAAAACTTGTGGTGTTTTGGATCTTATTCATTCTGATGTGTTTGGTCCTGTAGATGTTCCTTTGATTGGAAAATCCACATATTATGTTTCATTTATTGATGATTTTAGTGGAAGGATAAGGCTATATTTTCTAAAGAGTAAATCTAAAGTTTTCAATTGATTTAAAGAATTTAAAGCAATGGTTGAGTTGCAGACTGGAAAGAAAATTAAAAGTTTGAGGACTAATAATGATAGTGAATTTTGCTCTAATGATTTTGATAGATTATGTAAAGACCATGACATTAACAGACAGAAGACAACTCTATATTCTCCACAACAAAATGGAGTTGCAGAAAGAAAGAATAGGACATTGATGGAGAAGGTTGGGAGTATGCTGAGTGGTGCTGGTCAAAAATAAAAGTATTGGGTTGAAGTTGTTGCCACTGCTTGCTACCTCATTAACAGGTCTCCTACATTAGCCCTTGTTGATAAAATGCCTATGGAAGCATGGTCAAATCACAAGCCTTCATTGAGACATCTTAGAGTTTTTGGTTGCGACGCATATGCACATGTGCCAAAGGAGAAGCGAACAAAGTTGGAGAACAAGGTTGTGAAAGGATACAAGCTTTGGGACCCAGTTGCACAAAAGGTAATTCATATTAGAAGTATTAGTTTTAGAGAAATTAAGTCTCATTCTATTACATTGTAGCCAGAACAGACTAAAAAGGAAGATGCGATTCAATTTCTGTCTACACCTAAAAGAGATGAATCGAGAGCCCTAGATAGGCAAGAAGTTGAGGAGAGCTCATCTAGCTCTAAATCTTCAGAAGAGGAGGAAGAACCTCCAACTCAACTTATTTGAAGGTCTACAAGACATAGATAACCACCTCAAAGGTATTCCCCTTATTATTGGAGATGTATTTTTGCTTTGAATACTAATGTGGATGAACCAAAATATGTAGAAGAGGCATTAGTTATGAATGATGCAGAATCCAGGAAGATTGCTATGGAAGAAGAAATGGCAACTTTGAAAAAGAATGATACATGGGATCTTGTACCATTTCCTGAAGGATGAAAGCCTGTTGGTTGCAAATGGGTGTTCAAGAAAAACATTGGTTCAAATGGAAGCATTGAGAAGTATAAAGTAAGGTTGGTTGCAAAAGGCTACTCTCAGGTTGAGGGTGTTGATTATGGTGAGATATTTTCTCCTGTTGCCAAAGTGACATCCATTATATTATTTCTTTCTATTACTGCTACTTATGATTTAGAGGTTGAGAAAATGGATGTGAAAACTTCTTTCTTTCATGGTGATTTGGAGGAGGATATATATATGATACAGTTGGAGCACTATGTGGTGAAAGGTAAAAGTAATTTGGTCTGTAAATGAAATAAATCCCTATATGGCTTCAAACAAAGTCCTCAGATGTGGTACCAGAAATTTGATACATATGTGTTGAGTTTGGGATTTGAGCATTCTAAATCAGATCATTGTGTTTATTATAAAACTGATGGTGATCATTTCTTGTACATTGCATTGTATGTTGATGATATGTTATTCATTGGTAAAGGGAAAGGTATGATTTTAGAACTAAAGTCTCAGGTCGCTGCTAAATTTGAAATGAAAGATCCTGGTGCAACAAAACACATTCTTGAGATGGAAATTAGAAGAGATAGAGTGAACAGAAATCTATGGCTAGGCCAGAGTAAGTATGTGAATTCAATGTTACAGAGGTTTAACATGCAAGATTATAGACCATTGTGTGTTCCTTTTATAGTTGGAACGAAATTATCTATTGCAGATTGTCCTACATCTCCATCAGAGATGAAAGAAATGAGCAGTGTGCCTTACCAAAATGCATTTGGAATTTTTATGTATGATATGGTCTGTACTAGACCAAACATTGCCCAAGCAGTGGGAGTTCTATCCAGATATATGACTAATCCTGGTAGAGTTCACTGGGATGCACTCAAAAGAGTCTTCAGATATTTGAAGGGTACCTCATAGTATTATTTGTGTTATCATGGTAATTTAGTTGGAGATGTGATTTCCCTTGATTTTCATGGTTTTGTGGATTCAGACTAGGCAGGTGATATCAATAGTAGAAGATCCACCAGTGCTTATGTGTTTACTTTATTTGGTGGTGCAATTAGTTGGATGAGTAAGTGACAGATTGTGGTTTCTTTGTCCACTACTGAAGCATAGTATATGACATCTGCTCATTCTTGTAAAGAGGCCATTTGGCTTAAGAGACTGTGTTCAGACATTGGAATAAAACAAAGAGCCATGACAGTTTATTGTGATAGTCAGAGTGCGATCTATCTAGCTAAGAGCCCGACATTTCATGCTCGGACCAAGCACATTGATGTTCAATATCATTTTGTTAGAGGAAGATGGCAGGGTGAAGCTAGTTAAGGTAAGAACTTTGATGAATATTGTAGATTCTTTAACTAAGGCTATGAGCACAAATAAATTCATATGGTGTTCATAGTCTATGGGCCTCATGGCCCCTAGCAATTGATTTATTGTGTTGATACTCCCTTTGCTCTTGCAAGGTGTTCGACAAGTGGGAGATTTGTTGGGAAAATGGTGTCTCAACCTTGCATTTACATGAGGTTACTATTTATAGTAAGTTTTCATTTGAGCATGAAATGGTGCAAAATTCTCTCAGAAGCTTTTGGTTGGCTAGATAAGCATTTCGGTAAAGTTACATCGCAAGATCATAGCTAGTTTTGAAGATATTAAATTTTTTGTTTCGAAGGGGTCCAATGATATGTTTAAATTTAATTCCAAGGAATTTAGAGGTCCCAAAACACCCTATAAAGTGGGCATAAATGGTTTAGTGGTTTACAAGGCAATAGAGAACTTCACGAGCTTTCTGGTGCTTTAAACGGTTTGTCAATTGGACACACGGTTCTCAAGTTATTGGCTCAAGAAGTTTGTACTCCTGAAATAGGAAATATAAAATACACCAGACACATAAATGAGCTATAAAAAGGGAGGGACACGTCATAGGGCATCTAGAAGGGAGATAAGTTTGGCTACACCTTATTGGGTGGTTTTAGCCCATAGTTTTGCAATACCGTTTGACTGTTTCTTGTATTGTATCTCCTATATATGAGGTGCATAAGATAAAGGTTGTGTGTAAGAGTCGTATGGCTATTGAGTTACCTTTGAATCTCTAATTATTGGTACTCCCGTGAAGAGCGTTCTCTACAAGTATATTATAATCTACTTTGATTGCCAAATAATATATTGGGTGGCCTTTGGAGTGTGGGTTTTTTCTCCTGAAAGGGTTTTCTCCACGTAAATCGATGTGTCATGGTTTGAATGTTATTATATCTATTTCATTTTTCTGTAACTGTTGTGATGATCTATAAAAGTTTTTGCATTACTTTTCTCTCAAGGTTAGTGTAGGAAGTTGTTCTGCTACTTGACTTCCTTACACCCCCCACCCTTGCGATACATAGGTACCGATAGGGTACCTTCTTACACAGGCCCTGTCAGCCTATGGTACCAGGTAAGTATCACGATACCGACAATATTGGAAGGACACAGTCTCGACTAGTAACATTGATCTCGTGGGGCCACTGGTATAGGCCATGGGGAACCCACTATAGGTGGTGGGCCTCGCTCCCCACTACGGTGGGCGATAAATAAATAATAAAAAGAAACAAACAATAAAAAAATGTTTTTTGCCAATAATTGAAAACTTTGGAAATTATTTAAAATGCCATGTAAAATTTATATGCCTATGTGATTAGTGGGTTTGCCCTACCCAAGGTTATTTGAAAAAATTATTTTTGTGGGCATATTGGAGAAAAAAATTGTAAAATTATTTTTGATGACATATTGGTAAAATTAATTTGGAGTGCATGCTTGCATTTATAGCCTAAGTGGTTGTTTTCTTCTACGGAGCATATCTTGGGCATATGATGTCGTATTTTCGACTTCTTATAGTAGTTGGAAAGGTGATTTAATGTACTTCAGGATTATATAGTTTTTTTTCTTCAGATTTTGCCATTTGGGTAGTGAAATGTCAACTGGAAGTGGCAGTCACCTTGATGGCTTTGAGAGGTCATAACTTAAGGATACAAAGTCAATTTTTGGACTTCAAATAGTCGATGGAAATCTCTTAGAGAGTACTACACTTTGATTCAGATTTGGAGATGGTTTGACATGATTTATATGCTGATATTTTGACTTGACTTGATTATGGTTCCTTTTGACTCTATTCACAGATTCATGTGCCTTTTATTTTCCATGTTGTAGGCTTTTTCTCTAGCACAAATGCCTAAATCTGTCTTCCACTCCACAACTTCTTCAATCTACAGGAAAAATGCTACTAAAAGAACATGGTCTCCACCTTAAGCTCCTATCAAACTCCTATGTGTAAGATTTGGCTAAATAAATTTCTTTCCACTCAACAGTCTCTCCAACTTCCACTAATTCTTCAACTTGAGCCATTATAAAAATGGCACTCTAAACTCCTTGACTTTAATTCCTAACTTTCTATCAACTCTACATAATAAAAATATTGTAACCATACATATAAGGTGAATGTAATAAAAGGACAACCACGGCATGGTGACAAATAGACATAAGAAAGGTTTGCTCTGATTACAAAACTGCAAGGAAACACGGCAGGGACATTGACAAAACTGCTTCTGTGACTTAAGGAAATTAAAAATACAGCTGTATGGGCCCTCAACCATTGAAAATGCCCAATAAATTTACATCGTTGGTCGTTCTCAAAGTTGCGTGTTGTGTAAGTATGCCTACACCGAACCTTTGAAATAGGCAGTATTTCTCAACTTTCACGTCCCATTAATTAAGGAAGGTGTAATACAGCAGTCTACCTATCAATTCATTTGATCATTTTCGCCCAGTCTTCTTGTAGTCTTTTCCATGCGGGTTCGTCTTGTATTCAATTTGTCAACAGTCAAAAGATAATTTTGAACTTCCATTAGATTGAATTTTTACTGTATTTGACTGAACTTTCACGACTTTGCAATTTGGAGAAGTCAAGTCATGTAGACCATCGTTATGATTTTAATTATAAACTTGTATTTTGTAAGTTTGTCTAATGGTTAAGATATTTTGGAACAATCAAGACACCGTTTGTAATTTGGGGAAGTCTTGTAGGTCATTTTTGCGATTTTTATTATAAATTGATGTGTTTTTGTTTGTCTAGATTCAATTTTTTAATTATATTGTATGTTTTGGTAGCTAATTCATAATTTGAGAAGTCAACTCTTTTAGATAAACTTGAACATTCAAGAGTCAAGATATTTGATTGAATTTCTACTATGCTTAATTTGTGAAAGTCTTACAAAACACCTTACGATCTTAATCATAAATTTACTTTTTTTGTAAGTTTATATACATCCAGCATTTTAAATAATTAAGATTTATAACTTTCACTCCATTTTATTGAGCTTAAATGACTCATGAATGATTCGGTGAAGTTAGTTTTACAGACCACCTTTACAACTCTAAGAAGAGTATTAATGATTTAATTTTTATTTTGACCTCGAATAAGTTAGTTAAACATTAGTCGATCTATCAATTCGTTTCACATAAAAGTCATTAATAATAACCGTATGATGTACTTTACTCATTAAATAATAAGAATATTTTTACATGAAATTTGAAATAAAAAAACAATTTCAGGATTTAAATTGCTAACTACACCACAACAAAAATTTAAGATACTAATGATTCGAAATAGTTGTACTTTGAATGCAAGATCAGCTATTCGATCACTTTCACCCAGCCTTATTGCAGTTTTTTCCACGCGCAATCAGGATAATCGAACATTGACTGACTGCAATTCTTATCTATCTAAAGCAAAATATTCTTTTGTGTTGAATACAATGTTTGATAGGCACCACATCGTTAAATTCTTCATGCAGTTATTCCACGCGGAATTGGAAGAATCCAGCATTGACTGACTGAAATTCCCATCTTTGTTAATTTTCTTGTGTGTTGAACACGATGCTTGTTAGGCCTGCTTATAATATAGGCACCGCATCATTAAAATCTTTCATAGAGTTTAGTCGTTTCTTTCTCATCTCAATCTAAAGATTTTAGAATAAATATAGTGTAAAATTTGATCTCTTGTGAATAGGTTGGTTTGATATTTTTCAAGATTTATTGTTAACTTACTGTTTTAAATGCCTGAGTATTACTTATATATAATGGTAACGATGACGACTGAGAGAAGATGAAATCATTATAACTTCAGCTCGTTTTTGGTATGTGGAAGTGTTCTTTTCATTAATGGCGAAATTTGTATAACTATGTTAGTTTTTATTATATTTTGCAATTAGTTTTTTAAGAGTGTTTTGATACATTGACATTAATAAATTGTATAGTTTTGTATAAAGTTATGGTCTGTCTTATGTTATTTATTTATATGTTACTTATATTTTCATACATTTATCTCTTATTTTTTAAATATGATTACACATTCTCAAACATGTATCTATTTTAAAATGGATACTTATTTTGTTTAGCTTATATACCCATTTAATTTTAGAACAAGTATGCATTTTAGAGTGGGTACATGTTTTATTAAATTTCAAATTTAAACTTATAATGTTCATTGGAGGTTAAATTTTTATTTACTATATATCAATTTAAAATGGTAACAAGGTTTGTGGTGGGTTGTTATCGATAGACAATAAAATTTAGGTTACAATTTTTCAAACTCAGATAAGATAGTTTAAAAATTCTAACTTAAATAGTTTAAGATTGCAATATTTTTTCAATCAACTTTACAAACATGATATTGTTTATGCCTTGTTTGATGGTTTTCCGTAAACTATGAAAGACAAGATAGTGTCTTTGCGCAATGAGGAAACTCAAACAAATATAAGTATTCTAAGATATGAAGAAGTGCCCAACGAATATTATATCATCTTGGTAAGTGGAATCATGTTAGGACACAACAATGTGGGAAGAAAATGTGTATTCTTTCTTCTTAGCACTACAAGAAAGAGGCCTTCTTTTATGCAATCTATTTGAGTATTTGGAAGAACCCCAATATTTGGAGCAAAAAAACTGTTGGTTAATGATGTCTCTAATAAGCCTTTGCATGAAGGTAAAATAGTTGCTTCTTCTTTAATGGATGCACAACATTTTTTAATTCTCCTTGTATTTAATTTTTGCACAAGAACTAGAAGGGTTTGAATTGCAGCCTTCCAAAGTGGAGGAAGAACAAGATACTGAATCACCAATATGATCTGAAACTGGAAACTCATGGTGCATATAAAATATTAATATGCTTTGATCAATTGGAGCCTATGTGTTGATGCGTCGGTTAGATTCCCATAAGCCACTAGGTGGAGAAAATTGAGAGGACTGAAAATAATAATGTGAAGGTAAAAGTGCAGTGGTCTTCTTATAAGTGGGAGGAGTCGGTTGGGGGCACTAACAGTTTCACGACAAGGAGTATTTTTCTCGATAAAAATAGGTAACAAAAATCAACGATCAAGATGATTCACATCATCATGTATGTCTCCACATGGTCATATTGCTACTTCACTATAATTGCATAATATTAGACCGCATTTGGGCCAAAGACAAAACCAAGTAGCTCATCTAGATCAACAAGTTTGACATTAATGATAACAAAAGTTCATATTTTCAACAAATATTAGAAATATAAACATGCATGATTTGTAAGGCTTAAGACTGCAATGTAATATTTAGAGTGTGTCACGAATATATGAAAACAAATTCATGTAACCCCATATTTTACTTTTTCAAATCGAAAAGTGCATGGTACTAATTTAAAAATTGTGTACGTGTGTGTGTGTGTATATATATATATATATATATATATATTGTAGCGTCCTAAAATTGTGACACTTGCAATTTCGACTGCATTTCGGTCTTCACGATGGCGACGCAACACGCAACCTGAATGGAGACCCCAAAACTGGCTCACGACACTGAAAACTGCATTTTTCAAGCACCCTGGCCTGAACCTCCTTGCACCCTGCTGTCCCGGGAGGTGGGACCAGAGCGCCCAGCGCCCTGGTCCCTCAGGACTAGGGCGCCCAGCGCCCAGCGCCCTGGTCCCTCAGGACTAGGGCGCCCAGCGCCCTGGTCCCTGGGTCCTATTTTGGGCCCGGTCTCCTAAGGGGCTCGGGTCTTTTTGTTTGCAATTTGGAAATTACATTTCCTGGTCGGCCTAAGGTCGGGAAAATCAGTCTTTTAACCCTAATTGGCAAGTATATAAACTACTTTCTTCTCTCTCATTTGGAGATAACACATACATGAGGAGGATATATGTGAAAAGCGTGGAAACTATACTCAAGCATTCAAGCATTTAAGCATTCAAGCATTCCTTCAAGCAATTGATCATTTCAAGTCTCCATTCAAGGCTAAGTGTTGCATTCAAGTCAAGGATTCAACCATTGAAGAGGAGATCATATACTACATGTTACATACAACATACAACATACAACATACAACATCTAAACCTTCGCACATAAGGATACAAACATCCTTAGAACAAGGTATTAGTACTTGTTTTACAGTCATTTACATTTACAGCTCTTGCTCATTTCTTGGTTAATTCCAAAACCGGGGTTTGACCTAAAGGCAAACCCCTAATCCCTAACCCCCCAATCGTCTTCGCTTTTCTGTGTGTAGGTTGCAGGTACGCGGCTGAAATTGAAGATCTGGAATCCTTGTGCAGAGACGAACCGATCCCCCTTCGTTTCGCGGATTTTTCGGAGGACCGTGGCGCCGGGCGCCATCGTCCCGACAACTTTTGCTCAAATTTGCAGGACAGCATCGTATCGACATTTTACTGCTAATTCCAGGTCCGCAACTTCATACTGTATTCCTATCTCAGTTTATAAGCGAATCTTTATCACTTTCTATGCATGCTTAGCTTAATTCTCCTATCAACATTCTTTACAAAAGAGGGTAGCCTTGCTGTCTTAACCCTTGAAACACATTTAGCATCCAATCTTGCATTGCGTGGGATTGGATCTTGTGGGTTTCAACCCCTCTTTTGAATGTAAAGTCTCTCCCCTAAGTGAAAACCATCGAATCCTAGCGAACCTCCCTTCTCTCTCCTCGGAGTTGGAAGAGGGGAGAACAACTAGGGTTCGATCGTGATTTTCTGCTTTACATTTTGGTGAACCCGACGTGAACATCCTTTCTGATTATTCATGATTAGATCTAAAAATTGATTCCTTGATTACATTTCCATGTTTGATCTTTTGCAAAATTTTAGAGGTGATTGCATAAAAACCCTAAAATTTCTTTTTAGTAATTAAACTTGTGAAATGCTTAGTTGTTAATGTTTGTTTCAGATCTGCCCTTCTATTACAAATTATCAATTCATATCTGTGCTTTAATTTTGAAAATTAAGTGGTTAAATGTCAAAACCCTAATTTTTGAAACCCTCTTAATTCAACCTTTGTCCGACAATTTGACCAATCAAAACATCTCCAAATTACCTGTAACTTTGGATTCTGCAATAAAATCACAATATCCTTCATCCCTGAAAATTTGGAAAAAAGTTGCGAGGACCGTGTTGCACTCCGAGCGCCATCGTCCCCGACATTTTTTCCAAAATTTCGGGAGCGAGATCTTGCTGTATTTTCCTGCTAAAATCCAGAATTTTGGCTGATTTTGTCAATTATAACACTTTCAAAATTACAGTCAAAGTTGGTCTTGCGATTTCTTGGTCTAAGGCTTCTAATCATTCAAAAATTGTTGAAATTGAAATTTTGTGTCAAAATTGTGTTCTTACTGTCCTAAATCTGAAAATTGTGTTTGCATTCATTCAAAATTTCAGTGCTTTATTCAAATTCTTGCATTTTGTGACTTTTGAAATTAAGTGCTTAATTACAACAACTTTGATTTCCGCTTTCAAAATTGAATTTTGCGTGAAATTGAGTCAATTTTCAAATTTCAAAATTTGCATTGCTCTTGACATTCCCTCTAAAATCATAAAATTCAAAATTTCAGTTTCCCTCTCTTTTTCAAAATTCAAATTTTGCATTTTTCGACAATCTTGGTAGGGTTCAATTTCGAGATTGCAACTTTAATTTGGCCTATCTACAGATCGTAAAATCACTCAATTTCTTCAGATTAGCTCTAAAATCATCATACCTTTCATCCCTGCAAATTTCGAAAAAAGTTGCAAGGACCGTGTTGCACTCCGGGCGCCACGGTCCCGAACATTTTTTCCGAAATTTCGGGAGACTGTTGTGATTGCATTTAACAGCTTAAATCCAGAAGATTGGCTGATTTTACTGAAAATGCCCATTAAATTTTTTAAAATACAGCTGTATGGGTCCTCAACCATTGAAAATGCCCAATAAATTTACATCGTTGGTCGTTCTCAAAGTTGCGTGTTGTGTAAGTATGCCTACACCGAACCTTTGATAGGCACCACATCGTTAAATTCTTCATGCAGTTATTCCACGCGGAATTGGAAGAATCCAGCATTGACTGACTGAAATTCCCATCTTTGTTAATTTTCTTGTGTGTTGAACACGATGCTTGTTAGGCCTGCTTATAATATAGGCACCGCATCATTAAAATCTTTCATAGAGTTTAGTCGTTTCTTTCTCATCTCAATCTAAAGATTTTAGAATAAATATAGTGTAAAATTTGATCTCTTGTGAATAGGTTGGTTTGATATTTTTCAAGATTTATTGTTAACTTACTGTTTTAAATGCCTGAGTATTACTTATATATAATGGTAACGATGACGACTGAGAGAAGATGAAATCATTATAACTTCAGCTCGTTTTTGGTATGTGGAAGTGTTCTTTTCATTAATGGCGAAATTTGTATAACTATGTTAGTTTTTATTATATTTTGCAATTAGTTTTTTAAGAGTGTTTTGATACATTGACATTAATAAATTGTATAGTTTTGTATAAAGTTATGGTCTGTCTTATGTTATTTATTTATATGTTACTTATATTTTCATACATTTATCTCTTATTTTTTAAATATGATTACACATTCTCAAACATGTATCTATTTTAAAATGGATACTTATTTTGTTTAGCTTATATACCCATTTAATTTTAGAACAAGTATGCATTTTAGAGTGGGTACATGTTTTATTAAATTTCAAATTTAAACTTATAATGTTCATTGGAGGTTAAATTTTTATTTACTATATATCAATTTAAAATGGTAACAAGGTTTGTGGTGGGTTGTTATCGATAGACAATAAAATTTAGGTTACAATTTTTCAAACTCAGATAAGATAGTTTAAAAATTCCAACTTAAATAGTTTAAGATTGCAATATTTTTTCAATCAACTTTACAAACATGATATTGTTTATGCCTTGTTTGATGGTTTTCCGTAAACTATGAAAGACAAGATAGTGTCTTTGCGCAATGAGGAAACTCAAACAAATATAAGTATTCTAAGATATGAAGAAGTGCCCAACGAATATTATATCATCTTGGTAAGTGGAATCATGTTAGGACACAACAATGTGGGAAGAAAATGTGTATTCTTTCTTCTTAGCACTACAAGAAAGAGGCCTTCTTTTATGCAATCTATTTGAGTATTTGGAAGAACCCCAATATTTGGAACAAAAAAACTGTTGGTTAATGATGTCTCCTGTTGGTTAATGATGTTAAAATAGTTGCTTCTTCTTTAATGGATGCACAACATTTTTTAATTCTCCTTGTATTTAATTTTTGCACAAGAACTAGAAGGGTTTGAATTGCAGCCTTCCAAAGTGGAGGAAGAACAAGATACTGAATCACCAATATGATCTGAAACTGGAAACTCATGGTGCATATAAAATATTAATATGCTTTGATCAATTGGAGCCTATGTGTTGATGCGTCGGTTAGATTCCCATAAGCCACTAGGTGGAGAAAATTGAGAGGACTGAAAATAATAATGTGAAGGTAAAAGTGCAGTGGTCTTCTTATAAGTGGGAGGAGTCGGTTGGGGGCACTAACAGTTTCATGACAAGGAGTATTTTTCTCGATAAAAATAGGTAACAAAAATCAACGATCAAGATGATTCACATCATCTTGTATGTCTCCACATGGTCATATTGCTACTTCACTATAATTGCATAATATTAGACCGCATTTGGGCCAAAGACAAAACCAAGTAGCTCATCTAGATCAACAAGTTTGACATTAATGATAACAAAAGTTCATATTTTCAACAAATATTAGAAATATAAACATGCATGATTTGTAAGGCTTAAGACTGCAATGTAATATTTAGAGTGTGTCACGAATATATGAAAACAAATTCATGTAACCCCATATTTTACTTTTTCAAATCGAAAAGTGCATGGTATCTAATTTAAAAATTGTGTACGTGTGTGTGTGTGTGTGTGTGTGTATATATATATATATATATATATATATATATATATATATATATATATGTATGTATGTATGTATACACGTACACACACACACACATATATACATATATATGTATATATATATGTATGTGTGTGTGTATATATACATATATATATAAACATATATACATATATACATGTGTGTACACACACATACACAATTTTTAAATTAGATACCATGCACTTTTTGATTTGAAAAAGTAAAATATGGGGTTACTATATATATATGTATATATCTATATTTGTATATCTATATATATGTATATATATACATATATATATATATGTATATTTGTATATATATATATATATATATATATATGTATATATATATATATGAATATGTATATATACATGTATACATTTTCATATATACATGTATATATATTTATATATACATAAATATACATATATATACACACATATATACATATGCATATATACACATAAATATATGTACACATGCACACACACACACACACACACACACACACACACACACACACACACACACACACACGTATTTTCCATGAAACTTTATGTATCTCTACATACATATAAATATGTTTATGTGACATTTACTAAACTTGGTGACTTATATATTGAAGGAAATTTTTATATATAGAAGGGGTTTTGAGGAAAAAAATATATAATAGATGATTTATTTGATAGCGTTTGTAATTATGGCAATCAAACCTTATAAAATCTATTTAGAATCTATAGGATAACAAAGAAAGCCTATACCCAAATAGAGTTATAATTGCTTCACAGTTGCTAAAATTATGTCATAATATAATGAAACTCTACACAAAATGCATATAGTGATGCAAAATTGATAAGATAAGAGTAGGAAAATAGATAAAATCGTATCACTATCTACAAAATGTAAGGATAAATGACTGGTAGTGGTTTTCTCAAACTTGGAGAGAATGCATGATATGTTTAATCTTGGAATTGGTCAAAAAAATGGGACAATAACCCTATAACCATTAAATTTGACAATTATAAACTACAGATTCAGAATAAAACTAAACAATGTTCTATTTATTTCATATGCAATCTAATGATTTCATAGTATAAAGTGAAAGAAATTTTATCTCAATAATACTCTTGACAACATACAGATAAATGATGATAAAAGACAACAAATTGCAAGTAGGAATAGATAATATTTATTGTTGACATCAAAATGTATAAGAGTCATATACATGTATTTGTATATGTATACATTACTACATATATGAATGTGTATGTGTATGTATGTATATGTATACATAAAAAATACACATAAATATGCGTATACGTACATAAAGTTATGAAGGAGCATGTGAATAATGCTATGAACAATGAAAATGCTACTATTTATAAAATTGTAATATTGTACTTGTAATAGGTGTAAGTTGATATATAGAGGGTTTGAATATATGTGTATTTGATGTATACAATTTGAAAGCTTATCTTGAATAATAAGATGTAGGAGATAAAGATATAACTATACTATGATTAAAAAATGGACAATGTTGTTGTTGCTAAATTTGGACCCTTTATTTTTTAAATGCTGACTAAAAACAATTAAATTTGTATTACTCTAAATATTATAGACATTGAGTACATATAAATTAACGATATTTTGATATATGAAAATATGAAATTAATAGTTATTTTATGTAGCCCATCTCTATTTATGTATGGCACGACATTGAAGCTAGGGTGTACCGACTTGAATAAGTGCCCTTTAATTAGAAATGTGTAGAGGTTACTTTTCTAAGCTCTAAATTTTGGAGAGGATATTTTGTGAAAACGGATGAGAATTTGTTATGAAAATGATATTGGAAATTTCCTCTTATAAAATCATTTGAATGTGGAAATGAATGCATTAATTTATGGTGGTTGATTTTCAAACTTGAATGTAAATGAGAAAGAATCGGTCATTTCATATTGAAGTTGCCATTTGTGTCTCATGTGCTTGATATCTATTATAAATTGATTGAATTCAATTTTATATTTGGTTTAATATTATTATTTTTGTTTATTAGGGAGCTTTACACCATTTACTATATGTGAAGGTACCAATAGTAGATGGAGTTATTGTATGAAGATGTGAGAGGAAATATGGGAGAAAGCACAATTGATAGGCCATACAGTTAATAGGGGTTTTATATTATGATATATTGGGCACCATTAACTATGCATATTTATATGTAAATATGTTATTTTTTACGTTTTGGGCCACTTACTAATGTAGGGGATGAGCTTCTCAATCCATAACCAAAAATATTACATACCTTCCAAAATACATAGAAACAAAAAGTGTAGACACATAAATATGTCCACTAATTAAATCAATATTTAATATTTATTTAATGCACTAATATTCCTCTATTAATTAAATTTACATTTAATTAATTCATCTCAGCCTATTCTTCCATTCTAGTTAAATAAATTTCATAAATATATTCAATTGCTAATTGTAGTCCAAATATTAAATAAATTAATAAATTTATTTAATTCTCCCTTTCTTCTCATTTAAATAAATTAAAAAAAAACAGAAATCAAATCCCTATTTAGATAAATTAATATTTATTTAAAACTCCTCATCCATTTGCTTCTCCTACAAATGCAAGTTGCATTCCCCATTTTAATAAAATAAATCATTTAATTTAAAAGCCTACTTATCCTCACCCAATTGTCAAGCCCACTTGCTTACTAAACCCCCTTCTAGATTCTTCTAATACATTCCATTTAGCCTCCTTAAGAAGGGATCACTTCTCAAAAACATGCAAACTCTTCATAAAGCATTAAAGGCTTTATTTCTTCAACAAGATAACCTCCAAAGTCTTCCAAATTTGTAAGACTCTTACATAATGATTTATGGTTAACTCACCTTTGACCCTTGGTTAGAGACTATCTCTCTAACCCAACCATCCTTTTAACTCATAGGTCTCTTCAAGCATTCATTTCTTTGACCATGGTTATCCTTTTAACCTTTCACAATAGTTTATCCGTTAACTCAACCCTTACCAAACCCCCTAGGGTAACCACTATGTCTTCTCATGCATTTAATTTTGCTTACCTCTCCTCTCAATCCCTCTCATGGTGACACTTGTCATCACTGCATTGGTTTGAAAGTGTCACATGGATTGAGAATCATGCAATCCTAGCCCTTCACAAACTAGATCAATCTTGACCCTCCAATCCACTATTTTGCCTATAAATAGAGCCCCACTCCTCAAGCAAAAGAGGAAGCATTTTCTAGAGAATTGTTATTATACTTGCATAGGAATTACATTTGGCTTTATTAGAGTAGTTCTATTCTATCATTTGCATAGCAATAGGAGTTTATCATTTTTCAACCATTTCAATACTCCATTTGGTATCCATGGCTTCAGGCTAAGGTTGAGATCTACACTCACACATTTGGTTCTTGGAGAGGAGAATAAAAAAGGAGTAACAACAAAGAGTATCATGAGAGAATCTTAGGGAATCTCTTCTCCCTTCTTTTCATTGTGTTAAGCTTCATTTGTATGATTTTTTTAATATGTTTTGGTATGTATTGGAAGGTTTTTAGAATTTGTTGTGTTTATTTAGTTTTTGGTTGAGACTAACAATACTAACTCTTTGGTTATTTTGCTTTCCCCCTTTTCAGTGCATCAGAAAGGAAGAACAAACCATTGTCTAACAATAGAGAGATGAGGTTATCAATAAACCCCAAAACAAAGCATAGATAAGAATCCTTATAAGTAGAATATAGATGATACATTTTTAATTAAATATGACAATATTTATAAAGAATTAAAGAATTATTCTCCTCTTTATTCTTCCCTACTCATTACCAATCTTCATTTTGCTAAAAAAGACCCTTAATTCTAATAGGATTCTACCTATTTTTAGTATCCACTTGCTAAGCCACTTAAAACTATTTATTAACATAGAAAATGCAATTGTGATTGCCTCCTATTTTTGATGAATTAGTTGGAGTACTTTGTAATTCTTACATGTTAGTTTACATCATTCTTTCCTTTTAAAATTTTGAACTTCCTGGTTCAAAGCATAGATACATGAACACAATTAAACAATTAAAACACTACAAATTTTAACAATCTAATTGTTACATTTTTTTTTATGAAGGATTTCTTTTTATCCCAAGATACTACCACATCAAACATCTTTCAAAATAGTTGTAATAGATGATAGAACCATCCTTATGACTTGAGGAATCAAGCCATGGTGTTCCCTTCAACCAATTTAGATATCTCTTCAAATCATCACATTTTTTCTTCTTTTGCTTCTAATTTTTTGTTGAAATAGAGATCCTTCTCTTTTCCCAATTTCTCTTTTTCCCATGTTTCCCAACTCCTTGAAAGCCTAGTAGTGCCCTCCACTGGAAATTGTCATTACTCTTTATATCACTTATACCAGGTCGTATTGCACCTACACATTAATCAATACTAATAGAAATAAGTTTAAGGGAATAAAAATCCCCAAGTGTTTTATCCTCTTTTGCATTATGCCATTTAGGCATGCTTCCATTTCATAATTTGTCAAGTGGCCTTAATTTCTTAGGTTAGTGTGATGTTTTTCACAATATAATTCCTTTTGGACATTTTTCTATATACCATAATTGTACATATTGTTACTCTCTTTCTCAATTATACTTGTTTCGTCCTTAGGGAAGCAATGACCTTTTACTCCTTTTTCATCACTAATGAGATTTTCAAGACAATCCTCTAGCTGCTTCTAGAAATTTGTGTTGTCTAAAACCAAAAAATCTTCATCACATATAGGGCTCCCAAAAATGTCCATCTATGTTGCAACTTCATCTCCAACATGGACCGATTTCACCGCAACAACATTTTGGGCCTCCTCTTGTGATAGGCCATATTCTTTCTCTTTGCAGGCTTCCAACTCTTCTCTTTTGGCATTGTATTTTTCAATTCCTTCCCATTCTTTCTAGTATCACACCTCAATATCTCCAAGAAACTCAACTACATCTTCATCATCATGCCATTCATTTATTTTTTCTATCAATAAATCTTTGAAGGCTACATTCAAAGGTCTTTTATCCACTAATATTTCTGCCAACTCATCAGTAGATTTTGTCTTCCCTTCTTCTAATAGTTCCACTCCTTGTCTAATCCTTGAATCAATGGATTTCCTTTCTAAGAATGGCCCTTACCCACAAGTTGAATAATTTTCTCTTCTATTTTTTTTTACCTTCTCATAACTCTTCAATACCTTTGTTGTAGACTTCTCTTTCTTTGACTTCTTGTTGTTGCATGAACCATAATCTTCCAACATGCACCATAACTCCTCCAACTCAAAATTTAATTGTTGCAATTCCTTTTCTTGGTCTTTTGTTAAATTTTTCCTCTATATTTGTCTTACTATTTCTTTCAACTTGATTAGCCTCTTTTTCACTTCATTATATATAACTTCATAATTAGTTTTTCTTCAACCTCTAAATAGAGCTGCAACTCTCTTTTCCTCTTTCGCTCTAAATGGATGATTTATTAATTATATAAAAAAATTCTTTTTATATTCATCATCTCTTTAAATAAATTAATAGAAATATAGAGAGCACATCTACAAGTGTATACCTCACAAGTTAATGCAAAACTAGTTCAACTATTTTTATTTGATGTGCAACATTTTTGTAACAATCCTACAAAATTACTCTATAATAATATATTGTGTTCTAACATATCTAATTCAAATGTGTTTTTTTTCTACACCAGAGGTTACATAAAGAAGCAATGAAATGTACTTGGATTCATCATTGGAACACTTGACAAGTAGTTTTTTTTGTTGTATTTCCATAATCAAAAATAAAAATAGAGCAGTTACTAATGAATACTTTTCTACCGTATGAAGTTCCTCTCTCCCAAAATTCCTCTGTTGACTTGCTAGGCTTCTACTTGGTCACCATAAAAACTTCACAGTACAATTTCTATACTCATCATTCTAGCATTTTTCTACCAACCAAATTTTGAAGAAAATATTGAATATCTTAAGTGTATTAGAGGAACAATGACTAGCTCCAAAATACTCACTAACATCTGCAACGTCCATTCATAGTTCATGTGCCTTTTCTTTTTAAAGTTGTAGACTTTTTCTCTAGCACAAATGCCTAAATCTTATCTTCCACTCCATAACTTCTTCAATCTACAAAAAAAATGATAATAAAAGAACACGGTCTCCACCTTAAAGTCTTATCAAACTCTTGTGTGCAAAATTTGGCTAAATAAATTTGTTTCCACTCAGTGTTCTCTTTGACTTCCACTAATCCTTTAACTTGAACCATTATAAAAATGAATCTAAATTCCTTGAATTCAACCCCTAACTTTCTATAACCTCTACATATTAAAAAATATTACAATCGTATATATAAGGTGAACGTAATAAAAGGAGAACCACAACATGGTGACTCGCAGACACGAAAGGTTTTCTGATAGCAATTTGATGCAAGGGTCAACTTCTCAATCCATAATTTGAAAAATTACAAACCTTTTAAAATACATGCAAATAGAAAGGAAGAGCAACCACTGTCCAATAATAGAGAGATAAAATTTTAAGAAACCCAAAAATAAAACATAGATAAAAACCCTTATAAACATAATACAAATGATACATTTTCTATTGACTCTGATAATATTTACAAAGACTTGAAGAATTATTCTCCTCTTTATTCTTCCCTCCTTGTTACCAATCTTCATCTTAACATCCCTTCCTTTTTCGAACAAAGATCCTCAGTTCTAATAGTTCTCTATCTATTTTTTTGTATCCAGATTGCTAAGCCACTTAAAGCTATTTATTAACATAGCAAATATGATTTTGATTGCCTCCTATTTTTTAGGAATTAGTTGGAGTACAAATTCTTCATTCTTAGGAATCCATTTGCATCACTTGAATAGGATGCCAATTGTAAGCATTACATCTTTTTTTATAAATGTTTAAGTGGGAAATTATGTGTAACTTGCCTTAGATTGGAAATAAATATGTACCAATATTTTTTCAATTGCATTGGCCAAATACGCATACACTATTGAATATGTATTGGTGTAGAATGCAAATTTTTCTTGACTCCATTAAAATTTAGCAATGACTAAAATACAAAAGGTTTTTTGCAAGCTAGATACACATAGAATCAATAATAACATGGGCAATAACTGGTGCTCTTCCCCTAGCCACATCCTTCATGTTTGTATGAATCCTAATTAAGTTCAATGTAAGCGTTACTATATATTGTATTGCAAGGAAACACGTTTAGAGAATACAACTTCTTTCTCAAGAATAACTTATTTACCAAGGATTTCCCTTGATAAATATCACCAAGATTTTTCCAAGTGTAGTTATAGTCTTTCATCATGGACATTCAAGAACACTGAATTAGACAAACAAAGTCTTATCAAACGCTTGGATTTCTGATGCAGGAGCATCCCGAATTCTTAGCAATCTTGCATCAACCAAAAACATTTCCTTTCCAGTTTCTTTTCTGTTTTGCAATTTCAACATTTATTTCTGCATTTTCTTGCATTGGTTCACTGGATCTTGCAAAGATGGATTTTTCTTGAGGACGTGATCATCTTCCTTATTCCTAAACCACAGAGCATTTGGGTCATTTACCAGAAAGTTATCGCTTCTAGATTTCGAGATAGTTGTGTGGCCCTGAAACCACTTAGACCTATTTGCATTGGAAAATCTTCTAGACCCTTTCCATAGCTTGCAGAGCCTTAGTTCGTTGATCCCCATGTTCCTTGGCATGTGGCTGACCTTCCCTTTGATCTGCACTTCATCCTTTGGATCTCTCCATCTTCCTTTCTCTCTTCTCTCTCTTCTCTCTCACCTCTCTCTCCTCTTCCTAAGTCTCTCCCTCCCTCTCTGTCTCCCCCTTCCTTACCCTCATATATATCTTCCTCCCCAACTCTCTCATATATCTTCTTTAATCTCAGGTATGTGCACCAAGTTGTGGTGCCAAAAGGGGGTCTTAAGATGCCACTTTTTTTTTTTCTGAAATTAGCAAATTCTGAACTTCAACAAGAAATTGAAGATAGTTACACTCCAAATTTGAAGATGCAACAAGAACAAGAGTTAGAGTGCTTCGAGTCTACTTTATAAACTACTAATTTTTTTTGAAAATGGTGGAGATTAAGAGCTTCAAAAAGGGGGCCACAAAAAGTGGTCCTATTTTTATGCAAAAAACATAACATAGCGTCTGTTGTGGCCCCCCTAAAATATTAAAAAAAAAATTGAATTTTTAAAATCGCTTCAATGAGAAATTAGCTAACACCTTGAAGTTTATGCCAAAATTTTCAGCTAATTTTTTAATGAGTATATGATTTTTTACTAATTTTTGAAGTGGACACATCCTGAAAAACAAAAATTTGAGCGTGCTCCCCCCTAAAATTATTGAAAACAAATCAAAAATCAAAACTTTTTTTTTTAAATTGTGTAGAATGGAGTGTAGTTTCTAAAAATGTAATTTTTTTCAAAATCTGATGAGTGTAAAAATCTAGACCCAAAATAGTGCATGTTGGTTTTTGACAAAAAACGGACACACTAACAAAATAAATTATAGATGAAAGACTTAACAAAATCAAAATTTGAAGTAAATTACATTTTTGGATAGCTAAGAGGGAGCTCAAGTTTACCATGGTATTTTTTTTAACTTCATTGAAACACGTGCAAACCTGACGGAGAGCACGACCAAAAATATGTCAAAATTTTCAATGTTCTCACAAAAACACATCTCTAGCCTGAAATGGTCATCCAAACCTTTGGGTTGGATGCCCAAGGCAATTCCAAACAATAGGTTTGGTGTTTCCTAAAGCGGGACATTTGGCACTCGCCAAATATGGCAAGTGCCCTATTTGGTGTGCGCCAAATGTGATGAATGGATATTCCATTTGGCACGCGCCAAATGTGGTCCATATTATACATTTGGCGCGTGCCAAATAATGATGAAGAGGGAGATAGCTCAAGGGATAGCAGAATAAGGGAATTGTGAGAGATAGAAAGGGGAGGGACAAAGAAGAGTATGTATCTATAAGAATGAAGAGCCCGAGAAGAGGTAACGGGAGAGAGAGAATATGAGATCTAGTTCATAGAGAGAGATGAAACTACGAGGGAAGGGAGATAAAGAAGGGAGCGGTGAGATGGGGGTTTCTATGTACACATTTGGCACTCTCCCTATTTGGCACACGCCAAATGTGGAATAGATACAAACTCTTCTTTGTCCCTCCCCTCTCTATCTCTCACAATTCCCTTATTCTCCTATCCCTCGAGCTATCTCCCTCTTCATCCTTACACCCATCTAATTCCCTCTCTCACCTCTTTCCCTTAGTTTTTTCCTCACTCCCTCCTCTCTCTAGGTCCTAAGGGGTCATAGGACACCATATGACCCCTTAGGACACAAAATGACCCCTAACAACACCTAAGGGGTCATATGGTGTCCTAAGGGGTCATAGGACACCATATGACCTCTTAGGTTACCATAGGACCCATAACGACACCATATTTTGTCCTAAGTGGACATAGGAAACCATATCACCCCTTAGGACACCACAGAACACATAACGGCACCATATGGTGTCTTCATGGGTCATAGGATACCATATGACCCCTTAGGTGTCGTTAGGGATCATATTATGTCCTAAGGGGTTATATGGTGTCCTATGACCCCTTAGGACACCATACAACCCATAACGACACCATATTGTGTCCTAAGAGGTCATATGGTGTCCTAAAGGGTCATGGGAAACCATATGAAACCTTACAACACAATACGACCCATAACGACACCCTATTGTGTCCTAAGGGTCATAGGACACCATATGACCCCTTACGACACCATATGACCCATAATGACACCCTATTGTGTCCTAAGGTGTCATAAGGTGTCCTAAGGGGTCATAGGACACCATATGACCCCTTACAACACCATAACGACACCTAAGGGGTCATATGGTGTCCTATGGCCCCATAGGACACCATATGACCCCTTAGGTGTCCATACGACCCATAACGAAACCATATTGTGTCCTAACGGGTCATATGGTGTCCTAAGGGGTCATAGGACACCATATGACCCCTTAGGACACCATATGACCCATAACGACACCGTATTGTGTCCTAAGGGGTCATATGGTGTCCTAACGAGTCATATGGTGTCCTAAGAGGTCATAAGACACCATATGACCCCTTAGGACACCATACAACCCATAAGAACACCCTATTGTGTCCTAGGGGGTCATATGGTGTCCTAAGCGGTCATAGGACACCATATGACCCCTTACCACACAATACGACCCATAACGACACCTAAGGGGTCATATGGTGTCCTATGGCCCCATAGGACATCATATGACCCCTTAGGTGTCCATACGACCCATAACAACACCATATTATGTCCTAAGGGGTCATATGGTGTCGTAAGGGGTCATAGGACACCATATGACCCCTTAGGACACCATACGACACATAATGACACCATATTGTGTCCTAAGGGGTCATATGGTGTCCTAAGTGGTCACAAGACACCATATGATCCCTTAGGACACCATACGACCCATAACAGCACCCAATTGTGTCCTAGGGGGTCATATGGTGTCCTAAGGGGTCATAGGACACCATATGACCCCTTACGAAACCATACGACCCATAACGACACCTAGGGGGTCATATGGTGTCCTAAGGGGTCATAAGACACCATATGACCCCTTACGACACCATACGATCCATAACGACACCTAAGGGGGCATATGGTTTCCTATGGCCCCATAGGACACCATATGACCCCTTAGGTGTCCATACGACCCATAACAACACCATATTATGTCCTAACTAGTCATATCATGTCCTAAGGGGTCATAGGACACCATATGACCCCTTACGACACCATACAACACATAACGACACCGTAATGTGTCCTAAGGGGTCATATGGTGTCATAAGGGGTCATAAGACACCATACGACCCCTTACAACACCATACGATCCATAACGACATCCTATTGTGTCCTAAGGGGTCATATGGTGTCCTAAGGGGTCATAGGACACCATATGACCCATAACGACACCATACTATGTCCTAACGGGTCATATGGTGTCCTAAGCGGTCATAGGACACCATATGACCCCTTAGGACACCATACAACCCATAACGACACTGTATTGTGTCCTAAGCGGTCATATGGTGTCATAAGGGGTCATAAGACACCATATGACCCCTTAGGACACCATACGACCCATAACGACACCATATTATGTCCTAACGGGTCATAAGACACCATATGACCCCTTAGGACACCATACGACCCATAACGACACCCTATTGTGTCCTAGGGGGTCATATGTTGTCCTAAGGTGTCATAGGACACCATATGACCCCTTACGACACCATACGACCCATAACAACACCTAAGGGGTCATATGGTGTCTTATGGCCCCATAGGACATCATTTGACCTCTTAGGTCTCCATACGACCCATAACAACACCATATTATGTCCTAAGGGGTCATATGGTGTTGTAAGGGGTCATAGGACACCATATGACCCCTTAGGACACCATATGACACATAATGACACCGTATTCTGTCCTAAGGGGTCATAAGACACCATATGACCCCTTAGGACACCATACGACCCATAACAGCACCCTATTGTGTCCTAGGGGGTCATATGGTGTCCTAAGGGGTCATAGGACAACATATGACCCCTTATGACACCATACGACCCATAACGACACCTAATGGTTCATATGGTGTCGTATGGCCCCATAGGACACCATATGACCCCTTAGGTGTCCATACGACACATAACGACACCATATTATATCCTAACGGGTCATATGGTGTCCTAAGGGGTCATAGGACACCATATGACCCCTTAGGACACCATACGGCCCATAACGACACCGTATTATGTCTTAAGGGGTCATATGGTGTCATAAGGGGTCATAAGACACCATACAACCCCTTATGACACCATACAACCCATAACGACATCCTATTGTGTCCTAATGGGTCATATGGTGTCCTAAGTTTATGACACCATAATGACCCATACGGTGTCCTAAGGGGTCATATGGTTTCCTATCGCCCCATAGGACACCATATGACCCCTTAGGACACATTACGACCCATAACGACAACATATTGTGTCTTAACGGGTCATATGGTGTCGTAAGCGGTCATAGGATACCATATGATCCCTTAGGACACCATACGACCCATAACGATACCGTATTGCGTCCTAAGGGGTCATATGGTGTCACAAGGGGTCATAAGACACCATATGATCCCTTAGGACACCATACAACCCATAACGACACCATATTGTATCCTAAGGGGTCATAAGAAAACCATATGACCCCTTAGGACACCATACAGCCCATAACGACACCCTATTGTGTCCTAGGGGGTCATATGGTGTCCTAAGGGGTCATAGGATACCATATGACCCCTTACGACACCATAAGACTCATAATGACACCTAAGGGGTCATATAGTGTCCTATGGCGCCATAGGACACCATATGATCCTTTAGGTGTCCATACAACCCATAATGACACCATATTGTGTCCTAACAGGTCATTTGGTGTCCTAAGGGGTCATACGACACCATATGACCCCTTAGGATACCATACGACCCATAACGACACCCTATTGTGTTGTAGGGGGTCAGATGGTGTCCTAAGGGGTCATAGGACACCATATGACCCCTTACGACACCTTACAACCCATAACTACACCTAAGGAGTCATATGGTGTCCTATGGCCCCATTGGACACCATATTACCCCTTCGATGTCCATACGACCCATAACGACACAATATTATGTCCTAACGGGTCATATGGTGTCGTAAGGGGTCATAGGACACCATATGACCCCTTAGAACACCATACGACCCATAACGACATGGTATTATGTCCTAAGGCGTCATATGGTGTCCTAAGGGGGTCATAAGACACCATATGACCCCTTAGGACACCATACAACCCATAACAACAGCCTATTGTGTCCTAGGGGGTCATAGGATACCATATGACCCTTTACGTCACCATAACGAGCCATAACGACACCTAAGGGATCATATGGTGTGCTATGGCCCCATAGGACACCATATGACCCCTTTGGTGTCGATGGGACCCATAATGACACCATATTATGTCCTAACAGGTCATATGGTGTCCTAAGGGGTCATAGGACACCATATGACCCTGTACGACACCATACGGCCCATAACGACACCTAAGGGGTCATATGGTGTCCTATGGCCCTATAGGACATCATATGACCCCTTAGGTGTCTATACGACCCATAACAACACCATATTATGTCATAAGGGGTCATATGGTGTCCTAAGGGGTCATAGGACACCATATGACCCCTTAGGACACCATACGACCCATAACGACACCATATTGTGTCCTAAGGGTCATATGGTGTCCTAAGGGGTCATAAGACTCCATATGATCCCTTAGGACACCATACAACCCATAACGACACCCTATTGTGTCCTAGGGGGTCATATGGTGTCCTAAGGGGTCATAGGAAACCATATGACCCCTTACGACACCATATGACCCATAACAACACCTAAGGGGTCATATGGTGTCCTATGGCCCCATAGGACATCATATGACCCCTTAGGTGTCCATACGACCCCTAACAACACCATATTATGTCCTAAGGGGTCATATGGTGTCCTAAGGCGTCATAGGACACCATATGACCCCTTAGGACACCATACGACCCATACCGACACCATACTGTGTCCTAAGGGGTCATATGGTGTCCTAAGGGGTCATAAGACACCATATGACCCCTTAGGACACCATACGACCCGTAATGACACCCTATTCTATCCTAGGGGGTCATATGGTGTCCTAAGGGGTCATAGGACACCATATGACCCCTTAGGACACCATATGACCCATAATGACATCTAAGGGGTCATAGGACACCATATGACCCCTTAGGACACCATACAACCCATAACGACATCTAAGGGGTCATATGGTGTCCTATGGCCCCATAAGACACCATATGACCCCTTAGGACACCATACGACCCATAACGACACCATATTGTGTCCTAACGGGTCATATGGTGTCCTAAGGGGTCATAGGACACCATATGACCCCTTAGGACACCATACGACCCATAACGACACCGTATTGTGTCCTAAGGGGTCATATGGTGTCATAAGGGGTCATAAGACACTATATTACCCCTTTGGACACCATACGACCCATAACGACACCGTATTGTGTCCTAAGGGGTCATATGGTGTCCTAAAGGGTCATAAGACACCATATGACCCCTTAGGACACCATACGACCCATAATGACACTCTATTGTGTCCTAGGGGGTCATATGGTGTTCTAAGGGGTCATAGGACACCATATGACCCCTTACGACACCATATGACCCATAATGACACCTAAGGGGTCATATGGTGTCCTATGGCCCCATAGGACACCATATGACACCTAAGCCATAGGACACCATATGACCCCTTAGGTGTCCATACGATCCATAATGACACCATATTGTGTCCTAACGGGTCATATGGTGTCCTAAGGAGTCATAAGACACCATATACCTCCTTAGGACACCATACAACCCATAACGACACCCTATTGTGTCCTAGGGGGTCATATGGTGTCTTAAGGGGTCATAGGACACCATATGACCCCTTACGACACCATACGACGCATAAATATACCTAAGGGGTTATATGGTATCATATGGCCCCATTGGACACCATATGACCCCTGAGGTGTCCATACAACCCATAACGACACCATATTATGTCCTAAGGGGTCATATGGTGTCCTAAGGGGTCATAAGACACCATATGACCCCTTAGGACACCATACAACCCTTAACGACACCTAAGGGGTCATATGGTTTCCTATGGCCCCATAGGACACCATATGACCCCTTAGGTGTCCATATGACCCACAATGACACCATATTGTGTCCTAACGGGTCATATGGTGTCCCAAGGGGTCATATGGTGTCATACCATATGACCCCTTAGGACACCATACTACCCATAACGACACTATATTGTGTCCAAAGGGTATGGTGTCCTAAGGGGTCATAAGACACCATATGACCCCTTAGGACACCATATGACCCATAATGACACCCTATTGTGTCTTAGGTGGTCATATGGTGTCCTAAGGGGTCATAGGACACCATATGACCCCTTACAACACCATACGACCCATAATGACACCTAAGGGGTCATATGGTGTCTTATGGCCCCATAGGACATCATATGACCCTTTAGGTGTCCATACAACCCAGAACAACACCAAATTATGTCCTAAGTGGTCATATGGTGTCCTAAGGGGTCATAGGACACCATATGACCCCTTAGGACACCATATGACCCATAACGACACCATATTGTGTCCTAAGGGGTCATAAGACACCATATGACCCCTTAGGACACCATACGACCCATAATGACACCATTATTGTGTCCTAGGGGGTCATATGATGTCCTAAGGGGTCATAGGACACCATATGACCCCTTACGACACCATAACGACCCATAATGAAACCTAAGGGGTAATATGGTGTCCTATGGCCCCATAGGACACCATATGACCCCTTAGGACACCATACGACCCATAATGACACCATATTGTGTCCTAACAGGTCATATGGTGTCATAAGGGGTCATAGGACACCATATGACCCCTTTCGACACTATACGACCCATAACGACACCTAAGGGGTCATATGGTATCCTATGGCCCCATAGGACATCATATGACCCCTTAGGTGTCCATACGAGCCATAACAACACCATATTATGTCCTAAGGGGTCATATGGTGTCCTAAGGGGTCATAGGACACCATATAATAAACTTTGTGCAATTATTCATCTAATCATTTGTACTGCAATTATGGATAACCATGATAAATGATTTACATTAACCAAAAAGCTACAAATCCTTGCAACATTGTATACCGTTAAAACTATCAAATATATCTAATACAAACAAATAGGCTTGCCAAAAGCCATATGGACTTAGAATTTCACATATTCATAAAACAAAACATATGTTCGAAATTGCTTTAAAGGCATGCAACATGATATCCAATAAAGTCAAATAGGGGCTTGCCAAAATTCATATGGACATAGAATGTCACATATTTGTAATACAAAACATATGTTCAAATTTGCCATATAGGCATACAACATGGTATCCAATAAAGTCAAATAGGAGCTTGCCAAAAGCCATATGGCGATAGAATGTCACATATTTGTAATACAAAACATATGTTCAAAATTGCCATATAAGCATACAACATAGGACCCTATTCTATTCATTTCCCTCTAGGGGAAGGAAATAGATCACGAGATATCTTTGCTTGTTGAGGGGATGGAGATGTATATGATGCAGGTGTCTTTCGAGTACATCCACTCGACCTCCTCTCCAGACTTTTTTGTAACTCCACCTGATACAATGAAAAGAATGATGTTAGCATATATAAAAATTGAATTTTAGAATGACATATAATAGAATAGTCACTTACCGCATACAAATAGTCTTGATATTTATCCACAACAGGTGCACGTTCATGATCTGGAGTGACAAGCCCCTCCTATAAGCATCACAATATAAATTAAACTAAATACAAGTGTCGTTAAAATTTTCAATAACATATTATTAAGATAACAAATGTAATGCTAAATTTACTAAATTTACAAATATGTCTCATACTTCTGTTAAAGCAGTTGAACTTGCTACTATTGCAGCAACACCACGCTCCATTGACACGCAGACAGCAGGAGGAGTCTTTGAATTCAACATCTGAAAATTAAACAAAGTATATTGATTAATCACCAAAACTATCTATATTATTTAATAACAATATTAAAGATAAATTGTTTACCTGGGTGAAATATTGTCGATGAAATATACTACGAGGTGTTGATGTTGAAGCTCTAGCATCAAACTATTTGACATCCAAAATGAGTAATTAGAAAATCATTCACATAAGGTTCAACTATCTACATATAATAATTATATTTTTTCACTTGTTGTATACCTGTGGAGTCGACGAAGTAGTGAAAAAGGGTGCTACAGGAATGTTGCTAGTATTGTGAACACTTTGACCCTGATTTTTTATCATAATAATTTACTAATTTAGATATATTCTCAAATTTACATATAAGATTTAATAAAAAGAATGAAATGAACTTGTAATGAAATTCACCTGGGTATCAATGCCAAATGTTTCGTTCAGCAAAGATTCTGTCATGACAATGTTCTCTGTAGAAAACTCTGCTCGTGCACATGCATGGTCAGAACTATTAGGATCATAAGTGCAAAGAGAACCACAAGATCGACAAAAATGAGCTGGAACTTGATGCCTAGAAGAATCAACATCATCACTCGCATCACCCTCTACTAGAGGACTAGCATGTTGTATAAGGGTCTAAGTGAGTGAGCTAATCGAGTCTAGAGTTTCGACCTCAATACTCTCCTTCATAATGGAAGGAATAATAACATGCTCCACCATAGGTCTGGCCAAGGGTCTTGGTGGGAGATTTGGATCATGCTGTGCACCCTCTCTATCATGCGAGGAACCCCCACCTCTACCTTGGAAATCTAGAAAATCAAAATAGTTTGGGATCTCATTAAGGACAAACTCACAATATAGTTTTCCCAAAAAGTATTGGGGTACCTCATGATTATTGCATGGGGGCTAATCAAATACCATCCACCACCTATCCCCAAAAAATTTCTTAATCCCTTCATGATGACACCAATGAATAGGGAATCTCCTACATCTAGGGTGTAAAGGTTGATTCGTTCGGGGGTCCATAAAAAGAGCACACAAGTCAAATTTATTAATTTTCTTTTTCTTCACTGCCGCATATGATAATTTGTCAGCATAAAATTGCTTTTGATCTTCCTTCTTATGGGACCAAAAATTTATTTGCCCACTCACAGATTCTGTGTGAGATACAATAGATTGCAAAGAACTAGCAAGGTTTGTCCTATGGGAGTTTGTTCCAGTGGGATCTTTTAGCCTTGTGATTAAACCTTCAAGCTCTTTTTGGCTATTTTCTATTTGACCTAATAGGTTTTCTTGTGTACCTATGGGGTGTCTAGGGATTGTAGGAGGTTCTTGATGTGCTTCTTCTTCAATATGGTCTTCATGAGGAGGTGATTGAGTGTTTTCAACATTTTCTTGTCTAATCTCATTTCCTGATAATGAAAATAAATTTAAATCAATAAACCTAGTTTAAACTTCAAATTAATTAAAAAAATGACAATAAGAAAATAAAAATACATACTTCTTCAAGCTCTTTGATGGCGTGGCGGCATTTTGATGAGAGATGGACAACTTAGTGCCCAATTTCAAGCTTTTACAAAGGGCGAGCATAAGAAAATAGCACCCAAAAATGCCAAAACACAGGTTTGGAATGCAGAAATGCAGAGCAAGGTTTTTTTGCTGTTTACAATGCACGTACGCCTTATAAGGCGTGTGCCTTATGCGTTTTTTAATTTTTTTTGAAGTGTGTCATATGGTGTCTTATGACCCCTTAGGACACTATATGGTGTCATTATGGGTCGTATGGTGTCCTAAGTGGTCACTAGGTGTCTTATGACCCCTTAGGACACCATATGACCCTTTAGGTGTTGTTAGGGGTCATATTGTGTCCTAAGGGGTTATATGGTGTCCTATGAACCCTTAGGACACCCTATGACCCCTTAGGTGTTGTTAGCGTTCATATTGTGTCCTAAGGGTTCATAGGGTGTCCTATGAACCCTTAGGACACCATATGATCATATAAGACACCATATGGTGTCATTATAGGACATATGGTGTCCTAAGGAGTCATATGGTGTAAGATGAAGGATGCCATATGATGTTGTTATGGGTCGTATGGTGTGCTAAGGGGTCATATGGTGTTGTATGACCCCTTAGGACACGATATGGTGTTGTTATCGATTATATGGTGTTTTAAGGGGTCATATGGTATCCTATGACCCCCTAAGGGGTCGTTAGAGGTCATATTGTGTCCTATGACCCCTTAGGATACAATATGGTTTTTTTATGGGTCGTATGGTGTCCGATGACCCCTTAAGGAACCACATGACCCCTTAGGATACAATATGGTGTCGTTATGGGTCATATGGTGTCCTAAGGGGTCATATGGTGTTGTTATGGGTCATATGGTGTCCTAAAGGGTCATATGACCCCTTAGGAAACCATATGGTGTCATTATGGGTCTTATGGTGTGCTAAGGGGTCATATGGTGTTATATGACCCATTAGGACATCATTTGACCCCTTAGGACACCATATAGTGTTGTTATAGATCGTATAGTGTGTTAAGGGGTCATATAGTATCATATAACCCCCTAAGGGGTTGTTAGGGGTCATATTGTGTCCTAAGGGGTCATTTTGTGTCCTATGACCCCTTAGGACACTAAATGACCCCTAGGACACAATATGGTGTTGTTATGCATCGTATGGTGTCTTAAGGGGTCATATGGTGTCCCATGACACCATAGGACACCATATGACCCCTTAGGTGTCATTAGGGGTCATATTATGTACTAATGGGTCATATGGTATCCTATGACCCCTTAGGACACCATATGGTGTCGTTATGGGGTCTATGGTGTCCTAAGGGGTCATATGGTGTCCTATGATCCCTTAGGACACCATATAGTGTCATTATGGGTCACATGGTGTCCTAAGGGGTAATATAGTGTCCTATGACCCCTTAGGGCACTATATAACCCCTTACGTGGTGTTAGGGCTCATATTGTGTCCTAAGGGGTCATATGGTGTCCTATGACCCCTTAGGACACTATATGACACCTTAGGTGTCGTTAAGGGCCATATTATGTTCTAAAGGGTTATATGGTGTCCTATGACCCCTTAGCACACCATATGGTGTCAATATGGGTCATATGGTGTGCTCAGGGGTCATTTGGTGTCCTATGACCCCTTAGGACATCATATGGTGTTGTTATGGGTTATATGGTGTCCTAAGGGGTCATGTGGTGTCCTATGACACCTTTGGACACCATATGGCATTGTTATGGGTTGTATGGTGTCCTAAGAGGTCATATGGTGTTCTATGACCCCTTAGGACACCATATGACCCCTTAGATGTTCTTAAGGGTCATATTGTGTCCTGAGTGGTCACTAGGTGTCTTATGACCCTATAGGACACCATATGACCCCTTAGGTGTCATTAGGGATCATATTATGTCGTAAGGGGTCATATGGTGTCTTATGACCATTTAGGACACCATATGACCCCTGAGGACATCATATGATATCTCTATGGGTTTTATTGTGTCCTAAGGGGTTATATGGTTTTCCCTTAGGGGGTACCATATGACTCCTTATGTGTTGTCAGGGGTCATATTATGTCCTAAGGGGTCATATGGTGTCTTACGGCCCCTTAGGACACCACTTGGTGTTGTTATGGGTTGTATGGTATTCTAAGGGGTTATATAGTGTCCTATGAACCCTTAGGACACCATATGATCACTTAGGACACCATATGGTGTCGTTATGGGTCATATGGTGTGCTAAGGGGTCATATGGTGTTCTATGACCCCTTAGGACACCATATGGTGTCATTATAAGTTATTTGGTGTGCTAAATGGTCATATGGTGCCCTATGACCTCGTAAGGGGTTGGTAAGGGTTGTAGTGTCTTAAGGGGACATATTGCATCCTATGACCCCTTAGGATATAATATGGTGTCATTATGGGTCATATCATGTCCTAAGGGGTCATATGGTGTCTTATGACCCCTTAGGACACCATATGACCCCTTATGACATAATATGGTGTCATTATGGGTCGCATGGTGTTCTAAGGGGTCATATGGTGTCCTATGACCCCTTAGGACACCATATGATCCCTTAGGTGTTATTAGGGGTCATATTATGTCCTAACGGGTCATATGGTGTGTTATGATCCCTTATGACACCTTATGTTGTCATTATGGGCCGTATGGTGTTCTAAGGGGTCATATGGTGTCCTAAGGGATCATAGGACACCATAGGACCATACTAACACTATATGATGTACTAGGGGGTCATGTGGTGTCCTACGGGGTCATAAGACACCATACGAACCATACCGACACCATATAGTGTACTAAGGGATCATATGGTGTCCTAAGGGGTCATATGGTGTACTATGACCTATTAGGACACCATATGGTGTCATTATGGGTTGTATGGTGTCCTAAGGGGTCATATGGTGTCTTATGACCACTTAGGATACTATATGGTGTCGTTATGGGTCGTATGGTAATCTAAGAGGTCATATGGTGTCCTATGACCCCTTAGGACACCATATGATCTCTTAGGTGTCATTAAGGGTCATATTGTGTCCTAAGGTGTCATATGGTGTCTTATGACCCCTTAGGACACCATATGGTGTCGTTATGGGTTGTATGGTGTCTTAAGGGGTCATATGGTGTCCTATGACCCATTACGTGTCATTAGGCATCATAATATATGGGGAAAGAGATGAGAGACCTCAATGAAAAGAGAGAAGATTGAGACAGATAAAGGGGGCGAGAGAGAGATATGTGAATAATGAGACTTGTTGTAGGGGTAGATAGGTGGAGAAGAAGGAAGTGAGAAACCTAGAGAGGGGAGATAGAAAGTTGATGACATAGAATGTAGTGAGAGAATATAAGAGGAATAGAGAATAAAAAAGTGGGGGAGTGAGATATATATGGGGGTGTGTATGGATGGGGAGATAGAGAGGGAGAGGGGAAGAAAGGAAAAGTAATACCTAGAGAGGGGAGGGAGGGAGAAGATAAGAGATAGAAGAAAAAAGAGAGGAGTAAGAGGGGATGGATGAAGAGTTAGGCATGAAGTGAGATACCTATGGAAGGAGGAGATAAAGAGGTTAGGGGAGGAAGAGAAGAGGAGGGAGTTCATAAAGGAATAGGGTTAAGGAGGAGGGAGAGAGAGATAGAGAGGGAGAGAGAGAACTATAGAGGGGATATATAGATAGGTGAGAGACCTAGATTGCAAGAGAGGAGTGAGATAGATAGAGGGGGATAAAGAGAGGTGGGTAACAAGACCTCTATGCAAAGGTAGATAGGTGGAGAGGAAGGGAGGGAGAAACCTAGAGAGGGGAGAGAGGGTGGGTTGGAGAGTTAATGAACTAGACATTGAAGATAGAGAATGAGAGAGGGAGAGAGATAATGAGAGAGTGGGGGAAGAAAGGAAGGAAGAGATCTAGAGAGAGAAGGGAGAGAGAAGAGAATAGATAGAAGAACAAAGAGATGAGTAAGAGGGGATGGATGGAGAGGTAGAAATTGAGGGAGCGAGAGACCTAGAGAATGAGGAGATGGATCTAGGTTTGGAGAGAGAAGAGAGGGAGAGTGTTCATAAATAGATAGGGGGAAGGGAAAGGGAGAGAAAGGTGGAGAGGGAGGGAGAGAACTAGAGGGTGGACAATTAGATAAGTGAGAAACCTAGAGGGGGAGAGAGAGGTGGGTAATAATATAGGGAGAGAGAGGTAGTGAGGTGAATAGGGAGGGAAAGAGAGCCCTAGATATGGGGAGAGAGAGAGGATAGAAGGGAACAATAGTAAACAAGAGAAATGAGTGGGAGGGGACATAAATAATAAGAGGGTGAGAGAGAAGAGAGAGAAAGGGATGAAAGGTAGAGAGGATGGGATATACCTAGAGAGGGGAGAGAGAAGTGAAAGATACAAGAGAGGGAGAGAGATAGGTGCAAAGTTTAGGGAGGATAAAGATAGTGAGATACAGATCTAAAGAATGCTAATAGGAGCATGTTGATTATTAAAATTTGATTGTCTGAAATTCAATATGATCCTCTAAACACTAGAATCTACATTATAAATCCTATAGAGTTGAAACCACTCTCAAACATCCTACCAATATATACATGAGATATAACTTAAAGTATAAGAAAGAAAAAGACATATTTCATGTATATATTCTCCTCTCATGATGGGTATAACTTGTGCCCAAATTGAAAAAATTGCATCACAAAACCTTCAAATTGGACAATGCAGGACATTTGGCACGCACCAAATAAAAAAAGTTGAATTTTCTCATTTGGCACACGCCAAATTTGGCGCGCGCCAATGGGAAAAGTCATTTTTTTTCATTTGGCGAGCACCAAATAGGGCGAGTGCCATATTTGGCACTTGCCAAATGGTCTGCATTGGAAACCACCAACCCTTTGGGTTGGATTGTACTTGGGTATCCAACCCAAAGGGTTGGATGACCATTTTAGGTTTGAGACGTGTTTTTAATAGAAGATTAGAAAATCACACATTTTTTTGTTGTTCTCTCCATCAGGTTTGCACTCATTTCAATAAAAAAAAACACCATAGAGACCTCGATCTCTCTCTTAGCTATCCAAGCATGTAATTATTTTCACATTTTGATTTTGTTAAGGCTTTCATCTATAATTTATTTTGTTAGTGTGTCAGTTTTTGGTCAATAACCAACATGCACTATTTAAAAAAAAAACTTTTGATTTTTGATTAGTTTTCAATTATTTTAGGGGGGAGCATGCTCAAATTTCTATTTTTCAAGATGTGTCCACTTCGAAAATTAGTACAAAATCATATACTCATTAAAAAATTAGCCAAAAAATATGGCATAAAATACAAGGTGTTAGCTAATTTCTCAACAAAGTGATTTTAAAAATTAAAAAAAAAGTTAGCATTTTAGGGGGGCCATAATAAATGCTATGTTATGTTTTTTGCATAAAAACGGGACCACTTTTTGTGGCCCCCCTTTTTGAAGCCCTTAATCTCCACCATTTTCAAAAAAAAGTAGTAGTTTAGAAAGTAGACTCGAAGCACTCTGATTCTTGTTCTTATTGCATCTTCAAATTTGGAGTGTAACTATGTTTAATTTGTCATTGACATTCAGAGTTTGCTGATTTCAGAAAAAAGTGGCATCTTAAGACCCCTTTTTGGTACCACAACTTGGTGCACATACTCACAAGATGAATCACAAGCATTTGATAGATTTAAGATCTTTTAGAAGATGGTAGAAAAGGAAAGTGGGTACAAATTGAAATGCCTAAGATTTGACTGGGGTGGAGAGTTCACATCAACTGAGTTTGAAGATTACTGTGAAAGACATGGAATCAAAAGACAATATTCAGCCTCTAGGACACCACAACAAAATGGTGTGGTAGAAAGGAAGAACAAGACAATCAAGGAGATGGTCATAACCATGTTAAATGAGGAAAATCAACTAGAAATGTATTGGAAGGAAGTAGATCATACTGCAACATATACTCTCAACCGGGTTCAGTTAAGAGCATATAGTAGAATGACATCTTATAAGTTGTGGTATGATCGAAAACCGTCAGTCAAGTACTTCAAGGTGTTTGGGAGCAAATTTTTTATCAACAGAAACATGGATGGTTTAGGTAGTTTTGACTCCAAGAGTGATGAAGGGATCTTCCTTGGTTACTCAACTAACAATACGGCCTACAAATGCTACAACAAAAGACTAAGAAGAGTCACTGAGAGTGTGCATGTAAGAGTTGATGAGAATATGCATAAAGGAAGATAAGCACAGATGAACTGG
The DNA here is from genome assembly GCF_030272615.1 of Cryptomeria japonica. NCBI lineage: Eukaryota > Viridiplantae > Streptophyta > Pinopsida > Cupressales > Cupressaceae > Cryptomeria > Cryptomeria japonica. Next base: position 139,420,609 of record NC_081405.1, on the reverse strand, counting down.
TATGATGATTTCGGTGATGAAGGTGAAGACGCTTAGTCAGACAATGAATTGGAAGAAGCATCCAATAAGGTCCCTAATCGGTATGTTCAGAAAAATCACCTGAAAGAGCATATTTTAGGTAATAAGAGTGATGATGTGCAGACTAGAAGATGACTTGTTCAGATTGATGAAAAAGTAAACTTCTGCCTCATGACTGAAGTCGAACCTAAGACATTCAATGAGGCCAAAAAAAGTTAGAAGTGGATGGTTGTAATGGAAGAAGAATTGTAGCAGATTGAGAAGAACAAGACTTGGGAATTAGTCCCTAGACCGACAAACACGAACATTATTGGCACCAAATGGGTCTACCGGATCAAGATGAATGAAGAATGTAAGATTGTTAGTTATAAAGCTATAATTGTGTGCAAAGGTTGCTCTCAAGTAGAGGGCATTAATTTTGAAGAAACATTTGCACCGGTAGCTAGACTAGAATCCATTAGGATGTTTCTAGCTTTTTCATCCTACAAGTGATATAAAGTGTATTAGATGGATGTAAAATCTGCCTTTCTCAATGGAAATCTAGAAGAAGAAGTGTATATGGAGCAACCAAAAGGTTTTTTGTTACATGATGATGAAACCTTCATGTGTCGACTGAAGAAGGCTTTGTATGGTTTGGAGCAAGATCCTAGAGCTTGGTATTCTAGGCTAGACAAGTACCTAAAGGAGCAAGGATTCAACAAGGGAAATGCTGACAACAACCTATACATCAAAGCAGATGGAAACCATATGATCATTTTGGTAGTGTATGTAGATGACATCATATTTTGTGGCAACAAGGATACCCTTTATGGGGATTTTGCTGATCAAATGCAATCAGAGTTTGAAATGTCAATGCTTGGTGAGTTGACATACTTCCTTGGTTTGTAGATTTCACAACTTGAAAAGGGGATATTCATCTCTCAAACCAAGTATTCAAAAGACATGTTGAAGAAGCTTCAAATGGAGGACAACAAACTTGTGAGTACTCCCATGGTAATCGGATGCAAGCTGAGCAAAACTGACGAGTCATCGGTAGTAGATTAGACCTTGTTTAGATCCATGATAGGCACCTTGCTATACTTAACAACATCTAGACCGAATATAGTGCATGCAATATGCATGGTGGCTAGGTTTCAAGCAGTACCAAAACACTCACATATGAATGCAATAAGAAGAATTTTTAGGTACCTGCATGAGACACTCAACTATGGATTATGGTACCATAGGAAAGGAGAATTCACTTTGGAAGCATATACTGATGTTGATTGGGCATGTTGCATTGATGATCGAAAGTGCACAAGTGGTGGTGCATTCTTCCTAGGTGACCGGTTAGACTCATGGCATAGCAAGAAGCAAGATTCAGTCTCCCTATCCACTGCTGAAGAAGAATACATTGCTACTACCACATGTTGCTCTCAGGTGGTTTGGATGAAGCAGACCCTCAAAGACATACATGCCGATATCTTTGATCCTATTCCCATCCGGTGAGACGATTCAAGTGCCATCAACATATCAAAGAACCTAGTGATGCATTCAAGGACAAAGCATATAGCCATCAAGTATCATCTTCTTAGAGAGAAGTTTGAAGGACAAGAAGTCGTAATGAAATATGTTCCTATAGGAGAACAAGTGGCAAACATCTTCACCAAATGATTACCTGTCAGCACCTTTGAGTACTTAAGACACAAGTCGGGAGTTGTGACCTCATGCACTTAAGTTTGGAGGGAGATCTATGGTTCAAGGGGAGTTCATTGTAAAATACCCTATCTCTTGGACCATATGCACAAGAGGAGATCAAGTGATTATAATGCAATACCAACATGCTTGAACTTTTGGGTGTACTAGAAGCACAAACTGTAGAAGACCAAAATTATTGTAGGAATACCCAAGAGAATTTCATGATTACGGGGGAGAATACACTATATAACCAATGGAGAATGAATTAGATGCAAAGATTCCCTGACCCTTTGTCATTTTTGTTAAAGGGGGAGAATGGTCAAATGAATGATGAAGGAACAAAGTGTGTTGACATCAAAGTGTGTTAAAATCAATGCCAAAGGAGGAGATTGTTGGCATTAGGTTGTCATTGATGTCAACAAGTTTAAAATGGAAACCGCTATGCAGACCAAGATTGTTGGCATCGGGATTGAAGTGTGGTCATCGATATGCATTCAACCTGTATGGTGGATGTTGATTGTGATGAAGAGACAGAATGTTACAAGAATCACAACAACACCGAAGGTGAAGTATGTGTAGGCCACCAATATGCTAGTGTGATGTTATCTAGTAGGATTCCCACCGATAACGATATTATCCCCAACTAAGGGTATGAATGTATGTGTGTGTGTGCCAACCGGTGAATAGGACAACTGGTAAGTAAGCTAAGTGAAATGAACTGGTGATGGATTGATGTGTTTGATCATTCCTAGTAGTGGGTCAGGTGAACTCATCGACATGTATGGAGGTTCATTGGTAAAGTCAGATCAAACCGACAAAGTGAGATGAACTACTAGTAAGTCTTAGCTAGTGAATGGAGGCAAATCAACATGGCAAGTCTAAAGATCAAGAAAATTGACTCAACAGTCCGAGCAAAGGTAAATGTCGACAAGGATGACATGTGGCGATATGCAGAGGTTGGTGAAGTGCTCATCGACATGGTAGCTGGAAGTAGGTCGACATTAATGGAGAACTCGAATATCATAGGTTGATGATAGAATGTTGCAGCTCGAGGAAGACAGAGAGGTGGGATGATTGATCTGGTCTTGCAGGACGATCTGATCCTTATGCACATTGGTCGAAGGTAACAACTGAGCCATTAATAGTGATGTACATGAAAAGGTTGAAAAACCAGTTGTAGACAACTACAAATAGAAAATACATATTGGAAGGCGAGGAGATGGCGATGTTGTTTGATGTGATGCAAATCACCATTCCAGAAAAAGCAGACTAGATCAGATATGATACATATGGAGTGGTGAAGAAAAACCTTAACATGCCACCATTTGAATATTGCTTTTGGAAGGAACCCTCTCAGATAAATAAGTCATCTCGAGACTCGAATTGATGATGCTGGATGCAAGTCATGAGTGTAGAGTGATCTTGGGAAAGAAGAGAGAAATCAATTTGAGAGACATTTCATTGAGAATCAGTGTGTTGAAGTGTTAGCAAGGTAAACCGATAAGAGGTCTTTACCGACAGTGATAGAGCAACCGGTGAATTGAAATAAACTTATGATTCAAGTATATCAGCAAAGGGTGTACTGGCAGGAAAGCATCTATGAGTGCGTTATTGTGCAAGGAGAGATTTAGAGAAAGAGAAGAAAGGAAGAAGGAGACCGGTAGATGATCTGAGAAAGAAATTAAAAAACCGGTAGTGAAAGAATTGGTGTAGCAAAGAACAGTGTTACTGACATACAAAAGTTGATCAGGTGTTGCATAATTAATTTGCAAGAAGGTACTCAAATCTTGGTTTAAAAGAAAACATTTCTTAGGAACCAGTGATTCACCCCCATCTTAATGGTATATTGTGTTCAACAAAAATTTAGTTCAATTTCTAGCTATAAAAAACATTCCCATAGTGGAGCATCCCATGGGTCAACAGTTTGGTGTATATTTAACATGGTTCTTACATTGTGAATGATACCTTTTGTCAGCAAGGCAATTTAAGCCATCTCAACTTTCATTTTGTAGCCTTCTCTCTAATTTGATGAATGCAATGCAAACAATTTTAAATTCTGAACTCCTTATGTCGCGCTCTGATCATTTTCCCTCACCAATGATGAGTGGGCTACATTTTGATCCTACATTCATTTGTTTGCAAAAAATATATTGGTTGCATCATATAATAAATACATGCCAAAATCATTAAGGCTGCTAAGTGCACAATGTAATGAAAAACAATCAAAGGGGTGATCCTATTCAAATAAATGACTATCTATGTGATGTTCCTTTTATTAGAGCTATCAAGTTCAAACATTATGTAAGCACACGTTGGGATATTAATGGCCCAGAACTAGATCTAATTGTTTCAATTACTTGTAATCATTGACAATCCATGAATCCAAAAGGTCTGACACTTGAAAGACTTGGAAGAGTGTTAATTGGCATCAATAAAGATTGATTATTAGAACCTCACATTCATTGATCTCTTATGTATACAACATTTGATTTATTAACACACCTCAACATTCTCCCAACTTTCAACTAATGACTATACACATATGTACAAAATACTACATATGTATCCCTCAAAATCATATAGACTATTATCTACATAGAGTTCCATCAATTACATACTAGGGGAGAGGGACCAGTAGTCATTAGGGCTAACTTCGTTAACATGTAGCCATCACATGGAATATCGTAAGACCTCCATTTTTTTTAGAAATGTAATATGGACACTTAACTATCTACAACTAAGGTTTGAAGGCGTGACTCATCAGGCAAGTCGTCAAAATAACATGTCTAGTGCAAAGTGTCAAAAAAATGACTTTTTAAAGATTCGACCAAAACTTAATCTAAAAATCCCTAGTTGTTGAATAAAAAAATATCATTTGTAATTAATATAATATTGTATTTTTATGTAAAATATAACGTATATGAAACTTAAGTGGACCAAATGCCTATTAGTAATCATAAATATGTCGCAAGACTGGATATTATATGCACAATTGCTATAACGACTATTGGACACCGTACAACTACTGATCTCTCTCCCGTACACTATACAAAATGACCATCATTCTTTGGAAAAAATAATATTTGATGGCATTTGTATCCCATTTATATAATCTCTTTTAAGACGTTAGCCCATGTTCAAAAATAAAAAATGTTTTCATTTCTTTCTATTCTTACCAATAATTTATAATTGCATTGTCAAAACCTATGGATCATTGTTAGTTTGACTGAAAGGTCCTTTGTACGAATACCAACTTGAATGAAGCATGAATAAAAAACGAAACTGTACTGCAATTACTGGCACACGGCATTGTCATATTTTATTTTCTGATTGGAAAGCAAATCGTCATACGTCTGTTTGAATGGATCCAATCGAATCTCAGCCATTCAAAATGCTCTCCAGCTCGGTCTGACTAGAATAAAATTGCAGTAGGGACCGCTGTTTGAATGGACCCGATGGAACCTCAGCCATGGAAAAATCACAATTTCAGGATTTTAACTTGCTAACTACATTACTACAAAAATTTAAGATACTTGTGATTCAAAATAGTTATCCTTTGAATGGCTCAAATGCAATATCAGTCATTTGCATTTGAGCCGCTTTCGTCCAGTCTTCTTGCAGTCTTTTCCACGCGGAATCAGAATAATCGAGCATTGACTGAGTGCAGTTCCTATCTATCTAAAGCAAAATATTCGTTAAATTCTTCTTGCAGTTATTCCACGCGGAATCGGAAGAATCCAGCATTGACTGACTGCAATTCCTATCTAGCTAGAGCAAAGTTTTCATCTGTGCTGAATACGATGATGTTATAATATAGGTACTAAATCGTTAGACTCCTCCATCAAATTTCGTAGTTTCTTTCCCTGCTTCAATCCATGGCTCCTATTCAGATACACTCTTTCATTTTCCTTCTCATTCAGATTCTCTTCTGCGCTTCAGCACAGAAGCAGCAGAATATCACGCTTGGCTCCACTCTTAGTCCTTCCCAAAATTCCAAATGGGTTTCATCAAATGGACAGTTTGCTTTTGGATTATATCCGCTAACTCCAACTCTTTACGTGGTAGGCGTTTGGTTTGACAGTGTAATTCCCAAAACTCTGGCTTGGACAGTTCTCAAGGAAAACAAGCATATTCCTGTTGGAAAGAAGTCTAGTTTGCAGCTTAAAGAAAACGGTCTCAGGCTGAATGACGATCGAAAAAATGTATTGTGGTCATCTGAGTCCTCTGACATAGCGACGGCTGTAATGCTTGACAATGGTAACTTTGTGCTGCTAAATGCATTTTTTGATATCATCTGGCAGAGCTTTGAGTATCCTACGGACACCCTCCTGCCCGGTCAGACGCTGAAGTCCAACTCTAACTTGTTTTCCAAGGCCTCAACTACAAACTTCTCAGCAGGCCGATTTGAGCTTTCCATGCAAACGGACGGCAATTTGGTCCTTTATGCTGTGGAGCGGAGGGGCACTCCTGAAGGCGCGTACTGGGATAACGGACAACTTATGCAGCTAGTAAGCTTGGAATTCGACCCGAGCGGGCTCTTGTATTTAGTAAACAGTACCAACATGAATGTTTCCAAGGTCGCAGAGGGCAAGGCTGGAGACGGGCGGTTTCTTCGCAGAGTGACGCTCGAAATTGACGGAACGCTTGCACAGTATGTGTGGAACATGGACGTCAATAATTCTTCTTGGTCTTCTGTATGGCAGCCTTTGAAAGATCCATGTAAAGACGTCAAGGGTCAGTGTGGAAACAACGGCATTTGTCGATTAACTGACCAGAACAAGCCAGACTGCATTTGTCCTCCTCAATTCAATTTTATCGACAGGCAGGACCATTTTAAGGGATGCATGCGAAGCTCATCGCCAGGGCAGACTTGCAGTACAAAGAGGACGATGTCTCGGCTTGACAACACAAACTGGCTGCGGGGAGTCGATACTGATAGCGATTATTCTGTAATGCTGGATCTTAGTGAAATTGAATGCCAGCAGTCTTGTTTAAACGATTGCATGTGTGTTGTGGTCACATATGACAACGCTGTTCGCAGGAAGAAACGGTTGCCTCTGAGCGACGGCCGCCAAGCTTTGGAAATTACTACTAAAGCTTTTGTGAAAGTATCTGACAGCTTCAACACAGACTCTGCTTTACCTCCGCTAACAGAGCAGAGAAGGGAAAGAAAGGGAAAGACGCTTGTAGTGATTGGCATAACACTCCTGGGTTGTTCCTCATCTCTTCTTGTAGCGGCCTTCTTAGTGACGTGGTTATGCGGCAGCAAGCTCCGCCCCGGGAAAGGAAAAATTACTCAGAAGCATAAAGTTGTGGAGGGATTGAAGGCCTTCTCTTTCAAAGAAATGGAGGCTGCTACAGCTGGTTTCAGACAAGAATTAGGAAGGGGTGCCTTCGGTAAAGTTTACAAAGGCCAGTTGCCGGATGGGAGAGCAATTGCTGTGAAAAATCTTCTTGAGAACGTGACGCAGGAAGAACATGGAGAGAGGGAGTTCAGGACAGAGATGAGCGTGATTGGTACAAGCCATCACAAAAATCTGGTTCAGCTTTATGGTTTCTGTGACGAGGGTTCTCATCGGCTTCTGGTTTACGAGTACATGAGTAATGGATCTCTGGACACCGCTCTATTCGTAGATAGCGCATTTCTTGAATGGAGGACACGTGTTAAGATTGCAATGGGCATAGCTAGAGGGCTCCTCTATTTGCACGAAGAGTGCAAGACCCAGATCCTGCATTGTGACATAAAGCCCCAAAATATTTTGCTGGATCAAAATTACAGTCCTAAAATATCCGACTTTGGTCTGGCAAAATTATTGAAGGCAGATCAGACTGCAACACTCACGGCTGCCCGGGGAACAAAGGGTTACATTGCGCCTGAGTGGATTAATAAAATGCCAATTACTGTGAAAGTAGATGTTTACAGCTTTGGGGTGATGCTGCTGGAAATTGTTTGTTGCAGGAAAACCATGGACCTGGGTGCTCCAGAGAATAAAATCCTTTTGTCCGATTGGGTTTATGAATGCTTGAAGCATGGTAGACTCTCTGAGCTGGTGGAGCAGCAGCAAGTAGAAGGTGAAGGCAGCAGAATCGATTCGAGGCAGTTGGAGAGAATGGTGTTGGTGGGGCTGTGGTGCATTCAGGAAGATCCAGCTCTAAGGCCTTACATTAAAAAGGTAGTGCAGATGATGGAAGGAACAGTTGAGATCGCAGTGCCACCAGCTCCAGGATCTTTTGTTGGCTCGTTGTCTCTGTAAAATGAATTCAATGTTATTTCATGACAAAAATGCTGCAGCCTGTTTTCTCAACTCAATATAAGGATTTGAGAATAAATAAATGTAAAATTTCACCTCTTGTAAATGCGTTTGCCTGATATTTTCTAAATTCATCGTTGATTTGTTGTTTTCTGTTTTCAATGCCTAGGGTATAAGGGGTGTATATAATGGTAATGATGACGACTGAGTGAAGGTTACTTTTATGTTGAAATTATTAGATTCTAAGCGAAAGTATCCATTCTTTTTTAGGGTTTTTATTATCATTGTAATGGTGAAATGTGAAGAGAGTATTTTGTTATATAAATTGAATAAATTGTGGAATTTTTTATATAATTATGGTTTTTGTTTTATGTTTTGATTAAGTAAATTGGGTTATCGGGTGTGAACCCTTTACATTGCAACCATCAAGTAGAGAAGATGGGTTTTACGAGAAGTGAGACAACCAAACACTAAGGACCAGATGCAACAAAAAGATCGTCGATTAGACAAAAAACAAGTGGGGACTAGAGTATGACAAAAAAGAACCACAAGAATCAACTATTCATTTCCAAAAAGGCTAGGACCCTTCAAGGCTTGCCACTTCTAATTGATAATATTCAGCTCCTTCAGAATAGACAACTCCCTAAAAGAAGAAATTTGGCTAGAGGGAGTAGCATCTGAAGAGACACTGACATTTCCATTTTTTGTAGAGCTACCCAAAGAACCATCAAAGATCTAGTCTAACACAGTGCTCTTACAATTGACATGTTTATTTTCCAACACCTTTTGCATGAACTTACAACAAGACCACTAGCAACAATATCATCCATATTAATCTCCATCATTTTAATTTGCTTGTCCTAGAGATCAATGATGGCTTTCTCCATATTCTCCTTTTCCTCCTCTAAGACTGCATTGGCTTTTAAAGATTTCACTTCATCCTCCAGGGTATCCCACTTGTCCAATCGCTCAGCTAGGCCTTGAGCAGTAGTCTAGACCACCTCATTTGTTGCCTTAGAAGACCAATCCCTAGCTGTGGCCTCAGCCGTAGCCAAAGCCTCTAATTTGTTGACATTTTTCTTTACAATATTAAATTGAACTAGTAGCCATTTAATGATTTCAATTTTGTAGGCTTTGCATAGTTTATTGACCTTAGCACAAACCTTTGCACAACTTGGGTAGATAGGTGAAGAAACAAGGGATTGATTTGAGGCACCCAAAAAACTATACAAATGCTTAGGTACAAACATAATATTGAGAGGATTAAGAAGAAGTCAACCAAGATGAAGATGAATCATTTGGAATTCCTTTTGGGGTTTTAGAGAACTTTCCTTTCTAAGATTTAGCAGAGGTATCAAGGTTTATCATGTTAGTTCAATTCTAAGGATTGAAATGGGAGAGGATACATTTAGAGGGGGAGGGGTATTAAGCATGGCCAAAGAAAAGGCCCCTAGGATATTGGGCACATGAGACTGGCTCAAGTCCACAACTAGATAAGGGTTTGCTAAATAAGGAAGATAATTACTAGACAGGGTGAGGCTCAAATTGTAGTTATAAAGTTTAAATATGAGACTTTGGTGGAGGGGTAAACCATCTGGTTTAGACTAGGCTACCACAACCAACTTAGCTATGGAAGAATGAATTTATAAAGGAAAATTTATATTCATTCCACAAGTATAAAATGATTCAACATAGTCCAAAGAGTTGTGAATAGAACCTTTAAAGTCTTCCTTCTCGAGTGATGTAGCACATTAGAATTTCCACCACTGCCTTTTAGTCCCCGTGTAGATCCTCCCTGTTGAACCCATTTTGTAGATGAGTGATTTTCTTGCCTTTAAATGAGAAATTCTTGAAGTCCTTGTAGTTTTCTTAGGAAAATAATATCCTTCCATAGGGAGGCTAGTATCCACATAGTAATATGCTCAACAAACGTGCATTAAAAGATAACTCTATGATATCAACCCTACCATCTTTCCAAGAACTAATAAACTTAGCAGAAAGAGAAGGGTTATGGTCAATCATCACTTCTAAAGAGGAGATGTTCTCCTTTTCAAAAATTGACCATAAGATGTTGTCATTCTTTAAGGACTCACAATTTTTGGGCTCCACTTGAATCAAATTGTCATCTATGGTAGGCCAACGTTCAATAGTGAAACCAACTTTACTTGGAATAAACAAATTAGGAAAGTTAGAGATGAAAAGCAATAAAAACTAAAATGTAATGTTATTTAAAAAATCTATCCCATCCAAAAAAGGATTAGAATTTCCCCAGTTATGATAAAGGTGATAGTGGCAGATGAAAACTTAATAAGCCATTAAAAAAATGATAGACCACATATCAAATATCAACATGAAATGTTTGATTTTTTAGGATCACAACACACAGATTAATAGGGAGGTTGTTTATAGAGGTGTGCACCTTCAAATTATGGATGAAGTGAGATATATTGGCTAGCCTATCAACTAACAAGTTCTTTTCAAAAAATGTGTGAATTAATTTATACTAATTAAGATTTTCAAGATTGTGGCAAGAATTAGAGATGATATCTGTCATGGACTAGCATGGGGAAGCCTTACCATTAAGCATTACGATGGTGTTACTCGATTCAACTTTAACAATTATTTTATCAAAGCCTTTTTCCTTTGCTATCAAAATATTATGGTGTGCAACAAACACCTCAACAATGTTGGAGGTCTAGACCCCAAGATTTACCACATAGGTTAAAATCATCCTATCTTTATTACCCCTAAGAATACCTCTCCCTCTCGATCAACCTATATTCCCTTTAGAAAAGACGTCAAAATTTAATTTTAGACAACTAGTATTGGGGGAGACCATTCTTGTCTAATTTTATATGTCTATTTATTACATATATTTTCATATGTTCTCCTATTATTTCTATCGTATGATCACACATTCTCATGTATCTATACTAGTGACTTATTCATCACATCAATGTGCCAACATATTTCTATACACATTTTATCCAATATGATTTATCTTCTTTAATGTTCCAAAGCTAGCTTACAATTAGAAGGATGTCCTCATGGCTATAGAATCCCCACACAAATTCAATAATTTAAACACAAATATCAATGACTTTTACCTTTTGCCCTTCCTATCTAGGATTGACTAAACACAACTTTATGTGATATGCTATTGTGTCCTTGTATTTAAAGATATTTAATGCATTCATTTACATAATATAATATCCAAGCGTCTTGTTTCATTATAACGAGAAAACTATTTTGATTTGGTACACTATTGTAATATCCCCAATTAAAAATTTTATAATTTTTTTTTGAAGTATAGAAGCACATAAAAAATATAAGTTAAGAAATTAAAACCTGAAACCCTCTTCAAATTTAGATTTTAATACATCTTGAAAATATGCAAGGATTGGCAATTTTTACACAAAATTGTGCACCCAGTTTGATCAAAATTTGTACAAGATTTATTGAAACTTGTTTTATAAGTAATTTTGTTTAATACATAAAAATGTGTTATTACAATATAAAAAAATATAGCATAACAAAAAGAAATCTAGAGGTTAATGAAACAAATATCAACAAAAATTGCAACTCAATTTTAGAAAATGTTCGAATTATCTCTGATGTTTTTGGTCAAGTGTTGAAATTCAGGCATTTAGAAAATAATGAATGTAAGACCTAAAATATCAAGATTGCACAATGCAAGACCTAACCTAAAATGACATGAATGTTGAAATCAAGGTGTCTAAATGTTTGATAATCTTTTTTCAAAATGTTTTAGGTGTTGAGAAGAACAAAACACAAAATGGTTAAAATAACATGCACATTCAAGTACAAGTCCTAGGTTGGCAGAGACAATATTTGCTAGGTTCCCACTACAAATAAATCTGAACACACTTATTCAGAGCAGATAGCTTAGAAGTTTGGTGATGTTGGCTCCCTTCCACGACTCTTACTTCTTAGGAACAATAAACTTAAACTTCACAAAGACCTAAATATCTAGAGGAATTTTCTATCTTAACTTTGAATTGCGAGACTGTGGGATGGCTTCAAAGGTCTGACCTCTTGCGCCAGCAAATAGAAGGGTTTTATCTACCATAACAATAAGTTCGTAGTAAGGGCATTCATTTAGGTGTCCATATGTGTAGTTTTTTCTCATTTAAGAGTCCTCCAAACCCTTATGAGTTTTTATGCATCACTGTGTAGATTACACATCACACAAACACTTAGGGAGACTTACATCGATATGAGACATTTGCACCTGTTGTTCATGACTTTCGTCATAAACACAGTTTTTTATAGTGGCTCGAAATTATCTTGGCTTTATTTTCTTACCACTTGGATCATTCCCTCTCACCCTAACTTAAGGGCTTCTAAGGAGGCAAGCCCACTAAGGGTTAAGAATAAATGAGCCTAGCACTCCAAACATAGTAAACACTAGTTAATTTTATTGCACCAAAATTAAGCATGATTTATTCTAGAAAAACTACAAACAATTTCCTTATCTACCCCTACAAGTAAAAAATTAAGTAGTTTTATTGTTTTGTCTTTGACCGATCGAAACCACCTCTACTACACTCCATTTGCCACATATTGTGAACAAAAAAATTAATAACATAGAGAAAACCCTTAAACAAATACAATTAAATAAAATAGCCAAATGCAAAAAACTAAACCTACGAAAGAGAAACAATAAAATACTGAATGTAAAACATGAGACTAACGAATGCAAAATAACATCTAGATATATGTGACATACTGATTGAACGAATGCAAAACAGTCACCAATGTCGAGAACTACAAGTCAAATCTGCAAAATAGAACACTTATTTTTTCATAATTAGCATTCATATCTCAATTTTTTTCTCGAGATCATTCAATATTTTTGTATGTAGGCTAAACCATGGTTTTGGTATTGAAAATATTGAATCTATTCATCTAGTTTGTTGATTAATTGCTCCAGTCACAAGAATCTCTAAAATTATTTTTGTAAATGCTTGTATTATGCTTTCGATTGTGATTCTGCAATCTTGACGTTTATTCTACAATCCATGTGATTAGAAACATGGCAAGCAAGGAGAGGTTTAAATGGGCCTGGCTTGAAAGTGATTCACTTAACATTGTCAAATGCATTAAGGGATGTATGGTGCCTAGTTGGACTATTTCAAACTTAATCAAGGACTACCTTGAAATGATTCTGGCCTGGAGGATTTCAAGATCTCGCACGTTTTCTAGGAAGGAAACAAACCGACGAGTCATTTGGCCAACTTGGAGGTGGATAACGTGGTGGAGAGGAAGGGAAATTTTTTTGAAAACTCTGTGCAACCTGGCAAGAAATGATGTCGAGATCTTCGGCCTTTCCAATTAAATTAATCATGAAAGATTATGATGGGATGGGAGCCGTTGGGGTGGTATTTCAAATTATTACCACTTTAAGAAGTTTTAGAACTTTTAGTTTGCTCTATTTTTGGTTTGGTTTCCTCCTAGTTTTTCTAGAGTCTTGTTGTCTGAATTGCTCGAGCTACAAAATGGGAGGTGAAAAGAATAGGTTTGAAGCCATGACATATGATAAGTGGTCGAAGAATAAGGAGGTTTGGGAGGAAATTTTTGATGGTGGAATGGTGCCCTTTTTGGAGAGACTGCATGGTCATTTTGCCATTGTTATGGAAAGCTTTATTAGGAGTTGGAATAAGGATGTGTTGACTGCCTTTGGTGTGAAGTTTCAAGTCGACGAAACCCTGGTTGCCACTATTACTGGTCTGGATATGAAAGGCAAGAAATTCTATAGAGACATGAAGTCGGGTGAGGAGGACATTGTTACCTTTTATGATAAGGAAAAGGAATGACAGAGGGTTACGAAAATGGTGAATGATGGCTATAACAGGAAATAGCTGATTTCCCTTTGCGCTGATATGGCATAATTCATCACGAGATACATCACCCTGGATGGTAAATGTGGTAGAATTTTCTCAAATCATTTTACTATCTTAAATCATTTTAGGCATGGTAGAATTATTTCCATCCCATTCTACTTGGTTTCGTCTTTGGAGAATAGCTTAGTTAAACATTTTGAAAACCAAGATAACCTTGTGATTCATGAAGGGATAATCTTGTTGATTATGGAATACACCCAAGCTCATGAAGTGAAACCCTCCCCTAAGGATAAAACCCATATTTCCTCCTCTAACTCTGATGTGTAGTTTGTTTCTGACACGGAGATGGATGAGGATGATAGTGGTACTGTCATGGATTGGAGTGACATCAAGGATACAGAGGACCCTGAGTATATACCAAAGAAAGAAGGGGAGCTTATGGTGACTTTGAGAACTATCAGTAGCAGGAAAATCAATCCTCCAAGGTGGGCAGCAAGTAAGTTCAAAGGGTCAGTGCAAGAAGATGAGTCCACTTTTTGGCCAAAAAGTGGAAGTGTTTTCCCTGATTTTCAGATTTTGTCTCATTTGAGCTTAAATTTTGAAACACTTAGAGATTGAATCTTGGAAAAAGTCAGTAATATAAAAGATAGCCCTCTGAGTTTAGTTTCCAAATATATAATTTATTTTAATACCCACATAATAAAAAATAACTTTTTAAATGGAGTTCTGAAAACTATGTTTTAAAAATGCCTGTTTCAGGACCACACCATGCATGTGTACGACCCACACTTTTTGACACAATTAAAATTATTTTCTCAAACCGTTTTGGGAAATGGTTTGTAACACACTGAAGATTGATGAGCATATTTTTTTGTATTTTTTTTTTTAATATTTTTTTTTTAATTAATTTTTTAATGGCCGTAATTATCTTTTTAAAAATTTGACGTGTACGACCCACATAATTTGATGTAAACTTAACATTTTTTGATTTTTTTTTTTTTTAAATACAAAAGAATTTTGTGTAGATTGATGACATATAATTTTTTTTCCAAAATTCTTTAAAATAAAAAAGTAATTAAATTAACAAAATTAGTTAATATTTCAAATTTATGGACCCGATTTAGTATAAATTAAATGAAAAATAGTTAAAATAATCAATTTTTAAATAAATTTACATATTTAGAATCTAGACAGTATAATCTGAAATGGGTTTTAATTTCGTATAAAAATTCTCTAATTAGAGGCGCGTAAACTATTTCTGAAGTTCATATTTGTGCTTTCATTCATGGAGATTTGAATTTGAAGGTCCATGTCTCAGGTGTGGCCATCCCAGGCCTATACCGGGCCTAATCCCAAGCCAAGTGGCCGGTTGTGGAATCAACTTCCACAAAACGGGCCCCCGTTTTCAAACAAGGGCGGATTGTGGAAAAAAAGGAAAAATGCCATTTAGAAATGGGGGCCCGCTTTTAAACAAAACGGGGGCCCGTTTTTAGAAACGGGCCCCCGTTTTTTAAAACGGGCCCCCGTTTCTAAAAACGGGCCCCCGTTTCTAAAAAACGGGCCCCCGTTTTGTTTAAAAGCGGGCCCCCGTTTTATAACAAAACGGGGGCCCGTTTTTAAACAAAACGGGCCCCCGTTACCTTTTGGCTCGGGAGCCCGAAGCACAAACGGGCCCCCGTTTTTTGAAAACGGGCCCCCGTTTATAAGAGCGCATTTTTCAATGCGCGGACTTCCGCGAATTTGTGACTCATTACCTTGCACTTGCCCCAAATCTAGCAGTAGGAAAATGCAAGACCTGGAGCCACCCGCCAAAAAGAAAACGAAATTAACCAAATCTAGTGGGTCCAAAGTCCTTGACCACAAGATTAAGATGGACATCACCATCAATACGGATGATGAGAAACAAGGGTTTGTGAATAAGGAATAAAGGCAAGAAAAAGGAAGAGAAGGTGTAGGGAAATATGGTTTTGGAGGCTACTAGAAGTCAGCAGAACTGCTAGAAGTGGGTGGATAAGGAAATGAGATCCTTAAAAGATGGGATTAAGTGAATTATTGATACTTTCATGGATTCCCCTAGGCCCGGTAAAATTGATAAGATCATGAGCATGATCGAGAAGATATCTTAGGATGTTGAAACTATGAAGGGAGACCATGAGCACAAAATTGAGAAGCTAGAAGAGTATGTGAGTGATATCAAGGAAAACCTAAACAATCTGGTGGAACTCAATAGAGGGGCAATGAACAATAGTGCTTATGGTTTGAAGAAAATTAATTCCATGATGAACAACTATAGAACCAGGACTATCGCCAGTGAACCTACCTTGGGGAAAAGAAGAAATAGAAACCTTAGAGAGTGGATAGTGTGCTACTTGTGGGAAGACTATCTTGGGTCCTTGCACTAGAACCAGGAGCCTGAGCTAGGACCAGGGAACCTCTAGATTCATCATGGAAGATTTGGAGAAAATTAATAAGAGGATGAAGATTGGCTCATACCCTAAGATCTCCTGCAAAACAAAACATAACCTTCCACAAAAACATATGGTAAGACAAGAGCTTGTTTTATATTAAGATATATGATACAAAGTCTACAAGAGGCCTTGCTTATGTAAGCAAGTATGAGAGATGGGATTAGAAATGATCATAACACGTTATTAATCTTATAACATGAGACAACCTATCATAACAACTACCTAGGACATAGAAATTAAATTTTACAAAAATATAATATCTAACAACTAAAACTTCTAGAAAAATTTATAGGACCTACATAAACTTAACACATGAATAGGAAACACTAATAAACTAGTTAGGTAAAATACCATGACTATATAAACACCTCACTTAAGTGCAACTTAGAGAGGAAAAAATAATGGAAATGACACATGAATGTAAAGATAGGTCTAAACTATGAGGCCATTTTAGGTATTGATTTATAAAATATCTCTCACAATTGGAGTAAAGGAGAAAACCCACATGGTGGAAAAGCCCTCTCTAAAAGAAAGAATGAAGAAACAATCATGTACAAGTTATAAATTTAGTGATTAATGGAGGAATCATCAATACCACCAAGGACTATATCCATCTCTATATGAGAGAAAAAAAGAGACTATATATCCCTCCCCCATAATGAAGTATCTCTAAATCCAATAAAGAACTCCTAAAGACAAAATAGAATCCAAAAATTAAAAAGAAAAAGTATTAGGAAGAAATAAATCCAATGGTAGATGTCAAAGAAACTCCAACTCTATGAATAAGGGAGAGGAAAAAATCGTCAATATGCTTGTCTCTAAAAAATGAGCAAATGCCTCCATGCTAGAGTATACCTCAAAAAAATTAGGTTTTACACCAATAAAAGAAGAAGAGAGATCAATAATATGTGGAAATTAATGAAGAACCTCCAAATATAATGAAAATGAGACAACAACTATTATGAAATTATCATCAAAGAGGAGAAATACCCCTTCAAATATGCCCTCCAAATTTATAATAATGCAAATGGAAAAATAAATCTACTATCAACCTTAAAATTTTCACCATCATGGGTAGAAGAATAATATGTGAAAAAAAGGTGTGAAGCTTTATAAAACTTACCCATTATAACAATCTATCTAGTGTACAAATCACATATGAACATTGAATCTAGAGTGAACTCAACAATCTTCCCCATACCACTATGTGCTATCTAATATATAGATTGAAGATTATGCGAAATATTAGGCATAAAGTGGCATCATTAACACATATAGTACCCATGCCAATCCATATTTTTGCACAAATATGAAACTAGGTACTATTTTCCATCAAGGTATTAGTTATACTAAAAGGCTCAAATGAAAAAATAACTATTTAACCTTTCATACTATTGGAAGTCCTAGAGCTAAGAATCCACTCTATAGACTCATCAATTGTAGTTGCAACAAGTACCTTAAATTTCATCTTATCCACTCTATAAAAAATACGTAATAAACCTTAATTGTGTATCCATGATGATGCTTAGGAAGAAAAATAAGGTGAACTAGCATATTATGAAGGAAACCAAATGTAATGCTCCTTGATGAGTTTCTTTATCTCTTCTAATTAATTCTTAGAACAATCATGTGTTCACCATGCTTAGGCTTGTTATAATATGCACATTTGGGTTGCTCTTTCTTAGGTTTATTCTCTTTGGAAGAGGGGGGAGACTCATTATATTTTTCCTTAGGTTTGGACTTCTTCTTTCTTTTCCCTTTGGGTTATTGTGTTGATAATGACCAATTCTTAAGAAGTGCATCTAAATGGCTAAGATTTACTTTCTCTCTCTTTGATCTATCACAAAATATTTCAAACTAAGGAGTTACAAATGATTGACGTAACTCATCCATATTGGAGTAAAATGAATTATCAAATTATCAAAACAATATTTTAAACTTAGACAAAATCAAGAATATACATTCCTTATCCGATTTATATTTTGTACTTATCCCATATCTACCTAGGAGTAGTGTGCTCATTAATATGGAACAATAATCTATCAAAAACATGCATTATACTCTAGAAAATAGACTCATCACATATATTCTCATGAGAAAATATCTCATACTTCATAAAAAATTCAAGTTTTTGATCACCCAAGATAAGCCACAACCCATAAGACCAAAGTAACCACTACAATTTTAGCTTCCAAGTGTGATAATTGTTGTAAGTGTGGATAAATATTGTGCTATTTTATCCTTTTATAGAATGCAATTAGTCTCTCCTATTGGTCATATCTTGTCCTATAATTGAAGCTCCTAGATCTTGAGTGGCAACTTGTATAGCCACATCTTGCATGGTATAGAGTATTTTATACCAACTCTTACAAATATACCTTAAAGTTTTGATTTTATGCTCAATTTTTGTTTAATATAAATTTCACTAAGGAAATCATCCTTAGATGTTTATCCCTCAAAAGATGGATATTTTTTATTCACCGCTTTCTAATGTCATGTATGCGTTATATTTAGAGGAATTCCAGGGTGAATAATAATTCCAATAATCAATACACTGATATTTGATAAATTGAGTAAATTTTATTTCATCATTCATAAATACTCATTATTATCTTATCCATGAAAATATTTTCCACATTATCTAGATGCTAATCCTAGAGGTACCATAATAATGTACATCGTTCATCCTACAAGCCATCAAATATTTGTTGAGGTGATACATTTAACCACGTCTTATATGGGTATGCACACCAAAATGTGCAGCCAAAAAGTTGCAACTTTTTATTTTCTTAAAAAAGGGTCATTTGGCTTGCGCCAAATTATAGGGTTCTTGCCATATTTGGAACTCACCAAATAGGTTTGGTCATGAAAAACCTCTTTAGTGAGCACCAAATGTTTATATTGGATTAATTATTTATTTCTCTCTATGTCTCTTGCTTGTCAAATGTTTTGTATTGGAAAATTCTCTCTCTCTCTCTCTCTCTCTCTCTCTCTCTCTCTCTCTCTCTCTCTCTCTCTCTCTCTCTCTCTCTCTCTCTCTCTCTCTCTCTCTCTCTCTCTCTCTCTCTCTCTCTCTCTCTCTCTCTCTCTCTCTCTCTCTCTCTCTCCCAACATGAATATATACATAAAATTTAACATGAAAAAGACATATACTTTAATTTAATTTAATTTATATATTGGTAGGATGTTTGAGAGTGGTTCCAAATCTCTAGGAGTTATAATGTAGATTCTATATTTTATAAGATAATATAAATTTTTAAACTTAGTCAAATTTCACTAATCAACATGCTCCTATCAACATTCTCTTACTCTCTATCTCACTCTCTTTATCTCCTCCAAACTTTGGACCTATATATCTCTTTCTATTAGTCTTCCTTTTTCCCTATCTACCTCTCTCTATCCCACTCTATACTCCCTCCCCCAAGATATAACATTACCTCTCTACCTCTCTCTCTTATCCTTCACTCTCTATTATGTCTCCTATCTCTTTACATACCTCCCCCTCACTTCCTCCCTGCCTCTATTTCTTTATCTATCTCCCGCCTTCTCTCCCTCTATACCTTGCATACCCTCATTACCCCCATCTTTATCCATGCCTACCTCCCTCTCCCTTCTTCCCTCTCTTATTTATTCTCTCCCCTATCTCTACATTGTCTCAATCATATAACTCTCCCTCCCACACTCTTTCTCTCCCCATCCCTTGTTCTTTACTTCTCTCCATCCTTACCTCTCTACCTCTCCCTCACCATCTCATTAGCCACCTCTCTCACCCCCTCTATCTCTCCCCTAGATATCTCACTCCTCTCTTTATAAGATTTAGGTATCTCACCTCTATATCTCTCCCTTGTCTTGTTCTTTACTCCCTCTCCACCTTTATCTACCTCCTTATCCCTCTTTCTTTGTCTATGAACTTCTCTCTCTCTCACCTCTCTGCCTCTCTCCTATTTATGTCTCTCTCCTATTTATGTCTCTCAATCATTCCATGTCTACCTCTCCCTCTCTCCTTCCTAATCCCTCCCTCTATCTCTCCCTCTCCCTCCCTCCCTCATCTCTCACTTCTCTCTCACCTTATTCTCTCGTCTCTAGGTTTGTCCCTCCCTATCTTCCTCTCTCCCTCTCTATCTACCTCTCCCTCCTTACCCCGATGTCTATCTCCCTCCCCCATTATCTCTTATACTCTCTCCCTCTCTTATTTGCTCTCTCTATTGTCTAGGTCATCACCTCTCCTTTCCACACACTCTCTCTCTTTCCCCCCTTTCTATATTCATTTCTCCCTCTCCACCTCTATACATCTCCATCCATATCTTGTTAGCCATCTCTCTCTATTCCCCTCTATCTATCTCACCCCTCTCACACCCCATCCTAGTATCTCACCTCTCTCTCACCCTCTAACCTTTCCATCTATCCTCTACTAGTTTTCACCCTCCCTCACCACCTCTCTTTCTCTCCATAAACGCTTACATATCTCTCTCTGTGAACCCTCTCCTCTTTTCTCTCCCCCTAACCTCTTTATCTCCCCTAAACTCTTGACCCATCACTCTCCCTCTCTTCTCTTTTTCTCACCTCTCTCCTCTCCCTAAGTCTCTCCCACCCACTCTCCTTCCCCACCTTCTATTTCCTCCTTACTACCATATCTATACCTACCTTTCTCCCTCACTCTTCTCTATCCATTTGTTATTATTTCTTTGTAATCTCTCTCCATTCTATCAATAACTATCTCTCCTTGCATGTTTATTTATCTACCTCTCCTTCCCTATCTCATTAACCACCTCTCTCTCCCCCTCTATCTCACCCCTATGTTTATCAGCCCTCTATCCCTAGTCTCTAAGTCTCTCACCTTTATATCTCTCTCCTCTCTAGTTATTTCCCACCCTCTCCACCTCTCTCTCTACCTCTTCACCACTCTTTCTCATTTACATTAGTTCATTGATTCGTGCAATAGCTTGTTGTGTTTCTTTTTATTGTTCTTATGGAAATTTGTTTTTTCTACAAGATAGGCTTATGGGTGCATCAATTCTCCTTAGATTTTTCCTTGCATTTGGATGTTTTCCTTCCCTTCCTTATAGGTGTCTATGCTAATAGTGCCTGAATCTTAGGAAGTGTAGCTAGATTGCTAATATTTTCTTACTCTCTAGCCAATCTACTAGAAAAATTTCCAAAATGAGTTGCAAATGATCCACCTAACCTATTCATATAAAGAATTGTAATCCTATGATTTTTTTGACATAATATTAAATAAATTCAAAGATGTGTTTAGTAATATGAATCATAGATTCATAAAGAAAATCCTCATTCATATACAACCAAAATTAAATATAATCAATAATGAAAAACATTGCTAAATCCTAGCTTTCAATATCTAAATCTTTGTCCTTCCCTCATTGATATGCTCTTCTCAAAATCCTAAATCACTGATAAAATATGTCATGTGAGATATTTTTGTAGTCACTACATCTATATATATTCTTAGCTGCTTGTTTTAGGATTTTCTCAAGTGTTCAAGATTGTTCAAGATAATGCTAAATCCCTACATAAAAAAATTGTTCAATCTTATCACATTTAAATGTGTTTAGTGATGAAATTTTAATAAATTTAAAGAATGAATAGTTTAAATTAATTACAAGTGGAAGCATATAGTTAACTAGTCAATGTGGTTATAGATAATTTAAAATAGATAGTTATTTCTTTCAATAGGTTATGTTTTATTGATAAAACTATTATTTGAGTAAGGAAATAGACAAAACCTATATTTATTAGAGTCACAACAAAGGTGCATGCACCATATCAAAAATTCAATGTTATATATGTGCTATTTAAGAAATTTTAAGAATAAAATTATTTGATTTGAAGTAGAGGAAATAATTGTGGCTACATTTAGAAAAGAAAACAGAGAATTAATTCTAATTTATCTATAGTATATGTAATAGATTTTTGACTAATATTGCTAAATATATAATAAAAAATTATTGTCTAGCCCTACAAAACACTTGAAAAGTTATGTTCAACCCTAATTTCAACCCTCCTTATTGGCAACTAGTACTCAGGTTTTGGGATCTCACTCCTCACGAGTCCCATGGTTTTTCTCTCTTTTTCATTTATGTAGAAATTATATAATGATTTGTGCCTCTCTTTGTTTTATATAATCAGACTTATTGTTTGATGCGGGCAAACCCGCTCCTAACATCATACTTCATCCTTTATTCGATTTATATAGTTATATTAATTGGGTATATGAACAAAGATGGTGGTCAGAAAATTGGAGACCACCCAAAAAAAATGGAAAACAAGCAGCACGTATGCGGTTATAAAATTTGAAATCAGCGTGTACGCTCTTAGGTCTGTTGTTCCCGAGCCTAGAAAAGGTAGCACGTATGCATTTCTCTTAGGAAAGTGAGCATGTACGTGCTACCGTTAGGAAAGTGAGTGCGTACACGCTACTTTTAGGAAAATGAGCGCGTACACGCTAATAAGCCCTAAAGGATTGCGTACGTGGGTACCTATCAAAAAAAGTTAAAAAAAAAAATGGGTCTTATTTTCCCATGACATCCACGTTTTTTCCCCATTTTCTCCCCCAAAACGCGAATGGGGTGCCTCATTTCTCCTCCAAACCGCGAATGGGGTGTCTCATTTCTCCTCCAGACACTATGGATCAAGGTTAGTTTTTGTTAATTTTTGTCTTTCTTTCCCGTTTGTTCAATTTGTTTTACGTTTTGAATTTAATTTCATTAATTTTGATTAGGTTTTTTCATTTCTTTTTTTCAAAAACCAGATTTTGATAATCCACAACAAGAACAACAAAATGTACCTCCTGAAAACCCACAAGATACACCCCCAATTCCTCCTTTTGACCACACACCTGAAACACAGGAGCAATTAATTAATCAATTAGGGCAAAATACGTGTAAAATCAATAGACTGATTGATAAATTGAAAACATCTAAACTAGAGCATCATAAATCCCTCTTCACTAGCCTAGAAATATTATCTAGTGGTGCCATAGTTGTTTCCACACAAATTACAAAATGGGGAAACTTTAGGGATAGGTGTCGTCAATACTATGCTGATGGGTTATCATACGAGGGAGTGAAAAACAAAAATATTAGTAAACGAAAAATATGTGCCCTTTTTGTTGATCCTAAAACTAGTTAGTCGTTACCTCTTAATGTAAAGAGGTTTCCCATACATTGGTGTACCAATGTGCAGATGAAGAATCTTTTTTGGCAGAGGTGGTGGATGGTCCTTGATGATCCACCTTGTAATAATTATGAGGTGCCATTGTATTTTTTGAGAATAGTATACTATGAGTTTGCGCTCAATGTGTGACCAAACTATTTTGACATGAGAGAGTTTCATGGTAGAGGTGGCGGCTCTGCCCAAGATATACCTAGAGCCCGTAGGCAATTAGCCCCGGAGAGTCATCACCCCCTAGCACCCAAACCCAAGGTGCATCAGGCTATGCCAGTAGAGTTGAAAGAGTCGATGGAGCTACAAACTCTTCAGGTGGCCACAACATTGATTGGTGCCATCATCCAACATGGGACATTGTTAGCACACCCTATTGTATTGAATGATGAGCCATTAGTTGCTCAAAGTGGCGACAGAGAGAGCCCATTCAACATATGTGTGTTAGTTGCTCAAGGATAGATGATGCGGTCGGTGTAGATGGATCCATATCTCATCCATGCATGATTTGCGAGAGTAGATGTCAAGCCCGCATGGGTGAGGATTTCACATTGACAGATGAGTTGATGGACATGGTGTTTTCCCATCAGCAAGAGACACAGGTGTGTTGGTTTGAATTCATAACATTTTATTTATCAGCCACTTTAAATTTGTAATTACATAAATAAATTTTTATTTATACATCGATTTAAATTGAGACAAATAATATGCATTTCAGGATGTAGCAACGGTATCCCATACTCCTCCCCTAGTTACTGCATCTGCAACTTTGATGCCTGAGGTATAAATTTAGTAACATGTTATAATAGAATAGTACACGTTGAATTCAAAAATATTACAAGATATACTAACTATCTTTAAAACTTGGTCTAATTTTTCATTTGTAGGTGTTGACAAGGGACCAAATATCCCAGATTGATGACATCATGCTCTCAGCGATCGATTTTGGCCTACAAGGCTATATGGTATCATATTGTGTACAACCCTTTTAATGTATTGTTTTGATGGAATATGCAAGTCATTTCATTTTAGATTTTTTAAATTATGTTTAATATATTATCTGTACTAATATCTCATGTTAATTTTGTTTTTTTAGGGTACCCCCTCCACATCTAGGCCTCTTCCTAAGAAAAAGAATTCCTCGAAGATGCCAAAACGTGGGAAGGAGGTAATTGAAAAAAAATTTAGTTGTACAATTGTTTGAAAATGTTAAAATTAAGTATTCTTTTGGGTTTGTAGATTGATTAGTGTTTTTTGTCTATTTTACATGTACATCGGCCATTGAGCTATGTGGATTTGTTGAATGCACCTGATTCACATGTGAATCAAGAGAGGGCAAAGGTATGTATCTCTACTTTATTTTCTTGATTTCATGATTATATGCATGCGTACATGTGAACTTGTGATATATTATAATCTTATAATTTTTTCATACAAGAAATATCCATAGTTGTTTCATCAATGGTGAGCCCTCCATGCACTGGAGAAGCATCTTAGGATCCGGTACACTTTTGTTTGATATATTGGATTAATTTTTTTAACCTACAATACTTATCATTATATTAATTGTATTTAATATTTGATCATTTTTTGTAAAGGTAATAGCGATAGTTTCTCCATCGATGGTGAGCCATCCTCAGTCCATTGGAGAAGCATCTCAGGAACGAGTACGTCATTTTTCTCTATATTATAGCTTTTAAGTGTCTTTGATATATTTATGTTAGTACATTGTATTAATTGTACATCTAATCTACAATAGACCCCTTCACAGTACAACCATAATGTGGATCCTTTTAAGTATGTCTTCAAGAAAACTCCTAAGAGTGACAAGGAGAGGAGAGCAAAGACATTAGCTCCTAGATCAACCGATGAGTTAATCTACATTTCAATTGAAAAGGAATTAGAGTTAAATGCATAATTATGTTGTTAATTGTGAACTATTTTCTACAAAAGAATTATAACTTGGCTTTTGAATTGTGGTTTTGTAGCCATCTACAGAGTCGTGTACTGCATTGAAGAGGCTTGATTTTGATGATCCACCACAAGTTTAGGATCATATAGTGTTAGTTTTGGTTATAGAATGACCAATACATGTAGATATATTCTACATTTTTATTGTATATCTATTTGGACATGGCATATGCCACATTTTTGTAATACTTGTATTGACTTGGCAGACATGCCTTTTTTGATATATATAAATGTTGATATTCGATCCAATAAATGTGTACTGAGCTCATTATTTTGTATTTGTTGTATTTTGTGGTTGTCCTTTTATAAAGTTAATTGATTATTTTCCTATGTAATAAACAATATGAATATAAACAACAAAAATCTATGATATAAAACATTACAATCGTGGAATATGATTTGATAAAATTTCTAAAATGTTGAATTAACCCTACAAAACTCCTTGTATTCAGTTCATTATTATGTATTCATTGTATTTGGTGGCTTCCCTTTTATAAATTTAAATGAATATTTACCTATGTAATCAACTATATGAATATAAACAACAAAAATTGACAATATGAATATAAACAACAATATGTGTGTGGTGCAAGAGCACCCTCATGCTCGCAATGGTCAAATTTTGGTTATCGTGTGCACAAACTGACATCACGAGCGCATCTGGGTGGGAAGGTTTATGCTAGGCATGCTCCTCTCATGCATCCCAAAGCACCAGAACATTGAGAGTCATACCCTACCGACGTGATCTCTTAAGTGCCCTGAGTCCAAAAAATTGCAAGCTTTGACAGACTATTTCTTCCAATCCAGGACACATATGATCAATTTTTTTAAACCTATGGGGTCACATGAGGCTCCTCTACAGTGGCCTATATCAGTTTTTCATGACTCGGAGCCATTTTCAATTGGTAGCATTTTTTTGCCTGCTACAAAAACTGTCGTTTGCATGCAATGAAAAGTTGCAGGATAGGCTAGAATTGATTCGGTTCATCGTGTGCACAAACAGACATCACGAGCACATCTGGGTGGGATTTTTTATGCTAGGTATGCTCCTCTCATGTATCCCAAAGTGTCAAAACGTTAAGAGTCATACCCTACTGGCGTGATCTCTCAAGTGCCCTGAGTCCAAAAAATTGTCAAACTTTGATGGACTATTTCTTCCAATCCAGGACAAATATGATCTATCTGTTTGAACCTATGGGGTCATGTGAGGCTCCTCTACAATGACCCATCTCAGTTTTTGATGACTTGGAGCCATTTTCAATTGGTAGCATTTTTTGCCTGCTACAAAAACCGTCAGTTACATGCAATGCAAAGTTGTAGGATTGGCTAGAATTGATTTAGTTCATCGTGTGCACAAACCGACATCATGAGCACATTCAGGTGGGCAAGTTTATGCTAGGAATTCTCCTCTCATGCATCCCAAAGTGTCAGAACATCGAGAGTCATACCCTACCGGCGTGATCTCTTAAGTGCTCTGAGTCCAAAAAAATGTCAAACTTTGACGGACTATTTTTTCCAATCTAGGACACATATGATTGATCCGTTTGAACCCATGTGGTCACATGAGGCTCCTCAACAATGTCCTATCTCATTTTTTGATGAATTGGAGCCATTTTCAACTAGTAGCATTTTTTCACCTGCTACAAAAACTGCCAGTTGCATGCAATGCAAAGTTGCGGGATTGGCTAGAATTGATTCGGTTCATCGTGTGCACAAACCAATGTCACGAGCATGTCTAGGTGGGAAATTTTATACTAGGCATGCTCCTCCACTACATCCCAAAGCACCGTAACGTCGAGAGTCATACCCTACTGACGTGATCTCTCAAGTGCCCTGAGTCCAAAAAATTGTCAAACTTTGACAAACTATTTCTTCCAATCCAGGACACATATGATCCATCCGTTTGAACCCGTCGGGTCACATGAAGCTCCTCTACAATGGCCTCTCTCATTTTTTGATGACTCGGAGCCATTTTCAATTGGTAGCATTTTTTTCCCTGCTACAAAAACTATCAGTTGCATGCAATGCAAAGTTGCGGGATTGGCTAGAATTGGTTTGGTTCGTCGTGTGCACAAATCAACGTCATGAGTGCATCTAGGTGGGCAGGTTTTTACTAGGCATACCTCTCTCGTGCATCCCAAAGCGTCGAAATGTCGAGAGTCATACCCTACCGACACGATGTACAAGTTGCTTGACAATTTTTGCTCAAATTATATCTAGACTCAATCTATGACCCCTATGACCCAATAATGATTCAAATAATTCTCCATGATTATACAAGAATAAAAAATGCTCATGATTGACCTTATCACATCACATAAACTCAAAACATAGTCACAAAACATAGACACAAAAAATAGTCACAAAACATTATCACATATTATTCAAAAATTTGCCTTTAAATATGGTCAAATTAGCTCTTGGCTATTTGAATATACAAAAAAATGTCTTAAAAATCATCTCATGAGATTTTATACAAAATTTCGCATTACAATATGTGTGATTCAGCTCATCGCCATTTTCATATACAAAATTTGGCATCTACATATGTACTAATCAGCTCATTGCCATTTAAATATACAAAATTATGCCCCTAAACATGTAAAAATCAGCTCATGGGCATTTATATATACAAAAAATCAATTTAGAACAATTCATCGATGATATATACAAAATTCTCAAAATCATTCTACTCTGAACTGTAGAATCAATCAAGTGAGCCTTCAGGATCGGCTCTAACCCGTATTGTGTCAAGTATTGCCTCGTCGTCAGATTCATGAACTTTCCATAAAATATTGTTATGAGGTCTACCATGATACTTCATCAAATCAATATTTATTGCAACAACAAGGTTAGAGAAATGAAGAATATGACTGTGTGTTTCAAAGTCCTTGAATGACCAAACATCATAATTCTTGATAAGGTATCTCCTAAGCCATGTTCTTGTCATGACAACAGTGTAAGGAAAGCACAGTACACGAAAAACGCTCTCCTATCGTTAATTATAAGGGGATTAGCAAGCAAGAAAGTATTTCAATTTTAGTTTGCAGTACATTAAAGTAAACATAGACAAAAGATTAAGATGAAATAGACAAAATAGCACCAGAGAAAGACACTAGATATACGTGGGAAAACCCTTACAGGTAAAAAACCCACCACCAAAGAGATATCACTTTATTCAGTAAACAACACGATTACAATAAAGTTATCAGATCCTCTTTTTCGAACTCTGATCTCAGAACTCTATTCTCACAACATGCAGCCACATCGACCTGGATACTTATAAAACCATCGCCTCCACACAGCCTTCATGCCCACCCTTCTTCGCTCTGCTCATTGGTTACATCTCTATCAACTGCCATCTGTCCAACCAAACATTCCTCTATCAGTTTGTATAATGGCCTTGGAATGTAACCATTGAGTAACAGCCTATCCATCCATGAACTCATGGAAAACATATTATCCCACATTCATCCGGAAGTCAGGTCGGTTTGTATTCAAATACACTGACATAAACATTCTAAGTGTCTGCCTACTAGTCTTTTGGACTTTGGTCCGAGCGACCATCTGCAGTCGGATACTTCCCCATTGGCCATCGAAACCAGCACTAAAAAGTTACCCCGATATCCAATCAGTAGTAAATAAGTTCATCGGACTTCAGTGTAACATTCATCTAGTCAACTCGATCGCCGAAGGTGACTTCATTGGGTATTGGTGTAGCAAACAACCATTTCTCTTGATCTCTGACGATACCCTGATCACCGAAGGCAATTCCATTGCATCATTGGGAATACAACCAAACAGCTATCCTGATCATCTGATCTTCCTTGATCTCTTTTTGTGCTTCGCCACATGGCACCCCTTGATTGGCTCCAGGGTCCCTGTCCTGCCACCTTAGAACAACCTCACTAATCACTCGAAATGAAGCTCTTCTTTGTTGCTAGGTCCCACCATGGTCGCTAAGTCATGGGGAATAAACTTCATGCATCTTGCCATAGCGGTATAGCGACAATCGTTCAATCATCCTAAACTTTCTCACTTGTTAACTTGCCTGAGCTTCTCTCTTGCTGGGTCCCACCATTCGGTCACCAAGCCACGATGGATAACCTTTCTACATCTCGCCATAGCGGTATATCGACAATCGTTTGATCATCCCAAACTTACTCACTTGTTAACCGATCACAGGAAGAAGGTTCCATCAGCCATCAACATAACTATGAACAAGCAATCCTGATCCCTGATAAACCATTAGACAACTTCATCAAAGCTTTTCCAGATATATCAACCCTATCGGCCATGGGCAACAGTACTGCAAAGTTACCCCGATCACCTAAAGTAGCTTCATTGGGTCATTGACACATACCCTGAACTGTTTCCCCGACGAGCGATGTACTCCAAGTTAGAAGTAGTCAAACTCATCGAACATCGACATAGCTTTCAACTTTTTCCATCGATAGCCGATGACAAACCGATCACCGAAGGCAACTTCATTGGGTCATCGAGCAGAATCCAACAGTGCTCCTTCGATAGACGAAGTAGGTGAACGGGAATTCATCGGGTGATCGGGAAAACATCCAGTAGGCTACATCGGGACATCAGCAGGACTTCAATATGGCTAACCCGATAGGTGATGTTAACTCGATGACCACAAAAGAGGATCCGAACACTGCTTCCCGATAACCAAACAAGGAGGATACATCAGGTAGACCTAACCTGATAGTTGTCCGCAACATTTTCATCAGCCAGAGTTACAATGATAGGAAAAGTCCACAACTTGATACCTTCCCACAAGTTGTTTTGTCGGGGTAAGTTACACCAATCAACCCGAACACTGGTTAGGAGAATTAGAGGCATATTTCCAACAAATAGACCCTATTGGGTACTTGATACCCTCTCCGTCAATGATTGTGGTTGTCAATTTTCTTTTTGGCTCAACACAATGACACAAATAGTAATTTGTTCCTTCTTCATTGTTCTCTTTTGCAAATATTGCATACACATGACTTGCATTTTATAAAGTGTTAATGAATACCAAAAATAAAGTATGATGTACAACAAAATGAACCAAAAAGAATACTTGCAAAAAAATTAACTCAAAAAATAACCTGAATCCACTAGGTCGGATACATGGTCAAAATCCACTGATGTCTCCATTTGGCTCAATTGTAGTACTTTGGGAATTTGATATGTATCAATGGGAACCAATGGTCTACAAGAACATTTGTCAACCCACTCTTTTGATTCACATTCTTCCCACAAAGAGTACATGCATAAAGAGAAAAAACATACCATCTGTCTCGTATAAATTTCCAGTGAACTTGAATTTGAACTCATAAATGAGTGCATGTCACTCGATCCTGCAACTGTACAACAATCTAGATAGTTTTCAATGTTAGATTCATTGATCAACCAAAAATGTCTATGAACCATTGACATACCTGGATTACCTGGACCCATCATAAACTTACACCATTGCACAATTGTTTCTACATCTATTAACTCAACACCACCTTTGTACTTCAATTCTTCTCTAGCTAGGGCTCTTTTTACACATTCTCCTGCACCATCGTACTCTCCCTTACCATGTCCAGCCTCAGTGAAATTTCAAAAATGTTGTACACCGCTTATCATATGCATCCTTGTTGACCAATAAAACATCCTTGCATTCTTCAATTGTGTGGTGCAATTATCTGACCATATTAAGTGTCGGTTGTATCGTATGTTCCTTTCCCTTAAACTATCATAGAAAACTTTAAAGCATCCTTGTACAAAATCCGATGAATGAGTATGATCATCACTTATGTAGAAGTGATACTCTCTTAAAACCTTTCTATCCTCCTCTATGCTATCATCTACATGCATGAATTCTATGTGTACAAAAATAGAAACTTGTGTAGAATGATAATACATAGATTGCACTTCATTTTGAGGTTGTAGTGTATAATTTTCAGCAAAATAAACAATAGAGACAATGGTTCCAAGTGGAAATGTGTCCTTACATAACTTGAATTGCTCATCTAACCATCGAGCTCTATGTGTATGCATTATGTACTCATAAACTAGTTTCTCTTGAAACATTTTCATAAATTCAGCTACACATATATCATTTTTCACTAGCTCACATCTCTTCAAATCTTTTCCATCTTTAACTCCATATGTGACTGTCTTGTATTTTCCAAAAGAAACTAGTTTCCTACCAATTTCATGTATTCTCTCCAAATGTACGCATCTTGGTAAATGTTGCAAACCACCACATATAGCACAAAAACCTTCCAAACAAGGCATCTTATAAGAAATGCAACCATGATGTCTATTACATAGCACACTTGAAATAAATTCTTTTATCGACTTAGGAGGTGCTTGTATATTGCATTCCTGCAAAACATAGTTAGTGTGCAAAGTAGAACAAATACGATGAAAAATATCATAGTGCATAAAAAATTCAATATGCATCCTACAACAACAGATGGTGCATACATGATTAATCTTAATATAAAAAGGGTTTTCCATTTCAAAAAATCTTTGAGAAATTCTTATTTGAGGAAACTTTTGAAGGAATCTTTCATAAAATTTAGTTTGAGTCATATCCAAAGAGTGTTTGGCATGTGGCCCATGATTTGTAGACCCGATTCGCCTTCTAACAACATCTCTTTGGTTGGGCGAAACTCGTGTGTTGTCATGCCAAAAAATTTCAATTAATATTCTTAGTGCATCAACAACAACCTTGTCTTTGCATGGTAGTCTACCTGAGAATGCCCAAAGAGAATTATTGTTAGGTTCCTCTATTTTTTCTCGCCTCTTTAATGCTTTACTTAATGTTGTTCTACTAACGTTTAATGACTTACTTGTTTTTCTTATCAATCAAACTTTTTTTATTTTCTTGCTCATTATGGTTGATGTAATGGCACGTTGAGTAGCTTTAGAATCTTTAGTACGCGATTTTGAACCAATAGCTTGATATGTATCAAATAGATTTCTCAGAATAGTTCTTTCACTGTTACTTTCAGATGATCTTAGGCCTAGAATTTTCATTCTCTCTAAATTTCAAATATTTAATCATTTGAACAATTAATTGACATCTTGCGGTTTGATTTAAGTTTTCAAAATAGCTTTGCCTTATTCTTTTAACCATTCTCCTACAAGTTTGTTCATTCATTTTATCGGGCATTGGCTTCAATATATTCTCATCGATGTCAATTAGATACTTTGGTTTCCTACGAATGATTCTAGGAGGTGTTAACATCAATGCATTATGTACATTAAATTCATCAAATAAAGAAGGTGTATGTTCATCATTTAATTGATTATTCAATGTAGTAGCTTCTTCAATTGCATTAGGTTCATATGGTAAATCAAATATCTCTTCTTCAATTGCATTAGGTGCATTATGTTTGTTTGGTAAATTGAATTGAGATGTTGAGGATGACATACCTTCTTCTCCCATTGTTCTTATGTTACGTAATTTCTTCATACACTGCCTTTGTCTTGCCTCTTCAGCCTCTCATTGTTCCATCATCCCTCGCTTGTTCTTTCCCATGGTTGATATCGGTTGTCCTAAATAGAATCATATTACATATCTATATAAACAAAAGTTCATAAACAAATAAATAACCATAAATATGCATCTTATCATTATTTTTTTGAATCAAAACTATTAAACAATCACAATAATATTGACAAAACTAATAAGAACAACAATTCAATCATTTGAAATCATGCAAGAACAAAAAAAACACTTACTTCTATGTATAAACAGTGATAAAAGTGCAGACATAGTTGTAATGGGGCCTTCAACGACCTCAAAAACTTCTTTTGAGGCCGTTGAGGCTCTTGAGCAAATAAAATTATGTCTAAGTACCCCGTATGCGCTATATTAATAACCGTTGTGCGCGTTGTTAGTCCATAAAATATTGGCAAGCCTAACAAAAAAAATTTTCCACTCTGTACTGATAAGTAGCGCGTATGCGCGCTTGCGCCTTAAAAATGTTATGGTAGGGCAGCGAACTAATAGGCTCAGTACCCTATATGTGCTTAAAATTAATAAGTACCACGTACGTGCTCCTACGCCTTAAAAATATTATGGCAGGGCAGTGAACTAATAGGTTCAGTACCCCATACGCGCTATTTGTAGTAGAGAAAATGTGAAGGAAAAGGGAGGGAAGGAGAGAGGGAGAGAGAGAGAGGGAGAGAGGGAGAGAGAGAGAGAGAGAGAGAGAGAGAGAGAGAGAGAGAGAGAGAGAGAGAGAGAGAGAGAGAGAGAGAGAGTATGAGGGAGGGAGAGAGGAGGGGGGAGGGAGAGAGGATGGGGAAGGGAGGGAGGGAGGGAGAGAGGGAGAGAATGGGTATGGAGAGAGAGAGAGAGAGAGAGAGAGAGAGAGAGAGAGAGAGAGAGAGAGAGAGAGAGAGAGAGAGAGAGAGAGAGGAGGGGGGAGGGAGGAAGAGAAGAAGGGGTATGGAGGAAGGGAGAAGGGTAGAGAGAGAGAGAGAGAGAGAGAGAGAGAGAGAGAGAGAGGGAGGGAGGGAGGGAGAGAAGAAGGGGTATGGAGGAAGGGAGAAGGGTAGAGAGAGAGAGAGAGAGAGAGAGAGAGAGAGAGAGAGAGAGAGAGAGAGGGGGGAGGGAGAGATAAGGAGGGGGGGAGCGAGGGAAGGAGGGAGAGAAGAAGGGGTATGGAGGAAGAGAGAAGGGGAGAGAATCAAGTCTCTATTTTTCACTTAAGTCTCTCTCTCTCTCTCTCACTCTTTATCTTTGAAGTCTCTTTATCTCTTTATCTCTTCCTCTCATCCTCTATCTCTCTATCTCACTCTCCCCTTCTCTTAGGTGTATCTCTCTCTCATTCTCTCCCTCTCTACCTTTCTCATTACCTCTCTCTCTCTCTCTCTCTCTCTCTCTCTCTCTCTCTCTCTCTCTCTCTCTCTCTCTTTGAGTCCCCTTCTCTGTGTCACTCTCTATCTCTATCTCTCCCTCTATTTCCCTCTCTCTCTCTCCATCTCTCTCTCCCCCTCCATTTCCCTTTCTCTATCTCTATCTCCCCCTCTGTCTCTCTGTCTCTCTATCTCTCTCTCCATCTCTCTTTCTCTCATTTATCTCTTATCTCTTCGTCTTAGTCTTTATCTATCTATCTCACTCTCCTCCTCTTTTAAGTGTATCCCTCTCCCATTTCATCTATCTCCTCCCCCTCTCTCCCTCTCTAGGGTCATATGGTATTCTTAGGGGTCATACGGTATCCTAGGGATCCATGCATGTGTCCTAAGGGGTCATAGAACACCATATAACCCCTTAGCACACCATACGACCCATAATGACACCAAATGATGTCCTAAGGGGTCATAGAACACTATATGACCTTTTTGGACACCATACAACCCATAACAACACCATATGGAGTCCTAAGGGGTCAAATGTTGTCCTAAGGGGTTGTTGGAGACCATATGACCCCTAAGGACACCATATGGTGTCCTAAGGAGTCATAAGGTGTCCTAGGGGTCATAAGACACCATAAGACACATAACGACACCATATGGTTTTGTAAGGGGTCATAGGACACCATATGACCCTTAGAACACAATATGACCCCTAACAACATCTAAGGGGTCATAGGACACTATATGATCCCTTAGCACACCATAGGACCTATAACGACACCAAATAGTGTCCTAAGGTGTCATAACACACCATATGACCCTTTAGGACACCATATGGTGTTGTTATGGGTTGTATGGTGTCTTGAGGGGTCATTGGTATCCTATGAACCCTTGGGACACCATATGGTGTTGTTATTGGTCGTATGGTGTCTTAAAGGGTCATATGGTGTCCTAAGGGGTCATAGGACACCATATGACCTCTTAGGAAATAATATGACCTCTAATGACACCTAAGGGGTCATATGGTGGGCTAATAAAATGATATATTATTTAAAGTTATGAATAGAACATCATACAATAGAACATCGATAGTTTAGTTTTGATATAGCTAAGTTAGACCATTGTGAGCATAAGAGAGACTCCAAGCGAAAAAACAATGAGGCTTCACTAAAAAGAAGTGTAAGAGCTTGACCTAACCCTAAGAGTACTACCTTTCTAAAGCATATGATGCTATTAAATTTGCAAGGTTATAGGATTGATCTCGATTGTGACTATAGGAATTACACACTTGATTTTTTTCATGGGTATGTACCCTTCTAGGCCTTTTGACAAGTGATGATCATCATATACTACCACTGCCATGCTTACAACAAACTTTAATTTCTTTAGGTGACAGGCATTGTGTAATAGCATGGGAACTCTTGCATACCCACCACTATCATTCTCTATGACATCATATGAGTTACTCTCCCTCTTTCTCTTCCTACCGATTGTTTCCTTCTGAAAAACATATTGCAGTTATTTTGACTCATTATTTTTCTTTGTAGACACTATTTTCCACATATGCTCTTCTTATTAAAAGCACATTCAAGAATAATATTATCGTAGGTTTCCTTGTTTGTCGTGGTAATGCACCCATGGTTCAATTTCAGACCATTCTTCCTCCTATTCAATATACACACACAAATCCATCAATCAATTTTCTTAGGATAGCATACATGATAAAAATCAAAGAGGAAGTTTCAGACAAGAAATAAATTCACTTACTTCTATAGAAGTGCAGACATAGTTGCAGTGGGATATGGAGGGAGGGAGGAATAGAAGAAGAGAGAGAGGGATGGGGTATGGAGGAAGGGAGAAGGGGAGAGAGAGAGAGAGAGAGAGAGAGAGAGAGAGAGAGAGAGAGAGAGAGAGAGAGGCACCTTGTACATGCTTGAGAGGGGGAGACAATACACTTATATGTGTGTATATATATACTTAATATATTATATATTATTATATACATATATATAAAAATTATATATTATATGTATATACACATATTATATATACAATATCATATTATACACACATCCAAAATTTAAACAAACGTAGCACGTATGTGTTGTTTATAGTAAACATAGCGCGTACGCGTTGTTTATAGTAAACATAGCGCGTATGCGTTGTTTATAGTAAACATAGAGTTTATATTTAAGATAGAGTGTACATGCTTCTTACACCATAAGTACCCTATACGCACTTTTTATACCATAAGTATCCCGTACGCACTTTTGATTGTTTAGGCTTGGAAATAGGCCTGGATGACAAAGCTATGGTTTGGAAGTTTTATTTCCCTCCATTTCCCTCCTTTTTGACATGTTTTATTTTATCAACTTGGTTTCTTGACTTTGTCATCATCAAGTTTACACTTCATTAAGTGGATATTTATAAAATTGCCACCATATTTTCACCCATATTCTGAGCTTTCTAACCATATAATTTTTTTAAAATTTGAACAACAATAACATATTATTATTGAATTTCTTCTACCAGTGTCTCCATAGTTCTCACAGACATAGGTGCACCACTTTTTTAATAACTTTTGATATACTTATCCAGATTTTAAAAAAATTATGTATTATTGTAGTGCACTTGATTCTTTACAATTTAAAAAAAAAATTGTATTTTCAATTTTTTTAGTGCAACTTATGCTTTGTGCATGAACAGGTACCTAATTTTTAGGATGTGCTCGATCGAAAAAATCATAAAAAAAAAATACTCAACAAAAAATACACATAGGATAGTGCTCACTCTTAACTATCTTTTTGCCAAAGGATTTGTCAAAATACTAGATCTAACTATGACTTTTTTTATGCGCACGTTAGACACTATGTTATGTTTTTTAGAAAAATTCAGTTTGTTTTTCGTGCACGAAGGATTTGACCCCCTTAATCTTATCCAATTTTGAAAACGTTTAGTAGTTTGGAAACTAGATTCAGAGTACTACAATATTTTCTCTTTGATTATCTTCATATCTTGAGTGGATGACTTTCAAATGTTGTCTCCAAGTTCAGGTTCACCTGATTTTAGAAGAAAAAGTGTCCACTTATACCCCCTTTTTGACCACCATCTTTGTGCACTTACCCCATTATAGATTCTCTTATATTCTAATTTTGGCTAATCGAATGCATAGAATATATAAAGGAAACGCAAGGAAATGACATGTATAATAGATTCATAGAATTAGACATGTAATTTCAATAGTTGTTCCTTTATCATAATTACGTTGTTGTTACTTTCTCTAAATGGCAATGCACCACATTCAACATTGAAATTAATCCATAGTTTACATTGTATTCTTCAGACTATCAAACAACATGAATCCTCTTGCGGGAGATTCACTTACAAAATTTCAAGAGGGCATGCATTTCATTTGGTGCATTCTAATTGATGATTTGAGTTTTGTTGGTCCTAGGTTATTAGCTCACATTGATAGGTGCTTACGTGAAGCCTCTCTCATTCACAATCTATTCAATTTTCATGCTCACTCCATAATTATTATTAGTGATTTAGTTGAATTTCTACTTATCATAAAAAATATTCCTATATATGTTGGAGCATCCCATGGGCCAAAAATTTGGTGCCTCTTTAGCATGGTTGTTACATTGTGAATAATATCTTTTTTCAACAAGGTAATTTAAGCCATATCAACTTTTATTTTGTCGCCTTCTTGCTAATTTTATGATTGCAATGCCAACAATTTTAAACTGTGAACTCCTTATGCCATGCTCTGATAATTTTCCCTCGCCAATGATGAGTGAGCTACCTTTTGATCCTATAATCATTTGTTTGCAAAAATTTTATTGGTTGCACTATATAATAAATATATGCTAAAATCATTAAGGCTGCTAGGTGCAAGGTGTAATGTAGAACAATCAAGGGGGTGATCTTATTCAAATAAATGACTAGATGCGAGGTTGCTTTTATTAGAGCTATCAAGTTCAAACATTATGTAAGTATACTTTGGGACCTATATGACCCACAACTAGTTCTAATTGTCTTAATTAGTTGTGGTAATCACCACCAACTCCTACTAACAACTATAAGGATTTTGACAATCAACAAATCCAAAAGGCTGACACTAGAAATTGTGTTAGTTGGCATCAATAAAGATTGATTATTAGGGCCTCACAAGCATTATCTCTTATATGTACAACATTTGGTTTATTAACACACCTCAATATTATCTCAACCTTCAACTAATGGCTATGCAGATATGTGAAAAATACTACATATGTATCTGTCTAGATCATATAGACTATTATCTACATGTAGTATCAATTGTGAATTCAAAGAAACTTCCATCAATAACATGCTATGCTATTGAAATATACACTATACAAAATGACTATCATTAGCTTGAAAAAATAATATTTGATGGCATTTAAAGCTAATTTATATAATCTCTCTTAAAGAGTTTAGTTCAATTCAAAAACAATATATGTTTGCATTTCTATCTTTTCTTACCAAAAATTTATAATTGTATTGTCAAAACCTATGGATCCTTGCTAGTTTGACTGGAGAATTGGGAAAGGTCGTTCATACGAATACTAGGTCGAGTGTAGCATCAACAGTAAACGAATCTGTACTGCAATTATTGGCACACGGCATTGCCATAATTTATTTTCTGAGTAAAAAAGCAAAATGCCGTATGGCTGTTCCAATGGATCCAGTCGAACCTCAGCCATTCAAAATGCAATTCGGTCTGACTAGAATTAATTGCAACACTGCTGTTTGAATGGATCCAGTCGAACCTCAGCCATGGAAAATGGTCTGCAAGTCTGTACTAGATTTTGCCTCATGAAAGTTTATCGTTAACTTGCGTGTTTTGTACGTTTCCTTAGACCAAGGTTTTTACATCGTCAAGATTGATTAACTTCCACGACCCGTGATTTGGGGGAATCTTACTGGTCCCCCTTTACGACTTTGAGACACCAGTCTACCTATTTATCAATTCATTTCACATAAAAATGATAAATAATAAACCGTACTCTACAATAATTTGATCTTTACCTTAGTAACAATTAGATTATAAGAATTTGTTTAAATAAAAGCACAATTTCAAGATTTAACTTGCTAATTACATTAGTACAAAAATTTAAGATATGATTCAAAATAGTTGTCCTTTGAATTTCTCAAATGCAATATCAGCGATTTAAGATATGATTCAAAATAGGGGAAAGGACCTAGTAGTTGAGCATGTTCCAATTGTTGTGAGGGTTGTTGATACCTTTTGTTCCAAAAATTGAACAAATAAAACCTATTGTTTGAAACAAAAAATATCAATTTTTGTTAGGAAATGTACCAACAGTTGTTAGGAAATGTATCAATCGTTGTTAAGAAATGTACTAATATTGTAAAAAGTAACCAATCAGGTGATGTCACATCAGCTGCACAACTATTGGGGTCTCTTTTGCAAGCCTATTGGTCTCACTTTTTTTGGGGGTTGTTTTGGACACCTTGGCAAAAAGCATGCTGATGTGGCATCATATTTGATGATGTGGCCCTGAAACCTTAGTTATAAGCAGGGGACTTGTCAAGTAAGCTGCTGTAAAAAAATCGGAATGATTTGAAATTTCCAAGTAGGATTTTGAGAAGCGCGAAGTTAGGGTGCACAACTACTGGGTCCTTTCCCCTAGTTGTCCTTTGAATTTCTCAAAATAGTTATCCTTTGAATTGAAATAGTTGTCCTTCCTGGACATTATAATTCTCATCTTGAATATCTTCAATTCATTCCATAGTAGGAGGGAAATATTTCTTCCTTAATCAACCATCCTCCTTCTTCTAGGTTGTCATCAATTCACCTTTGTAAAAGCTTCGTGCTCCTTCTTAATTTGCAAGTGTCATGCATTAGGTATCCAATAGCGAGTTTGTTAAGCACATGACTTCATTCATGAAGCAGACTCATAGGCCCTAGAGTTGTAAACTGTGCTCTGATAGCAAAATGTAAAGGCGTAAATCGAGCTAACTTCAATAATAAACAAAATACTCTTTATTCTTAAATAAACTCATAATTATTTTAATAAGTCTATTTCATTCCACTTTTCCTTCCATAGCTTGATTTGATCATTCCATTTATATTGTAATAAACACAAAATTTCTATAAAAGATAAAGATTCTTCATTCAATAAATTGATATAAGTAGTATCTCAATCATACAATACTTAGGAATTTCAAGTTGTCGTAAGTTCAATAACAAAAGAATACAAAGTAAAGGGTGAGATGCGACCTTTGATCTGCAACCCAAGCTATCTTCAATGCAATCTTTAGCATGAAGACGAGAACAAGATTCAAGTGCTTTTTCTACGCAACCTTGAAGCTTACACTTCCCCAGAATTCTTAGTCAATCAAGAATACCCGACCCTACACGAATTGCTTAGCAAAAAGAATTTGAAAGACAAAATAGAATCTGGTGCATGCCTAGATGATACATGCATTTTTATTTTTCTAATTCCATTAAGAAGCAAGCAAGATCAATCAAGGATATGGTAGAGAGCATAAATAAATCCATTTGTTTTAATCGTCAATAAGTTACTTGGTTGAGTATAATGGCATGCATAGTAATAAAAGATAGTTTGGAAAAGCAAACTATTATCTCTATAATTCCACATTCGACACTCGTCCTGGAAGGTAACTTTCCACAAACACAAGCCTATCTAGCTTTGTTCATATAATTCTAGAATAAATATATACAGAAGATAATCTTTCGCTTTTCAATTCTAGCTTGATGAATAATGATGAACAGTAAATACTCAATAGATACTGAAAGGGGGGGGGAGTGGGTGAATCAGTATAGACAAAAACTTCTTTAATTAACTTAAACAACAAAGACTGCACTAACTGGTAAACAACATCACCGATCTAAATCAGGGCAATACCAGTAAAACACAGTGACTATAAAAGTCATAAACTGGTAACACTTGATCTTTACAAAACCTAATATCTCATTTCCACTTCACCCATATCCTTAAACAAGTAATACATCAGAAATATAATAACCACTGGATCAACTTGCATTACTGCTTAACAGAAAACACTAAAACACCACATGAAAAAGCATCACACATGACACAATTATTTTTCACGTGGAAACCCAACTAGGAAAAACAACGGTGGGGATGAATACCCACAAGTTGTTCTTGAACTCTTTTGAAGTCCGCTCTGTTAGGATCCTAGTCCGGTTAAGGACTTTACAACAGGTTTTGCTAGGAACTGATCCTGTTAGGGATCACCTGGTTAAGGGATGGCTAAATACCCGGTTAGAGGTTAAAACCCTGTTAAAGGTTACCTTGTCAGAGGATTTAAAGAACTCAATGATTTTGAGTCACCCTATTAAATGATTTACAAAAAGCTTGTTAAAGCTACTCGGTAAATGGATTTTTCAACTACTGAAATGGTTAGAAGTCAACAGGTAATACACTGATCTGATAACAACACTTAATGCCAAGGGAGATCCACTTCAGTTCCTTTACATCTACAATCACACTCTGCAGATCTCTACTCATTATTCCGGTCTGGCAAGAATCACTTAACACACATTCATTTGCCAACAACTTCAAATGAGAATCATCATCGACCTTATAGACATCAATTAGGTTGGTGGCAAAAACCTAAAACCCTAAGCATCTAGGTTAACAATACATTCGGTCCAATCGTGACTGTTTAAACACATTACATAGGGTAAAACAATCTTGAATGAATCTCAAGACATTCTCCATCGTCTGTTCTTCACCGCTTCTGGAAGCTGATAACCCATAACGCACTCTCCACTGTTTACTAAGATTTTGCACATTCTTGAGGTAGATAGAATCAATCTTCTTCATGCAAGATCCTCAAGGAGATTCTTCACTCGCACAAGGCTGGCGTGGCAACACGATCTGATCTTCATTTCAATGCTAACTCATCACAGGATGTTGTCGATCGAATCACATAGACTTGGAATGCATCAATCGGAAACCCTAAAGCTGAGACTACCAACCGATAGTCATATCAAATGAAATCTCAATACAAACTTTGCATATACCGGTTCACATTCCAACACACCGGTTCACCTTTTCACATATACCGGTTCATACCATCCATGATACTGGTTCTCTTGCCATTTTTCTTACTTCAATATACCGGTTCATACTTCAACATATTGACATCAATGACAACATACAATATCATCATGTCATCAAACTCTGCACATATGCCAACAATCTCCCCCTTTGGCATTGATGGCAATACACAAAGATATCTCTACATCTTCTTCCATATAATATGTCTTCAATACTGCAGATATCTTCTCTGCTTCACATCTTCTCCCTCTTTGACAACAATGCCAAAGTGGAGGCACAAACATCCATGATCTAATATGCTGCTCCCCCTGAGGAGTAGCATCCTTCAACACACCAATCCTGAAAAGATTTGACAATGCAATACCTGACTAATGTGTAGCACATACCTTTAGTTCACCTCTTGAAGGGGCAGCACCCCTAATTCACCTCTTAAATAGGTAAATATAGCCTTCGGTAGAGGCTTGGTGATTACATATGCTAACTGCTCCTTACTGGAAACATGTTCCAATACAACCTCTTTGTTCTGAACTTTCTCCCTCAAGAAATGATACTTGAGCTCAAAGTGCTTGGTTCTAGCATGCAATACCGAATTCTTGGAAATATTAATTGCACTTGTGTTATCACAAAATATACTCACCGGTTCAGATACAGGGACTTTTAAACCCCTTAATACATGCTTCATCCAAATTGTCTGAGTGCAACTCATAAATGCTGCTACATATTCTGCTTTTGCTGTAGACTGAGAGATGCAACTCTGCTTCTTTCTCATCCATGAGACTAGTCTACCACCGAGAAAGAATACACCACCAG
Source organism: Cryptomeria japonica (assembly GCF_030272615.1). Classification (NCBI taxonomy): domain Eukaryota; kingdom Viridiplantae; phylum Streptophyta; class Pinopsida; order Cupressales; family Cupressaceae; genus Cryptomeria; species Cryptomeria japonica. The sequence continues at coordinate 139,377,407 of NC_081405.1, read as the reverse complement.
TTGTTCTCTTTCGCATCCACATTACCAGCCTAATCGACATTTGTAAATACTTTGAGATTGAAATCATTATTGTATGGATACCACAATCCATAATCTACAGTTCCCTTCAGATATCTAAGAATCCACTTGACTGCTACCAAGTTGGATTCTCTTGGACTTTTTTGAAAACGTGTAGCAATGCCCACTGCATGTGCAATGTCCAGTCTCCTGTGTACTACATAGTGCAACTTACCAATCATTGACCGGTATTCCTTCTCATTCACCAACGCCGAGTCATCTTCTTTTGACAATTTACAACCAGTCATCATAGGTGTACCAACCGGTTTGTTGTCTTCCATGCCAAAGGTCTTCAACACATCTTTGACATACTTGGACTGAGTGATAAAGATACCATCTTTCATTTGTTGAATCTGTAGTCCAATGAAGAGCTTAATCTCTCCGATTAGTGACATCTCGAATTCCTTCTTCATTTCATCTGAAAATGCATGCTCATCTTGTCATCTCCACCAAAAATTATGACATCAACAAACATTTCACAGATCAGAATCTGATCTCCTTCTGACTTCAGATAGATATTGCTATCTTCACTTGTTCTTTCAAATCCAATCTTCACAAGATGGGAGTGTAAACGTTCATACCATGCTCTAGGTGCTTGCTTCAATCCATACAAGGCTTTATGTATCCTACATACCATATCACTATCTTCTGATAGGGCAAACTCATCTGGTTGCTCTATATACACTTCCTCTTCAAGTATTCCATTCGGGAATGTAGATTTCACATCCATCTGATACACTTTGAATCCCTTGAAGGCTACATATGCAAGTAGCATTCAAACTCCTTCCAATCTAGCTACTGGAGCAAAGGTTTCTCCATAGTCTTCTCCTTCTTCTTGAGCATATCCCTTACATACCAATCTTGCTTTGTTTCTTACCACTGTGCCATCTTCATTCAGCTTGTTTCTAAAAACCCATTTGGTGCCAATAACATTTTTATGCTCAGGTCTGGGTACCAAAGACCAAGTACCATTCTTTTCTATCTGGTCAAGTTCCTCTTCCTTAGCCTTAATCTAGTCTTCATCTTTGTGTACCTCCTTAAATGTTTTGGGCTCAAATTCAGAAATCATGCAAGACTTCTCTTTGACCTTTCTTCTTGTAAGTATTCCTGCATCCTTATCTCCTATGATCTTCTTTGGATCATGATGTAGCTTTACATACCTAGTAATGATCTTAACTGATTCCTCTTGCTTTTCATCTTCATCCTCATCTTCATCAGCATCTACTGGTGTAGGAGCACTGTTATTGGTACTTGGTTGTTTTACAACCGGTTCCCAGAAGGTTACATCCGGTTCATCTACCACTCGCTCGATGTTGGTTTCCTCAGGTTTCTCAGAGGTTTCATCCACTTTAACATTCATACTTTCAACAATTCTCAGAGTCCTATTGTTAAAACACTTGAGAGCTTTTCTCTTGGTGGAATACCCTAGGAATATACCCTCATCACATTTTGCATCAAACTTGCTCTGGTATTCACTTCTCTTGATATAACACTTGCTACCAAACACGCTAAAGTAGCTTACAATAGGAGTCTACCATTCCAATACTCATAAGGATTTTTATCCTTACCTTTCTTGATGAGTACCCGGTTCATAGTGTAGACTGCAGTGCTCACCACTTCTCTCCAAAAAGTGTGAGCAACCTTCCCTTGAATCAACATCATTCTGGCTGCTTCAACTATAGTCTGGTTGTTCCTTTCTACTAGGCCATTTTGTTGTCGAGTCCGAGGGGCAGACAATTGCCTCTTGATGTCATTCTCTTCACGGTACTTATTGAATTCACCAGAAGTGAACTCACCTCCTTGGTCGGTTCTAAGGCATTTGATTCTCTTACCCCTTTCCTTTTCAACTAGTGCTCTGAAGGATTTAAACTTTCCAAAATCTTGAGGCTTGTCTTTCAAGAATGTGACCCACATCATTCTTGAGAAATCATCAGTAAGAATCATAAAGTACATATCTCCCTAAACACTCCTAGTTTTCATAGGATCACACAAATCAGTATGCACAAGATCAAGTAAATTATCTGCTGTGAAAGATTTACCTTTGAAGGTTGAGGAAGACATTTCCCTAGTTGACATTCTCTACACAAAGGATTCTTCGGTTTGTTCAACACGGGCAATCCTCTAACTGCCTTGATCTTACTGGTCTTCCCAATATTATCAAAATTTACATGGTAGAGTCTCATATTTGTATTTAACTGAAATAAGTTAGCTTTGGTTTGCATACCGGTGGCCATCAATTCACCACTCTTTCCTTTTATTTTTCACACTCCATCTTTGAATTCTAGAGTGAGTCCTTTATCATTCAGCTGGGCAACACTCAAAAAGGTTATGCCTGAGACCTTCTACCCAATACACATTATCAGCACTGCTTTTTCTATTTAGAGAGATGGACCCTTTTCCTTTTACCATACATGGTGCATCATTACCAAATCAGACTACAACTCCATCATACTCTTCCAGAGACAAAAACTTTTTCCGGTCACCAATCATGTGGTGAGAACATCCACTATCAATAATCCACTCATTAGAATTATCAAAGTGGAAGACACGAGCCTTATTGTCTGACACATCTTCCTTAGCACCTAAAAATATTATGTCTTCGCTTTCTTCATCTTCTGATTCATCATCAGTGACACCTTCATCGACTGCAACAAGACAGTTTCTCCTATTTTCTCCTTTGAACTTTTTAAACTTCTTCGGTTTGTCCTTATTATCATTATTAGGATAGTTGACAACAATGTGTCCTATCCCATTGTAAGAAAAACATTCCAAAGGGAGCTTACCTCTGTATTTTCCAATTCCCTTAGGAAGTATCTTAGAAAGAAGAGCTTCAAATTCCATCAGGATCTCCTCATCATCTATATCCCTGCTTTGTTTAGGTTCACAGCTGGTACTAGCTTCTTTACCCTTTCTAAATAGTGCAACAGATGCTCTAAAGGCTGAATCAGTCTTCTGAACACTACCATCATAACTGTTTACCTCATATGTGGTCAACTTAGCAATGATAGAATCAAGGGATACCTTTGTCTTGTCAATAAAGCTCAACTCTTGAACTGTGGAAACCCTTATTGCATAGACCAGTAATAAGGATCTCAAAAATTTGCTAACAATGGTGGAATCATCCATTGTACCTCTTGCACTTTTGATGTCTCCAACAACGGTTTTAATCCTTATCCCATATTGTTGAATGATCTCTCCTTCAACCATCTGCATGTCTTTAAATTTTCCTCTAAGGCTTTCTTCCTTAGCTTGCTTCACATGCTCATAACCACCATAGATAGACTCCAGAGTATCCCATACGTCTTTGGGATTGTCTTTATCTTGAACATCTATAAACTCAATATTAGATAGACTGCTGATAAGAGCTTCCATGACTTCCCCATTCTCCTGAATTTCTCTTCTTTGATCATTAGTGAGAGTACCGGTAGGGACAACATAAGTATTCTCAACATAGTTCCAGTGTTGAGCACCCATACTTTTAATGTAGATCTTTATTCTTTCCTTCCATATCTTAAAGTTATCTCTGTTGAACTTAGGACCTTCCCTCTTCATCATTAGAATAGGATCTTTTCCTTAAGTAGTTAAGCTTACAACAAAGAGGACCTGGAGGACGCTCTGATACCAAATGATGAATAATGATGAACAATAAATACTCAACATATACTGAGAGGTGGGGGGTGAATCAATATAGACAAAAACTTCTTTAATCAACTTAAACTGCAAAGACTGCACTAACTGGTAAACAACATCATCAATCTAAATCAAGGCAATATCGGTAAAACACAGTGACTGTAAAAGTCATAAATCGGTAACACTTAGATCTTCACAAAACCTAATATCTCATTTCCACTTCACCCATATGCTTAAACAAGTAATACATCAGAAATATAATAACCAATGGATTAGCTTGCATTACCGCTTAAGAAAAAACACTAAAACATCACATGAAAAAGCATCACACATGACACACTTAATTTTCATGTGGAAACCCAACTGGGAAAAACCACAGTGGGGATGAATACCCACAATTTGTTCTTGAACTCTTCTGAAGTCCACTCTATTAGGAGCCTAGTCTGGTTAAGGACTTTACAACAGGTTCTGCTAGGAACCAATCCTGATAGGGATCACCCGGTTAAGGGATGGCTAAATACTTAGTTAGAGGTTAAAACCCCTTTAAAGGTTACCTTGTCAGAGGATTTAAAGAACTCAATGATTTTGAGTCACCATGTTAAAGGATTTACAAAAATCCTATTAAAGCTACCCGGTAAAGGGATTTTCCAGCTGCTGAAATGGTTAGAAGTCAACAGGTAATACACTGATCTGATAACAAAACTCAATGCCAAGGCAGATCCACTTCAGTTCCTTTACATCTGCAATCACATTCTGCAGATCTTTACTCACTGCTCCAGTCTGGCAAGAATCACTTCACACACATTCATTTGCCAACTTCAAATGAGAATCATCATCGACCTTATAGACAACAATTAGGTCAGTGGCAAAAACCTAAAACCCTAAGCATCTATGTTAACAATACACTCGGTCCAATCCTGACTGTTTAAATACATTACATAGGGTAAAACAATCTTGAACAAATCTCAAGATGTTCTCCATCGTTCGTTCTTCACCGCTTTTGGAAGCTGATAACCAAAATCACGCTCTCTACTGTTTACTAAGATTTTGCACATTCCTGAGGTAGATAGAATCAATCTTTTTCATGCAAGGTCCTCAAGGAGATTCTTCACTCACACAAGGCTGACGTGGTAACATGATCTGATCTTCATTTCAATGCTAACTCATCGTAGGATGTCATCGGTCAAATCACACATACTTGGAATGCATCAATCGGAAACCCTGAAGGCAAGACTACCAATCGGTAGTCATATCAAATGAAACCCTGATACAAACTTTCCATATACTGGTTCACATTCCAACACACCGGTTCACCTTTTCATATATATTGGTTCATATCATCATACTGGTTCACTTCATACGATCATACTGGTTCTCTTACCAGTTTGCTTACTTCAATATACTGGTTCATACTTCAACATATTGACATAAATGACAACATACAATATCATCATGTCATCAAACTCTGCACATATGCCAACAATGGTCAATAAGTTACTCGACTGAGTATAATGGCATGCATAGCAATAATAGATAGTTTGGAAAAGCAAACTATTATTTCTATAATTCCACATTCAGCACCCATCCTGGAAGGTAACATTCCACAAACACAAGCCTATCTAGCTTTGTTCATATAATTCTAGAATAACTATATACAGAAGACAATCTTTTGCCTTTCAATTCTAGCTTCCTATTTCTCATAAGATAAAAATACAATGTTTAAAGAAGACAATCTTTCATTGAATAGAAATAGAAAGAATCAATTTTTTGTTAAAACCAATCCTATCTGATAGGAAGCAATCTTTCATGGATAAACAAATATACATCTGAAAGAAAAACAATCTTTTGCTTCTATCTTTCAAGCAATTAAAGTCAAGAATTAAATATTAAGAAGGTGTAACACATGCATGTATCTTTACATAAAAATTGAATAAAAATGAGTACACATTCTTTTATTTAATTATTAAAATATTAACTTGCATTTCATTTCTTAGGGTTTAGAATTTCCATGTTCATATCGTCTAAGCTTTCTATCTTTCCACATGTTTTGGTTCGTCTACCTCTTTTCTCAAATAACATATTTAGTTTAATACTAATATGTGACTTTCATGATTTAAGAACTCAACTAACTGATTTTACTAATTTTTCATAACATCATCCAACATGATGAAAATTCATCTTAACTTTTAATACAACGATCAAATTTGAAAGTGTAAGTCTTTTCTTTACGAAATCAAAATAAACTTCAATATTTAATAAGTCGTTATCCTAGTATTTCATCTTCTTTGTGGTTCAAATTCAAAGTTTCTCTCTCTATCGTCTTACTCTATTTCTAGAGGGTTTGGTGATCTAATTTCTGATAGATTCACTAAGTTTATCAACAAACTTTAAGAAAAAATTTCATTATTGCATCTATATTTACATGAACGTATTTTAAAGAAATTAAAAATGGTTCATATCATGATTCTAATTCCTTCATTAGAATATTGTATAAATCTAAAAATAGAACATTCTTTTATCTTTTAGATCTCTACAACAAAACAAACTAGAATAGCACTTACCTCTGGAATACGATCCAAGTCCATTGTGATCCCTGATAACTTAATACTGTTTGCAATACATCCATATTCCAATGCTTTTCTCTTCTGCGCTATTCTATCTCATGATCTCTCTCTCCTCTACTTACCACTCTATATTTACATTCTCTATTCTTAGTTCTTATCCTTTCTATATTCTGAGAATTTCTCTCTTTTTTGTAATACCATCTTTTCTCCCTTCTATTCTCTAATAATAATAAAACAAACTAATGCTCGTTCAAGAGCCTAACTCTTAAATTTGACACTATATCGGAGATGATCATAACCAAACCTCTACATCTAGTGGTCATTCTCCTAAATATCGAATGCCTATTCTCTTCTACATTCCATTCTCTATATCTTTTCTTCCAACTCGATGGTCTATATATATATTTTTGTCATCTACCTTCTTTCCTATTTTTGGGCCATCTCTCCTAGTGGTGGATTGATTCTAAATGACACCACACATGATTTAATTGCAACATAATAGTCCTAATTGGATTTGAACACCTATGTGTTCACCAAGCAAAGTTATTCATTATCTACTTTGTGACACCAAACTGCTAAAGTTGTTAAGTTATAGTGACTTTTTAACTCTAACCCCAAGTCGACTTCCCTTATAACATGCATTTGTTGACTATGTCTTGCATTAAAAACCTACCACTATATCAAATATGTGGCTTCCAAATATGTCGCTTATAAATCAGTCAACACAGTTTGCATTAAACTCAACATAACGTACTTTGTTTAATTCCCTCCTATTCGAACTCAATGAGTTTGTAGTAATTTCAAACACTACTGGAATTTTTGCAAAGTCGACACACTTGTCGACTTCCTTATGTTATAAACGAGATTATGTGGGGTAGTCGGTTCTTCATATCGACCCCCCACTCCTTGCCATTAGTAGCTACGTGGGTTTGACTATGACCGACATTAAACCCTGCCACCATATGACTTGGTTGACGTGGCTGCAACGTGGTTGATGTTAAGAGAAAGGGGAGGAGGAGTGGTCGGTGGTAATACCAACTCCTCCCTTTAAATAAGGGGAGTGGTCGATATTACTATCGACCACCCTCGTTAAGGTTTAACTTCTTATAAAACTCACCCGCCACCATTACACTTTCCATTAAATCATTTATTATTATTATTATTAATTTTATTTATATTTATATATAAATAAATAATGACTTCTCAATTAAGTCAATTTCTATTTATATATATAAAATATTAAACTCGTTAATATGTTCTTTAATAAACCATTTCCCATGATATATATATATATATATATATATATATATATATATATATATATATATATATATATATATATATATATATATATATATATATATATATATATATATATATATATATATATATATATATATATATATATATATATATATATATATATATATATATATATATATATATATATATATATATATATATATATATATATATATATATATATATATAAGTACATTTATAGGCAAACAAATAAATATATAGTTCAATAAATCACACATATCTGTATAAAAAGAACATATAAACATAGGGTCAATATTCATATCTAACTTATTAGCAAAACAATCTTACTTTAAAATAAGACATAATATTTCACAATCACTCATGCAACTTGGATTTAATTCAATCACCACTCAAATCTTGCAATAAATGCACATGTATATATATTTAAATCAATCTACTACTCATTCCAAATTCATCATTCCAATTTATACAAACACTCAAATAAGGTCATTTAAATCATCCATCTTTACAAGATGCAAATTATAAATCCTAATGTGGTGTGTGAGATATTCCATCTATTCTAATGAAATCCATGAGCTAAGACAACTCTACCTAAACCCTATCCTCGCCTTCATCTGCATTCACCTGTTCTTGCATTCACTTGCACTCAATTGCTCATTAGTAATGATGATCCCAATTTTACAATAAAAATTATTACTAATCATTCAATTGTATATAAATCATTTCAATGCATTCGATCTCCTATCTTATTTCATTAACAATTCCATTTTCAATTTCATTTGTGAAAAATAAACATTATTTTCCTAATTAAATAATTATGGAAAAATAGGGTTCATGACATCCTTCCCCTCTTAAAAGAAACATCGTCTCGATGTCTTATTATTCTATCAATAATCACATACTTTCTCAACATCATAAATGTTAACCATACATTGTGGTCTCAAATCAAATATAACAGAAATAGTACCATCTATACTATCCAAATTTACAACATGTTTAAATCAAAATCAGAGTATTCAAGTATTCCATGCATTAAGAAAATACTACTCTAAGAAAACAAAAGAGGAATATGATAGTCAATCATTTCAGTATCCTCCCAAGTAGCACTATCATCAGAATATCGGTCACATTGGACCCAATACTGAGTGAAATCTCTGCTATGTAACTTAACACTACATTGATCAAGAATTTGAATGTGCTTCACTAGCACCATTCCTGGATCCTGTATCCATAAGCAACTAGATTCATAATTTTTAGTACATCAAAGGGTCCCACATATCTTGGTACCAACTTTGATTATTTCCTCGATAAAATAAAGCTCTTATGAGGTTTCTCCCTCAAAAGAATTTCATCTTCAGTAACAAATATCTGAGAGTCTTGTTTCTATTATCATAGCTTTTCTTGTCTCTCAACTATCTCTTTCAATATATTCTTGATCAATTTCATTTGCTTATCTATTTATTTAAGCATACTAGAACCAATGATGATCCTATCTTTATTCTATCCCAACTGACAAATGTTTGTCATTTCTATCATAAAGCATATTAATGGGTATCATTCCTTAAAAATGCATAAAAAGATTTTGTTGTATGCCAACTCAATCCAAAGGAAAATATTTCTTCCACTCGTACTTCCAATTCATGCAATACATCAAAAAGAATTCTCCTCTACATAATTAACTATTTTTCTATTTGGTATCTATCTAAAGATGTCATACTGACTAAAATTTAATCTAGTTACCAAAGATTCCTTCAATATTGTCCAAATCCAAAATGTCATCCAGACATTCCTATTTAATATTCATGTTTTTGAAACTCTATGCAATTGATAAGTTGAATGAATAAATTTCTTCACAAGATTTAATGATTCATCTTTAAATATATCCAAGTATGAAATGTGCAATCTTTGTCATTCTGTTGACAATAACCAACTATGATATCATGCTTGTTCTTATTCAAAAGCAATTCTTGAATAAATTTCATATTGATTTCCTGCCACCTATACTTAGGTTTGATACAAAATCCCTATTATATGATCATGCTTTAACTTTCACTTGCTAAACATTGTTCCACAAACTCATCTACCTTTTCCAAAGTTCTTAGTTTCGTTACATCTTTATCAACAATCTCTAGATTAACTAGATATTTCCAACATTCTAAATAAAGTGGAATATTAACTTCCTCAAGTTTCTACCTCTAAGTGAGTACATCCTTCATTGATTTTCTTAATTACCCTCAAGTCCTTTATCCCAAATTTATCAAATTTATGATCCATAATATCTACTTCCAAAACTTGCTTAACCCTTAGATAATGTTTCACTTCCAAGTGATTCCACAACTATTACTATCTTAGGTTTGACCTTATAGTAACCATGGTAGATAAAAATTCTTTGATCTATGAGAACCCATCATTTGACTTCCTTTTTATTTCCAACTATTCCAACCAACTCAATTTGCTTCATACCTCCAACTTCTATCAATCCATAAGATTTCCAAATAACTAGGTATACTTTTAATCAACATTTAACAAGGAAACCATAACGACAAAAAATTCTTCATGTCATAACATATGTTATACAACTACTAGCACAACCTTTTACTTAATTATTTCAAATGTGTCTTTATGCCAAAGACCATATATTCTTGGATGTTCAAGACTCCAAAACCAACTTTTAGCAAAAGACATCTTACATGGTCACATGATCTTGAAGGTAAAAACCAAGGAAGTAAGATCACATATAATTGATGAACTAATTTGAATTTGTCTATCTACTATATATATATATATATATATATATATATTCTTGGATGTTCAAGACTCCAAAACCAACTTTTAGCAAAAGACATCTTACATGGTCACATGATCTTGAAGGTAAAAACCAAGGAAGTAAGATCACATATAATTGATGAACCAATTTGAATTTGTCTATCTACTAAATATATATATACCTTTGCAAGGCCTATCCTCTTATTATTCTACACATTGAATTTACTCAAACTAAAAATTACACATATACATAGTATTTTTGCCCTAACTGACACAACACCTATGTTTGGTACACTCTCCGCTTTTCACTCTCTTGGACATACTATTAGGGGTTCACTATGAACATGATAATGAAGGGATGCAATATGCAATTGAAAGACAATGAAAATTTTAAACATTAGATCAGCCACCATAAAGGTTAAGAGAACAAGTGATCAATTTCAATAGTAAATTATAAAATGCGCATAATGAAACATTAAATCAAGTTTGACCAAGGGTCACAAACTAAAAAATTGGTCTCATCCATTTAGAAAAAGAAAAAGCAAATATAATCAAGTCAAGAAATAAAAAATAATCCAAAAATCAATGATCAAATAATTCATCAATAAGCCAAATAAATCATCAAGCTGATTACATAGAAAATGTACTGAGTGACTATGAGTAGTCACATATGAAGGAGTGTTACAACACCTTGGGGTATCTTTTCCAGAGTGTGCGAGAGAGACTATCAAACACAGTACCAACAATTTCATGATTGAAGATAAGGACACAAAACTAGAATACATAAGTCCTATGAAGATTTCATCATATCATCCATAATTCCTATCCATATAGTACCTACCTCGTACAAAATCGACATAGAATATTATCTTTTTCAAGAGATAAGTTAGAATACTTATCAGTCTAATAAATCAAACATCTCAAGCATCTAGGTTCTAATAACAACTATCATTTTTATATCGATAAAGTCTCAACTACAACTTTACTATATAAGTATCCAACTCTTACTCAATAAACTATCATCCAACAAATGTGTCCATTAAGTATGCCAACTCTAGGAGATACTATTTCTCCATCTATTTGGACACCATTTTGATTTCGGAAAAAGTGACTTTATTTATTGATTGTTCATAGATGATATCACCCAAATTTATATCTCTTCTCATGGAGTCAATGGGGTATATCCTTTCGACTCATCTGAACTAAATATAGTTGACTCAATAGGGAGATACTCATATATATATTCTTCGTCTATCTCCTTAATAGGGTGGTCCAACTATTCTTGTCTCCAAAGGGAATGGTAGGTGAGATTTATGTTACCCTACTTAGCTTGGTTAGCTATTTCTTCTTTCTTGGTTTAGGAGTTGATTCCTTTCTTATTTCATCCTTGAAGTAGACAATTGCCTTCCTCGACCTTATAATTCTTATCTTGAATATCTTGAATTCATTCCATAGTAGGAGGGAAATATTTCTTCCTTAATCAACCATCCTCCTTCTTCTAGGTTGTTGTCATCAATTCACCTTTGTAAAATATTTGTGCTCCTTCTTAATTTGCAAGTGTCATGCATTAGATATCCAATAGCGATTTTGTTAAGCACATAACTTCATTCATGAAGTAGACTTATAGGCCCTAGAGTTATAAACTGTGCTCTGATACCAAAATGTAAAGACGTAAATCGTGCTAACTTCAATAATAAATGAGATACTCTTTATTCTTAAATAAACTCATAATTATTTTAATACGTCTATTTCATTCCACTTTTCCTTCCATAGCTTTATTTGATCATTCCATTTATATCGTAATAAACACGAAATTTCTATAAAAGATAAAGATTCTTCATTCAATAAATTGATATAAGTAGTACCTCAATCATAAAATACTTAGGCATTTCAAGTTGTTGCAAGTTCAATAACAAAAGAATACAAAGTAAAGGGTGAGATGCATTGTTTGATCTACAACCCAAGCTATCTTCAATCCAATCTTTATCATGAAGACAAGAACAAGATTAAAATGCTTTTTCCACCCAAGCTTGAAGCTTACACTTCCCTGGAATTCTTAGTCAATCAAGAATGTACCCGACCCTGCACGAATTGCTTAGCAAAAAGAATTCGAAAGACAAGATGGAATCTAGTGTGTGCCTAGATGATACATGCATTTTCATTTTTCTAATTCCATTAAGAAACAAGCAAGATCAATCAAGGATATGGTAGAGAGCATAAATAAATCTATTTGTTTCGATGGTCAATAAGTTACTCGGCCGAGTATAATGGCATGCATAGCAATAAAAGATAGTTTGAAAAAAAAAACTATTATCCCTATAATTCCACATTCGGCACCCGTCCTGGAAGGTAACTTTCCACAAACACAAGCCTATCTAGCTTTGTTCATATAATTCCTGAATAAATATATACAAAAGATAATCTTTTGCCTTTCAATTCTAACTTCCTATTTCTCATAAGATAAAAATACAATGTTTAAAGAAGACAATCTTTCATTGAATAGAAATAGAAAGAATCAATCTTTTCTTAAAACCAATCCTATTTGATAGGAAGCAATCTTTCATGGATAAACAAATATACATCTTAAAGAAAACAATCTTTCGCTTCTATCTTTCAAGCAATTAAAGACAAGAATTAAATATTAAGAAGGTGTAACACATGTATGTATCTTTACATAAAAATTGAATAAAAATGAGTACATGTTCTTTTATTCAATTATTAAAACATTAACTTGCATTCCTTTTCTTAGGGTTTAGAATTTCCATTTTTATATCATCTAAGCTTTCTATCTTTCCATGTGTTTTGGTTCATCTACCTCTTTTCTCGAATAACATATTTAGTTTAATACTAATATGTGACTTTCATGATTTAAGAACTCAACTAACCGATTTTACTAATTTTCCATAACAACATCCAACATGATCAAAATTCATAAAGTACATATCTATATGGCTTTTCAAATGAGACACCTAATAATCATCTTAACTTTTAATACAAGGATCAAATTCAGAAGTGTAAGTCTTTTCTTTACAAAATCAAAATAAACTTCATTATTTAATAAGTTGTTATCCTAGTATTTCATCTTCTTTGTGTTTCAAATTCAAAGTTTCTCTCTCTATCCTCTTACTATGTTTCTAGAGGGTTTGGTGATCTAATTTCTGAGAGTTTCACCAAGTTTATCAACAAACTTTAAGAAAACATTTCATTATTGCATCTATATTTACCTAAACATATTTTAAAGAAATTAAAAATGGTTCATATCATGATTCTAATTCCTTCATTAGAATATTGTATAAATCCAAAAATAGAACATTCTTTTATCTTTTAGATCTCTACAACAAAAAAAACTAGAATAGCACTTACCTTTGGAATACGATCTAAGCCCATTGCGATCCTTGATAGCTTAAAACTATCTGCAATATGTCCAGATTCCAATGCTTTTGTCCTCCATGCTATTCTATCTCATGCGCTCTCTCTCCTCTAATTACCACTCTATATTTACATTCTCTATTCTTAGTTCTTATCCTTTCTATATTCTGAGAATTTCTCTCTTTTTTGCAATACCATCTTTTCTCCCTTCTATTCTCTAATAATAATAAAACAAACTAATGCTCGTTCAAGAGACTAACTCTTAACTTTGATGCTATATCGGATATGATCTCACCAAACCTATACGTTTGGTCATCATTCTCCTAAATATCAAATGCATATTCTCTTCTACATTGCATTCTCTATATCTTTTCTTCCAACTCGATGGTCTATATATAGTGTTGTCATCTACCTTCTTTCCAATTTTTGGGCTATCTCTCCTAGTGGTGGATTGATTCTAAATGAGCCCACACATGGTTTAATTGCAACATAACAATCCTAATCGGATTCGAACACCTATGTGTTCATCATGCAAAGTTATTCATTATCTACTTTGTGACACCAAACTGCTAACGTTGTTAAGTTATAGTGGCTTTTTAACTCTCACCCCAAGTCGACTTCCCTTATAACATGCATTTGTTGACTATGTCTTGCATTAAAAACTTGCCACCATATCGAATATGTGGCTTCCAAATATGTCACTTATAAATCAGTCAACACAGTTTGCATTAAACTCAACATAATGTACTTTGTTTAATTCCCTCCTATTCGAACTCAATGAGTTTGTAGTAATTTCAAACACTGCTAGAATTTTTGCAGAGTTGACACACTTGTCGACTTCCTTATGTTATAAACAAGATTATGTGGGGTAGTCGGTTCTTCAAATTGATCCCTCACTCCTTGCCATTAATAGCTAAAGGGGTTTGACTATGACCGACATTAAACCCTGCCACCATATGACTTGGTTGACGTGGCTGCAATGTGGTCAGTGTTAAGAGAAAGGGGAGGAGGAGTGATCGGTGGTAATACCAACCCCTCCCTTTAAATAAGGGGAGTGGTCGATATTACTATCGACAACCCTCGTTAAGGTTTAACTTTTTTATAAAACTCACTCGCCACCATTACACTTTACATTAAATCATTTTTTATTATTATTTATCATTTATATATAAATAAATAATGACTTCTCAATTAAGTCACTTTCCATTTATATATATATATAACATTAAACTCATTAATATGTTCTTTAATAAACCATTTCCCATGATTATATATATATATATATATATATATATATATATATATAATATGGATTTTCATAAAATAATTTAATTCCACCAATCCATTTTCATTTTCAATAATTACATACGTATTTATAAGTCCATGATCAAATTATTATCAGAACTCATATATATATGTATTATGTATTATCATAACTATATATTTATTTGTTTGCCTATAGATGTACTTACACACACACACACACACACACACACAATACATATATATAAGTACATGTATAGGCAAACAAATAAATATATAGTTCACTAAACCACACATATCTACATACAAAGAACATATAAACATAGGGTCAATATTCATATCTAATTTATTAGCAAAACAATCTTACTTTAAAATATGAATAATATTTCACAATCACTCATGCAACTTGGATTTAAATCAATCTACTGTTAATATCTCATCATGGGTTTAGTTTTATTTAGATTAATTTTTCATTAGTTTATTTTATTAGGTTTTTCTATATTGGCAGTTTTGTATAACAGTTTACAACTGTTTTTGCCTCCTCTTTATATCTGCTTGCTTATGTTATTTTGAATGAACAATTTTCTTATGTGAATACAAATTATATTCAGATTGCCATTCTTTCCATTCCTTTTTCTATCTACTACTAACAGAGATTCTAGATTGTTATTTTCTGCCTGGGCTATCAGTGGTATCAGAGCTTTGGAGTTTGGAGTATATTTTTATTTGAAGCATTTGAAGATTGCAACTTTCTACATAATCAAAATAGGAAAACAAAAATTGATTGAGGTGAAAGCAATTTATTTATTTTTACAAGAATTTTATATCCTGTTATATTTGGTAAAGTTTGGCAAGATATTTTGAGCAATCTTATAAATTCGCAAACTGTGCAAATTCTATATACATTTATTTTCAATTTACAATGCAGTCTATTGTTTCATTGATTGGGGAAATATTAACCAGAAAATATACTTGGTTGGAATGGCATAGAAAAGTGGAAAATACATTAATTTTTAATGATTTACGGTATAAAATATGTGATGGAGATACCCAACCTACAAAACCAACAAATGTTAAAGAAAAAAAAATTTGGAATTATAAAAATTCAAAAGCCTTGGCTTTGATAAGAGCTTCAGTTAATGGAGATGTATATTGTCATAGACAAGGATGCAAATTTTCTTGGGAAGCCCTTAACAATTTAAAAATTTTATTTGATTCTCATTCAGAATTAGAATTTATTCAGTTACAATTAAAATTGTTCAATCTTGAATTAAAAAATGGTGATGTTATGAGTTTGGCTTATGAAATTAGAGCCATAAAACAAGATGTTAATGTTGCTGGTGGGAAAGTTGATATTTATCTCACTGCTTTTATTAAGGCACTCCTTCCAACACATTCTACTTATCTAGAGTCCCTTCAAGCAAGTAACCAATTGAAAACCATTACTTTTGATTTATTGGTTGAAAAGTTGGTTGAACGTGAAAAAGCTTTTGGAAGAAAAATAGATAATACTAATGAAAATGTTTGTTTTCCTCACCAAGAAAAACCTCTAAATAAGAGCTCTTCAAGAGGAGGTTATAACGATAGAGGCAAAGGTAGAGGTCAATGGAGGAAAAATGATAGGCAACATTTATATTGTAAAAGATGTGGTAGAAAAGGAAGTCATGAAGCACATGAATGCAAGTTGTCATGGGATAAGATATAAAGTTTTAAAGAAAATACTTGTAAGAAAAAAGATAAAACAAAAGTTTATAATGATGATAAACATTCAGATGATAAAATTCCAGAAGCAACCCAATTTGCTTGTGATAGTGATGGTGATCAATATGTGCTTTCTATTTTTGAATTTGCATCTAATTCCTCATGGTATGATTCTTGGATCTTAGATACTGGAGCCACACAACATATGACATTCTAACGTGATTACTTTGAGGAATTTCATGAAAGTGCATGTGGTCCAATTTATTTAGCTAATAAATCAAGTCTCAAACCTATTGGAAAAGGAACTATTCGATTTAAGTTGCCTAATCTTCCAGACTTTGTGCTTCATGATGTATTGTTTATTCCTCAATTGCAACGTAATTTGTTATCACTAGTATTGATTCAACAACAAGGCTACTCTATTCTATTAAAAGATGGGCAAGTTGTTGTTAGAAAAAAATCAAATAATCAAGTTGTATTCACTAGATGTGAGGATGGGAGATTATTAAAACTAAATGGCACTTCTTTTTCTAAATTTTTTGCATATCTTACTGAAGAAGGTAGTATATCTCCTATTCTTTTATGGCATGCAAGACTTGGGCATATTGGTTATGATAACTTTCATATCTTGCAAAAGAATGGTGTTGATGGCTTACATGTTTTGCTTAAAATAATTGAAAAATGTGAAGCATGTATTCTTGCCAAGCAACATAGAAATTCTTTTCCTTGCTCCACTTGGAGAGCACAAAGAAAATTACAGCTTATTCATTCTGATTTATGTGGGCCTTTACCAGTAAATTCTGTGGGAGGATCTAAGTATTCATGTTGTTTATTTATGATTACAGTCGCATGACTTGGATTTATTTCTTGCAGCAAAAATCAGAAGCTTTTGAAATTTTTAAAAGGTTTCGTGTTATGATTGAAAAACAAGCTCAATCTCAAATTGGTACTCTTCAAACATATAGTGGTGGAGAATTTACTTCTCTAGTTTTTAAGGACTATCTACATCAAAATGGGATCCAACATCACTTTACTGTTCTAGGTACTCCTCAACAAAATGGTTTTGTTGAACGAATGAATAGAACTATCATGAATATGGTTCGTGCAATATTATATTTTAAAGGAATCAAATTACATTTTTCAGCTGAAGCAGCAAGAACTGTAGTTTATCTTTGTAATAGATCTCCATCATCTGCATTACACCAATCTATTCCATATGAAGTGTGGTTTGGATATCCCCCTTCTGTTCGACATCTTCGCATTTTTGGTTTCGCTTGCTATGCTTTAATTCCCAAGGACAAAAGAAGTAAGTTAGAACATCACAGTATTAAGTGTATTTTCTTGGTTATTTAGAATCTTCCAAAGCATATAGGTTGTATGATGAAGTCAACAAAAATTTCTTTATTACATGTGATGTTGTATTTGTTGAAACCTCCAACATTGCTGAAAATGATGAATGCAAATTCAAACAACTTGATAGCATTACAAATTTTTCTCCTTTAATAGAAAACTCTTGTGAGATTCCACATATAGAATCTATATCTCCAAGTGTTCTACTTCATGTTGCTCCACCAATAAATGACCAAGAAGAAACTCATCATGATGAGCTTGAACTCTCTGAACCATTAACCACTAATACAATATCTAGTAATCAAATGGTCACATCTTTTGTGCAACCAAAGTCTTCTCATAAGTGGGCAAAACAAGTCCAACAAACATTGAAATATTTAAGACCTAATGAAATAGGTAAAATAGGTACAAGAAGCTCTTACAAAGCAAGGCTCCAAGCTCAAACCAACAATGCAAATAACTTGGAGACCATTGGTGAACTCAATCTCATAATTGACTTTTACCCATCATCCTATAATGAAGCCAAAAATATTATAGTATGGAGGAAGGCTATGCAAGATGAGTATGATGCTCTTTTCAAAAATGACACATGGCAGTTGGTTGATCCTCCACTTGGTTGTAAACCTATTGGCTGCAAGTGGATTTTTAGGAATAAATATAAAGAAGATGGTACACTTGACAAACACAAAGCCTGACTTGTTGCCAAAGGTTATGCTAAAAAATAGGGCATAGATTATGATGAAACCTTTGCACCTACAACAAAATGGACCACCATTCGTGCTTTGTTGGCCCTTACAGCTCAATATGGGTGGAAAATTCACCAAATGGATGTTAAAACAACATTCTTAAATGGTGATCTCAAAGAATCAGTTTATATGACTCAACCAGATGGGTATGCAGTCAATAGAAAAGAACATAAGGTATGCAAGATTGTCAAATCATTATATGGTTTGAAACAAGCTCCTCGAGCCTAGAATGAAAAACTTACCAAGTATCTCTTAAAGTTGAATTTCCAGCATTTTGAATTTGATGATGCCATACTTTTTATTAAAAAACTTGATAACATTATTGTCTATCTTGTTGTTTATGTGGATGATTTATTTATCACTGGTCCTTATGAGAATAATATTCAAAATGTGAAAGAACAACTAAAGCAAGGTTTTGATATGATTGATTTGGGCCATCTTCATTACTATTTGGGTATTGAGGTAACTCAAACACCTCATTTTATTTTTATCACCCAACAAAAATATAATTGGTGAACTTTTGCATAAGTTTGGCATGGTTGATTGTAAGCCCCTTAGTACTCCCATGGAGCAAAATCTTAATCTCTCTTCAGATGACCCTTCAACATTGGTTGATGCAACTATCTACAGGAAACTTGTTGGTAGTTTGATTTATGCTACAACTACCCGTCTAGATATTTCTTTTGCTTTTGGAATTCTTTCAAGGTTTATGTAACAACCTAGAGAAACTCATTGGTTAGCTGCCAAATGCATTCTTCGCTATTTGCAAGGTACTCAACACTATGGGCTCAAATACTCCAAGACAAACCAATTTTCTTTGGCTGGCTATTCCAAATCTGATTATGTAGGTGATTCCATAGATGAAAAATCTACATCCGGGTATCTAATGTATCTTGGATTTGCTGTCATCTCTTGGAGATCTAAAAAGCAATTTTTTCTAGCCGCCTCTTCTTCTAAAGATGAATATATGGCTATCTTTGAAGCAACTCAAGAAATCTTATGGTTTCGAAGAATTCTTGAAGACTTGTAGACACCACATATTTCATCAACTCCACTCTTCGTTGACAATCAATCTGCTATCAAAATGGCTAAAAATCCAGTATTTCATGATCACACCAAACACATCAATACAAAGTTTCATTTGATTCGGCATTATGTGAAAGATGGCAGCATATACCTTAAATATTGCCCCACTGTAGATCAACCAACATATATTCTTACCAAGGCTTTGCGTAGAGAAAAGTTTGAGAAGTTCAGAGAAATGCTCAGCTTAACCCCTTTAGATTAAGGGGGGGATGTTAATATCTCATCATGGGTTTAGTTTTATTTAGATTAATTTTTATTAGTTTATTTTATTAGGTTTTTCTATTTCGACAGTTTTGTATAACAGTTTACAACTATTTTTGCCTCCTCTTTATATCTGCTTGTTTATTTTATTTTGAATGAACAATTTTTTATGTGAATACAAATTATATTCAAATTGCCATTCTTTCCATTCTTTTTTTCTATCTACTACTAACACAGATTCCATATTGTTATTTTCTCCTTGGGCTATCATCTACTTCTCATTCCAAATTCATCATTCCAATTTAAACAAACACTCAAATAAGGTCATTTAAATCATCCATCTTTACAAGATTCAAATTATAAATCCTAATGTGGTGTGTGAGATATTCCATCTATTCTAACAAAGTCCATGAGCTAAGACAACTCTACCTGAACCCTGTTCTTGCCTTCATCTGCATTCACCTGTTTCTGTATTCACTTGCACTCAATTGCTCATTAGCAATGACGATCCCAATTTTACACGATCCCAATTTTACAGTAAAAATTATTACTGATCATTCAATTGTATATAAATCATTTCAATGCATTCAATCTCCTATCTTATTTCATTAACAATTCCATTTTGAGTTTCATTTGCAAAAAATAAATATTATTTTCCTAATTAAATAATTATGGAAAAATAGGGTCCGTGACATTAGTAGCGGCATCAACACTTATCATCTTAGTTGAATGTTGTGGTTGGAATGGGAGGGGATACCTTTAGAGGGGGAGGGGTATTAATCATGGCCAAAGAAGAGGCCCCCAAGATATTGAGTGCATAAGACTAGTTCAAGTCCACAACCAAATAAGGGTTGGTGAGATCAGGTAGAGAACTACTAGCCAAGGCAAGGCTCAAATTTTAGTTATAAAGTTTGAAAATGAGACTTTGGTGGAGGGGTAAACCATTAGGTTTGGACTAGGCTACCACAACCAACTTAGGTAGGGAAGAATGAATCCATAAAGGAAAATTTATCTTCATTCCATGCATAAAATGATTCAACTTAGGAAAGAGGTTTGAATAGAACCTTTAAAGTTTGCCTTCTAGAGTGACGTACCACATTAGAACTTCCACCACCACCTTCCACTCCCCATGTAGATCCTCCCCATTGAACCCATTTTGTAGATGAGTGATTTTCTCACCTTTCAACAATAAATTCTTGAAGTCCTCCTTGTAATTTCCTTTGGGTTTCTTAGCAAAAGAATATCCTTCCATAGGAAGACTAGTTGCCATAGTGATAAGCTTAAAAAACAAATTAAAAGATATCCCTTTGATATCAACCCTACCATCTTTCCAAGAACTAATAAACTTAGCAGAAAGAGAAGGGTCATGGCCAATCATCTCTTTTAAATAGGAGAAGTTCTCCTTTTCAAAAATCGGTCATAAGATGTTGTCATTATTCAAGGACTCACAATTATTGGGCTCCACCTGAATCAAGTTGCCATCCATGGTAGGCCAAAGCTCAATAGTGAAAGCAACTTTACTCAAAATAGACAAATAAGGAAAGTTTGAGATGAAAAGAAGTAAAAACAAGAATTTAATGATATTTAAAAAATCCATCCCATCCAAGAAAAGATCTGACTTTCCCGAGTTACGATAATGGTGATAGTGGTAGATGAAAATTGAATAAGCCATTAAAAAAATGACTGACCACATATCAAATATC
This sequence comes from Cryptomeria japonica, assembly GCF_030272615.1. Lineage (NCBI taxonomy): Eukaryota > Viridiplantae > Streptophyta > Pinopsida > Cupressales > Cupressaceae > Cryptomeria > Cryptomeria japonica. The sequence goes on along the minus strand of NC_081405.1, from coordinate 139,355,687 downwards.
AACACGAAATCTTTAATCTTTTAGGATCGCAACACATATATTAGTAGGGAGATTGTTTATAGAGGCTCACACCTTGAAATTATGGATGAAGTGACCTAGATTGCCTAGCTTATCAACTGCCAACTTCCTTTCACAAAAGGTGTAAATCTATACTAATTAAGGTTTTGAAGATTGTGGAGAGAATTAGAGATGAGATCTCTCATGGGCTAGCATGAGGAAGCCTTACCATTAAGCACCATGCTAATGTTACTCAATTCATCTTCAACAATGATTTTATCAAATAATTTGTCCTTCACTAGCAAAATACCATGGTACACAACAACCACCTCAGCAATGGTGGAGGTCCAAACCCCAAGATTTACCACAGTTTAAAATCAACCTATCTCTATCATCTCTAAGAATACCCCCCCCCATCTTGATCAACTCAGATTCCCTTTAGATAAGACATCAAAATTTAATTTTAGCTAAACCAATATTGGGGGAGACCATTCTTGTCTAATTCTATATGTCTCTTTATTATGTATATATTCATATGCTTTCCTATTATTTCTATCATATGATTACACATTCTCATGTATCTATGCTATTGGCTTATTCATCACATCTATGTGCCAACATATTTCTATACACATGTTATCCAATATGATTTAGCTCCTTTAATGTTCCAAAGCTAGCTTACAATTAGAATGGTGTCCTCATGGCCATAGACTCCCCACACAAATTGTATAATTTAAACACAAATATCAATCATTTTTACCTTTTACTGTTCCTATCTAGGGTTGACTAAACAATTTTATGTGATATGTTATTATGTCCTTGTATTTAAAGATATTTAATGCATTCATTTAAATAATAAAATATCCAAGGGTCTTGTTTCATTATAAGGAGCAAATTATTTTGATTTGGTACACTATTTTAATATCTCAAATTAAAATATTTTATATTGGTTTTCAAGTATAGAAACATAAAAAATTATAAATTAAGAAATTAAGACATCAAACCCTCTTAAAATTTAGATTTTAAAACATCTTGAAAATATACAAAAATTAGCAATTTTTACCGAAAATCTTGCACCTAGTTTGATTAAAATTTGCATAATATATATTGAAACTTATTTTATAAATATAATTTTATTTAATAAATAAAAATGAGTTATTACAATATAAAAACCATACCATAACAAAAAGAAATATAAAGGTCGAATGTTCAACAAATATATTGTAACTCACAAAAAGCCTATACAACATCCAACAACATAAACTAAAGGATGGATCTTCAAAATTTTGGGGATGATAAAAAAAGCCAAAAAAAAATCAAATCAAATCACAATCTAAAGAATCCATACAAATACTAAAAAAATTTCATATATCTTCACCGTAAATTATGCACTCCAAGTTCTTTTTGCAACATGCAATCAGCACATCACACAAAACATTGAGCTTATTGCAAATCCTTATTCTCCAATGCAACTATTGAGTTAAATTTCCTTGAATGAAGTAAAGGGGTTGCATCAATAGTATCCAAATTTTATTGGGTTTTCATCCAAAAGGTAATTGTAAATCCAAAGTTTATACAAATAACTATTGTAAAATTAAACAAATGAAACCCAAATGAATAATAATAAAGCGTTTTCTTATATCAAACACAAAATCCAACACTCAATTTGGAGGAAATGTTAATTTATAAATATATTTTACCTCTATCATAATATTAGGGAATCCACATTATGCCCATAACAGAGAATCCCGTACCCTTTTTTGGTGTTATCAAAATATTTAATTTTAATCTATAAATGTCTCATTACTAATTTAAAATATTTAATTCTATTTAGGACATAAATAAGCATAAAAGTTATCAATTTTTTAAACTAAATCATTTAAAAAGGGGACATGACGATTCTTCCACCCAATTTTTTATTTTTTAAAGCAATTCAAATTTGGATGCTTTGAAATTTCAACATCTTCTAATGAGCCATTATAAATAGGGAGACTCCTCCAATAGATTATATATTCTATTATGCTTCTATTCTTTAGTTTTTTCACCCTAATATGAAGCACAACTACAAGAATTGAGATTAATCTTCCCTGATCATCCATGTGTGGTAAATAAATAGAAGAAAAATATGAATAACAAATGTTTTCTTCAAGCATGAGATAAAAAACACTATAAAGTTTACAACCTTTAGAGAGTTCTAAATCACATGCCACTTCACCTAATTTTGTGATAACAATGTGGGTCCATAAAATTTGGGCTTGAGCATCATGAGAAGATCCATAAAATTTCTAACTCCTTACTAATGGACCTCAACATCATGAGAAACAACTAATCCATCAGAACCAATAACTTTAGAGATTGTGTTCCCTTTATTATGCATGAGGGTAGATTGGTGAAAGAATGTTGTATTCCTATCTCCTTTTTTAATCCATTGAATCCTAGATATTTGCTTCGAAAACACTTCCTCTTTTTTTGCTAAATAAAATCTCATTTCTTTCATGCAAGATCATGAGAAGCCCCAAGTAGGTCCATTTAATATCTGATACACAAAATTTGATCTTTAATAACCTTTTTTGGGAGAAAATATTGCCAAAAGAATTCTTTCTCCACATAATTAAATATCTCTTGATTGTTTCAAGTTTATGAACCGCTCAAAACATCATTATCTTCTATATATTAGTATCCCACCACCAAATGTCTAGCAATACTTCAAGATCTAGGTGATGGGACCACATTAATTTAAATCTAAAAGCATACCAAACACTAGGCCAAACTTGTTGCTAATTAAGGATAGCTGGGCAATGATCAAATCCAAATTGAATCATTATGGAAAGATGAAATTTATTAATAAGATTCTCGGAAGAACAAATATGATGTTGATCAAGACAAACCTATATAAGGTTGGCCCCTATTCTCTTATTGGACCATGCAAATATTCTCCTTTCCATATCTATATCAATAAATCTTGTCTAGTTTAGTTGGTTTTGGAGATCCTACATTCTATCTTAGATTCATCGGGTCCCTCATTTTCTTAGAGGGGAATAGGAGATAATTAAATTTACCCATGAGAATCCAATTGGCTTCCTCAAAAGTAACTTTCGGGCTTAGAAGAGAATACCAAAGACCCTTCCTCAAAACCTAATTATTGGGGGCATAGATTTTAGAGAGCACCCACTTCAATTTATTTGTGACATCATCGGAGGGGATTTTAATAAAATATTTATCTCAAGAATTGAGAAAACCTATTAAATTATGGGTCTTCCATAAATTATTCAAACTACTAGAGGCCCCATCAACATCTATAGTCATCAAATTTGAGAAAGGGTAGATATACTTTCCCACATTAACAAAGGCATCAACACATATTTTGGTTTATTGGAGGAGAAGAGTATCCAGATTCATCTCTTTAATGATATTTTAAAATATATTCTACTTGTGTCTGGGCCATTTAATCCCCTATTATTCCAAGAGGGAATAATTTTTTTTTAGATATTCAAGGCTAGGGATGCTCCAGGGTAACCTAGCTTCCATTTTTCACACATTTCATTACATACTTTTGTTTTTTATCCCTACTAGACATGTAGGCTAGTTTCAAACTATTACCCATATTAGCCAACGTCTTCAAGAACTTGAGAGAGGAAGAAGAGGTGGAAGGTATCCCAACTTAAAATTAGGGGCCTATTGAAGCCACGAGAAAAGAAAAAGGTTGGAGAATCATAACAAGTTTAGGGACCACTTCCATAGGATTCAAATCAAGAATTGCCAATTAAGGTATAGAAGAAATAAGGTTGAACACCACCTCTAATGAGAAAGAGGTGAAGAAAAAGGGTCTTCAATAAGAGGAACTAAGGAACAAGGAAAACAAGACTTCTAGCAATCAATATAGGGGACCCAAAAAGCCACTTTGATATTGGTCAAATAAATTGGAGGAGAAGATAAGCTCATCCAAATGACTAGTAGGGGGTTTCTAGAGGAAAAAATTCTTGAACAAAAGACAATGAGATAGGTGGAATAATCTTCAAAGTAGGAGGTAAACAACCTTTGGCATAGTCTATGGAGAAGACCATTGGAGTATGACAAACAAAGGGGGATTTAGAAATACTAGCCTATTCCAATTTATAAGGAAGGACTAGAGCTAAAACAACACCAGGACCAAAGGATTCAAGATCTCTAAAAGTCACTAGGGTAGCAGAAAACCACTTCCCTTTCAAGATAGGGGGAGGAAAGGTCTTACAATTACCAACTTTGTGGAGAGGGAAGTTGTCTCCTTATCTCCCACTATATTAAATATTTAAGAAGATGCATCATTATGTATCACCTTAGTTCATACAGAAGTTTTCTTGTGATAATGATGCAAAAAAAAAATGATCTATGTTGCATTGTGTTGTACGAGATGAAATGGATTAATTAAGGGTCCTCATAGCACAATAGTGCTTTGTCATAAATCCTAAAGATGGGAGGCCAGTCTCAATTGGATGCCATGTGTTACCCTCCATATTTTTGCTTGCACTATATCTCCCGTATCCTCAAATAAGGAGTGTTATATTTAGTTTGGGCTTGCATAAGACTTGGTTTTTATTTTGTTGAAGTTTTTGCTTGAACTGAACCTCTCACTTGAACCTCATCTAAGTTCAAGGTTCAAGTTCAAGTAGAGTATGTTGTATCATGGCCTTGTTTTTAAAAGAGTTAAAGTTCTTCGTAACAATTGCCATTGAACTTGAACTATTGAACCGTTTGAAAAAAATTTAAAGTTAGGGTTCAAGTTCAAAGTTTAATGAGTTCACAGGTTCAATTTTAGAGGTTCAAATTTAGAGTTGAGAGATTCATTAGATTAAACAAATGTAGGTTTAAAGTGTGTGAGTTCAAAATTCAACGAGTTTATTAATCCAATAATATTGGCATGAGTTGTTTTATGTTTTAAAGAAATAGTATAGAATTTTGGTTTACCAAACAAGCTGATAAGGGTGATTTATCTAAGGCTCAATGTCAAGCTTCAATGCAACTTGTAACCACGGATTTTCTGAGTTTTTTATTTTTAGACCAAAAAATCAGTCTTTGTGCGAGGGGTATAATTATCAATTCAACAGTTGGATCTCAATGAATTTGTGATATGTTTTAGAAAACCTATCTTTCTAAATCCTCATTGGTGAGATTTCTAAAATTATGTCTGGTTCACAAGATATGGATAACATAGCACAACACTATCAAAACTGTCAATGACAGTCACATTAATTGGGAGATACTTGGGTTTTTACTCATATAAAATCAAACACTAAGGAAAGTGGGCAAGTATTTTCACCTATAAGTGAAAAATTATTCACTGAGGCTAGGAAGGGCAATTATGTATTAAAATATTTGAGCTTTATTTCCTTAAAGGTGAGAAGTGTATTCACAGAAATGTTAATTGAGAAATAAATAAATAATCTTTTCAAGAATTAGTTATTGATAACTGAAAGTCTCAAAAAACAAAAGAGGCTATATATATTTAATGAAAGGAAAGAGCCAGAAGGATTCTTTTTGGTCTGTTGTAAAAAAAGAGACGGTACACAGTTTTATTTTTCAGAAGTGTTGAGTTTGTGAGCACACATTTTGACATTGATGAAATAAAAAAGATTTTGTTCATCTGCGTATCTATCAATATTTTCTTTTGGTTACCATAAGATTTGTTTCTCTTGTAATTACCTTTCATTGCATTTTCTATTACATCAAATAGTGTATATGTATTTGATTCCTGAAACTTTGATTTGAGAAATAATTAATATGCTGGAAATAAATCTGTTGTTAGCTCTTTGTCTGAGTATTCTGATTCCCTTTGTCCTTTGAGGCAAAAGAGAGACTCGATCAGAGTTCAAGGCATTTTGATTATATTGGAAAAGGTATTTTCATGGGTGTGGGTAATTAAACTGTGTTTTACTTATCTTCATTCACTTCATTATAAATGTTATTCGCATCTATTTCATGACTATGAGTATATGTTAGTTGCCTTTATTTCTTTCTAGTTAAAACCATATTCAAAAAATATACATTTTTATCCAACGAAGGGTGTTGTACCTTCATATCAAAATTCAGAGAGTACTTGCACTCACCATTGCAAGTGACTCAACTATTGGTTCTTGTTTTTGTCTTTCAATTTGGGCATTTGGGAGTCATTTTTGAAAGATATTTAAAAAGGAAAAATCTGTTAACCAATAGATTTTTCACGACTCTACTGGGGAAATCAAAAACAAAATACAAGTACTTTATTTCCTCAGGTTTTAAAGACATCTCTTTGTGCAAGGAGATTGACAACTCTATTATATCATCATGCAAAATCAAAAGGTTGCAAGAATGGGGAAAATACCAAATCCCACCATCTTGGAAATTCTTGAGATGGATGATAAAGTGTTGCATGACTTTTGGGAGCGCTACAAAGAAAGTATTACTGAAGCTGTAAAAACAAAGAAAAGTATGGAAGATGACCATGTATCTACACTCTTATGGATGAGCTTGTGCACTTGGTTTCACAAGTTGAAAGAGCTGGAAGAAAGAACAAATTTGTTGCATGCACATGAGAGAGAACATCACAACTTAAAGATGAATTAAGAGATGATGATTATGATGCTCTAGCTATTTCATTTTCTTTTTATTCTTGCAACTTTCCAATCTTGAGTGAGCAAGAAGTCCAAGGAGTAACGATTTAGCCTCATGAAGATTTAACATTATTAAGCAAGAATGACCAAGACAACATTGGAGGACTTGTGAGCTAGAATGATAAAGATTCGTTGAAATCTTTTTCCTCTCCAAATGTAGAAAGTTTTAGTTTTGAAATTATTGAAAATCAGCTTGTCCCAACAAGTTTTAAAGATGAAAGTTTTCAAATTAACACAACTAGAATATGCAGCCTTCAATTTTATAAAAGAAGATCATAAGAATGATTCTTTGTAAGATTTTAATGAATCTATTCTGGAGTCATTTCACTTTGAAGATACAATGATGTTATTTGAAGGTTTATCTAGTGAGGTGTGTGTTACAAATAAAACAAAATCTTGCTCTGTTGAAGCTTATTTTGAAAATATGAAAGATAAATAAGCTTTTGAAATGAATCTAGAGCAAGAAACCGGCCAAGTTGTTAAAGCATTGCAGTTTCCAAAATTTTTGGAGGATTTGAAAGACATTTCTTTCTATGAAGAGGAAATCATGTGTTAGTTTTTGTCATCCATTAAAGGAGAAGGATCTTCTATAGTAAGCTCAGGTATTGATGCATTTCATGCTTTGGTTGTGGATAGGGACTTTTCAGATTTGATTGCAGTAAAGAAAGATGAAGTTTTTCCAGTTAGTATAGCTCTTATGCTTGATGAAGTCTTTCTTTAATCTAATCTCGGTATAAATGCTGAAAGTCCTTCTAACAATGATGGTTTTAATAGTAGAAACTCTAAAGATGATGTAGTCATTCCTTCAGAAATCTTTGATTGTTATTACTTGCAATCAAAAATAGAAAAATGCTTGAACAGTACCATGTAGGTAGTTCAAGAAAATTTAGGAATTTATGGTGAAAGGTGGCTTTTTGAAGACGAGCACATATAAAGGTTTTTCTTGCACATCCTTAATCTATGAGTTAGCAGTGAAGCAACCGCCAGAGGGTCATTATCAGTTGCTACATTTCATGGCCACAATCCATTGTTGAGGAAGGGCTCATATTTTTCCCAACCAGTTAACGACTTTGCATAACCATTTGGGAATTGGTTTTGCTGCCCCTAGTCTGGGTGCGTAAGGGTTTTAGTTTCATTTTTCTATTTTGTGTCTTTTGGATTGGCTTTCTAGTTTTGAGTTATGGTTAGTTTAGTTTCTTTTTGGCTTGGTCAATTTTGGCTTGTTAGTTTTTAGTTCTTGCCCTAAGCCCCTCCACCCCTCTACAAAACAATGCCCTTTATTCCTGCAATTTATTTGACTCTATTTCCCAATGGATAAGGCACTGGTCTCACCCAAAGATGTTCTAGATTCTCTTCATCCTTATAGTCCTCATCCCCTAGTTAGAGCCAATTCTTACCCTTCATATTTTTGCTTGCACTATGTCTCTGGCATCCTCAAATAAGAAGTGTTTTATTTATTTTGATCTTGCGTAAGTCTTGGTTTTTATTTTGTTGAATATTTTTCTAAAATTGATCCTCTCACTTAAACCTCATCTAGGTTCAAGGTTCCAGTTCAAGTGGAGTATGTTGTATCACAACCTTGTTTTTAAAAGAGTTAAAGGTCTTTGTAAGAATTGTCATTGAAATTGAACTATTGAACCTTTTAAAAAAGTTCAAAGTTTGGGTTCAAAGTTTGGTTTCAAGTTCAAAGTTCAATGAGTTTGCAGGTTCAATTTTAGAGATTCAAAATTAAAGTTCAAAGATTCATCCGATTAAACAGATGCAGGTTCAAAGTGTGTGAGTTCAAAATTCAGTGAGTTTAATAGTCCAATAACATTGGCATGATTTGTTCGATGTGTTAAAGAAATAGTATAAAATATTGGTTTACCAAATAAGCTGATAATGCTGATTTGTCTAAGGCTCAATGTCAAGCTTCAATGCAACTTGTAACCATAGATTTTCTAACTTTTTTGTTTTTAGATAGAACAATCCGTCTATGTGCGGGGGGCATAACTCTCAATTCAACCATTGGATCTCAATTAATTTGTGATATATTTTATAAAACCTAGTTTTCTAAATCCTCACGAGAGAGATTTCTAAAATTATGTCCAGTTCGTAAGATATGGATAACATAGCACAACTGTTGAAATGTGGCGACTGATCAACAAAGTACTGTACACTCAGCACTGAGAAATTTTATTTGCCATTTTTTGTTGATGAAAACTGACATTGTAATAAAACCCTAAAAAGGCCGACTTTGTTTGTTGCCCTAAAAATGCATGTTATAAGGGCCTGGGATGCTTAAGGCATTGTAAGGTTGATGTACTATTTTTGTTGGATAATAAGAAAGATTGGATGACTATGTATTGTGGACGTAACCCATTCTTGGTGAACCATGTTAAATCTCTGTGTTACCTGTTTCCTATTTTATTTCTTTATCTTTTGTATTTAAATCTGCATATAATTGTTAGTTCATATTTTCTTCGGATCTGCTTGAAACCCTAACATTTGGTATCAGAGCGAGGTTTTCTATAAATTGGAAGGACTTTCAGATTTGAGTGGGAGCAATGGAGGATTCCAAATTCAAGGTCGAAAAGTTTAATGGCTAGAATTATATGTTATGAAAAATGTAGATGGAGGATTACCTGTATCAAAAGGATTTGTGGCAGCCATTGGAAGGAAAGGCAAAGAAAGTGACCACAATGTTAGATGAAGAGTGGGACATTTTAGATAGAAAGGCACTGGGATCCATTCAATTGTGCCTTGCACCATCTGTAGCATTCAATATAATAGAAGCAAAAATGACTGTAGATTTGATGGTGACATTGGCTAAGTTGTATGAGTAACCCTCGGCTTCAAATAAGGTATTTCTTATGAAGCGTCTGTTTAATTTGAAAATGAGTGAGGGAGGATCTGTAGCGGAGCACTTAAATGAATTTAATGCAATTACCAGTCAATTGTCTTTGGTAAAAATTATTTTTGCAGAAGAGGTTAGGGCTCTCTTGATTTTATGTTCTTTGCCAGAAAGCTGGAATAGCTTGGTTATGGCTATAAGTAACTCTGTCTCTGGTAAAAATACTTTGGTATTTGATGATATTGTTGGTGTTATCCTAAGTGAGGAAATGCGAAGGAAAAGCACAGGTGAGACTCCAACATCATTGGGTAGTGTTTTGAATGTGGAGAACAGAGGAAGATCAAAGGAAAGAGGAAAAGGCCCTGGGAATGAGAAGTCATGAGGGAAGTCAAAGAAAGGACACTCTCAATCTAGAGGAAAGAAAGATTGCTAGTACTGTGGAAAGCCTGGTCATCTAAAGAAAGACTGTTGGTCTCAGAAAAACAAAGAAGGAGACAAAAATGAAAATGACAATAAGGAAGCTAATATTGCAAGTAATACTTTACAAGATGCTTTAATCTTATGTTTGGATAATGTTAATGATTCCTGGGTAATAGATTCTAGGGCTCCATTTCATTCTTCACCCCATAGAAAATATTTTCTAGATTATGTTCAAGGTGATTTTGGACAGGTATATTTGGGTGATGATGAGCCCTGTCAAATTGTTGGAAAAGGAAAGATAAAGATCAAGTTGCAGAATGGAAATGACTGGTTTCTACAGGAGGTAAGACATGTTCCTAATTTAAGAAGAAATTTAATTTCTGCAGGACAAGTAGGTAGTGAAGGTTGCATAGTTACCCTCTCAGACAGTATGTGGAAGGTCGCTAAAGGATCATTAGTAATAGCTAAAGGTGCAAAGGTAGGCACATTATATCTGTGTACAGGTAACACTTACTCTACCCTAGCTGCTACAGATAAAATTACTGTAGAGACAACAACAATAAATGTTGCAAGAACATATTCAATAATTTGGCACCATAGGCTTGGGCACATGAGTGAGAAAGGGATGAAAACCCTACACTCCAAAAATCTATTGCCAGGACTAAAGAAGATTGATGTAGAGTTCTGTGAAAACTATGTTTATGGTAAACATAAAAGAGTCAGATTTCTCAAGGTTGGGAAACAAAAGAAGAGTGAGAAGTTAGAGCTAGTACATTCAGATGTATGGGGACCGACTCGGGTATCATCTCTTGGTGGCTCTTGTTATTATGTTATTTTTATTGATGACTCAACCAGAAAAACATGGGTATGTTTCCTAAAATAAAAATCAGATGTTTTTGAAACTTTTAAGAAATGGAAAGCTTTGGCTGAGAACGAGACAAGAAAAAAGTTGAAGTGTCTCAGATTAGATAATGGAGGTGAGTATTGCAGCAAAGCATTTGAAGATTACTGCTTCTTAAATGGGATTCGAAAGCAAAAGATAGTTCCAAGAACTCCACAGGAAATTGGTGTGTCAGAGAGAATGAATAGGACTATCATGGAACACGCGAGGAGCATGAGATTGCATGTTGGATTGCCCTTACATTTTTGGGCAGATGCTGTACATACTGCTATCTATTTGATAAATAGAGGACCTTCAACCCCTTTGGATGGTGGTATTCTATAGGAGGCATGGACTGGTAAAAAGGTATATTATTATTTTCTAAAAACTTTTGTCCATGTTGATAAAGAAAACAAAACCAAGCTTGATGCTAAATCTCAGAAATGTACCTTCATTGGATATGGGATAGATGAATATGGCTATTGGTTATGGGATTTTGAAAATAAGTAAATAATTAGAAGTAGAGATGTTATATTCAATGAGAAGGTTATGTATAAAGAACAGATGCAGGAAAAGAAGCATGAATAGGCCAAACAATAATATGTGGTGTTGGATGAGATTCCTGAAAATGAAATGTCACAGGTACCTAATGCTCAACAACAACAGATTGTCCCACAAACTCCTGCAAGTGTTAGACGTTCTACGAGGACAAGTAGACCCCTTGAAAGATTTTCTCCTTATTTGTATTCTATTTTATTAACGGATTTTGGTGAACCAGAAGAATATGAAGAAGCAATGCAGGTAGATACCAAACAACAGTGGGAGCTAGGCATGAAAGAGGAGATGGACTCCTTGATGAAAAATAAGACTTGGGACTTAGTTCCTTTACCTGCAGAAAAAAGAGCCTTGCCTAACAAATGGGTTTATTGGCTGAAGGAGGAGAAAGGAGGTCAGAAAAGATATAAGGCCAGACTTGTGGTAAAAGGTTTTGCATAGAAAAAGGGTATAGATTATGATGAAATATTTTCTCCAGTTGTAAAAATGACTTCAATTAGAACTATACTTAGTCTTGTGGCTGCAGATGATTTACATCTTGAACAATTAGATGTCAAAACAACTTTTCTCCGTGGAGATTTGGAGGAGGAAATTTACATGTTGCAACCACAGGGATATGAGGTGAAAGGTAAGGAGAACTTGGTGTGCAGGTTGAAGAAAAGTTTGTATGGCCTAAAGAAAGCATCCCGAAAATGGTATTTAAAATTTGATAGTTTCATGGTTGAACATGGTTATCATAGATGTCATTCTGATCATTGTGTATATTTTAAGAGATTTGATAATGGCAGTTATATTATCTTGTTGCTTTATATTGATGACATGCTTGTTGTTGGGTATAACATGCAACATATAAATTATCTTAAACAGAAATTAGCCAAGTCATTTGCTATGAAGGATTTGGGTGCAACTAAGAAAATTTTTGGTATGAGGATTACACAGGATAGGAAAAATAGAACCTTGAATTTGTCCCAAAGTGAGTATATAAAGAAGGTGTTGAAAAGATTTAACATGCAGGATGCAAAAGCAATTAGTACACCTTTGGCTAGTCATTTCAAATTGACTAAGGAGATGTACCCAAAGGCACAGGAAGAGGTTAATAAAATGTCTAACATCCTATATTCATTAGCTGTTGGTAGTTTGATATATGCAATGGTATGCACAAGGCCAGATATTGCACATGCAGTGGGAGTTGTGAGCAGGTTTATGAGTAATCTGGGTATGGAACATTGGAATGATGTGAAATGGATTCTTCGGTATTTGAAAGGAACTACTATGAAAGCATTATGTTTCAAAGGATCTAATGCTGCTCTAAGTGGATTTGTTGACTCTGATCTGGCGGGTCATATTGATTCATGGAGGAGTACTACAGGGTATGTTTTTACTATAGGGGAAACTGCAGTCAGTTGGATTTCTAGACTGCAAAAGGTTGTTGCACTTTCAACCATTGAAGCTGAGTATGTTGCTGCTATAGAAGCTAGCAAGGAGATGATTTGGTTGCAATATTTTTTGGAGGAATTGGGTCAGACACAAGAGGATAACCCATTGTATACTGATAGCCAGAGTGCCATTCATCTAGTGAAGAACTCTACTTTTCATTCAAGGACAAAGCACATTCAGCTCAGGTACCACTTCATCTGGATTGTTTTGGAGGAGGGTCAGTTATGGCTTGAGAAGATTCACACAGGTGAGAGTCCTGCCAATATGTTCATGAAGGTAGTTCCATAGGAGAAGCTGATTTCTTCATCAGTTTCTATTGGTCTTCTTGATTGATAATTGTGGAATTTATACTAGTCGAATCCTAATGTTTTATCCAACGGATGCTGCATGTACAGTGGTGTCATGTAGTATTAGTCTCCAAGTGGGAGATTGTTCGGTGTGGAGCCTGATCAGTCTCCAAGAGGGAGATTGTTGAAATGTGGTGACTGATCAACAAAGTACTATACACTCAGCACTGAGAAATTTTTTTTTGCCATTTTTCGTTGATGAAAACTGACATTGTAATAAAACCCTAAAAAGACTGACTTTGTTTGTTGCCCTAAAAATGCATGTTATAAGCGGCTGGGATGGTTAAGGCATTGTAAGGTTGATGTACTATTTTTGCTAGATAATAAGAAAGATTGGACGACTGTGTATGGTGGATGTAACCCATTCTGGGTGAACCACGTTAAATCTTTGTGTTATCTATGTCCTATTTTATTTCTTTATCTTTTGTATTTAAATCTGCATATAATTGTTAGTTCATATTTGCTTCAGATCTGCTTGAAACCCTAACAACAGTAGTGTCAAAACCGTCAATGACAGTCACATTAATTGGGAGATACTTGGGTTTTTACTCATATAAACTCAAACACTAAGGAAAGTGGGCACTTATTTTCACCTATAAGGGAAAATGTATTCACCGAGGCTAGCAAGGGAAATTATGTATTAAAATATTTGAGCTTTATTTCCCTAAAGGTGAGAATTGTATTCATGAGAATGTTAAGTGTGAAGGAAATAAATAATCTTTTCACAAATATGTTATTGATAACTGAAAGTCTCTTAGAAAAAAAGAGGCTATATATATATGTAATGAAAGGAAAGAGCTAGGAGGATTCTTCTTGGTCTGCTATAAAAAAAGAGAGGACATCATAGTTTTCTGGACTACATAGTTTTATTTTTCAGAATTGTTGAGTTTGTGAGCATACATTTTAGCATTGATGAAATAAAGAAGATTTTGTTGATCTGCATATCTGTCAATATTTTCTTTTGGTTACCATGAGGTTTTTTCTCTTGTAATTAGCTTTCATTATGTTTTCTATTACATCAAACAATATATATGCATTTGATTTTGAAACTTTGATTTCAAAAATAATTTGTATGTTGGAAAGAAATCTATTGTCATCTCTTTGTCTAAGTATTTTGATTCCCCTTGTCCTCTGAGGCATGAGAGAGACTCGATCAGAGTCTAGGGTATTTTGATTCTTTTGGAAAGGGTATTTTCATGGGTGTGGGTAATTAAACTATGTTCTACTTATCTTCATTCACTTCATTATAAATCTCTTATTCACATCTATGTCATGGATATGAGCAGATGTTAGTTACCTTTATTGCTTTCCAGTTAAGAGCATATTCAGAAAATATATATTTTCTATCCAACAAAGGGAGTTGTACCTGTTAATGCATTAGTAGCTTCTGCAAGATAAGATTTTCCTGACTCATTAATCTCCTCCATTCTGTTTTGGTTTACTCATCTATGCTATTAGATTATCTGATTTATGCTTTCCGAATTGAATATGTTTATCAGATTGTAACTTTGATCTTGATTATGATATTGATATTGGATAAAGATGGATTAGATCGACGACCTGCTTAACATAGTTAAGCGTCGATCTAAATGCTATCAAGCTAGTAACCCGATAGCATATTAATGTCAATTCATTTATGAATCGGCATTAATATACTATCAGGGTATTAACCCGAAAGCATATATAATGCTATTAGTTATCGGGCTTGTTTGCTTTGACACCGATTCAGTATCGGGTGTGTTTATATTGATCTGTTATTGTTTGCTTTGACACTGATTCATTATTGGGTGTGTTTATATCGATCTGTTATTGTTTGCTTTGACATCGATTCATTATCAAGTGTGTTTATATCGATCTATTATTGTTTACAATGGCACCGATTAAGTTATCATAAACACCAAGTGAATCGGTAGACAGTCATGACCAAGTGACATCTTGGTCGGACATGTCTAAAAGACATGTCCAATCAAGGTTCCACTTGATCGTGACTACTTTACTATATATACATCATTCAAAAGAAAAGGAATGACATTGAAATTGATACATGTTCATCCTCCATACCTGCAGAAAAGAAAGACGATAATATTATTGTCATAGTAATAATACCAAAATCTTAAATACACCATCTAGCATATAACTTGTTCATTAAATTGGAAATTGCAATAACATTTACATGGTATTAGAGCCAGGTCCAGGCTAGGAGCCCCAAGCAGACGATAGGTGTGGCTTAAGGGGGGGTGTTGGTGTTGGAAATAAGCCACACCTGAACTAATGATGGATTGGTCCAAGAGGGGCCAGTAGCTCAGTGGTAGAGCACTCCAATAGCGTATAGAAGGTCCTAGGTTCGAGTCCTAGCTGGTCCATGTCTCAACATGGTATCAGAGCCAGGTATCAGAGCCAGGTTGATCGAACTTAAGGCTATTCAATTTTGTGAACAATTTAAGAACAAGGTTATATACTACATCACATTTCTCCAATGGCCAGCGGTATCAGATTCGAAGATAGACTCAGAGGTGGGGATGATTTTTTAGCCTGGAAGTTCAGAATCTAGATGATCTTAAAAGAGAACAAAGTAGATTCATTTGTTCAAACTAAAACTGACCAACCTGAAAATGAAATTGACAAAACAACATGGATTGAGGGAAATGAAAAGGCCATAAAAATAATAGTTGATGGCGTGAGAAACAACATAATGTCCATCATAAGAAAACATCAGACAACCTATAAAATGTTCAAAGCACTTGAAAGCATATTTGAGATATCAAATGCAAGTCAAACTCTGGCATTAAAACGAGAAATAAATCATATCACCATGAACAAGGGCGAGACAATCAACGCCTACTTTATGCGGATATCAATTCTAAGAGATGAACTAGCAACTCTGGATTATGAGATCCAAAGCAAAGAGTTAACACTCATTGCTCTAGATGGGTTGCCTAGTGTATGGAGTACATTCGTCCAAGGCATCAGTGCAAGGTCCAAGTATCCTAAGTTTGAAAGATTAAGGGATGAGTGTGTCCAAGAAGAATCAAGATTAAACAAGATGGGAATAAAACAAAAGAACATAGATGAAGACCTTCAAGTTCTAAATACTAACACAAATAAGACAACCAAGAAGAAGCAATTTAGGAAGAGGAAGGGTCATCAAGGCAAGAACACTTCAAAGAGAGATCTATCACATATTCAATGCTATAGGTGTGATAAGTTTAGACACTTTGTTGCAAAATGTCCAGAGAGAGCCAAACAAGCCACATTTGCTAGAGCAGGAAAATCTAAAAGAGAAGATGACTCCCAGAACTATGTCCTCTACTCAACACTTACAAGCCATGCATCAAATAAATCTAACTCCTGGGTGATCGACATTGGCTCATCTAGACACATTACAGGGTTTAGAAAAGTGCTAGACTCCATGACAGAGGATAATGATGAGGAAGTAACCATCAGAGATGATTCCTCACATCCAGTTAGAGGAATTGGTTCCTGCACCATCAAACTGAAGATAGGCATATCATTGCAACTCGAAGGAGTACTATATGTTCTCGACATCAAGAGAAATCTAGTCTCCATATCAGCCCTAGAAGATAACGGATACTGAGTAACCTTCATGGAGAACAAGGTGTTGGCTTGGCCAAGAAATTCTTCCATCAAGAAAGCTGAAGTCATTGGTCAAAGACAAGGCTATTTGTATGAGTTGTGCATGGAGCCCAACCTAGCCCTAATTCATGAAGCAACAAATGCAAATGAGGTCTGGCATAGAAGACTAGGCCACCTGAATTATAGAGCTTTATCATCTATAGGAAACCTTGTCACAGGTTTACCTAAGTTGTAGTAATATCATTCAGAGGCATGCAAGGGATGTGCCCTAGGTAAAAATATCAAGGGTGCCTTCCATAATAGTATTAGGAAGACAAGAAAAGTTTTAGAGTTAGTTCATTCTGATGTATGTGGACCAATGTCCATTCCCTCTCTAGGAGGATGTTTGTATTATGTAATATTTGTTGATGACTACTCTAGGAAAACTTGGATCTACTTTCTGAAGTGTAAAGAATCAGAAGAGATCCTTAGTAGGTTTAAAGAGTTTAAATCACTGACGGAGAACCACTCAGGAAATAAAATTAAAATTCTAAGGAATGATAATGGGGGGGGGAATACACATTAGAATTATTTAAAGATTTCTATAAAAACTCAGGGATTAAGAGGGAGCTAACAATACCTTATAATCCTCAACAAAATGGGGTAGCTGAGAGGAAAAATAGGACAATTGTAGAAGCTGCCAAAGCCATGATTCTTGATCAGAATCTAAATATCAATATTTGGGCAGAAGAAACTAACATTGTTGTATATATACAAAATAGGTGTCCTCACTCACATCTTGAAGATAAAACTCCTGAAGAAGTATTTACCAAACTAAAGCCAGATATCAGCCATCTTAGGATATTTGGGTGTCATGTCTATATACATGTACCTAAAGAGAAAAGACTAAAACTAGAACCTTTTGGAAAAAGAGGAATGCCTGTAGGATACAGTGAAACATCCAAGGCGTATAGAATATATATACATGGTTAGAGAAATATTGAACTTAGTAGGGATGTAATCTTTGAAGAAGATTTAGCTTTCAAAAGAGCCCTAAGTACAATAGAGCCTGAAAACTATATCCCCACTCCTAACATAGAAGAAGATCCTACTCCTAGGCTTCAGAGGGAGAATCTTGAGGAAACTATAGGTGAAACTCCAATCCTACCTAGAGAAAACCTCAAGAAAAGACCTCTATGTGCCACCAAGACTATAGCAGAAGCTCAAAAGTTTCCTGCTCCTTCAGGAACCTTCAGGGAAAGCAAAAGACCTAATAAATTCACTAGCTATGTTGCTCTTATGAATGATCTCTCTAAAGCTGAACCAAACAATGTATCAGATGCAATTAAACATCAAGTATGGAAGGATGCCATGTCTGAAGAGTATCAATCCATTATGAAGAATGATGTTTGGGAGATCATTCCTAGGCCTATTAAGAAATCAATTGTTTCATGAAAATGGTTGTTTAAAATCAAACATGCTATAGATGGCAGTATTGAAAAGTACAAGGCCAGATATCTGTTATGCAGTCAATGACTTAAGTCAGTTTATGTGTGAGCCTAAGGAAATCCACTTGATTGCAGTGAAACACATTATGAGATACTTACAAGGTACTCTAAACCTTGGTCTCAAATATGAGAAAGTCGATCTAGACCTACATGGATCTAGACTCAGATTGGGCTGGGAGTGTGACTGACAGGAAAAGCACTTCAGGGTGTTGCTTCAGTTTAGGATCAACTATGATTTCTTGGATCAGCCGAGTACATTGCAGCTTCCATGGCTGCTCGAGAGGTAGTATGGCTTAGGAAGTTGCTTGTGGGACTATTTGGTGAACCCATGAAATCCACTGTCATTCACTATGACAACCAGAGCTGCATAAAGCTTTCTATAAATCCAATATTTCATGACAGATCTAAGCATATTGAGATTCCATACCATTATGTACGAGACATGGTAGACAAAAATGTGATCAAATTGGAATATGTTAGTACAAGAGATCAGACTACAGATATTCTAACCAAACCACTTTCCAGAGTGAAGGTTGATCACTTTAGAAAAGGTTTAGGTATGATAGAAAGGTAATCTGCTTTGTAAATAAGATGTTTAATGTGTAAACTTCTTTTGTCATGTTGAGACATTCTGGGTTTCACCCCCCATGTTCATATCTAAGAGGTGACAATCTCTCAGATTATGAGCACTTGTATGTAGACATCATAAGGTGACGATCTTATGATTCTCTAAACCAGTTATCATGTTGGATCTCTAGTATGTCATGGATGTGCCATGATGGTGTTGTGATAAAACATTTGTATAAAATGTTTGTGCACATATCACAACCTGGATAAGATGAGAATCTAACCATCCTCATATGTTTATCCTTAGTATTGCATGTTTAGGAAATACTGATATCACGTGATTAGGTGATATCTTGTCATAATGAAATGATGAATCTTTTATATGACATGGCTAGGTGATACTCTATGTCACATGCTTAGAGTGATTTTTTTTATTTTTATATTACATATGCCCTGATGATACTTCATATCATATGTATAGATGATATATATTCTTGGAGACTGACATTATGAAAAAATAAATGTGATGCACGTTACTTTATCTATCTTCCAAAGCTAAGAGAGAGTGTTAATGCATTAGTAGCTTCTGCAAGATAAGATTTTCCTGACTCGTTAATCTCCTCCATTCTATTTTGGTTTACTCATCTATGCTATTAGATTATTTGATTTATGCTTTCCGAATTGAATATGTTTATCATACTATAACTTTTATCTTGATTATGATATTGATATTGGATAAAGATGGATTAGATCGATGACCTGCTTAACATAGTTAAGTGTCTATCTAAATGCTATCGGGCTAGTAACCCAATAGAATATTAATGTCAATTCATTTATGAATAGACATTAATATACTATCGAGGTATTAACCTGATAGCATATATAATGCTATTAGTTATCGAGCTTGTTTGATTTGACACCGATTCATTATCGAGTGTGTTTATATCGATCTGTTATTGTTTTCTTTGACATTGATTCATTATCAGGTGTGTTTATATCAATATGTTATTGTTTACAATGGCACCGATTAAGGTATCATAAACACCAAGTGAATCGGTAGACAGTCACGACCAAGTGACATCTTGGTCGGACATGTCTAAAAGACATGTCCGATCAAGGTGCCACTTGATCGTGACTGCTTTACTATATATACATCATTCAAAAGAAAAGGAATGACATTGAAATCGATACATGTTCATCCTCCATACCTGCAAAAAAGAAAGATGATAATATTATTGTCATAGTAATAATACCAAAATCTTAAATATACCATCTAGCATATAACTTGTTCATTAAATTGGAAATTGCAATAACATTTACAGTACCTTGATATCAAAATTTAGAGAGTACTTGCACTCACCATTGCAAGTGACTCAACTATTGGTTCTTGTTTTTGTCTTTCAATTTGGGCATTTGAGAGTCATTTTTGAAAGGTATTTAAGAAGGAAAAATCTGTTAACCAACAAATTTTTGGCAACTCTGTTGGGGAAATCAAAAATAAAAGACTAGTGCTTTCTTTCCTTGGGTTTTAAAGACATCTTTCTGTGCAAGGAGATTGGCGACTCTGTTAAATCATCATGCAAAATCAAAAAGTTGCAAGAATGGGGAAAATACCAAATCCCACCATCTTGGAAATTCTTGAGATGGATGATAAAGTGCTACATGACTTTTGGGATCACTGCAAAGAAATTATTACTGAAGTTGTAAAGACAAAGAAAAGTATGGAAGATGACCATGTATCCACATTCTTATGGATGAGCATGTCTGCTTGGTT
This sequence comes from Cryptomeria japonica, assembly GCF_030272615.1. Taxonomy (NCBI): domain Eukaryota; kingdom Viridiplantae; phylum Streptophyta; class Pinopsida; order Cupressales; family Cupressaceae; genus Cryptomeria; species Cryptomeria japonica. Next base: position 139,335,170 of record NC_081405.1, on the reverse strand, counting down.
TCACAAGATGAAAGAGCTGGAAGAAAGAACAAATTTGTTGCATGCACATGAAGAGAGAACATCACAACTTAAAGAGGAATTAAGAGTTGATGATGCAGATGCTCCAACTATTTAATTTTCTTTTCATTCTTGCAACTTTCCAATCTAGAGTAAGCAATAATTCCAAGGAGTAACGATTCAGCCTCATGAAGATTTAACATTATTAAGAAAAAATGACCAAGACAACAGTGGAGGACTTGTGAGCTTCAATGATAAAGATTCGTTGAAATAATTTTCCTCTCTAGAAGTAGAAAGTTTTAGTTTTGAAATTATTGAAAATCAACTTGTCCTAGCAAGGTTTAAAGATGAAATTTTTCAAATTAACACACAACTAGAATATGCAGCCTTCAATTTTATAGAAGAAGATGGTAAGAATGATTATTTGCAAGATTTTCATGAATCTATTCTGGAGTCATTTCACTTTGAAGATACAATGATGTTATTTGAAGGTTTATGTAGTGAGGCTTGTGTTAGAAATAAAACAAAATCTTTCTCTGTTGAAGATTTTTTTGAAAATATGAAAAAAAGAAGCTTTTAAAATGAATCTAGAGCAAGAAAGCAGCCAAGTTGATAAAGTGTTGCAGTTTCTAGAATTTTAGGAGGTTTTGAAAGACATTTCTTTCTTTGAAGAGGAAATCATATGTCAGTTTTTGTCATCCATTGAAGGAGAAGGCTCTTCTACAGTAAGGTCACGTATTGATGCATTTCATGCTTTGGTTGTGGATAGGGAGTTTTCAGATTTGATTGCAGTAAAGAAGATGAAGTTTTTTTAGCTAGTGTAGATTCTATGCTTGATGAAGAAGTCTTTATTCCAAGCTTAGTATAAATGTTGAAATTATTTTTAAGAGCGATGGTTTTAATAGGAGAAATTCTAAAGATGGTACAACCATTCCTTTAGAAATCTCTGACTATTATTACTTACAATCAAAAATAGAAAAATGCTTGAATAGTACCATGCAGGTAGTTCAAGAAATTTCAGAAATTTATGATGAAAGGTGGCTTTTTGAAGATGAGCACATATATTGGTTTTTATTGAACATCATTAATCTGAGAGTTAGCAATGAAGTAGTCTCCAGAGGGTCATTATCATTTGCTATATTTCATGGCCACAATCCATTGCAAGGGAAGGGCTCATATTTTTCCTAGCCAGTTAATGGCTTTGCTTAGCCATTTGGTAATTGATTTTGCTGCACCTTGTATGGGTGCAAAAGGGTCTAAGTTTCATTTTTTTGTTGTGTGCCTTTTGGCTTGGCTTTTGAGTTTTGAGTTGTGGTTAGTTTAGTTTATTTTCAGCTTGGTCAGTTTTGGCTTGTTAGTTTTTAGTTTTTGCCCTGTTCCCTTCCATCCTTCTGCAAAACAACACCCTTTATTCCTACAATTTATCTAACTCTATTTCCCAATGGATAAGGCATTGGTTTCACTCTGAGATGTTCTAAATTCTCTTCATCTTTATAGTCCTCATCCCCCAGTCAAAGCCAATTTTTACCCTCCATATTTTTACTTGCACCATGTCTCCCACATCCTTAAATAAGGAGTGTTTTATTTAGTGTGGGCTTGCATAAGTCTTGGTTTTTGTTTTGTTGAAGTTTTTTCTTGAAATAAACCTCTCACTTGAACCTCATATAAGTTGAAGGTTCAAGTTCAAGCGGAGTATGTTGTATCATGACCTTGTTTTTAAAAGAGTTAAAGGTCTTTGTAACAATTGTCATTGAACTTGAACTATTGAACCTTTTTAAAAAGTTCAAAGTTTGGGTTTAAAGTTTGGGTTGAAGTTCAAAGTTCAATGAGTTTACAGGTTCAATTTGAGAGGTTCAAATTTAGAGTTCGGAGATTCATCAGATCAAATAGATGCAGGTTCAGAGTGTGTGAGTTCAAAATTCAGCGAGTTTAATAATCCAATAACATTGGCATGAGTTGTTCGATGTTTTAAAGAAATAGTATAAAATGTTGGTTCACCAAACAAGTTGATAATGGGGATTTGTCTAAGGCTCAATGTCAAGCTTCAATGCAACTTGTAACCATTGATTTTCTGAGTTTTTTTGTTTTTAGACAAAAAAATCAGTCTCTGTGCAGGGGCATAACTCTCAATTAAATTGTTGGATCACAATGAATTTGTGATATGTTTTAGAAAATCTAGTTTTCTAAATCCTCACCAAAGAGATTTCTAAAATTATGTATGGTTCATAAGATATGGATTAAAAAACACAACATTATCAAAATTGTCAATGACAGTCACATTAATTGGGAGATACTTAAGTTTTTACTCATATAAACTCAAACACTAAGGAAAGTGGGCAAGTATTTTCACCTATAAGTGAAAAAGTATTCACCGAGGATAGAAACAGAAATTATGTATTAAAATATTTGAGCTTTATTTTCCTAAAGGTGATAATTGTATTCACGGTAATGTTAAGTGAGAAGGAAATAAATAATTTTTTCAAGAATTAGTTATTGATAACTAAAAGTCTCTAAAAAAAAATAGAGGCTATATGTATGTAAAGAAAGGAAAGAGCCAAGAGGATTCTTATTGGTCCACTGTAAAGAAAGAGAGGGCAGTGTAGTTTTCTGGACTACATAGTTTTATTTTTTAGAAGTGTTGAGTCTGTGAGCACACATTATGGCATTGATGAAATAAAGAAGAGTTTGTTGATCTGTGTATCTGTCAGTATTTTATTTTGGTTACCATGAGCTTTGTTTGTCTTGTAATTACCTTTCATTGCATTTTCTATTACATCAAATAGTGTATATGCATTTGATTCTGAAACTTTGATTTCAGAAATAATTTGTATGTTGGAAATAAATCTGTTGTTAGCTCTTTATTTGGGTATTCCGATTCCCCTTGTCCTTTGAGGCATGAGAGACTCGATTAGAGTCCAGGGAATTTTGATTCTATCGAAAAGGGTATTTTTATGGGTGTTGGTAATTAAATTGTGTTTTACTTATCTTCATTCATTTTATTATAAATCTGCTATTTGCATTTGTGTCATGGCTATGAGCAAATGTTAGTTGCCTTTATTGCTTTCTAGTTAAAAGAATATTCAGGAAATATACATTTTTATCGAACGAAGGGAGTTGTACCTTCATATCATAATTCAAAGATTACTTTCACTCACCATTGCAAGTGACTCAACTGTTGGTTCTTTTTTTTCTCTTTTAACTTGGACATTTGGGAGCCATTTTTGAAAGGTATTTAAAAAGGAAAAATCTATTAACCAACATATTTTTGGCGACGCCGTTGGGGAAATCGAAAACAAAAGACCAGTCCTTTCTTACCTTGAATTTTAAAGCAATCTCTCTATACAAGGAGATTGGTGACTCTATTAAATCATCATGCAAAATCAAAAGGTTGCAAGAATGTGGAAAAAACCAAATCCTGCCATCTTGGAAGTTCTTGAGATGGATAATAAAGTGTTGCATGACTTTTGGGATCACTGCAAAAAAAAGTATTACTAAATCTATAAAAACAAAGGAAAGTATGCAAGATGACCATGTATTCGTACTCTTATGGATGAGCCTATGCACTTAGTTTCACAAGTTGAAAGAGCTAGAAGAAAGAACCAATTTTCTGCATGCACATGAAGAGAGAACATCACAACTTAAAGAGGAATTAAGAGTTGATGATGAGGATGCTCCAGCTATTTCATTTTCTTTTCATTCTTGCAACTTTCCAATATAGAGGGTGCAAGAAGTCCAAGGAGTAACGATTCAACCTTATTAAGATTTAACATTATTAAGCAAGAATTACCAAGACAACATTGGAGGACTTGTGAGATTGATTGATAAAGATTCGTTGAAATGTTTTTCCTCTCTAGAAGTAGAAAGTTTTAGTTTTGAAATTATTGAAAATCAGCTTGTCCCATCAAGTTTTAAAGATGAACGTTTTCAAATTAACACATAGCCAGAATATGCAGCCTTCAATTTTATAGAAGAAGATGGTAAGAATGATTGTTTGCAAGATTTTAATGAATCTATTATGGAGTCATTTCACTTTGAAGATACAATGATATTATTTGAAGGTTTATCTAGTGAGGCTTGTGTTAGAAATAAAACAAACTCTTGCTTTGTTGAAGATTATGGTTGGAAATAATTTATTTTTAACTAACATGGATAACTCCATTTCAGCCATGCCAGTGAATATGGCTTCCCCATTAGAGAATAAATCTAACTATACACTCGATTGACCCTATATATCTATCTGGCGAGGGGATATAGATTAGATAGGCCAGAATGGCAGGGCTGAATAAGGATTTCTATTTCTATGAGATCTTGTGGTAGTAGTTCCTAGGAAATATTGCACAATGTAGGAAGAAAAAGAACCCATTTAAATTTGGAACCCTCAACCTGTGCATTTTGTTTTACTTTTTGCAAGAAGTTCTTGGTCAAGAAAGAGTTATGTGGTCTCTGAATAGTCCTATAGCTCATCAAATTGCAGGGAAACTAAACAGGTGCATTAGTGATATGGAAAGATAAGACTTGTTTGTAGCTTGCTTTTTTATATTTTCAATTGAACATGCAGAGAAGGAAAAGGAGACTGAAGGAAATAGTTGTCAATTAAAAAAATAACATCATTTTTGTGCAACTTACAACTGATAATTTCTACATGGAGGCTAGCCTCATAAAATCTTGCAGTACTAAATTAAGGACTAAAAAAACTCTAGGTAGTCTTATGTTAGGAGAAATTGATGCCAAGGAGAAGCTTAGGAGTGAAATCATGGAAACATTAATGTCCATTTCTAAGAATGTTGTTATGTTACCCTTTGTTGACTTTGATACTCCTACTAATGAATCTAATAATGTGGGTAACAATCCGGTTGACAACCTAATTAATAATCTTGATGGTAGTCTTGTTGATGATACATTTATAATGGATAATGTGATGGATGCACTGAAAATTTTTGATGTTCCTTCGGTAAATCCTAAATCTAGAAAAGGTAAGGAAATTGAAGTTTCTAATGAACAAGTGATAGCTAAGTCCAAAAGGAATGAACTTGAACCTACGGCTCAATTAGAAGAAAAGATGGATAATCTAGTGAAGGAACCTAGTGTATCTGGAATAGTGAAAATGATCGATACTAGCTCTGGTACTATTGATGATTCATGGAAGAAATTGTTTACTACTCCACTAATAATTCAACCTATCACTTTGTCTATGTAGTCAGATGATGTTTTGAATGTTGATCCAGTTTAGAAACTCAAAATTTGAAAAGCTTTTCTTTCATCTGCTAGACAAGTTTTCAGAAAAAAAAAAGAAGATAAAATTGTTGAGGATTTGTTGGAAACACTACATGCTACAATTCTTGAGTGTCAATTAAATGTAGAAACCCCAGTGTAGACAAATGCAAGATGTGAATAAGTTCATTGAATAATCATGTTGTAAAATTGAAGGAGAAATATGAGAAAGATAGAGTAGATGACTGATAGAAGTTATTACAAGAATTCAAGAGTAAGTGTGAGACTGCACATCATCATCTCACACAACTTATCTCTCAAGGCTAGTCTTACTTGGAAAATGGTGACATAGTTTTCTCATACAACCTTCAGTGGTTGAATGTCACAATAGTATTAAGGATGAAATGAATATCATTAAGGATATGATCTGACAAGCTTATGCAAATGATAAACATGGACAATCACTTATTTGGTTCTAGAAGATCAATAATTGAAGTGCTTCATGAGAAATTATGTTATAACAACAAAGGTATGACATCATTCTTCCCTTAGGTAAATTGCGAGATTTGAGCAATGAGAGTTGTTGGCAATTGACACTCATCTAGTAGATTCTAGTTCATTTATAATGGTTTAGGGTTCTCATTGATGGCAACTCTTCTTAGAAATCCCATCTGGTAGCTATTGATTTTGGTAACCAGTAGAGGAAATGGTTTGGTAATCTATCACTAGTATGTGAGGATAAGCATAACACTTTTGGTCTGGAACCCTTGTGGTGATTGCAGTGGTCATACCTGTGCATGGGCTGATAGGGCTGACATGTAGAAATCATTTTAATATCATTGGGTTAATTCACATATGTTTTAGAGATCCGGTCTATACCGACACCCGGTTACACATTACATTGTATAATATGGATGGACGACTTGATGAATGTTTTATTTTTGTGGATATATATGATTGATGTAGAAGATATTTTTGGTGTATGAGATTGTATGATATAAGCGAGTCATGATCAAGAAACCTATTTGGCACAATTTCACATGCACATTCTTGATCTAGTAGTTGACTAAGAAGGAGAATAGGGTAGAGTTACAAAGGTGTTATATTCATAATTTTTGCACTTAACCGAAACTCATCCAGGAATTTCTTGATGCTATTTTGGAGTTCAATCATTTTAGTTATCTTTGTAAAAGATCTGTAAGTTCACGAGACTTCCATATTATAATTTGAGTAGTGAGCTCTAGGCTATAAGCCTAAATTCCCCCTTTATGTAATATTGTTTTACTAATGGCCATAGAGGAATAATATTATGGCTTCAAATATCACCATGGTTATCCCCATTTTGGGTTTCCATGGAAAAAATTTGGTGTTATGATTTTGTGGTTGATTATCTTGTGTTTCTTGCATTTGGTTTTGATGGTCCAAGAATAATAAGTTTGAAAATTCATTTACTGGTAGAACACTAATTCACCCCCTTCCCCCCTCTTAGTGTTATCTAATTCCATCAATTGGTATCAGAGCCTAGTTACTTTGAGGAAGCCTAATTGCTTGAGGAAGGTCTAGTAGATTGAATCAATGGATCCTAGTTTGTAGAGATAGCTTTGTGTGGCACTTGAGGATCTTGATGTAGCAAGAAATAAAATTTAAGTTCCTTAAAGAGAAATTTTCATGTAGCTAAAGACTTCATTAATGATTTGAAAGATGAAGTCAACACTTTAAGAGACAAGAGGAAAGAGCTAATGGATAAGATGAAGGAGAAAGAAAAACAAAACATGGAAAATCAGGACAAAGTTGATCATGAATGTGATAAGCTTGCTAGAGAGAATGTTGTATTGAACAATAAGATGCAATCCATTGTGACGAAGCTGACTAAGGAGATTGAAGACCAAAATTAGAATGAAGAAAGTCTGACTCAATCATTGAAAGATAGATCAAATGAATGTAGCTTACCTATGAGAATTAATAGTTGAAGCTTGAGTCAAGACACAATCAAGGAATAATAGTCAAGAACTTGAAAGACAGATTATTTCCCTAAGAGATGAACTTGATACTAAAAATGAATACAAAGACAAATTCAATGCTAGCTCAATAAGGATTGATGAGATGCTGGATAGTCAGAGACATGGAAAAGACATGAGAGGACTTGGATATGAGAAAGGTAAATCCTCCAGTTCTGGACAAAGAAATGCAAAACCTAAGAGAGATAATCATCTGGTAAGACAACCTAATGCCTACAAATTTAATGGTAGATGTTTTACTTGCAATAAGCTTGGTCATATGGAAAATCAATGCATAAGTAGGATGAATAATGGAATGAATAGTATGAACAATGGTCATACCTTTACCGGTCAGTGTTTCATATGCAATAATTTTGGTCACAAGTCAAACATGTGTAGAGCAGTAATGAACAATTTTTAGATAAGAGATGTTATACTTGTGAGATGTTTGGACATATCTCTAACCAATGCAAAATGAGACCAAATCAGATTAATTTTAGACCTATGCAGAGAAATGTCATTTGTCATGCATGCAACAAAACTTGTCACATTGCAAAATTTTGCAGAAGCAAGAATAATGATCCAGTAAACATAGGCAAATCAGATGAGAAAGGCAAGGAAAAGGTAGAAGAGATCCAGAAAAAGCATGAGAAGATGTGGGTTAGAAAAGATGAATCCAGGAAAAACAATGGATTTGTACTTAAATTCGGTGCAGGATCTTCATCTGATCACTAAGGCTTTTGGTCTTAGGAGTGGCATCTTCATGCACAATCTTGCAGAACCTCCTAAAGAGATCTGTGATTGATCAAGGTTGATTGTAGATGCTTGGAGATTATTATCTAGAATTCATGATGTCGATCTTCAAATCCGATGGATTGGATTATGCTAAATAGGACATCCAGTTGAACTTTACAGTTGCATTTATTTCAACTTAAAGTTAGGGTTTGCAAAGTTAAAAAGGGAAAAATGTGAATCATTTCTCATATTGCGAATGAAGAGTTGAAGTTGCAGAGTGAGGCAAACTAGTTTTAAAGGTGATCAGAAGGCTTGAGGTGATTTAACAAAAGTTCTCGTACATCCGAAAGAAGAGAAATATATTTATCAAAGTATGTTTTTAACGCTAAATTTTCTTGAAATGGCATCTTCTTCTATTTATAATCCTTTGGTAGTAGAAATTTATGAGCATGCAAGGCCTCAATTCAAAAGACATCCTTTCAAGTCTATTGAGGATGATCCCAATGGTTCTTTTTTATCCATTCCATATGAATTTTTTCATGTTGATGATGTTAGGGCATACATTCACAACACAATTAAAGAACTTGAAAATAAGATCATCTTAACCCTGTATACTGACCACATAATGGATGAAGTTGGAAACCCCAAAAAAAAAAATGCATAGTTCCAGAGGAAGGCTTCCACATAGTTTGTTCATTTTCTAACATTCGATGAGGAAAAATGGGTATGATATATTTTGAGCCATGTCCAAGATGAATTCATATGGCTGGATAGACCCTACAAGATAACCAAGTAGGCAATTCATGCAATCGTTTACCTAAATCAAATTGGTGGAAAACCTAATTTAAGAAAGGTGACAAATCGAAATGTCACAAAGCTAACTAGTTCTCAATTTGATAGTAGGTCAATGATAGTTGATTATATCTTAGAGCATGATGTCAGATTTAAATCAATGATTATTGGATACAAATTTTATCAGTCTAGCAGATTGAACCCAGTCTCTGTTACTGCATTATATGCAGCTTATTAGATGGTGAAAGTGGATATGCAGTATGACTTGTGTACAATTATTCTTGAAGAGCTCTTGAGAAATCTGAAGGAAATTAAAACAGACAAGAATAATATTTTCAAATTCAGTTCACTAATTGTTTGTTTAGCACTGTACTTCATGAATGAAATCTCTAGGACATACAGTGTCCAATGGGCGTATGACTTACCAATAGCTCCTTAGAACAACCAAGGTTTGTAGAGATTGGTAAATAGAGAGAATCAAACATCTTCCCTATGGAGTTTCTTCAAAACCTTTTGTAGTGTCTTAAAATTGTGACCCCCACAATTTTGACCACATTTTAGGTCCTCACTTAAGTGACTGCATCTCTCTCTCGACTGATACCTCTTTTTGCACCTTCATCCTAAGTCTCCTCCTATTGTAGCCCTTATGTTGCCTCAAGAATCTATCTGGGCCCTAAGATAGAGCAGGATAGGGGCATGGCACCCTTGTCCTCCCTCTTACAGAGGCCCTAAGATGGGTCCATCTGGCCCCTTTTGCTTAATTTCCTCTTTGGGGATTTAAATCTCTCTTTGTTAGCCTTTGATGGATGAAAATAAATTCTCTTGGGCATGTATAAAAGGAGATTCAATTCCCTCATTCGATAAGGGATGAAGGATGATAAATGTGATACATAAGCAAGATAAGGATAATATGAGAAATTCAAGTGAAAGGTCTTCATCATTCATTCAAGTCTTCAAGCATCCACCAAGTTCTTTTCTTCACGTGTCTTCTCCATTCATCCACTGGAGAAACATTACAACATTCACTTGCAAGCATGTATCTGTATTAGGGTTTTTTCATGTTTCATTCCATTTCATACAACATTTGTGATTACATTCAAGAAGCAAAGCAATCATCATCATCAATTGGAGATCTACAAGGTATACATTTCCATTATTTACATTTAAGCATTGGCAATTACTTTCTTTCAAGGTTTACTCCTCAACCAGGGTTTGACTAAGGAAAACCCTATCCACAACCCTTTTTTCCTTCTTTTTTGTATGTAGGTTGTAGGTGTGCAGCTATAATTGCAGAATTGGACTCCATTTACAGAGACATAAAAACCCTTTTCGGTGCGTAGTTTGTTCGGAGGACCGTGTGCACTTTTAACACAGTCCCGATGAGTTTTATCCAAATTTGTAGGGAAGATCTGTATCAGTTTGAATATCTAAAATCCAAAATTATAGTGCGATTCGAACATGTAGCTCCTCATTTCATTCATTTTATCTCCCTTTTCTACATAATAAAAAAATCAACATGTCTATTTACAAAAGAGGACAAATCACTTTCCAACCCTTGAAATCCACTTGGAATTCATATCCTTGTTTTGCTTGGATTTGGATATAGTGGATTTAAGTCGCTCTTTTGAATGTAAGTTTTCTCCCAAGTAAAAATCACCCCAGTGACTTCCTTTCTCTCTCCTAGGTGGGGTCACCAGGGTTCAATTTTCCACTTTATATTTTGATGAACCCGATGTCTTACACTCTTATTTTGATTTCTTATTGTTAGATTTGAGTTATTGCAATTTGAATTTCAAACTTTCATTTCCAAGTTTAATCATTTTACAAAATTTAGAGATTAATTGCATGAAAACCCTAATTTTTCATTTTGACAAAATTAAGCTTGTGAAGTGTAGCATTTTAATTGCTTGTTTCAAATCTGATTTCTATTTCAAAATTGAAATTGAAATTTATCTTTTCATTCTGAAAATTAAGTGGTTAAAAATCAAAACCCTAATTTTTAAGAATCTCCTATTTCGACCTTTGACTACTAATTGATCGATCTAGACATCTCCAAATCGGCTATTTTTTTGGATTCCACAATAAAATCATAATTTCTATCATCCCTCAAAATTGTTGGCATTCTACACTCTTATTAGAATAGTTGGTGTTGTCATTCATGGCAACCATCTGGCAACCTTCTGACACTCATCTGGTAAAGTCATTGATAGGCACCGACATCGGCATAGACATCTACATACACCAGCAAACATTTCTCCTGCAGGGGCAACAATGCATACTGGCACCCAACCAATAAGGAATAAACTTTTGTTTATTATATTTAATTGTAATTATCTTTTGTAAAGCCGAAATGGCATATTGTAAAATACTCATATATATGTATGAGATCTTATAGGTCATTTTGTGTAGAAGATATATATATATATGGAGAGAATATATAGATGATATTTTGGAAAAGGAGATATAGTTGACAACAAAGGTTTTCGTTATAGTTGATGCTGATTTGAAGTAGTACATTGTATTGGATTTCATAATCCACTTTTGTAGTCAGTGTGACTCTTATTGAGTAGTGAGCTCTAGGTAGTTGGCCTTCTTGCATGTGCAAGCCCCTCATTTTAAGTAATATTTATTCATTGGCCAGTGAGTGAATATTGTGGGTCACAAATCCCTCCAAGGTTTTTCCTACACTGGGTTTCCTCATTAAACATCTTGTCTTATGGTGTGTTTTCTATGCTGTCTTTATTGTTCTTGTTTACTGCATTAATTTTTATTTACTGGTACACTGTTTTGGGATGCAAAGTTCTTAATAAGTTTAAATATTCTACTAACCGGTTAGATACTGCTTCACCCACCTCTCTTAGTATCTTTGGGACTGTCATTAATCCTAACAATTGGTATCAGAGCTCGGTCCTCTATTTTCAAAAGCCTAACAACTTGAGGAAGATTCTGACACTTGTATAGATGGAGAACTTAAGAAAAAAATTGGAAGGAGCTCTTGTAGACTATGATGCAGAGAAGTTGAAGAATATCAAACTTGAAGATGATCTAAGGACTGCACAAGAATTTATTCAAGGACTTCAGGAGAATCTTACTATAGCTCAAAATAAAAGAAAAGAGCTTCATGAGAAGATGCAGAATGATAATGATGAAAAGGAAACTCTTAATGAACTTGTGAACAAGTTGAGACAAGAAAACAATAATATGAAAAATGAAATGCAAGATATGACTATGAGGTTTTGTAAAGACATTGAAGATAGAAAGAGGAATGAAGATGACTTGACTAGGAGACTCAATGATGCTGGAAATGAAAATCTAAGACTCAGTCATGAAAATGATATGTTGAAGACAAATCTGATTCACATGCAACATGATAAAACTGAACTTATGAGACAAAAGGGAATTCTAGAAAATGAGTTGGCCACTGCAAATCAACAGAAAGAGAAATTCAAGAAAAGATTAGAAGAATTTGATAACATGCTGAAAAGTCAAAAACCTAATGGAGATACTAATGGACTTGGATTTGAAGTTGGAGAAAGTTTTGGTACTACAAACAATCATGATCACAATAAACCGGCAAGACAACCTAGTGCTTATAAATTTAATGGGAAATGTTTTAACTGTAACAAGTATGGTCATAGAGAAAATCAATGTAGATTGAGAAACAATCAGAACATCAATGCACCCACTGGTCAATGTTCCAAATGCAACAAAATTGGTCATAATTTAAAAAACTACAGAATGAATGTGAAAAGTTATGTTTGTGGAAGATTTGGGTACTTATCTAATCAATGCAGAAAATAAACTGACATAGGATATGGAAAAGCTATTTCGAAGAATAATGTAACTTGTTATGCTTGTAACAAAATTGGACATATTGCAAAATTTTGTAGAAGCAAGACTTCACCAGCAAATAGTAAAGGACCTAGTTTGAAAGGCAAAGAAAAGGTAGATGAGGTAAAGCAAGAATTTTTAAAACAATGGATTAGGAAGACAAATCAGAATGTTGATGAGACTATTTCTTCACTGGTAGAACAAAGTATTACTCCACCGGCAAGAGATTATTCATCCAACTGAGAAGTAACCCTTTGGGGGTAATGCAACAAATTGAATATCATGCAGATTACCCTCAGTTGATGGTGATAAGATAGATTTCTTCTTTATCGGCAGATGTGTTAAGTTTTCACTTAACTGGCAAGCATTTAATGTGGTTATTGAAAGAAATGTAATTATAAAGCATCAGTTTTCCCTTATTTTTTATTCATCGAGCATTCAAATTAGCAGAGAGTGCGAAATCTAAGAAAAGGCATTCAAGGTGAAGGTGTGAAGCGATTTCTTTCAAGCATTCAGACATTATCAGGCAGCTAAAGGTATTTTTCAAATGGCTTCTTCTTCTGCTCCCGAATTTATTACAAACCCTACTATTGTAGAAAACGTAAAATGTCCTAGGCCCATGTTCAAAATTATTCCTGAAGTAGCTAAGCAAGATGATTCCATAGTAGAATTTTTGAAGATTCCTAAAGGTGTAGCTTATGTTGAAGACCCTAGGATTTATATTCATTGCAACATTGAAGAATTAGGTTCTAAGGAATTGTTAAAAATGTTTAGAAATGTAATTTGTGACGAAAATGGCACTATTAAACCCAAGCATAAGATTGTGGAGATTTTAGGCTTTGTTGAGATATTGAATATCCTTGAATTTCTGGAAGAAGTAGTGAGAATTGTCCTAAGTAGGGCACATGGATTATTTCTATGGTTAGACTCTATCTGGAAATTAACCTGACAAGCAATTAGGGCAGTAACAGGTTTACCCTCAACCTATAGCAAACCAAACAAGACAAAGAAAGTCCCTAACAAAAAAGTCATGACCCTAATCAGAGAAACATCTGATAGTAGATCACTAAGATTAAATGACATCAAGGACATCAATGTGAGATTCATAAGTATGGTTTTAGGTTACAAGACTACTTATGCAAATAGACTTAATTCAATTTCTACTCTTTGCATTAATAGTGCTTATGAAATGGTGAAAAACAATGCAAAAATATATGTGTGTAAATGGCTCAAGGATGAACTCATTGATAATTTGAAAAAGATTTGAAGGTGATAAGATAGGGACATTTCATTTTGGTAATCTCTTAGTATGCTTAATGTTGTATTTCACAAAGGAGATCTCCAGTATAAGACATAAAGACTTTGGATATGACATACCGATAGGAAAAAAATTACAGGAAGCTTTTACTGGCATGAGAACTGCAAAAGATAGCAATATAACTAAATATTTCAAAGCTTTTCAAGCCAAAATGAAAACTAGAGAAAGACTACCATAGAGTGTAGTGGATAAATATGATACAAAATTTGTTTTGTAATCAAGAAGGATGAGACATGGATGGAAGTTTTACTTCCTAAAACTATTTGGGTAACTGAAATAGGTTATGAGGTAGATCTCAACATTATTGAGACCTATGCAAAAACTTTGTTAGATGTACCTAGAGAATGAACAAAAGAAGTTTTTGGTAGTCCAGAAACAATTGAAAGTAATGTGACAATGAATCAAATGAAGAAAAGAGAGAAATGCATAAGAGATGCATCAACGCAGGTAAAGGAAATCAAATAAAATGTTATGAACATTATTGGTATATTGGCTAGTGAGCTAAAAGGACTGCAACTGAAGGCACACATTTCACCAGTTGGCACATCTTTTGACAGTGAGATACCAGCTGAATTCAAAAGAGTTGAAAGGAAGAGAAAACCTTCACTGGTACCCTCTCCTCCACCCAAAAGTACAAGAACCTTAAGGAAGAAATAACAGACAGTAAGGCAACTAGCTAAGAAACTAACTTCTAAGAAGAAACAGGAACTGGTCATACCCTCATTGGATAATTTTCTAAATCAAATAACTGATTATGGTAATTTGGCTAATGTAAGCAAATTGTATAACACATTCAAATTTTAAAAGGAAAGCATTGAAAACAATATAATCTTACATCTGGATATATACAAGAAAGTTTTAAATGAAGTTGTGGATGACTTATCCAATGAACTATATAGAAGATTAGATGCAAAGAGGATTGCAGTGATGGAATTGGACAAGAAACTAAAAGTTGAAAAACTTCTAATTGTACATCCAGTTAAATCAAAAGAAGAGATTGACAACCTAATTGGTGAGGCTAACAGATCCATTTTTGCTAGTGGTCACCGACAAGTGAGTTTAATGGTAGGTAGAGTAAATGAGATTGCAGAGGAGACTACTGATAAATGGGATATATTTTTTGTGGAAAAAGAAAAATAAGAGGAAGTGAACAGGCTGATGAAACCATTCAAAGTTTATCAAAAGGAAAAGGAGAAAGGGAAAGGTAAATTTGGTGGAATACCAAACATCAAAATAACTTTGCACCACCCTTGGACACTGCACCGATACATAGTGATGATCCACCAGTTACTGAAAGTGAAGGCATAACACTAATCCTGAATCTGAAATTCTATTCACCATGAATGTAGACACTTAGGGAGTGAACATTGTTATGGATAAGGACAATACAAAGGTTAAGGATGATATTGATGGTAATGCAAACATTGTTGAGCAATTGATAGAGACTATAGAGGTTGAGATCCAAACAGAGCAAACAGAGAAAATATTACAAGATGAGCAACCATTGGATACTGGAATGAATACTGAAGGTATAGATGCTAACATAAAGAAACCTATTGAGACAGACATACCGACAACTGAGCACATAGAGAAACTGATAGAGAAACCTACAGAGGCAGAGGTACATATTGAGGTAGTGAAACCGATAATAATTGAGATACCTAAATAATCAGACAAACCTTTACTGGTTGAAATGCAAACTCAGACTAATCCATCAGAGGTTAACACAAGCAAAATGGTTACAAATGTTGGAAGCATAGAGGTAATTAAGGTAGTTGGTCAAACATCCAGTACTTCATCAAGTGAATTTAGGCCTACTAATGTGACAGAGGTACTCCTGGACTCTATCAAGAAGATAATTGACTATAATTCATTGGCTTACAAGGAAATTGATGACACGATACCAATTCTTAAATTGATTGCACTGAAATGTAATATAGACCATGTAAAGGATTCTTTAGGTAAATTGGACACATTGTCCAAATTCATTACTGACAATGTAATAACAATTGATAAGGTGAATGAGGACACCTTCAAAGAGAAAGTTGAAAAGGAAAAGGATAAATTCTTTGAGAATACAATAAAGAAGTGCACAGAACACATAAATACACTATTACCAACACTAAATACTAAAATTTTAGAATATAAAGAGTTGTATAGAGAAACATGCAAACTACATCTTTTGACAAAGGACATAGAAAAGAAAATATGTAGAGTACAAAAAGAAATAGATGACATAGTTGATAACTTAATTGGTTCATCCAAACCTATATCAGTTATTGAGTAGGAAACAATAGGTTTTGAGGAAAAATTGGAGAAATTTGAGAAAGAGAAGGCAAGGACTAAGGCTAATGCCAGAGAGCTTCAGTATAAACTTGGTCCTTAGTTGGATAACCTTATCTCTCTGAGAAATGAGATCTCTAAGGCATTACTTCAAGGAGAAAGATCATTGAAAGAGCACATGCATCATCTCACCAACATGATCCAATAGACTGAGGCAACCCTAAATGACAACAACAGATTCATGCAGAGTTTAAACTTGTTTTTGGCATACATATTTTAGATTGTAACCAACTGGTTACAAACTTTGAGGTAAAATTTTTGCACTCGTTTGACAATTTTTGACAGCCTTTGTCATTGATGTCAAAGGGGGAGTAGTGGACAGGGAAATATGATTATTCAGAGGAGATCATCTGTTCAGGGGGAGCACATATTTTGGGTAATTTTTTGGACTTTAGTTTTTGGAACAGTTTTTGGATTTTTCTCATGAGTGTTGCCATCAATGCCAAAGGGGAGATCATTGGAATTCTACACTCTTATGAGAATAGTTGGTGTTGTCATTGATGGAAACCATTTGGAAACCTTTTGGCACTGACCTGGTAAAGCCACTAGAAGGCACTGGCACCGACATAGACATCTACATACACCGGTAGACACTTCACCAATAGCGACAACAATGTATATCGACACCCCAACCGACATGGAATAAACTTTTGTTTATTATATTTAATTGTAATTATCTTTTGTAAAGACGACATGGCATATTGTAAAAGACTCATATATATGTATGAGATCTAATAGGTCATATATATATATGGAGAGAATATATAGATGATATTTTGAAAAAGGAGATATAGTTGACAACAAAGGTTTTGGTTATAGAATAAGCTTAAACCGGTATTGAACCTGGGATAGTTGATGCTGATTTGAGGTAGTACATTGTATTGGATTTCATAATCCACTTTTGTAGTCAGTGTGACTCTTATTGAGTAGTGAGCTCTAGGCAGTTGGCCTTCCTGCATGTGCAGGCCCCTCATTGTAAGTAATATTTATTCATTGGCTAGTGAGTGAATATTGTGGGTCACAAATCCCACCAAGGTTTTTCCCACACCGGGTTTCCTCATTAAACATCTTGTGTTATGGTTTGTTTTCTATGTTGTCTTTATTATTCCCGTTTACTGCATTAATTCTTATTTACCGGTACGTTGTTTTGGGATGCAAAGTTCTTAATAAGTTTAAATATTTTGCTAACTAGTTAGATACTGATTCACCCCCCTGTCCCTCTCTTAGTATCTTTGGGACTATCATTAATCCTAACAATTTCAAAAAAAGTTGGTCAGACCGAGTGCACTTTCCACATGGTCCCTAGTTTTTTTCTCGAAATTTTGGGAGTCGGCATTGACTGTATTTTTCTGCTTAAATCTAAAAAATTAACTTACTTTATCAATTTTTGCACCCCTTAAGGTTGGATACAAATTCAAATTTCCACACCAAACTTTTAAATCAATTTTCATAAAAAGGTCTTAATTTTAGATCTTCTTTTCAAGTAAATTAAGATTTTAATCAAGAGACTTTCAATGAAAATCATTAGATCATATTTATTTTCTATTCACATATGATTACATTTTTTTTAACATCTACTTATTATAATCATGTGTTTGATAATGAATTTCTTCATTTCATGTTTCTTCTTTTCAATCATAGCACTTAGTCATACTATGTTGCTCGGATTTCAAAGCCATTTCCTTTTCAATTTGATCTCAAATATTTTGTGTATCATTTTTTTGCATTATGGTGATGTTGTTAACAAAATCCATTTAATGTATTAACCACCTTAAGGATTTTGTAGATCACAACCTGAGAAACCCTAATTATTGCACCTCTCTTAGAGTATCCTATGTGAATAATATGAGAGCTACTATATCAACCAATGATCTTTTTGAAAAGAGAAAGAATTGGAAAAAAAATATGGGCCGATCTTCTTATTATACACATACCCTTGAGAAAGGGGGAAAAATAATAATATCAACATTCTTACATCTTTAGACACTCCTTATTCTCCTATGACTTATCTTCAACATCAAAGTATATGTAGAGAGGATGATGTTATACATTTTATTCATGATATTTCACCTCACATAAAAATGAGTAAAGGTGCACCTTTAGATGATGAATATGCTCATCCAAATCTCCCCAAAAGGATAAGCCTAACAAAGGAAAGAAGGTTATCCTTTCCCATGATATTCCTTCTTCATCTACAAAACCTCACATTCCACCTTATACATCAGGTTTCAAAGAAATTCATGATCTTATTCCCCCAAATTCCCATTTACAACATTCTTATAGTTGTGGCTTTAATATAATAACAAAACAATGTTTTAGAGGACAAGGAATTGGGAAATTTGAACAAGGAATTTGTGTCCCTATAAACCCTCTTATGCAAGCTACTACAGAAGGCCTAGGAAGTGAAACTCCTCTCTCTAAGGATGAACTCTTTAGGCTTGAAAATTTTAAGAACTATCTTGAAAAGCAACAAATCAAAAGAGCCCACAAGAATGCTTCTTCTTCAAAACTTCCCTTTTTCTCATTTCATCAAACCCATGATCATAATGCAGATGATTTCCCTGATTTTCAAAAATCTATTCAAGATGGCATCGACAGTGGAAAAATTAGAATTATGGATGATAAACCTTCTCCTTCTAATAATTCTCCTATTCCATGTCAAGAAAATGACTTAACACATTTATCATCCTGATAGACTAGCTAAAAGAATCTATTGGAGATAAGAATATTTCCTTTCCTCCTAAAAAATCGAAACAAGAATCTTAAGCAAGTGAAAGGTGAGGAATATTGCATTTTTCATTATTCATATTCACATTCTCTTGGGAAATGTCATGCATTTAATAAATTTGTTCAAAAGCAATATTATCGTGCACAAATTTCTCTTACAATAAATCTAGTTGTCTTCCTTGATATGAACATAGTGCCTTAGCACTTCGTTTCTTCTTACATTGCTCTTCACCCTATGACATAACTGGCCAACTTAACTAGGGGCTCTTTATCATTTGTGGTGGTATTGTTTCAATTTTAATACTTTGTGGTACCAACATGAGGCTCATTTCTTCTTCTTTTTTTCCATTAATTTTTCTTCATGCATTATTCATTATTAGATCTCCTTTCTTGCATAAAGATTATGTGAGCATATAATTGTTATTTGGTTTTTCTCTTTGCTTGTCAAGAAACATCTTTAGTGAGTAATACACTTAAACTTACCTCTTATAGGGTTTCTATTATTTACAAATATGATATGCCCCTAGCATGGAGTGGTATCCTGTAAAGTACATGACCCTTCCTTGAGAGGATTTAGTCCATTAGGAAGGCATATCGTTTGAAAATGATCTCCATTAGAAGATGTATAATTTTTCTCCTTGTTCTTCTCACTTGGGGGGTAGAGATTCCCCTTCTTTCTCTTTCTATTTCATTTATCATTATTTCCTTTAGGGGCTTAATTTTTCATATGTGATTATCATTTCTTACAATGGTACGTCCTCATGACTAATCCCTCTTGAGGAATATCTGATTTTCTTTCTTTCCCGTCTTAGAAGATTACCACTTCTTGAGATGTGTATTTTACATTTACTAGTGTCTTTTCTTGCATATGTTCATGTAAGTTTATTGTGCATTTTCTTATGTTTAATCTCTCTCTAGAAGATTGTGTAAGCTCTTCTCATTGTTTCTACACTTGAGGGGAAATGATCTCTCTTTTTCTTTCGTTCTCTAAGGTTCCACTCTTTCCTATGTTGGAGATGATGTGAGTTTCATTACTTGATGTCTTTCCTTGTGTGAAATAGTTGTTGTTTTCTCAAGGGTTCTCTCTTATACAAGAGGCGTAACTCATTGATTACAACCTATTTTACACTTGTTAATGTACATCTATAATAAATTCACCCATCCACATTGGGATAAAAGTAAGTCATCCTTTATCAAGAATCAATTTCACCTAGCAATAGGAGGAAGGCTTTCATTCTTGTTCTCTTTTGTGCTTCATTATAGAAGATGTTATATTTATATCATACAACACCTCTTAGTGGGTAGATGTCTTTTGAACAAATATATCTCCTCTTCCAAGGATCTCCTTTACACTTGTAGAAAGATAACTCTTTTTCAACTATCATATCTTTGTTTGAAGACTATTCCCTCTCTTGCTTGGATCTATAACATTGTTGCATACTGGATATCTTCTTTGTGTTGAAGAAAGGTATCCTTGTTCTACTTTTTTTAAGATATGAACATTGAGCTATGTTGATATCTTAAGAGGGGGGGGGCACCCACATTGCTCCTTTTATACTATATTTGTCTTGCGCATTGTATCTCTTGTATAGTGGGTCATTCTTGGAAGTAGAGGGCAGCCTCTTCTTAGAGAAATATGTCACCACTTTTATTTTGTACAGTAGGTCATTCTTGGAACTAGAGGGAAGCCTCTTAGAGAAAGATTTCACCACTTTTCTTTTGTACAGTGGGTCATTCTCAGAACCAGAGCACAACCTCTTAGAGTGAGATGTCACCACTTTTCTTTTGTACAGTGGGTCATTCTTATAACTAGAGGGCATCCTCTTAGAGAGAGATGTTGCCACTTTCCTCCTATATAGTGGGACATTATAAGAACCAGAGCATGGCCTCTTAGAGAAAGATTTTTCTTTTATACAGGATGATTATTCTCGGAACAAAAGCACGGTCTCTTAGAGTGAGTTGTCACTCCTTTCTTGACATTTGTACTATACATTTATACAGGTTGTAGCATACTCAAACATAGACTTCTATGAGGTTCTTCAAAGCTCACTTAAACACACTCGCACAAGGTTGAGTGGAACTAATGATGTTCTCACCTTCATCCCTTACATGGATCACCTAGATAGACTTTAGAGGATAGTTTTTCATGTCCCTTTTCTCCATCGATCGCCTAATTCTAGAGGCCAGATGTCCATGGTTTCCTCTTGTTTGCCTTTCTTCTCATGGATCACCAAAGTGTGTATTCATGTCCTCTCTCTTCTTATTCTCATGAACCCATAGTTTTACTATTGATTGGTCATGGATGATGTCAACTTTTATCTTTTATGTGATCATTGGTGTTTATGTGATGGCATTTATCTTTGTGTTTCAGTTAGTTATCTGAGACATTTGTATTGACTTCTCTTTGGTTAGTTGATGTGTGGTTTTGTGTGTTTTGTCTTTGTTGTGTGTTTTTTGTGCTTTATCTTGTTTTGGTTAGTCTTGTTCTTTAAGTCTTGTATACTCTTGCATATTTTTGAGTGAGTTAAGACCCTAAGATTGGGGGCTTTGTTCCTCAAGATTAGTGATGTCTTATACTGCCTGTGGTATTACACTATATCTCTCATCTTTATCTTTCTCTTTCTTCTACTTTACCAGTAGTATTGG
Organism: Cryptomeria japonica; assembly: GCF_030272615.1. Taxonomy (NCBI): domain Eukaryota; kingdom Viridiplantae; phylum Streptophyta; class Pinopsida; order Cupressales; family Cupressaceae; genus Cryptomeria; species Cryptomeria japonica. The sequence continues at coordinate 139,313,573 of NC_081405.1, read as the reverse complement.
TGTAAACCATACTCTCGCTAAAGTGGGGGCTAAATGTAGTATCTTAAAATTGTGACCCCCACAATTTTGACCATATTTTAGGTCCTCACCTAAGTGACCGCATCTCTCTCTCTCTCTCTCCTCTGAGACCTCTTTCTATACTTTCATCTCGACTCTCCTCCTATTGTATCCCTTATGTTGCCTTAAGACCCTCTCTGGGCCCCAAGATAGGGCAGGACAGGGGTGTGGCACCCTTTTCCCCCTTGGACAGGGGCATGACACCCCTATCCTCCATCTTAGGGAGGCCCTAAGATGGGTCCATCTGGTCCCCTTTTCTTAATTTCCTCTTCGGGGATTTAAATCTATTTTGTTGGCCTTCAATGGATGAAAATAAATTCTCTTGGGCATGTATAAAAGGAGATTCAATTTCCTCATTCGATAAGGGATGAAGGATGATAGATGTGATAAATAGGCAAGATAAGGATAATAATCCAAATTCAAGCAAAAGGTCTTCATCAAGCATTCAAGTCTTCAAGCATCCACGAAGGTCTCTTCTTCATGTGTCTTCTTCATTCATCCATTGGAGCAACATTACAAAATTTATTTGCAAGCATGTGTGTGTTAGGGTTTTGTCATGTTACATGTCATTTCATAAAATATTTGTGATTACATTCAAGAAGAAAAGAAATCATCATCAATTGCAGATCTACAAGGTATACATTTCCATTATTTACATTTAAGCATTCACAATTACTTTCTTTCAAGGTTGATTCCTCAACTGGGATTCGACTAAGGTAAACCCCTATCCACAACCCTTCTTCCCTTCTTTTTTATGTGTAGGTTGTAGGTGCCCAACTATAATTATAGGATTGGACTCCATTTATAGAGATGGAAAAACCCTTTTAGGCGTGCGAACTTTTCGGAGGACCTTCTACACTTTCAACATGGTCTCAACAAATTTTCTCCAAATTTGTAGGGTAGATCCGTATTAGTTTGAAAATCTCAGATCTGAAATTACAATGCGATCCCAAACTGATAGCTCCTCATTTCATTCATTTTATCTCCCTTTTATACATAATCAAGAAGTCAACATATCTATTTATAAAAGAGGGCAGATCACTTTCCAACCCTTGCAATCCACTTGGAATTGTTTCCCTTGGATTTGGATCTAGTGGATTCAATTCCCTCTTTTTGTTGGCCATTTGGAGGAATTGATTATGTGCTGCATTGATGTTTTGTCATTGATGTCAACACTAGCTATTTTGGATGCTTTACCAGCACCCTTCTGGTCCTGGTACGATGAGTTGTTTCTGGTTGGTTTGGATCCAACTTGATTTAGTATGCACTAGTATGATTTGGTTATGGAATTGGGTTATTCTTGATACTAATATTTTTATTCAATAAGTTGGTTTTGGTCTGGTGATCAGATGCTATCCTGTTTGCTTGGAAGCTTGGCTTGTGGTATTGGTGAGGGTTTCAATGACAAATATTTGATGAAGATCTTTGATGATATGCATAAGTGGTGTTGTCGGTGAGAGTTTCAATGACAAATATTTGATGAAGATCTTTGATGATATTCATAAGTGGTGTTGGTGCAGTTTTTGGTGGAGATTCAGGATGTTGTTGGTGATCATGTTCGAGACTTGGCAAATGGAGATCATTACTTTAGCGTGTGGACCTATATTGGGTCCCAATTTATCTAGGTTATGGACCGACTTAATTTACCATGTGGATAGGACCTCTCGATGTGTTTCGAGGATGTCATATGGGTTGAATATTGTTTGTTTGGTCTAATACCGATATGTTTTGTAATTATATAATTAGTTTATTATCTGGTGGTCGACCTGATTGTTTATGGTCGAGAGTTTGTATATATGATGTAAGATCTCATTATATATCATCATGTTATGGTCAAGGGAATGGGAAATGGATTTGTAATGTGTGAATAATATAATATCATTTAGGTAGAGGATTTGGTCAATCATTGGAGACTGAATTGGGTTTATGTAAGAGGATTTAGTCCTCCGGTATTGAGCTTAACCAAAACTATACACATGCATAGGAGATGCTATCTTTGCAATTCATTCATTCTTCTAGATTATAGTCTAGATTTCTATGTAGTCAGTGAGACTCCTTTTGTGATGAGCAGTGCACTCTAGGTTTTTGGCCTTCCTGCAAGTGCAGACCCCTCAATTGTAATTCACATACTTACTACAAAAGTATTATCTATCTGTGGGTATGCTTCCCACCATGGTTTTTCCCTTTATCGAGTTTTCCATATATAAATCTTGGTGTCATGTGGATGGTATTTATTCTCTGATTATTGTTTATGCTTAATTGGTTTAATGGCTATTCCGATATTTGATTTAAGCATTTCAGTATTAATATTTTGAGTTTCGGTATTAAAGTTTTAATTTCTAAATGTTTTGGTAATCTATGACAATTGATTCAACCCCCTCTCAGTTGTCTTTCGATTATTTGAACTGTCTAACAATTGGTATCAGAGCTCTGGTGCTCTCTACAGAAAGCTTAACTACTTGAGGAAGATCCTATGGTGACAAACAATTCAAGTTCATCCAGTTCATATGGAGCTATCTTTTGGAGAGATATTCCTAGGCTTTATGGAACAAATTACACAATATGAAAGATTTGGATTGAGACTCATTTGAGATATCCTGGCAAGGAGATTTAGGAGATGACATAAAATGGAGTTATGCCTTATAATATGGCATTTGGAAATCCTCCTCTGGAAAACCTAAATAAGGAGCTTGAGAATGATTATAGAGAAATATAATCCCTCTTGTGTGCACTTTTTGATTAGCAAATAATGGGATTAACTAACAAATCATCTGGAAAGGCTATATGGGCTAAGTTGGAGACTCTTAATGAAGGTGACCCTACAGTGAAGATTGCTAAACCTGATGGTTACTGGGAGAGATATGAAAACCTGAAATGGAAGAAGATGAAATGATTACTGCATTCATGGAAAGGGTAAATGAGATTGTTATAGGAATTCAATGTTGTAGTGGAACTTTGAGTGAAGATGAAATTGTTTCTAAAGTCCTGAGAGCCCTACCACCGACTAACAAGATGAAGGTTGCTACTATTAATGAGTTGAGAACAATGGCTAATACATTTGTCAATAGAGATACTTTGGTTGGGAAATTGTCTTCTTTTGAGCTTGAATAATTTGGACCTTCTAGACCTATGAAGACTGAACCTTCTTTTCATGCATCTGCATCAGTAACTAGTAAGCAAGATTGGAAAGATTCATATGCAAAGGAATTAGATGATATAAAGAGAGAAGATGATGAGTTTGAGCAAATTGAGGCACTATTTGCTAGAAGAGTACCTAAAGGATCGGTAGGAAGTAAGTATGAAGGAAAAGCACCTTTTAAATGTTTTGCATGTAATAAGATTGGTCATTTTGCATCTAGATATCCTGAAAGGAATTCAAAATTTGAAGATGTTTTAAGCCTAACCCTGGATATCAGAATAAGTATAAGTACAAGAAAAATAGAGACAAGTCATGCTACATAGTGGATGAGGAAGGTGTTACTGACACTGATGATGAATTGGCAGAAGATTCTGCTAGTGGTTCCGACAATGGAAAGGAATGTGTGTTCTTGGCTATCAAGGAAGATGTTCTAGCACTGGAAGAAATGTACCTGAAGAGAAGGCACTTGCTGCTAAAATTAAAGATAAGGATGAATGGGTAATTGACATTGGGTGTTCATGTCAAATGACTAGAGACAAAGGGAAGTTTTTATCTTTGCAAGAATTTGATGGCAGACTAGTTAGATTTGGAGATGATAAAGCATGTATGATCAAAGGAAAAAGGAACTATATCATTGGATAGTAAGAACAATACTAACAATGTTTATTTTGTTGAAGGTTTGAAGCATAATCTATTGAGTGTAGGACAATTGGTGGATAAGGGATTTTAGTTACAATTCAAGGATGGAAAATGCAAAATCATTAATAGATCTAGTTTGGAGATTGCAACCAGTACACAGACAAAAGGTAATATATTTCATTTGAATTTTAGTGAGAAGAAATGTTTGATTGCACAAATTTATGAGAATTAGCTATGGCATAAGAGGCTATGTCATTTTGATTGCATTGTAAAGATCAATTCAACTAATGTAGTTAGAGATATACCTAACATTACGAAGCCCTATAATCCGGTATGTAAAGAATGTCAAATGGGAAAACAGGTCATAACCTATTTTAGGAGTATACAATATAAATGTAATGATGTTCTTGATCTTATTCACACTGATTTGTGTGGCCCTACTAGAGTTAAAACTTTTTCAGGGTGATAGATATTTCATTCTAATCATTGATGATTATTCTAGAATGATGTGGGTTACTTTTCTAAGGGAGAAATCTGAAGCTTTTGAAAAGTTTAAAATCTTTAAGGCTAAAGTGGAAACTGAGATAGGATTGGAAATTAAATGTTTGAGGTCAAATCATGGTGGAGAATTCACATCCGGTTAGTTTAATAACTTTTGTGAGAAGAATGATATAAGGAGACAATTTTTTGCTCCCCGAACACCTCAGCAGAATGGAGTTGTGGAAAGGAAGAACCTAACTACCTCATATCTACTGGACAAAAGTAGTGATCACAATGGTTTATATTTTCAACATAGTACATATCAAAGGATAAGCTAGTAATACACCTTATGAGTTATCGTTTGGCAATACACCTAGAGTTAAGTATTTCAAAATCTTTGCTAGTAAATGTTATATCAGGGGAGATGATATTATTGGCAAATTTGATCCTAGATGTGATGAAGACATATTTATTGGTTATTCTAATGAAACAAAAACATATATAAGTTATAAGAAGAGATTGTAGAGAATTGTGGAGAGTGCTAATGTCAAGGTGGATGAGCTAAATAGAGGTCAAATCAGAGTTTATGAGAAGGAACCAGCGATGGAAATGATTATATCTGAACCGATAAAACCTTTACTGGAATAGAGTGTTAAGCCAGTTACTTCAGCAATATCAAAAAAATTAATGGTACCTGAAGAACCGGGAAGAGGAACAGAGAGTTAGAGGACTCCTAGGTATGTGAGATTGAATCATTCAGAAGATCAAATCATTGGAGATAAGAACAATGGAGCAATGACAAGAAGAAGACTGGCAACTAATGAGGTATGTTTAATTTCTCAAGTTGAATTGATATTAGTAATTTAAGCATGTAAAGATGAATATTGGTTGAAAGCTATGTAAGAAGAATTAGATCAAATTAAGAAGAATAACACATGGACTTTGGTTCCCCAACCTAAAAAGAAGAATGTTATTGGAACTAAATGGGTTTTTTAGGAATAAATTGAATGATGATGGTCAAGTTGTAAGGAATAAGGCTAGATTGGTTTATAAAAGATATTATTAGAAGGAAGGAATTGATTATGGAGAGAATTTTGCACCTATAGCTAGGATTGAAGCTATGAGATTATTTCTTGCATATGCTACCCATAAGAACTACAAGGTTTATCAGATGGATGTTAAGTGTACATTTTTGAATGGGGGTCTTGATGAGGAAGTTTATATTGAAGAACCTAATGGTTTTTTACTATCAGATGATACAAAAATGGTTTACACGTTAAGGAAAGCTTTATATGGATTGAAACAGGCACCTAGAGATTGGTATGCAAGGTTGAGTAAATATCTTTTGAAGCTTGGTTTTACTAAGGGTAATACTGACAAAATTTTATATTATAAGATCACTGATGATGATATACTGATTATTGAAGTATTTGTTGATGACAATATTTTTGGAGGTGAAGATAAGTTGTGGATGAAATTTTCTAAGAATATGGAGAAAGAATTTGAAATGTCTATGATTGGGAAATGGAATTTTTCTTAGGTTTTTAGATTACTAAGACTGACAAAGGTATTTTCATTTGTCAAACTAAGTATGCTAGGGAATTATTGAAGAAATATGGTATGGGAGATTCTAAATTGGTAAGTTCTCTTATGATTACAAGTGAGAAATTGAAAAGGAAATATGTTTCTACACTAGTAAATCCTACAAGATTTAAATATATGATTGGAGGTCTTGTTTATTTGACTCAAACTAGGCCTGACATAATGAATGTTATTTTTATTGCATCTAAATTTCAGAGTGATCCTACAGAAAATCATGAGAGCGGTGAAAAGGATTTTTAGATACTTGCAAGGTACATCTGAATATGGTTTGTGGTACCCTAAGAATGATGACTTTACTTTATGTGCATCTACATATGTTGATTGGGCTGGAGATGTTGATGACTGAAAAAATACTTCTGGTGGGGCTTTCCTTCTTGGAAAGAAGTTGGTTTCATGGATCAACAAGAAACAGTCATGTACTTCTTTATCTACTGCTGAAGTTGAGTATGTTGTTGCTGCTACTAACTGTACATAGGTTTTATGGATGAAGAAAATGTTGAAGGATATCAAAGTGCATTGCACTGGATCGGTAGTTATTCACTGTGATAATTGTGCTTCTATTGACATATCAAAGAATCCAGTATTTTATTCTAAGACAAAATAATATATATCAAGTATAACTTTTTGAAGGAAAAGGTGGAAGAACATGAAGTCAGATTGGTTTATGTGAACACTAAAGAGTAGATTGTAGATATTTTCACTAACCTTTGCCTAAAAAACCATTTGAGTACCTAAGAGATAGGTTAGGGGCTTCTATCTCTCTGGTAGAGAACTGATTGATTCTTTTTGGCATCAGTCTGATATGCATTATCAAATATATTTTTCATTTCAACACTGATGTGGGGATGCTACTACTCAGGGGGAGTAGTTAGATTTGTGTTTCAGTGGTTTATGTTTTTACTTTGATATTTTTGTCATATTTTTGGCATTGATGTCAAAGGGGGAGAGATATTGATGTGAAAAAAGAAAAAAGGGAATTGTATACATTAGGGGGAGTTTGGTCTTTGTTTCAGAACTTCATTGCTATATCTTTATGTGGGAGATTGTTGGTTGTCTTCCATTGGGGGAGATTTGTTTGGCATTTTTTGGTACTTAGATTTTTTTCACATCTGCTATTGCCATCAATGCCAAAGGGGGAGATTGTTGGCCATTTGGAGGAATTGATTATGTGTTGCATTGATGTTGTTTCATTGATGTCAACACTAGATGTTTTGGATGCTTTACTGGCACCCTTCTGGTTCGAGTAGGATGAGTGGTTTCTGGTTGGTTTGGATCTGACATGATCTGGTGCTCCAGTATGATTTGGTTATGAAATTGGCTTATTCTTGATACTCATGTTCATATTCAGTAAGTTGGTTTTTGTCTGGTGATTAGATGCTATCCTATTTGCTTAGAAGCTTGGCTTGTGGTACCGGCGAGGGTTTCACTGGTAGAGCTTTGATGATATGCATAAGTGGTGTTGGTGCAGCTTCTGGTGCAGATTTAGGATGCTGTTGGTGATCATGTTCAAGACTTGGTGGATGGAGATAATTAATTTAGCATGTGCACCTATATTGGGTCCCGGTTTATATAGGTTATGGACTGACTTAATGTAACGTGTGGATAGGACCTCTCAATGTGTTTTGAGGATGTCATATGGGTTGAATATTGTTTGGTTGGTCTAAGGCCGACATGTTTTGTAATTATGTAATTAGTTTATTGTCTGGTGGCTGACCTGATTGTTTATGGTTGAGAGTTGTATATATGATGTAAGATCTCATTGTAGATCATCATGTTATGGTCAAGGGAATGGGAAATGGATATGTAATGTGTAAATAATGTAATATCATTTAGGTAGAGGATTTGGTCAACCATTGGAGACCGAATTGGGTTTATGTAAGAGTATTTAGTCCTCCAGTATTGAGCTTAACCAAAACTATACATAGGCATAGGAGATGCTATCTTTGTAGTTCATTCATTCTTATGGATTGTAGTCTGTATTTCTATGTAGTCAGTGAGACTCCTTTTGTGATGATAAGTGCACTCTAGGCTGTTGGCCTTCCTACAAGTGCAGGCCCCTCAATTGTAATTCACATACTTACTGCAAAATTATTATCTAACTGTGGGTAGGATTCCCACCGTGTTTTTTCACTTTACCAAGTTTTCCATGTATAAATATTGGTGTCATGTGGGTGGCATTTATTCTCTGATTATTGTTTATGCTTAATTGGTTTAACTGTTATTCTAGTATTTGGTTTAAGCATTCCGGTACTAATGTTTTGGGTTCTGGTATTATATTTTTAATTGTTAAATATTTTGGTAATATGTGACAACTAATTCACCCCCTCTCTAAGTTGTCTTCCGATTATTTGAACTTTCTAACACTTTTGAATGTAAATTTTCTCTCAAGTGAAAATCATCCTAGTGACTTCCTTTCTCTCTCCTATGTGGGGAGTCACTAGGGTTGAATTTTCCGCTTTATACCTTCGAAGGCAAAATCAAGAATAGAGAAAGGATACTTAAGGAAGTGGTGGAAAAATATATAGATACTATTTGTTTCATGGTTGACAAAGACCAGTGCCATATGGAGGGAGTTGAGCCTAGGACAATGTGGATAATGCCTATGGGTTATGAGGTTGATGCTCCAACTCTTGAAGGTTATGCTCAGCACCTTTTGAGAAAACCAATTGACCCTTCAGGAGAAAAATTTGGCACATTCAAAGAAAAGAATATGGAATTGCATAAGTAGTTCACTCAGCCCAAAAGGAAAAGAAAAGTAACAAATGGTTGAGGTTGTGGTTGAGTAGGTGGGCTTTACTAAAGAATCTATCAACAAAGCTAAGGAGAAGAAGACTCAATTGGAAGAAGAAATGGAATTAAAGAAACCTAAGACTGAACTGATTCCCTCCAAAGAAAATCCTAAGGAGACTAAGTCTTCCCTTGATCAGGTGAAGCCATCTTTCCATTTTACAGCTCAAAGCTCATCCAGTAAAGGAATACTAAAGAAGAATGAGAAACCAAAAATAACTTATGTAATTGTATCTCCTATTGCATTTGAGATAGAGTGAGATGAGGAAGAAGAGAAAGAAAAGAAGAAAGGAGAATTTATTAGAATGTTTATGAAACCATAGTCCGGTGGTGTCTAGGTAAGTAACAAGATAAAATCAGAAAGCTCTCTAACGGGTAGACCCACAAGAGGAAGAAATCTAAGGATAGAGCCCGATTAAAGTCTTAAATCCAATAAGATTAAGGTAAATATTGTTGGAAATTGACACTCATCTGGTGGAATTTAGTGCATGGATAATGGATCAAGTTTGTCATTGATGGAAAATCTCCTTGGAGATCATATCCAGTAGTCATGGTTTTTGATATCTAGAAGAGGAAGTGATCTTGTAATCTATCTCTGGTATTTCACGATTAGCAAAGCATTTTTTGGTCTATTATCTTTACGGTAATTGCAGTGTTTGGATTCGTGCATGGGATGATAAGGTTGACTTGTAGAAGTTATTTTGACATCATTTGATGGATCTGCATATGTTTTGGTGATCCAGTTGTAATATAGTGAAAAATAGGGATGGAGAAGTCAAGAGGAAAACTTTACTCTCCTCAAGAGGAGGAGTGAAAGTTTCACAAAACATTCTCTTCAACGTGACACACACATTACATTAAAAAGAGGGGGGAGAATTCACTAGATCCAATCTCAAGAGATTGAATGCTAAGTGAATTGACAATGAATTTAGAAAGTGAAAGTAACCCCTCTTTTAGAATACAATAGGTTGAATTATGCGATTTAAGACTAAGTGTAAAAGCGACAAAGAAATGATTATAAGTTGAGATAGAAATGTGGGATGAAGCTATGCACCTGGAATTAGAAGTAAAAGGTCAAGGCAAAGCTCCCCTACAAATTTGGGCAAAATTTGTTGGCAGCGTGTTTAAAGTGCACACGGTCCTCCAAAAAATCCGCGCGTCAAAAAAGGTTTTTCCACCTTTGAGAATGGAGTCTAAATCTGCAAATACAACTATGCACCTACAACCTGCACATAGAAAAGAGAGGAAATGTTGTTGGGATTGGGGGTTTTCCTTTAGGTCAAACCTCGATTTTGTAATTAACCAAATGATAAAAAGTACTTGCAAGCAATGGAAGTAAATGACTAGAATGGAATTCACCTCAAGGGAGGATGTAATAGGGAAATGTTGATAGAGTTGTTTGAATGTCAAGAGAGATCTCCGCTTAAATGGTTGAATCCTTGACTTGAATACAACACCTAGCCTTGAAAGGAGACTTGAGATGCTCAATGGATGCTTGAATGGTCACTTGAATGCTTGAATGCTTGATTTCACTTAGGATCACAATTTCCTCTTCATGTATCTCTCTTATGCAAATAGTAGAGAAGAATGTATCTTATATATTCATCAATTAGGATTAATTGATTTATTTTTTGTTATAGGATGACATAGGGAAACTTTTCCTACTTTCTAAATTGCAAAACTCAATGTAAAGTTTGATTGAAGGGGGTCCAAAATAGGGCAAGGATAGGGGTGCCATGCCCTTATCCTAGGAGGATAGGGGTGCCATGCCCCTATCCTAGTGGGGAGAGGGGCACCACACACTTGCCTTGTCCTAATTTAGGATAGGAAACAACAATAGGGAGTGTAGGGTGCAAGGAAATGCAAGCTTCAGGTAGTGTGAGCATGTATCAGGTTTCTAATCAAGCTTATGGATTTGTTTCACCATTGTGAAGACCCAAATGTGGTTAAAAATTTCAAGCTTACAATTTTATGATGCTACATTTAGACCCCAGTTTAGCGGGAATATAAGCATACGCCAATACTACCGGTAAAGTACAAGGAAACAAGATTGAAAGACTTTCACCACATCAAGGAGGCAAGATACACCAAGCCCCAGTGGACTAAGGATCTTATGACATCGATTGACAAAGTAAAAGTGAAGATCAAGAGGGAAGGACCACGACTGCATGTAGCAAGGTTTCATTCACTATGAGTTATGAAAAGAAAGGATACCAAAAATTATAATGTAAAGCCACGTTCACTAAGTAACTTTTAGTATCAAGAATGAAAATATGAGCAAAGTGTATTCCCCCATGTTAAAGCAACCATGCATGCCTTATTGGGAGCGATTTATTTAAGGTAGGATACACCCAAGAGAGAAAGAGAGAGAGCATGTTACCACAAGGATTTAGCTCCCAATTGAGGAATAAACCCAAGGATAATGAACAAAAACACAAATCATGTGGTAGTTTCACTTTCCTTAGGGTTAGTATGTTGTATGATAACTCATGTATATATATATGCATAGAATAGTCATCATTCCCCAAAGAAAAGAAACTACCTTGGAAGAAAGGGAATAAAAGGTGTCTTTTGAGTCAACATGAAAGAGACCAAAAAAGATCTCAATGCTTTGTATCATCCTTAACTAGACATTACTAGGAAACATAGAAGAACATGGATAGACATAGAGGAATGGTCACAAAAGAGAAAGAAAAGAGAGAGAGGTAGAGGATCTACGGTGCTACTAAATCTAATCTAGCACATCATCCACCTCCCGATCTTACTGATCACTATTTCGGGAAGGTGGAAAACACGCTAGAGGAGTGACATCGAGTACAACAAATAGAGCTATCACAAGATCCAAACAAGGACTATGCTCATGTTCTAAGTCACTTTGTTCATTTCTAAGTGTTAGGATTAGGGCTTTTGAAAACTTTGTAGACAAATGTTTGTCCATGTTGATATTCAACTTGTTGGACAAGCTTGCACCAGAATATGCAACATTTGTTTCTAGATTCCAAACTCATCGTTTGACAGTGGGGAGTTCCTACATTATACCTTCATTGGATGCTTTCACAAAAATGTTGATGTTGGAACAATCTAAGTTGTTGAACATGGGACTTCTTAAGTCTTCAAATTCCATGGATTTGGTGGCTAATCAAGGAAGTCAAGGGAGTCAAGGAAAAGATTCCAAAAAGAAGAAGAAACAATCTAAGTCAAAGCCACAATAGGAAAAAGGACAATCTTCCTCTCCATCACAAGGAGATTTTTCATCCTCTTCCAAGAAGGGGACTCCACCTAAGAAGGATAAACCAACTTGTGCTTATTGCAAGAAGTATGGTCATGATGAGCATCGATGCCACACCAAGCAAGTTGATGAGTTGACAAATATTCTTAAGAAACACAACATCAACTTTCCATCCACTTATACAACAAAGGATTCATCTCCTTCCTCTTCCTCATAGTCTAAGGGAAAAGGGAAAGCATTTGTGGCTACAACAGGTTCTTCACAGCAACGGATACTTGACTTGGGTGCCTCTTATCACATTGGTTCTACAAAAGAGAAGTTTTCTTCATTGGAGCCATCTAAGGTACCTCACATTTACATAGGTGATGATACACAAGTTGAGGTTGAAGGGAAAGGTTCAATTGACAGGAATTATGGAACATTTGAGAATGTTCTCTATGTTCCTAACTTGTCTACCAACCTTCTCTCTATCTACCAAATCACTCACTATGGGAATGGGAAAAAGGTTGAGTTTACACCTAATTTAGTTGTGGTAAAGGAACTTGATGATGATGCCTTGGTAGTAGTGGGAGAAGTCAATAAAAACTCAAGGCTTTATTCATTCTCCCACTTTGTGCCAAGTTCTCCTTCTCGGGCCTTGCTTACTCATTCAAATTCAAAAAGTAAGCTATGGCATGAGTGGTTTGGTAACCTCAACTACCGCTATCTTCAACAACTTAGCACTAAAGACATGGTCACAAGTCTACCTTGAATCAATTTTTCAGAGGGTGTATGTTTAGGTTGTTCCATGGGCAAGAATCCCAAAGAGAAGTTTGATAAAGGGAAAGCTTGGAGAGATTTGGAAGTTCTTCAACTTGTTCACAATGATGTAGCAGGTCCATTTCCACCACCTTCATTCAATAAGGCCCACTATGTCCTCACCTTCATGGATGACTAGTCCCGCTTCACTTGGGTCTACTTTCTTATTCATAGGAGTGAAGTATTTGACAAATTTTAGGACTTCAAGACTCGTGTGGAGAAGAAATCCGAGAAAGTGGTCAAGATTCTTTGTAGAGATAATGGAAGGGAATATGTGAACAAAAAACTTGAGGATTTTTGTATGTTTGAGGGGATTTATTTTAGCATTTTGTTGCATACACTCCACAATAGAACAAAGTTGCAAAGTGCATTAATAGAAATCTCAAAGAAATCGCTAGTTGTATGATACATGCATGTTCTCTTGATCTCGCCTTTTGGGAAGAGGCTATCAGTTGTACCACACACATCCAGAATCGGGTTCCTCACAAATATTTGTAAGGTATTACTCCTTTTGAGGCTTGGGCTGGTAGGAAACTGATTGTGAGACATTTCAGAGTCTTTGGGTGTCCAGCATGGGCTCACATACCTCCATAGAAATGCAAGGGATTGGAACCTCAGAGTAGGCCTTGTATTTTTTTTTGATATCCTGAGGGTGTTAAGGCATATTGGTTTATGGATCCTGAGACACATGAGGTGTTTTTTGAGAGGAGTGTTCATTTTGAGGAAAGCTCTCCTAGCTTAGCCTCTCTACCTCCTCCACCTTCCTCCATTGTAGATAGTGATGATAGTGATTCATATGGTGAGACTCCTTCAACTCCAACTCGTAGGGTTACACCTCCGTGGGGTTCACTTGCAGTTGAGGAGCCTCGTTCTCCACCTCCACCTAGAACTCATTGGGATCGACAAATACTTGAGTCAGTGGGTTCTCTTGTTGAGGACCCTTTAGATACATAGAGGACTCGATTACAACATCAGGACCTTCCACATGCATACATTTCTACTGCTTCTGATCCACAAACATTTCAGGAAGCATCAGGGGTTCTTGAGTGGGACCAAGCTATGGAGGAAGAGTATAGTTCCTTAATGAGGAACAACACATGGGAGTTAGTCCCTCTCCATAAGGGGAGAAAGATGGTTCTATGTAAGTGGATCTATCAGAACAAGTTTTTAGTAGATGGTAGTGTGGATAAGTATAATGCTTGGCTTGTTACGAAAGTTTCTCTCAGGTTCCAGGTGTTGACTATACTAAGACCTTTGCACCCGTAGCCAAGATGGAATCCATTCACTTGACACTTGCTATTTTCGTAGCTCATGGTTGGGCTATACATCAGATGGATGTGAACAGTGCTTTTCTTCATGGGGATCTTGATGAGGAGATTTATATGGAGCAACCATAGGGTTTCATACAGGATTCTTCCTTGGTTTTCAAATTAAGGAAATATCTCTATGGCCTTAAGTAGGCCCCCAGGGCTTGGTACACCAAGATGGATTCCTTTCTTCTCTCAGCAGGGTTCACAAGGTGTCATTCCAATTTAATGTCTACATTTTGCGATAGGATGACTCACACTTAATACTTGTGCTCTATGTTGATGATTTAATCATTACAAGGAGCACTGCATCCATCATTAGTAGTGTCAAATCTGCTTTGCATGACAAATTTTCTATGACTGACTTGGGTCTTTTGCACTACTTTCTTAGGATAGAGATTTCATAGTCATCTTCAAGGATCACTCTTTCGCAACCCAAGTATGCTCTTGATGTTCTTGCACACTTTCATATGGCTAATTGTAAGTTTGCCCCAACTCCCTTTCTTTCAGGAGTCCAGCTTGAGGCTTGATGTTCTTCTCCACCAGTTGATGCCACATTGTATCATCATCTTGTGGATAGTCTCATTTAATTGACTCACACACACCCTGATATTTCATTTACAGTTGGCATGGTATCTCACTTCATGTAGGAACCACATGAGCTTCATTGGAAATTCACCAAATGTATCCTTCATTACATCTAGGGTACACATCACTATGGGATTCACTATGCAGCAAGCATAGGACTTTTCTTGGTTGGTTACATAGACTCCGATTGGGCTTGCAATCTTGATGATCATAAGTCTACTTCAGGTTACAACCTCCACCTTGGTTCAGGCCCCATTTTTTGGTAGAGCAAGAAATAGCATGCTATTTCTCTCTCTTTGATTGAGGCTGAGTATCAAGGAGTTGTTAACATAGTGATTGAGACCATTTGGCTTTAGCAGATTCTCATGGAGTTTGGGTTCACCACTCCACGGTCGACAATTCTACATTGTGACAATTAGAGTGCTATTGCAATCTTGAAGAACTCGGTCCAACTTTAGTAAACCAAACACATCGAGATCCATATGCACTATATTCGAGAGCTTCTTTAGGAGTAGGTCTTTGATTTGCAGTATTGTCCTACAGCAGATAAGGTTGCTGACATATTCACCAAACCTTTCACTGAGAGTAAGTTCCACCAGTTGTGAGCTCTCTTAGGGGTGTGGGATGTCTCATTAGGGGGCTCAGCTAATGTCTCCTTCCTCTCTTATGGGTGGGGCTTTTTCCTCTTTGATATTTTGTCCTTCTTCTTTGAGATTATTTTGTACACTCATCTCTCTTTTGGGGGGCAATTTTTTCCCACTGGGTTTTCTCCCTTTCTCTATTTGTGAGAGATTGCATTGCATAGGTTTTCTTGCAGCTGTATATTGTACATGGGTACTTATTATGGCCTAGTAGCTAGGACCCATCTTGCATTGTTGACTTGAGTCTTCATTCCCCTAAGTTGCACTTAAGGGGGGGTGTTGGTGTAAATAATATTCATCATGTATATTATTACACTTTACTTAAGTTAACTTAGGATAATGCATTTCTTCATAGTCCGGGAAGTGCACACATAGGGATATAGCTTGTAGGAGAAATTCCACCTTTTGTGGTCTTATCTTTCTGTTACACTCCACATTTGATGGGTCCTCCACCTCTTGTGGAATATTATATTATTTCTCCTACCTATCCTTATTTTTCATTGAGCCACATGTCATGATTGTGTTCTTGTATATCCACGTGGACTTGCCTATATAAGCAGGCTCATATTCATTGTATTGGTGAATCCAGTTGATCATTTGTATATTGATGAGAATACAGTTTGTTCTTGTCATTCTTTTGTCTCTCTTTATGCTTTTCATTGTGCCCTTAATCTTGGCAAAATCTCATAATTTTCACCTATTTATTTATCAAGATTTATAGAAAGAGGTGCGCGAATACGAATAGGAGTAAAACCATCACATGTTTTTTGACACTTATGATTTGGAGATGTAGGTTCAATATCTTGTTTAGGAGAAAAAGGAATCATGTCAACTATTGGAGTTTTGGGAGATTGAATATTTTGAGGCACAACTTCATGACCTCAAACACGATGCGTTTGTCAGTATTCTCTTGCATAACGATTACATCGAGTCTTAGCGGAAGACTAAGAAGGAGGAGGAATATTTTTTGAAGGAAGAATATTCTCATCTCTGGTAGTTGAAGGTTTAGGTTGAGGTATTTTAGGTTGAACAAGAGGAGAACCAAGTCTCTTCTCTCTATAAGAGCAAGGAAGTGGAACTGAACCAGATAAATTATTAGTGTTTGGTGTAGGAAGGAGACCAGGTCCATCATGAGGAGGAGGTATAGGTCCAACCTCAGGAGGAATATCGGTATTCTTCTTAGGAGAAGGAATAGTTTTATTCATTGGAATAGATTGTGAATCTTCCTTAGGAAGAAGGTTAGTTCTATCCGTCAAGGGAAGAACCTCATCTTCATGAAGGATGGGAATATCAATTGTTGGAGTTCTAGGTTGGCTTAAGGATAGGATCATATCTTTCTTCCACTTTTGATAAGATTGAAAGAGAGCATCACTTATTTGTGGAAGAGATTGAAATTGTTTAGGCCAAAAGAAATCAATAGGAGCGCTTGGGCTTCTTTCAGCTGGTCAAAATAAGCTATGGTTTATAGTTATGATTTCTCCATCGTGGGGAAATTTTAAAAATTTATGGATTGGAGAAGCAATAGCCTTCATGGAAGACAACCAAGGATAGCCCAACTTGTTGGCATTATTGGCATTAAGTTGTCATTGATGTCAATCGATTTAGAAAGTTTACCGGTAAGTAATAAGTGGTGATCGGTATGATGGCAATGCACATGAGAGTGAGCAGACAGAAGGAAGGCTACTAGTACACATGACATGTGTCATCTATTGGTAAAGAAGGATTACTGGTAAGGAATAAACTGGGATGAAGGTTGTACTAGTAAGATGAACTAAACTGGTAGTCTAGCTTGGTCAACAAAGAATGTCAAACCGACATAGGAATCCAAGAAGAGGTGGATGTTGACAAGCATGATGACTAGATGCTAGGTGGAGGGATTGCACAGGTCGGTGGAGTGTACATCGATGTAAAAAATATGCAAGTAGATTGGCTTTAATGAAGACCCTACAAGTCATGAAGGATGCCAGAGGATTGCGGCTCAAGGAAGACAAGCTGGCAAAGTGGCTGAATTGATCCTACAAGAATATTTGATCTTCGTACTTGTTTGGTGAAGGAAACAACAAAGCCATTAATGGTGAATGACAAAGAAAAGAAGAAAAGCATGGTGCAAACCTCCAGATTTAAAAATACACATTGGAATGCGAAGCTTTGCTGGTGATTGATCGATGTCATGAAGATCTTATCCTTGGAAAAGAATATCAAATCAAATCAGATTTAGATCGATTTAGAGAAGTTAAAACCTAACATGACATTGATTTAATGCGTTCTTGGCAAGAATCCATGATGATAAATAGATGAGCTTGAAATAGAAATGATTGATGCTTGAGGAGAAGAAGAAGAGTGAAGAGAGATTGATTGCAGAGAAGAATCATCTCCCTTAGAATTTATTCTAAGAAAGTTGCAGAGTGAGTGTGCAAGCAAACCAGTGAGAGGGTTTAATCGACAATGATAGAGTACTGGTAAACTGTAGCAGGTCTAATAGTTAAGATAGTCGGTGAGGTGTGATTGATCAAGAAGGCATCCTAGTGTGATGTAGTGTGTTGAGAGGCCATGAGAAAGAGAGAAGATTGGCCAAAAAATAGAGAGAGAAATCTGTTAACCGACTGTGTGAGATCCAGTCAAGAAGAAGAATACTTTTAACCAACAGAGACCTATTTGATTAAGAGTTGCAGAACTCATTTGCAACAAGAAGCTATAACTGCATCAAAATTATATTTGTATATACATCACCAAGTTAGAGCTTGGTGCAGGGGTTGGTGCTCCTTGGGTTGGTGCCCTAAATCTTTGTAATTTGGTGTTTCACTTGTGAGGCTGGATTTTAAGCAATAGTCTCCAGCAATATTTCTCATCGAGGTTTTTCCCATATTGGGTTTTCCTTGTACATATGGTGTTGTGGGTTGCATCTGTGTGTTTGTCTTCTTTGGTTTCCTCATTTTCTTTATTGGTTTGATTGCTTTAGTGCTCAAGTTAACAACCAATATTATAAGGTTGCTTTAAAAGGGAAAAGAATTTAGGAACCATTGATTCACCCCCATCTCAATGGTACATTGTGTTCAACACAACTTCACATGGAATTTATCAGAGGAAGGAATGATAACAAAGTTGATATCCATAGATTTAGTGTGAACCTCTATAGGAAGTGTGATAGAACCAATGGTAGGACTAGAGAATCCATCAAATAACTTAATGACCACATTAGTGTCATCATAGATTGGTTCATGCATACATAAACGGAAAAGATACTCCTCAGTGATGACATTAACCATGCAAGAGGGATCAATAAGCACACCACGACAAGGCATTTCTTGAATATTTGCAGCTATGTATAGAGGTCAGTCAGTTGTTCTAATGGTCTCACTAGGGTCAAATATGATACATAGATCCTTAGGGTTTCTTTGTTTCTCTACCATATTCACCAAATTTTGAACCGTGGTAGTCACATCAAAAGGAAAGAAAGAGGTATGTTCAGTCTCAATCATGTTAGAGGTATGAGAAGGTAAAGGATTAGTAAAAATCTTAAGATTTTGATTAGGAGGGCCTACTGATTTGTTTCCCTTATCATTCACATCTGTCACATATGTAGTATTATTATCAATCAAATCTTGAATCTTACTTTTTAATGCAAAACATTTCTCAGTGTCATGACCATATTGATGATGAAATTGACAAAAAGAATTATTATCAAAGTAAGGTGAGGCTGCCTTAGAAGGGTCAACTGGTTTTATTGGAGGAAGTTTGATAACATTTCTTTGTAACAATTGAGACATAATTATATGTAAAGATTCATTCAAAGGAGTAAATTGTCTTTCCCTTTTGAAAAATTTAGAAATAAGAGGCATTCCTGTTGTAGAATTCACATTGTTGTTGTTGATGTTGTCATTGAATTTGATGAATCCTTGCTTGGTTTGAACTTCATAAATGGTTGTTGAGCACTATCACACTTATCACTCAGAGCCATAGCAGTGGATTGCTGTAGGTGACTCATAGTCAGTTGATAGTTGCGAAGTGTTGCACACAACTGCAGAAAGGAAGTAAACTCAGAAAGGATAAGCTTTTCTCTAATATATTTTTGCAAATTAGAAATGAAAATTCTTTTAATATCATTATCAAGCACTTGAAAAGAAATTTGAGAACACAAATTCTTATATATATCTACCAATGAAATCAATTACTTTTTCTTTAACACCTTGTTTACAATGCATTAAATTAGTCAAAGTGATCTTAGGACCTATGTTGTTTTGAAATTGTTGAATAAAATAATTTTCTAATTTTTGAAAAGAAGTAATAGAATAGGAAGGCAAAGACAAATACCATTGTAAAGCCTTATCTCTCAATGTTATAGTAAACAATTTAGCAAGCAATATTTGATCATAAGAAAAGTTAGTACACAAAGTTTGGAATGTCTTGACATGTGTTAAAGAATCACCTTTTCCATTATAGAGTTCCAATTAAGGGACTTCAACAAGTTTAGGAGGGACGAATCTAACAATATCAAGAGAAAGTGGGCTCACAACATCAAACCTAGGCACACTAAACTTGGATTGACTCATAGAGACCATTTATTATTGCAATGATGACATGGTTTGAGCAAGATTATTAAGGGTTTCTTTAGTTGAATAATTCATGTTAGACATGACTGATTGACAAGGTGGTGTGATGTTGTTGAAATAAGGCATTGATTGAGAATAAGGTGGAGGAACACTATGGTAAGTAGGCATAGGAGATGATTGAGTAGGAAATGGGACACAAAAAGGAGGAATAGAATGATTGGATGAATTGCCCCCTTGCGTCACATTGATTGGGTGAGAGACAAGGGGAATACTTATTGAAGGCATGGGTAAGGATGAAGGGCTTATTGAAGAAGAAGGATTTCCCCCATGACTAATGGTTGTAGGTATGACATGTTGATTTGATATAGGTACGATATTTGAAGTGAAAGTAGGAATACTAGCCATCGGAGTGGTCAAAGGAATAGAATAATTGATTTGTGCAGAAGGTTTTGAATAACCTAAGTTCTTAACACAACTCTTTATAGCCTTGACATTGGAATCAACAATATGAGAAATGACACACAATATATCAATTCCATTCTTATCATTTTGAATCATGCACTTTAGGCCTTCAATTAATGGAAGGGTTTCACTATTATGGTATTCTTGGGACATCCATTGTTGAAAGTTGTCAAATCGATTATTCAATTTTGAAAGTTGATCTATGGAAACTCTAGTCAAAGCTTCTTCTTCATCATTAGAATCATCAATTGGGTAAATAGAGATGTTATTAGGATGAGAAGAGTTAGCATTATCCTCATTGAAAAAGTCACCCAAATTAGGCTTCACCTCCTCGGTAATTAAACCTTGGGAAGCCTTAATTCTAATGCTTCGTCTAATTGGGATAGTGTAGGTAGGACTAATAGTGGTAAAACTCATTCACTAGAGGGAAAATTTGAATTTGAGGTTTGAATTTTGGGGAACAAAGTTTGCAAAATTGAAAATTGCAAAATTCAAGGAATTTATGATTACACAATTTGAATTTTTTTGAAAGGAGAAATGACACAATTTTCAAAATAATTTAAAAAATTGAGATTTAAAATTAGGGCCAGTTGAATATCACTTAATTTCAAAATTTAATTTATTAAAATTTGAATTGTAAACTCAGGGATGATTAGAATTAACCACTTAATTTCAAATTTGTCCTTGAAAGTTGTGATATTGTAATTGGGAAGTATTTTTTATTTTAGAGAAAGAAAAATTCGAGAAATCAGCCAATTTTTTGGATTTAATCAATTAAATATAGTCATAACAGTCTCCCAAAATTTTGAGAAAAAGGACAGGGACTGTGTTGAAAGTACACACAGTCCTCCCAACGTTTTTGAAAATTTTCAGGGATAAAAGTTATGATGGTTTTAGAGCTAAACCCCCAAAATTGGTTGATTTTATGAAGTTTAGATAGGAGAAATTGAGGTTTGAATCTGAAAATAGGGCCCTAATATGGTTTTAAAAAAGACAAGAAGTTGAATTGCAAATTTGAAAAAGGTCAAACCTAATGGATAGGGACAGCTTGAAGAATGTTTAGAAAACTGAAATTGATTGAAATCTGCACAAAATCCAATTCATTTTGAAAATTGGGGTTTTAGTGTTGAAATGTGGTGACTAATCAACAAAGTACTATACACTTAGCACGTATCCTTGCTGGGGTCTGGGGCGAGGCCGGGCCTCGGGTAGGGGTTCAGGGGCGAGAGCCCCTGAGAAAATTTTTTTTGGGTATTTTTTTGATGAAAACCGACATTGTAATAAAACCCTAAAAAGACTGACTTTGTTTTTTCCCTAAAAATGCATGCTATAAGTGGCTGGGATGCTTAAGGCATTGTAAGGTTGATGTACTATTTTTGCTGGATAATAAGAAAGATTGGACGACTGTGTATGGTGGACGTAACCCATTCTGGGTGAACCACGTTAAATCTCTATGTTATCTGTGTCCTATTTTATTTCTTTATCTTTTGTATTTAAATCTGCATATAATTGTTAGTTCATATTTGCTTCAGATCTACTTGAAACCCTAACAATTAGTATCAGAGCGAGGTTTTTTGTAAATTGGCAAGACTTTTAGATTTGAGTGGGAGTAATGGAGGATTCCAAATTCAAGGTCAAAAAGTTTAACAGCCAGAATTATCAGTTATGGAAAATGCAGATGGAGGATTACCTATATCAAAAGGATTTGTGGTGGCCATTGGAAAGAAAGGCAAAGAAAGCGACCACAACGTCAGATGAAGAGTGGGACATTTTAGATAGAGAGGCACTGGGATCCATTCGATTGTGCCTTGCACCATCTGTAGCATTCAATATAATAGAAGCAAAAACAATTGTAGATTTGATGGTGACATTGGCTAAGTTGTATGAGAAACCCTCATCTTCGAATAAGGTATTTCTTATGAAGTGTTTGTTTAATTTGAAAATGAGTGAGGGAGGATATGAATCAGATCACTTAAATGAATTTAATACAATTACTAGTCAATTGTCTTCGGTAAAAATTGCTTTTGCAGAAGAGGTTAGGGCTCTCTTGATTTTATGCTCTTTGCCAGAAAGCTGGAATAGCTTGGTTATGGCTATAAGTAACTCTGTCTCTAGTAAAAATACTTTGGTATTTGATGATATTGTTGGTGTTATCCTAAGCGAGGAAATGCGAAGGAAAAGCACAGGTGAGACTCCAACATCATCAGGTAGTGTTTTGAATGTGGAGAATAGATGAAGATCAAAGGAAAGAGGAAATGACCCTAGGAAAGAGAAGTCACGAGGGAAATCAAAGAAAGGATGCTCTCAATCTAGAGGAAAGAAAGATTGTTGGTACTGCAGAAAGCCTGGTCATCTAAAGAAAGACTGTTGGTACTGCAGAAAGCCTGGTCATCTAAAGAAAGACTGTTGGTCTTGGAAAAACAAAGAAGGAGACAAAAATGAAAATGATAGTAAGGAAACTAATATTGCAAGTAATACTTTACAAGATGCTTTAATCTTATGTTTGGATAATGTTAATGATTCCTGGGTAATAGATTCTGGGGCTTCATTTCATGGTACACCCCATAGAAAATATTTTCTAGATTATGTTCAAGGTGATTTTGGACAGCTATATTTGGGTGATGATGAGCCCTGTCAAATTGTTGGAAAAGGAAAGATAAATATCAAGTTGCAGAATGGTAATGACTAGTTTCTATAGGAAGTAAGACATGTTCCTAACTTAAGAAGAAATTTAATTTCTCCAGGGCAACTAGGTAGTGAAGGTTGCATAGTTACCTTCTCAGACAGTATTTGGAAGGTCAGTAAAGGATCCTTAGTAGTAGCTAAAGGTGCGAAGGTAGGCACATTATATTTGTGTACTGGTAACACTTACTCTAGCTTAGCTGCTACAGATAAAGTTATTGTAGGGACAACAACAATAGATGTTGCAAGAACATATTTGATAATGTGGCACCATAGGCTTGGGCACATGAGTGAGAAAGGGATGAAAATCCTTCACTCCAAAAATCTATTTCTAGGACTAAAGAATATTGATTTAGAGTTATGTGAAAAACTGTGTTTATGGCAAACAGAAAAGAGTCAGATTTCTCAAGGTTGGGAAAGAGAAGAAGAGTGAGAAGTTAGAGCTTGTGCATTTAGATGTATTGGACCGACTCAGGTATCATCTCTTGGTGGCTCTTGTTATTATGTTATTTTTATTGATGACTCAACTAGAAAAACAAGGGTATATTTCCTAAAACAAAAATCAAATGTTTTTGAAACTTTTAAGAAATGGAAAGCTTTGGTTGAGAATGAGAGAGGAAAAAAGTTGAAGTGTCTCAGATCAAATAATGGAGGTGAGTATTGCAGCAAAGCATTTGATGATTACTGCTCCTTAAATGGGATTAGAAAGCAGAAGACAGTTCCAGGAACTCCACAGGAAAATGGTTTGTTAGAGAGAATGAATAGGACTATCATGGAATGTACGAGGAGCATGAGATTGCATGCTGGATTGCCCTTATATTTTTGGGCAGATGCTATACATACTACTGTCTATTTGATAAATAGAGGACCTTAAACCCCTTTGGGTGGTGGTATTCTAGAGGAGGCATGGATTGGTAAAAAAGTAAATTATTCTTTTCTGAAAAACCTTTGGTTGTGAAGCTTTTGTCCATGTTGATAAAGAAAACAGAACCAAGCTTGATGCTAAATCTAAAAAATGTACCTTCATTGGATATGGGATAGATGAATATGGCTATCGGTTATGGGATTTTGAAAATAAGAAAATAACTAGAAGTAGAGATGTTATATTCAATGAGAAGGTTATGTATAAAGAACAAATGCAGGAAAAGAAGCATGAATAGGACAAACAAGAATATGTGGTGTTGGATGAGATTCCTGAAAATGAAATGCCATAGGTACCTGATGCTCAACAACAATAGATTGTCCCACAAACTCCTACAAGTGTTAGACATTCTATGAGGACAAGTAGACCCCCTGAAATATTTTCTCTTTCTTTGTATTCTATTTTATTAACAAATTTTGGTGAACTAGAAGAATATGAAGAAGTAATGTAGGTAGATGCCAAACAACAGTGGGAGCTAGGCATGAAAGAGGAGATGGACTCCTTGATGAAAAATAAGACTTGGGACTTAGTCCCTTTACTTGCAGAAAAAAGAGCCTTGCCTAACAAATAGGTTTATCAGTTGAAGGAGGAGGAAGGAGGTTAGAAAAGATATAAGACCAAACTTGTGGTAAAAGGTTTTGCATAGAAAAAGGGTATAGATTATGATGAAATATTTTCTCCAGTTGTAAAAATGACTTCAATTAGAACTGTACTTAGTCTTGTGGCTGCAGATGGCTTACATCTTGAACAATTAAATGTGAAAACAACTTTTCTCCATGGAGATTTGGAGGAGGAAATTTACATGTTGCAACCACAGGGATATGAGGTCAAAGGTAAGGAGAAATTGGTGTGCAGGTTGAAGAAAAGTTTGTATGGCCTAAAGCAAGCACCCCGACAATGGTATTTAAAATTTGATAGGTTCATGGCTGAACACAGTTATCGTAGATGTCATTTTGATCATTGTGTATATTTTAAGAGATTGGATAATGGCAGTTATATTATCCTATTGCTTTATGTTGATGACATGCTTGTTGCTGGTTCTAACATGGAACACATAAATGATCTTAAACAAAAATTAGCTAGGTCATTTTCTATGAAGGATTTGGGTGTAGCTAAGAAAATTCTAGGTATGAGGATTACACGGGATAGGAAAAATAGAACCTTGAATTTGTCCCAAAGTGAATATATAAAGGTGTTGAAAAGATTTAACATGCAGGATGCAAAAGCAGTTAGTACACCTTTGGCTAGTCATTTCAAATTGACTACGGAGATGTGCCCAAAGGCACAGGAAGAACTAAGAAAATGTCTAACATCCTGTATTCATCAGCTGTTGGTAGTCTAATGTATGCAATGGTATGCACAAGGCCAGATATTGCACATGTAGTGGGAGTTGTGAGTAGGTTTATGAGTAGTCCAGGTATGGAACATTGGAATGCTATGAAATGGATCATTCAGTATTTGAAAGGAACCACTACGTAGGCATTATGTTTTAAAGGATCTAATGCTGCTCTGAGTGGATTTGTTGACTCTGATTTGGTAGGTGATATTGATTCACAAAGGAGCACTACAGGGTATGTTTTTACTATAGGGGGAACTGCAGTCAGTTGGATTTCTAGGCTGCTAAAGGTTGTTGCACTTTCAACCACTGAAGTTGAGTATGTTGCTGCTACAGAAGCCAGCAAGGAGATGATTTGGTTACAATGTTTTCTGGAGGAATTTGGTTAGACATAAGAGGATCACCCCTTGTATACTGATAGCTAGAGTGCCATTCATCTTGTGAAGAATTCTGCTTTTCATTCAAGGACAAAGCACATTCAGCTCAGGTACCACTTCATCCGGACTATTTTGGAGGAGGGTCAGTTATGGCTTGAGAATATTCACACAAGTGAGAATCCTGCCGATATGTTCATGAAGGCAATTCCACAGGAGAAGTTGATTTCTTCATCAGTTTCTGTTGGTTTTCTTGATTGATAATTGTGGAATTTATACCAGTCGAGTCCTAGTGTTTTAGCTAGCGGATGTTAAATGTACAGTGGTGTCATGTAGTATCAGTCTCCAAGTGGGAGATTGTTTGGTATGGAGCCTGATCATTCTCCAAGTGGGAGATTGTTGAAATGTGGTGACTGATCAACAAAGGATTGTACACTCAGCATGTATTGTTTTGATGAAAACCGACATTGTAATAAAACCCTAAAAAGGCCGACTTTGTTTTTGCCCTAAAAACGCATGTTATAAGCAGCTGGGATGCTTAAGGCATTGTAAGGTTGATGTACTATTTTTGCTGGATAATAAGAAAGATTGGATGACTGTGTATGGTGGACGTAACCCATTCTGGGTGAACCACGTTAAATCTTTGTGTTATTTGTGTCCTATTTTATTTCTTTATCTTTTGTATTTAAATCTGCATATAATTGTTAGTTCATATTTGCTTCAGATCTGCTTGAAACCCTAACATTTAGGACCTAACCACTGAATTTTAAAATTTTGAATCTTGAAAAAGAGAGAGAAATTGAAAATTTGAATTTTAGGCAAGAAGACAAATTTGAAAATTAAATGTAAATTCAAGTTTTTCACAAGTTCAAATTGATTTTTAAAAATTAGGGTTTTGACAAGTAACCACTTATTTTGTAAATTTGGTTTTCAATTTAAACAAGACAATGATGAAATTCAATTTGACAATCAATGCAATTTTTAGATCTAAAACAATAGATAGCAATTTTTACAAGACACAAGTTCAATTCCAATGTTTGAAAACTAGGGTTTTGATTGAATTAACCACTAAGGTTTATAAATTTGTAACAAAATTAAACTTGTAAATAAAAAATATGCAATGATTTGAAATGTCAAGCATGTAAGACGTCGAGTTAACCAAAATGTAATGTGGTGAAAAAGGGGGATGGAGAAGTCAAGAGGAAAGTTTTTCTCTCCTTAAGAGGAGTGAAAGTTTCAAAAAAGATTCTCTTCAACCTCTCACACAAATTACATTTAAAAGAGGGGGGAGAATTCACTAGATCCAATCTCAAGAGATTGAATACTAAGTGAATTGATAATGAATTTAGAAAGTGAAAGTAACCCCTCTTTTAGAATGCAATAGGTTGAATTATGCGATTTAAGACATTATGCGATTTAAGACTAAGTGTAAAAGTGACAAAGAAATAATTATAAGTTGAGATAGAGATGTAGGATGAAGTTGTGCACCTAGAATTAGCAGTAAAAGGCCAAGATGAAGCTCCTCTGGAAATTTGGGTGAAAGCTATTGGGACCGTGTTGAAAGTGCACATGGTCCTCCGAAAAATTTGCACACTGAAAAGGGTTTTTCTGCCTCTGAGAATAGAGTCTAAATCTGTAAATACAATTATGCACCTACAACTTACACACAAAAAAGAGATGAAATGTTGTTGGGATTAGGGGTTTTCCTTTAGGTCAAACCCCGGTTTTGGAACTAACTAAATGATGAGAATTACTTGCAATTAATGAAAGTAAATGACTGGAAAGGAATTCACCTCAAGGGAGGATGTAATTGAAATGTTGATAGACTTGTTTGAATGTAAAGAGAGATCTCCACTTCAATGGTTGAATCCTTGACTTGAATACAACACTTATCCTTGAAAGGAGACTTGAGATGCTCAATGTATGTTTGAATGGACACTTGAATGCTTGAATGCTTGATTTCACTTAGGATCACAATTTCCTCTTCATGTATCTCTCTTATGCAAATAGGAGAGAAGAATGCATCTTATATATTCATCAATTAGGAATAATTGACTGATTTTTCATTATAGGCCAACATAAGGAAACTTTTCCCACTTTCCAAATTGCAAAGTTCAATGCAAATTTTGAGTGGAGGGGGCTCAAAATAGGGAAAGGACAGGGGTACCACGCCCTTGTCCTGCCCTAATTTAGGATAGGAAGCAACAATAGGGAGTGTGGGATGTGAGGAAATGCAAGGGTAAAAGTACAAAGCTGTGTCACACTTTTATAAAGGAAATGGTCAATGTTGATTCAATTTTTTAAAGTAAATCAATAGAACTGAAATATATGTTTTGAATTTTGAAATGATGTAAACTAATAAAACTTATATTCTTTTGTCTATTTTATGTTTGTAATTTTAACAAAATTTTAAAACTTTGTTTGAATGTAGTTTTTGTATAAAGTAAACAGTATAATTTAGTTGTTGAAAAAATGCTGAAATTGAAGTTACATAAGCCACCACACTTTAATTAGTAAATTTTACTTTTTTTTCATCATTTTTTTTGTGTATATTGATAACTTGAAAATATAGTGCATGGATATATTTTTAACTATTTTTTATAAATATATATTTTTTAATAAATTTGAAAATTTGTATGTGCTGAAATATAACTCTTTCCAATTCCCACCAACTTTTTTCTTAATTATTTATCCAAATTAGAAAATAATTATATCATCTTGACATAGATTCCTTTCTCTACTGCATCATATTTTTTTTCAAATTTTTAAGTAAATTTTAGTATTTTTCCTTGACAAGATAATCAAACTTATATTTTAGTGCTGATGACCTACTTTCAATAAAAATAAAATATAAAATATAAAAAAACTAATTAAAATATAAAAAGATATATATTTTGGAAAATTCACTTATAGATCTATAAAAGGTTATTTTTACATTTAAAAATATATATATTTATAAGAGTAGGAGTTGTTTTTTTTTCGGCAAAAGTGGCAAGCCACTGATATATATATATATATATATATATATATATATATATATATTGATAAGAAAACTAATTCAAGTGCTCAATAGGGAAAGAATTAGGAAGAAAACCCTATATCCTTACTCAGATACAATGAAAAAGAGGAAAGGAGGCTATGAGAAGAAGCCCCCTGAATCCAGATAGATAGATAGGGTCTGCCTATAGAATGAGCCTCTTAGAGGCCAAAATTGGATTAACAGGTCGGGACAAGACCATAGGAAACCATAAAAATCTGACACCCACAACCGATTGCCATGGAGACTAAGAAGCGAAAATCTGGTTGTCGAAACACTGAAGAGCTGCCACGACTGGTTTTCGGTAATGTTGTACCGGTACTTTGATATCGGTCTATTGCCCTCATGACTGGTTCATAAAAAAGAAAATCCTCCAATACCGGTGCTAGCCGACAAGCTAAGAGGATGACTCCTCTACGGGTTCTAATATACCAGTGGAAATAAATGCAAGAGCCAACACCAGAAAGCAAGGTGCAGTCAAATTTTTTTGGGTCATACCGGATGCTATTAGATTTTCCAACCATGAAAAAGGAGCATATTCTGAGTAGAAAAAAACAAATCCAGAATAACTTTACTTGTCCAAGGTGGCATCTTCCTAGGTCTGAATTACAGGGGCATCGAAGGTGGGCAAACATGGGGTAGTCCATCCCATGGCTTCATCCTGCACCGGTACATTGAGGTTTGGAACCCTATTTGTAGCCCGTCCCCTTTCCATAGATTGTGAAATTGGCAAATAGGGGTCAACATTTTCTATTTCCAGGATCTCCATTAGAGCCCCAACTTTAATTTTGACTCTGTGCACAATGTAGTTGTCTAATTGTCTACCGAATTGATGCAGGCAGTTCTTCACATGGCACAAGTTTTGTCGTTTGAGGGCATGTTTTATTCAGTCATAGAGTACCATGTAAGCATGGCTAGATTGAATAAAGTGATGTGGAAAGAGGGCCCCAAGGAGAGCTGACCCCTACGATAGATTATATTTTTCTAGGGCTTCATGGAACGGGGCTGGAGCAAGCACATCTTGTCTTACCAACTTGAAGAACACTAATTCAAGTAGAGGAATAGATTGCAAGAGATCCAAAGCATTTGACAGAAAGGAACTAAGAAGTTGATAGGGATACATAATCCTTTTGGCTTGAGGGGATAACATCTCCTCACCAATGAAGTCTTTAATAGATTTTCTCAATTATGGATTGTGTAGAAGAAAAAGTCAGTTGAGGTCCCTGTCATTGATGTGTCCATGAAAAGCCACTGAAGGTTCTAAAATTTGAACTAAAACCTGGTCATTCCATGGCATATACTCCCAGTGTATTTGCCTGCATCCTCTGCAAGAGCCGTTCTCCATATTGTAGAGCACTAAGATACTTCAAAAATTTAAATCTTCGGAAATTTCCGCTGAGAGCTGTGTGTATAAGAGCAGGTTCATTCCATTTATAAACAAAAATTACCATCTCAAAGTGCAATAATTGATTAGACTTTAGGATCATGTTTACGATTATTGCATTAATTTTGTGACCGTAATATAGTCGAGGGGATGTGTGAGAGGCCTAAGTCTATTTTGCCCCATGTGAAGTGACATAATGAAAATCCTTGGGTACTTTGCACTAAAGTTCCATACATGCCATCTACACAATGCATTTAAAAGCATAAATGCAAGTGTCTTGTCAGCCTTCTTGTTCACAGGCACCGGTTAAATGCTTACATGTGATTATTTAATAGGAAGTAGCTTGTGATAAGAGTGTTGTACTTTCCTTTTGTACTAATTCAAGCAATTTGTGAAAAGAAGACAGTTTAGTAGGAATTGCGACCGACTCCACTAAAATGCCATCGCAACCCATATTTGCTAACATGTCAACAACAGAGTTGCCCTCTCTTAGTGTGTGACTGACAATGTAGTTCGAGAAAGTGTCAAGAAGATCCAAGGTGTTCTTCAAAACATTATATAGCTGCTAGGTCTTAGATCTTTTCGAGGTAATTGAGTTGATAATAACTAATGAATCACCTTCTATGTGTATATTGGAGAAGCCACACTTCCTTGCTAACACCAGAATGACTAGTAAGGCATTTGCCTCTGCCAAGTTATTCGTACCCAGAGGGATGGGTAAAGCTTGGAAAGCACACATTTTGCCAAATTGATCTCGAATGCAAACTCCAATTCCCGACTTCCCTAGGTTTCCACAGGAAAAGCCGTCGAAGTTGATCTTAAAGAAATTAGGTGCTGGGGGTACCCATTTTATGGATGACCTATCTCTCACATGAATTGAGGACCAGTTTGGGGGAATCCCTATTGGAAAAATAATACCATGCCATAATTTTGCAATTGCCTTATCCCACCAGGTAAATGACTAGATGTCCTTGGAATTAGTGAGAGAAGAATTTATGATTTCTGCAATCAAATTTTCCAATTTGATCAAAACTTGATCCAAAGAAGAGGATGATTTTCTGAAGATTCTTTTAATCCTCTCCCACCAAATGGCCCAAATAATGTGAGCAGGAGCACATTTCCAAATACTTGAGAAGGTTGATGTAGAAAATAAAAGAGGCCAAGAGTTAAACATATCCCACAGTGATTTTGGAAAGGGCAACATAACTTGTAGTTTATTCATGATGAAGAACCAACATTGGGAGGCAAAGGAGTAGTGTAGAAATAAATGATCAACTGATTTTTCCTCTAAGCCACAAAATACACAATTAAAAGCTTGTGTAATGCCTAGTTTTACTAATCTCTCTGTTGTTAGGATTCTTTTGTTCAACTTTAGCCACACAAAAAAACCTTCTTTTGGTAAAACAATGTCATTCCAATAGAAAGAGTATGCCCAACTACTTACCTTACTGCTGCAACCCTGTTGTAGGGCATTGTAACCTTCTTTAATTGAATATTGCCTTGATTTTGAAGCTGCCCAAAATAACACATCATCTCTGTTAGACATGATAATTGTCCTATTCAATAAAATATTGGCCAATGAGGAAGATTGTTGGATGGATATCGGGAGAAGAGTGGGATCTTTCCAGATTATTTTCCCTGAAAAATATTTCTAGAGAAGACACATAGTCACTGAATTTTGTACCCCAATGAGCTATAGCTATATTCATAATGTCTTCCATGTTATCCAATTGAGCAATAGGAGGATTCCCACACCATGAGTTTGTCCAAAATTTAGCACTGAGACCATTATTGATTTCCCATGAAACATACTTAGATATTAGATTCCTTGCACCCATCATAAAATTCCAAATAGCAGACCCCTTTGGAGGGTCTAAAATTGTCAACACTCTTGATGGTTGAGTGTTGTCCAAATATTTATCTTGCATAATTTGGCGCCATTTGGAGACAGGGTTAGTGTACATTTTCTAAATCAGTTTCCCTCCAAAGGCCTTGTTGTGATGCTTCAAATTGTGAAGTCCCACTCCCCCTTGGGATTTTTGGAATGACATATTTTCCAGAGAGGTTAAGGGAATTTTCCTTTCATTTATCATATTACTATTCCATAGAAAATCTCTAACGAGTTTTTGCAATTGTTGGATGATGGATGAGGGAGCATTGATGATAGACATATAATAGTTTGGTATTGCTGTTAGCACTAACTTGATAAGAAGAATTCTACCTGATAATGAAAGCCACCTTACTTTCCAAGCTAAGATTTGCACCTAGATTCTACCAATGACAACAGACCATTAAGACGGTTTGTTTGATCCCATAAAAAAGGGGATGCCAAGGTAGGAAGATGGTAATTGGTCCATTTAGAAGCCCAAAGTCTTGCATATTCTTAGTGACAAGATTGAAGGTGTGTTGAAAATCAAAATCTTAGACTTGGAAGCATTAATTTTCTGACCCGAAGTAGAAGAATAGATATCCAGTGTTTTCTTGATGAGCTTGGCTTCTTTTAGAGAAGACTTACCAAATAACAATGTATCATCAGCAAAAAGAAAGTGAGTTACTATTATTGAAGTACTTGGAAGAGTGACACCAAGACAAAGCCCTTTTCAAGATTGAAAATTGATGTATTTTCTCAAGGAATCTACCATGAGAATGAAGAGAAAAGGTGACAAAGGGTCGCCTTGTCTTATTCCCTGTGTACCTTGAAAAAACTTTGAGGGATGACCATTTATTAGAATAGAAAAATGCATGCCTCAGATGCAATTTTTGATCCATTTACACCATTTGTTTAAGAAGCCTAATTTTGATAATACTTTAAAAAGAAAATCCCACTTAACCCGGTCGTATGCCTTCATCATATCAAGTTTGATAACAAAATTTACTTGTTGGCTTTCATGGACAAAGTGTAAAACCTCATGTGCTACTAGGGCTCCTTCCATAGTCCCCCTACCAGGGACAAAACCCCCTTGTTCTTGCGAGATGATCTTATGTATAAGGTAGTGCATTTTAAGGTAAATGGTCTTAGTTACAATCTTATATATTGTGTTACAAAGATAAATAGGTCTGAACTCTGTGAATGATGATGGGGAAGGGGTTTTTGGGATGAGAACAATATTTGTTGCATTAAAACTTTTTAGCATTTTCCCCCTTTTCCTGGATTCTTCCATTACCTCTAAGAGGTAAAAACCAATCACATCCCAATACTTTTGAAAAAATAGGGTGGTGAACCCATCTGGACCTGGGGCTTTATCTGGGGAAAGGGAAAATACCACTTTGTGGACTTACTCCATAGTGAAGGGGGCCAGTAGGGCTCTGTTATCCTGGTCAAAGATCAGAGGTGGGATAGATTGCAGTAGAAGCTCAACATTATCCTTCCAAAAGGGATCTAAATTAGAAGGTGGGGGGGCTAGAAGATTCTTAAAAAAATTTACTCCTTGTTCTTGAATGTCTGCTAAATTTTTAATCAATGCCCCTGAGTCCTCATGCTTGATTGAGAATATAACATTATATTTTTTTCTTTGTTTTATGGAAGCATGAAAGAATTTTGTGTTCTTATCTCCCTGCTTCAGCCAGAGCTCTCTTGATTTTTGTCTCCAATATTCTTCTTCTCTCTTATAGACTTCTTCCCACTCACTTTGAAGACCCTTCTGTGTAGAGTGCAGGAGCTAATCCAACCCCTTGGAAATTATGTTTTGGTTAATTTCTTCTAGTTGTTGAGAACTGATTTTTTTTTTAGCAAAAACATTCTTAAATATCTTTCTATTCCATTCCTTAGCCTGGACCTTAATAAATTGAAGTTTCTTAAAAAATTGGAACATCTTTGTTCCACTACATGCAGGGGTAGATACCCACCATTGTCTTAATAAAACCTGAAAATGTGGATGTTTTGTTTTTGCCATTCAAGGACAATTTGGACTAGGAAGTGATCTGATTTAGAAATAGGGAGAATGTCTGAATAATAGCTGACCTGATTAAGGTGCCATTCCAAGGGAATGAAAAACTTGTCGAGTCTCTCTGCAATCTAAAGGAAGCCCGATCTCCTATTAGTCCAAGTGAAGAGACCATTATTTGGGATCACATCCAATAAGTTGTTTTCTATGGTGAAATTTAGAAAATCTTGCATAGATTGTGGGGGTGGGCAGATTCCTCCTTGTTTCTCCTTATGAGACAAGATTGCATTAAATTCTCCTCCAATGATGAAATTTTGTGCTTCTTCTTGTTGGAGTAACAAAGTCAATTTGTCCCATAGGTCTTTCTTTTCCCGAGTGGGGATGGGGCCATAAATATTGAATATCGTAAAGGTCATGTCATAGCATATTGCTTTCAACATTTGCTAGTTATGATCTTGTTCTAATAAGTGAACTTGAACTTTTTTAGGATTCCATAATGTAAGGAATCCTCCCAAGGCCCCAACACCTTGCATATGGGCCGATCCAAATTGTGTCCATTTAGCCACTGGTTTGTGATACATTTCCTGTGATAGCTTCATTTCTTGGAGTAAAAAAAAGTCAACCTTTGAAGAATCAAGGCTGACATTCCAAGAAATCATTTTCATTGTGAAAAGGGAGTGTCTTTTGCACTCCTTGTAATTCTTTTTGATACTTTAAATTTTTCGTCTAGAGTACTCTGCACACCTGCCTCTATTTCTTCTTGAATCTTCATAGAGTTTGCTTTTCTCTCTTTTTGGGGTTGTAAAGCCATCTAATTTCAAACTGGGGCTCTGCTCAACTGATAAGGATTGTGCGTAGTCAAAAATAATTTTTTTTGTCTCACCATCTTGTGAAGGGGTTTCCATTTCTTCTTGCCTGATTTCCAAGGGGAGTTCCCCTTTATTTGAGATGTCAGTAGTTGAACAACAACACCTTGTTTTTTTTTAGGGACACATTACATTTGTCATACTAACACCTTCCTCCTCTAAAATTTCCTCAATCATAGTGGCAGCTAAAGTGGATAGGATATCGTTTGCTACTTCCTGGATATGACCCTCCTTATTTGAGACAGCTATGCCTGAAACTGATAAATTCTACATTAAATTACGGATATCAATCAAGGATTCATTGAAAATTAGGTCCCAAACTATAGTTTCTCTGTCATCAGATGTTTTGTCACATAATTGGAGAAATGGTGTGGGCATGGAGGTAGATTTATAGCTATAAAGAATCCAGCTATACATGATAAAAAATGGGTCAACTGATTAATCCACTGAACGTAGGATGGTTCAAAATTTAAGGCATCCTGAGGTTTAGAGGGATCATTACATAATTGTACAAGATTAGAAGACAAAAGTACCTCATGCTGATGGGTAGTACACAGAAGAGGGTCTAAGCAGTGATTTTTACAGGCTAAAAGCTCTGAGTGCTCATGACCACTACAGGAATTCATGAAATGGCCTAATTATTGTTGATATTTGCAGATAACCTCTACATTATCCAATACAATGTCTTGATGCCACAAACCCCATTTTGATGAGATGGTTAAGTGCTTTGGTAGGGTCTTATTTGAGGCAATAAGGAAGACCCTAACATATATCTAGATTGTTTCAAAGGGTATAAGATCATGAGCGACAAAGATGCCTAGTTGATTAGCCATGGTCTCCACAATATTTGGGTCTCTATATTCCAAAGACAAATTTGGAAAAGAGATCTAGTGAGGATAAAATCTAGAAAGATTAGCATCTAGTTTAAAATTTGGAATCCAGGATAAGGTAAAAAGACCAACCCCTTGACAAAACAAGCCTTTGTTTTTATGAACTGCATCTCTATCTTCTGATGAAGAAAACCGAGCTATAAAAAAATTTGAGTGGTTGTCGATGAATAAAATATCACGAAGAGCCAAGAAGTGGTTGTTTTCCTATGAACGCAGAGTTTGAAGAGGGATTGGCGAATTAAACGTACCGATGAGAGCCGATTTCTGGAGAAAAGAGACCGAATGAGACATCGAGTTTTTTTATTTTTTATTTTTTATTTTTTTGGGGCAATTAGACCCAAAGTGGGATAAAATT
Source organism: Cryptomeria japonica (assembly GCF_030272615.1). Taxonomy (NCBI): domain Eukaryota; kingdom Viridiplantae; phylum Streptophyta; class Pinopsida; order Cupressales; family Cupressaceae; genus Cryptomeria; species Cryptomeria japonica. Next base: position 139,277,564 of record NC_081405.1, on the reverse strand, counting down.
TACATTTAGTAGACACTTCCAATTGGAAAAGTTGTGGTCCATATACAATTTATCTATAGTGAATCTATATAGACCATATATTTGACTAAAATTAATTTTTAGTTAGAATTACTTAAATTCACTTGTGCTAATAAGTTAGCTTGAAACATGACATAGTTTTTTCCTTTTACCCGCAAGATTTGGGAAATGTGAGCATGTCTTGGGTCTCCAATTAGGCTTAGGGATTCGTTTCTCCAATGTGAAGACCCAAATATGGTTGAAAATTGCAAGTTCGCAATTTTATGATGCTAGACCGATCTAAGCCTACACTCGGTTACATGTTATATTGCATATTATGCAAGCCAACTTGATGAATGTTTTATTTTATGGTTGCAGATATATAAGACTAGTGTAGAAGATCTTTTTGGATGATGTAATGAGAGAGTTGTGATTGAGAAACCATTTTGGCACAATTTCACGTGTGCATTCTAGATTCGGTATCCAATTGAGAAACATAACAGACCAGAGTAGCAGAGGTGGTACAGTTAGACTTTATACACTTAATCAAAACTCATCTAGGCATTGTTTGATGCTATTTTTGAGTTCAATAACTATATTTATCATTGTAATTGATGTATAACTCAGTGAGACCTTCATATTGTAATTGAACCTTTGGTTCTAGGTAGTGTGCCTGAATGCAAGTATATTCCTCTCATGTAATATTTATTTACTCTTGATCACAGTATTTGAATATTTTGGGTTCTAATACCACTGTGGTTTTTTCCTTTCTGGGTTTCCACATAAAAATCCTGATGTTATGATTCTATGGTTGATCATCTTGTGTTTCTGCATTTTACTTTCCTGCATTTGCTTCTAGTTGTCTGATAAGAAGTTTGAAAGTTTATTTAGTGGTAAAATATTGATTCACCCCCCACTCAATGTTCCTTGGTTCCAATAATTGGTATCGGAGCTTAGTTCCTCTGAGGAATCCTAACCGCTTGAAGAAGGTCCAGGAGATTGAATTAATGGATTCTGGTTTGTAGAGACAACTTTGTGTGGCACTTAAGGATCTTGATGCAACAAGAAATGAAATAAATTCCTTAAATAGAAACCTAAATGTAGCTGAAGACTTCATTAATGATTTCAAAGATCAAGTGAACACTTTAAGAGATAAGAGGAAAGAGCTGATGGATAAGTTGAAGGAGAAAGAAGAACAAACCATGGATGACCAGGACAAAGCTGTTGAATGTGATAAACTTGCTAGAGAAAATTTTGTATTGAAGAATGATATGCAATCCATTATGATGAAGCTCAATAAGGATATTGAAGACCTGAAGAAGAATTAAGAAAGCTTGACTCATTCATTGAAGGATAGATCAAATGAATGCTTCATGATAACTTATGAGAATGATTAGTTGAAGCTTGATTTGACACAATCAAGGAATAATGGTCAAGAACTTGAGAGACATATTACTACTCTAAGAGATGAACTTGCTACTGCAAATAAATACAAAGAAAAATTCAATGCTATCTTAACAAGGCTTGATGAGATGTTGGAAAGTCAGGGACATGGAAAAGACATTCGAGGACTTGGATTTGAGAAAGGTGAATCCTCCGAAGCTGGACAAAGCAATACAAATCTTATTCATAAGAAGAGAAAGAATCCTCTTGTAAGACAACGTAACACCCATAAATTCAATGGTAGATGTTTGACTTGTAATAAATTTGGTCATATGGAAAAAAAATGCAGAAGTAGGATGAATAATGGAATGAAAAATATTAACAATGGTCCTACCTTTACCAGTCAGTGTTTCATATGCAATAATTTTAGTCATGAGTCAAACATGTGCAGAGCCGTAATGAACTATTTTTTAGAACAAGAGATGTTATGCCTATAGAATGTTTGGACATATCTCTAACCAATGTAGGATGAGACCAAATCAGATGAATTTCAAATCTATGCAAAAATTTGTTGATTGTTGAGCATGCAACAAAACCAACCACATTGCAAAGTTTTGTAGAAGCAAGAATAATGATGTGGTAAACAAAGGCAAATCAGATGAGAAAGGAAAAGAAAAGGTAGAAGAGATCAAAAACAAGAATGAGAAGATGTGGGTTAGAAAATATGAATCCAAGACAAACAGTGGATCTGCACCTGAATTCAGTGCAGGATCTTCATTTGGAAGTAAGGTTTTTGGCCTTAGGAGGTGGCATCTTCATGCAGAATCTTGCAAGACCCCTTAGAGAGATTTGTGATCAATCGAGGTTGATTGTATATTCTTGGAGATGATTATCAAAAATTCTTCATGTTGATCTTAACATCTGGTTGATTGGAGTATGTTGAACATGACATCTAGTTGAACTTTACAGTGACATTTATTTCAACTTAAAGTTAGGGTTTGCAAAGTTAAAAGGGTCAAAATATGAATCATTTCTCACATTATGAATGAAGAGTCAAAGATGTAAAGTAAGGTGAACCAGATTTCAAGGCAATCAGAAAGCATGAGGTGATCCAACAAGGAATTCTTGTGCATCTAGAAGAAGAAAAAGGTATTTATCAAAGCATTTGAACCCTAAATTTCTTGAAATGGCATCTTCTTCTCTTGATATACCCTTGGCAATAGAAGTTTCTAAGAGAGTAAGACCACAATTCAAGAGACACCCATTTAAATCTATTGAGGATGATCCCAATGGTGCTTTTTCATCTATTCCTTATGGATTTTTGCATGTTGATGATGTGAGGGCATATATTAATTGTTCAATTAAGGAAACCAGAAATAAAGACATCCCAACCCTGTATACTAACCACATAATGGATAAGGTTGGAAATCGCAAACTAGAATATGTTCAGTTGCAGCGGAAGGGTTTTACGTAGTTTGTTCACTTCCCAATGTTCAATGAGGATGAATGGGTAAGATACATTTTGAGCCGCATCCACAAAAAATTCATATGGCTAGACAAAACTTACAAGATAAGCAAACATTCCATCCATGCAGTCACTTTCCTGAATCAAACTGGCACTAAAAAACTTAATTTGAGGAAGGTAACAAACCCTACTGTTAAAAAGCTAACCAATGCTCAATTTGATAATAGATGAATGAAAACTGATAATATCTTGGAGAATGATGTGAGATTTGCATCAATGATCATTGGCTATAAAGTTTACCAGTCTAGTAGATTGAATTCGATCTTCAATACTGTGATTTATGCAACCTATCATATGGTAAAATAAGATATGTAGTATGATTTGTGTTTAGTTCTTCTTGAAGAGATCCTGATCAATTTGAAGAAGATAAAAAATGACACGAAGAATATTTTCAAATTCGGTACTCTGATTATTTGTCTTGTACTGTACTTCATGAATGAGATCCTTGGGATAGGAAGATTCCAATGGCTTATGACTTACCGGTGGCCTCTTAGATAAAACAAGGTCTTTAGAGATTGGGAAATAGAGAAATTCAGACAACTTCCCTATGGAGTTTCCTTAAAATCTTCCAAGGCAGAATGAAGAATAGAGTAAGGATCCCTAAGGAGGTAGTAGACAAATATGCAGACTCTATTTGTTTCATGGTGGATAAAGACTGGTGTCATATGGAGGTGATAGAGCCTAGGACAATGTGGATAATGTCAATGGGTTATGAGGTAGATGCTCAAAACCTTTTGAGCAAACCGGTTGACCCTTCAAAAGAAAAATCTGGCACATTCAATGAAAAGGATTTGGAGTTGCACAAAAAATTCACATAGCTAGAAAGGAAGAGAAAAGTAATAAAGATGGTAGAGGCAGTAGTAGAGTAGATGGGTTTAACCAAATAAGCTATCAAGAAGGCTAAGGATAAATTTCAAATGGAATCTAAGAAGTCTAAGACAGAGCCGGTTCCCTCCTAGGTAAAGCCTAAGGAGACTAAGTCTTCCTCTACTTCGGTGAGTCATCTACAACACAAATCTCATCCAGGAAAGGAGTGTTTAAGTAGAAGGAGAAACCAAAGAGAACTTATGTAGCTATATCCCATGTTTCTTCTAAGACAAAGTTAGATGAGGAAGTAGAGAAAACAAAGAAGAAAGGTGAATTTGTCAAAGTAATCAGGAAACCTCACCCCGGTGGTGAGAAAATCAAGAAGACTAAACCAAAACCCTCTCTAACTGACAACCCTAAAAGAGGAAGAAGGGTAAAGAAAGAACTTGATAAGGACCTTGAATCCAACAAGGTGGAAGGTAAATACACTATCATTCCTCCATTAATTGCAAAAGAGCTAACCGATGAAATAGTCAAGGATGGAAATCTTAAGAATATCAATGTATACTATGATAGTTTTGATAAGAATGGATAGAGAAAAGTTGAGGACTCTATTGTATTGCATCTACATAACTTCAACAAGTCTTTAATTGAATTAAAACATAGTATTTTGAAAGATTTGTGTAATATTCTTGATGCTTGGAGACTAACTGCAAGAAGATTAGACAAAGAAATGAAAGAGCAAGAATTGATAAACATTAGTGCTTTCATATCCCAAGAAGAGGTTGATAGACTTATGGAGTTGGCCAATAGGAAAGAATTTAGAAGCAAAAACAAAGTAAACATGCTTATGGTTGGTAAGGTAGAGGAAGTAAGAAAAGAAACAAAAGATATATGGAAAAGGTTCCTAAAGGAAAATCAATTGCAAATCAATCCTAAGTATGACAATGAATCTCAGAAGGATGATACCTTTCATTCAGTAGACCAAACGTACTCAACCCTTGATGCTACAGACAACCAAAATCCTCTAGTTGATCATCTGAAGATAGTAGAAATGAAAGGTGAAGTGGCCCAAGAGATATCTAAAGTTGATACTGCACCAAGTGGTGACATCGGTGCATAGGGTGAAGAAAAGGAAAAGGATAAAGAAGGAAAGGTTGAAGGGAGAGAAGAGGTAGATAAGTACAAAGTACATGATGAGGTATAGGAGAAGGGAGAGAAGAAAACCAAAAATGTCTCAGTAGTCACAACAATTAACACTCTTAAGGACAAAGGGAAAAGAATTTGCCCATAGATTCCATTAATTTTGATAAGCCTATTGACATTGGGTAGATGTCCCCAGCATAAAGGCTAAAGGTAGTTGTAACAGTGTAGACTCAAACTAGTTAGGAATTAGTCAAATCAGAGATTGAGGACAAGAAGTTAATTGAGATGTCTCTAGATATTTTGAAGAAGGTGGTACCAAAAGGACAACTAGATCCAAACTCCAATCCCTCCAGTAATCTCTCACAGTTGATCAACAACATTAGTATTATTGGCATTGCATGAAGATTGCATTGATGAAGTATGGTGTAGTCATTGATGTTGGTAGTAACCGATAATGGAGTTGTATTACAACCGGTAGTGATGCAACAATGCAACCAGTAGTAGAGCAGTGATGGAAACCAGTATTGGTATTTCAAGAAGAGTGATCAACTGGTAATCCTAATCAGTTGATATGCAAAACCCTAACCGATGGAGCTTGGTTAATCGATTATGATGATCTAAAACTGAATGATGATTGGGGATGGAGATGCCATGTATGCCTGATGCATGTGATGGGGTTAAAAGTGGTTTTGGCATGTGAAGATAACCGTTTATCTTGGGAATGAGAAAATATATAGCACGAAGTATAAAATGCATGATGAGCTACAAGATCTAATATGCGATGATCCAAGAGTGGTTCAAGTTGTTTAGAACAATGTGTAGTTGATTGCTATGTAATCCAACAGTTATGATTGAATCGACATGTTTGTAATCTATATGATATTTTGTAGGTTTTGTGTTGTGTCACCGACCTATTGTATTTGTATTTAAGGCCGATGAATTATTTGTAATTGTGTTGGCAATTTGGTTAAGTGTGGTAGTGAGATTGTTGTCGAACCAAAAGGAGTGTCTGTAGAATGTTTTGAAGGCAGATAGGAGCATAAAAGGATCTGATTATGCAGAGCAGTGCTATTACTAGATTAGCAAAGACCATGTTGTTCTCTAACCATTACAATAGTTAAATCCCTTAACCAAGTAACCTTTAACAGGCTTCGTGTTGTCTAAATCCTCTAACTAGGTGATCCATTAGCTTGGATTTGAAATCCTCTATCGAGATTACTCCTAACAGGTTATTGCCTTTAATAGGGTATTGTATTCAATCCCTTAACTGGGTGGTCCTCTTAATGGGACATTATTGTATAAGCTTCTAACAAGGCTTGGATCCTAATAGGGTGAACTTTAGAAGAGTTCAAAATACTTGTGGGTATTCAACCCCACTCTAGTTCTTGCCATTTGGGTTTACACATGAAAAATCATTGTGTTAAGTGGTGAATTATTTTGTGGATATGTTTTGATATGGTTGATATTATTAACTGGTAAAGCCACTTAGATATGTTTAGATGACCGAAAGTGATTTGAAATGAGCTATTACTGATGTTAGTAAAGTGTTTTAATTTTTTACTTAAATGGTATGTGAGTTTTAGATCTATTGCATTGTATCATTGATGTTTTGGTCAACCCGTAAAGTTTAACAGTGCAATTGTAGTTTTGAATACAGTGTCTAAACCAGTTTAGTTTAACAAGTTGTTTCTGAGTTGGGATTAAGTTTGGTGAAACTTTATTTATTTTTCTATGTACTCATTCAGCCCCCCCTCTCTCAGTAGTTAACTGGATCGTTATTGTTTCATCATATTATCAATTGGTATCATAGTATTTTAGGACCTCTTGTGTTTAAGCCTAATAGCTTGAGGAAAAGATCTAGGAGAACATGATGAAGAAAGAAGGTCCAAAGTTAAATAGGGAAAACTATAGAATCTAGAGTGATAGGATGAAGATATACATCAAGAGCTTAGGGAGTCAATATTGGGAACATGTTTTTACTAAATATAACTTGCCTAGTGGGATTTTGTCAGATAATCAAAAGAAGGAGCAACAGGAGAACAATCAAGTATTGGATGCCATTATCAGTTCCTTGTCTGATTTAGAGTATGTTGATGTTCATGGATTGGAAACTTCCTATGAAGTATGGAAGAAACTAGAAGATATTTATAGCGGTGATGAGCATGTTAATATTGCCAAAGAAGGGAGTCTGAGAGGTAAATTTGATGATATACGGATGGATGAAGGAGAAAACATTCAATAGTATGGATAGAGGATCAAGGAGATAGTCAGAGAGATCAAAAGTGTTGAAGGTATAGTGGAGGATACCATAGTGGTTAGAAAGGTGTTGAAAACCCTTCTACCGGTCTACGCTATCTGAGTTGCAGCCATTCAGGAACTCAAGTCTATTGATAAAACAAAGGTAATTCTTGATTCCATCATTGGTAAATTAACTGAATTTAAATTAAATGGTTTTTATGGAAGTGTTCAAAGATCGAAATCTGTATTTAGATCCTCAATTTGAAACCCATAGGTAAGGAAAACCATAGAAGTGAGCTACTGTCATGAGTCTAGATCCAGCAGAGAGGTTGATGATGAAGACAACCTGATTGAGCTTGAAGCATTGTTGGCCAAGCGGTTACCCTGAGGTACTAGTAAGTACAGAGGTAAATTACCTTTGAAGTGTTTTGCATGTAACTGTATTGGACATATTGCCGCTAAGTATCCTAATGGAGATGATGAGCAAAAACATGAGAAGTATAAGAAGTATAAAGGCAAAGGTAAAAGAGACTATCTCATTGCAGTGGATGGAGGAATTATAGATGAGGAATCTGAAGAAGATACAAATGAGGACATTGTCTTTGTTGGTATTAAAGAAATGACACCAGATCAAAAGGCATTAGTCTCTCACATGGATAGTTCCGATGATTGGATTATAGATAGTGGTTAATCACACCACATGATCAGTGACTAGAGTAAGGTTCTTACTTTGAGAGAGTTTAATGGAGGTGTTGTGAGATTTGGGAATGACTCACCCTACATGGTGAAAGGAAAAGGATCCATCTCTTTGAATGGAAAAAGTAGTGCAAATGATGTCTACTAGGTTGAAGGACTGAAACACAATCTTTCAAGTGTTACTCAACTCAATGACAAAGGTTACCCACTCGAATTTAAGAATGGAGTCTGCATGATTTATGGAAGCAAAGGTGAACTAATTGCAACTGGAAAACAATCTAGAGGTAACTTGTTTCATTTAAGTTCTAAAGTAAACAATTGTTTAATTGCAAAAGTAGAAGATAGTTGGCTTTGGAATTGGAGATTATGTCATATAAATTTTGATTACATTGTAAAAGTTAGTAAATCCAAATTAGTAAGAGGTTTGCCACAGTTGGAAAAATTGGTGAATGATTTGTGTAAGAAATGTCAATTAGGGAAGATGACATCCTCAACATTCAAGAGCAAATCTTTCTTAGCAAAACATTTGCTAGATCTGGTTCATACTGACCTTTGTGGACCAATGATGAATAGGAGTATTCAAGGTGATTGGTATTTCATGATTTTTACTGATGATTGCTCAAGGATGATGTGGGTCACATTCTTGAAAGACAAGATAGAATCTTTTAGTAAGTTTAAGCTATTCAGAGCCTTAGTTGAGAATGAGAGTGGAAAGAAGATAAAGTGCTTAAGAACTAATCAAGGTGGTGAATTTACTTCAGAGGAATTCACTAGTTACTGTGAAGACAATGGAATTAAGAGACAACTTTCTACACCTAGGACACCACAGCAGAATGGTATTGTAGAAAGGAACAACTGGTTAGTTGTTGAAGCTGCTAGGACTATGCTAACACAAGGAGGTGTAGCTAAAATATTCTGGAGAGAAGTTGTCAGTACAGTCATTTTTAAAATGAACTAGATATTGGTTAAAAGAGGTAAGGATAAAACTCCCTATGAAAACTGGTATGGTATATCAACTAATGTCAGTTACTTTAAGATTTTTGGTAGCAGATGTTTTATCAAGAGAGGTGATTATGTTGGTAAGTTTGATGCCAAGTTTGATGAAGGCATATTTATTGGTTACTCCACCAAGAGAAAAGCTTACAAGTGTTACAACAACCAGACCAAGAAGATAATTGAAAGTCTAAATGTTTGAGTTGATGAGTTTCCTGAGAAATCGGGAGAAACTAGTGAGGAGGAGGAAGAATAACCTTACACACTATTTTTGGAAATGGAACCGGTGAAGCCAGAAGTTGGTGAATAGAACACAGAAGCCCCAGTTCAACTAGAATAGAGAGGTCTAACAGAGGAAGAAGAAAGTGAAGAAGAAGAAGAACCTAGAAATCAAGATCATGCCATTCCAAGGTATGTTAGACTCAATCATAGCCCCGATCAGATTATTGGAGACATGAATGCAGGTGTCCTAACAAGAACAAGGCTTGGAGAGAACTCTTTCATGATTTCCACCATTGAGACTAGAACTGCAAAGGAAGAAGAACTTGACTAGATAGAGAAGAACAATACTTGGTCATTGGTACCTAGACCGACAAACAAGAATGTAATAGGTACAAAATGGTTATTCAGGAATAAACTAAATGAAGATGGAGTAGTAATCACAAATAAAGCTAGACTGGTATGCAAAGGATATGCACAAGAAGAAGGTGAAGACTATGGTGAGACATTCGCACCAGTTGCAAGATTGGATGGAGTAAGGACTCTACTTGAATTTGCAACATACAAAGGATTCAAAGTATACCAAATGGATGTGAAGTCAACAATCATATATGGAATATTGGAAGATGAAGCCTACATTGAACAACCAGATGGTTATGCTTTAACTATAGAAAAAGACATGATGTGCAAATTAGATGGCATTATATGGGCTGAAGCAAGCACCTAGAGCATGGTATGAAAGATTGCACTCTCACTTTTTGAAGATAGGTTTTTAGAGAATGAGTGAAGACAATAACATATATCTCAAGTCAAAAGGAAACAAGATGCTGGTAAGTGAGGTATTTGTTGATGATATCATTTTTTGAGGAAATGATGATATGTGTCATGATTTTGCTAATGAGATGAAGAATGAGTTTGATATGTCACTAGTAGGTGAGATAAAAAATTCCATAGGTCTGCAAATCCAATAGATGAAGGATGGTATTTTAATCACACAGTCCAAATATGTGAACGAAGTATTGAAGACTTTTAGAATGGGAGACTGTAAACTAGTTATAACACCAATTGTTATAGGCTATAAGCTATCCAAGGAGGATGTTTCTGCATCAGTGGATGATAAGGAGTATAGGTCAATGATAAGTAAACTACATTATATTGTCCACAGTAGACCGAACATTGCTTATGCAGTAGGATTGGTTACCAAATTTTAGAAAATCCCAAAGGAGACACACATGGTAGCGAGCAAAACAATTTTTAGGTATTTGAAAGGCACAATTGATTAGGAATTATGGTATCCATATGTAGGAAACTTTAATTTAAAAGTCTATATAGATGAAGATTGGGCATACATTGTTGATGACATGAAGAGTACAATTTTAGGAGCATTGTTTCTTGGAGGAAGACTAGTGTCTTGGAGCATCAAGAAACAAAGTTGTATCTCACAATCAACTGTAGAAGTTGAATATGTTGTAGCATATATGAATTGTACCCAAGCAATCTAGATGAAACATATTTTGGAAGGTTTCAAGTTGAAAATTTAAGAACCAGTAAGGATTTTCCATGGTAACACTAGTGCAATAAAAATGTTGGTTTTGCATGAAGATTTAATTGATGAAGTATAGTATTGTCAGTGATGGTCCAATAGAAACCGGTAATGAAGATGCATTATAACCAGTAGTGATGTAGTAAACCAATTGGTAGAGAACCGGTGTTGAAAACCGGTATTACTATTGAAGCAAAGATCAACTGGTAACCCTAACCTGTTGATAAGAGCCCTAATCAGTGGAGCTTGGAGAGTCGGTAGTAATGTTTTATGATCGAATGATGAGTGGAGATGATTATGCCACATATGCATGATGCACGTGATGAGTTTCGAAGCAGTTTTGGCAAATACAGATAATTTTTTTATCTTGGGAATGAACAAATGCATAGCATGAAGTGAATAACACATGATGAGTTACATAATCCAATGTGTGGTGATCCAGGAGCAGTCGAAGTTATCTTGAACAATGTGCAGTTGATTGCTATGTAATCCAATGGTCATGTTTGAACCGATATGTTTGTAATCTCTATGAGATCTTAGGTTTTGTGATGTGTTACCGACCTATTGTATTTATTTTTAAGTTTGATGAGTTGTTTGTAAATTGTGTTGGCAAATTTGGCTTAGTGTGAGTTGTTGTTGACAAACTAGAAGGAGTATCTGTAGAATGTTGTGAAGGCAGATAGGAGCATAAAAGGATCTGATTAAGTAGAGAAGTGCTATTACTAAATCACCAAGACCCTTTTGTTCTCTAACCATTACAATAGTAAAATCCCCTAATCGGGTAAGCTTTAACATGCTTTTTGTTCAAATCCTCTAACAAAGTGATCCATTAGCTTGGATTTCAAATCCTCCACTAAGGTTACCTTTTACAGGGTATTGCCTTTAACAGGGTATTGTAGTCAATCCCTTCACCGGGTGGTCCTTAACCAAATCTATTCCTAACAAGACATTTTTAAAAATCTTCTAACAAGGCTTGGATCCTAACAGGGTGAACTTTAGAATAGTTCATAATACTTGTGTGTATTCATCCCCACCGTGATTTTTCCCATTTGGGTTTCCACGTGAAAAATCATTTTGTCAAGTGGTGAATGATTTTGTGTGTGTTTTTTATATTATAATATGTTTAATTGGTAAAACCACTAAGACATGTTTATATTACTGGAAGTAATACAAAATGAGCTATTACTAATGTTAGTAAAGTGGTTTTATGTTTAGGTTAAAAGGTATCTAAGATGCAGATCTATTACACTGTTATATTGATATTTTAGTCAACCGACAAGCTTGACAGTGTAGTTGCAGTTTTCAAATACAGAGTCTAAACCAATTAAGTTAAGTTAAGTTTTCCAAGTTGTTTATGAGTTTGGTGAAGATTAGTATATTTTATATCTATTGATTCACCCGCCCCCTCTTAGTAGTTTATTGGGTCATTATTGATTCATCATATTATCAAAACATTTCTAAGAACTTGATGTTGCATGCTAGGACAAAGCATATTGAGCTGAAGTATCATTTCTTGAGAGAGAAAGTGCAAAGTAAAGATGCTTCACTAGAGCATGTATCTACCAAACAACAACTACAAGATATCTTTACTAAACCTCTTCCTAAGGCTACTTTTGAGTATTTAGAGGTAAGCTAGAGGTTGTACCCCTACATGAAGTCAATTAAGAAGATGTGGAAGACATAAGTCATGGAGGTTATTGAAAATATTAAAGTAGGATTGGTGTAGAGTGGAGCTACTCCATAGGGGGAGTAGCTTGTTGCAAATCGGTGAAGAATGGAATGGTTAGCCTTCACTTTGGCATTGTTGTCAAAGGGGGAGGAACTATATATGATTGATAAAGTTGAAGGAGAGTACATGGAAAAATGTAAACCAATATTCCTATACCTATGTATATATTTTACTCTCAATCTTCACAACCAAAGGGTATTGATATTTGTATTGCCATCAATGTCAAAGGGGGAGATTGTCGGCATTGCATGAAGATTGCATTGATGAAGTATCTTCTTGTCATTGACGTCAATAGTAACTGGTAATGGAGTTGTATTGCAACTGGTAGTGATGTAGTAACACAACCAATAATAGAGAAGTGATAGAAACTGGTATTGGTATTTCAAGAAGAGTGATCAACCGGTAACCATAACTAGTTGATATACATAACCCTAACTGATGGAGCTTGGTGAATCAGTTATGATGATCTATGACCAAATGATGATTAGAGATGGAGATGCCACATATGCATAATGCACATTATGAGGTTCAAAGTGGTTTTGGCATGTGAAGATAACCATTTATCTTGAGAATGAGCAAATGCATAACATGAAGTGGAAAATGTATGATGAGCTGCAGGATCTAATGTGCAGTGATCTAGGAGCGGTTCAGGTTGTCTAGAACAATGTGTAGTTGATTGCTATGTAATTTGACAGTTATGATTGAATCAATATGTTTGTAATCTCTATGAGATTTATAAGCTTTGTGTTGTGTTACCGACCTATTGTATTTTTATTTAAGGTCGATGAATTGTTTGTAATTGTGTTGGAAATTTGGTTAAGTGTGGTAGTGAGATTGTTGTCAAACCAGAAGGAGTGTCTACAAAATGTTTTGAAGATAGATATGAGCATAAAAGGATCTGATTAAGTCAAGTAGTGCTATTACTAGATTGGCAAAGACCCTATTATTCTCTAACCATTACAACAATTAAATCCCTTGGCCAAGTAAGCATTAACAGGCTTGGTGTTGTCTAAATCCTCTAACTAGGTGATCCATTAGCTTGGATTTGAAATCCTCTATTGAGGTTACTCCTAATAGGTTATTGCTTTTAATAGGGTATTGCAGTCAATCCCTTAACTGGGTGGTCCCTAACCAGATTTGTTCTTACCAGGACATTATTGTATAAGCTTCTAACAAGGCTTGGCTCCTAACAGGGCGAACTTCAAAAGAGTTCAAAATACCTTTGGCTATTCATCCCCACCATGGTTTTTCCCATTTGGGTTTCCACTTGAAAAATCATTGTATCAAATGGTGAATGATTTTGTGGATATGTTTTGATATGGTTGATATGATTAATTGTTAAAGCCACTTAGATATGTTTAGTTGACCAGAAGTGATCTAAAATGAGCTATTACTGATGTTAGTAGAGTGTTTTAATGTTTTGGTTAAATGGTATGTGAGTTTCAGATCTGTTGCATTGTATCATTGATGTTTTGGTCAACCAGTAAAGTTTGATAGTGCAGTTGCAGTTTTGAATACAGTGTCTAAACTAATTTAGTTTGGCAAGTTGTTTTTGAGTTGGGATTAAGTTTAGTGAAATTTTAGTTTGTTTTCTATCTATTGATTCACCCCCCCCTCTCAGTAGTTGACCAGATCCTTATTGTTTGATCATATTATCAAGTACCAATTTTCAATCACTGGAGAAGGCAACCACCAAGAAGGTATTGGATAGATTCAAGGAGATGAGACTGCATAACTTCTAGAAAATGATTGAAGATGATAGGGTTAGATTAAATAGAGGATTGCAAACCATTTCTAAAGCACTGAGTGAAGGAGGAAAGATATACAATTCATGACTTTTACTATCCAAATTCACTTAAGATATTGATAAGCAGATCAGTGTCTGCTAGGGAAAGCTTTACAATATATCTCAATCATTTGACTTTAATGTTGCCCTTTCCAATAGTGTTGAAGGTTAGGTGATGGCTCTTACTGATCAAATATCAAGCCTGAATTCAAAAAAGAAGAGAATTCTGAGGTGCTTAGGTGAACTCCAAAACCTTATTGGTTCTTATATGGACACTATGTTGAGCAATAACTTTGAATGATTGAAGATAATGACTCAACCAATTCCATTTGAATTGAAGGATGTAGAGATATATGCCTATGTTTTTTAGTGCCTTCATCATAGTTTTGGATAACTTGAAGAGTGGGTGATATACTCACTTAGGATTTTTGAAGACTATTTTTACAGATATCTTCAAGTATGTATAGTATATCCGGTATACACTCTTATACATAAGTTCTTAAGGAGAACCCTATCTTTTGCATTGCTGTCAAAGGGGGAGAGTAGAGTGAAAAATGTACAGAAGGATGCAATTTTTTGGGTTGATACAAGTTTTTGAGTTTTTATCTAAGGGGGAGCCTTAGAAATTTTGATTCGGTGTACAAGTTTCAACAGTCATTTTCATGAGTGTTGCCATCAATGCTAAAGGATGAGATTGTTGGAAATTGACACTCATCCGGTGGATTTTAGTGCATGATAATGGATCAGGGTAATCATTGATGGAAAATATCCTTGGAAATCCTATCCCGTAGTCATGGTTTTTGATATCCAAAAGAGAAAGTGATCAAGTAATCTATCTTTGGTTCGGAAGCTTTTCGGTGATTGCACTAGTTAGATTCATGTATGGGATGATAGGGCTGACTTGTAGAAGTCAATTTGACATGATTTGATGGATCCACATATGTTTTGGTGATCTAGTCTAAGACGACACCCAGTTACACATTACATTGCATATTGTGCAGGCCGATTCGATGAATGTTTTATTTTATGGTTGTGGATATATAAGATCGATGTAGAAGATATTTTTGGATGATGTAATGAGTGAGTTGTGATTGAGAAACTATTTTGGAGCAGTTTCACGTGCATATTCTTGATCCGGTAGCTAACTAAGAAGCAAAATAAAGCAGAGTAGCAGAGGTGGTATAGTAAGACTTTAGGCTCTTAATTGGAACTCATCCAGGAATTGTTTAATGCTATTTTGGAGTTCAATAACTATAGTTATCATTTTAATTGATCTATAAGTCAGTGAGACTTCCATATTGTAATTGAACCTTTGGTTCTAGACAGTGTGCCTCAATGCAAGTGCATTCAGCTCATGTAATATTTATATACTCCTGATCATAGTATATGAATATTATGGATTCCAATCCCACTGTGGTTTTTCCCTTTCTGATTTTCCACGTAAAAATCATGGTGTTATGATTTTGTGGTTGATTATCTTGTGTTTATGCATTTTACTTTCTTGCATTTTCTTTTGGTTGTCTGATAATAAGTTTGAAAGTTTATTTACCGATAGAACAATGATTCACTCCCCCCCTCTCAGTGTTCCTTGATTCCAATAAATATACCATTATTCTAGCATTGACTACAAAATAATTGGCTGATAAAATAATTAATGATAGAAATCTCAAGAATATCAGTGCATATTATGAAAATTTTGATGAAAATGATCAGAGAGAAATTGAGAAAGTTGTTGTGTTGCATTTTCATAACTTCAACAAATTTTTAATTGAGTTAGAACGTAGCATTCTAAAAGGTTTATATATAATTCTTGATGCTAGAAGGTCGAGTGCAAGCCGATTAGATAAGAAAATAAAATAACGTGAATTAATCAATATCAGTGCTTGCATCTCTCAAGAAGAAGTTGATAATCTCATGGAGCAAGCCAATCGAAAGGAATTCCGAAGCAAAAATAGAGTAAACAGACTTATGGTTGGTAGGTTTCAGGAAGTAAGAAAAGAAACGAAAGAGATATGGAAAAGGTTTCTAAAGAACAATCAGCTTCCAGTCAACCGTAAATATGATGAATCTCAAAAGGAAGATACTCCCCATTGAGAAGTACATGTAGGTTCTCAAAAGGATGAAACTCAGAGAAAGGCTAATTCAGAAGTCCAAGCCAATGTAACACTTGAGGCTAGAGACAGTCAAAATCCTCTAGTTGACCACCCAGAGTTAATGGAAAGGAAAGTTGTAGAGGCAATAGAGACTCCAAAAGTTGATACTACACCAAGTGGTGACATCGGTTCATAGGTTAAAGAAAAGGATGTAGGAAAATGAGAATCAAAGAAGGACAAGGTACTAGATAAGGAAGAAGAGGTCAATAAAAGAAAGTAGAAAATTGAAAATGTCTCAGTAACCATGACAATTGACACTCCTAAGGACAAAGGGAAAATAATTCTCCCATATATCTCCACCAATTTTGATAGAACTCTTGACATTTGTAAGATATATCTAGATAAAAGGTTAATGGTTGTTGCAGTGGTCCAGGATCAAGCTAGTCAGGACTTGGTTAAATTAGAGATGTAGGACAAAAAGTTGATTCAGATGTTTGTAGGTGTTTTACAAAAGGTGGCACTAGAAGTGCAATTAGAATAAAATTATAACCCCTCTGACAAGTTACTATAGTTAATCAACAATATCAATACCAATTTTGAGTCATTGGAAAAGGCAACCACCAAGATGCAAATTCAGACTTTCTAGAAGATGATTGAAGATGACAAGGTCAGATTCAACAAAGGACTGCAGACTATCTGCAAGGCACTAAAAGAAGGAGGAAAGATATATAAGTCATGCCATATACTGCCCATTTTCACCTTAGATAAATACAAGCAGATCAGTGTTTGCTAGGGCAAGCTTGATAGTATATCTCAATTATTTGATTCCAATGTTTCCCTTGCCAACAATGTAGAAGGTTGGGCGATGGATCTAATTGATCAAATCTTGAGCCAAAACTTATAAAAGGATAGGATACTGAGGCAGGGTCGTGAACTCTAGAACCTTATTGCTCCCTGGATGGACACCATGCTGAGAAACAAAGTTGACTGCATGAAGATAATGGCTCAACCAGTTCCATTTGAATAAAAATATGTGAAAAATATGCTTATGTTTCTAGTGCTTTCATTGTAGTTTTGGACAACTTGAATAATGGGTGGGATAACCACTTAGGATGTTTGAAGACCATTTTTGCAGATATATTCAAGTATGTATAGAATATTCGGTATGTACGCTTTGTATATAATCTTTTGAGCTGCACCCCATCTTTGGCATTGTTGTCAAAGGGGGAGAGTGGAGTGAAAAATGTACAAAGAATGATACAAGTTTTTGAGTTCTAATCTAAGGGGGAGCCTTAGAAATTTTGGTCTGGTATACAAGTTTCAAGACTTAGTCATTTTTCATGAGTGCTACCATCAATGCCAAAGGGGGAGATTGTTGGTAATTGACACTCATCTGGTGGATTCTAGTGTATGTATAATCATTTAGCATTGTCATTGATAGAAAATCTTCTTGGAAATATCATCCGATAGTTATGTATTTTGGTAACTTGTAAAGGAAATGGTCTGGCAATCTATCATCGGTATGTTAGGATAAGCATAACACTTTTGGTCTGAAATCCTTGCAGTGATTGCGGTGGTAAGATTTGTGCATGGGATGATAGGGGTGACATGTAGAGATCATTTTAACATCATTTGGTTGATTCACATATGGTTTAGAGATTTGGTCTAAGACAACACCCAGTTACACATTACATTGCATAATATGGATGGCCAACTTGATGAATCTTTTATTTTTGTGGATATATATGACCAATGTGGAAGATCTTTCTGGTGTATGAGATTGCATGATATAAACGAGTGGTGATCGAGAAACCTATTTGGTGTAGTTTCATGTGCACATTCTTGATCTGGTAGCTGACTAAGAAGAAGAACAGGGAAGTTACAAAGGTGTTACAGTTAGACTCTTTTCACTTAACTAAAACTTGTCCAGGCATTTCTTGATGCTATTTTGGAGTTAAATCATTGTAGTTATCTTTGTAAAAGATCTGTAAGTCAGTGAGACTTCCATATTGTAATTTGAGTAGTGATCTCTAGGTCGTAAGCCGAAATGCAAGTGAATTCCCCTTTATATAATATTATTTTACTACTGGCCATAGTGGAATAATATTGTGGGTTAAAATCCCACCGTGGTTTTTCTCTTTCTGGGTTTCCATGTAAAAATACCAGTGTTATGATTTTGTGATTGATTATCTTGTGTTTCTGCAATTTACTTTCTTGCATTTGGTTTCCATGGTCCGAGAATAATAAGTTTGAAAATTCATTTACTGGTAGAACACTGATTCACTCCCCTCTTAGTATTCCCTACTTCCATCAATTGGTATCAGAGCCAAGTTCCTTTGAGGAAGCCTAACCACTTGAGGAAGGTCTGGGATATTGAATCAATGGATTTCAGTTTTAGGAGACAACTTTGTGTGGCACTTGAGGATCTTGATGCAACAAGAAATGAAATAATTTCCTTAAAGAGAAATTTGAATACAACCAAAGACTTAATTAATTATTTGAAAGATAAAATCAACACTTCAAGATACAAGAGGAAAGAGCTAATGGACAAGATGAAGGAGAAAGAAGAACAAACCATGGAAAATTAGGACAAAGTTGATGAATGTGATAAGCTTTCTAGAGAGAATGTTGTATTGAAGAATGAGATGCAATCTATTGTGATGAAGCTGACTAAGGAGATTGAACACCGGAAGAAGAATGAAGAAAGTTTGACCTAATCATTGAAAGATAGATTAGATGAGTGCTTCAGGATTGCCTATGAGAGTGATCAGTTGAAGCTTGAGTTGACACAATCAAGGAATAATGGTCAAGAACTTGAAAGACATATTGTTTCTCTAAGAGATGAACTTGCTACTGTAAATGAATACAAAGACAAATTCAATTCTAGCTCAGCAAGGCATGATGAGATTCTGGATAGTCAAAGACATGGAAAAGACATGAGAGGACTTTTATATATGAAAGGAGAATCCTTCAGTTCTAGATAAAGCAATGCAAAACCTAAGAGAAATAATCCTTCGGTAAGACAACCTAATGCCTACAAATTCAATGGTAGATGTTTTACTTGTAATAAGTTTGATCATATGGAAAATCAATGTAGAATTAGGATGAATAATGGAATGAATAATATGAACAATGGTCCTACCTTTACTAGTTAGTGTTTCATATGTAATAATTTTGGTCACAAGTCAAACATGTGCAGAGTAGTAATAAACAATTTTTAGAAGAACAGATGTTATGCTTGTGGGGTGTTTGGACATATCTCTAACCAATGAAGGATGAGACCAAATCAGATGAATTCGATGCCTATGTAGAGAAATGTTTTTTGGCGTGCATGTAACAAAATTGGTCACATTGCAAAATTATACAGAAGCAAGAATAATGATTTGGTAAACCATGGAAAATCATATGAGAAAGGAAAGGAAAAGGTAGAAGAGATCCGGAACAAGCATGAGAAGATGTGGGTTAGAAAAGATGAATCCAAGGGAAATAGTGGATCTATCATGAACCCAACACTTTCTAGAGCCATGCAGTTCATGTATTCTACACTTGATTCCATTCAAGAAGTAGAGAAAATGAATGTGTCTATGTAGGTATACATCAAGTTCCTATTAGAGGTTATCTCACATTAGGATAAACACAAGGAATCCTAGACTGTTCATTTTCAAAAGATCAAAAAATTCTTTGGTTGACAGTATTTGTCTCCCTTAGGGGGGTTTCAGTTATGTTTATGAACAGTTTCTATCTTTTTGGCCCTTTGTCATTGTTGTCAAAGGGAGAGTAGTGTTAGTAGTATTTTTATGTCATTTTATGCAAGCTCTCAAATAATTGGCTAGTTGTTATTTCAGATGTTTCTTCTAAAGAAAACTTATAATGTATTACCTTAAGTTGTCATCAATGACAAAGTGGGAGATTGTTGGCCTATTGTCATTGATGTGATTTGGTTTGGAATTTATGTTTTTGTTTTGATTTGATAGTTTGCTTTAATTTACAATTATGCAATGTATACAATTACTTCATGCAATATTGAGATTTGGTATCTACCGAAAGATGTTTTTGATCTGGTTCCATCTAGATGTGATTTGCAAGGTTTTTTTTGGATCCGGTCCTATTAGGACATATTGGGGGCATTTTTTTTACAAAGTTGGAAGGTGACATATTTCAAAGATATTTGTTTGTTGTTGTGTGTGGATATTTCAGTCTTAGCCCCCCTTCCGGTTGAGCTGATTGATTAGAGTATTTAGTGCGGATATATATAGCCATCAATTTTGTATGTTGGAGGTGTGGTTGTTGAAAAATAACTATTGATTTATATTTTTTATGTGGAATTTTTTTTTGAATGTAAATATTGTTATGTGATATATATTTAGTGGATATATAAGATAATTTGTGTACGTCAATGAAACTGTAATTCATGCATATGCCAGATGCAATTCTAATAGTTCAACTTTGTACTCTATCATCTAGTAGTAAGCCTTTTTGTATTTGGGCAATGATCTCTTACTGATAGTGAGCCAACCCCTTGTACTGTGAAACTAGTTACATATTGCATTGTTCCTGAGAGAACACTCTCTCTGTGGTTTTTCCCTTATTGGGTTTTGCATGTACAAATCTGGTGTTATGTGTTTTGTGTTAATTTCCTTTGCTAAACTTAAATTATGTCATGTGATTGGCTAGTTAGAAGTTTTAATAAGTTCAAGGGAATACTAGTTCACCCCTCCCCTCTCAGTATTTCAGATATTCAACAACTTTTTTGATGAATAGGCCTTTTCTATTATTTAAAAATATTAAAGTACATATTCACAAAAAAAGGTCAAGGGATACAAGATCACCCCGTGAGAGTCACTTGGCCAGTGACCAAAAACAAAAAAAACAAGCTATTCATCAAAAAGATTCCTTAGGCAACCAAAGCAATGGCAGCTTAGGGAGGAGTATCAGGGCCATCTTTTTTTCCGCATACATCAGCGGGGTTAGGAGTCATGTCTAGCACAAACCACCCATCTTCTGGATATTTTTCAATTTCTCCCTCCTGCTACCTAGAAGGCAAGATCGCCAAAGCCAGGCGAGGAAACTTG
Organism: Cryptomeria japonica; assembly: GCF_030272615.1. Taxonomy (NCBI): domain Eukaryota; kingdom Viridiplantae; phylum Streptophyta; class Pinopsida; order Cupressales; family Cupressaceae; genus Cryptomeria; species Cryptomeria japonica. The sequence goes on along the minus strand of NC_081405.1, from coordinate 139,256,337 downwards.
GAGGTGGTGGCAGAGGGCCACCCAGAATCACTAGCAGTAGCAGGAGCAAAGGCCATAGGAGAAGAAAAGGGCTACTTGGAGGTAGAGCCATGCCACAGTGGAGAAGTTGAACGATGTCACCAGTAATCATCACTCCCACCCCAAAGGTGCTGGAGAGGTTGGGACCGCGAGGTCTGAGAGCAGTGGGCATAGGAGCTACGACTGCGACGGTGGCCATGTGGTGGAGTACAGTTGGTAGAGACAGAGTCTGATGATACTCAGGAAATAGCACAAGGGGCATTTCCCCAGTGTTGGAGGAGCTCCTAAAGGTGGTCCACCTCCAAGGCCACCTTATCAACTTGTACCTACATCTGCATTAATACATTGTTACAAATGCAAGCTTTAGTATGAGTGAAAAATTAATATCCAAACAACTGTGAGAAAAATAAAATCATTTCTATCCTTCCAAAGAGTGTATAGGATCTCCACTGTGAAAGCATTCCATATCTAGGAGAACTTAGAGGGGATTCTAGGTGAATCACCCAGAAGAGTCATGTGCCAGGAAAATGGCTCAGGCCAAAAAGGCCGAAAAAAGTCATGAATCCAACTCCAATTCTACTGTGCTCTTCTACAAAACCAAAATATGTGTATAAAAGTTTCTGGGTGACCATAAAAAGGACATCGAGGACCAAGAAATCCTAAATTCTTGAGTCTAGAACCCAAAGGCAAACCTTGAAAGAGAACACACCAATCAAAGTGTACAATCTTAGGTTCGGTGATAGCGGAGTAGACAACCAAAAACCTGAATCTCCAGGAAGTCTAAGAAGACTGCAAGTGCCACCATTGATTGAGAATATGAATCATAGGGAAATGAGGAACCAACCAGAGATAACCCATTTTGGGTTTGTAGTTGCTGAAAGGAGTCCAAGGATACCACTTCCAGTCTTTCCACCAAGGTCTGACAGACTAAATACCAAGCTTATGAAGTAAATTTGAGGGAAGGGTCGAGACCAGAAGGTCATAAGTCTGTTGATTTGGCCGAGAGAGGCAAAACTAGACCTGGAGGTCCTCCCAAGATCAAAGGCTCATAGAAGATCTAGAAAAAAGATCCTTAGGTGTTCAAATGTTGTGCTTGTGAAAGTGCATAGAACTGACACCCTGAAGTTTGGCCAGAGGTAACCCTTGCACCTAAAAAAGAGGTGACCACTAGAGGTTGTGTTGATTCATGGATAAGCCATCCTGAAAGCCATCATCGACCCATCGAAGCCAAGGGTTGATAGCTTCCCAAGCATAGCAGATACTTTTGACCATAAAAGTATCCTATATCCGAACAAGATCTTTCATGGTGAGCAAGGTTTGCAAGCTAATCCCCTTCCAGGCTGGCCTTTTAGAAGGAAAGCCTGAATAAATGCAATGTCGGAGAAGAATTTTCCAGGCCTCATCACAAGATAAGGCTCTGATAACCCATTTAGCACATAAGGCCAACCTTTGGTTCTGGGTAGAAATAAGGCCAATTCCTCCAGACTCCTTGGGAAGACAACAATATTCGCAAGCAACCCTATGAAAACCATGATGGTCAAACCCAAAGGCCCAGAGAAAGGTCTGTAGAAGTCTTTCCAACTTCATGTAAGAGGCCTTTGAAGGATCCCAATAAGAGGAGTAGTATACATGGGTGGTGGCAAACACTTTGGAGCAAACATGGAATTTACCAGCCAAAGAGAGAGGCTTAGTGATCTAGTAGGAAAGTTTTTTCTCGATTTTGGCTAAGACAACCTTCCATAGATCCGAAGGTGAAGCTTGGAAGGAAAAAAGGAATGCCCAGAAAGAAAAATATTTCACCATGCTGAAGCCACTTCCAGTCATATTGAAGGATCCAAGGTGGAGCAGGAAGAAAAGATTGCCTATAACATTGCATCTTGTGCCATTGAATGGCCATAACGGAAGCCAAGCAAAAAGTGTTTAGACACTAATGAGCGGTCTACACATTATCTTCATTCTTAATGAGAGTGAGAAAGGAATCATCTACAAAGTAGTTATTGACAAGTTGGTAAGGTGACTCAGGCAAGGAGATACCATGGACACACCCACCAGTGATAACATTAGCAAGTAAGTAACCAAACCCTTTTGCTGCAAGAACATATAAAGTAGGAGCCATAGGGCATCCCTGGTGAATGGATCTGAAAAGGCCAAAAGCCTCAGACTATTGACCATTAATGGTGATGCAAGCTGAGGCATCTTTGAATAACATTTGAACAAACTAGATGAATCAGGGACCAAAGTCAAGGGCTTTGAGCATAGCCAAGATAAAAGGCCACTCAATGCGATCATACACTTTAGCAAAGTCAATATTAAGAAATATTTCCCACTATTGAGTGTGTTTGGACCAGTCCATCCCTTCCCAAACAACAATAATATTGTCCAGAATAAACCAAGATTTAATAAATTTAGTCTGTTTCAGGTGGACAATAATTGGCCGAAGATGACAAATCTTGAGGGCCAAAGCTTTGAAAATGATCTTATAAGCGACATTAAGAAAGGTAATAGGCCACCAATTGAAAATGTCCTTTGGATGCCCAGCCTTAGGGATAAACTTGATGTTTCCCTGGTTAATCATTTTTCCCAAGGAGTGAGAATGAAAAGCTTCCAGATATACCTTATGAAGATCAGGACCAACACAAAGATAAAGAGCTTTGTAGAATTCATTGGGGAAGCCATCATAGCCTGGGACTTTTTCATCTACCATAGAAAAGGCGGCTTCTTTGAGATCATCAATGGTCAGTAAGAGATCACAAAAGGCCTGTTGTAAGTTAGAGATCCATTTCAAAACAACGACTAAGAAATCTTGCAAGGCTTAGGTTCTGGCTGGAGAATCTCTCTATTCTATGAACACCTTCTCATAATGACGAACAAAAGCTTGCAATATGTCAAGCAGTTTGGTGAGAAGAGCTTGTCCCTCTTCTATTTTCTTAATCCCTACAGAGGTATGATGGGCACATAGAGATAGGAATAATTCCTTAGAATCGCTATCGCCCACCTTGAGCCAGTGCAATTTGGCTTTGATTTGAGCTCCTCTAGCAGAGTGACTATCAACAACTTATTTCTGATGGTGCAACTGGGATAAATGAAGTTACAGGGTAGAATCAAAGGGATTCAAGGCCAAAGCTTCTATGGTAACACATAGAGCTTTGGTGGTCACACCATATGACTAACAGTAGATAGTGAGTTGCCTACCATAAATGCATAGAAAAATCATAGAGTGGGAAATGGAATCATGCCACCACACAATCCAACCAATGTGATGACAAGGCCTTGGCTCTAGAATCAAAACTCTTTGAATGTGGGCCATCGTGGACTAATGGTGTAGGAGAGACGTATTGAGGCAGAACTACATTTTGGAAGGATGATGCCTAGCTGTCTACCATTCAATGCTAAACATTATGCAGAAGTGGTCTAACAGCATCACATCAACAATAGGAGTGATGGGCAAATCATGATCTTTAGAGAAAGAGAAAAAAGATTGAGCAGATATCATAGCACGATCAAGCCTCTTAAGAATTTTGTCAGAGCCAGCTTTGAAATTAGACCAAGTGTGGTAGACTCCACCAGGATGGTGATGGTTGGTGTTGGGGTTGAAAAGACCCAATTTATTATGCATATAGTACGGGGCTTCCCACTCACCAGCCATCCAGTGGAAAGGCAAAAATTTGTCCTTATCGAAAGCCACCTCAACCATATTAAATTACCCACACATGACCCGTAGGTGGTATATTATCCATGATCCATTGCCAGCAGTATGATCTCTCAACCGAATCATTGGGAACATAAACATTAACGATCCCAACAAAATGATTATCAATTGAAAGCAAAACCTAGATGATGCACTGCATGGGATCAAACCCATGAGAAATAACTACAAAGCACTGTTGGGTCCTAGAGACATTTGAGAGGGGGGGGTGAATCAGTTGTCTAATAAATTCAAACAAAAAAGAACTTATCTAACCTTAATGCTTAATACCGGTAAACCAAACTTTATGTCACTAGACAGTTTATCAGTTAATTGCAGTACTGGTAAACATTAATGCATGAAACTGAGAGACAATAACATCCACAACACATAACACCAATATTTGTACGTGGAAACCTTGTAAGGGGTAAAAACCATGGTGGGAAACCTTACCCACAATTAGATGATACTACTATAGATAGTATGTGTATACAAATGGGGTTTGCACATGCAGAAAGGCCAAGCACCTAGAGCCACTACTCAAACACAAATAGGAGGCACACTGACTACAATTGGATGGTTAAATCCAATAATGATGTATTCCTCAAAATAACATTTTCATATGATGGATTCAGTACCAGTGTAGTTCTAATATGCCTTCACAAAAAACCTTCCTTCACCTTCAAATGATGTCTGCATGTATAGCTCTTCTTATTCTCACATAAACCTTCTTACAATTCCTTTTTCCAGTCGCATATCGATCTTACAAATAAGATCTTACATATATACGATAACCTAAGACCAATTTTAGTAGGTCAACTCTAAAAGATATTACAGTAAAAACAATTTACAAGTAAATCAATAACCGATGCAATATCTGATTCAACATGTTGGATTAATGCATTTACAACATTGATAAATCATCTCCAAAGCATGGTGTGTTGACTTGGAATAGATAAGCCTATCGGTGCTTATTCTGGACCTGTTTTCTAGTAACAACAAATATGCAAACACAAATATACCAATGAACCAATCTCCAAGACAAAGTGTCCAAACGATGTCTTCAACATAACCAAGTGTTTTTCATGTCATTCCAAGTGCCAGTGAACCAGATACCGGTGACTATGTATAAGTCACTTGCTTGCCGGTGAACATTTGCCAATTCTCCAAAGTGCCAGAGTTGATAAGTGTTAATAGGTGCTGACATCAATGAAACAACCATATCAACATATCCAAACTACCAAAAATCTCCCCCTTTGGCATTGATGGCAACACAAGATGGAAAACCATCAAAGTGCCAAAACAGAAATGCCAAATACCAAAAACCAACAATCTCCCAAAAGAGATTATAATGAGAAATCAAAATTTAGATACAAAGAGTAATCAATCTCTCCCAAAGTAACAATCACTCCCCTTAGGAGTAACATGAGATTTCCTTGTGTTTTTCCATATCAATCTCTCCTCCTTTGACATCAAATTCCAAAGCCAATACAAAAACCAAGTTCAAATACAAAATACCAACCAATTCAGTATACCAAATACTCTCCCTGAGAAGTAGCTCACCTCATCAAAGCTGGAGTAAAATATTTCTCAGTTAATTCTGCTGGTTGATGACAAAAATCAACTTTCTAAGTCTCTACCGGTGGGTGTATGACCCTAAGTTGATCTCTAAGATACTCAAAAGTCTCTTTAGGCAAAGTCTTAGTGAAAATATTTGCAATCTGCTCTTTAATATTCACATAAACCAGTTTTACTTCTTTTGCTTCAACATTCTCTTTTAGAAAATTCAGTTTGATAGAAACATGTTTATTTTTAGAATGTAGTACTGGATTCTTAGATATATCAATTGTTTTTGTGTTATCACAATAGATAGTTATAGGTTCTTTACATTTTACCTTTATGTCCTTCAACATTTGCTTAAGCCATAATACCCGTGTACAGTTAGTTGCTGCTGCAACATATTCTAATTCTGTTGTTGATAAAGATGTGTAACTTTATTTCTTAATCTACTTCCAAGAAAAAATGCTCCACCAGTGGTGCTTTTTCTGTCATCCACATCTCTTTCCCAATTTGCATCTATGTATGCCTATAATTCAAAATTTTCATCTTTAGGATACCATAAACCAAGATTTGTAGTTCCTTGTAAGTACCAAAAAATCCTTTTTACTACCGATTCATGATTTTCTCTAGGATTACTCTGAAATGTTGAAACAATACATACTGCATTCATAATATCAGGTCTTGTTTGTGTCAAATACAATAAACCTCCTATCATAGATTTGTACCTAGTTGGATTAATAGGTGTAGATTCATCCTTTAGTGATAATTTGTCATTTGTAGTCATAGGTGTGCTTACTAGTTTAGATTTTTCCATTCCAAATTTATTTAGTAACTCCTTTAAGTACTTAGATTGACTCAAGAATATACCTTTATCAGTTTGTGAAATCTGCAATCCTAAAAAATAATTTTATCTCTCCAATCATAGATATTTCAAATTTTTGTTGTATTTCAATAGAAAAGTCTTTACATAATCCATCTTCTCCTCCAAAGATTATATCATCAACAAAAACTTTTATAACCAAGATGTCATCATTAGTCACTTTATAGTATAAATTGTTTGTCAGCATTACCTTTAGAAAATCCAATCTTCAAAACATATTTATCCAATCTAGCATACCAAGCTCTTGGAGTTTGCTTCAACCCATACAAAGTTTTCTTTAACCTACAAACCATATCTTTGTTATCTATCAAATAAAATCCATCAGGTTGCTCAAGGTAAACTTCTTCTTCAAGATCTCCATTCAGAAATGCACATTTAATATCCATTTGATATACTTTGTAGTTCTTATGTGCTGCAAAAGCTAGGAATTATCTGATTGCCTCAATTCTAGCTATTGGTGCAAAGGTTTCATTATAATCAATTCCCTCTTTCTGAGAATATCCCTTACACACTAGTCTTGCTTTATTTCTGATTATCTTACCATCTTCATTAAGTTTGTTTCTAAATACTCATTTTTTTCTAATTACATTTTTGTCTTTAGGCCGGGGAACTAATGTCCATGCGTTATTCTTTTCAATTTGTTCTAATTCTTCTTCCATAGCTTTAATCCAGTGTTTATCTTCACATGCCTCATTAATTGATGGTTCAATTTGAGAAATAAGACATACCTCTTCATTTTCTAGTCTTCCTCTTGTCATAACTCCTTGATACTTGTTCCCAATTATCTGATTTTCAGAATGGTTCAATCTTACATACTGGGGTGTCTTCATTTGCTGTTGTTCTTCAGTTACAGTAGAAATTTTGGATGATACCGATGTAAATAGATCTTCATTCTATACCAGTGGGTTCAATGTAGGTTCATTTGTCAGTATCTCTGCTGCTGGTTTAGAGTCTATATACCTTGAAGTTCCTCTAAACTGTTCATCAATTTTCACATTTGTACTCTCAACAATTTTTTGCAATCTCTTGTTAAAACATCTATATGCTTTGCTCTTAGATGAATAGCCAAGAAATATTCCTTCATCACTTCTAGGATCAAATTTTCCAATATATTGATCTCTTCTAATATAGCATTTACTTCCAAATATTCTAAAATATTTAAGAGTAGGAGTAATACCAAACCATAGTTCATGAGGGGTCTTACCAGTTTCACCTTTGATGTGAACTTTGTTTAATGTATATGTTAGGTCCCAGGGACAACTGAGAGGGAGGGGGGAGTGAATCAGTTGTTCAACAAATTCAAACCAAAAACAACTTAACCAACTTTAATGCTTAATATCAGTAAACCATTCTTTTATGCCGGTAGACAGCTTTATCAGTTAATTGCAGTACCAATAAAGATTAGTGCATGAAAGAGAAAGACAATAACATCCACAACACATAACACCAATATTTGTACGTGGAAACCTTGTAAGGGGAAAAACCATGGTGGGAAATCTTACCCACAATCAAATGATACTACTACAGATAGTATGTGTATACAAATGGGGTCTGCACATGCAGAAAGGCCAAGCGCCTAGAGCTCACTACTCAAACACAAATAGGAGTTACACTGACTACAATTGGATGGTTAAATCCAATAAGGATGTACTACTCAAATTAGCATCTTACTATGCTGGATTCAATACTAGTGTAGTTTTGATTAACTTCACAAAAAACCCTCCTTCAACCTTCAAATGATGTTTGCATGTATAGCTCTACTTATTCTCGTATATACCTTCACACAATTCCTTTTTGCATTGCCCTATCGATCTTACAAATAAGATCTTACATTTATATCCTAATGTAAGACCAATTCTAGTAGGTCGGCTCTAAAAGATATTACAATAAAATCAATTTACAAATAAAACAATGTCCTATGTAATAACCGATTCAACATGTTGGCTTGATGCATTTATAACATTAATAAGATATCTCCATAGCATGTCGTGCTCATCTGAAAAAGATAAACCTGTCGGTGTATAACCTGGACCTATTTGCTGGTAACAACAAATATGCAAATATGAGTATGCCAATGAACAAATCTCCAAGACAAAGTGTCCAAATGATGTCTTCGACATAACCAGGTGTTTTCCATGCCATTCCAAGTGTCAGTGAACATTATATCTTGCTGGTGTACTAGATACTAGTGACTATGCATCAGTCACTTGCTTGCCGATGAATGTTGCTGATTCTCCAAAGTGCCAGAGTTGATAAGTGTTAGTAGGTGTTGAAATCAATGACAAAACCATACCAAAATACCAACCGTATATAATGTTGTGCTTACTGCCTCTCTCCAATATACATGTGGTAGATTTTCTTTAGATAACATACTTCTAGCTGCATCCAAGATAGTTCTTTTTTTCCTTTCTACAACTCCATTCTGCTGTGGTGTCCAGGGTGTTGATAACTATCTTTTGATTCCATTTACTTCACATAATGTATTAAATTCCTTAGATGTAAATTCACCTCCTTGATCTGATCTCAGACATTTAATTTTTTTGTTGGTTTCATTTTCTACCATCACCTAGAATAATTTGAACTTCCCAAGTGCTTCTGATTTTTCTCTGATAAAAGAAACCCAACACATTCTAGAATAGTCATCAATGATTAGCATGAAATATCTATCACCTTCTAAGCTTTTAGTTCTAGTTGGACCACATAAATCACTATAAATTAATTCAAGAGCATTATTGGATTTTTCTACAATACTTTTGAAAGATGCACTAACTTGTTTTCCAAATTGACATTCCTTACATACCAGATTGTGAGGTTTAACCATCTTAGGTAAATCTCTAACTGCCTTGGTAGTACTAATTTTCACAATGCAATCAAAATTTGCATGACAAAGTCTCTTATGCCATAGCCAACTTTCATCAATATGTGCAATCAAGCATGTCTTTTCATTGTTGTTCAAATGAAAGATATTACCTCTAGTTTGATTACTGGTTGCAATTTCCAAACCATTTTTGTTCATAATTTTGCATTTCCCATTCTTGAATTGTAACTGAAATCCTTTTTCAACTAATTGACCAACACTCAAAAGATTATGCTTTAAACCTTCAACATAGTAAACATTATCAGTATTATGCTTACCATCAAGAGATATAGTACCTTTTCCTTTGATTAAACAAGCTTTATCATCTCCAAATCTTACTAGCCCTCCATTATATTCATAAAAGTTCAAGAGTTTACCTTTATCACCAGTCATATGATGTGAACATCCTGAATCAATGATCCATTCATCCTTAACTTCAACTTTAGCTGCCAGGGCCTACTCTACCGATTGAACAGTAGGTGTTGGTTGATTTTTTGTTATAGCAACAAAAACCCATCCATTGTCTATCGGATCCTCATCAGAATCATCAGTGACTCCTTCATCAGAAAGATAACAAGATTTGTCTTTATTCTTCTTAAATTTGTATCTTTGATATTCAGGGTTAGGCTTGTATGTTCTTCTAGCTTCTTCTCTTAATCTAGCATGTCTATCAGGGCATCTTGAAGCCATATGACCAATCTTATTATAGTTAAAACATTTAAAGGGTTCTTTACCTTCATACTTACTTCCAACTGGGCATTTTCCTTGCAAATAGTGCTTCAAGTTCTTCAAGTCCTTCATTTTCTCTCCCGCTTTCTTCAAGTTATCTTGCATAAAAGGATTTCCAATCAGACTTTTCAAATGATGGTACAGATGATGTTGATGCCTTAAAAGCTAAATCTATCTTTATAGTAGCAACAAGACCAAATTCCTCAATTTCAAAAGCTGAAAGTTTTACAATCAATGTGTCCCTAGTTACTAATGTATTAGGCATTGTTCTTAACTCATTTATAGCAATAACTTTCATTTTTTATGTCAATGGAAATCCTCTTAAAACTTTTGAAACAATTTCATCTTCACTTAATGGTCCTCCACAACATTTAATACCCAAAACAATTTCATTACCTCTTTCCATAAAAGCAGAAATCCTTTCATCTTCTTCCATTTTCAGATTTTCATACTTGACTTGGAAGCTTTCAAGTTTTGCAATTTTGACTGTGGAATCTCCCTCATTCAATGTTTCCAGATGGTGCCAAATAGCTTTAGCAATAGATCTATCTGATAATCCCATGATTTGCTGATCTGATAATGTGCTCAAAAGTTCTTCTCTTGCTTTGCAATCATTTTTTTCATCTTTTCCTAAGGTAGGCGGATTAGGCTAATTTTGAGTAGGAGTAGTATATCCATTCTTTGTAACTTCCCAGATGTCCTTTCCAATGCAATTCAGATGTGTCTCCATCATGATCTTCCATATCCCATAGTTGGTTCCATCAATTTTAGGACTATCCTTCCTAAGATAGTTAGAAGACATTGAATCTCCTCAAGTTGTTAAACTTCTGCAAAATGAGGACTAGGCTCTGATACCAATTGTTAGGTCCCAGAGACAACTAAGAGGGGGGAGGGGGGGTGAATCAATTGTGTAATAAATTCAAACTAAAAACAACTTATCAAACCTTAATGCTTAATACTGGTAAACCAAACTTTATGCCGATAGACAGTTTATTAGTTAATTGTAGTACCGGTAAAGATTAATGCATGAAACTGAGAGACAATTGTTAGGCCCAATATGGAAAGCTAATGTACTAAGAGGGGAGGGGTGAATCAGTACTCCAAAACTTTTCTTGAATAATAACTTTACTGTTATGCATAAATAGAATAGTGCAGTAACATGAAATAAAGTTAAAGCAAATAGATAACAATCATACATGATTCACTCCATAACACATATATTTTGGTTATGAAAAAACTCTTGGTTAGAGAGAAAAACTGCGGTGGGGATGACACCCACAGCTTCACTACTGTAATAATAAAGAATGATCAGTTAGAGCTACATTTAGCTATTTCTGATAGCTTACCCTGTTAGGAGTAACAAAATCTGTTAGATCTACCTTGTTAAAGGATTTTACAACATTTATTCTGAATGTTGCACCTAGTTAGAGGCTTTACAATTTATAGACTTGGTTAAAGTCTTTTGCCCTGTTAAAGGTTTCTCTTACAACTTCACAATATTACAATAAAATCATTACAAATATCTACAACTTTACATATGAAATGTTATAGCAGATTCTATGTGCTCAGAATAAGATTACCTTGCTTATAGCATTCCTCAGTAACCCATATAGTAACTTAGTAAACCCTTTTGTTTACTCTATTCTTTGACTATTCTCTGAAAACCTTCTCAGTGACCTCTATGTCTCTATAACAGTCTTCCTTCATGCATTCATACACTTGTCACATGCTGTATAAATAGATCTCTTAAAACAGTGATCTAATTCATTACTTCGATCTGACAAACAAGATTCCTCGAATGAATAACTAGACAAAATATTTCATTGGTTAGATTGTCCTTGTAATCACACACAATCTTCTGGTGCAATTTCCAATGTAATAACGGTTAGATGTGTCTCGATCTTGTAACACATTTTCATATGCATGTCCAGGTTCAATGTATCTGGTAACACATTTCACTTGGTGAATATTAACTTGGGGTGTCATCTTTACTGCTCGGTAGTCATAAAAAGATACTCAGTAGATAGCTTGGTGTGTACTGCGTTCTATGACTGCTTTCTTCTGTAACTGACTAGACTGTGCATACCGACTTCTCTATGTGTATACCGACTGCATAATTCGGTAGTTCTAACCGACTAGAATATATAGTATGACTTTCAATACAAAAACTAATGGCAATTTGATAAGTAGTAACAATCTCCCCTTTTGACATTAGTTGAGATGTTTGACAAAAACTACTCTCAAAGTCATAACTCAAAAATGTATATACTTTGAAAAATGACTATACTTGACAATATATATAATAGTCAATGAAATAGTATATTTAGATATACTCCCCTTATCATTATTCTGTACATAACTCTAATTTTGCATGCTCGGTTCTGTGCTTGTTTACTGTCCTTGGATATTCTGCATCCTCTGCTCGGTATACTCCCCTATATACAATACTCAAAACTGTATTATCAAAACTGTATCACTCCCTAAATATAGTATATTACTCCCCTTATGTAGTATTACTCCCCTTTTTTGACAAATATCAAAAACTTAATTTCCATCTGGGGGCGGTAACTGATCAAAAATAGATTTATACTTTTTCCTGGCATTGGTGAGAGCGACAGAGAGTGCATCCTTTACACTTTCCATTGAAGAATTTTGTGCTTGAATATCAGCTAATAGTGATATTAAGTCATCAAGAGTGCTTCCCTGTTGTGTAGTAGATAGGCATGTATCTCGGTTAATCTATTCTTGAACTGATGAAAGATGAGGAAGAAATAATGTCTAAAGTGTCATTATATCCATCCTGATCTTATGCTCTTCATTTATGAGTTCTAACTGTTGAGCCATGAGCTGTTGAATTTTGGTGTAAAATTTTTGAACTGAATTGGGCTCTGTGGTCAACTTATTTGAGAGATCGGTGATCTCTTTCTCAATTGCATCAATTTTATTCTTGATATCTTTAATGAATAAGAAAAATGTACAAAGTTTCTGAAATAAATAAAGAATATGCTTGAGTTAAGGGGACAACTCAGCAATGAATTTGACAAGCTTGACTTTTCCAATAGCTAGAGCTTTTTGTACCTCTTCTATCATTTTTGCAGTAAGTTCTTTATCTTTTAGCTTGCTCAAGTACTCAGATGCATCAACTCCAAATGTTTCTATTTGATTAAGGAGTTCATCTAGTTGACACTGTAGCTGATGGTAGCATTTCTGTTAGCAGTGGCTTCACCTTCTGTAGTACTTTATTCTTCTTTTGAATGGCCATTTGTTTTTCCTATTCGGCCTTTGCTTTTCATAGTTCACCGAAATCAATAAGTGCTCACCCTTTTAATTTTGAGATATCCACATTGGGCAACATTATCAGTTTAGTCAAATCAACTTTAAAACTATGCTTTTTCACCTTCTTCTCTTTACCTTTGGTCGGTTGTACCAAGACAATAGCTTGTGAGGCTTGTTGACCCTTAGTAGGTTGCTCGGTAGATGCAACACTTTGCTCGGTCCCTGTAGCCATTGTGGTGTCCTTGGGTGTCTCGGTACTGGGGGTCTCAGCTATAATAGTTTCAGTGCTTGAAGGTGCTTGAGAGGTCTTTTCTTGATTTGTACCTTCTGTTGCTTCAGATTGGTGACCTTCGGTGCCTTGTGTTGTATCCTTAGGAACTTCGGTACAGACAGGTGGCTTGACCAGTGGATAAGACTAAACTTGCTTTAAGACAGATTCACTAGATACAAGTTTTTCATAGGTAGTGCCTTATATCATTTCCAGCTCCGATGCTTCAACATCCATGACATCTTCATGAATTTGAATAGTGTTAGCTGGGTCTTGCTTGGTAGCATCAGGACCTTGCTTGGTGACATCAGGATTGTGCTCGGTAATATCAACAATTTCAACTTTAGATTGTGCACTGACATCTTTTATTTTGAATATTTCCTGCCACTTTGCTTTTGTCTCATTTTCTACATCAACGTATAGCCCATTCATCAATTTTAAGGCTCTCTGTTTGACAAGAAATTTAGAATTGTAGGTTGTCAAATGCTCCTTTATTTCTGCTATAGACATATCAGGAAATAGATGGACTAGACTTCTTTCTCTTATTTGTTTCTCTGAGTCCATTGCATATTTCCACTTGTTATCAATATGTAAGTATAGTTCATTCAGAAGTGACTTCACTAGTTCTAATGGAGCTAGCCAAAATTTTAGAAGTGTGCAAATGATAGCTTCTTCAATTTGTCGCTTCTCATCATTATTCCTAGTCTCATACTTGACATATCTAAATCCTGCAAACCCACCATATTCTTTTAGATTGGCACAAAAGTTTTCAACACTATGAATATTTACCTTCTTTCTCTTTACAATCTGGAATTTGTTTGCATCATTGGATTCTGTATCACTAGACTCTTTTGCCAAAATGAGTCTCTGAGTAGAGTTCTTGTAGGTCTTGGTTACCTTGGGAATAGTAACACTCTTTTGTTTCTTACTTGGTGATGCAACTGATTCTCTAGTGTTAGGTCCCTTTATTGGTGGAGTCGGTAGGGCCTTTGAAGTGTCTAGTTTCTTTCTTTTTAACAGTTTACCCTTAGGCAATTCAGTACTTAATGTTATTGCTACCTCTTGAGATTTTGATTCCTCTTCAGTAATGGCAAGAGTGCCTTTGACAGGTGTAGAGGAAGATTCTTCTCCAAATTTCTTAGATAAAACCTTTATCATCTTTGTAGCCTTTCTTGTAGCCTTGGGTACTACAATGCTCATTTTTATCTTTTCCTTAACTTCTTCATAAGTTCCATACCTTAGCTCGGTAGCATGCCTTGGTAATGAAAGATATGCATCAATTTGCTATTGTGTGATATCATAGTCAATCTCGTAACCCATTGGTGGCAAAGATTGAGTCCTTGGTTCTACAGCATTCACATAATAGTAATCAGTGTCTACCTTAAAGCATATATCATCCTTATATTTCTCTACCAGTTGTGGTGGAATCTAGTAACTATTGTGCATCTTTTCTTGAAATTTGCTGAAGTAGTCATCCATGATATCATTAAAATTATCTCCCAATTTCTTGATAAAATCATTAATTTGATGGGTGATAGGTCCGTGTAGCTCCCAAACTACTTTACCAACTGAGGGAAAGAACTTCTCAAAGTAGAAAAACATGCATATAAGAAGTGAACCAAACTTCAGTGTATTTGCCGAGTTGTTCTTTTTCGGCTTCCTTATTGTGTTCAAGTTCTCAAACAAGTTCTTTAGTAGCACTTCACATAAATCAACTTTCATTCCCTTTTTCACAATTTTATAGGCTAAGTCAACTGCTGCACATGGTACATTGTTTTCCCTTGTAGATTGGAAGAAACAGTAACCAATTACTCTAATTGCAAATTTAAGTTCTGCATCAGTGGCATTGTTCAGTTTTAGTCCTCAGTAATCAGATTCTAATTTAGTTAAACTAATTAACTCTTTCTATGATATCATCTTCTGTGCTCATGCATGATAATAGATAGGAAACCTGGTGATCACATGAATGATTTCCTTAGTGATTTTGAATGGTTTCTCCTCTAGCCACATAAAATCATCATGAACTCTACTTAGAACAAACTTAACCCACTGGGGTTTGAACACATGGGGATAGGTTAGGGCTTCAGTTAATTCCTTGATTTTGATATGCTCGTACTTGCTATCCATTTTGCCATCAGTACATAGTTCATCATATGTGTCTTTTATTTCAACATGACCGAGTTCTTCAACATGGCATTTGGTGAAGAATCTAACATCTTCGACTAACAAGACTCGATCCGAGATGAGTGAAAAGGTAGTTTTGTCATCTAGTTCAGAGGCAACTTTAGGAGTGAAAGTGTATTTTAGTGAGGGCTTCTCGACATTCTTGACAACTACGGGATCTTGGATCTTGGGTGCCATTTGTAAAATTCAGATAAAACTAGCAAACTTTCCTTAGGGTTTGATGGTTTACACATGACAGACGTTTCACACTCAATAGATAATAGCAATTTGACAAGATCGGAAAACTAGCTTAACAGTGTGATGAGATTTGAAGTAAATACCTTAAAATTCACTTTGAATGAAGTTTGATCTCCTTGATTCATTCTGCTCTACTCTTTCGAAAACTTGGTGAATTTAAATGACCACAAAAATACTTTTATGTACACAAAATACCTTATCGGGCTCCATGCGGGTTAGGTCAAAAACATTAAATGCTCTTGGTTTACCTTTAACCAATTTACTCCCTTTTTTTTCGTTTTAACCGAGTAACAAAATTTCCTTCATTTACCGACTTGATAGGCTTCCTGTATACACCGACTTGATAGGTTTCCTGTAAATTACTTTTGATAGAATTCCAAACTTACTAATGCATCTTGACTATGCAGATTTTGAATTTAGTACATAATATAATAGGAACTATTATGATTTTAACTTTAAGAGAATGCAGTACCTTCATACCTTTTCCGATTAATTTGGAATAGGTGCACCTAACTCGATAGGAAAGGTGCTTTCTTCATTTGATACAATTTCCTTCTTTTTCCAAATCATTTTTAATTTTTCTTTTATCTCTTCAGTGTCTCTTCTAGGTTGATCTCTGTAATCTCCAGCTAAATGTCCAACTTTGTGACAATGAAAACATGCCATACTAGGATTTCTCCATGATCTTCAGTTGTTCATTCCAAACCTTATAAAATAGTTGGCACTTATATGTCCATATCTTCGACAACATTCGCACCATATTCTTGTATTGTAATCCCATGGTACTGCTGCATATTGTCGGTAAGGATCTGTGTGAGTTTGGTAACCTCTAGTGTTTGCTTAGCGTGCAGACCATATGTGGTTCTTTTGCTTAAGCCAACACTTTTCGGTACTATGTCCATATCTATTGCAGTTTCTACAAAACCCTTTGAATTTTTCCTTTTGATAGTTGTTAACATAATTTGTCCTACATTGATTAGATGTGTGACCATATTTATTGCAATTGTAACAATAACCATTGGACTTAGTGATATTCGATTGCTTACCTTTTCTGATTTGGCATATGTTGGTAGTATGACCTTGATTTCCATAGTAGTAGCAAATAGGCTTCTTTCTTTTGATGTTATTCTTGTTTTCAGCTTGCTTTGATGATTCTCCTCTCTCGGTAGTATGAATTCCTTTCTCAGTAGATTCCTTTCCTTTGTAACTGAGTCCTGCATCTTTGTTGGGTCTTCTTGTATTCAGTTGCTCATCCAACATCTTTGATGCTTCATAACTCTTCTTCAATGTTTCTTTGGATTTCTTCTCTGTTTCAAGTTCATTGGTCAACCTTGATACTTCAAGTTTCAATGCTTGATTTTCATCATTCTTTAGAATTGCTTCATGATGTGCATACCCTAGTTGATCTATCATATTTTGTTGAATCCTAGTTAATCTTATGATTTCATCATTCTTATTAGATACTAAGACTTCAAGTTGTTGTTTCTCTCTTTGTAGATCTCTTGCTTTATCCTCAGTTGTTCTCAATGCATCTAGATTTTCAGTCATCTGTGTACTGAAATGTTCATGTTCTCTTTTCATTGCTTTTAGTTGATCAGCCAATGCTTTGTTCTTTTCTTTCAATACTCCAATCATTTCTTCAGTTTCTTCAGATATACTATTCTTAGATGATGTCTCAATTTGTTCCACTAACTCTTGAGAATCCTGTAAGTCATCAGATAATCTTCTTCTTACTTTCAGATATTTTTGCATTTGCCTTTGCATATCTGCAATCACTTGATTTGCATGATCCAACTCTTCTTGCAGATATACAATCCTCTGAGATTGTTTATAGCCTTCCATTGATAAGATCTTTCTCTCTAGGTAGTTAAACCCTTTTCCAAGATTCAAGCTCTGATATCAATTGTTAGGCCCAATATGGAAAGCTAATGTACTGAGAGGGGAGGGGTGAATCAGTGCTCCAAAACTTTTCTTGAATAATAACTTTACTATTATGCATAAACAGAATAGTGCAATAACATGAAATAAAGTTAAAGCAAATAGATAACAATCATACATGATTCACTCCATAACACATATATTTTGGTTACGCAAAAACTCTTGGTTAGAGAGAAAAACTTTAGTGGGGATGGCACCCACAACTTCACTACTGCAATAATTAAGAATGCTTGGTTAGAGCTACATTTAGATATTTCTGATAGCTTACCCTGTTAGGAGTAACAAGATCTATTAGATCTACCTTGCTAAAAGATTTTACAACATTTATTCTGAATGTTGCACCTGGTTAGAGGCTTTACAATTTATAGACTTGGTTAGAGTCTTTTACCCTATTAAAGGTTTCTCTTACAACTTCACAATATTACAATAAAATCATTACAAATATCTACAACTTTACATCTAAAATGTTATAGCAGATTCTATGTGCTCAGAATAAGATTACCTTGCTTATAGCATTCCTCGGTAAATCCTTCTGTTTACTCTGTTCTTTGACTGTTCTCTGAAAAACCTTCTCGGTGACCTCTGTGTCTTTGTAACTATCTTCCTTCATGCATTCATACACTTATCACATGCTGTATAAATATATCTCTTAAAACGGTGATCTAATTCATTGCTTCGATCTTACAAACAAGATTCCTTGAATGAATAACTAGACAAAATATATCATTGGTTAGATTGTCCTTGTAATCATACACAATCTTCTAGTGCAATTTCCAATGTAATAATGGTTAGATGTGCCTCAATCTTGTAACACATTTTCATATGCATGTCCAGGTTCAATGTATCTGGTAACACGTTTCACTTGGTGTGTCATCTTTACTGCTCGGTAGTCATAAAAAGATACTCGGTAGATAGCTCGGTGTGTACTGCGTTCTGTGTCTACTTTCTTCTGTAACTGACTAGGCTGTGCATACCGACTTCTCTATGTGTATACCAACTACATGATTTGGTAGTGCTAACCGACTAGAATATATAGTATGACTTTGAATACAAAAACTAATGGTAATTTGATAAGTAGTAACAACAATGACATCCACAACACATAACACCAATATTGTACGTGGAAACCCTGTAAGGGGAAAAACCATAGTGGGAAACCTTACCCACAATCAAATGATACTACTGTAGATATTATGTGTATACAAATGGGCCAAGCTCCTAGAGCTCACTACTCAAACAAAAATAGGAGACACACTGACTACAATTGGATGGTTAAATCCAATAATGATGTACTGGTCAAAATAGCATCTTCATATGCTAGATTCAGTACCAGTGTAGTTTTGATATGCCTTCACAAAAAACCTTCCTTCACCTTCAAATGATGTCTATGTTTATAGCTCTGCTTATTCTTGTATATACCTTCTTGCAATTCCTTTTTCCAATAGCATATCGATCTTACAAATAAGATCTCACATATATACCATAACCTAAGACCAATTTTAGTAGGTCGGGTCTAAAAGATATTACAATAAAAATAATTTACAAGTAAATCAATAACCGATGCAATATCCGATTCAACATGTCGGCTTAATGCATTCACAACATTGATAAATCATCTCCAAAGCTTGTCGTGCTGATATAGAATAGATAAGCCTGTCGGTGCTTATTTTGGACCTATTTGCCGGTAACAACAAATATGCAAAAACAAATATACCAATGAACAAATCTCCAAGACAAAGTGTCCAAATGATGTCTTCAACATAACCAAGTGTTTCCATGTCATTCCAAGTGTTGGTGAACAATATGTCCTGTCGGTGAACCAGATACCAGTGACTGTGTATAAGTCACTTTCTTGCTGGCGAACATTTGCCAATTCTCCAAAGTGCCAAAGTTCATAAGTGTTAATAGGTGTTGAAATCAATAACAAAACGATATCAAAATATCCAAAATACCAACAAGCACCACCAAGGTGAAAGGATAGTAACAACTCCACCTTGACCAGCTTCATGTTGGGAAGCAAAAACAAGGCTATCTAGCCAAATAACACGGCATGCAACATTGAGCATGAAACCTACAATTTTAATTTCTTGGAGGCAAAGAACATCCAGGCCTACAATACATTGATGAACATCTTGAATGAAATATTTTTTGGTGAGGTTTGTGAGACCTCAAACCTTCCATGAGATGTAATTCATGACAAAACCAACATATCTTCCTCATCCCCAAGAGAGGAGAAGCTATTGCACAATAAATATGGGTCCCCACTAGAGATAACTCACCATTGTTTTGAACCACAATCTACAATCTTAGCACAGTCTAAAGGGTTGTGAGAGTGGCATAGAGAGTGTGGAGCAGAAATCACAAACACAGCTCGAGGAGTGCACACCCAAGGAGGGCGAGCAACACCCTCAAAATAAGCATTCCCCTATTGAGAAAGGTTTGAAACTGGAGTAGAAACCGCCTAGGAGGATGGAGACTATTTAGGAGGATCCGTCGTCGGTTGAGGACTGGAACCGATGGGAGTCTTTTGGGCCAAAACCTCAGGGGTTTTACCTTTATGAACCACAATGGTCCATTCATCCTTCTTGGCTCCCTCCACATGTTGAGAGCCAAAATCCTTAACAAGGGTTTTTAATTTCAGAGTTGCCAAGGGACAATCCCTAATCTTATGATCCACCGACTAGCACCAATAACAAGTGTTGGGTAGGTTCAGATAAAGCACCTTCTAGATGAAGGTGTTACCTCCCACTTGAATATCAATAGTTATTTCAGGTCACGAGAAAGGTCAACTTCAACACATACCCTTTTTTGAGGGCGAGCATTAAAAAAATGGTCTGGCTTGAGGAAAATAACTTTGCCAACAGACTAAGCAATGGTTTGCATGAAAGGAAAACAAGGCAAAGGAAGACCAGGGTACTCAACCTAGACTGGAACTCACAATTTTTTGTCATCTGAGACAGAAAAATCATGAGACCAATGCCGGAAAATGAGAAGGGATGATCTAACATTTCATGGACGATGGGAGAGAATAGCCTCCACATGGGAAGGGTTTGAAGAGCAAAACAAAAAAAAACCTTTCATAAGACTTTGGATGCTATCAAGCCTAACTCCATGAGGAGACCAGGCTTTGGTGACCCAATCATGAAGCATGCTTTCAGGAGGGATCCTACCCACAAAATAACCTATCAAAGTACATTTTTCAACCCAGTCATGGGCATTGTCAAAATCCTGAACATGAAGTACAACATTAGGCAAGGACATAACTCATGAAACACTTTCAGAACAAATTTGCAAGGGCATTTTCTCGGGAGAGCCATGAGAGTCTATTGTAGCAACTCTAGCACTAGCATCAACTGTTGGGCTAAAGTTGGTTGGAGCTATAATAAACACAAAAATCCCATAGGAAATGCGGTTTGAAACAAGCAAGACGTAATACGCAACCTCAAACCTTAGTAGAGCAATCGATTGTCTCCGTTCTTGTCTATTTCCAAGGACACTACTTTTATGAAATAGTATTTTTATTTAAATTTGAGAAAGTTTAAATTGTGTGATGAAATCACTTTCATTTTCACATAAAGATCTAAATTGTAATTTCTCAGGGGCTTTTTCTTATGTGATTGTTACAAATATTTGCATTTTCTTTTCACTATTTATTTAGATAATTTATTATTAGGAATTTACTATTTGATTATGATTATTTATTGCAATGAAAATAAAATAATATTGTAGACAACAAAAATCCTAAATTCATATGAAAAAGTAAAAGGGGGAAAGATAGAGGCAATCTTGACACAATGCGTTAATAATAAAAATTACAAAATTAATCTCATTGTGATGATGGATGTAAACTCAATGTTTTAATATAGGAGATCTCATCTTATGTTAGAGTTCAATCCAATGTCATAATAAATATATTATATAGAAGGGAAAGAAGAGAATACTTATATGGTAGAATGAAGTGGAAAAAGGTGATTCTCAATTTACTATATCATGTGAAGAAGAGAAGGGTGAATTGATAGATCTATAACACCCCAAGCCAACACACTTGGGAAAAAAATTGATGGAACAATATTTTGTTAAAATAAAAATATTGAAGATGTGATAAGAACATGTCCCACTTGCACATCAATGTATACACAAGTGCCATCTAAACCCAACAACACAAAGACACTAACCAAATAAAAGAGCTCACCATGACTACAAGAAAGTTGGCACTAGTAGAGACTTGACAATTACAAAATGAAGTCATCATAATGAACTTACAAGAGGAGAAACCACACCCGAATGATGATTAGGTACTAACCCATGATCGTTTTCTCTTGGTATGATGAGAGAATTTAATCAACCTCAAATTAATAGTAAGACACACTTAGGAACTCTCATAAAACCTATGGAATCCCATGTTGGCATTCTGATTTTGTTGGTATTTTACATAAAGATTGAATTAATGATATGTTGTCATTGATGTCAATTGAACCAGTATTCATGTTATTGTTGATATTTTTGTTTTTGAAACTGGCTAGTAACTGGTAAGAAGAGATTTATGGAAGATGTTGTAAACCTATTTGAACTGGTATAAAGGGTTAAATATTTCTATGTAATATAAGCGGTAAAACCCTATCAGCTGTTAAACCCTAACCGACCAAGTTTGATGGTTTATTATCTGATAAGCGGTAATGATGGAGACACGTATGATCATTTGATTAAGGAGATATTCAAATTGTTTTGGTGCATTTGTTCTTGTCTAGGGAAGGAGAAAAGTTTATTGCATCTAATGCACAATGCATGATGAGTTACAAAGTCCAATAGAGCGATGATCATGGAGTAGTTGAAATTGTCTTGAAGAATGTGAAGAGATTTTCATGATTTCTAACGGTCAAGATTGTACCAACTTGTTTGTAATCTCGATGATGAGAATTAGGTTTTTGATGTGTTACTGACCTAATTGATTTATATTTAAGTTCAATGAAGTTGTTTGTTAAGGTTGTTGGCAAGGTTGGTAGAAAACCTATTGAGTGTGTTGTTGCAAAACCAGTGGATAGATCTACACTTTGAGTGAAGGCAGTCTGAAGGTTATAGAAGGATCTGATCAAGAAAATGTAGTGCTACTTAGACAGATCAAGAAAACCTATTGTTTTCTAATAATTACAACAAAAGTTACATCCCTTAATTGGGTAAGCTCTAACAAGCTTGTTTACTTATTAAATCCTCTAACAAGGTGGTCCATTAGCTTGGATTCTTAAATCCTCCAGTGAGGTTACTCCTAACAAGGTATTGTGCTTTTAACAAGGCATATTTTTAAATCCCTTAAGTGGGTGATTCCTAACTAGAATTAGTTCTTAACAGGACTTATTGTAGAGCTCAAACAGGCTTTGGCTCCTAATAGGGAAAACTTTGAAAGAGTTCAGATAGCTATCCTTGTGAGTCTCATCTCACCGTGGCTTTTACCTATTTGGGTTTTCCATGTATAAACATTTGTGTCAAGTGGTGAATTCTTTTGTGGTTGTGATCTTATTTGTTGATTTGGTTAATATCTAATAAGGCATGTTAAGTAGAAGAATTGAGAGATGAATATGTTGAGTTATGATTAAAAATTGTTGATATTCACAAGATTGAAGTTGTTTACTATTAAAGTTGTCAGAACAGTTAAACTGGTTAATGTCAAGTATTCTTATGAATATTGATCTTGACTGAGATATGTTTACTTTATTTGACTAAGTTTGAGTTTGGGAACTTTGTATCAGTTTTTTAGTATATTGATTCACTGCCCCCCCTCTCATTATTCTATCAGATACTTATTCTTTCATCATACCATCAATTGGTATCAGAGCATCTCAGTTCCTCTTAATCTAAAAGCCTAACAAATTGAGAAAAAGATCTCGTACATCATGATGAAGAAAGAAGGTCTGAAGTTCAACAAAGATAACTATAGAATATGGAGTGACAAAATGAAGATTTATATTAAGAGTCTTGGTAGTTAGTATTGGGAGCATATAGAAAATAAGTATACTACACCTACTAGACCTTTGACTGATGATCAGAAGAAAGAACAACAAGAAAATCACCAGGGACTAGAAGCTATTATCAGTTCCCTATCTTATGTTGAATATGTAGATGTTCATGGTCTTGAAACTGCATATGAAGTATGGAAGAAAGTGGAAGAGATTTATAGTGGTTATGAACATGTTAATATTGCCAAAGAGGAGAGTTTAAGAGGCAAGTTTGATGACATGAGAATGTCTGAGGGTGAGAATATCCAGCAGTATGGTCAAAGGATTAAAGAGATAGTTGGTGAGATATTGAGTGCGAGAGGGAAAGTGGAAGATGCCATAGTAATCAGTAAGGTACTGAGAACCCTACTACCAGTCTATTCTATCTGAGTTACAGCTACTCAGGAGATAAAATCCATTGATAAGACAAAGGTAACTCTTGACTCTATTATTGGCAAACTTATTGCTTTTGAACTAAATGGCTATGATGGTAGTGTATAGAAATCAGAATCTTTATTTAGAGCTTTTGTCTCTAACCCATCTATGAGAAGAAGTAGAGATATTGGCCATAACTATGAATCTAGATCCACCAAAGATGCTGAAGATGAAGACAACTTGGTGGAACTTGAAGTATTGTTGGCAAAATGACTACCTAGAGGCACTGGTAAATATAGAGGAAAGCTACCTTTAAAATGTTTTGCATGCAACAAGTTTGGTCATATAGAAAAAAATTTCCCTAATGGTGAAAATGAATACAAGAGAGACAAATATAAGAAATATAAGGGTAAAGGCAAGAGATATTGTCTTGTAGCTATTGACAGTGGTGTTACTAATGAAGAATTTGATGATGATGCTAGTGAAGGTATTGTGTTTGTAGAAATTAAGGAAGAAATATGATATCAAAAGGCACTAGTATCTAGAATGGATAACTCTGATGATTAGAGAATTGATAGTGGTTGTTCACATCACATGACTAGTTATCAAAACAAATTTCTTTCCTTGAAGAAATTTGATGGCAGTGTTGTGAAATTTTGCAATGACTCACCCTGTATGGTTGAAGGTAAGGGAGTTATTTCTCTTAATGGGAAAATCAGTGTTGATGATGTCTATTGGGTTGAAGGCCTAAAGCATAATCTGTTAAGTGTGGCACA
This sequence comes from Cryptomeria japonica, assembly GCF_030272615.1. NCBI lineage: Eukaryota > Viridiplantae > Streptophyta > Pinopsida > Cupressales > Cupressaceae > Cryptomeria > Cryptomeria japonica. The sequence goes on along the minus strand of NC_081405.1, from coordinate 139,231,564 downwards.
ACTTAATGACAGAGGATACCCACTGGAGTTCATAAATGGAATGTGCAAAATCTTTGACAACAAGGGTGAATTGATTGCAACCGAAAAACAAACCAAAGGTAATCTATTTCATCTCAATCCTAAAGTTAGCAACTATTTGATTGCAAAAATAGATGATAGCTGGCTTTGGCACAAGAGATTTTGTCATATAAATTTTGACAATATTATTAAAATAAGCAAGTCTAAGATAGTAAGAGGTCTGCCTCAGCTAGACAAACTGGTTAATGCTCTTTATAAAGAATGTCAACTAGGAAAGATGACTTCTTCAACTTTCAAGAGCAAGTCCTTCTTAGTAGAGCACTTATTAGATTTGGTTAATATAGATCTATGTGGACCAATACAAACAAGAAGCATTCAAGGTGATAGATACTTTATGATCTTCACTGATGACTGTTCAAGGATGATGTGGGTCACATTCTTGAAGGATAAAAATGAAGCTTTTGGTAAATTCAAGGCATTTAGAGCCTTAGATGAGAAAGAGAGTGGCAAAAAGATAAAATGTCTAAGAACAGATCAAGGTGGTGAATTCACTTCTTTAGAGTTCACTAAATATTGTGATGATAATGGTATCAAGTGACAACTTTTTGAACCAAGGACACCACAATATAATGGTATAGTAGAAAGAAACAACCGATTAGTGGTTGAAGTGGCTAGAAATATGTTGATACAAGGAGGTGTATCAAAAACATTTTGGAAAGAAGTTGTAAGTACAGTTGTATACACAATGAATTGAGTTCTAGTAAAAAGAGGTAAGGACAAGACCCCATATGAGTACTGGTATGGGAGATCACCTGATGTTATCTATTTTAAGATATTTGGAAGAAAATGTTTTATTAAAAGAGGTGATTGCATAAGAAAATTTGAAGCTAAGAGTGAGTGATGAAGGCATATTCCTTGACTATTCCACCAAGAGTAAGGCCTATAAATGCTTCAACAACCGAACACAAAAAATTGTTGAAAGTGTTGATGTTCATGTAGATGAATGTCTTGATATTGTAGAAGGAACCTGTTCTGAGAAGAATGATGAAGATCCTTGCATTTTGATTTTCGAACCTGAAACTATTAAACCATAAACCAGTAAAGAAAATTCTGATGAAATTGTTCAACCAGAACAAATAAATTCAGAGGAAGATGACAATGATGAAGCTAACCTAAAGAGAATGATCATGTTATTCCTAGGTATGTGAGACTAAATCGCAGTCCTAAATAGATAATTGTGGATAAGGATGTTGGAGTACTAACTAGAAGGAGAATAAGAGAGGACTCTTGCATGATATTCACCTTTCAACCTAGAAGTGGTAAAGAGGCATTCGATGATGATCATTGGGTAAAAGCTATGGAGGAGGAGTTAGATCAAATTGAGAAGAACAACACTTGGACCCTAGTACCCCGACTAGTAAACAAGAATGTTATAGGTACTAAATGGGTGTTCAGAAACAAATTAAATGAAGATGGTGTTGTAGTTCAGAATAAGGCAAGATTAGTATGCAAAGGATATGCACAAGAAGAAGGAGAAGACTATGGAGAATTTTTTGCACCAATAGCAATAATGGAAGGTGTCAGAACATTTCTTTCATTTGCAGCTCATAAGAAGTTCAAGGTATACCAGATGGATGTTAAGTTTGTGTTCTTGAATGGGATACTAGAAGAAGATGATAACTTAATGATGAAAGAATAGTACCAAACCGGTATTGAGAGTGGGGGGGGTGGAATTAGTATAGGCAAAAACACAACCTTAAACCGGTTTGTCAACTAACACTTATGCACTGACAAACAAACAGCAACACCGGTCCTTCAACAGAGTTCAACCGGCAAAACCCAGTGTAATTGAGACAAGCAAAGACCAGTTGACACTTATCTTCTCATATAATCTAACTCTTCATTCCCATTTCACCCTAATGCATGAATATGAAATCTACCATCAAAGATGTACATATTACAAAAAGATCAACATGCATCACCACTTAATCATAAAACAATCATAACATCACATGAAGAAAGCATCACACATGACACATATATTTTTCACGTGGAAACCCAACTGGGAAAAACCACGGTTGGGATGAATACCCACAAGCTTGTTTTTGAACTCTTTGGAAGTCTGCTCTGTTAGGAGCCTTGTCCAGTTAAAGATAGATACAATAGATTCTGTTAGGAACTGATCTTGTTAGGGATCACCCGGTTAAGGGATGGCTACAATACCTAATTAAGGGTTAAACCCTGTTAGGGGTACCTTGTTAGAGGATTTCAAGAACTCAATAGCTAAAGGATATCAATGACTCAGTAGCTTCGAGTTACCTTGTTAAAGGATTTTCAACAAGCTGGTTAAGGCTACCCTATTAGGGGATTTCACAACTATTGAAGTGGTTAAAGATCAATAGGTATATCAATGACATGATAATAGCACTCAATGTCAATGCAGATCCACTTAAGCTCCTTTTCACCTTCTGCACTTACACTCTGTAGATATAACTTCTCTCCTTTGGTCTAGCAAGAATCACGTATCTCTTCTCTTAGATACACACATAACTTTTGCCAACAACCTCTAAAAGAATCACAACATCGAACTTATAGGACAACAGACAGGTCAGTAGCATAAACCCTAAACCCTAGACCTGTTAGGTAAAGGAATTCAAATGGTTCAATCCTAACCGTTGATCATACTGTATTGAATGCAACAGTCTTGATCCAATCTCAAGACATTTTGCATCATTTGTTTTCCATCGATTTCATGGCAGCTGATAACCCATCAAACATTATCACCATTTACAGACTTCGCACATTCCCGAGGTGGATAGGAACACTCTTCTTTATGTAAGATCCTTCATGCACACAAGGCTTACGTGGCAACACTATCTATTCTTTGTTATCATCCTAACTTCATCACATAAAGTCACCTTGAAGCACTCCAACCAGAAACCTTGAAGTTGAGACCACCAACTGGTAGTCATGCACTACTTCCATGTGTCGATTCCCATAACCTTATGCCGGTTCACCTTGAACAAGCACACCACTTCACTTTGGTACAAATATCAGTTCACAATGTTATACTGGTTCTTACATATGCCGATTCTCACCTCTTTAGTTTATTGACATCAATGATAACATACAATGTCATTATGTCCACATAATGCCAACAATCTCCCCCTTTGGCATTGATGGCAATATACAAAGATATCTCTCTGTTAACTCATCTTCTCCCCAATTTCTATAGATATCTTCTCCACTACACTTCTTCTCCCCCTTTGACAACAATGCCAAAGTGGAGGCACACAAATCCCTATTCCATTATGCTGATCCCCTTGAGGAGTAGCATCCTTCAACACATCAACCAACAAAAAAAAATTGACTATGCAATACCTGACTGATGTGGAACAAATACTTTTAATTTACCTCCTGAAGGGGTAGTACCCCCAATTCACCTCTTAAATCCACAAATGTAGTCTTTGGGAGAGGCTTTGTGAATATGTCTGCTAACTGCTCCTTACTGGAAACATGTTCTAGTGCAATCTCTTTATTCTGAACCTTTTCCCTTATGAAATGATACTTAAAGCTCAAAATGCTTGGTTCTAGAATGTAAAACCAGATTCTTTGAAATATTGATAGCACTTGTGTTATCATAGAATATACTTACTGGTTTAGATACAGGGATTTTGAAGCCATCTAATACATGCTTCAGCCAGATTGTCTGAGTGCAGTTCATGAAAGCTGCAACATACTTCGCTTTTGCTATAGACTGAGAGATACAGCTCTGCTTCTTACTCATCCATGAGACTAGTCTACCATCGAGAAAGAATGCACCATCGGTTGTGCTTTTCTGATCATCCACATTACCTACCCAATCAACATCTATGAATACTTGTAGGTTGAAATCATTGTTGTATGGGTACCACAATCCATAGTCAACTATTCCATTTAGATACCTAAGAATCCACTTGACTGCAACCAAGTGGGATTCTCTTGGACTTTTCTGGAACCTTGCAGTAATGCCAACTGCATGTGCAATATCTGGTCTGCTATGCACTACATAATGCAACTTACCAATCATTGATCGGTATTCCTTCTCATCAACCAATGTAGAATCATCCTCTTTTGATAATTTGAAACCGGTCACCATCGGTGTACCAACCAGTTTGCTATCTTCCATGCCAAAGGTCTTCAACACCTCTTTGACATATTTGGACTGAGTGATAAAGATTCCATCTTTCATCTGCTAGATCTACAGTCCAATGAAGAACTTAATCTCCCCTATGAGTGACATCTCAAACTCTTTCTTCATCTCATCAGCAAACTCATGACTAATCTTGTCATCTCCACCAAAGATAATGTCATCAACAAAAACTTCCCAGATCAGGATCTAATCTCCTTCAGATTTCAAGTAGATATTGCTATCTTCACTTGTTCTCTCAAATCCAATATTCACAAGATGGGAATGTAGACGTTCATACCATGCTCTAGGTGCCTACTTTAGACCATGTAAGGCTTTATGTAGCTTGTACACCATATCACTGTCTTCAGATAGGGAAAACCCATCTGGTTGCTCTATATACACCTCATCTTCAAGTACACCATTTAGGAATGCAGATTTTACATCCATTTGATATACCTTGAATCCTTTAAAAGTGACATATACAAGAAGCATACGAACTCCTTCCAATCTGGCTACAGGAGCAAAGGTTTCTCCATAGTCTTCTCCTTCTTCTTAATCATATCCTTTGCACACCAATCTGGCTTTGTTCCTAATCATTTTGCCATCCTCATTCAGCTTGTTTCTGAACACCCATTTGGTGCCAATGACATTTTTATGCGCTGGTCTGGGTACCAAGAACCATGTACCATTTTTCTCTATCTAGTCAAGTTCCTCTCCCATTGCCTTGATCTAGTCTTCATCTTTATGAGCCTCTTTGAATGACTTAGGCTCAAATTCAGAGATCAAACATGAGTTTTCTCTGATCTTTCTTCTTGTAAGGATTCCTGCATCCTTATCTCCTATGATCTGCTTAGGATCATGATTTAGCTTGACATACTGAGGAATAGTTTTGACTGGTTCTTCTTTCTTTTCCTCTTCATCCTCATCTTCATCAGTATCAACATTCACCGGTTCAAGAACATTATTACTGGTACTTGGTTGACTAACAACCCATTCCTAGAAGGTTGCAACTGGTACATTTATAGCTTTCTCACTGCCGGTTTCCTTTGGTTTCTCAGACGTTTCATCAACTCTCACATTGATACTCTCCATAATTCTCTAAGTCCTATTTCTGAAACACTTGAGAGCTTTACTCTTGGTGGAATATCCTAGGAATATTCCTTCATCATATTTAGCTTTAAACTTGCCCTGATGTTCACTCCTCTTGATGTAGCATTTGCTACCAAATACCCTAAAGTAGCTAACCACAGGTGTCTTACCAGTCCAATACTCATAAGGAGTTTTATCCTTACCTTTCTTGATGAGTACCTGGTTCATTGTGTAGACTGCAGTGCTTACCGCTTCTCTCCAAAATGTGTGAGCTACCTTTCCTTGAATCAACATGGTTCTAGTTGCTTCAACCACAGTCTAGTTATTTCTCTCTGCTAGGCCATTCTGCCATGGAGTCCGGCGGGTAGACAGTTTCCTCTTGATGCCAAATTCTTCACAATGCTTGTTGAATTCATCAGAAGTGAATTTCCCTCCTTGATCAGTTTTGAGGCACTTGATCCTTTTACCACTTTCCTTCTCCACTAATGCTCTGAAAGCTTTGAACTTCATAAAGGCTTCAGACTTGTCTTTCAAGAATGCCACCCACATCATTCTTGAGCAGTCATCAGTGAGAATCATGAAGTACCTATCACCCTGCACACTTTTAGTTTTCATAGGACCACACAAATCAGTATGCAGAAGATCAAGTAAGTTGTCAGTAGTGAAAGATTTACCTTTAAAGGTTGAGGAAGACATTTTCCCTAATTGACACTCTCTTCACAACGTATTATTAGGTTTTCTTAGCACTGCAACCCTCTAACTACCTTGATCTTACTAGCCTTCACAATGTTATCAAAGTTTACATGGCAGAGTCTCCTATGCCATATCCAGCTATCGTCAAATTTAGCCATAAGACATGTACTTATATTTGCATTCAGCTGAAATAGGTTACCTTTGGTCTACATACTGGTAGCCACAATTTCACCATTATTTTCTTTGATTCTACATACTCCATTCTTGAATTCCAGAGTGAGACCACTATTATTCAGCTGGGCAACCCTCAGAAGGTTGTGTCTGAGACCATCAACCCAATACACATTGTTAGCACTACTCTTTCCATTCAGAGAGATGGACCCTTTTCCTTTATCAATACATGGTGCATCATTGCCAAAACAAACCACACCACCATCATACTCTTCCAAGGATAGAAACTTGCTCCGGTCACCAGTCATATGGTGAGAGAAACCACTGTCAATAATCCACTCATTGGAATTATCAAAGCGGGAGATAATTGCCTTCTTGTCTGACACATCTTCCTTTATAGAAACAAACACAATGTCTTCAATCTCTTCATCTTCTGATTCCTCATCTGTGACACCTTCATCAACTACAACAAAATAGTTTCTTCGGTTTCCTCCTTTGAATTTCTTGAATCTTTCCGGTTTATGCTTGTTGTCACTATTAGGACAGTTCATAGCAATATGTCCTATCCGGTTACACAAAAAAAATTTCAAAGGGAGCTTACCTCTATATTTATCGGTTCCTTTTGGAAATTTCCTAGCAAGAAGAGCTTCAAATTCCATCAGAAACTCCTCATCATCCATTACTCTGCTCTATCTTGGTTCACCACTAGTGCTTGCTTCTTTTCCTTTCCTGGATGGTATAGCAGAAGCTCTAAAAGTTGATTCAGTCTTCTGAACACTACCATCAAAACTATTTAGCTCATAGGCTGTCAACTTTGCTATGATGGAATCCAAGGATACCTTAGTCTTGTCTATTGATCTCAACTCCTGAATAGCAGCAACCCTTATTGCATAGACCGGCAATAGGGATCTCAAGACTTTGCTTACCACAGTGGAATATTCCATTTTACCACCTATACCCTTGATATCTTCGACAATAGTTTTGATTCTAATACCATACTGTTGAATGGTTTCACCTTCAACCATTCGCATGTCTTCAAACTTTCCTCTAAGGCTTTCTTCCTTAGCTTGTTTTACATGCTCATCACCTCCATAGATATTTTCAAGAGCATCACATACCTCTTTGGGATTAACCTTATCTTGGACATCAATGAACTCAATGTCAAATAAACTACTGATTAGAACTTCCATGACTTGCCCATTCTCCTATATCTCTCTCTTTTGATCATCGGTGAGAGTACCGATAGGGGCAACATATGGATTCTCAACATAGCTCCAGTGTTGAGCACCCATGCTTCTGATGAATATCTTCATTCTATCTTTCCATATACTAAAATTTTCTTCATTAAACTTTGGAACTTCCCTCTTCATTATTACAATAGGATCTTTCCCTCAAGTGGTTAAGCTTACAACATAGAGGACCTGGAGGATGCTCTGATACCAATTGATAACTTAATTATGAAAGAATAGTACCAAACCGGTACTGAGAGGGGGGGGTGAATCAGTACAAGAAAAAACACAACCTTAAACTAGTTTCTCAACTAACACTTATGCACTGACAGACAAATAGTAGCACCGGTCTTTCAAAAGAGTTCAACTGGAAAAACCTAGTGTAACTAAGACAAGCAAAGACCGATTGACACTTATCTTCTCATATAATCTAAGTCTTCATTCCCATTTCACCCTAATGCATGAACGGGCAATCTACCATCAAAGATGTACATATTACAACAAGATCAACATGTATCACCACTTAATCAAAAAATAATCATAACATCACATGAAGAAAGCATCACACATGACACACATATTTTTCACATGGAAACCTGACTGGGAAAAACCATGGTGGGGATGATTACCTACAAGCTTGTTTTTGAACTCTTTGGAAGTCTGCTCAATTAGGAGCCTTGTCCGATTCAAGACAGATACAATAGGTTCTGTTAGGAACTGATCTTGTTAGGGATCACCTGGTTAAGGAATGGCTACAATATCTGGTTAAGGGTTAAACCCTATTAAGGGTACCTTGTTAGAGGATTTCAAGAACTCAATAGCTAAAGGATATCAATGACTCAGTAGCTTTGAGTTACCCTATTAAAGGATTTTCAACAAGCTGGTTAAGGCTACCCTGTTAGGGGATTTCACAACTGTTGAAGTGGTTAAAGATCAATAGGTATATCAATGACCTGATAATAGCACTCAATACCAATGCAGATCCGCTTAAGCTCCTTTTCACCTTCTGCACTTACACTCTACAGATATAACTTCTCTCCTCTAGTTTGGCAAGAATCACATATCTCTTCTCTTAGATACACACACACAACTTTTGCCAACAACCTCTGAAAGAATCACAACATCAACCTTATAGGACAATAGACAGGTCGATAGCATAAACCCTAAACCCTAGACCTATTAGGTTAAGGAATTCAAACGGTTCAATCCCGACTGCTGATTATATTGTATTGAATGCAATAGTCTTGATCCAATCTCAAGACATTCTCCATCTTTCATTTTCCATCGATTTCATGCCGGCTGATAACCCATTAAACGTTATCACCATTTACAGACTTCGTACATTCCCGAGGTGGATAGGAACACTCTTCTTTATGCAAGATCCTTCACACTCACAAGGCTTACATGGAAACACTATCTGTTCTTTGTTATCATGCTAACTTCATCACATAAAGTCACCTTGAAGCACTCCAACTGGAAACCCTGAAGTTAAGACCACCAACCAGTAGTCATGCACTGCTTCCATGTGCCAGTTCCAATAACCTTATGCTGGTTCACCTTAAACAAGCACACCACTTCACTTTGGTACAAATACCGATTCACAGTGTTATACCGGTTCTTACATATGCCAATTCTCACCTCTTTAGTGTATTGACATCAATGACAACATACAATTTCATTATGTCCACATACCAGTTCACATAATATCGGGGGCTCTACATCCAATACCTTATTATCTTTCAAAATTTTAGATGAGGTACCCATTATACCTTTGCCTTTCTCTTCAACTGAGATGTCAGTAGTATCTATTTTGGATTTTGGTGAAGTGTAGAAACCAAGGTTATCAAAAAATAATTGAACCCATGCCTTGTGGGTCTCACTGATTATCTCATTAACCCTACTGAACATAAGACTAACTATCCTTTGCTTGCTTTGGAAAAAAATTTGTTTGCAACCTCAAGTGTCATATCCAACTCATTTGGAGTAATGGATCCACAAGCAGTTAACAACTCTTGAATCTTTATGTTCCTATCCTCTTCCATAGCTAATAATCTCCTAGCATCTAGGTTGTCATATAGTTGTGTCAGTATTTTCTTCTCAATTTCCAACAAAGCTTTCTTATATATATCTCCAGATATAATAAAATTGCTTCCTAAATTTCTCCATGCTCATCATCATCTAAGTGGTCATAATAGAATTGTACATTTTTCAACATACCATTCTTAGTGATTTCATCTACAAATTCTGCACAAGTCTTGGGTGGAATAATAGTTACATTACTAGATACAATTGCAAGATCTGTGTCATCCATCTTCTTTCTTCTTCTAGTACCGAATGGTGCAAAAGGTGTTTCCTTTGGAGCTCTTGTCTTTACCGGTACCTTGACTATGACTTTCCTTACCATTTTCTTCCTTGCTTCCTCCTTAGACTCCTCAACTTTCTTCCTCAATACCCTCTTGAATGCTAAAGGTGTGTCATCTTCAGTTCCAGAGTCTAATGGAATAGGCTCAATGAATAATTCAAGCTCTTTCCTCTTCCTTCTTTTTTCTAAAACAATATCCATTAATGCTTTGATGTCCTGGGATACTTGTTCAACAAATTTGTTGGCCTTACCCTATTGTTTCTCTCTCTTCTTCCCATTGAATTAAATTTGGGCCTCTTGCTTCTTCTATTTTGCATTATCAAATGATTTCTCAGCTTCATCAATTGGTGCATCAATCAATATCTTTACATAAGCATCTAAAATCTCATCAACCTCATATCCCATTTTTTATATCCATATCTTTCAGGGTTTAACTTCTTCCATTAAGTTTTAATCCTTTTTAATGATAAAGAAGATCTCAGTTGAGTATTTCTCAACAATGTGTGTAGGAACCCTCTCTCTTGATTTCATTACCTTTTGAAATACCTTGAAGTAACCCCAAATCTTATCATCTCACTGACTACCCATAGTAGCAGTAGATTGTTTTAGTTGTCTTCCTACCAGGATATCAAATGCCCATTGTCTCTTCTCAAAACTAGGAGTTTCATTAATGAAAAATAACATCAAACAAACAATAAGATTCCCATACCAAAATGTCCCCTTTTTCTCTCTTTTAATCTTCCTAAGGTTGATTAACAACTCATCTAACATCCATCCACAGAGATCTAACTTCTGATTTTCCCTCATGATCTTATGTGTTGCATATATATAGGAGCTAGAAACAAAATTTAGACGGTTTGATTGAGCTACCATGTAGCCAATGATCATGCTACCAAATCTGATATCTCTATCAGTGATGGTGCTGACCCTCATCGATCATCAGTCTGAAGTTGCACTGGTGAGTTTCTTAACCTGATCATTAGAAATATTTTTCTCTGGATGTTGACCAATCTGCCACAAATCGGTAATGTCCCTAATGGCCTCCTTTGAGATCTTATAAGGTCTGTCCAACCAAATGAATACTCCATGAACTCTTCTCAATACATATATGATGATCTCATCTTCAAATTCAAGGATATCTAGAATGTCAGTAAACCCTAAATCCTCAATGTTCTTATACTTGGGCTTGATCTTTTCGGAATCTCCCATCAACTCACTCATATACATGCTTCTGGTGTCATTGGTACCCAAATCCTTAATGTGGCAATGAATGTATGCTCTGACATCTTCCACATATACCACTCCTTCCAGAAAATGGGAAAATGTGCCAACTAAATCATCCAAGGTGGAAATATACAGACATTGCTTGAAAATTGGCTTAGGATGATCCTTAACCTCGATAACAGTAGGATTTTAAATAAAAGTAGGTGTAGAGGATTATCTCACTTTCATGATGAAAGATAAGTACCTAAGAAATAGTTACTGATGAAACCCTAAAGAACTCTTCCCATCATTGGTGAAATCATTGAAGAAGATATCTAATCATACTGAATCACCTTAGACTCGCTCTGAATCACTCTTAGTCACTCTAAATGCAAGTTGATCAAAATGAAGTGGATTCAACCTTTTAACCTCTAAGAAACCCTAATTTGTCATTGATATGAATGACTTTCAGGGAAAGATATCGGATCTCAATTGAACATCTCCATGCCAGATAAACATTTCTAATATCTGGATCATCTCCCAAAACTCCTTCCCATGGCTTATGTAGTATTATCATGAATTTTTCCTACCCCTAAGGCATTCGCCTCAGTTACTAGATGAGCTTCCTGACAGTGCAGGGGAAACCTCCTCTATTGGTTGAGTAACTAGAGCATTCCCATCTGTTGATTGATCATCTGACTTCCTTACCCATTTCTTGATATGATATTGCTAGATTTCATTGACCTTCTCTTTTCCTTTATCATTTGATCCATCATTGCCAACCGATGGATTTTTTCTTCTACAAAACTTAGCTATATGTCCAATCTAGTTGCATGCATAACATGTAACATTGTTCTTTTGAATTTCTTTTCTATAACTGGTATAATTTCTTGACCTACAATGATTAGCCATATGTCCAAATTTTCCACATGTATAGCATTTTACCTTCATTCTAAAATCTTTTGTCTTATGACCATACTTATTGAATTTAGAACATTGATTGAGAGTAGAATTATAGTTATGATTTCCTCTATTTCTACATTGCCTAGCTATGTGACCAATTTTATTACAAATAAAGCATCTACCATTAAATTTGTAAGCATTAAGCTGCCTTACCAGTGCCTTCTAGTTTTGATCTTCATTTTTAGTACCAGAGCTTTGACCTTGTTCAAATCCAAGTCCACTGGAATCTCCATTCTGTCTTTGACTTTTCAATAATTCATCAAGTTGTGCTGAACTAACCTTGAATTTGTCCTTGTACTCACTTGCAATAACCAAATCATCTCTTAGAATTACCATTTGTCTTTCAAGTTCTTGTTCATTACTTTGGGATTGCACTAAATCTATTCTGAATATATCATTTTCATGAACCAACTGGATGCATTCTTTAGATCTATCTTTTAGAGATCTACCAAGATTTTATTCATTCATCTTCCGATCTTCAATCTCCTTTGACATTCTCATAGTTAGGGCTTGCATTTCATTCCTCATGACCATTTTCTCCCGACTCAGCTTCTAACATATTTCATTAAGGGCATATTTCTCTTCATTATCCTGATTTTGCAAAAGTTTCTTCCCCCTAGCTTGAATATATGACAACCTCTCTAGTAGGATAAGAATGAATTCCTTGGCAAAATTCAATTTCTCTTGTAACTTCAAGTACTACCTCAAGTTTCCTCTCCATACTCATATCCATGGATTTTGAATTCAAGATCTCCCTAAAGCTATTAAACTTCCTCTGAGGCACAAGTCTCTGATACCAATTGTTGGAATCCAAGAACACTAAGAGGGGGGGGGGTGAATCAATGTTCCACTAGAATAATCAATTTTAACCTTATTATAACATGCATTCACCAACCAGTAAAACAATACATATATAATTTAAAGAAGTAAAGTAATCAATAAGCCAATCACACAAATGAATACCATAACACAGAGAATTATATGTAGAAAACCTCAAAGAGGAAAAACCATTGTGGGATTTGTGACCCAGAATATCAATCCACTGGCCATATGAAAAGATATTACATAATATGGGGGCCTGCACATGCAGGAAGGATTACAACCTAGAGCACACTGCTCAACACAAAAGGAGTCCCACTGACTACATAAAAAATACACACTACAATCTAGAAGAGAGAATTAACTGCAAAGATATCATTTCCTATGCCTAAGTACAATTTCAGTTCAAGATCTGTCTGTTCTAGTTCTAAAACCCTAAGCCCTTACGGAAATAACCTCTTACATAATCTATTGGCAGTAGGCCAGCATCCCTCGTAGGGATTCGTGACATGGTTTAACAACCTCTTGTGGATTCTATAAGTCTAGTGGTTGTATCGGGCATTGATAGGTTGATCTTTTGGTGCAATGACAGCCCTAGCTTGTAACAAGTGGTATCAAAGATTGGTCACAGGTTTGAATCACATAGGCCCCAACGATTGATGGTGGGAGGGGGATTGTTGGTAGTGGGCCAGTGTCCCTCACAGGGATTCACAACATGGTTTAACAGCCTTCTATGGATTCTATAAGTCTAGTGGTTGTATCGGGCATTGATAGGTTGATCTTTTGGTGCAACGACAACCCTAGCTTGTAACATAACCAACATTCCTTTCATTACAAATATCACTCTCACATATCTCTCTTATTCAAATTACACACAATGATCTAATCAAGTGACCTATATACCCTTATAATCTTGCATGCCTTATGTCACCTTACATAGATAATTACAAAATGAATATACATGTCAGCTCAATTACATAAATACATAAATATCAAAATCAATTATCGATTAATGGATCTCCTAAATGATGTTAGCCTCCAATATCATGATGGGATGGGGTTTGGGATAGACTAGCCTAGTCTATGCTTTTGGATCCTTTCCTTGGATCACTTGGTGTTCTCTACACACCCTAGCATCTCTAGGACTTCCTTTGCTTAAGGAATCCCCTACTCCTAAGGTCTCATCTACTCATGAGACTCAAAGCCCCTTACTATGGCTAATAAGGGCTAGTCTTGTTCTACACCTTCCAAGGTCTTAGCAAGGTTATATCAGGTCTAATTCATGGTCTTTCCACCCATTCATGTTCCCCCAAGAGGTTTCAAGCCTTCAACCCCTCACCGATTTCACTATTTTGTGTTTTGCTTACAAAATAGGGCTACAAAGATTAGGACCAATTAGGCCTCCTACCCAATCTTTAAGGGCTCCCTCTCACAAACGATGCACAAACAACCCAAAAATCCCAAAATGGACTACCATTCATTTGGCAAGGGTTCAAGGATTTCTCTGGTTTTGGGCCTCCAAGTGGTCATACAGTGCTTAGAGCAAATTTTGGGGTTTTTAAGGGTTTTGTGAGGGTTTTTATGGTCTGCCTAGGTCACAATGGATGTTTTGTGTTTTAGCCACATTGTTTAGATTGGTGGAGGCTCCTCCTTCACACCAGTGGTGCTTCACACACTCCTCTACACCTATTCTAACCAACCTTGCTCTTCAAGACTATTGGCATATGGACACTCCAATGAGACATTGTGTGTGATTGAAGGTTTTGTCATTGATGGCAACCTTGCAATCCTATGGCACCAGCAAGACATCATACCGACAAAGCATTACACAAGCAAGATAGTGCATTGACATCAACAAGATCACTCTATACCGACATCAGCACCGACATAGAAGAAAAGATGTACACCGACATAGAGGCCGATAGGATTTTTGATATGTAATATTTTGATTATTATTGTAAGCTGACTTGGCAAATTGTAAAATGACTCTTGTATATAAAAGAGATCATTGTAGACATTTGTAAGGGTAAAGAAGTGAGCATAAAGAAAATTATTAGGCAAACCTAATGTGCGAATTATAGGTCAAGGGTATATATAAAGAACAAAGTTAGAACCGATACTGAATCTGGCATTGGAGATGCTATTGTAAAGCAGTACAGATCATTGGATTAGTATAATCCTCATTGTAAGTCAGTGTGACTTCTCATTGAGCAGTGAGCTCTAGGCAGTTGGCCTTCCTGCATGTGCAGGCCCCTATTGTAAGTAATATTCTCTTATTGGCCAGTAAGTGATTATTGTGGGTCACAAATCCCACCGAGGTTTTTCCCACACTGGGTTTCCTTGTTAGACATCTTGTGTTATGGTGTTCTTTTCATGTGGATGTTTCTGATTCTGTTTATTGCATTAATTCTTGCATAATGGTATACTGCTATTTTATGTTCTGCATCTTTTAACTTAAGAAATACTACTCACTGGTTAGATACTGATTCACCCCCCCCTCTCAGTATCTGTGGGAATCCTAACAACTGGTATTAGAGCCCGGTCCTCTATTTTCAAAAGCCTAACAGCTTGAGGAAGATCTTGACACTGGTAAAGATGGAAAATCTGATGAAGCAACTTGAAGAAGCTCTTACTGACTATGATGCAGAGAAGTTGGAAAATATCAAATTAGAATTTGACTTAAGAGTAGCTCAGGATATCATTCAGGCACTTCAAGAAAATCTTACTGTTACAAGAAACAAGAGAAGAGAACTTTGTGAAAAATTGCAAAATGAGAATGATGAAAAGGAATCACTTAATGATATGATAAGCAAGTTGAAACAAGAGATCATGACAACAAAAAATTAAATGCAGGATATGACTATGAGATTTTGCAAAAAGATTGAGGACAGAAAGAAGAATGAAGAAGAATTGACCAGAAGACTAAGTGATGCAACAAATGAGAACATAAGACTTAGCTATGAAAATGACATGTTGAGGACAGATCTGATGCATACTCAAAATGACTCAAATGAACTAATGAGACAAAAAGAAATCTTGGAAAGGGAATTGGAAATTGCAAATCAACATAAAGAAAAATTCAAGAAAAGCTCAGAAGAACTTGGTACCTTGTTGAAGAATAAAAAACCCACAGGTGACACTTCTGGAATTGGCTTTGAAGTTGGAGAAAGCTCCAGTACTGCAAATACTCAGGATCACAACAAACCGGTAAGACCACCTAATACTTATAAATTCAATGGAAAATGATTTAACTGTAATAAATATGGTCATAGGGAAAATGAATGTAGATCTAGGAATTATCAGAATATCAATCCTCCCACCAGTCAATGTTCCAAATGCAACAAAGTTGATCATAACTCTGAAAACTATAGAATGAATGTGAGATGTTATGTTTGTGGAAGATTTGGACATCTATCTAATCAATGCAGAACACAAACCAGCATAGGTTATGGGAAAGCTATTTAGAAAAATAATGTAACTTGTTATGCATGTAACAAGACTGGGCATATTGCTAAATTTTGTAGAAGTAAAGGTACACCGATAGACAACAAAAGTGCTAGCTTGAAAGGTAAAGAAAAAGTTGAAGAGGTTAAGTAAGAATTATCAAAGCAATGGATTAGGAAAGCTGATCTAAATATTGGGAATACTCCTCCACTGGTAGATCCAACAAATGCTCCACCAGCAGGACAGAGTGATGCTCCACCGATAGGAAGTTCATCTAATTGAAGAAAATTTCCTTGAGGGTTTGGCAATCTAATGACACATGTGCTATTATTCCCTCGGTTAGAGATAAGAAGTTGAAAATCACTTATTACCGACAAATAATGTTAAGTGAATACTTAACCGACATGCAATTAATGTGGTAGATAGCAAAAACGACTTTATAAAATAAGGTTTTGGCTCTATTTCATTTCACCATGATTTCAAAATTTTAGAGAGCATGAAGATTTCCGAGCTAAGGCATTTCGAGAAAGGAACAAGCAAACTCTAAGCAATCATCCATCCAAGATAGAAAAAGGTATTTTATCATGGCATCCACCTCTGCAATTGAATACATAGTGAACCCTACTATTGTGGAATTAATTAAAAGACCTAGGCCCGTATTTCAGTTGGTCCCCAAAATAGCAAAGAAGGATGATACCTTAGGTGCATTTTCTCAAATCCCTAAAGGTGTTGTATATGCTGAAGACCCTAGAATGTATATTCACTGCAATATTGAAGAGTTAGGAGACTAGGAAATCAGAACCATGTATAAAACTAAGATATGTGATGATACCGACAATGTTAAAGCTGAACACAAAATCATTGAAACCCTAGGATTCACAGAAATCCTTAGCATTCCTAAATTTCCTAAGGATGTGATTAGGATAGTGTTAAGCATAGTTCATGGAGAATTTTTTTGGTTAGATGCAATTCATAAGATCACCAAGAAAGCGGTAAAGGCTGTCATAGGGTTACTGGCCACCAATAAAAGACCAGAAAAAAACAAGAAAGTTTCAAATGATTTAGTCATAGACCTAACAGGTGCAACATTTGATAAAAGATCTCTAAGGGTTAACGATGTAAAGGATACAAATGTGAGATTCTTAAGTATGATATTAGGTTACAAAGCCATTCATGCCAATAGACTTAACTCTGTTTCAAGTTTATGCATTAAGAGTGCTTATGATATGATAACAGACAATGCAAAAATTGACATCTGTGAAGAGGACTGAAACAACAATAAAAGATAGCAAAAAGTTTATGGATAGTATAAACTTAATTTTGGGCAATCTTTTTTAGATAATAACTACCCAACTACAAGGTTGAGGATATGGACTGGTATAACTACAAACTCTACTAACATCTTAACAACCTTTGTCATTAATGCCAAAGGGCAAGTAGTAGGATGAGAAAGTTCAAAGACAAAAATCATATGGTCAGGGGGAGCCATTCATATTTTTGGTAAATGTTTTGGTCTACACATTTTGGACACTTTTTGAAATTTCTCATGAGTGTTGCCATCAATGCCAAAGGGGGAGATTGTTGGCATATGGACACTCCAATGAGACATTGTGTGTGATTGAAGGTTTTGTCATTGATGGCAACCTTGCAATCCTATGGCATCGGCAAGACATCATACCGGCAAAGCATTACACAAGCAAGACAGTGCACCGACATCAACAAGATCACTCTACATTGACACCAGCACCGACATAGAAGAAAAGATGTATACAGGCATAGAGGCCGATAGGATTTTTGATATGTAATATTTTGATTAGTATTGTAAGCCAACTTGGCAAAT
The DNA here is from genome assembly GCF_030272615.1 of Cryptomeria japonica. Classification (NCBI taxonomy): domain Eukaryota; kingdom Viridiplantae; phylum Streptophyta; class Pinopsida; order Cupressales; family Cupressaceae; genus Cryptomeria; species Cryptomeria japonica. The sequence goes on along the minus strand of NC_081405.1, from coordinate 139,213,562 downwards.
TGTAAAATGACTCTTGTATATAAAAGAGATCATTGTAGACATTTGTAAGGGTAAGGAAGTGAGCATAAAGAAAATTATTAGGCAGACCTAATGTGCAAATTATAGGTCAAGGGTATATATAAAGAATAGAGTTAGAACCGGTACTGAATCTGGCATTGGAGATGCTATTGTAAAGCAATACAGATCATTGGATTAGTATAATCCTCATTGTAAGTCAGTGTGACTTCTCATTGAGCAGTGAGCTCTAGGCAGTTGGCCTTCCTGCATGTGCAGACCCCTATTGTAAGTAATATTCTCTTATTGGCCAGTAAGTGAATATTGTGGGTCACAAATCCCACCGAGGTTTTTCCCACACCAGGTTTCCTCGTTAGACATCTTGTGTTATGGTGTTCTTTTCATGTGGATGTTTCTGATTCTATTTATTGCATTAATTCTTGCATACCGATATACTGCTATTTTATGTTCTGCATCTTTTAACTTAAGAAATACTACTCACCGGTTAGATACTGATTCACCCCCCCTCTCAGTATCTGTGGGAATCCTAACAAAGACCTCTGCACCAACAACCATTCCTAACTGGGCACTATCTAGTCTCACCTAGGAATGGGTCTTCAAATGGCTTCCTTACATTTTCAAGGGCCCTTCTTGCATAGAACTATGATACAAGGTCTCTACTCTCATTCCCCATGGTTTCATGGTGATTCCACAATGGGGAATGGAGTTATGAGTCCATTTGCACAAACCAGTCTAAAACTGGACAGTAAGAAGACAATTTTCAAATATTTACAAACACACACAACCTACAAATAAAAACCTAATCTAATTGTTCACAATGAAATTATTTACACCATAGAAGTCACTCCACACAACTTTGCACACAAATCAATCCATTAACTTGCTCGGTAGCTTCATTCAAACTGACTGGTAACCCAAAAACAATCACAGTCAAGCTTTTCTTCCTTGGGCCGTACAATGTCTGACATCCAACCCATTAACTTAGGGTTTACAAATAATTATACTAACCTCTCCTCAGTTTGTGTGCCCATATTAGGGTTGTCCATGCCAACCTAAGGATTTTGGCCTCCTGGTGGAAAAGTTGCTTGACAACTTTTAAAAGTTGTCATGCAACTTTTTCAACTATTGAGCAACTTTCCCAATGTTGCTTTTCTTGACTCCTAGACCCACATTGGGCCAACCTAAGGACACCACCATGCTATGAAGGACCCCTAAATACCACCAAGGCACACATACCCTCAATTTTCAAGAAATCCTCAATCTTGACTTATAACCCTTAAGACCTCCTCTAGGACCCTAACTAGGACCTATGAGCACATGGCTCATTATTTTATATACAATGGCTTCATAAGAAGCATAACACCAAAAAAAAAAGAAAGAGGAAGAGCTTGAAAGGGTTCTCCTACACCATATCAGAATCTTATTTGTAAGTCATGTTGGCCTGTGATTCCGGTACCCATAAAATCCTTCCTACCGATGAAGATACCTGTTAGTTCTAGTGAAGTGTTTGTCGGTGAACAACCAAACCAAGGAATGGAGCTAAAACATGTTGCCATCAATGACAACATATGAAACCAATCAAATGAGTGTCAATTTCCAACAAAAAATCCATTATAGGAATTCCAAGAAGGAAAAGGATCAAAGACTAAGAGATAAAAATATAGTTTCTTCCACCTCCCTCACTAGAAAAATCAATATACCGGATTTGAAGTTAACAAGGAAGATTTGTTTATACTATGGTTCACTACTGGCTTATTTTTTGTTTATGTTTTTGGGTTTCGGGTCCTTGTAAAACCCATTTATCTTAATAAAAAACAAGGAAGATTTGTTGGAAATCTCCACCCTTAATCCTTTTGTGATTAACATGCCCAAGGATAACCATTGACAAGTAGATGTTGTCCTAAAGTTACCATTAGGTATGGGCAGGATTAAAACTATTAAGGCTAGTTTTTCCTCCAATAATAGTTTGGATATGAGTAATTTTGAGAATTTTTTATTTCTTAAAGATAATGAATCCATTCAAAAAGTGATCTAAATCCCTCTAACTAGCATCTTTGCAACTCTATCTCCTATCTAGTGAGACTGGTTTGTAGGTGCCTAGTGAGCTCAATGTTCTACCTCTTAATATTGAAGCTAATAAAATCCAATCAAACCAAAATCTATTACTAAGTCATGAAGATGTTGAGAAAGATACATTGCCAATTAACATTACCAATTTCTCTATTAAACTAGAGTCCCAACAGGTGTAGAAAGGTAATGAAAAACCTAGCTATTATCCAATCTATAGTTAACTCGTATACATTAGATGACTCTATGGTGGAAAATGGTAACATGTCCAACATGAAATACGATAAAATATAAGAAACTACATGGACATATGCCACTCATGCTCTTAATCTTGATATACCCCCAATTGAGAAAGGGTCTAAACTAGAATAAGGGGGATGAATTAAAGTTAAGAAAGCTAAGAGTTGATTTGGTATCAAATTTAATTCATTTTTAAACCCTAAAAGAATAGGTAAAGAGACTATATTCCCCAAGTATTTTGAGATTTGTAATAGTCCTAAAATTAGATATATGAATTAGATTCTAAATGATGATCAATTCCATTAGTTGGAACAATGAAGATTGGGATCCCCTCACATAAACTACATTGTTAGAAGGATTGACAATAAAATTCATAGTCATGATGTAGTCTTCTTGTAAGAAGTGAATGGAATCAATTTTAAATTAGAGACTAACTTAAGGTTTATAAGGAAGGATGCCACTTAGTTTTTTACTAATCATGAGAGAGGAAAAGAGAAGAAGTCATACTATTTTTTAATTATTGATCTCCCTTTGTTTTTTAATATGGGGCTTCCCTTTGTAATTGAGAAGTATGGGTCATCACAAAGAAAGAGGAAAGGAAATTTGGGTTGTCTACCATATATAAACCTAATGATAAATTGGAAAAAATGATCTTTAGAAATGTATATGTGAGCTATAGCACATCCCATGGATGATTGGAGGAGGATTTAATATGGTGGAGAATTAAAGAAGATTCATTAGTATGTAATAGGATGGAGTGGAAGGGGAATGTGAAATAGCTACAGACTAAAATGAAGAATAAGGTTGATCTTTTTGACTCTCTTGAAGGTTGTAAGAAGGAAAACACACATATTTGGTATACTTGGTGCAATAATGAACAAGGTTCAAGAGGATCTATTGTTGCTTGAATATATTATATGTTAATAAAGAATTAATTAGTTTTGAGAAGATTGTTGAGGGTTGTGGATCAAGGTTAAACCTTTCACTCTATCAAACCATCACCCTATCTATTACATAATCCTCCAACTAGTAATATCATGTATAATACTTTAAGAAAATGTGGTAAGTTTTTACTAAACACAAATATACTTAAGGATGACGACTGTTATGAAGCTATATTTACATTAATATAGATCAATAAATGAATATTATAGGACTTAAATTGTATAGAAAAATGATAAAACAATGTTAAAAGTTGGTCCCAAATCTTGCAAATTATTGGGAAAAAGAGAGCTCTAGACTCTAGAAAAAGTTAAAATTATATCTACAAAAAAATTCTTAATTTGGAAATAAATATTCAATATGATTCAAAGGACACGAGAATTAAAGAAGAGTTAGCCATTGTAAAGAATAACTTTAGAGGACTTCAAGCAAGGAATATATTTGGTTTAAGAATAAGGGCCAAATTGAACTGGCTTAACTATGGTGAGAATGGTTCCAAGTTCTTCTTTAGGTACATTAAAACAAAGATATTAAGATAAAAAAGTTCATAGTATCTAGTCAAATGATAAGATGAATATTGATCCTGAGGTAATAAAAATGTTGTTTCATAGATTTTCCAAAACACTATTATCCATTAGAGGAGACAATCCAGAAGGACATAAATCTTCAAATATAATATAAAGAACTTATCCCTAAGAAGATAACTAAAGACACTATAAATGGGCTTGATGTGGAAATAACTAGAGATGAGATACTAAATGTAATCAATAAGTTGAATAATTATAATTCCCCTAGATTTGATGGACCCCACATTGAGTTTTAAAGAAAAATATTGATTGGATTTCTTATGAACTACTATAGATATACTCTAAAGCCATCAAACAAGGCTCACTAGGTCTTCATATTAATAAAGGCATTATAAAATTACTTTCATTGGATGGTGATAAGTCTCTAATAAAAATTAGAGACATATAACCTTATTAAATCTTTTATACAAGATCTTAGCCAAGTTTCTTTCTCTTAGATTGGTAATATCCTCCCCAATTTCATTAGCTCTACCTAGATTTGCTTTATTATAGTAAATGCATTCTAGAGAATGTCATGATCACTCATTGGGAAGCTATGGAATGGGTCAAAAACTCTAAAACAATACTAGTATTCAATTTCTTAATTTTTAAAAAGCATTTGATAGAGTGGAGTGGTATTTATTGGAAATGACCTTAGAAACATTTGGTTTCCCAAAATGATTTTTTTAAATAATTAGAAAACTATTGAAGGATGTTGCTACTTAGGCTAATATCAATGGCTCACTTTCTGATCCATTTCCTCTAGAAATGTCCAATAGACAAGGCTTCCCACTAGCTCTTTCACTTCTTATGATACCTTTAGATTCTATGTGTTATATTCTTAGAGACTCGTCCTTTTCACCCAAACCAAATAATAATTTATACCTAATGGTGATGAGTTGTTAAATACCAAGTTTTTTGATGATATAATTGTATTTATTAAGATTAACAAAGATATTATAAACCAACTTATGAATAATCTTTATCTTTTTTATGAATCATCTAGAGCCAGAATATCAAAATCCAAGAATAATATCCTTATTTGGCATAGTCATACTCTTGATTTGTTCAAGAAATTTGAATTTTTTTTAATAATTGAACTACTAGTTAGAGCCAGTCCCCTTCTTTAATATAATACAAAAATATACATCATTGTTGGATTCCATCTTAGGTATAGGATCCTTTTGATATTCTCATGTATCATTTAATAAAACGCTACAATATGTTTTCTTTTCACAAACTCTTATATTATTACAAAATTCGCCCACAGGCCCTAGTTCATCAACATTTTAGTATATTGACATATGTTCATCATCTAATACTGTCTATCTATAATTTTATTCCTTAAATCCTATAGAATCTATTTCATTCAGTCTATTAAAACTTAAAGGACTCTATGCCAAAAGCTCAAAATAGAGGGATTTACTAATGTCTCTAACCTTTAGAAACATCTTCCATATCTTTGTCTTCACAGGGCCACTTGTTTCCATGTTGTTTTCATTAATCTACAACTCCAGACCTTCTTGCTTGATTTGCTATCCAATTTGGCTTTGGATTGACCACCACATATTTCCAATTTAGGAGGAAATTTAGATTCCTTACTACTTCCTCCTTATAGTCTTGATATTCCATTTCATCTTCCAGAAGAATGATTGACAATTTTTTTATTTCCTCTCCCTTTATGTCAAAGTCCTTGGGCAAAGGAATCCAAAAATTCGCACAATTTCTCAATACATCTTCCATACCACCCAGAAAGTCATATTTGAAAAATGTCCTTGCTGAGATTCCTATCCATCTCCTTTCTTAACCCCCTATCTAGAGCTAAAGCAAGAAACATTGAGGAGATATTAGTGTTAACTCGGTATCTATGGTCTGCTAGTATGAAATACTCCCCCAGAATTGACTTGATCACATAAATTACTAATGGATGCTCATATCTTAGAATTGATATCAATATTTTATTCGGGATCCTTCCTAAAAAAGCCATTTTCCTCGTCTTGGTGGTCAGACAAAATGGGGTCTCCATCAGGTTATAAATGACCTCTGTGAAGAATTATATATATTTAGAGTATCTCACCTTCTCAAGACTTCTTTCTCTTTCTTAATCCTCTCCAAAATTTAATTAATCTTCAGGTATAGGTTAACTTCTCATCATTTCATGCTACTCAAAGTTTCCCTCTTATCCTCCCATGATTTTCCATCATTTTTTTGTCAGTCATTTTCCAAGGAGCCACTTCATTAGTTAGTTCTTTTGGATTACATTTTATCTTGCTTCACTAAACTAGTTATAGCTCTTTTCCTTCCTTCGTTATTTTCTATTTATGCCCTCCACCACTTTTTCCCTTTGGTTTATTTTTTCCTTGTACGTCCCCTTCCTTGTTGAGCACTTTAACCCACTTGTCTTGGCATCCCATCTCAAGTAATGATATGCCCCTATTTTTAATTTCCTAATTTATAAATTAACAATCAATTCCATATTTTCCTTATTTAAATTTTAAAACCATCCCTACAGCTAGCTGAGGGAGAGTTTGGAGGGAGAACATTTTCTATTGAAATTAGCCTTTATCCCTAAGCTTTAATTATTATTGGCAGCATTCTTTGCTAGTTTGTTTGCTTCACAATTTCCTTCCCTATAGATGTGAGTAGCTCTAAAATATTCCAATTTCACAATAACTTCTCTTATCGGAATTGACAATTTAGCCATCATCTAGTTTGGAGACATGTTATTGCAAATGGCATTAAAAACTATTAAGAAATCACCTTCAAGATGAAGTCTTTTGGCTCCAATTCCGCAACCCAATCTCAAACCCAATAAAGGAACTCGTATCTCTACAATATTATTATTTGTCACTCTTATGGATTCTAAATCTTGAGAAATGATAACTCCTTTCTCATTTCTAGAAATACATCCTATACCTCCATCTCTTGGATTGCCTTTCACTACCCCATCAAAGTTAATTTTAATGCATCCAGCTTGCGGATGAATCCATTAAGTATTTTCTCTATTGCTTCTTGATTTATTGTTTCTCTTGTTTTTGATAGTTTTTGGGAATAGCTAATCCCTTGCCTTCATCCCATAAGATGAATGTTAAGCCCTTGTCCATTTTATTCTTAGCTTCTATATTAACCAATTCTACCACCTGGTCTTCTATTTTCCCAATATCTAGCAATACATCCTATACCTCCATCTCCTGGATTGTCTTTCATTGCCCCATCAAAGTTAATTTTAATCCATCTAGCTTGCAGAAGAATTCATTAAGTATTTTCTCTATTGCTTCTTGATTTCCTGTTTCTCTCATTTTGATAGCTTTTGGGAATAGCTAAACCCTTGAATCTCTTGACCATGGCTTCATCCCATAAGTTGAATGTTAAGCCCTTTTCCATTTTATCCTTAGCTACTATATTAACCAAGTCTACCACATGATCTTCTATTTTCTTGATAAGACCTTCCACTTGAATTTCCTTGTTTTGAAAAAATCTCATATTTCTTTCTTTCCAAATTTCCTATATTACCACTAAGGGGTTAACCTACCACATAGTTTTAAAAAGACCTCTTTTTCCCATGCCATTCCACATTTGCAACCAATTTAACAGGTGTTGAGGTTTGAAGCTATACAATTCTCATTTATTAAAGAGTGAATTCCAACATTTAACTGGGTATTAGCAGTATAACAATAAATGATCCACTAATTCTACACTCACCTTACACTGGGATCATCTACTTTCTCCCTAATATCCCATTTTAGCCAATTATTCCTAAGTTAGAACTTGTAAAGTGGAAAATTTGAGCTTAGTAAATTCATCACATGGAAGGGAGAAACTACTAAGTCAATTTTCACTTGGAGGACTTTACATTCAAAAGAGGAGATAAATCCACTAGATCTAATCCTAAATGACACAAGAATTGAATACTGAGTAGATTGGATTAATTTGAGCTTTCCTCTTTTGGAAGTTGAATTGTTAAAATAAGTAGAATGCTCAAATTGTAGACAAAATATGCAGAATTAGTGAACTATAACTTTGGGATTATGTGGTACACATGGATTTGAGCAATGTGAGTTGATCTGGAACCGCCCTATGAAAATTGCTAAAAATAGTAGGGACCATGGTGCCCCCTCTTGGTCCTTCGAGATTTCCGATCGCAAAAAATGGTTTTTTTGTCTCTGTGTCTGAAGCTTATTTCCAAAAGTATAACCGCACACCTATTTCCTACATACAAAAGGAAAGGGAAATGTGTTGGGAATAGGGGTTTCCCTAAGTCAAACCTAGGTTGAGGAATCAACCTTAAATGAAATATTGTAAATATTGAAGTAAATAATGGAAAGGTATACCTTAGATATACAATGATTTGATAATGATGCTTTTCTTCTTGAATGTAATCACATATATTGTCTGAAATAGAATGAACATGACAAAACCTTAACACACACACATTCTTGTAAATAGATGATGTAATGTTGCTCCAATGAAGAATATGAAGCTTTGAAGAATGCTTGATGTAGCCTCCTTGCCTTCTCCACCTTTCTTGCCTATATTCTCCTTGTGCTTGTTATGATGATCTTGCTATCTCAAAAGAGGGGGAGACCTCCTTATATACTTTCCTATCATAAAAAATTCTAATTTTTTGACATAGACCGAAATGAGGAGTTGTTTCCCACTCAAATTTGAGATAGGGCCTAGGGGCCAAAATAGGCCCCAATTAGGGAGGACCAGGGTGTGGCACCTTGGTCCTTGTTGGAGTTCCACACTCTTATGAGAATAGTTGGTTTTATCATTAATGACAACCATCTGGAAACCTTCTGGCATTCATCTGGTAAAGCCATTAGCAGTTACTGACACCGGCATAGACATCTACATACATCGGCAGCAGGAACAATGCATACTGACACCCCAACCAATAGGGAATAAACTTTTGTTTATTGTATTGAAATGTAATTAGATTTTGTAAAGCGAACATGGTATATTGTAAAAGACTCATATATATGTATGAGATCTTATAGGTCATTATAGGGAAGAATGTATTTATGAAAGTATGAAAATTGTGTATAAGGTGATATAGCTGACAATGAAGGTTTTGGTAATGGAATGAGCTTAAACCGGTACTAAACCTGGCATAGTTGATGCTATTTTGAAGCAGTACATTGTATTGGATTTCAAAATCCACTTTTGTAGTCAGTGTGACTCTTATTGAGAAGTGATCCCTAAGTAGTTGGCCTTCTTACCTACGCAAGCCCCTCATTGTAAGTAATATTTATTCTTTGGCTAGTGAGTGAATATTGTGGGTCGCAAATCCCACCGAGGTTTTTCCCACATTGGGTTTCTTCCTTAAACATCTTGTGTTATGGTGTGTTTTCTATGCTGTCTCTATTGTTCCTGTTTACTGCATTAATTCGTATTTACTGGTACATTGTTTTAGGATGCAAAGTTCTTAATAACTTTAAATATTCAACAAACCAGTTAGATACTGATTCACCCCCCCCTCTCGCTCTCAGTATCTTTGGCACTATCATCAATCCTAATAATTGGTATCAGAGCCTGGTCCTCTATTTTCAAAAGCTTAACAACTTGAGGAAGATTCTGACACCGATATAGATGGAGAACTTAAGAAAACAATTGGAAGGATCTCTTGTAGACTATGATGCAGAGAAGTTGAAGAATATCAAACTTGAAGATGATCTGAGGACTACACAAGAATTCATTCAAGGACTTCAGGAGAATATTACTATAACTCAAAAAAAAAGAAAAGAACTTCATGAGAAGATGTAGAATGATAATGATGAAAAGGAAACTCTTAATGAACTTGTGAACAAGTTGAGACAAGAAAACAATAATATGAAGAATGAAATGCAAGATATGACTACGAGTTTTTGTAAAGACATTGAAGACAGAAAGATGAATGAAGATGACTTGACTAGGAGACTCAATGATGTTGGAAAGGAAAATCTAAGACACAGTCATGAAAATGAATGTTGAAGATAGATCTGATTCACATGTAACATGACAAAATTGAACTCATGAGGCAAAAGGGAATTTTGGAAAATGAGTTGGCTAATACAAATCAACACAAAGATAAATTAAAGAAAAGTTTAGAGGAACTTGATGATATGCTGAAAAGTCAGAAACCAAATGGAGATACTAATGGACTTGGATTTGAAGTTGGAGAAAGTTCTGGTACTGCAAACAATCATGATCATAGTAAACCAGTAAGACAACCTAATGCTTACAAGTTTATTGGCAAATGTTTCAATTGCAATTGTAAAGTGGAAAAAATCGAACCCTAGTTGCTCTCCCCTCTTCCAACTCCAAGGAGAGAGAAGGGAGGTTACTAGGGTTGACGGTTTTCACTTAGGGGAGACTTTACATTCAAAAGAGGGGTTGAAACACACAAGATCCAATCCCACACAATGCAAGATTGGATTCTAAATGTGTTTCAAGGGTTAAGACAGCAAGGCTACCCTCTTTTGTAAAGAATGTGGATAGAATGATTAAGCTAGGAATGCATAGAAAGTGAGAAAGATTCACTTATAAACTGAGATAGGGATATAGGATGAAGCTGCGGACCTGGAATTAGTAGTAAAATGTCGAGACAATGCTGTCCTGCAAATTTGAGCAAAAGTTGACGGGACGATGGCGCCCGGCATGCACACGGTCCTCCGAAAATTCCGCGAAACGAAGGGGGATCTGTTCATCTCTGCACAAGGATTCCAGATCTTCAATTTCAGCCGCGTACCTGCAACCTACACACAAAAAAGAGAAGACAATTGGGGGGGTTAGGGATTAGGGGTTTGCCCTTAGGTCAAACCCCGGTTTTGGAATTAACCAAGAAATGAGAAATGTTGTAAATGTAAATGACTGTAATGTAAAACAAGTACTAGTACCTTGTTGTAAGAATGTTTGTATTCTTACATGCGAAGGTGTAGATGTTGTTATATGTTGTATGTTGTATGTTGTATGTGATCTCCTCTTCAATGGTTGAATCCTTGTCTTGAATGCAACACTTAGCCTTGAATGGAGACTTGGAATGATCAATTGCTTGAAGGAATGTTTGAATTCTTGAATGCTTGAGTGTTTTAATATCGCTTCCACGCCCTCTTTTCTATCTTTTTCAAATGAGAGAGGAAAATGTAGTTTATATACTTGTCAATTAGGGTTGATAGACTAATTTTTTTGACCTTAGGCTGACCAAGAAATGTTATTTTCCAATTTGCAAACAAAAAGACCCGAAGCCCCATAGGAGACCAGGCCCAAAATAGGGCTAGGGACTAGGGCGCTGGGCACCATGGTCCTGGGGTGGGTGCTCTGGTCCCACCTCCCGGGACAGCAGGGTGCAAGGAGGGATCAGGCAGGGTGCTGGAAAAATGCAGTTTTTGATGTCGTGAGCAAGTTTCGGGGTCTCCATTCAGGTTCAGTGTTGCGTCGCCATCGTGAAGACCCAAATTCAGTCGAAATTGCAAGTGTCACAATTTTAGGATGCTACATTTAGCCCCCACTTTAGCGGGAGTATAAGTGTACGCTCATACTTCCAGTAAAGTACAAGGAAACAACATTGAAAGGCTTTCACCACGTCAAGGAGGCAAGACACACCAAGCCCCCAGTGGACTAAGGATTTTACGACTTTGATTGACAAAGTAAAAGGGAAGATCACGAGGGAGAACCATGACTGTCAGTAGTAAGGTTCCCTCACTATGAGTCATGTGAGAAAAATACCAAAAATTTTCAAGGCAAAGCTAAGTTCGCCAAGAAATTTTCAAGTATCCTGAAGGGATAGACGGGATGTATGCCCCCTACGTTAAAGCGATCGCACATGCCTCAACAGGGGTGATTTCTTTAACGTAGTGATACACATAAGAAATGAGAAGGAAAGTAGCACGCTATCACAAAGATTTAGCCCCCAAGTGTGAGATAAACCCAAGGATAATAGACACAAAACACAAAGCACAAGGTGACTTCGCTTTCCTTGGGGTCAGTATGCTGTATGATAATTCATGTATATCATATGTATGTATGCATAATTGTTCTTCATTCCCCAATCAAGGAAGGTCACCTAGAAGAAGGGAACACATGTGTCTTTTGAGTCAACATGAGAGAGATCAAAAGAGATCTCAATGCTTTGCATCATCCTCAAGTAGACAACACTAAGGACAAAAAATAGAAGAATGAGAATAACACATAGAAGAAGTAACAAAAGAGCGGAGGAGAGAATCTTCTATGCTAATGTAACTAGTCTAGCACGTCATCTACCCCCCGATCTTGCTGATCAATGTTTTGGGAAGGCAGGGAACATGCTAGAAGAAGAACATCCAACACAACAGATGGAGCTATCACAAGATCCAAACAAGGGCTATGTTCATGTTCCAAGCCACGTTGTTCTTGTCTAGGAGCTAGGATAAGTGCTTTAGAAAATTCGTTAGATAGATGGTTATCAATATCAACAAGTTCATATTCACTATCAGAAGCAAGAGGAGTAACATTTTCATCATGACTAACATTTTCATCTATATCATCATCAAGATTTATAAAAATAGGATCTTTAACTCGCATAGGATCAAGACCATCATGTATCTTATGTTTAGGAGATTTTGGAGAGAATGGAATAATGCTTGTTGAAGGTGTTTTTGGAGATTGCAAAGTTTGAGAAGCAGCTGCCTGAGCTCTAAGACGACGCTTTCATCGGCGTTCACATGCAGAACGATTTCATCTAGTCTTAGTAGGAAGTGGAGAAGATTGAGGAGGAGGAATGTTCTCATCCTTATCACTTGGGTGTTTAGGTTGTGGTCTCTTAGGCTAGACAATAGGAGAAGAGGAAGGTCTCTTCTCTCTATAAAAGGACGGAGGAGGAACTGCTCCATATAAAGGAGGAATTTTTGGTTTAGAACGGAGACCAAGTCCATCATGATGATGAGGTATAGGTCTACTTTTAGGAAGTTTATTAGGCATAGACATAGTCACATCCATAGGGACGGGTTGGGAATCTTCTTGAGGAAAGACATTAGTTTTATCTTTCAAAGGAAGAACTTCCTTCTCAAGAACGATAGGAATATCAAGTTTGGGTGTTGTAGGTTCACTTAGAGATAGGATCATATCTGTTTTCCACTTTTGGTAAGATTTGAAAAGATGATCACTTTGCGGAGGAAGAGATTGGAATTGTTTAGGCCAAAAGTAATCAATAGGAACGCTAGAAGTTCTTTCAGCTAGTTTAAAGAGACTATGATTGATAGTAACAACTTCACCATTATGGGGAAATTTCAAACATTTATGAATAGGAGAAGCAATAGCTTTCATGGAAGATAGCTAAGGATAGCCAAGCTTCACACGAAATTGTTCGGATGAAGGAATAATAGCAAAGCTCACATCAAGGGATTTGTTATGGACCTCAATAGGTAATGTAATAGAACCAATTGCAGGAGAAGAAAATAAGGTGAATTAATCTTTGCAGGATCAATTTGCCTTATAGGAGGAAGAGTAAGAACATTTTGTTCCAATAACTTATTCATAATACTATGCAATGATTCATTCAAAGGAGTAAACTTTCTTTCTTTCTTGAAAAATTTAGAAATAGGAGGCACACCTGATGCTACATTCACATTGTTGTTGATGATGTTTTCATTGAATTTGATGGAATCTCTATTCGGTTTAAACTTTCCAAATGGTTGTTGACTGCTATCACCCTTATCACTCGGAGCCATAGGATGTGATTGTTCCATTTGACTCATAGTCAGTTGATAATTGTGAAGAGTTGCACACAACTGTTGGAAAGAAGTAAACTCAGAAAACAGAAGTTTATCTCGAATATATTTTTGTAAATTAGAAATAAAGATTCTTTGAATATCATTGTCAGGCACTGGAAAAGAAATTTGAGCATACAAATGCTTATATCTACCAATGAAATCAGTCACTTTTTCTTTAACATCTTGTTTACAATGCATTAAATCAATCAAAGTAACTTTAGGACTTATATTGTTTTGAAATTGTTGAATGAAAGCATTTGCAAGTTGTTCGAAAGAAGTAATAGAATAAGAAGGCAACGAGCAATACCATTGTAGGGCTTTATCTCTTAATGTCCTAGTAAACAGTTTTGCAAGCAACCTTTGGTCATAAGAAAAATTGGTACATATAGTTTGAAAAGTCTTAACATGTGTTAGAAGATCACCTTTACCATTATAAAGCTCCAAATGCGGGATTTCAACATTTTTAGGAGGGATAGCTCGAACAATGTCAAGAGAAAGTGGGCTCACAACATCAAATGTGGGCACACTAAACTTAGATTGATTCATAGAGGCAATTTGTTGCTGTAAAGAAGAGACAGTTTGTGCAAGATTATTAATGGTCACTTCAGTCGAAGAATTCATATTAGATGTGTTAGATTGAGATGGAGGTGTTATGTTATTGAAAGAAGGTAGAGAGTAAGGTGGCGGGACACTATGGTAATTAGTCATAGGAGATGATTGGAAAGGAGGAACACTACAAGGAGGAATGGAATGGTTGAATGAATTGCCCCCTTGCTTCATGTTCATTTGTGGAGATGTAATAGGGACACTCATTGAAGGAATGAATGAAGAAGTTGGATTAAATGAAGGAAGAGGATTAATTGAAGAGGAAGGATTGCCCCCATGACTGGTGATCATAGGAGGAATGTCTTGTATAGAAGTAGTCATTATGTTTGATGTAAAAGTAGGTATGCTAGCAATAGAAGTTGTCAAAGGAATAGAATGATTGACTTGAGTGGGAGGTTGTGTATAACCTAAAGTTTCAGCACAACTCTTCATAGGCATCACATTCGAATCCACAATGTGTGCAATACCACACAAAATATCAATTCCATTCTTATCACTTTGAAGCATATGTTTTAGACTCTCAATTAAAGGAAGAGCTTGAGTATCGGGGTATTCTTGAGACATCCATTGTCGAAAATCGTCAAATTGGTTATCCAATTTCGCAAGTTGTTCTACAGAAACCTCATGGAGTGCTTCTTCATCATTAAGAGGATTAGAGGAATTACCCATGTCCTCGTTAAAAAGGCTATTCAAATTAGGTTCCATCTCCTCAGTAATTAAACCTTGGAAAGACTTAATTCTAAGGCTTCGTCTAATGGGAATAGTGTAAGTAGGGCTTATTGTTGTAAAACTCATGCATTAGAAAGGGAGAGAAGATTTTGAATTTAGAGGTAGCAAATTTTAGTAAAATCAGCAATCTCCTAGATTTAAGCTGATAAATGCAATCACGACAATCTCCCAAAATTTCAAAAAAAATGTCAGGGACCGTGGCGCTCGGAGTGCACACGGTCCTCGCAACTTTTTTCGAAATTTGCAGGGATGAAAGTTATGATGATTTTAGAGCTAATCTGAAAAAATTGAGTGATTTTACGATCTGTAGATAGGCCAAATTAAAGTTGCAATCTCAAAATTAAACCCTACCAAGATTGTCGAAAAATGCTAAATTTGAATTTTGAAAAAGAGAGGGAAACTAAAATTTTGAATTTTATGATTTTAGAGGGAATACCAAAAGCAATGCAAGTTTTGAATTTTAAAAGTTGACTCAATTTCACACAAAATTCAATTTTGAAAGTGGAAATCAAAGTTGTTGTAATTAAGCACTTAATTTCAAACGTCACAAATTGCAAGAATTTGAATAAAACACTAAAATTTTGAATGAATGCTAACACACTTTTCAGATTTAAGACAGTAAGAACACAATTTTGACACAAAATTTCAATTTCAACAATTTTTGAATGATTAGAAGCCTTAAACCAAGCAATCACAAGACCAACTTTGACTTTAATTTTGAAAGTGTTGTAATTGATAAAATCAGCCAAAATTCTGGATTTTAGCAGAAAAATACAGTAAGATCTAGCTCCCGAAATTTCAGAAAAAATGTTGGGGACGATGGCGCTCGGAGTGCACACAGTCCTCGCAACTTTTTTCCAAATTTTCAGGAATGAAAGATATTATGATTTTGTTGCGGAATCCAAAGTTACAGCTGATTTGGAGATGTTTTGATTAGTGAAATTGTCAGTCAAAGGTTGAATCAAGAGGGTTTTAAAAATTAGGGTTTTGACACTTAACCACTTAATTTTCAGAATTAAAGCACAAATATGAATTGATAATTTGCAATAGAAGGGTAGATCTGAAAGAAGCATTTAACAATTAAACATTTCACAAGTTCAATTTTCAAAAAGAAAATTTAGGGTTTTTATGCAATTAACCTCTAAAATTTGCACAAGATCAAACACGGAAATGTAATCAAGGAATCCAATTTTTAGATCTAACTATGAATAATCAGAAAGGATGTTCACGTCGGGTTCACCAAAATGTAAAGCGGAAAAAATCGAACCCTAGTTGCTCTCCCCTCTTCCAACTCCAAGGAGAGAGAAGGGAGGTTACTAGGGTTGACGGTTTTCACTTAGGGGAGACTTTACATTCAAAAGAGGGGTTGAAACCCACAAGATCCAATCTCACACAATGCAAGATTGGATTCTAAATGTGTTTCAAGGGTTAAGACAGCAAGGCTACCCTCTTTTGTAAAGAATGTGGATAGAATGATTAAGCTAGGAATGCATAGAAAGTGAGAAAGATTCACTTATAAACTAAGATAGGGATATAGGATGAAGCTGCGGACCTAGAATTAGCAGTAAAATGTCAAGACAGCGTTGTCTTGCAAATTTGAGCAAAATTTGACGGGATGATGGCACCCGGCGTGCACACAGTCCTCCGAAAAATCCACGAAACGAAGGGGGATCTGTTCATCTCTGCACAAGGATTCCAGATCTTCAATTTCAGCCGCATACCTGCAACCTACACACAGAAAGGTGAAGATGATTGGGGGGTTAGGGATTAGGGGTTTGCCCTTAGGTCAAACCCCAGTTTTGGAATTAGCCAAGAAATGAGAAATGTTGTAAATGTAAATGACTGTAATGTAAAACAAGTACTAGTACCTTGTTGTACGAATATTTGTATTCTTACATGCGAAGGTGTAGATGTTGTTATATGTTGTATGTTGTATGTTGTATGTGATCTCCTCTTCAATGGTTGAATCCTTGTCTTGAATGCAACACTTAGCCTTGAATGGAGACTTGGAATGATCAATTGCTTGAAGGAATGTTTGAATGCTTGAATGCTTGAATGTTTTAATATCGCTTCCATGCCCTCTTTTCTATCTTTTTCAAATGAGAGAGGAAAATGTAGTTTATATACTTGTCAATTAGGGTTGATAGACTGATTTTTCCGACCTTAGGCCGACCAAGAAATGTTATTTTCCAATTTGAAAACAAAAAGACCCGAAGCCCCATAAGAGACCGGGCCCAAAATAGGGCCGGAGACCAGGGCGCTGGGTGCCATGGTCCTCGGGGACCAGGGCGCTGGGTGCTCTGGTCCCACCTCCCGGGATAGCAGGGTGCAAGGAGGGATCAGGTAGGGTGCTAGAAAAATGTAGTTTTTGATGTCGTGAGCAAGTTTCGGGGTCTCCATTCAGGTTCAGTGTTGCGTCGCCATCATGAAGACCCAAATGCAGTTGAAATTGCAAGTGTCACAATTTTAGGATGCTACAGCAATAAATATGTTCATAGAGAAAATCAATGTAGATTTAGGAACAATCAGAACATCAATGCACCCACTGATCAATGTTCCAAATGTAAAAAAGTTGGTCATAATTTACAAAATTGCAAAATGAATGTGAAATGTTATGTTTGTGGAAGATATGGGCACTTATCTAATCAATGCAAAACAAAAACTAACACAGGATATGGAAAATTTATTCAGAGGAATAATGTGACTTGTTATGCTTGTAACAAGATTGGACATATTGCAAAATTCTATAGAAGTAAGACTTCACTGGCAAATAATAAAGGACCCAGTTTGAAAGGCAAAGAAAATGTAGATGAGGTAAAGCAAGAATTTTCAAAACAATCGATTAGGAAGATAGATCAGAATGTTGATGAGACTATTTCTTCACCGATAGAATAAAGTATTACTCCACTGATAGGAGATTCTTCATCCAGTTGAGAAGTAACCCTTTGGGGGTATTGTAGCAAATTGAATATCATGCAGATTACCCTTGGTCGATGGTGAGAAGATAGATTTCTTCTTTATTGGAAGATGTATTAAGTATTCACTTAACCGACGAGAATTTAATGCAGTTGTTGAAAGAAATGTCATTATAAATTATCGGATTTCCCTCATTTTTTATTTATTGAGCATTCAAAATCAGTAGAGAGCACAAATAAGAGCTAAGGCATTCAAGGCAAAGGTGTGAAGAAATTTCTTTCAAGCATTCACATAATCTAAGGCAACTAAAGGTATTTTTCAAATGGCTTCATTTTCTGCTCCCAAATTTATTGCAAATCCTACTATCATGGAAAATTTAAAATGCCCTAGGCTCATGTTTAAGATAATTCTCGAAGTAGCTAAGTAAGGTGATTCCATAGGTTCTTTTTCAAAAATTCCTAAAGGTGTAGATTATGCCGAAGAACCTAGGATTTATATTCATTGCAACATTGAAGAAATAGGTTTTGAGGAATTGCTGAAAATGTTTAAAACCATAATTTGTGATGAAAATGGCACTATCAAACCTGAACACAAAATTGTGGAGACGTTAGGTTTTGTTGAGATATTGAATATCCTCAAATTTATGGAAGAAGTAGTGAGAATTGTCCTAAGTAGGGCACATGGAGAATTTCTATGGATGGATTCTATTTGCAAATTTACCTGGCAAGTAATTAGGGCAGTAACAAGTTTACCCTCAACCGACAACAGACCAGACAAAACAAAGAAAGTTCCTAACAACAAATTAATGACCCTAATTGGAACAACATCAGATAGTAGATCACTAAGAGTGAACGACATAAAAGACATCAATGTGAGATTCATAAGTATGGTTTTATGTTACAAGACTACACATGCAAATAGACTTAATTCAGTTTCTAGTCTTTGCATTAATAGTGCTTATGAAATGGTCAACAACAATACAATGATTAATTTGTGCGAATGGCTGAAAGATGAACTCATAGATAATTTGAAAAATATTAAAGGAGATAAGAAAGGGACATTTCTCTTTGGTAATCTTTTAGTATTCTTAATGTTGTATTTCACAAAGGAAATCCATGGTATAGGACATAAAGACTTTGGATATGACATATTGGTAGGAAAACCATTACAGGAAGTTTTTACCAGCATGGCAACTGCAAAGGACAACAATATAACTAAATACTTTAAAGCTTTTCAAGACAAAATGAAAACTAGAGAAAGACTACCACAAAGTGTAGTGGACAAATATGATAAAGAAATCTGTTTTGTAATAAAAAAGATGAGACATGGATGGAAGTTGTATGTCTTAGGACTGCATGGATAACTGAAATGGGCTATGAGGTAGATCTCAACATTATTGAGACATATGCAAAAGCTTTGTTACATGCACCAAGAGAACCAACAAAAGAAGTTTTTGGTAGTGCGGAAACTATTGAGAGTGGTGTGAAAACAATGAAGCAAAGGAAGAAAAGAGAAAAATATATTAGGGATGCATGAAAGAAGGTAAAGGAAATCAAAGAAATGTTATGAACATTACTAGTATAACGGCTAGAGAGTTGGAAGGATTGCAACCAGAGGCACACATTTCACCGGTTGGCACATCCTTTGACAGTGAGATACCAGTTGAATTCAAAAGAGTTGAAAGGAAGAGAAAACCTTCACCGGTACCCTCTCCTCCACCCAAAAGAACAAGGACCTTAAGGAAGAAACAACAGGCACTAAGGCAACCGAATAAGAAACTAACTCCCAAGAAGAAACAAAATGTGGTTATACCTTCATTAGAAAATTTGCTAAATGAAATAACCGATGATGGAAATTTGGCTAATGTGAGTAAATTGTATAACACATTCAAAGATTCAAACAAGGAAAGCATTTAAAATAGTATAAATTTACATCTGGATATATACAAGAAAGTTTTAATTGAAGTAGTGGATGATTTTCCCAATGAGCTATATAGAAGATTGGATACCAAGAGGATTGCAGTGATGGAATTGGACAAGAAACTAAAAGTTGAAAAACTTCTAGCTGTACATCAAGTTAACTCAAAAGAAGAAATTGATGACCTGATTTGTGAGGCTAACAGATCCGTTTTTGCTAGTGGTCACCGACAAGTAAGTTTGATGGCAGGTAGAGTAAATGAGATTGCAGAGGAGATTGCTGACAAATGGGATATATTTTTTGTGGAAAAAGAAAAACAAGAGGAAATGAACAGGCCAAAGAAAACATTCAAGGTATATTAGAAGGATAAGGACAAAGGGAAAGGTAAAGTTGGTGGAATACTGAACATCAAGATAACTGATAATTTGCCACCACCTTTGGATACTGCACCAGTACATACTGTTGATCCATTGGTTACTGAAAGTGAAGGTATCAAACATGATAACACTAATCCTGAATCTAAAATACTATTCACCATGAATGTGGATACTCAAGAAGTGAATATTGTTGTGGATAAGGATAGTACAAAAGTTAAGGATGATAATGTTGACAGTGGCAACATTGCTGAGAAATTGATAGAAACTATTGACGTTAAGATCCCAATAGAGAAATCATTACAAATAGAGCAACTATTGGATACTGGGAAGAATACTGAAGGTATAGATGCTAGCACAAAGAAAACTATTGATATTGAGATACCGACAGTTGAGCATACAGAGAAACCTACAGAGGCAGAGGTACATATTGAAGAAGAAAAACCGGCGATCACTGAGACACCTAAACAATCAGTCAAACCTTTACTGGTTGAAATGTAAACTCAGACTGATCTACCGGAGGATAACATAAGAAAAATGGTTACAAATGTTGGAGGCACAAAGTTATTTAAGGTAAATGGTCAGACATCTGACACTTCATCAAGTGAATTTAGACCGACTAATGTAACAGAGGTACTCCTAGATTCAATCAAGAAGATAACGAACTGTAATGCATTGGCCTACAAGGCAATCGATGACACCATAATAATTCTTAAATTTATAGCACCGAAATGTAACATAGATCATGTAAAGGATTCTTTAGGTAAATTGGACACATTGTCCAAATTCATTACTAACAATGTAATAACGGTTGATAAGGTGAATGAGGACACCTTCAAAGAGAAAGTTGAAAAAAAGGAGGATAAATTCTTTGAGGACAAAATAAAGAAGTGTACAGAACACTTGAATACACTATTATTGACACTAAACACTACAACTTTGGAATACAAATAGTTGTACAGAGAAACATGCAAACCACAACTTTTGACAAAGAACATAGAAAAGGAAATCAGCATAGTATTGAAAGAAATAGATGATATAGCTGATAACATAATTGGTTCATCCAAACCTATATTAGTTATTGAGTAGGAAATAGTAGGTTTTGAGGAGAAATTAGAGAAATTTGAGAAAGAGAAGGCAAGGATTAAGGTTAATGCCAGAGAAATTAAGTACAAACTTGGTCCTTAGTTGGACAATCTAATCTCTCTGAGAAATGAAATCTCTAAGGCATTACTTCAAGGAGAAA
This sequence comes from Cryptomeria japonica, assembly GCF_030272615.1. Taxonomy (NCBI): domain Eukaryota; kingdom Viridiplantae; phylum Streptophyta; class Pinopsida; order Cupressales; family Cupressaceae; genus Cryptomeria; species Cryptomeria japonica. The sequence goes on along the minus strand of NC_081405.1, from coordinate 139,192,216 downwards.
GATCACTAGAAGAGCACATGCATCATATCACCAATACAATCCAATAGACTGAGGCAATCTTGAATGACAATAATAGATTCATGTAGAGTCTTAATTTGGTTTTGGTAGATATATTCCAGATTGTAACCAATCGGTTACAAACTTTAAGGTAAAATTTTTGCACTCGTTTGACAATTTTTGATAACCTTTGTCATTGATGTCAAAGAGGGATTAGTGGATAGAGAAAAATGATTAATCAGAGGAGATCATTTGCTTAGGGGGAGCAAATCTTTTTGGTAACTTTTTGGACTTTGGTTTTTGGAACAAGTTTTTGATTTTTCTCATGAGTGTTGTCATCAATGCCAAAGGGGGAGATTGTTGGCATTATACACTCTTATGAGAATAGTTGGTGTTGTCATTGATGGCAACCATCTAGCAACCTTCTGGCATTGATTTGGTAAAGCCATCGAAAGTTACCAGCACCAGCATAGACATCTACATACGTTGGCATACACTTCACTGACAACGGCAACAATGCATACCGACAGCCCAACCAACATGGAATAAACTTTTGTTTATTGTATTTAAATGTAATTATCTTTTGTAAAGCCAACATGGCATATTGTAAAAGACTCATATATATGTATGAGATCTTATAGGTCATTATTGGGAAGAATGTATGTATGGAAGTATGGAAATTGTGTGTAAGGTGATATAGCTGACAATGAAGGTTTTGGTAATTGAATGAGCTTAAACTGGTACTGAACCTGGCATAGTTGATGCTATTTTGAAGTAGTACATTGTATTAGATTTCATAATCCACTTTTGTAGTTAGTGTGACTCTTATTGAGTAGTGAGCTCTAGGCAGTTAGCCTTCCTACATGTGTAGGTCCCTCATTGTAAGTAATATTTATTCATTGGCCAGTGAGTGAATATTGTGGGTCACAAATCCCACCAAGGTTTTTCCCACACCGAGTTTCCTTGTTAAACATCTTGTGTTATGGTGTATTTTCTATGATGCCTTTATTGTTCCTGTTTACTGCATTAATTCTTATTTACCGGTACACTATTTTAGGATGCAAAGTTCTTAATAAGTGTAAATATTTAGTAAACCGGTTAGATACTGATTCACCCCCACCTCTTAGTATCTTTGGGACTGTCATTAATCCTAATAGTCCTACCCCAAATTGGGTTAGGAAAAAGGGGCTATGCAAGGTGCAAGATACATAAATGAAGCTTGGTTTCATGGGGGAGGCACAAATAGGTCTCGATAAAGCATGGGAATGAGACTGCTAAGGTGAGGGTCTTGAATGTGGTCAAAATTGCAAAGGGGTGAAATTTTAGGATGCTACATTTAGCCCCCACTTTATAAGAAGTATGATCTTATGCAAATACTCATGGTAAAGTAGAAGAAAGAGAGAGAGAGACGAAGGAGATGATGAATGCAGAGAAAAATCACAAGGAGTATAGGATATCACTAATTTTGGGGAACTAAGTCCCCAATCTTAGGATCTTAACTTGCTCAAAACATATGAAAGGGCACACAAAACAAGACAAAAAAAGGCAAGAAAAGACAAAAAGAAAAACATAGGCAAAGGACACAAAAAGACACACAACAAAAGCTAAGAACTAAAAACAAAAAAAACCTCAAGTCAACTAGCCGAAGAGACCACGATACCAAAATGTCTCAACAACTAATATCATTCTTGGAAAAAATTCCATCTGATGAACACAAATGATCACATTAAAGAGAAAAGAAAGTATCATCCATGAACTATCAATAGGAAAACTATGAGTCCATGAGAGGAAGAAGAGAGGACATGAATACACTCTAGAGGTGTTTATCGAGGTGATCCATGAGAAGAATGATGAGAAAGGATATGGACTAATCACCCCTAGATGTTTTTTATCTAGGTGATCCATGGTGGGAAAGGACATGGACAAATAACTTCTAGATGATTTTATCTAGGTGATATGTGTGGGGAGGAGAGTAAGAATAGTCTAGTTGTTTTCAACTAGTTCCACTCATCCTCATGCATGTGTGCAAGTGATGTCTGGTTTCAAGTGTACAACACCATGTGGAAGAGTCTTTCTTGTATTTTTTAGTGTGCTTCAACCTGTTTAAGACATGTAATGTAAATTAAAATGCCAAGGGGTGAATGTGTGTGTGCAAATGTGTAAATGCTAAGTGGCAGATACATGCCTGGTTTCGAGGCCATCTCGTTTAAGAGTCTTTTCTTTGGTTTTAGTGATGTGTAACCCCATCTAAGACATATATCAAATGTTGTGTCTAGTTTTGAGTGTGAAGCATCTCACTCTAAGAGTTTTTACTCTCATTTTGAGAATGAACACCCCGTTTAGGACATGTAAAAATGATACACAAGAGTATAGTACAATATAGTACAAAGAGAGCCATATGGGTGCCCCCCTTTAAGATGTCAACATAACCTTATGTTGATGTCCTAAGGAAGATAAAGACAAGGATATCTTACCTTCAACACCAAGGAGATATCTTTTATGCAACAATGTCATAAATCCAAGCTAGAGAGGGAATACTCTTCAAGCAAGGATAAGATAGTTGAAAAAGAGATATCTTACAACAAGTGTAAAGGGGAACCTTGGAGGAGAAGATATATTTGCTCAAAAGACATCTACCTCCAAGAGGAGATATCTTGAATGAAGGATGACACACTTTTGACCCAATTTGAGGGGTAATTTTATGGTAGATGTACATTGCCAAGTGAAGAAGAGGTTGTAGCCAAGTAATTATACCTCTTGTTTAAGAGAAAATCCTTGAGAAAACAATTACTTCACACAAGGAATATACCCAAATCATGAATAAAAACCACTCCACTAAGGAAAAGTAGATCCTTAGAGAGAAAAATAAATCATTGCCCCCCAAGTTTAAGGACAATGAAAAGGATTACACAATCTTCTAAGGAGAGATTAGGTATAAGGAAATGCACAATATAATCACAAGAATGAATAACCAATGCAAGAAAATACATTAGTTTATGTAAAATACATCTCAAAAGAAGTGGTAATCTTCAAAGAGGGAGAGAAAGAAACTAAGATCACATATTCCCCTAAGGAGAGATTAATCATAAGATGTTAGCAACAACAATGAAGGAAAACTGAGAGGGGTTGGGGGGTGAATCATTTTTTATCAAATAAGACAATTTAAGGATAACTTCAAATCTGATCAATTGTAGAAAGTAAAAAGATAAGAACAATAATGATAACACACATAATACCAAGATTTTGACGTAGAAAACCTGGTTAAGGGAAAAAAATGGTGGGAATCTACCCACAATAAGATGATACTCTACAGTAGTATGTGTAAATATTACAATGGGAAATGCACATGCATTCAGGAACACTTCCTAGAGATCACTATTCAAAATAGGATAACATAGAAGGCTATAACCCTCAGGAAAGTTTCACTACCTTTCAATAGTATTCAGACAACAATCTGGTTTAGATGAACTGAAAGAATAGCATCTTCCAATGCCTAATGACAATTCAAATTAAGCACATTTGCTTGCCTTGAAACATTGTATACTCAACACTTCTCATTAAAAGATGAATTAGCTTGTTTGCACATACACTACTCTCTAATAATGTAGACACAACACCTTGATGCCAAATTACATGAATATGACACCCATTTATACAAATCATCAACCTTGACTACAATGTTGGCTCAACCCTCAAGACCTAATTACAAATTCACATCACACAATTTATAAATCAACCATCATACCAATAAAATGCTAGGACAACATATGATGGACCCAAATCAAATCCTCGAACATGAAACACCACTAGAAATCTTGCCAAGATAATCTGCAACATGCTATACCATCAAAACTATTGCATAACACCAAGAACATCATTGGACCCATAAGATCCTCAATAATGAACACAATGATCAATATGGACCAGCAAAACAAATATGACACAATTAGGAAACACCAGCAAGAATATTAGAACCATCGACAATAGCTGCACCAACAGCACTTAATCAAATCTTCATCAATCAACATGCTGATACTCAATAACACTAAAAGAAATAAACTGAGACTATAAAGATAACTTGCAGAGCACCAAATCATTAAACATCTAAATCGAAGATACATATAAACATCCCAAACAATCTCCCAAGTCCACAACTCAAGATATAATCATTCTGGAGCACAAGAGATCAAATACCAAAACACTGCAACGTTGAACACTAAAAAACCTATCCTCATACCAGAATACATAACTCAACCAAGTCATCACATAACATCATGAAAATAACGTTGAATGAAGTATATTTATTTGATTCAATATATCAAATAGATAAAACAAGCAGATCAACTCTTTGCAATCACCAAAACACCAAAACATAGGAATGTGTTGACATCAATGACAACAACATATCCTAGTAGTAGTAATATCCAATAATATCCCTCTTTAGCATTGATGACAACGCATGAATGTGAAAAAAAATCAATGCAAAGAAAGGAATAAACACCAACAATCTCCCCCTGAGATCATGCACACAAAGCTTTCAAAATAAGGCAGTTTTTGACATGTTTCTCTCCCCCTTTGACAACAATACCAAAGACATATACAGATCATCATTCTCTCCATCTACCAGATAATCCCTCCCCTTGGAACATACTCAAAAATCACATACTGACTACTCCGATTGAGTAGCAACACTCACTCATCAATCCAGATAAGAAGATAAGACTATGTAGTCCACCAAATTGATGCATCTAATGCCTAGAAAGAGGGGAAGAAACCCCTAACTTGTCTCTTAGATATACAAATGTATCTGCAGGCAAAGACTTAGTAAATATTGTTGGCATTGAGTTGTCATTGATGTCAATTGGTATTGCAAGTTACCAGTAGTGTGTCAACTGGTAGAGTGTTTCAATCAATAGAGTTGATAGGTGATATCACTGGTGTGAGGTGAGATGCAGGAGTGTGCTGGCATGCTTGAGTAATAACTGGTAAGGCATAAACCAGTATGATGGTTGGCTGGTTGTTTTTGATGAAGAGGCAAAATGTTAGAGGAATCACAACAACACCCAGTGAGCTGAACAAAATGAATGGCATGAACATATACCAAAAGGCACGATGAACTGTCAGTATGATGTGTTAAAGGTAAAAATAATTGTCCAGTATGTTGGGCATACAAGTAAGGGTTTTTACTAGTAGAATGGTTTGTATTTGTAGGGATATTTAGGTTTGAACCAATTCTTTTTCAGTGAGTTGAAAGTATGCTGATGTGTTCCATAGGGAGCTAAGGTGGCAAATATGCAGAGGTTGGTGAATTGTTCATTAGAATGGTTATCCATGTAGTTGGTGGTCATTAAATGATTAAACCACAAATTACGAGATGTTATTTGACAGATGTGGCTCAAGGAATAATGGTCGATAGATAATGATCAGGAAGTTGTTGGTATTGTGATCGAGGCATGAAATTTGATTGCTGATTGACCTTCAGTTAGAAACAGTTGGGTGAAATGAGGTCAACAAAGATCAAGGTTGTAAAGCAAGGTGAAGTTTTCTATTTTTAGCAAACATGCATTGGATGAATAAAAACATGTATAGATGCATCTCCCCAAAAGAAAGTGAGCAATCCAAGGTAGATCAAATCAGATTGGATATAGATTTGGTTGAAGGAAAGAAACCCTAACCACCTGAAGTTTGAGTTGTTTTTTGACAGGAAGACTTGTTTTTAAATATACAAGTCTAAATTAATGAGGTTGTTGCTGAAAAAGGAGATGTAATGAGGCTGGTGAATGAAAGTGAGGTAGAAAAGATTGTTTGAGTTAGAAACAAGAAAAATTTTAAGTGGTTGTGTGTTGAAGTATAAACTAGTAAGGTGTGTGTGAACTGGCAAAGAACAAACTGATAGAGATAGAACATGGCAAAGTGTAGGCAGGTGTGAAGTGAATCCAACATTCAGAGGGAGAGAAGTATCAATGAAGTAAGAACCAACATAAATACCATGTTGCAGTGTGTGTGAAGGATTCATAGAATAGTAAGATTGAAACTGGTAGAGAAGAATATTGAAGAGTTGCAAAACTTCATTTGCAATAGGGAACTTATTTATGTATTTGAATTTTCATATTGTCTTCATTAAGTAGGTACTTAGTGCAACAGTTGTAGCTCCTTTAAGTTGTAGCCTATAAATTATTCAAGGGTTGGTGCTCCTTTGAGTAAGTGCTCCTTGGGTTGGTGCCCTAAAATTGTGATCAGATCATTTACATTGTGAGGGTGGATTGGAACAGAAGATCTCCAGCAGCTATTCTCACTGAGTTTTTCCCATATTGGGTTTTCCTCGTATATCTATTGTTATGTGACACATTCTTGTGTATGTTTTATTTTAATTTTACTAAAAATACTTTCACACAATTAGTTTGCATAGTTTGACTTATCGGGCAGTACTCTATTTGTTTCATATTGTACAGGTATATCCCTAATTAAAGAAAAAGTGTTAATTCACTGATTCACCTCCCTCTCAGTGATCCATTATGTCCAACAATTGGTATCAGAGCGCTAGGTCATGGGTTTGAATCCTAGGAGTTGCCTTTGGAATTCTCAATAGGTGTTGAGGGGGGGATTGTTGGCCGCGATCAACACCTCTTGTTGATTCACAACATAGCTTTCTCCCATCTCTCGTGGATCCTTAACTCTAGATGCTCTCTCATTTACTAATAACTTGATCTTTTAGTGTAATGGAAGTAGTGATTCCAATAATTGGTATCAGATCCAAGGTACCCTATTTTTTCAAAGTGTTCTCTATCTTGGGTAGATCTTGTCAAGTGTTCACAATGGAAAGAAATGAATCTCCCTCCTCAAAAGCACCCATGTCTGATGGTGTCAACTATTCCTTTCAGAGTAGAAGAATGGAAACCTATTTGTCCTCTCTAGGTTTTGATGTATGAATGTCAGTTGTGAATGGGTACAGAGTCCCTAATAATCCCCCTACTGATCTAGATGCTCAGAAGGAATATGAGAACAATGCTAAAGCTAAAAATTTCATTCTTAGTGGGTTATCCAATAATGAGTTTATTAAGGTCATGCACTGCTCATCTACCAAAGAAACTTGGGATAACCTACATAAAATATTTGAAGGTGATGCTAAAGTCAAGGAAGCCAAGTTATAGACTTTGAGAGCACAACTCGAGGGTTTGAAGATGAGAGATGAAGAGAAGATTATTGACTATCTCCAAAGGATTGATGAAACAACAAACACCATTAGAGGGCTTGGAGAAGAAATAAAAGATGAGGTGGTAGTGAAGAAAGTACTTAGATCTCTTACATCTAAGTATGATACAAAGGTTTCAACAATAGAAGAAGCAAAAGATCTAAAAACCTTTACAATGGATGAGCTATATGGTTCCCTAACTGGTTATGACATGAGGACTGTCAATTCAGAAGCTGTGAAGAAAGAAGTTGAATTCAAGACATCAAGAAAAGGAAAGGAAGAGTCTTCTCATGATTAAACTAGTGAAGATTCTGATGATATCATGGAAAAATCTATCTTAAGACTCAAGAGGGGTTCTGACAAATACAAAGGCAAGTTGCCCTTGAAATGTTTCAATTGTGGAAAGGTTGGACATTTTGCTGCCAAATGTCCCTATGGTGATAAGGATGAAGATGGTCAATCAAGTGGTAGCAGATCATTCAGTAAAGACATGAAGAAGAACATCTACCAGCATGGTAGAAGAGATAATTGGAATTAGAGAAATATATATACACATGAAAAAGACACCACAGATGAGGAGAGTTCCTCAGATGACTATTGCAGTGAAGATGAAGTCAGAGAATATCTTTTTATGGCTCAAGAGGTCCTCATACTAGAAGAAGGAGAATAAAAAGAGAAAGAAAGAGAAGTAGATCTTGAAGTAGAGCTCATCAATGCCTTGGAAAAGCTTAAGAAAACAAGAAGACATCTGAAGAAGGTGAAAAAGGTTGCAGTTGAAGAACAAGAGATGTTGGATAAATATATTGAAGAATCGAAGAAAATAATTGTAAATCTAAAACTTTAATTGGAAGAGGCCAAGACAATCTATGGAGTTACTAATATCGGCTTAAGTAAAAAGGAGAAGGAGAATCAGAACCTGAAAGAAGAAACTGTTAGGCTTAAGAAGGAATTAGAGAAAAGTAAGGAATAAATGAAAGTGAGAAGCAAATATGAAGGCAACACCAAACCATTAGACAAGATGTTGAGAAAACAGAAACAATCTAAAGATATCGGTGAATTAGGATTTGAAGAAGGTCAAAGCTCAAACAACAAAGACACTGATGGTATGATGAAAGAATAAGTATCTGATAGATTACTGAGAAGGGAGGGGGGTGAATCGGTAAACTCAAATACTGATACAAACTCCCAAACTCAAAATAAACTTATCAATCAAATAACTTTGTCAAGATAATATCTCAAAGATTACCAACATCAACCAATATCAACCGGTTTGACTGTTATGACAACTTAGCAGTAAATAACTTCAGTCTTGTAAACACAAAAAATGATTAATCATATGTCAACATATTCATCTCTCAATGCTTCTAGTTATCATACCTTATCAGAATAGTTAAGTAGGTAATCAAATGAACAAATAAGATCATAACCACAAAAGCATTCACCACTTGACACAAATATTTATATGTGGAAAACCCAAATAGGTAAAAACCATGGTGAGATGAGACTCACAAGGATAGCTATCTGAACTCTTCTCCAGTTTACACTATTAGGAACCAAGCATGTTAAAGCTTTACAATAAGTCCTGTTAAGAACTGATTCTGTTAGGAATCACCCAGTTAAGGGATTTACAAATATGCCTTGATGAAAATCACAATACCCTATTAAGAGTAACCTCGGTAGAGGATTTGAGAATCCAAACTAATGGACCACCTTGTTAGAGGATTTATAAAGTAACCAAGCTTGTTAGAGATTACCCTATTAGGGGATTTCAATTCTACTGTAATTATTAGAAAACAATAGATTTTATTGATCTATCTGAATAGCACTACACCTGCTTGATAAGATCTTTCTTAAGCTTCAAATCTGCCTTCACTCCAACTACAAATCTATCCACCGGTTAGGCAACCTCACACTCAACTGGTTTCTGCCAATCTTGCCAAATTTTCCAACACTTAACAAAACAATAGCATCGACCTTAAATACAAAACAACTAGGTTGGTAACACAATAAAAACCTAATACTCATCATCGAGATTAAAAACAAGTCGGTGAAATCTTGACCATTAGAAATCATAACAATCTCTTCACATTAATCAAGAGAATTCCAACCGCTCCATAATCACCACTTCATTGGACTTGTAACTCATCATGCGCTATGCATTTGATGCAATCCACTTTTCTCCTTTCCAAGACAACAAACATGCTAAAATAACTTGAACTTATCTTCATACAATGACCACATGTGTCACTATAGATACCGCTCAACAATAAATCTTAAACCAACAAACTTTGATCAGTTAGGCTTTATCAAAAACAACTGGTAGGGTTTACTAGTTACAAAACATAGAAAGGTTTAACCCTTTACACCAGTTCAACTTACAAACTACCATATACCAGTTTACAACATCTTCAACAAAGTTTATCATACCGGTTACAAGACAATAGAAATAACAACAATAACATCAACAATATCATGAATACCATTCACTGATTCAATTGACATCAATGACAACATGTCATTAATGCAATCTATAGGTAAAATGCCAACAATCTCCCCCTTTGGCATTGATGGAAATACAAATATCAATGCCTCTGATTTGTTATTGTGATTAGTGAATAGGAATCCTAGTTTACATTACCAAGTATTCATCATGCTCTGTCTATATTTAGTCTACCGCTAGTTCACCTAATCAGACACATATTTCTTCTCCCCCTTTGACAGTAATGCCAAATGCAAAGTAAAACATGTAATTCCAAATTCTCATTGTGCATCAACAAACTGCAACTTGCTGCTCCCTGTATGGAATACATCCACTTTCACATCAATCCATGTAAGATTTTATAAGTAACTTAAGGACTGATGCAATCATCATCACGTTCAGCTAACCTCATGAAGGGGTACAACCCCTAGTTGTTGTCTAAGACACTCAAATGTAGTCTTAGGTAGAGGCTTAGTAAAAATATCTGCAAGCTACTCCTTGGTAGAAACATGCTCTAAGATAACATCTTTACTTTGAACTTATTCCCTCAAAAAGTGATACTTCAATTCAATGTGCTTAGTCCTTGCATGCAAAATAGGATTCTTAGATATATTTATGGCACTTGTATTATCACATAAAATATTTATAGGTTCTAAGATCTTCATCTTAAAACCTTCCAAAATGTGCCTCATCCAAATAGCTTGTGTACAATTTATATAAGTTTCTACATACTCAGCTTCCGAAGTAGATTGTGAAGTACAACTCTGCTTCTTACTACTCCATGAAACTAGCCTTCCTCCTAGAAAGAATGCTCCACTAGTAGTACTCTTCTGGTCATCAACATTTCCTGCCTAATCAACATCTGTGTACACCTTCAAATAAAAATTTCCTCCATATGGATACCATAATCCATAGTCAACTGTACCTTTCAGATATCTAAAAATTCTCTTGGTTGCTATCAGATGTGTTTCCTTTGGATTCTTTTGGAATCTAGCAACTATAATAACTACATGGGCAATATCTGATCGACTGTGAACAACATAGTGTAATTTTCCAATCATTGAAATGTATTCCTTTTCATCTACAGACTTAGATGCATCTTCCTTGGACAATTTACAACCTATAACCATTGGATTTTCAATTGGCTTACAATCACTCATGCCAAAAGTCTTCAAAACTTGTTTCACATACTTAGATTGAGTAATTAAAATACCATTCTTCATCTGTTGTATCTGCAAGGCTATAAATTTTTTTATTTCCCCTACTAATGACATGTCAAACTCATTCTTCATTTCCTTTGTAAAACTATTGCTCAAAATATCATTACCTCCAAATATAATGTCATCAACAAATACTTCACTAACTAGTATTTCATCTCCTTCACACTTGAGATAAATGTTGTTGTCATCACTAGTTCTTGCAAATCCTATCTTCATCAGATGTGTATGAATCCTTTCATACCATGCTCTGGGTGTTTGCTTTAATCCATACAAAGATTTATGCAATCTGCATACAATGTCTTCTTTATTTGTCAATGCATAACCATCAGGTTGCTCTATTTAACCTTCTTCTTTCAATATCCCATTAAAAAATGTAGACTTAACATCCACTTGGTATACCTTGAACTTTTTATGGGTTGCAAATGCAAGTAATGTTCTTACTCCTTCTAGTCTTGCCACTGGTGCAAACTTTTCTCCACAATCCTCTCCTTCTTCTTTCATATAACCTTTGCAAACTATTCTTTCCTTGTTGCGAACTACAACACCATCTTCATTTAACTTTTTTTCAAATGCCCATTTAGTACCTATGACATTCTTGTTTACCGGTTAGGGTACCAGGGTCCAATTGTTGTTCTTCTCAATCTGATCCAATTCCTCTTCCATTTCTTTTACCCAATGATCATCACCAAATGCCTCCTTAGCACTTCTTGGGTCAGTGGTGGAGATCATGCAAGAGTTCTCTCTAACTCTTCTTCTAGTTAGTAGTCTAGCATCCTTGTCCCCAATAATTTACTCAGGACTATGATTCAGTCCCACATATCTAGGAATAACATGATCATTCTCTTCAAATTCATCTTCTTCATCATCATCTTCCTCTGAATTTATCTATTCTAGTTGAACATGTACATCATGATTTACCTTACCGGTTTTAGATTTAACTGTTTCAGGTTCTAAAATAAAAATGCAAGGGTTTTCATCCTTTTTTTTGTGAACTGGTTCCTTCTAAAATTTTAGGACATTCATCTACATGAACATCAACACTCTCAACAGTTCTCTGAGTCCAGTTGTTGAAGCATTTGTAGGTCTTACTCTTGGTGGAATAGCCAACAAATATGCCTTCATCACTCTTCGCTTCAAACTTGATAATGTAATCACCTCTTTTAATAAAACATTTACTACCAAAGATCTTAAAATAACTAACATTAGGTGACCTTCCATACCAATACTCATAAGGTGTCTTGTCCTTACCTCTTTTCACCAGAACTCGATTCATTATGTAGATTGTTGTACTTACATATTCTCTCCAAAATGTTTTCGCCATACCTCCTTGTATCAACATTGTCTTAGCAACTTCAACCACTAACTGGTTGTTCCTCTCTACTATACCATCTTGTTGTGGTATCCTTGGTGTAGATAGCTGCCACTTGATACCATTCTCATCACAATACTTAGTGAACTCCTCAGAAGTGAATTCACCGCCTTGATCTGTTCTCAGACATTTAATCTTTTTGCCACTCTCTTTCTCAGTTATGGCTCTGAATGCCTTGAATTTACCAAAAGATTCATTCTTATCTTTCAAGAATGTGACCCACATCATCCTTGAAAAATCATTAGTGAAGATCATGAAATAGCTATGACCTGAAATGCTTCTAGTTCTTATTGGTCCACATAGATCTATATGAACCAAATCTAACAAGTGCTCTGCTAAGAAGGACTTACTCTTGAAAGTAGAGGAAGTCATCTTCCCTAACTGACATTCTTTACAAATAGCATTAACCGGTTTTTCTATCTGAGGTAGACCTCTTACTATTTTAGACTTACTCACTTTAACAATATTGTCAAAATTTATATGACAAAATCTCCTATGCTAAAGTCAGCTAGCATGTATCTTTGCAATCAAATAGTTGCTAAATTTAGGATTAAGATTAAATAGATTACCTCTGGTCTTTTTTTCAGTTGCAATCAATTCACCTTTGTTGTCAGAGATTTTTCACATGCCATTTCTAAATTCTAGTGGGTATGCTTTATCATTCAGCTGTGCCACACTCAAAAGATTGTGCTTAAGACCTTCAACCCAATAAACATCATCAGCACTACTCTTACCATTAAGAGAAATAACTCCCTTACCTTTAACCATATAGGGTGAGTCATTGCGAAATCTGACAACACCACCATCAAATTTCTCCAAGGAAAGAAATTTTATCCGGTCACCAGTTATGTGATGTGAACAAACAATATCACTGATCCAATCATCAATGTTATCCATCTTGGACACTAATGCCTTTTGGTCTGATTTCTCTTCCTTCATAGCCACAAACACAATATCTTAACTAGCATCATCATTATATTCATCATCAATAATACCACTATCAATAGCTACAAGACAATCTCTCTTCCCTTTACCCTTATACTTCTTGAATTTGTCTCTCTTGTGTTCATTTTCACTATAAGGGCAATTGGCTGCTATATGACCAATCTTATTGCAAGAAAAACATTTCAACAGTATCTTACCTTTGTATTTACGAGTGCCTCTAGGAAGTCGTTTTGCCAACAATGCTTCAAGATATACTAAACTATCTTCATCATCAACATCTCTGCTAGATCTGGATTCATATCTATTGTCGGTATCTCTACTTCTTCTCACAGATGGGTTAGAGATAGAAGCTCTGAATGTAGATTCTGATTTCTCTACACTACCATCATAGCCATTTAGTTCAAAAGAAATACATTTTCCAATGATAGAGTCAAGAGTTAACTTTGTTTTGTCAATGGATTTCAGCTCCTGAATAGATGCAACTCGAATAGAATAGACCGGTAGCAGGGTTCTCAGTACCTTACTGATCACAATGACATCTTCCACTTTCCCTCTTGCACTTTTTATTTCACCAACTATTTCTTTAATCCTTTGACCATACTGCTGGATATTCTCTCCTTCAGACATTCTCATGTCATCAAACTTTCCTCTTAACCTCTCCTATTTAGCAATGTTAAGATGTTCATCACCGCTATAAATATTCAAGTTTTTTCCATACTTCATATGCATTTTCAAGACCATGAACATCTACATATTCAGCATCAGACAGGGAACTTATAATAGCCTCTAATGCTTGATGATTCTCTTGTTGTTCTTTCTTTTGATAATCAGTTAGAGTACCAGTAGGTGCAACATATTGAGTTTCTACATGCTCCCAATACTGACTACCAAGACTTTTGATGTAAATCTTCATTTTGTCACTCCAGACTCTATAGTTATCTTTGTTGAACTTCAAACCTTCCTTCTTCATCATGATCTACAAGATCTTTTCCTAGAGCTATTAGGATGTTGGTTAAAGAGGACCTGAGATGCTCTAATACCAATTAATGGTATGATGAAAGAATAAGTATCTAGTAGATTACTGATGGGGGGGTGAATCAGTAAACTCAAAAACTGATACAAACTGCCAAACTCAAAATAAACTTATCAATCAAATAACCCTGTAAATATAATATCTCAAAGATTACCAACATCAACCAATATCAACCGGTTTGAATGTTATGAAAACTTAATAGTAAACAACTTCAATCTTGTAAACATAAAAAATGTTTAATCATATGTCAACATATTCATCTCTTAATGCTTCTAGTTATCATGCCTTATCAGAATAGTTAAGCAGTTAATCAAATCAATAGATAAGATCATAACCACAAAAGCATTCACCACTTGACACAAATATTTATACATGGAAAACCCAAAGAGGTAAAAACCACGGTGAGATGAGACTCACAAGGATAGCTATCTGAACTCTTCTGAAGTTCGCCCTATTAGGAGCCAAGCCTGTTAAAGCTTTACAATAAGTCCTGTTAAGAAATGATTCTGCCAGGAATCACCCAATTAAGGGATTTACATATATGCCTTGATGAAAAGCACAATACCTTGTTAGGAGTAACTTCGTTAGAGGATTTGAGAATCCAAACTAATGGGCCACCTTGTTAGAGGATTTAGAAAGTAATAAGCTTGTTAGAGCTTACCTTGTTAGGGGATTTCAATTATGTTGTAATTGTTAGAAAACAACAGGTTTTCTTAACCTTTCTGAATAGCACTCCATCTTCTTGATCAGATCCTTCTTAAGCTTCAAATCTGCCTTCACTCAAACTGTAAATCCATCCACTGGTTAGGCAACCTCACACTCAATTGGTTTCTGCCAATCTTGCCAAATTTGCCAACACTTAAAAATACTATATCATCAACCTTAAATACAAATCAAATAGGTTGATAACACAACAAAAACCTAATTCTCATCATTGAGATTACAAACAAGTCGTTACAATCTTGACCATTAGAAATCATAACAGTCTCTTCATAGTAATCAAGAAAATTCCAACCGCTCCATAATCACCGCTTCATCGGACTTGTAACTCATCACACACTATGCATTTGATGCAATCCACTTTTCTCCTTTCCAAGACAACAAATGCACCAAAATAACTTGAACTTATCTTCATACAATGACCACACGTGTCACTATCATTACCGCTCAACATTAAATCTTAAACCAACAAACTTTGATCAGTTAGGATTTATCAAAAACAATTGGAAGGGTTTATCGGTTACAAAACATAGAAAGTTTAACCCTTTACACCAGTTCAACTTACAAACTACCATATACCAGTTTACAACATCTTCCACAAATTTTATCATATCGGTTACAAGACAATAGATATAACAACAATAACATCAACAACATCATGAATACCATTCATCAGTTCAATTGACATCAATGACAACATATAATTAATGCAATCTATATGCAAAATGCTAACAATATAAAAATAGCAACAGAGACATCCAGTAAGGAGATATAGTTCACTTCTTAAAATGAAGGTGAAGAGAAGAAGACATTCACGGTAAGCAAGGATACTGATAAGAAGACATATGCAGATGATGTTAGAAACTGCCACACAAACTGATATACAAAATCAATGAGCCGGAAGCCATACTTAATGTACCGACATGCAGATCCAAGGAGAAATGCAAGAGTTGATCATGAAGGTTTCACCTGAGTCAATAGCATGAAAGAAAGACCCCCAGTGAGGGAGTCATTTGCAGGACCAAGGCAACCTAATCGATATGTTCCAAACTTTCATGATTATTGTCACTAGTGTAATAAGTTTGGTCATAAAATGCCAGATTGTAGGAAAATGAATGTAAACCCTAGTTTCTAGATTAGAAACTCATTTGCCGCATTACAAAGTACAAATGTCACATGTTATAATTGTAATGAGTTTAGTAATAAGAGTTATGAGAGTAGGAGAAATGAGCAGATGTCCTACAAGAATGAATTGAACACATCTTTCAATGTTGATGTGAAATGTTATAAGTGTCAAAATTTTCTTCACATAGAAAGCTATTATAAGCTGAGAACTGATAAGAAAAATAAAACACTATTGAATCAGAAGATAGAGACAAAACCAAAACACAAGATGACAAAAGAGGAGAAGAAAGAAGAGAAACAAGTTTGGATAGAGAAGGAGAAGAACATGTTGGCATTGCATGACAATTGGAAATGTTGTCATTGATGTCAATTGCAACCGGTAATGAAATAGTAAAGCAATTGGTAATGAAGCAGTGAAGATAGACCGGTAATCCTAACTAGTTGAGAAGCAAAACCCTAACCGATGAAGCTTGGAGATTGGTTGTGATGATTTATAACCGAATGATGATTGGTGATGAAGATGCCATGTAAGCATATTTCACGTGATGAGTTTCAAAAAGTATTTGGTGTGTAAAGATAACCGTTTATGTTGGGAATGATCAAATGCATAGTATGAAGTGACAAACACATGATTTGTTACATGATTCAAAATACGATGATTCGAGGAGTGGTTGTAGATGCCTAGAGGAATGTAAAGTTGATTGCATGTAATATAACGGTCAAGGTTGAATCAATGTGTTTGTAATCTCTATGAGAATTTTAGTGTTTGTGTTGTGTTATCGATCTAATGTTTTTGTTTATAAGGTCGATGGATTGATTGAATGAGTGGTTGGAAAATTTGATTAAGTGTGAAAGTGATTGTTGTTGAACCAGGAGGTGTGTCTGCAGAATGATGTGAAGGCAGATAGGAGCAGTAAAGGATATGATTCAGAAAGGAAGTGATATTTCCAGATTGGTCAAAGAACCTGTTGTTCTCTAACCATTAAATGAGTTTGAAATCCCCTTACAGGGTAATCTCTAACACGCTTGTTATTGAAATCCTCTAACTAGGTGATCCATTAGCCTGGATTTGAAATCCTCCACTGAGGTTACCTTTAATAGGGTATTACCTTTAACAGGGTATTACCTTTAACAAGGTATTTGTAGCCAATCACTTAATCGGGTGGTCATTAATTGCATTTATTCCTAATAGAACATTCTTGTATAATATTCTGAGCAGGCTTGGATCCTAATAGGGTAAACTTCAGAAGAGTTCAAAATACTTGTGGGTATTCATCCCCAATGTGGTTTTTCCCATTTGGGTTTCCATGTGAAAAATCATTGTGTCAAGTGGTGAATGATTTTGTGGATATGTTTTGGTATGGTTGATATGAATGATTGAAAATGATATGAAATATGTTATTATTGGTATTACTGAAGCGGTTTAAGGATATTTAAGTTTCAGATCTACTACATTATATCACTGAAGTATTAGGTGGTAAGGTTTAATAGTGCAACTGCAGTTTTTTTAAAGTGACTAAACCAGTAAACTTTGTGAGTTGATTCTTTGATGAAAATAAGTTTGGTGAAAAATAAATTTATTTTCTAACTACCAATTCACACTCCCCTCTCAGTGGTTGACTGGATCTTTATAGTTTCATCATATTATCAATTGGTATCAGAGAATTCTAGGTCCTCTTGAGTATAAGCGTAATAGCTTGAGGAAAATATCTAGGAGAAAATGATGAAGAGAGAAGGTTAGAAGTTCAATAGAGATAACTACAGAATCTAGAATGATAGGATGAAGATTTACATCAAGAGTTTAGGAAGTTAGTATTGGGATCATGTTGTCTCTAAGTATAACTTGCCTAGTGGAATTCTGATAGATGATCAAAAGAAGGAGCAAAAGGAGAACAACCAAGCATTGGAGGCCATCATTAGTACCTTGTTAGATTTAGAATATGTTGATGTTCATGGATTAGAGACTGCATATGAAGTTTGGAAGAAACTAGAAAAAATCTATGGTAGTGATGAGCATATAAAATAGCCAAGGAAGAGAGTCTCAGAGGAAAATTTGATGATATGAGAATGGCCGAAGGTGAAAACATTCAATAGTATGGTTAGAGAATCAAGGAGATAGTTGGATAAATCAAAAGTGTTGGAGGTACAGTGGAGGATGCCACTGTGGTTAGCAAGGTATTGAGAACCCTTCTACCAATCTATGCTATCAGGGTTGCATCCATTCAAGAACTCAAATCTATTGACATGACAAAGGTAACTCTTGAATCAATCATTGGTAAATTAATTGCATTCAAATTAAATGGGTTTGATGAAATTATTCAAAGGTCAAAATCTGCATTTAAAGCCTCAGTCTCAACCCTACTAGTAAGGAAAAGAAGAGAAGTAAGTTACACTCATGAATCTAGATCCAATAGAGAGGTAGATGATGAAGATAGCTTGATCGAACTCGAAGCATTGTTGGTCAAGTAGTTACCCAAAGGTACCATTAAGTATAGAGGTAAATTACCACTGAAATCTTTTGCATGTAACCAGATAAGAAATATTGCTGCTAACTATCCTAATGGAGATAATGAGGAAAAATGAGAGAAATATAGGAAGTTTAAAGGAAAAGGAAAAATAAATTGTTTCATTGTAGGGGATGGAGGTATTATAGATGAAGAATCCGAGGAAGATACAAATGAGAAAATTGTCTTTATTGTTATCAAAGAAGACATTAGAATAGAAGGCATTAGTCTCTCACTTGGATAGTTTAGATGACTGGATTATTGACAGTGGTTGTTCACACCACATGACTGGTGACCAGAGCATGTTTCTAACCTTGGATGAGTTTGATGGAGGTGTTGTTAAATTTGGGAATAACTCTACCTGCATGGTGAAAGGCAAAGGATCCATTTCCTTGAATGGTAAGAGTAGTGCAAATGATGTCTACTGGGTTGATGGTTTGAAACACAATCTTTTGAGTGTTGCTCAAATCAATGACAAAGGTTACTCATTAGAATTCAAGAATGGAGTTTGTAAGATCTTTGGAAGCAAAGGTGAACTAATTACAATAGGCAAACAAACCAGAGGTAACTTACTTCACTTAAACTCTAAAGTCAATAGTTGTTTGATTGAAAAAGTAGGAGATAGTTAGCTTTGGCATCAGAGGTTTTTCCATGTGAAATTTGATAACATTGTAAGATTCAGCAACTCAAAATCAGTAACAGGATTGCCACAATTGGACAAACCGATGAATGCTTGGTGCAAGGAATGTCAATTAGGGAAAATGACATCCTCAACCTTCAAGAACAAATATTTCTTAGTTGAACATTTGCTAGATTTGGTTCATACTAACCTATGTGGACCAATGAGGACCAGGAGTATTCAAGGAGATCGGTACTTCATGATATTTACCGATGACTACTCAAGGATGATGTGGGTCACATTCTTGAAAGACAAGACATAAACATTCAACAAATTTAAAGCATTCAGAGCCCTCATTGAGAATGAAAGTGGAAGGAAGATAAAATGCTTAAGAACTGATCAAGGTGGTTAGAGGAATTCACTAGATAGTATGAAAATAATGGGATCAAGAGGTAGCTATATGCACCAAGGACACCACAACAGAATAGTATTGTAGAAAGGAACAACTGGCCAGTAGTTGAATCTTCTAGGACTATGTTAATTCAAGGAGGTGTAGCTAAGACATTTTGGAGAGAAGATGTCAACACAAAAATTTATACAAGGAACCGGATACTGGTCAAAAGAGGTAAGGACAAAACACCCTATGAATACTGGTATGGTAGATCATTGAATGTCAGTTATTTCAAAAAATTTGGTAGCAAATGTTTTATTAAAAGAACTGATTATATTAGAAAGTTTGATGCCAAAAGTGATGAAGGAATATTTCTTGGTTACTCCACCAAGAGAAAATCTTACAAGTGATACAACAACCCAACTAAGAAGATCATTAAAAGTATCAATGTCCGAGTAGATGAATTTCTTGAAAAATCTAAAGAAACCAGCAAGAAGAGGGAAGAAGAAGAACCAAACACACTATTTTTGGAACCGAAACTGGTAAAGCCGGAAGTTGGAGAACTGAACATAGAAACCCCAGTTCAACCAGAATGGGAAGGTCCAATAGAAGAGGAAGAAAGTGAAGAAGAAGAAGAACCTGGAAACCAAAATCATGTTATTCCAAGGTATGTCAGACTCAATCACAACCCCGGCCAGATTATTGGAGACAAGAATATAGGTGTGTTAACTAGAAGGCGACTAAGAGAAAACTCTTGTATGATCTCCACCATTGAGCCTAGAACAAAAAAAGAAGCCTTTACAGATGAAGACTAGATCAAGGCAATGGAAGAAGAACTTGATCATATAGAGAAGAATAATACATGGCCATTGGTACAAAGACTGGAAAATATGAATGTCATAGGCACAAAGTGGTTATTCAGAAACAAATTGAATGAAGATGGAGCAGTGGTCATGAATAAATCCAGACTGGTATGCAAAGGATATTTACAAGAGGAAGCTAAAGATTATGGTGAGACATTTGCACCAGTAGCAAGATTGGAAGGAGTAAGGACACTACTTGCATTTTCAACATGTAGAGGATTTAAGGTATATCAGATGGATGTTAAATCAACATTCTTAAATGGAATATTGGAAGAAGAAGTCTACATAGAACAACCAGATGGTAATGAATTAACTGAAGAAAAGGATATGCTATACAAACTACAAAAGGCACCATATGGATTGAAACAAGCACCAAGAGCATGGTATAAAATATTGCACTCTCACTTACTAAAGATAGGTTTTCAAAGAACTAGTGAATATAGTAACATATATCTCAAGACAAAAGGAAATCAAATACTAGTAAGTGAGGTATTTGTTGATGATATCATTTTTGTAGGTAATGATGATATGTGTCATGATTTTGCTAATGAAATGAAGAATGAATTTGAGATGTCACTGATAGGTGAGATAAAAAAATTCATAAGTTTGCAAATCCAACAAATGAAGAAAGGAATTTTTATCACACAATCCAAGTATGTGAAGGAAGTGTTGAGAACTTTTGGAATGAGAGAATGTAAACCAGTTGGAACACCAATGGTTACAGGCTGTAAATTGTCAAAGTAAGATGAGTCTGCACCATTTGATGAAAAAGAATATAGATCCATGATAGGTAAGATACATTATGTTGTCCACAGTAGAGCATACATTTCTCATGCAGTAGGATTGGTTGCTAGATTTCAGAAAAATCCAAAGGAGTCACACATGATTGCAACTAAAATAATTTCCAGATACCTGAAACGCATAATAGATTATGGATTATTGTATCTATATGCAGGAGACTTTGACTAAAAAGTTTATATCGATGCAGATTGGGTAGGCAACATTGATGACAAGAAAAGTACATTTTTTCTTGGAGGCAAATTAGTGTCTTGGAGTAGCAAGAAATAGAGTTGTATCTCTAAATCAACAATAGAAGTTGAGTATGTTGTAGCATACATGAATTGTACCCAAGCAATTTGGATGAAACACATATTGGAGGGTTTCAAGATGAAGATATTAGAACCGATAAGAATTTTCTATGATAACACTAGTGCTATAAATATTTATAAGAACCTGGTGTTATATGCTATGACAAAGCATATAGAGTTGAAGTATCATTTCTTGAGAGAGAAAGGTCAAATAAAAGATGTATCATTGGAGCACATTTCAACTAAAGAACAACTAGCAGATATTTTTACTAAGCCTCTACCAAAGGCTACATTTAAATATCTCAGAGGTGAGTTAGGGGTTGTACCCCTACTTGAAGTTAATTAAGAAGATATAGAAGACATCAATATTGGAGCCTATTGAAAATATTGAAGAAGGATTGGTGAAGAATGGAGCTACTCCACAGGAGGAGAAGCTAATTGTAGATAAGTGAAGCATGGATAATACACATAATGGTTTACCTTCACTTTGGCATTGTTGTCAAAGGGGGAGAAAACTATATGATTGATAGGCTGATAAGATTGCAGCCCAGTTACCAGCTAAAGACATGAAGATACAATTGAAGGATGGTTTATGCTGAAAATCTAAACCAAGATTCCTATACCTATGTATATGCTTTACTCTTAATCATGAAAATCAATTAGTATTGATATTTATATTTCCATCAATGCCAAAGGGCGAGAATATTATCATTGTATGAAGATTGTAAGTGTTGTCATTGATGTCAATAGCAACTGGTAATGAAATAGTAAAGCAACTGATAATGAATATTTGGACACAATGGGTCACTGAGAGGGGGTTGAATCAGTGATTTAAACTCTTTTTCTTCAACAAGGAGATACCGGTAATGTATAAAACAAATTGAGTGCTAACCGGTAGCTCAAATAGTGCAAACAAGGTGTGTGAAAGGATTTTCTAAAACATTAATATACCACATGCTTAAAGATGCAACACACAACACCAAATATATACGAGGAAAACCCAATTTGGGAAAAACCTTTGTGAGAATAGTTGTTGGAGATCTTCTGCTCCAATCCAACCTCACAATAAATCTCCGATTACAATATTTAGGGCACCAACCCAAGGAGAACCAACCCCTAATTTATGAGAACCAACTCAAAGGAGCACTAATCCCTGCATAATTTATAGGCTATAACCCCTGCACTAAGCTACAACTTAGTGAAAACAATATGAAAATCAGATATACAAATGAAATCACTGTTGCAAATGAAGTTTTTCAACCTTATAATATTCTCCTCTATTGGTTTCACCCTTACCAGTCTGTATTCTCTCCACCCACTCTGCAACTTGACTTTGCTGAAGATTTTTGTAAAACCTCCCTCATAATATCTTCTCTCTCTCAACTCACACTCGATCATTCTTAATCAGGCACAACTTCTGCTAGTTTGTCACCTTCATGTTCAATGCACTCTCCACCAGTTATTCCTTATACCAATTTACTCTGCTTCTCTTTATTGGTCAATACTTTTCTCATAAACACTTTAAGTGTTTCTCTATTTGGCTCTTCGACAATAATTTCACACTTGTCTTCACTCTACAACAACAACAATCACAGTCTCAAGCCATCATATTTAAACTTGAGCTTTCCCACCAAGAATCAATTCAAACTTGGTGCGGTTAGGTTTTCCTTCACCCAAAAAAATCTACACGAGATCTGATCCAGGTTGTCTTGGATCGATCACCTGTACTCGAGGAATATATTTGTACACTTTTTCCAGTATCCAATGCATACTTGATAAAGATAGCAATCTCGTACATGATTTTCTATCTTGAAATCTATCGACTCATAAAAAGCTCAGTTGTTTCCTTCTCGATATCTTCTAGCAGTCTGATTTCTTTGCTTTGATCTAGGTGCCACCTACTCCCTGATCTTTCTTTGTCATTCTTCCTTTCTCGAGCCACAAAAGTTTGTTATTATTCCATGATTTGTGGTTGTTTCATTAATGTTGACTAGCTGTTTTAACAATCATGTCAATGAAGGCTTCACCAAACTTTGCATTTTTGCCACCTTAGCTCCACATGGCATCACAAAGTTCATACACTCATCTCACCGACACAAGGTCTATTTACACTTGAACATTCAACAAACTCATACCGGTACAAACCTTTACTGGTGAGACCTTCTCCTCCTGCTAACTGGTGGTGAACACTACACCGATAGCCTATCTTCACCTCCAGTGATATGTGATTACTTGTAACATTGTGCCTCTTCATCTTGAACAGGCAGCCAAACTCCAAACCGGTTTATGCTCTATCGATTATCACTCAACATACTCGCACACACATGCATCTCACCTCATACTAGTGAAATCACTGAAGGGTCTTAATAACTACTTGTCTTCCACCATACCGGTTGTCAAGCCTTCATGTTAATCTTCTCAATGCCTTATTTGACTTTCACCATACCGGTACACCCTTCTTTATACCGTTAGCTTTCCTTCAATACCGATTGACATCAATGATAAATCAATGCCAACATGAAGCAGTGAAGATCAATTGGTAACCCTAACCAATTGAGAAGAAGAACCATAACTGATGAAGCTTGGAGATCGGTTGTGATGATTTATGACCAAATGATGATCAGTGATGAAGATTCCATGTAAGCTTGTTGCATGTGATGAGTTTCGAAAAAGTTTTGGCACATAAATATAACTGTTTATCTTGGGAATGATCAAACACATAGTATGAAGTGACAGACACGTGATGTGTTACAAGATTCAAAATGTGATGATCCAGTGGTGGTTGTAGATGCCTACAAGAATGTAAAGTTGATTTCATGTAATCTAATGGTCAAGATTGAACCGATGTGTTTGTAATCTCTATGATAATTTTAGGGTTTGTGTTGTGTTACCAACCTAATGTATTTGTTTATAAGGTCAATGGATTGATTGAATGAGTGGTTGGAAAATTTGATTAAGTGTGAAAGCGATTGTTGTCAAACCAAGAGGTGTGTCTGTAGAATGATATGAAGGCAAATAGGAGTGGTAAAGGATCTGATTCAGCAAGGAAGTGCTATTACTAGATCGGTCAAAGAACCTATTGTTCTCTAACCATTATAGTAGTTTGAAATCCCCTTATAGGGTAAGCTCTAATAGGCTTGTTGTTGAAATCCTCTAACTAGTTGATCCATTAGCTTGGATTTGAAATCCTCCACTGAGGTTACCTTTAACAGGGTATTTATAGTCAATCTCTTAACTAGGTGGTCCTTAACTGGATCTATTCCTAACATAACATTCTTGTATAAGCTTCTAACCAGGCTTTTCTCCTAATAGGGAGAACTTCAGAAGAGTTCAAAATACTTGTGGGTATTCATCCCCACCATGGTTTTTCCCATTTGGGTTTCCACGTGAAAAATCATTGTGTCAAGTGGTGAATGATTTTGTGGATATTTTTTTGGTATGGTTGATATGAATAATTCATAAATCTGCATAGATATATTTAAATAATTGAGAATGATCTGAAATATGTTATTATTGGTATTAGTGAAGTGGTTTAATGTTTTGGTCAAAGGATATTTAAGTTTAAGATTTGTGGCATTATATCACTAAAGTATTACGTCAACCTGTAAGGTTTAACAATGCAGCTGCAATTTTGTTAAAGTGAATAAGCTAGTAAACTTTGTAAGTTGATTCTTAGATGAAAATAAGTTTGGTAAAAATTTAGTTTATTTTCTAACTACTGATTCACCCCCCCCCCCCCTCTTAGTGATTGATCGAATCTCTATAGTTTCATCATATTATCATAACAAGACAAAGTCAAGCTTGATTGTGCAGACTGGTCTACATTTTGAAAGGAGGAATCTATGGGTAGTAGGCAATGGTTTCTAAAATCACATGACCGGAGACAAGAAAAGTTTATCAAGCTTGATGATTGGAATGGTGGTTCTGTGTAGTTTGGTAACAACTCCTCTATCAAGATTAAGGGTCATGGTACATTAAATATTAATGAAAACATCAAGGCTCATGATGTGTACTATGTGGAAGGACTAAAGCATAATTTGTTGAGTGTAAGTCAGATGTGTGACAAAGGGTACAAGTTCACATTTGACTCTACTGGTTGTCAGATAAGAAATCAGAGTACCAATCAAGTTGTGGCAGAAGGAAAGATGATAGATGACAATGTCTATAATCTAAAGGAATGCTATGATTCCCAATGCATGATGAGACATGTTGATGAAAGCTGGTTGTGGCACTAGAGATTAGGCCATGTGAACTTTGATAATCTAGTGAAGATAAGCAAAAACCGGTATGTAAGAAATATTCCACAAATAACTAAACCAATAAGTACTTTTTGTGATGAATGCATCAGAGGCAAGAAAATCAAAGTAAGTTGCAAAACAAAAGAGTACAATACCTCAAGACCCCTGGAATTAGTACATACATATTTATGTGGACCAATAAGGACAAGGGTTCTGACTATTGAGAGATACTTCATGCTATTCATTGATGACTACTCAAGGATGACTTGGGTGACATTTCTGCAAGATAAATCACAAGCATTTGAAAGATTCAATATTTTCAGAAGAATGGTTGAAAATGATAGTGGATACCGGTTAAAGTGCTTAAGATCAGACTGGGGTGGATAATATTCTTCAAATGAGTTTATTGACTACTATGAGAGACATTATTCAACAACAAGAACACCACAACAAATGGTGTGGAAGAAAGGAAGATTAGGACAATGAAGGATATGGTTAGAACAATGTTCAATGAGGCCAACATACCAGATACATATTGGGAGGAAGAAGTTCATACTGATGTCTACACATTAAACCGGGTACAGCTAAGAGTGAACAGTAGAATGACTCCTTGTGAGTTATGGTATGGCTAGAAACCATGACTCAAGAATTTTAGAGTGTTTGGAAGTAAGCATTTCATCAAGAGAGATGTTGATGGAGTAGGGAGTTTTTATTCTCGGAGTGATGAAGGAATATTCTTGGGTTACTCAACCAATAGTAAAGCTTACAAATGCTGCAACAAGAGATAAGAAAAATGGTTGATAGTATAAGTGTGAGAATAGATGAAGACCTACATAAGACAAAATCTACACTGACACCCTACATTGATGATTCATATGTTGAGTATGAAGAAAAATATAATAATGGACCAGTAGAAGAATTAAAAAACAAGAACCCCAACCGGTATGGGTAGAAGAACTATCCAGAAGAACAAATCATAGGAGATAAAAATGAATGTGTGCAGACTAAAAGGAGACTAGCCTGAAATGATGAGCAGGTAAATTTCTACCTCATGATAGAACTTGAGCCTAAAATTTTTGATGGAGCTACAAAAAGTGAGAAGTGTGTAGATGCCATGGATGAAGAGCTGAAACAATTTGAGAAAAATCAAACTTGGGAACTTGTTCCTAGACCGACAAACAAGAATGTCATAGTTACCAAGTGGGTATACCAAAACAAGATGAATGAAGAAGGCAATATAATCTAACATAAAGAAAGGTTAGTTTGCAAAGGGTATGCTCAAGTGGAAGGTATTGGCTTCGAATAAACCTTTGCACCGGTTCCTAGGTTAGAGGCAATAAGAATGTTTCTAGCTCTCTTTGCTTATAAAGGTTACAAGGTTTACCAAATAGATATCAAATATGAGTTCTTAAATGGTAATCTTGAAGAAGAGATGTATATGGAACAACTGGAAGAATATCTATTACATGATGATGAGATTTTTGGATGTCGATTGAAGAAAGCCTTGTACAGTTTGAAGCAGGCCCCCAGAGCATGGTATTGTCGGTCAGACAAATACTTGAAAGAGAAAGGATTTTGGAAAGGGAATGCAAACAACAACTTGTGTTTCAAGGTAAATGAAGATCATATGATTATAGTTGTTGTATATGTAGATGACATTATCTTTGGTGGAGACAGGGACATCATGTGCAAAGAATTTACAGATCAGATAAAGACAAAATTTGGGATGTCCATGCTGGGTGAGTTGTCTTATTTTCTTGGTTTGCAAATTTCACAGCAAGAGAAATGAATTTTCATCTCACAAACCAAGTATAATAAAGACATGTTGAAAAAGTTTCAAATGGAGAACACCAAACCATTAAGTACTCCCATGGTTACTAGTTATAAATTGAGAAAACTAGATGAGTCATCGGAAGTAGAGAAGACATTGTATAGGTCTATGATTGGTAGTCTGTTATATCTAACAACATCTAGACCAAACATTGTACAATCAGTTTGCATGGTTGCAAGATTCCAATATTCTCCTAAACATTCTCACTTAAATGCAGTCAGGAGAATCTTCATGTACCTTTAAGGAACAACTAGTTGTGGTCTATGGTATCCAAAGAAAGGATACTTCACTTTACAAGCTTATATCGATGCATATTGGGAAGGATGTATTGATGACAAAAAGAGTACAAGAGGAGATGATTTCTACTTAGGAGACCAATTAGTATCATGGAACAACAAGAAGCAAGATTTGGTGTCATTATCTATTTCTGAGGCCGAGTATATAGCAGCTGCTACATGTTGTTCATAGGTATTATGGATGAAGTAGACATTGAAGGACATACAGGTGGAGATATCAGAACCTATTCCAATCTGGTGTGATAACTCAAGTGTAATCAACATCTCCAATAATCCGGTAATACACTCAAGAACAAAACACATTGCAATCAAGTATCACTTCTTGAGGGGGAAGGTAGAAGACAAGGAGGTTATAGTAAAATATGTTCCAACCGGTGACCAGATTACTGACATATTTACAAAGCCACTTCCTTTGGGAACATTCGAGTACTTGAGACAAAATATGGGATTTTTCCCACCATCTGCCATCACTTAAATGTGTATGGAGATGTATGGTTTAGGGGGAGTCAACAATTGTTACTGAAAGGAAATACAAGAGCAAGGAAAGAATAATAAAATCCAAGTAAGTGTATTGATAAAGTAAATGTTACCAAGATAAATGCAAAAAACCTTGGAGCAATCACCCAAATGTGAAGAAGGAGGCAAAATAACTTTTGAAAGGGGAAAAGCAAAGAAAAACCCCTTGTGATATTATGAATGAGGCAATGCCTAAAACAAGTGAGAGAGAGAGAGAGAGAGAGAGAGAGAGAGAGAGAGAGAGAGAGAGAGAGAGAGAGAGAGAGAGAGAGAGAGAGAGAGAGAGAGAGAGCAAGAAGCTCTTTACAATAATTTCATTAAGAAGAAATGAGAGAGGAGACATCTCTTAAATAGAGATGAGGAGAGGAGTTACAAAGTAACTCCCAAATCTATGAATGCCACCATTCATAAAATGTGTGTGCCATGTATCCACATCCTCTTATGGAGGAAATCTAATATTCCTTAATAAAGGAAAATAAAAGAAATGACTTGTCCTCACACATGTACTAGAGGACAAATTACATGTAGGAATTCCAAAGGAATATCCTAAACTAAATACAAATAAACCTAAGCCAAGTAAAGATTAAATATTCTAACACCCCCCCTTAAGCTTTACTTGGGGAGTTTACATCAAACCCTTCAATGGGTTGCAAGCCAAGATTTTTACAATGAAATTGGAACTTTTCTTTACAAAGTGGCTTGGTCAAAATATCTGCAACTTGGTCTTCCCCCTTGCAATAGAGGAGTGAAACTTGCTTGTCTTCAATTTGTTCTCTAATAAAGTGATGTTGGAGAGCAATATGTTTTGTCCTTGCATGGAAAATTGGATTTTTAGCCAAGGCAATGGCACTTTGGTTGTCACAATACAATTGAGTTGGTTCATGTTGAGGTAGACCCAAATCTTTAAATAGTCTTCTAAGCCACAAGACTTCTTTGGAAGCATTAGTGCATCCTTTGTACTTAGCTTCAATGGATCCAAGAGAGGTAGATTGTTTCTTTTTACTATTCCAAGAAATTGCTTCTGAACCAACAAAAAAATAATAACCACAAGTAGATTTCCCATCATTGGGATCTCCACCTAGATCGGAATCAGTAAAACCTTTTAAAGTAAAATTGGAATTTGCATCATAAAATAAACCTACATTAATAGTTCCTTTAATATATCTTAAAATTCTTTTAGCAACATTAAAGTGTGTTTGTTGAGGTTTAGACATGAATCTTGAAACCAAACCAACACTATAAGCAATATCTGGACTAGTAAGAGTTAAATAATTCAAACTTCCAACTAATTGTCTATACAAAGTAGGATCAACAAGAGGAGTTTGCATATCAAGCATTAACTTAGTGCCTAATTCAATAGGGATTGAAACATGGTGAGCATCATTCATGTTAAACTTATCTATGAGATCTTGAGCATATTTACTTTGAGATAAGAAAATTCCTTTAGAGGTTTGCCAAATTTGCATTCCTAAGAAATAATGTAAAAGACCTAAATCAGTCATTTGAAAATTTTGATTAAGTTGAAACTTAATATCAGAAATCAAAGTATTGGAACTTGAAGTAAGAATCAAATCATCTACATACAAGATAATAATGATAATATCATCTTCACTATGTTTAACATACAAGTTAGGATCATTTTTACTTCTAATAAAGCCTTGAGAAAGAAAGAATGCATTAATCTTTGAATACCACTCCCTAGGAGATTGCTTTAATCCATAAATTGATTTCTTTAATTTACAAACTAAGTGTGCATTACCTTCTATAATAAAACTAGGAGGTTGGGACATATAAATTTCTTCATGTAAATCACCATTAAGAAAAGCACTTTTAACATCCATTTGGTGAATAGGCCAATTCATTCTAGAAGCAAAAGCAAGCACAAGTTTAATTGTAGGCATTGTAGCAACAGGAGCAAAAGTTTTAGTATAATCTAAGCCTTCAATTTGAGAAAAACCTCTAGCAACTAATCTATCTTTAAATTTACTAACTTGATTATTAGCATTCAATTTAGTTTTATAAAGCCACTTGCAAGAAACAAGATTTTTACCATGAGGCAAGGGAACTAAATCCCAAGTTTGGTTAGAAGTTAAAGTATCATATTCTTCCTTCATTGCTTTTTGCCAATGTGGTTGATTTTTAGCTTGATCAAATGTTTTAGGATCAT
The DNA here is from genome assembly GCF_030272615.1 of Cryptomeria japonica. NCBI lineage: Eukaryota > Viridiplantae > Streptophyta > Pinopsida > Cupressales > Cupressaceae > Cryptomeria > Cryptomeria japonica. The sequence continues at coordinate 139,161,623 of NC_081405.1, read as the reverse complement.
TAGAATTCATAATAGTAGTCATTAAAGCATAATTATAATAATTAACTCTTCTAGATTGAAGTCTATCCATTCTAGCTAAGTATTCATCACTATCTTGAATTAAAGATTTGAACCATTTAGGTCTTCTTTTAGAAGTAATGGATTCATCACTAGAAGAAGAGTCATGAGGGGTAGAGTTATTATTATCATCATCACTATAACTAGAAGGAATAGAAAGAGATGCATTAGGAGTAGGGTTAAGAGAAGGAGGTTGGTCCTCCACAAGCACAATTTTTCTTTGAGCAAGTTCATCATCCTCCACTTTAGAACAATCATGAATGCCTTTTTCTGCAATACAAACATCTCTTGCAACTTTTACCTTGTTAGTAATAGGATTGTAAACTCTATAACCTTTAGTATTTTCATCATAACCAACAAAAATAAAAGGAGAAGATTTAGCATCTAATTTTTTTCTTTTCTCCTTAGGTTTGTGAACATAAGCTATGGAACCAAAAATTCTTAAATTCTGCAAATTGGGCTTTCTACCAGACCAAGCTTCTTCACGAGTTTTATCCTTTAAGGCTTTGGTAGGTGTTCTATTAATGAAATAAGTTGCACAAGCCATAGCTTCAACCCAAAACTTGTAATCCATATTTTTTGCATGCAATAAACATCTAACCATTTCAACAATTGTCCTATGCTTCCGTTCCACCACACCATTTTGTTGTGGTGTATAAGGAACGGTAAGCTCATGTTTAATTCCAAAAGATTTCAAATAAGAATTAAATGCATTATTGACATATTCTCTTCCATTCTCAGCACGAAGAATCTTAATTTTAGAACCAGATTGCCTTTCGACAAACATATGAAATTCAGTAAACACATCAAGCACTTGATCCTTACTATGAAGGAAATATATCCATGTTCTCCTTGAAAAATCATCAACAAAGGTAAGTGCATACCTTGAACCTTTGATGGAGGGATTCTCCATGGGACCCAAGAGATCACTATGAACTAAATGCAATTTAGTATATGCCCTCCAAGATTGACCATGAGGAAAGGGTTCCCTATGCATCTTACCACTCATTCAACCATTGCAAACAATTTGAGAAGGAACAATAGTAGGCAATCCATCAACCATATTTTCTTTTTGAATCAATGAAATATAATCATAATTGAGATGGCCAAGTCTTTCATGCCATATAGTAAAATCAACAGTAGTAAGCAAAGAATACTTTGGAGGAGAAAATTCATAGAACTTGAATAAGTTATCACTATCCATTTTAGCAGTAGCAATAACATGATTAGTTTTTGGATCAATGATATACCATATGCCCCTATAAAAGTTAATCTTATAATCTTGACAAAGTTTAGGAATTGAAATCAAATTTGATTTTAATTCGGAAACATAAAGAACATCATGTAATTTCCCATTAGGAACATTCACATCACCAATAGCTTCACCTTTGCAACTATGATTATTAGCTAATTGAACAGGAATATTAGAAGTATCAAGATGCAAAGATTCAAAACATTCTTTATGAGAGGTAACATGTTGAGATGCACCAGAATCAATAATCCACTCAAGTGGTTGAGAAACATTATAAGTACATGTAAATGCATGACGAGATGAATTACCATTATTATTACCTTTCTTATAATGAGGTTTATGTTGTTGATTATTTTGATTATTTTGATTCATGGGCTTTTTACCATTTTGTTTCTTAAAACAATTATTAGTAATATGTCCATCTTTCCCACAATATGTGCAATGGGGTCTTGTTTGAGAATTATTCCTTTGATTATTGTACATATTATTATGATTATTATTATGAGAATTGTTATGATAGGATTTAGAATGAGATTGATAATTAGAAGATTTGTGATTATTATTATGATTATGATTATGATTACTATTATGATTTTGATTTTTAGACATAAAAGCATGTTCACTACTTTTAAGAGTACCAAATTGAATTAATTTAGCTTCCTCTTGACACAATAAATTATGAAAAATATCATAAGTTAATTGAGTAGCTAAGATAGGAATAGCAAGTTGAGCATGAATATTCGTAATAAATTGTTGAAATTGACGAGGAAGACATTTTTTAAGAATAAGATGAATTAAATGTAAATCAGCTAGAGTAACTCCTAAACCAGTTAATTGACTATTAACAGAATCAAACTTTAATAAGAATTCATCCATAGTTTTAAAATCTGTATACCTGAGATCTTCAAGTTGATCTTGAAGCTGAATTTTTCGGGATTCATTTGAGTTATCATAAGTTGTTTTTAAAATTTCCCAAGCTTCATACGCTTTTGTACAATTTCCAATTAGAACATACAAATCAAGAACCATTGAAATACCAATTAAACCAAGTGCTTCCTCATTTTGAACCTTCCATCTATATTGGTCGGCTTGAGGAGCAGTTGTAGCGGGCTCAAAGGTTTTATCAGTTGCAACATTCAAAAGATGCATGAAACGAAAAATAAAAGAAATATGTGTTTTCCATGAATGATAATTAGAACTATTTAATTTGATTTCCGGAATTAAAGTAGACATGATAGCAAAATAATGGTTAGTAAAAAAAATTCCCTTTGAGCAAAAAACGAAAATTAACCTCCTTGATTAAAAATTTCAATAACAATTTCTTTAAATTTGTATGAAAAAAACTTTCAAATCTTAAAAAACTTTATATTTTTTTTTAGAAACTTTTATAGAAAAAAGTTTGAATTTATATATATATTAAAAAAAAAAAATTAAAAAATTAGTTTTATTTAGAAAAAGTTTATTTTATTAAAAAACTTTAAAACTTTTAATAATAAAATAAAACTTTACTTATATTCTAAATAAAGTAAACTTTATAGCTTATTTTAAATAAAGTTTTTAATATAATTTTATACGTGAGATTAAGAAAATGAAGTTTAAAGTTTTATAAAAGAGCAGTAAACGATGCTTTTAGAGAAAGGAATTAAATGTAAGCAATGAAATGATAAAGGGCAGAGGTGTTAAAACATAAATTGCAAGAAAACCAGAACAAAATAAAATGCAGACTGGGGGCAAGTAATAACAGTAAAATCAGAGAGAAAACGTGACAAACAGAGAATCTACATATACTAAATGATGATATATATCAAGAACATATATATCATCATTTAGTCTATGTAGATTATTGATGATAACCTTCATCAATGTCAACTTAAAACAAGGATTAGAAACCTGCTCTGATACCATGAAAGGAAATACAAGAGCAAGGAAAGAATAATAAAATCCAAGTAAGTTTATTGATAAAGTAAATGTTACCAAGAGAAATGCAAAAAACCTTGGAGCAATCACCCAAATGTGAAGAAGGAGGCACAAGCACTTTTGAAAGGCGAAAAGCAAAGAAAAACCCCTTGTGATATTATGAATGAGGCAATGCCTAAAATGAGAGAGAGAGAGAGAGAGAGAGAGAGAGAGAGAGAGAGAGAGAGAGAGAAGCTCTTTACAATAATTTCATTAAGAAGAAATGAGAGAGGAGACATCTCTTAAATAGAGATGAGGAGAGGAGTTACAAAGTAACTCCCAAATCTATGAATGCCACCATTCATAAAATGTGTGTGCCATGCGTCCACATCCTCTTATGGAGGAAATCGAATATTCCTTAATAAAGGAAAATAAAAGAAATGGCTTGTCCTCACACATGTACTAGAGGACAAATTACATGTAGGAATTCCAAAGGAATATCCTAAACTAAATTCAAATAAACCTAAGCCAAGTAAAGACTAAATATTCTAACAGTTACTATATTATGACTCTTGAATCACAAATCATGGACATAGGGGGAGCATGTGTCCTACCAGCTGTAGACAAAGAGAGACAATAAGGATGGATTCTGGTAGTATGATTGGTGTCAGACTAAGGTTCACTTTGCCATTTCTGTCAAAGGGGGAGTGAAACTGGTACAACAAGTGTTGACATGAATGTCAAAGGCGAAGATTGTTGGCATTTAATTGTCATTGATGTCAACCAGTATTGCAGGTTATTGGTAGAGTGGTATTGCATGTTACCTGTAGAGTGTGTCAACTAGTAGAGTTGGCAAATAATATCACCAGTATGAGGTGAGATGCAGGAGTGTGTTGGCATGCTTGAGTAATAATCGGTAAGGCATAAACAGGTATGATGGATGGCTAGTTCTTTGTGATTAAGAGGTAGAATGTTAGATTAATCACAACAACACCCGATGAGCTGAACAAAATTAATGGCATGAAGACATACTGGAAGGCATGATGAACTATCAGTATGATTTGCTACTGGTAAAATTAATTGTCCAATATATTGGGAATATTGGTAAGGTTTTGTACTGGTAGAAGGGTTTGTACTCATAGGGATATTGAGATTTGAACCGGCTCTTTATCAGTGAGTTGAAAGTATGTCAATGTGTGCCATGGGGAGTTGAGGTGGAAAACATGCAGAGGTTGGTGAATTGTTCATCGACATGGTTGTCTGTGCAGTTGGTGGTCATTAAATGATAAAACCATAAATCACAAGATGTTATTTGACTAATACGACTCGAGGAAGAATTAACAAAAAAGAATGATCAGGTAGTTGTTGGCATTGTCATTAAGGCACAAAATTTGATTGCAGATTGACCTTTAGTTAGAAACAACTGGGTGAAATGAGGTTGACAAAGATCAATGCCATAAATTAGGGTGAAGTTTTCTATTTTTAGCAAGCATGCATTGGCTGAATAAAAACATGTACATATGCATCTCCCCAAAAGTAGGTGAGCAATCCAAGGCAGATTGAATGAGATTGGATAAAGATATGGTCGAAGGAAAGAAACCATAACCACCTGAAGTTTGAATTGGTTTTTGGTGGGAAGACTTGTCTTAAATATACAAGTCTAAATTGATGAGGTTGCTACTGAAAAAGGAGACGTGATGATGTTGGTGAATGAAAGTGAGGTAGGAAAGATTGTTTGAGTGAGAAACAAGAAAAATATTAAGTGACTATGTGTTGAAGGAGAAATCGGTAAGGTGTGTGTGAACTAGCAGTGAACAAACTGACAGAGACAGAACCTGGCGAAGTGTGGGTAGGTGTGAAATGAATCCAACAGTCAGAGGGAGAGAAGTTTCAATGTAGTAAGAACCTGCATAAATACCATGTTGTAGTGTGTGTGAAGGATTCACAGACCAGTAAGATTGAAACTGATAGAGAAGAATATTGAAGAGTTGCAAAACTTCATTTGCAACAGGGAACTTATTTATGTAATTGAATTTTCATATTCTCATCACTAAGTAGGTCCTTAGTATAGGGGTTATAGCTCCTTTAAGTTGTAGCCTATAAATTGTTCAGGTTTTGGTGCTCCTTTGATTCAGTGCTCCTTGGCTTGGTGCCCTAAAATTATAGTTAGATCATTTACATTGTGAGGCTAGATTGCAATATAATATCTCCAACAACTATTCTCACCAAGGTTTTTCCCACATTGGGTTTTTCTTGTATATCTGTTGTTATGTGATGTATTCTTGTGTATGCGTTATTTTAATGTTATAGTGAATCCTTTCACACACTTAGTTTGCATAGTTTGGCTTATCGATCAACACTCTGTTTGTTTCATATTGTACTGGTATATCCCCGATTAAAGAAAAAGTGTTAAATAATTGATTCACCCCCCTTTCAGTGATCCATTGTGTCCAACAAAGATATCCACATTTTGATCTTTGTAGATACATATTCCAATTTTACTTCTTCCTCACTGACTTTCTCCCACAAGAAAAGATAATTAATTGATATATGCTTTGTTTTAGAATGCAGTACCTGATTCTTATGAATATTAATAGCACTTGAATTATCATAATATATAATATTAGGCTCCTTATAAATAACTTTAATATCCTTCAATGTTTGCTTCATCCAAAATACCTAAGTACTGTTGCTAGCAGCAATAATGTATTCAACTTCTGTAGTAGATAGAGAAATAGCATCTTGCTTCTTACTTTCCCAAGAAGAATGCTCCATTAGTAGTGCTCTTCTTGTCATCAACATCACCTATCCGATCAACATTAGTATAAGCACATAACATGAAATCATCATTCTTTGGATACCACAAACCATAGTCAATTGTCCCCTTCAAGTATCTGAAAATCCTTTTCATAGCAGTAACATGACTTTCTTAAAGATCAACTTGAAATCTTCCACAAAGACAAACAACATGCATAATATCCAGTCTAGTCTGAGTCAAGTATAGCAGTCCACCAACCATAGATCTATACAAGGGCTAATTGACTTTTAGAGATCCATCATACTTAGATAACTTGTATCCAGTCACCATAGGAGTTCCAACAGGTTTGGAATCAACTAACCCAAACTTGTTCAACAATTCCTTCACATACTTATATTACAAAATAAAAATGCATTTATCAGTCTCTGTAATTTGCAATCCTAAGAAGAATTTCATATCACTTATCATAGACATCTCAAAATATTTTTGCATATCATCAGCAAACTTCTTACTCAAATCATCATCTCCTCTAGAAATAATATCATGAACAAAAACTTCAACAATCAAAATATTATCATTATCAACCTTAAAGTATAAATTACTATTAGTAGTACCTTTATAGAATCCCAACTTCATCAAATACTTGTCCAATCTAGCATACCATGTTGGCATTCTACACTCTTATGAGAATAGTTGGTGTTGTTATTGATGGCAACCATCTAGAAAACTTCTAGCACTCATCTTGTAAAGCCACCAGGAGGCACCAGCACCAACATAAACATCTACATACACCAACAGACACTTCACCAGCAGCGGCAACAATGCACACTGACACCCCAGCTGATAGGGAATAAACTTTTGTTTATTATATTTAATTGTAATTATATTTTGTAAAGTCGACATGGCATATTGTAAAAAACTCATATATATGTATGAGATCATATAGGTCATTTTATGTATATGGAGAGAATATATAGATGATATTTTATAAAAGGAGATATAGTTGACAACAAAGCTTTTGGTTATAGAATGAGCTTAAACTAGTACTGAACCAAGCATAGTTGATGTTGATTTGAAGTAGTATATTGTATTGGATTTCATAATCCACTTTTGTAGTCAGTGTGGCTCTTATTGAGTAGTGAGCTCTAGGTAGTTAGCCTTCCTACATGTGCCAATGAGTGAATATTGTGGGTCACAAATCCCACTGAGGTTTTTCTCACACCGAGTTTCCTCATTAAACATATTTTGTTATGGTGTGTTTTCTATGTTGTCTTTATTGTTCCTGTTTACTACATTAATTCTTATTTACCGATCCACTATTTTGAGATGCAAAGTTCTTAATAAGTTTAAATATTCTGCTAACAGGTTAGATACTGATTCACCCCCCCTTTCAGTATCTTTGGGACTATCATTAATCCTAACAATTGGTATCAGAGCCTGGTCCTCTCTTTTCAAAAGCCTAACAGCTTGAGGAAGATTTTGACATCGGTGCAGATGGAGAACTTAAGAAAACAATTGGAAGGAGCTCTTGTAGACTATGATGTAGAGAAGTTGAAGAATATAAAACTTGAAGATGATCTAAGGATTGTATAGGAATTCATTCAAGGACTTCAAGAGAATCTTACTATAGCTCGAAATAAAAGAAAAGAACTTCATGAGAAGATACCGAATGATAATGATGAAAAGGAAACTCTTAATGAACTTGTGAACAAGTTGAGACAAGAAAATAGTAATATGAAAAATGAATTGCAATATATGACTATGAGGTTTTGTAAAGACATTGAAGATAGAAAGAAGAATGAAGATGACTTGACTAGGAGACTCAATAATGCTGAAAATGAAAATATAAGACTCAGTCATGAAAATGATATGTTGAAGATAGATTTGATTCACATGCAACATGATAAAATTGAACTTATGAGACAAAAGGGAATTCTGGAAAATGAGTTGGCTACTGCAAATTAACACAAAGAGAAATTCAAGAAAAGCTTAGAAGAATTTGATAACATGCTAAAAATTTAGAAACCTAATGGAGATACTAATGGATTTGGATTTGAAGTTGGAGAAAGTTCCGGTACTACAAACAATCATGATCACAGTAAACCGGTAAGACAACCTAGTGCTTATAAATTTAATGGGAAATGCTTTAACTATAACAAGTATGGTCATAGAGAAAATCAACGTAGATTCAGAAACAATCAAAACATCAATACACCCACCGATCAATGTTCCAAATGCAACAAAATTGGTCATAATTCAAAAAATTGCATAATGAATGTGAAATGTTATGTTTGTGGAAGATTTGGGCACTTATCTAATCAATGCAAAACACAAACCAGCATAAGATATGGAAAAGCTATTCAGAAGAATAATGTAACTTGTTATGCTTGTAACAAAAATGGACATATTGCAAAATTTTGTAGAAGCAATACTTCACTGGCAAATAGTAAAGGACCCAGTTTTAAAGGCAAAGAAAAGGTAGATGAGGTAAAGAAAGAATTTTCAAAACAATGGATTAGGAAGACAAATCAGAATGTTGATGAGACTATTTCTTCACCGGTAGAACAGAGTATTACTCCACTGGCAGGAGATTCTTCATCCAACTGAGAAGTAACCCTTTAGGGGTAATGCAGCAAATTGAATATCATGCAACTTACCCTCGCTTGATGGTGAGAAGATAGATTTATTCTTTACCGACAGATTTGTTAAGTTTTCACTTAACCAACGAGCATTTAATGTGGTTTTTAAAATAAATTTCATTATAAATCATCGGTTTTTCCTCATTTTTGATTCACCGAGCATTCAAATTAGCATAGAGCATGAAAGCTAAGTAAAGGCATTCAAGGTGAAGGTGTGAAGTGATTTCTTTCAAGGATTTAGACATTATCAGGGAACTAAAGGTATTTTTCAAATGGCTTCTTCTTCTCCTCCCAAATTTATTGCAAACCCTACTATTGTGGAAAAAGTAAAATGTCCTATGCCTGTGTTCAAAATTATTCCCGAAGTAGCTAAGCAAGATGATTCCATAGGAGCATTTTTGAAGATTCCTAAAGGTGTAGCTTATGCTGAAGACCCTAGGATTTATATTCATTGCAACATTGAAGAATTAGGTTCAGAGGAATTGTTAAAAATGTTTAGAACTGTTATTTGTGATGAAAATGGCACTGTTAAACCTGAGCACAAGATTGTGGAGACTTTAGGTTTTGTTGAGATATTGAATATCCTTGAATTTTTGGAAGAAGTAGTGAGAATTGTCCTAAGTAGGGCACATGGATAATTTCTATGGTTAGACTATGTCTGCAAATTCACCTGGTAAACAATTAGGGCAGTAATAGGTTTACCCTCAACCGATAGCAGACCAAACAAGACAAAGAAAGTCCCTAACAACAAAGTCATGAACCTGACCGGAGCAACATCTGATAGTAGATCACTAAGAGTAAATGACATCAAGGACATCAATGTGAGATTCATAAGTATGGTTTTAGGTTACAAGACTACTCATGCAAATAGACTTAATTCAGTTTCTAGTCTTTGCATTAATAGTGCTTATGAAATGGTGAACAACAATGCAAAAATAGATGTGTGTGAATGGCTAAAGGATGAACTCATTAATAATTTGAAAAAGATTAAAGGTGATAAGAAAGGGACATTTCGTTTTGGTAATCTCTTAGTATGCTTGATGTTGTAGTTCACAAAGGAGATCCCTGGTATAGGACAGAAAGACTTTGGATATGATATACCGATAGGAAAAGAATTACAGGAAGCTTTTATCAGCACGAGAACTACAAAAGATAGTAATATAACTGAATATTTTAAAGTTTTTCAAGCCAAAATGAAAACTAGAGAAAGACTACTGCAGAGTGTAGTGGATAAATATGATAAAGAAATCTATTTTGTAATCAAGAAGGATGAGACATGGATGGAAGTTGTACTTCCTAGAACTATATGGGTAAGTGAAATGGGTTATGAGGATGATCTCAACATTATTGAGACCTATGCAAAAGCTTTGTTAGATGCACCTAGAGAACCAACAAAAGAAGTTTTTGGTAGTACAGAAACAATTGAAAGTAATGTGAAAACAATGAAGCAAAGGAAGAAAAGAGAGAAATACATAAGAGATGCATCAAAGTAGGTAAAGGAAATCAAAGAAAATGTTATGAATATTACTGGTATATCGGCTAGTGAGCTAGAAGGACTGCAATCAGAGGCACACATTTCACTGGTTGGCACATCTTCTGACAGTGAGATACCAATTGAATTAAAAATAGTTGAAAGGAAGAGAAAACCTTCACCGGTACCCCCTCCTCCACCCAAAAGGACAAGAACCTTAAGGAAGAAACAACATGCAATAAGGCAACTGGCTAAGAAACTAACTCCTAATAAGAAACAAAAATTGGTCATACCCTCATTGGATAATTTGCTAAATGAAATAACTAATGATGGTAATTTGGCTAATGTAAGCAAATTGTATAACACATTCAAAGATTCGGAAAAGGAAAGTATTGAAAATAGTATAATCTTACATCTAGATATATACAAGAAAGTTTTAATTGAAGATATGGATGACTTTCCCAATGAACTATATAGAAGATTAGATGCAAAGAGGATTGCAGTGATGGAATTCGACAAGAAACTAAAAGTTGAAAAAATTCTAGATGTACATCTGGTTAACTCAAAAGAAGAGATTGATGACTTAATTTGTGAGGCTAATAGATCCATTTTTGCTAGTGGGCCCCGATAAGTGAGTTTAATGGCAAGTAGAGTAAATGAGATTGCAGAGGAGACTGCTGATAAATGGGATATATTTTTTATAGAAAAAGAAAAAAAAGAGGAAGTGAATAGGCCAAAGAAAATATTCAAAGTTTATCATAAGGATATAGACAAAGGGAAAGGTAAACTTGGTGGAATACCGAATATCAATATAATTGACAACTTGCCACCACCCTTGGACACTGCACCGGTACATAGTGATGATCCACCAGTTACTAAAAGTGAAGGTATTGATGAATGCTAAGGAGGGGGGGGGGTGATTTAGTATACAAAAAATTACTGAACTTAAACTCTTAAACAATTTAGCAGTTAACAGGTATAACAAATTTCCTAACAAACTGATTAAGACAAATGCAAACCAAAAAACAAATAAATCATTTACCCACAAGAGCACAATCACCATAACACAAGAGGTTTTGACATGCAAACCCAAATGGGAAAAACCACGGTGAGCTGAAACTCACAAGTAACTATCTGCAGAATAGTAACCAGACTAGTTAAGGTCATACAATGTTCTTCACTAGAACAAATCATTATAGGAATCTAGATCTCTATTAGGAGATAAGTCTGATTAAAGACTACCTTGTGAGAGGATTTCAAATCCATAGTTGTGAACCACCTTGTTAGAGGATTTACAAAGGCTTTGTCAGACCTACCCGATTAAGGGTTTCAGACTTGTCGAAGATGTGAGTAATCAACAAGTGAGTGATCTAGATACTAGCACAGTATGCTTGGTTAGATCCTTGATAGCTCATTGTTAATGCACATTTAGAATTAATTCAGTCTTTAGTATCTCCACACTCTGTTTCTTCACACATACCTAATCTTCTCTTCTGTAATCGCACATACAAAAACCTCATACACTTCTAAAACCCTTACAACACCTAAAACCCTAGACATGATGTCCTTATAAAGGAATCTAATTTCATGTCGGTCCAATAGGATTACATTGCAAGTTCCTAGGTTTAGTGCATCTAGGCACATTTGGTAACATGACACAAAATCACCAGCAAAGTGTTGGTGTATGATAACTCATCACAAAAAAATATCAGTTGGTAACTCATCACAGAGTAATACCGGTTCATACATTTAACCAATTACCTATTTGTCAAAATGAAGATTGGGAAAAATGATAACCACCGCTTTGTTCCTTCATACTGCTTTGGGATCCTTGAACCACTTGAGGTCTTCATACTGCTTTGGGTCTTCATACCACTTGAGATCGGTAAACACTTTCTCCAAAACATCGGTAGTCTAAAGACTATAATACATAATACCGGTTGGAACAATTACCGGTTGAGCATAATCATACATACAAAAAGCTATCTCAAAGGAAGTGTGTGTCCATCAATGACAATCATCATAAAAAATTCCAACAATCTCCCCCTTTGGCATTGATGGCAACACCTAGGAAAAATTTTGACATCTAAGTGTTTTACAACAAAAAATATGCCATAATCAAAATTACTCCCTCTAAGCATATACACTATCCCTTTTGCAGAAAATTTTAAAATACAAAATACTACTTCCTCTTTGCCAACAATGACAAAGTACTGTAGAATAACCCTTGTTTCTTATTATCATTAATATAATAAATGTTTATGACAATAATGAGTGAAACTTATCAAAAATTGATTTAAAATCCTACATAAAGGTCTTCATGGATAAAGACCATGATTCAAGTAATGAGGTAGCCACCTCACTTTTTGTTTGCATCTGGGATACCTGTTCTTCCATGGCATCAATTGTGCTCATCTCTTGAGTGACCATTAAGGCATCTAGATTGAGATAACATTTCTAAAGTATTTGCAGTCTGGGTAGTAGAACCAGTCGAAGTTCTTGCAAATCTCTCGTTTAGTTGCAAATCTCTACTTTCAATTCTGGTGGGCTAGAGCTGAAACCGGTGAACAGTTTGCCCATATGTAGTGAAGGAATCATAGGGCATCTTAAAGGTTCTTATATATGCCTGTAAATTAGATTGCACTTTTTCCTTCTGTGCAAGCATATCATCACAAAATAGATGGGGTTGTCTTATCTTACCGAACAATAGTTTTCCCTCATCCATAGCATCTCTTTTTTCCTTATGTTCTTTTTGAAGTTCAAACCGAAGCTCATTCAGTTTCTTCACTAAGGTAGTGTTTAGTGCCTTTTGATGCTTCTTCTATGCATTAGCTTTAGCAACCTCTTCCAAGTATTATACATAGTCCTCCACAAATGTACATAGAAGTTTTAGTTGGGCCAAAGAGGAATCGGTATTGGGGAGGTTAGTACCGGGAATCAAATTGGTAAGAGTATCCACCGCAGTTTGAATAACATCTTGCTCCTTTTTCCTCCTTAATTCTTCCAATCGCTCTTGTGCAAGCTTAATACTTTGGAGCAGCTATGATTAGTTTGCAAATTGGAGGTCAATAGGATTGGTGATGTCAGCCGGTTTGGATTGACCCCTGGTTGCCTTTGGGGTCTCCACATGTGTGCTCTTTGCCGCTTCCTTCTTCTCATTGGCTCCTTGCTTTTCCTCTTTTGCCTTCTTTTTCTCCTTTGCTTCTTTCTTTCTCTTCTCTTCTTCCTTCTTTCTATCTTCTTCTTTCCTCTTCTCTTCTTCTTTCTTCTTCTCCTCTTCCTATTTCCTCTTCCCCTCTTCCTATTTCTTCTGCTCCTCTTCTTTCTTCTTCTCCTCTTCTGCTTGTTTCCTCTTCTCTTCTTCCTATTTATTTTTCTCTTCATATTGTTTCTTCCACTCCTCTTCTTCTTTCTTTTTCTTTTCCTCTTTCCCCACTTGCTCATTGTCAGCCTTTTCTTAGTCCTATTTTTGCTTCTCTGCCTTTTCTTTATCCTATTTTTCCTTGTCTAATCTCTCTTTATCATCCTTTTCCTTTGCTGCATCTGGAGTGACACCTTCACCATCCAAAGCATCAACATCAATAGTGTACATCTATTCAGTAATCGGTTCTTCTTCACTATCATATACCTCATCCAGTTTTCTGGTTTCCAGTTCTTATTCAGTCTTCTTGTTCGCTTCAGACACTTGGTGCAACCTTAGAGCAGTTTTGGCATGGGAGAGTGTATCTTTCACCACTTTAGAGACTTTTCCTTCCAGTAACAAGAGTCTTCTTCTTCTCATGAAGAAGAGGCCTTTGTACAAAGATTTCCTCTCTTATTTCCTGTTCCTTTTCTATGGCAATGCGCCATTTGTTATCTAAATAATTGTGTAAAGAATATGATGTCATAGATCTAATTTCTGATGATGATCGATCATTAATACATAGATATTGAATGACTTCCTGTTCAACTTCCTCCTTTTCATTATCATTAAAATTATCAAAGTGATCTATTAAATCACTTAGCACTTTTCTCCTAATATTCTTGATAGTCCTTTGACAATGTGTCAATGGTTTGTAAGAGTAAATGTCTATGTTTACCAGTGCTGATGATGTCAGTTCATTGCTGGTTGTCTTTGCCTTCTTCCTAGTTTGCCTAGTCTTCTTAGGCTGCACTTCAGGTTCTCTATCCTCAGAATCCGGTGAGTTGCTCTTGGTCTTCCGCTTCCTTTCAAAAACCTTGGTGGGTGCAACTTCTAGTTTCTTCTTGGTAGGTGATGGCTTGGTCACTTTAAGACTTGTTGAGGTAACCAGGGTTGATACGAGGGCACTACCTTTCCCTTCTTCACTAAAGGTTCTTCAACTAGTTTTATCCTTTCCAAGTAAGTGCTTGTTCTTTTCTTCTTCAGATCAAGAGGCAAGGCAAGTAGGGTAGAGGCATACCCATCTAGCATGTCATACATCACCTCATATCCCATGGGTTCAACCTTTTTTTTCTGGGCTCTACCATCTCCATTATGCACTCATCTACTCTGATGGTAAAGCAGATGTCCTCTTCACACTTCTTAACAATGTTGCCAGATATCCTTATCTACTGGCTCATCTTCCACTTGAATTCATCAAAGTATTTATTCAAGACTTCAGGATATCTGGTTCCCACTGCTTGAAGACTTTCTCTAATTTGTTTGGTAACCGGTTGGTCAGCAGACCATTGAATATCACCAACTCCCAGAAAATAGCCTTGAAAGTAGAAAAATAGACCTACCAAGAGTTGTCCAAATTTAAATCTTAAGGAATTGTCTTGTTTGATAGACTTCAGGTTTACTAGAAGTTGCCTTTGCATACAGGTGCATAGATCAAATGAGGAATCTTCCATGATCATTCTGTAGGCAGCATTTACCACAAATGTAGAGATGGAGTTTATTCTGCTAGCATAGAACGTCTGGTATTCGATCACAAAGCAAGCATACTTGACCAAATAATCCTTAATGGTGTTGATGGTCATTCCCCATTGGTCGCTCATAGAATCGGTGAGCTTAGTCATTTTAGTCTTGATGACTTTTCTTAGGGCTGGCACCTCACCAATGTTGCAAAAATTAGTGATGACATGAATGGCTTCAGGCATAATATCATGTGTCCTCTCGAGATACATCTTGTCCCCATGCACTCTACTCAAAATGATGCAGATGTGATCTTCCATAAATTCTTCAAGAAAGTACACCGCATTGTGAAGTTTCTTCCTCTCCATGATGTTGTATTCTGGTTTGATCTTTTTGTCATCCCCACAGAATAGACCTAGTTGGGAATGGATCACTAGAGATCCTAGGTCTTCTAATTTACAATCAATGTACCCTGAAATATCATCTTCCACTATAACTCTAGCGGGTATCTGGGATAGGGCATTGTATTTCATCTTTCATTGGATAAAATCCGCTGAATCAATAGGTGCACTTTAACTGGAGTGTGATGCAGAAACCATGATAAATTGATAAACAAGAATTTTGATAAATACCTTCAGAATTTCAAAATTTAGAGTTTGCAAATTCAGTTTCGCTACACACCACTTCGGTTACTGGATTACTGCTTTGTGTTCTTTACTGATTGATACTATCTCTGAATTCTACTTCAAAGTTTTGAAATCTCTCTAAATCAAAAAATGAATCGCCTATAGTCGCTTTGCACTTGAAAATTTCTTCGCTCGCAAACTGATAAGTGAAAATGACATTAAGAATCCCTTATAAACAAATTCTTCACCTACCATAATAAATGCACCACTATTAGGGCATAAACCCTAATTTTGCCTTTTACCATTTCTGATCTTCTACTGATTGTTAGGTAACACATACCGGTTAAGGTCTTTTACTGATATAAACTAGGGGCCATAAATATTTCACCGATTCGCTCTCCCTAAGCTTTTCTAAAGCTTAGTTTACCGGTTCAGAGATTTCCACACTAGGTGCAGAAACTGGTTCTTCTTGTGACACTTCTTCAGGTTTTTTCTTCCATGTTGTTCATATCTACTTGATCAGTTTCAATATCAATCTTTCCTTCCAGAGTGACCGGTATATCATTGGATATGTTCTTCCTCATCCTTTAGATTCTAGTAGTGTGACCCGGTTTGTTGTAGTGATAGCATACCATTCCAGGTTCTCTCCATGGTCCATTATTCACATTTCCATTCTTCCTTTTGCATGTCGCAGCAGTGTGACCTCTACCATGATAGATCATACAGGTTGCTCTCCAACCGGTTGCAGTTTGATAGCCACCACCACCTGACTGATGGTCATAGGCATTATACATGTTTGGATTCTAGTTCACAGAGGATTCAGGAAAAACTCCTTGACTCCTTTGATGATATCTTCCAGTGTTGTGCACAACAGTCCTGCATTCAAATTCTCTATGCCTAAACTTTTTGCATGCATAACAGTTTCCATTGAATCTACTGGATCTAGGCTTATTGTTCAGAAAATAAGGAAAATTGTTGTAAGCCTTATTTCTACATACATTGGCAGTATGTCCCTACTTGAGACAATTAAAGCAAACAGGTTTGAATTTTTGGCTACCTTTATCCTTTGGTGTTGGTTGCTTCTTTGATGCCACATCTTTTGCTCAAGAGGATTCACCTTCCTAATATCTAGAGAAACCAAGTCCATTAGTATTCTTTACCGGTTTAGCTGATTCAAACTTTTGCTCTAGCTTAGTTGCACTCTGATTGAATTTAGCAAGGATTTCCTTTGACTCAGTGAGTTCCTTGGTAATAGAAGCATGGGTTTTTTTCAAGGTTGCATTCTCAGAAATAGCTATGTTTATTTCACCTTGCATTTCTTCTTTTTCCACTTTACCTCTTGGAGATGAGTGGTAAGGGTACTGATATCTTGCTTCAGCTTGGAGATCTCATGATCTTTGTCTTTTACTATTAGACTCATTCAGTTTTTCAACTTCTTCAACTAGGGCTTCAACGTATGCTTCATCAAAAGAACTATTTTCAGTAAGCTCCATCAGTTTCTTAGCATGTTCTCTTCTTTTAGCTAGAGAAGCTTTATATTTGACTTTGAGTTCATCATAGGCTTTCTCAGTTTGAGTGAGATGATGAGTAAGCTCCCTCATAGTGTATTCCCCCATATCTCCTTCCAAGTGGTTAAACTTATAGAAAGGTTGGCTCTGATACCAATTGATGAATACTAAGAGGGGGGTGAATTAGTACACAAAAAATATTGAACTTAAACTCTTAAACAATTTAGTACTTAACCGGTATAACAAATTTCCTAACAAATTGGTTAAGACAAATGAAAACCAAACAACAAATAAAGAATTTACCCCCAAGAGCACAATCACCATAACACAAGAGGTTTTGATGTGGAAACCCAAATGGGAAAAACCACGATGAGCTGAAACTCACAAGTAACTATCTGCGGAATAGTAACCAGACCGGTTAAGGTCATACAATGTTCTTCACCAGAACAAATCCTGTCAGGAATCTAGATCTTTGTTAGGAGATAAGTCCTATTAAAGACTACCTTGTGAGAGGATTTCAGATCCACAGTTGTGAACCACCTTGTTAGAGGATTTACAAAGGCTTTGCTAGGCCTACCCAGTTAAGGGTTTCAGACTTGTTGAAGATGTGAGTAATCAACAAGTGAGTGATCTAGATACTAGCACAGTATACCTGGTCAGATCCTTGATATCTCATTGTTAATGCACATTTAGCATTACTTTAGTCTTCAGTATCTCCATGCTCTGTTTCTTCACACAGACCTAATCTTTTCTTCTATAATCGCACATACAAAAACCTCAAACACTTCTAAAACCCTTACAACACCTAAAACCTTAGACATGATATCCTTATAAAGAAATCTGATTTCATGTCGGTCTAATAGGATTACATTGCAAGTTCCTAGGTTCAGTGCATCTGGACACATTTGGTAACACAACACAAAATCACCGCCAAAGTGTGTGTGGATGATAACTCATCACAAAAGAATACCAGTTGGTAAATCATCATAGAGTAATACCAATTCATACATTTAACCGATTACCGGTTTGTCAAAATGAAGACTGCGAAAAATGATAACAACCAGTTTGTTCCTTCGTACCGCTTTGGGATCCTCAAACCACTTGAGGTCTTCATACCACTTTGGGTCTTCATACCGCTTGAGATCAGTAAACACTTTCTACAAAACATCGATAGTCTAAAGACTATAATACATAATACTGGTTCAAACAATTACCGGTTGAGCATAACTCATACATACAAAAATGGATCTCAAAGCAAGTATGTGTCCATGAATGACAATCATCATAAAATATGCCAATAGGTATAACATATGATAACACTAATCTTGAATCTGAAATTTTATTCACCATGAATATAGACACTCAAGAAGTGAACATTGTTGTGGATAAGGGCAATACAGAGGTTAAGGATGATATTGTTGGCAATGGAAACATTGGTGAGCAACCGATAGAGACTGTAGAGGTTGAGATCCAAACATAGAAAATAGAGCAAACATTACAACCATTGGATACTGGAAAGAATACTGAAGGTATAGATGCTAACATAGAGAAAACTACTGAGACAAAGATACTGACAGCTGAGCACACAGAGAAACTGAAAAAGAAACCTATAGAGGCAAAGGTACATATTGAGGTAGTGAAACTGGTAATCACTGAGATAACTAAATAATCAGACAAACCTTTATTGGTTGAAATGAAAAATCAGACTGATCCACCAGAGGTTGACACAAGAAAAATGGTTACAAATGTTGGAAGCATAGAGGTAATTAAGGTAGTTGGTCAGACATCTAGTACTTCATCAAGTGAATTCAGGCCAACTAATGTGGCAGAGGTACTCCTGGACTCTATCAAGAAGATAACTAATTGTAATGCATTGGCTTACAAGGAAATTGATGACACAATACCAATTCTTAAATTGATTGCACCGAAATGTAATATAGATCATGTAAAGGATTCTTTCGATAAATTGGACACATTGTCCAAATTCATTACTGACAATATAATAACAGTTGACAAGGTGAATGAGGACGCCTTCAAAGAGAAAGTTGAAAAGGAAAAGGACACATAAATACACTATTACTGGCACTGAATACTAAAATTTTGGAATATAAAGAGTTGTATAGAGAAACATGCAAACCACATCTTTTGACAAAGGACATAGAAAAGGAAATAAGCAGAGTACAGAAAGAAATAGATGACATAGATGATAACTTAATTGGTTCATCCGAATGCATATCAGTTATTGAGAAGGAAATAGCAGGTTTTGAGGAGAAATTGGAGAAATTTGAGAAAGAGAAGGCAAGGATTAAGGCTAATGCCAGAGAGCTTAAGTATAAACTTGGTCTTAAGTTGGATAACCTTATCTCTCTAAGAAATGAGATCTCTAAGGCATTGCTTCAAGGAGAAAGATCACCAAAAGAGAACATGCATAATCTCATTGGCACAATCCAATAGACTGAGGCAACCCTGAACGAGAGCAACAAATTCATGCAGAGTTTAAACTTGGTTTTGGTAGACATATTTCAGATTGTAACCAACCAGTTACAAACTTTGAGGTGAAAGTTTTGCACTCATTTGACAATTTTTGACAGCCTTTGTCATTGATGTCAAAGGGGGAGTAGTGGATAGAAAAAAATGATTATTCAGAGGAGATCATCTACTCAGGGGGAGAACATATTTTTGGTAACTTTTTGGACTTCGGTTTTTGGATTTTTCTCATGAGTGTTGCCATCAATGCCAAAGGGGGGGATTGTTGGCATTCTACACTCTTATGAGAATAGTTGGTGTTGTCATTGATGGCAACCATCTGGCAACCTTCTGGCACTCATATGGTAAAGCCATTGGCAGGCACTAGCACTGGCATAGACATCTACATACACTGGCAGACACTTCACTAACAACAGCAACAATGCATACCGACACCCCAACCGACAGGGAATAAACTTTTTTTTATTATATTTAATTGTAATTATCTTTTGTAAAGCCGACATGGCATATTATAAAAGACTCATATATATGTATGGGATCTTATAGGTCATTTTGTGTAGAATATATATATATATATATATGGAGAGAATATATAGATGATATTTTGTAAAAGGAGATATAGCTGATAATAAAGGTTTTGGTTATAGAATGAGCTTAAACCGGTACTAAACCTAGCATAGTTGATGCTGATTTGAAGTAGTACATTGTATTGGATTTCATAATCCACTTTTGTAGTCAGTGTGACTCTTATTGAGCAGTGAGCTCTAGGCAATTGGCCTTCCTGCATGTGCAGGCCCCTCATTGTAGTAATATTTATTCATTGGCTAGTGAGTAAATATTGTGGGTCACAAATCCCACCAAGGTTTTTTCCACACCGTGTTTCCTCATTAAACATCTTATGTTATGGTGTGTTTTCTATATTGTCTTTATTGTTCCTGTTTGCCACATTAATTCTTATTTACCGGTACACTGTTTCGAGATGCAAAGTTCTTAATAAGTTTAAATATTTTGCTAACCGGTTAGATACTGATTCACTCCCCCTCTCAGTATCTTTGGGACTGTCATTAATCCTAACATACCAAGATCGAGGGGATTTTTTAAGTCCATACAATTATTTTTTCAATCTTCACACCACGTTTCCTTCATTTGATAGTGAAAACCCATCTATTTTCTTAATGTAGACTTTCTCATTTAAATCACCATTCAAAAAGGTTGACTTCACATCTATCTAATATACCTTGAAATTCTTGTAAGATTCATATACAAGAAGTAATCTAAAAACTTCAATTATAGCTACCAGAGAAAAGGTATCCTCAGAGTCAATTACTTCCATTTGTGAATATCCCTTACATACCAATCTTTCTTTGTTTCTAACCAATTCACCGACTTCATTCAATTTATTCTAGAACAGCCATTTTTTACCAATCACATTCTTGTCTTTAGGTCTCAGAACAAGTTCCCATGTATTATTCTTTTAAATGTGATTCAACTCTGCTTCCATAGATTTTATCCGATTCTCATATTTGCACGGTTCAACAACATCTTTAGGTTCAATCTTGGAAATCTAACATATCTCTTCAGCAACAATCCTTCTCCTAGTCACCACACCTTTATTTTTATAGCCAATAATCTTATTTTTTGAATGATTTAATCGTACATACTTTAGAGTCTTCAAATTGTTCTGATTCTCAGGTTCTTGAACTTCTTCACTAGCAACAACAATACCTGGATTAACTATCTCTATCAGATCATTCTACTTTAGGAGCTCAATGTGAACTTTCTTTGAAATAACATCCTGATCATCAAACTCATATCCACATGCTTTGATCTACTTTCCATGGCATTCATCAACATTCACATTTGTACTTTCCACCATATTTCTCAACCTCTTGTTGTAACAACGGTAGGCCTTACTCTTAGTATAATAACCTAAGAAGATTCCTTCATCACATCTTGCATCAAACTTTCCTATATCCTCATCTCTTTTGATATAATAATTTCTTCCAAAAACTTTGAAATATCTAACTGTAGGAATATGACCAAACCATAACTCATAAGGATTCTTACTGGAATCACCTTTAATATGCACCTAATTGAATTTGTATATACTAGTGCTAATAGATTCTTTCCAAAAGGTCTTTGGAACATCTTCTTCAATCAACATAGTCCTAGTATCATCCAAGATAGTTTTATTCTTCCTTTCAACAACTCCATTCTTTTGAGGGGTTCTAGGAGCAGATAACTATTTTCTAATTCCATTATTTCCACAAAATGAATCAAACTCATCGTATGTGAATTCTTCTCCTCTATCAGATCTTAGACATTTCAGCTTCAATCTTGTCTTTGTCTCCACCTTAGCTTTGAATATCTTAAATTTCTCCCTTAGAAAGGTAACCCACATCATTCTAGAATAGTCATCAATCAATGACATGAAATACCTGTCACCCTGCATGCTTCTCACACTTGTAGGACCACATCAATTAGTATGCACAGGATATAATAATCCATTATATGTATACAACTTACTCTTGAATGAAATTCTTATTTTCTTTCCCAACTGACATTGTTTACATATCAGAGTAGAAGGTTTCACAATCTTAGGAAAATATCTAATAGCTTGAGTAGAACTTATCTTAATCATGCAGTAAAAATTAACATGACACATCCTTCTATGCCACAACCACCTTTCATCTATCTAAGAAATCAAACAACTTTTCTCACCAGCATTCAAATGAAAGATATTACCTTTAGTCTTAGTTCCTAATGCAATCTCTATATGGGAGGCATTCAATATCTTGCATTTACCATTCTTGAATTGCAAATCATATCCCTCATCAACCATCTATCCAACACTTAAAAGATTATGCTTTAAACCTTCAACATATAAGACATCATTAGTATTATACTTACCATAAAGAGAAATAGCACCTCTACGATGGATTACACAAGATTTATCATCTCCAAAAATTACTATACCACCATCATATTTCTCCATATTCATAAATTTTCTTTTATCACCTATCATATGATGTGAACAACCATTGTCAATTATCCATTCATCTTCCTCTTTAATCCTAGCAGCCAAAGCTTTCTTCTCGACAATGCAACTTGTAGAATCCACTGGTACTAGATTATCTTCCTTGATAGCAATAAATACAAATTCATATGCTAAATTCCCATTCTCAGACTCTTCATTTGTCACACCTTCATCAACAACATAATAACACTTCTTCTGATATCTAAACTTCTGGTTAGGTTTATAGGATGTATTATTCTAATCATGCCTCTCTTATCTATCATGCTTATCATACTTTGACATTCTCTTACGACACCTAGAAGAAAAATGTCCTATCTTATTACAAGAGAAACATTTCAAAGGCAATTTCCCATCATAGTTATCGACTCCCTTAGGCAATCTTCAAGCAATAAGTTCTTCAATCTCATCCAACTTTCTTTCATGTTCTTCCATCTCTCTCATTTCTGTTTCATATCTGGAAACCCTAGATGAACTCTCTCCTAAATCATACTTATTCTTCTCGGATACAAAGGCTTTGAATGTAGTCTCATATTTACCATGTGATTCTCCAAATTCACTCAACTCAAAGGTAACAATTTTACCAACCAACATATCTCTTGTCACAGTGATTACAATCTGGATCTCATCAATAGTAGCAACTTTATATTTGTAAGGAGGAGGCAAGGATATCATCTGTATGCGGGAAAAGTGGGCTGATAAAACTTAATATGTGAAAATCTTGCTATATACTAGTCCACACACACACACAGGACTTCTTGGTGCAAGCTATGGAGTAATGACGTATTACTCAATTTCCCAAGGTGGGTCCCATGGTTCTCTATCTCACAATGTCCCTCAAACCAACGTTTTTGCTCTCAGATCACTGAGCAAAATGGTTTAGGGATGGCAAATGCAAGAATGAGGGATGCTTTGATAGGTTTTAGTATGAAAGGTATGCTAAGCTATGTATGATTCTAGAAATGCAATAAACTAGATGATAAGATGACAAGGTTAGTATGAATACTATCCTAACATGATATATTTAGTCTATGATTGAGCTAAATGATAAAAAAAAGTATTCTAAACATGCATATTTAGACTAATTTCTAGTTAAAGAGAGGCTAAAATGATGAGCATAAAATGATATGTGAAAGCTTGAATGTATTTGAGCATAAGTATGATAATACAAATTTGGAGGATGATGATTGTTTAAAATGGAGGAATGAGAGCTCTATTTATAGAAAAAATAGGGCAATGGATGATCAGGATTGAATGATTTAATCAAGAGTTGAGTTTGAAAGTTGGGGATCCATGTTTGTAATTGTCACCAATGAAATGGTGACAAGTGTCAACATAGGGTTGGGTTGAGAGAAGGGGTTGGAGGCATTAAATGCCTGAGAAGACCTTAGGGTTATCTAGAGATAAGGGTTAAGCTTAAGTTAGGCTTACCCAATGGATTAAGAGTTAATCCAAGGATAAACTCTTGTGCAAATGATTAAGAGATAATCATGGTGAAAGAATTAAAGGCTTGATGAGACCCTTGGGTTGGGTGAAGGTTGAGTTAAAACAAATGTTTTAACCATGTAGGAGGGTTTGAGTTAACCATTAATGGTTATTGGAGACTTTGGGGGATTAAGTGGTTGAAGGTTGAAAGCCTTTAATGGTTATTAGAGACTTTGAGGAATTAAGTGGTTGGGAGTTTGAAGCCTTTAATGGTTATCAAAGACTTTGAGGTTTGAGAAGTGACTTCCCTTTGCTTAGGGATGTGACAAAGTTTAGAGGAGGGGTTAGGTTAATTAGAAGCGATTAGAGGATTCTAGAAGGGATTAGAAAGGGGTTTAGGATTTTGCAAGTGGATGGAGGGATAATAGGATTTAATTGAAATAAAGAGATTTAATTCAATTTGGTTGCAATTTGGGGAGATTAAATAAATTAGATTTATTCAATTTAGGATAACTATTTAATTAAATTTGAATTTGATTAAAAGTGGATAGGGGGGATTTAATTGAATAAAATGATTTATTCATTAAATGGGTATAGTGAATTTTATTTAAATAAATTAAGTAATTTACTTAATAAAATAGAAGAATATGGATAATTTAATTAAATTGGATTTAATTAAATAGAGAAATGAACATAAAATATTCAGTTAGGAATATGGTCATTTTTATATATCTACATCATCACTTTAGCAACAATCTCATCTTCTTCAAAAGTTCCATCGAGACATCTGATGTTCATTACAAGTTCATTCACTTTAGCCATAAATGATGTTATGTTATCATCTTGTCCCATCTTCAACATCTCATACTTTCGTTTCAAACTCTGTAATTTAGAAACTTTGACATGTTTATCTCCTTCATACAAGCTCTCTAAATTTTCCTAGATCTCAGGTGCAGTCTGTAGTCCCATCACATTAGTCATGTCTGAATTGGTCAAGGCACTAAAAAATGCTTCTTTAGCTCTTATGTTATGGTCAACATCATTGATCTCATCTGTAGTAGTCAGACCATTCGGGGGAACATTGTAGGTATTCTATAAAATCTTCCAATAGACATCTCCAAGACACTTCAAATGACAGTCCATCCAGTCCTTCCATACAGTGTAATTGATTCCATAAAATCTCAGAATCTCTTTCTTGAAAACATAGGTTTCCATCTTGGATCTCCTCAAGCAGTCAAGCTTCTTCTAGAGGATCTATCTCTGATACCAATTGTTGGTAATAATAATGAAGAAAAATTGAGAGGGGGGTGAGTCAGTTTTCACCGAATAAGACAATTTAAGTACAACTTCAAATTTGGTCAACTGCAACAAGTACAAAGATAAGTGAAATAACAACAACACACATAACACCAAGATTTTGATGTGGAAAACCCGGTTAAGGGAAAAACCATGGTGGGAACCTACCCACAATAAGATGATACTCTATAGTAGTATGGGTACATATTACAATGGGGAATGCATATGCATTTAGACACACATCCTAGAGCTCACTACTCAAAATATGATAACTCGATTAGAAGGCTACAACCATCAGGGAAGGTTCACTACCTTACAATAACATTTAGACAACAATCCAGTTTAGATGAACTAAAAAAATAATATCTCCCAATGCTTGATGAAAATTTTAGTTAAGAACATTTATCTGCCCTGCAACACTCTCTACCCAACATTTCACATCGAAAGATGAATTTTCTTGTTCTCACATACACTTCTCTATAATATTGCAGACACAATACCTTGATACCAAATTACATGAATATGACACCCATTTATATAAATCATCAACCTTGACTACAAGGTTGGCTCAACCCGCAAGACCTAATTACAAAATTACATCACACGATACATGAACGAACCACCAAACTAATACAATGCCAAGACAAGATAGCATGGACCCAAATTAAATCCTCAAACATGCAACACCACCAGAAATCTTGCCAAGATCATTCACAACATGCTACACCGCCAAAAATATTTCATAACATGAATAACATCACCAGACCCATAACATCCTCAATAACATGCACAATGAACAATGCAGAATAGCAAAACAAATAGGACAAAATTAGGAAACACCAATAAGCACGTTAGAACCATCCAAAATAGCTGCACCAACAACACTTAGTCAAATGTCCATCAATCAACACATTGATACTCAAGAACACTCAAACAACAACAACTGGGACTAGAAAGATAACTTTTGGAGCACCAAATAATAAACCATCTGAATTGAAGACACATAAACATCCCAAACAATCTCCCAAATCTGCAACTCAAGATATAATCATTCAGGAGCACAATGGATCAAATACCAAAACACTACAACACTTAACACTAAAAAACCTATCCTCATATCAGAATCCATAACTCAACCAAGTCACCACATAGCATCATGAAAACAACATTGAATCAAGTATCTCTAGTTTATTTATCATATCAAATAGATAAACCAACTAGATTGCTCTCTACAATCACTAGAACACCAAAACACACGAATGTGTTGACATCAATGACAACAACATATCCTAGAAGCAATAATATCCAACATAAGAGACATATCATTGCAAGAAAGGATATCAACACATGAAAAATACAACCCCTAAAGGGAATAGTGATAGTTTATAGAGAAAGAGAGAAATAGACAAAGCCATCCTTTTTTGCCCAAACAAGAGGACAAGAGGAAGAATTGCACATCGTCTAAAGAGAGGTTATTTAGAAGAGATGTGAAATTTCAAATAAGGAATAGATCCTAACCAAGGAACAAACATGTTCTTGCATGAAGCATAACCCTATGCAAGAAAGCACATCAAATTATGAATAACACAACACAAAAGAAGGGGTAATTTTCAAAGTGAAAAAAAGAGGAAGAAAAAGGTTCATAAAAGTTCTCTAAGGAGATTATTTATAATAGATGCACCATTTCAAGCAAGGAATAGGTCTTTTCCAAGGAACAAACATGTGCTTGCATGAAGGATAATTCCATGAAAGAAAGGACATGAAGTTATGAATAATAAAATCCATAAAGGGAATAGTGAAACCTTAGAAAGAGGAAAGATAGAGAAGAAATCATGTTGCTACCTCAAGATATTTTATTTTGAAGAAGAACCACCTCTAATGACAAAGAGACCCCAATTAAGTTCACTGCATGTGTCATAGGGAAAGGAAAAACATGAGGTGAGATGAGTGCTAATGCACTACCTTTTCACATATAAAGAGAGAAATATTTGTTGAAAGACATATACGAGCACACTTTATACTTTCTGAGAGAATGAGAACCACCATGATGAAAATGACAATATCCATTACCTTCTTTATGTTTAGTGCTAAACTTCATAAGGAAAAATAATATTCTTGTCCCAATTTCCAAAAGATTCTAGTGGCCAATTTTTCTTGATCATCAATAGTTGTAGGCTTATTCTTTTGAGATTGAGGACAAGTGTTGTTATTATAAGAAGAAGGATTGCCATCAATTATTTTAAGTTTGCCACTATCAATAAGCTCTTTCATTTAATTTTGAAAATCAAGAAATCACTAGCATGATGATCATGAGTTTGATGAAATGCACAAAAAAGAGCTTTTGAAGAAGAGGCACTTTTACAGGAGAAAATGGCTTGTTGTCTTGCAAGATGATCTTTGAAGTCTTGAATCATAAGGAAGTCACCCATAGGAGATTTATTATCATGTCCTAGGCCTTCTATACTAATTTGTGTAGGAGGGTTTATAGGGACTCCAATTCGTTTTTCAAATCTAAAGCCACTCTTATAAGTATCTTTTAATTGATAAGGTAGGGGAACATTATAATAAATTTATTTGAAGTTTGTGGTGTAAGGATTTTTAGAAGGAATGAAAAGATTAGTAGATGAAGAAGGAATATCTTGTGGAGGATAACTTTCCTCTATTTCATCATGCATATATCCTCTTATTGGGAAGAAAGATCCTTATCATCTAAGACCTCATCTTTACATAATGTTATATGGGGAGAGAGATCGCGAATGAAATGCATGACATCATCTTCTCTACAAATGTGTTGATGTTTAAGATAGGCTCTAGGAGAATAAGGAGGATCTAGAGAGATAGAAAGACCAATATTTTGACCTTGCCCCCCTTGTGCAAGGGTATGTGTATGAGAAGAAGATGGGGCCATGTTGCTCTTTAATTCTTGTTCTCCATTAGAGAGATCATTGAAAGGAGTATTAGATCTTTCTTCATTCACATTAGATACCCTAGGAGAGGTACAAGTATTATTTTTCTCATTGTCATCTCTAAGATTAGGATCTACAAAAGCTTTTAGGTGATCTACATATAAGATGAATTTTTCCAAAAACATTAGCATAACACAACATACATGATAAATCAAATCTTTGAGATCTTATTGATGAAAATGAATCAACTTACAAAACCTAAAAATGCAATATGTCCAAGTGATATGAATAAAAAGAAGACATGAAGTGAAAGAATTCATTATCCGATACATGATTATAATAAATGTACATTAAAAGCAATGCAATCATATGTGAAATAGAAAGTAAATAAAGTCTATTAATTGCCATGATGAAAATTGAAACAAATTAGGATTTTATAAAGAAAACCTCTTAATTAGAAAATAATTTGAAATTTTGGATCTTGCAAAATAATTGAATAACAAATTTTTTTATAAAAATGATTAATCAATTAAGTAAGCCAATTGACTAGAGAACAATCTGTGAAAAATTATAGAACCTCCTAGGAAATTAAATTTTTAAATTAGGATTATGTAATAATAACCTCTTAATTTAAAATTATCCAAAAGAGATTTAATTTTAAAACTAGTGCCTTGTGAAAATAACCTCTTAATTGAAAATTAAAATATTGGAATTTGAGAATTAATTTAAATTTAAAAATTAGGGCTCTTTTAATTAACATCTTAATTTTAAATTTTAAATTATCCACAAGAGATTTAAAATTAAAAAAATAGGGCCTTGTAAAAAGAACCACTTAATTTTAAAATTAAAATCAGATCTAAGATTGAAATTTGGAAATTGGAAAGTGCACAAGGTTAATTTAAATTTAAAAATTAGGGTTTGTTTAATTAAACAATTAATTTTAAGATTTAATTGTGAAATTTGTCTTGTAGATGAAAATTTTGAATTTTGAAATTGAAGAACACTCAGATCTGAAATAATTAATCCAAATTAAGCAATTCACAAGCTCAATTTTGAAATTAGAAAAATAGGGTTTTAATGAAATTAACCTCTAAATTTTTAAAATTTGCAAGGAAATCAAACTTGTAAATGAAAAAATGAATTTTAAATTGCATACACTCAGATCTGAGGACAAAAATCAGAATTAAGGGTGTAAGGAGTCGGGTTCACCAAAATGTAAAGTGAAAAATTTGAGCTTAGTAAATTCACCACATCGAAGGGAGAAATTACTAAGTCAATTTTCACTTGGAGGAATTTAGATTCAAAAGAGGAGATGAATCCACTAGATCCAATCCTAAATGAGACAAGGACTGAATAGTAATTGGATTGGATTAATTTGGGCTTTCCTATTTTGTAAGTTGAATTGTTCAAATAAGTAGAATGCTGGAATAGTAGACAAAATATGCAGAAATGGTGAGCTATAAGCTCAGGATTTAGTTGTACATGTAGATCTAAGTAATGTGAGTTGATCTGGAACTGCCCTACAAAAACTACCAAAAATAGCAGGGACCGTGGCACCCCTCTTGGTCCTCCAAAATTTTTGATCGCTGAAAAGGGTTTTTTCATCTCTGTGTCTGAAGCTTATTTCCAAAAGTACAACCACACACCTATTTCTTGGACACAGAAGGAAATGAAAATGTGTTGGGAATAGGGGTTTGCCTAAGTCAAATCCTAGTTGAGAAATTAACCTTGAATGAAATATTGCAAATATTGAAGTAAATAATGGAAAGGTATACCTTAGATCTGCAATGATTGATAATGATGCTTTTCTTCTTAAATGTAATCACATATGTTGTATGAAATGGCATGAACATGAAAAAACCCTAACACACAAGCTTTGAAATGAATGATGTATTGTTTCTCCATTGAAGAATATGCAACTTTGAAGAATGCTTGATGAAGAATGCTTTATGTAGCCTCATTGCCTTCTCCACCTTGCTCACCTATATGTTCCTTGTGCTTGTTATGATGATCTTGCTATCTTAAAATGAGAAGGGGAGACCTCTTTATATACTTTCCTATCATCAAACATTCTAATTTTATGACATAGGATGACATGAGGAGTTATTTCCTACTCAAATTCGAGATAGGGCCTAGGGGCCAAAATAGGCCCCAATTAGGGAGGACTAGGGCATGGTACCCTAGTCCTACCCTAAATTGGGTTAGGAACAAGGGGCCATGCAAGGTGAAAGATGGAAAAATGAAGCTTGGTTGAATGGGGGAAGCACAAATAGGTCCTGATCAAGCATAGGGATGAGACCACAAAGTTGAGGGCCCCAAATGCAGTCAAAATTGCAAAGGGGTGCAATTTTAGGATGCTACATCACCTTTCCTTCGATTACTATCTAGGAAAAGACTCCAACTTTGGGTAGGAAATATTTACTATAGAGTAGCTTACATGGCTAGTCATCTTTAACTAAGAGCATATCTGTAATCCTATATCCTATCCCTACCTTATAAGATCCTAATTTTGAGCCACACCATGTAATTTTGTCTGGTTCATCAAAAGGAACTATCCATCTCTATTTTAATAAAGCCTCCAAGGTATATTTTTGTTCTTTTGGAGGTTGTAGGTTTTCTAGGTATTTCCATCTCCAACATCTCATTCCATTTTCTTCTATAGTTTCCCCATAATATTTCAACTTTACTCCCCACTTTTCTAGAGTCTCTCTTCTTATATCCTCTAGATTCAGATGGTCCTCTAATACTTTGTTATTATTCTAGGAATTTGACCAAAAGGATGCATTCTCCACTTTCCTATCTCTCAAGTAATATGTCTTGTTATGATGTTGTTGTCATTATGGATGAATTTATTATGTGTTGCATTGATGTCTTGTCATTGATGTCAACACTAGCTATTATCATGGATGGTTACCGATAGAAGATCTAGTGTTACCAGTAGAAGAGACTATCTATTGGATACTTTTGGCATGTTTGGATCAATGGAGTATGTTTGATTTTATGTGTTACATGCTCTTGGGACAAGTTTTGGTTAGTTGGTATCAACTTGGTAATCAGATGCTATCATACTTTCTTGTAAACCCTTACCGACATTGGTTTAAGGTTTTACTGACAGAGCTTTCACTAAGGAATCATGACATGATGCATAAGTGGTGTTGGTGCGGCTTCTAAATTTATTTCAAGGTGTTGAAGATGTTCTTTGATCATGCTTCAACTACTTGAAGACATTACTTTGGAGTTGTGGACCCAGAATAGGTTTGGTGCCTATCTAGGTTATGGACCAGTATCATGTTAACATGTACTCTACACATTACCGGGATGTTTCGAGATGATTTATGGATTTTTAATTATTGTTTTGGTCTTAATCCAACATGTCATATCATTGTAATATGGATTTATGTAATGATCTTATTGTAATATCTTTTAGGTGGCCGACCTAATTGGATTAGGCCTTAGGGTTGATATCAAATGATGTAAGATCTCATTGTAGATCAATGGTATGAAATGTAATATGCAAAATTTTAATATCATTCAGGAAGAGGATTAGGTCGATCATAGGTGATTGAATTTGGATTAAGGAAGAGGTCAAAGGCCTCCGGTATTGAGCTTAATCAAGATTGTAATCAGGCATGGTAGATGCTATCTCTGGTAGTTCATTATTCTGGATTGTTGTCCATTTATCTTGAGATGGTTTTTGCCTCTTTGTAGTTAGTGAGACTCTTTTGTAATAAGCGATACGCTCTAGGTAGTGTTCCTTCCTGCATGTGTAGGCCCCTCATTGTATCACATACTTTCTATAGAAGTATCATCTGACTGTGAGTAGACTTCCCACTGTGGTTTTTCCCTATTTTGGGTTTTCCACGTACAAATAATGGTGTTATGTGGTATGATTACATTGTGTTGAGTATCTGTTTCATTGTTATGTTTAATTTCTTGCCGGTATTTATTTCTTCTTTACCGATACTTAATCTGGTTAAAGGTTATTAAGTAGATTAAATGTTATAATCTATTAAGAACTGATTCACCCCCCCCTCTCAATTGTTCATCGGTTATCTTAACAATTGGTATTACAGATTTGGTCCTCTTTTGCATTGATTAACCGCTTGAGGTAGATCCTATGGTAGCTAACACTTCTAATCCACTAACAAATATTTTTAGAAGAGAAATCCCTAAGATTGATTGAAGAAATTATGGGATATGGAAGATTCAAAGGGAGACTCATCTTATATTTCTTGGCAAGGATATTTGGGAGATCACTGAGAAAGGATACACACCTTATCATCTAACATCTGGCAATCCTACTCCTGCACACTTGGATAAGAATATTGAAAATAATTGCAAAGCTAGAGAAGTCCTCTTGTGTGCACTTACTGATAAACAAATCATGGGATTGACTGATAAATCATCAACAAAGGTTATGTGGGACAAATTGAAAACTCTGAATGAAGGTGACCCTACTGTCAAAATTGCTAAACTTGATGGTTACCGGGTAAGATATGAAAAATTGAAAATGGAAGTTAATGAAAGAATTGCTATGTTTATGGAAAGAGTAAATGAGATTGTTATGGGAATTCAATGTTGTGGAGGATTTCTGAGAGAAGATGAAATAGTTTCAAAAGTCTTGAGAGCCTTTCCACCGACTTACAAGATGAAGGCAACTACAATTAATGAGTTGAGAACAATGGCAAACACTTTAGTTAATAGAGACATTCTGGTTGGGAAATTATCTACTTTTGAGCTTGAATAATTTGGATCTTCTAAAGCTATAAAGTCTGAACTTGCTTTTCATTCATCATCATAATCATTATCTACCAAAAAAAGTGATTGGAAAGTCCTATATGCAAACGAATTGGAAGACATGAGGAAAGAAGATGAAGAACTTGAGAAACTTGAAGCCTTATTTGCTAGAAGAGTACCTAAAGGATCGACAGGAAGTAAGTATGGAGGAAAAGCACCTTTTAAATGTTTTGCATGTAATAAGATTGGTCATTTTGCATCTACATGTCCTGAAAGGAATGCAAGGTTTGAGGAAAGAGTTAAGAAATATTTTAAGCCTAACCAGATGTGTAGGAGAAAAAGTGAAACTAAGCAAGCATGCCCTAATCTCACTTTCAATCACACATTTGCGGAATACGAAAGAGCCTAGAGGTATCACACAATTGGCTACTTCTTTTTGTGGAAGAGAGAGCCATGGGATACCTATTAGGATTTCTATTCCTTTGTTGTAATTGAAAGATGAAATGATGCAAGTTCAATCCCTAACCCCAAAGTGCAAGTATGAACTAATAACAAGATTACAGAATTGAACTTAAATGATGGAAAGCTGTAAACACAAGGACAAAACAAGAATGCAAATGCGTACCCGGAGTTCAAATCTGAGTGAAAATGTTCGGGACGGGGGCGCGGGTGCCACTGTCCTGATTCTGACCCTGAAACTGCTCCGGAAACTGCTGTTTTGCACTTTGGAAAAAGCTGTCAAAAATGCTGAAAATGCTGTCTATCAGGAGGACCAGGGCGCCCAGCGCCCCTGTCCCAGGGACTAGGGCACCCAGCGCCCCTGTCCTGGTAGGACCAGGGCGCCCCATGCCCTTGTCCTGGTCTTTTGTTCTGAAATTTGGTGGGAAGGCCGGTCTCAATCTGCTTCTTCCGGATCTGCAACCTGCGGCGTCGTCCGAGTCCCGAAACTTGCACTTATATCTGAAAAGGTGTTTGGGCGGCTATATAGGGTTTTGCCTTAGTCAAACCCCCGCTTCGGTGATTTCCACCTCCATGAATAGCCAAGTTGTATTGTAAAATGTATTGTGTGTGCAGACCTAGTGTGTGTGCAAGGTCCTAAAATGCAAGAAAGCAAACTAGAGCAACCTAGAAAGTAAACCCTAATTGCTTGTAAATGATAATGTAAATGCTCTAAATCAAGATGCAAAATGATCTAAAGCATGAATAAAGGATATATTGAAGCTTATGCAAAGACATGAAAACAATATGAAATCATACCCAACCCTCAAGGGAGGAGTACAAGCCAATCTTCAGTCGGTAATCTCCTATTGTTCTTCAATGTCTTCCAAGCCCTAAATGAATGAATGAAATTGATGAATGCTTGATAGATGGATGTTGAATGTTGTTGAAGTCTTCAAAGATCTGCTCTTTCGCTGCATCTGAAGTTCCTGGAAACCAAAATCCTGATCCTTTCAAATGAAGAAAGAGAGCTCTTATATATGAAACCCTAGGTCTTAATTTCGACTTTTGGCCGACCTAGAGATTGAATATCCCGCCAATTTCTTGGGGTTAAGCTTTATTTTATGATTGGATCGTGCTCCCAAAACTTCGGGAAAAATGTCCGGGACCATGTGCACCGGGCGCCACGGTCCTGACAACTTTTCACCAAATTTTCAGGGCCGTCGGATATGATGATTTTAGAGAGAATCCCGAAGTTACAGGTGATTTTGAGATGTTTTGACCCCCGAAATCAAGCCCCCAAGTTCAAAATAGGACCTAATTAGGGTTTTTGATTAAATGATGGAAAGGGCACCCTTTAATGAAAGGGCCCAACTTTATGATATGGGAGATGATAAAATAGAACCTTAGACCTAATTAATTTGATTAATTAAGTGCTAAAGGGGAAATGCAATGCAAAATACAAAATGCGCCAAGGCGGGTGCTAAACTAGGTGTGAAATTGTACCACCCTAGCAAGTGCGTACAATTTACGATGCTACATTTAGCCCCCACTTTAGCGGTCATATGAACACTACGTGCATATGCAAGCTAAAGTACAAAAAAGTAAACATTATTTGAAAAAGGATATATCCATAAGTTTGTCGAACGAAGCCCCTAGCGGTATCTGCAGTACACAGTTAGGAACCGCACCCTACAAACACACGTTAGATCACAAAATCACCTAATGCTTACTAAGGAAGGTGATGAAAATTTGAGGGTAGCTATATGCCCCCCCTGTTTCGGCTTGCTAATTTTAGTGAGTTGAAACAGGGTATCATGTTTACCACTTCGAATTGTTAAAGAATATTGATGACAAATGCTCACAAGAAGATTTGATATGAGATCAAAAACTAATGGAGAATCATTTGGTAAGAAAGAGGACTAAATCTCAATTCCAACACAACAAAGAGTGTGAGGATTTGAGAGTTCTCTAACACAAGATGAAGGATGTAAATGGAAACAAAATGCAAAGAGAAGAAAAGAAAGGGAAAAAAAAGCATGAATACACACATTGGTGATCCATGAGAAGAATAGTGAGAGAGAAAAAATGGACTTCTCGCCCCTAGATCTTGTCTAGGTGATCCATGGGAAAGAGGACATGGAAAACTAGCCCCTAGAGTCTGTCTAGGTGATCCATGTAAGGGAGGAGATTGAGAAAGTCTAGCCTTATGCCGCTAGTTCCACTCAACCTCGTGCATGTGTGTGTAAGGGAGGTTAGAAGCACCTCATAGGAGTCTATGCCCGAGTATGCTACAACCTGTATATGTATAGTAAAAAAACGTGACATCTCGCTCTAAGAGTCTATGCTCTAGTTCCGAGAATGACCCATTGCTCAAAAAGTGTAATGTTTATGTCATAAGAAAATTAGAACAAGGATACCTACCTTCGTCACAAAAGAAGATACCCCAAAAATGCAACAATGTCATAGATCCAAGCAAGAGAGTTTTGCACTCTTTAAGCAGGGATAAGATAGTTGAGAAGGGATATCCTATAGTATGTGTAAAGGAGATCCTTAGAGGAGAAGAGATCTTTGTACAAAAGACACCTATCCCTGAGAGAAATTGTCTTAGACAAATATAACATCTTCTAAAATAAGACAAAGAAGAGAATAAGAATGCAATACTTCCTTCTTTTGCGAGGTGAAAGTGATTCTTAATGAAGGATGACGCTCCTTTTAACCCAATGGGGAGAGTGAATTAATTATGGATGTATTTTACCAAGTGCAAAAGAGGTTGTAGTCAAGGACTTACACCTCTTGTAAGGGAGAATCCTTGAACAAACAATGACAAATGCGTACAAGGCATAACATCAAGTAATAAAGTCCACACCATCCACAAAATAGGAAAAAGTGGATCCTTAGATAAAAATAAGGAAAGATCATTGCCTCCCAAGGATAAGGACAATGAGAAGGACTTACACAATCTTCTAGGGAGAGATTTGGACATAAGCAAAAGAAGAGATGTATGAAATCACTCTTGTCCCCATAGGAACAAGTAAATTAGGCTATTATGTTGCTTCAAAAAAAAATATGATTGCACTTGAAATTGTACCATCATGAATGACAATGAGCCCCCAGTAAATGAGCTACCAATGTCACATAATGATGAGCAACATAATAGCCATTAATGTTATTTAAAGACGTGATAGATTGAATGAGGTATTTGAATATGACATGCTAAATGCTCAACTATAAGTGAGATCAAAAACATGTATAAAGTGATAAAAATTGAAGAAGGAAAGTTACAAGAAATCTTAGAATAAAGATGAGTGTAATTTATTAGAGCCTTATCCCTGGGGGAAAGGACTTTATGATGAATAGGAGATAAAGATTCGTAAGTGGATTTAGAAATTTGAGGGGAGTCATAAAGAGATTTGTTCATCGCCAAGATTTCCTTATGAGGGGAATGAGAGTTGACAGAAGTAGAAGATGATTTAGTTCAAGTGACATCATCATCACTACTAAATATAGCATTCACATTGAGAGATGGTCTTTTAGATGCTTTGGTACGTTTGCAGGGATTATAGCCGAGTCCAAAGGCATAATTGTGAAAATTAGTCTCTAGAGGAACTTTTATCACTTGTTCATGAGCACCACAACCATTTCCATGATACCAATGCTTAGCAAAAATGCGAAAACCATGACCATAACGATCAACCATTTCAGGAAGAGAAGGTGGTTTTTCATAAGACAAAGAATCAAATTCTTCATAATTAGAGGTGTGAGGAGAAGAAGTTTGAGAGGCGGCCACAAAATTATTTCTCATAGGTTCAAGTAAGACTGATTGATCTCTAGTTTCTTCCTTCTTTTTAACTTTAAACTCTCTAGGAGGAACCCTATACTCACCTACAAAGGTGGGATTAAAGTCAAGAGATCCCCAATCATCTTCTGCGAGAACCTTCTCAGGATCAAAAGCCTTTTCATGTGTAGACTCAAGTCGAGAAGAATTTTCTTCAGGAACTTTAGGCTCATCCAAAGAATTTTGATTATCAGAGGGTGATGATTCATCCGTAGGTATTTTGTTTAAAGAGTCGTCATTAGAAGAGGAAGGCTTAGAAGAACTCCCTTTGGAAGTAGATGTTTGCAAACAAGCCTGAAGATTAGTATCACCTATCAAGGTATATGTCTTATTGTTATAAATAAATTTAACTTGTCTATGCAATGTAGAGGGGACAGCTTGCATACTGTGAATCCAAGGTCTCCCTAATAACAAGTTGTATGTTAGATTTCCTGACATAACATGGATAGGAGTAGGCAAAGTAACAGGTCCCACTGTGATTGGTAAGGTGATAATACCTAATGAAGACTTAGCCACATTATCAAAGCCTCGAATGGGATGAGAGTCAGGCTCAATAAGGGATGTATCCACATTCATCTTATGCAATAGATTAATGCTACACACATTAAGGCCAGAGCCATTATCTACCAGTGTTCATCTTATAGCAGTGTCATTTATGATAACCACAATCATCAAGGGATCATATTGTTGTTGAATTTCACTAGTAGGCAACTCATCTTGGGTAAACACAATTTGAGCTTTAGGATTCATCACAGAGTTAACCAAAGACACTATATTACTAGATATATTAGGTGGAGGAACATTCAAATCTTTCAAGGCATCTTGTAACATTCCATGATGAACAGAAGAAGTTTGTATCAAATCCCAAAGAGATATCTTTGCCGGAGTAGTTTTAAGTTGTTCAATAAGATCATATTCCTTACCAAGAACTTGTGAAATATGAGGGGCTTGAGGAAGAATAGGTTGAGAAGGAGGAAGTGAAGTGGGGATAACTGGAGGAGGATTAGGTTGCGTATTGTTTCTTGTATTATAGGTATGGGCAACCGCATGATAACTCTCTCTAGTTAGTTGCTTAGCATACTCATAAGGGCTCTTAGAAGAATAACCTCCTTGCACAGTAATAATGGGTTTCTTAGGAGTGCAAAAAGAATCATTAGCATAACCACCTTGAACCACTAAGATAGGCTTATTTAAAGGTTGAGAATTTTGAGAAGGACAAGCACCTTGGACAGTGAAGAGGGGTTTGTTAGGTGTCTCATTCACATGTATCAAATTGATTGAGGATGGTTTAGAGGAATGAACAAAAGTGTTGGAAGAATTATTGATAGTCTTCTCTTGCACTAAAATCTTATCACGGATTAAATCAATTTTAGGAGAGAGACAAGGGGTAAGCATTGATGTTCTAGTAGGAAGAGGAAAGGTCATATCATCCTCTATCATCAAAGGATCTACATGGGGAATAAAGTCTCTAGGAGAAGGATCAACACTACTCTCTAAAGTCTCACTTTTGAGAGGGAGATCTTTGAAAGAAATGTCAACCATCTTGCTTTGAACTAGGGTTTCCTTATGAGTAGAACCATGTTGAGGAAAGGGAGAATAATTGAGATTCAAGGAAGGTGAGAAATTATCAAGGGAGAGAGAATAATCTACACCTTCTTCTAATGGTTCATCCCAAATAGTGAAGTGGTTGAAAGGAATGTTTGAAGTATTGTCAATTTCGGGAGAGGAGATAACATTGTTTATTAATTCCTCATCCTTAGAAGGGAGAGCATCAATAGATGTGTTAAACTCATCCTCTTTCCTCAAAATATGTTCAATATGATCTTTAGGGGAGAGAGAGTTAAGGAAAGTGCTTATTATTTCATCTTCTTTCTCTAAGGGATGCTTATGGGTAAGACAAACTTTAGGAGAAGGGTAAGCATTTATCATTAATTCATCATCTCTAGTGGGAATTTTGTTGGAAAAGGAAAGGCCATCACTAGGAAATGTAGGGATAATGTCATCTTCTTGCACACAAGGATCCTCATGAAGGGAGCATTTTTTAGGAGACACAAAGGCATCAAGGGCATCATCCCACAAAGCATGATCATATCTATTAAAAGGTTTATCTCTTGATTCAAAAGGAGATATCTCTTCATAGAGGGGATCATTGAAAACAACCATGTTACTAGATTTAGTGGAAGAGCTGATAGGAATGTACCCTTGAGAGGAATCATTCAACTTATCTTTCTCATCACAACGAAATGGCATAGTAACAATGTTTATGAGTTTTTGGTAAAATGAAGGTTTGGTATATTTAGGTTTTAAAAATTCATCTAAAGCTTCATCTAACTCATAATCATCACAAATATGAACATCTTGCAAATAAAAATCTGACATTTTGAAATTGCATAAAATTTAAACACACAATGCAAAGAAACACACTTTTTTTTTGTTCTTTTTAATGAAAATGAAATGAAAACACACTAAATCTATATCTAGATCTAACAAATGCAATGCAAGAAGAAGCAATGATAGATTCACGTCGGGTTCACCAAAAATGTGTAGGAGAAAAAGTGAAACTAAGCAAGCATGCCCTAATCTCACTTTCAATCACACATTTGCGGAATACGAAAGAGCCTAGAGGTATCACACAATAGGCTACTTCTTTTTGTGGAAGAGAGAGCCATGGGATACCTATTAGGATTTCTATTCCTTTGTTGTAATTGAAAGATGAAATGATGCAAGTTCAATCCCTAACCCCAAAGTGCAAGTATGAACTAATAACAAGATTACAGAATTGAACTTAAATGATGGAAAGCTGTAAACACAAGGACAAAAAAAGAATGCAAATGCGTACCCAGAGTTCAAATCTGAGTGAAAATGTTCGGGACGGGGGCGCGGGCGCCACTGTCCTGATTCTGACCCTGAAACTGCTCTGGAAACTGCTGTTTTGCACTTTGGAAAAAGCTGTCAAAAATGCTGAAAATGCTGTCTGTCAGGAGGACCAGGGCGCCCAGCGCCCCTGTCCCAGGGACCAGGGCACCCAGCACCCCTGTCCTGGCAGGACCAGGGTGCCCCACGCCCCTATCCTGGTCTTTTGTTCTAAAATTTGGTGGGAAGGCCGGTCTCAATCTGCTTCTTCCGGATCTGCAACCTGCGGCGTCGTCTGAGTCCCGAAACTTGCACTTATATCTGAAAAGGTGTTTGGGTGGCTATATAGGGTTTTGCCTTAGTAAAACCCCCGCTTCGGTGATTTCCACCTCCATGAATAGCCAAGTTGTATTGTAAAATGTATTGTGTGTGTAGACCTAGTGTGTGTGCAAGGTCCTAAAATGCAAGAAAGCAAACTAGAGCAACCTAGAAAGTAAACCCTAATTGCTTGTAAATGATAATGTAAATGCTCTAAATCAAGATGCAAAATGATCTAAAGCATGAATAAAGGATATATTGAAGCTTATGCAAAGACATGAAAACAATATGAAATCATACCCAACCCTCAAGGGAGGAGTACAAGCCAATCTTCAGTCGGTAATCTCCTATTGTTCTTCAATGTCTTCCAAGCCCTAAATGAATGAATGAAATTGATGAATGCTTGATAGATGGATGTTGAATGTTGTTGAAGTCTTCAAAGATCTGCTCTTTCGCTGCATCTGAAGTTCCTGGAAACCAAAATCCTGATCCTTTCAAATGAAGAAAGAGAGCTCTTATATATGAAACCCTAGGTCTTAATTTTGACTTTTGGCCGACCTAGAGATTGAATATCCCGCCAATTTCTTGGGGTTAAGCTTTATTTTATGATTGGATCGTGCTCCCAAAATTTCGGGAAAAATGTTTGGGACCATGTGCACCGGGCGCCACGGTCTCGACAACTTTTCACCAAATTTTCAGGGCCATCGGATATGATGATTTTAGAGAGAATCCCGAAGTTACAGGTGATTTTGAGATGTTTTGACCCCCGAAATCAAGCCCCCAAGTTCAAAATAGGACCTAATTAGGGTTTTTGATTAAATGATGGAAAGGGCACACTTTAATGAAAGGGCCCAACTTTATGATATGGGAGATGATAAAATAGAACCTTAGACCTAATTAATTTGATTAATTAAGTGCTAAAGGGGAAATGCAATGCAAAATACAAAATGCGCCAAGGCGGGTGCTAAACTAGGTGTGAAATTGTACCACCCTAGCAAGTGTGTACAATTTACAACGCTACACCAGAATAGATATAGATTCAAGAAAAGTAAACAATGCTACATAGCAGATGAGGAAGGAGTAACTATTGACTCTGGGAATGAAATGAAAAAATACTCTACTAGTGGATCCAACACTGGAAAAGAATGGGTGTTCTATGCCTTAAAGGAAGATGAACCAGAACTGGCTATCAAGAATGAAGAAAAGGCCCCAGAAAAAAAAGTTGAAGATAAGGATGAATGGGTAATTGTTAGTGGATGCTCACATCATATGACTGGAGATAAGGGAAATTTTTGTCCCTACAAGAATACAATGGCGGTCAAGTCAGATTTGGAGATGACAAAGCATGTATGATGAAAGGTAGAGGTATTATTTCTTTGGATGACAAGAATAACACTGATAATGTCTATTATATAGAAGGTTTAAAGCATAATGTTTTGATTGTTGGTTAATTGGTGGATAATGTTAGGCCCAATATGGAAAGATAATGTACTGAGAGGGGAGGGGTGAATCAGTACTTTAAATCCTTTTATTGACAATATCTTTACTGTTATGCATAAGCCAAAAATTGTTGTAACATAACATAAAGCTAAAACAAATACGTAACAATCATACATGATTCAGTCCATAACACATATATTTTGGTTACGTAAAAACTCTTGGTTAGAGAGAAAAACTGCGGTGGGGATGGCACCCACAACTTCACTACTACAATAATAAAGAGTGCTTGGTTAGAGCT
Source organism: Cryptomeria japonica (assembly GCF_030272615.1). Classification (NCBI taxonomy): domain Eukaryota; kingdom Viridiplantae; phylum Streptophyta; class Pinopsida; order Cupressales; family Cupressaceae; genus Cryptomeria; species Cryptomeria japonica. The sequence goes on along the minus strand of NC_081405.1, from coordinate 139,119,488 downwards.
ACATATTTAGCTATTTCTGATAGCTTACCCTGTTAGGAGTAATAAGATCTATTAGATCTACCTTGCTAAAGGATTTTACAACACTTTATATAAATGTTGCATCTAGTTAGAGGCTTTACAATTTATAGACTTGATTAGAGTCTTTTACCTTGTTAAAGGTTTCTCTTACAACTTCAAAATATTACAATAAGACTTTACAAATATCTGCAACTTTACATCTGAAATGCTGTAGTAGATTCTATGTGCTCAAAATAAGATTACCTTGCCTATAGCATACCTCGGTAACTCATAAAGTAACTCGGTAAACCCTTCTATTTACTCTATTCTTTGACTATTCTCTAAAAACCTTCTCGGTGACCTCTGTATCTCTGTAACAGTCATAATACTCTATGATTTCTCATGTATCACATAAGTCTTGCTTCATACACATATGCACACACATTTCTCTCATTCACATATTTCTCTAACCCTAAATTCATGTTGTATAAATAGATTTCTTATGTCAGTGATCTGATTCATTACTTTGATCTTACAAACATGATTTCTCAAATGAATACCCATGCAAAATATTTCATTGGTTAGATGATCTCAAAATTATACAAAATCTATATGTGCAATTTCCAATGCGATAACGGTTCTATGTGTCTCGATCTTGTAACATGTTTTCATGTGTGTGTCCAGGTTCAATGAATCTAGTAACACGTTTTACTTGGTGTATATCAACTCGGTGTATTATCTTTACTACTCGGTAGACATGAAATAACACTTGGTAGACAACTCGGTGTATACTAGGCTTTGTGACTGTTTTCCTTCTGTAACTGACTAGACTGTTCATACCGACTTCTCTATGTGTACCGACTGCATGATTCGGTAATGCTAACCGACTAGAATATATAGTATGACTTTGAATATAAAACTAATGGCAATTTGATAAGTAGTAACAATCTCCCCTTTTGACATTAGTTGAGATGTTTGACAAAACTACTTTCAAAGTCATTACTCAAAAATCTGTATATTTTACAAAATTTGACTAAACATATAGTATATACATTAGTCAATGAAATAATATAATCAAATATAATCCCCTTATCAATATGCTATACAAAACTCTGATTATGTGTGCTCGGTGATCAATACTCTGTAATCACTATTCTTTCCTCTGTTCACTGCTCGGTTCACTGCTCTTGGATACTCTGCTTATTCTACTCATTCTCTACTTAGTATACTCCCCCTATATACTACACTCCAGTTGTTTGATACTATACACTCCCCCTGTGTACTTTGATGCTATATTTACTTTGATAATATACTCCCCCTTTTTGACAAACATCAAAATTTAGTTACCATTTGGAGGTGGCAACTGATCAAAAATGGATTTGTACTTTGTCTTGGCTTCGGTGAGAGTGATTGAGAGTGCATCCTTTACACTGTCCATTAAAGAATTTTGTGCATTAATATTAGCCAATAATGAAATTAAGCCATCTAAAGTGCTTCCCTCTTGTGTACTAGAGAGGTAAGTGGCTTGGTTGAGATGTTCTTGAACGGATGAAAGATGAGGAAGGAATAATGTTTGAAGTGTCATTATGTCCATCCTGATCTTGTGTTCTTCATTCCTCAGTTCCAATTGTTGAGCCATGAGCTGTTGTAGCTTAGTATAAAAATTCTGAACTAAATTGGGCTCGGGGGTCAACTTATTTGAGAGATCGGTGATCTCTTTCTCAATTGCTTCTATTTTATTCTTAATGTCCTTAATGAATAAAGAAAATGTACAGAGTTTTTGAAATAATGAAAGAATGTGATTGAGTTGAGGGGACAACTCAGCAATAAATTTGACAAGTTTTAGCAGTGGATGCATCTACTGGCCAACAGCAATGGATTTTTGTACTTCATCTATCATTTTAGCAGTTAGCTCCTTGTCTTTTAGTTTGCTCAAGTATTCGGATGCATCTACTCCAGATGTCTCAATCTGATTTAGGAGTTCATCCAACTGAATATGGATGGCTGTATCGATTGATACTGTAGCTGAAGGTAGCATATCTAATAGTAAGGTCTTTACCTTTTAAAGTACTTTATTCTTCTTTTGTATGGCCAATTGCTTCTCTTGTTCGGCCTTTGCTTTGCACAGTTCACTGAATTCAATGAGTGCTTGCCCTTTCAATTTGGAGATGTCTACATTGGGCAGCACTATCGGTTTCGATAAATCTATTTTGAAACTATGCTTTTTCAACTTCTTTTCTTTACCTTTCACTAGGTGAACCACTACAATAGCTTGAGTGGCTTGAGGACCCTCAGTAGGTTGCTTGGTAGAGACAACACTTTGGTCGATTTATTTAGCCTCGGTAGTGTCCTTCGGTGTCTCGGTGCTTGGTGTCTCAGCTGTAACATTTTCCGTGCTAGAAGGTGCTTGAGAGGTTTGTTCTTGTGAAGTACCTTCTGCTATAGACTTCTGACCTTTGGTGCCTTCATCTGTATCCTAAGGAGCTTCGGTTGGAGCAGGTTGATTGATCAGTGGGTAAAGCTGAACTTGTTCCAAAACATATTCACTGGAGACAAGTTTTGCATAAGCATTGCCTTCTATCATTTCTTGTTCAAGTGCCTCTGCATCCATGATATCTTCATCTATTTGAATGGTGTCAGTAGGGTCTTTCTTGGTGACATCAGGCTCTTGGTCAGTGACATTGACTATTTCCACTATAGATTGTTCACCAGCATTCTTTCTTCGAAAGATGTCCTGCCATTGCTCTTTTGTTTCCTTCTCCACTTCTATATACAAGCCATTCATCAATTTCAAGGCCTTTTGTTCTACTATAAATTGTGTTTAGCTGTTTGTCAAATGTTCTTTTATTTCATCAATTGACATATCATATAATTCCTTAGGAATAGAATTACATACTTCTAATGGGACCACTCAAAATTTTAGAAGTGTGCAAATGACAGCTTCTTCAATTTGCCTCTTTTCATCAGCAGATTTGGATTCATATTTGACAAATCTAAATCCACCAAATCCACCATATTCCTTTAGATTATTACAAAAAATTTCTACACTATGTACATCTACCTTCTTGCTTTTCACAATATGAAATTTGCTTGCATCTTTAGATTCGGTATCACTCGACTCTTTTGGCAAAATGAGTCTCCGAGTAGATTTCTTGTAAGTTCTAGTTACCTTAGGAATGGCAACAATCTTTTGTTTCTTACTCGGTGATGTAGTAGATGCCCTTGTGTTAGGTCTCTTTGTTGGAGGAGTCGGTAGGGCCATTGAAGTGTCTTGTTTCTTTTTCTTCAACACTTTTCCCTTAGGCAATTCAGTGCTAAGTGTTATGGCTACTTCTTGGGCTTCTGTCTCCTCTTCAGTGATGGCTAGAACACCTTTGACAGGTGTGGAGGAAGACTCTTCTCCAAATTTCTTAGTTAATGCCTTAATCATCTTTGATGCCTTCCTTGTAGCTTTGGGTACTATAATGCTCATCTTTACTTTTTCTTTCACCTCTTCATAGGTTCCATACCTCAGCTTAGTAGTATGCCTTGGTAGTGTTAGAAATGCATTGATTTTCTATTGTGTGATATTAGAGTCAATCTCGTAACCCATAGGTGACAAAGATTGAATCCTCGATTCCACAACATTCACATAACAGTAATCAGTGTCAACTTCAAAACATATTTCATCTTTGTATTTTTCTACTAGCTGGGGTGGAATCCGGTACCTGTTATGCATTTTCTCTTGGAACTTGCTGAAGTAATCATCCATTATATCATTAAAGTTATCACCTAACTTCTTGATGAATTCATTGATCTGATGGGTGATTGGTCGGTGTAGTTCCCAAACAACTTTACCGACTGTAGGAAAAAACTTCTCAAAGTTGAAAAACATACATATAAGTAGTGATCCAAATTTTAGAGTATTTGCCAAGTTGTTCTTCTTCGGCTTCCTGATTGTGTTCAGATTCTCAAACAAGTTCTTCAACAATACTTCACACAAGTCAATTTTCATGCCTTTCTTAACAATTTTCTATGCTAATTCCACTGTTGCACAGGGTACACTATTTTCCCTTGCTGATTGGAAGAAACAGTAACCAATTACTCTAATGGAAAATTTGAGTTCAAGATCAGTGGCATTTTTCAAACCTATGCAATCAAATTCTACTCCAGTCAAACTGATCAATTCCTTCTGTGATATCATTTTCTATGCTCGGGCATGATCATAGATAGGATATCTAGTGATCAGATGAATGATTTCTTTAGTGATCTTAAACGGTTGCTCTTGTAGCCACATGAAATCATCATGCAATCAACTTAGTACAAACTTGACCCACTGGGGTTTGAACACATGGGGATAAGTTAGGGCTTCAGTCAATCCCTTGATTTTGATGTGCTCATACTTGCTATCCATTTTACCATCTATGCATAATTCATCATATGCATCTTTGATCTCAACATGACCAAGTTCTTCAACATGACATTTGGTGAAGAATCTCACATCCTTGACTAACAAGACTCGATCCGAGATGAGTGAAAAGGCAGTTTTGTCATCTGGTTCAAATGCAATTTTGGGAGTCAAAGAGTATTTTAGTGAGGGCTTCTCTGCATTCTTGACAACAATGGGGTCTTGGATCTTAGGTGCCATTTTGATTTCAGATAAAAATTGACACAGGAACCTTAAGGTTTGAGAACTTAACAAATGGTAGACACTTCACACTCAGCAGATAATAACTGTAGTGTCCTAAAATTGCGACACTTGCAATTTCGACTGCATTTCGGTCTTCACGATGGCGACGCAACACGCAACTTGAATGGAGACCCCGAAACCTGATTACGACACTAAAAACTGCATTTTTCAAGCACCCTGGCCTGAACCTCCTTTGCACCCTTCTGTCCTGGGAGGTGGGACCAGAGCGCCCTGGTCCCTCAGGACCAGGGTGCCCAGCGCCCTGGTCCCTGGGTCCTATTTTGGGCCCGGTCTCTTTTGGACTTCGGGTCTTTATGTTTGCAAATTGGAAAATTATCTTTCCTGGTCGGCCTAAGGTCGAGAAAATTAGTCTATCAGCCCTAATTGACAAGTATATAAACTACATTTTTCTCTCTCATTTGGCATGAGAAGGACATATGTGTACAAGCGTGGAAACTATACTCAAACATTCAAGCATTCAAGCATTCAAGCATTTAAGCATTCCTTCTAAGTCTCCATTCAAGGCTAAGTGTTGCATTCAAGACAAGGATTCAACCATTGAAGAGGAGATCACTTACTACATACTACAACATACAACAACATACAACATCTATACCTTCGCACATAAGGATACAAACATCCTTAGAACAAGGTATTAGTACTTGTTTTACATTACAGACATTTACATTTACAGCAATTTCTCATTTCTTGGTTAATTCCAAAACCGGGGTTTGACCTAAAGGCAAACCCCTAATCCCTAACCCCCCAATCGTCTTCGCTTTTCTGTGTGTAGGTTGCAGGTACGCAGCTGAAATTGAAGATCTGGAATCCTTGTGCAGAGACGAATAGATCCCCCTTCGTTTCGCGGATTTTTTCGAAGGACCGTGGCGTCGGGCGCCATCGTCCTGACAAATTTTGCTCAAATTTGCAGGACAGCACCGTATCGACATCTTACTACTAATTCCAGGTCCGCAGCGTCATCCTATATCCCTAACTCAGTTTATAAGTGAATCTTTGTCACTTTCTATGCATTCCTAGCTTAATTCATCTATCAACATTCTTTACAAAAGAGGGTAGCCTTGCTTTCTTAACCCTTGAAACGCATTTAGCATCCAATCTTGCATTGTGTGGGATTGGATCTTGTGAGTTTCAACCCCTCTTTTGAATGTAAAGTCTCTCCCTTAAGTGAAAACCATCAACCCTAGCGACCTCCCTTCTCTCTCCTCGGAGTTGGTAGAGGGGAGAGCAACTAGGGTTCGATTGCGATTTTTCGCTTTACATTTTGGTGAACCTGACATGAACATCCTTTTTGATTATTCATGGTTAGATCTGAAATTTGATTCCTTGATTACATTTCCATGTTTGATCTTTTGCAAAATTTTAGAGGTTAATTGCATAAAAACCCTAAAATTTCTTTTTTAGTAACTGAACTTGTGAAATGTTTAATGCTTGTTTCAGATCTGCTCTTCTATTACAAATTATCAATTCATATTTGTGCTTTAATTTTGAAAATTAAGTGGTTAAGTGTCAAAACCCTAATTTTTGAAACCCTCTTGATTCAACCTTTGTCCGACAATTTCACTGATCAAAACATGTTCAAATCAGCTGTAACTTTGGGTTCCGCAATAAAATCACAATATCTTTCATCCCTAAAAATTTGGAAAAAAGTTGCGAGGACCGTGTGCACTCTGAGTGCCATCGTCCCCGACATTTTTTCCAAAATTTTGGGAGCAAGATCTTACTGTATTTTCCTACTAAAATCCAGAATTTTGGCTGATTTTATCAATTATAACACTTTCAAAATTACAGTCAAAGTTGGTCTTGTGATTGCTTGGTTTAAGGCTCCTAATCATTCAAAAATCATTGAAATTGAAATTTTGTGTCAAAATTGTGTTCTTACTGTCATAAGTTTTAAAAGTGTGTTTGCATTCATTCGAAATTTCAGTGCTTCATTCAAATTCTTGCAATTTGTGACTTTTGAAATTAAGTGCTTAATTACAACAACTTTGATTTCCTCTTTCAAAATTGAATTTTGCGTGAAATTGAGTCAATTTTTAAATTTCAAAACTTGCATTGCTTTGGACATTCCCTCTAAAATCATAAAATTCAAAATTTCAGTTTCCCTCTCTTTTTCAAAAATCCAAATTTTGCATTTTTCGACAATCTTGGTAGGGTTCAATTTTGAGATTGCAACTTTAATTTGGCCTATCTACAGATCGTAAAATCACTCAATTTTTTCAGATTAGCTTTAAAATCATCATAACTTTCATCCCTGCAAATTTCAAAAAAAGTTGCAAGGACCATGTGCACTCCGAGCGCCACGGTCCCGGACATTTTTTCCGAAATTTCGGGAGACTGTCGTGATTGCATTTAACAGCTTAAATCCAGAAGATTGGCTGATTTTACTGAAAATTGCTACCTCTAAATTCAAAATTTTCTCTCCCTCTCTAGTGCATGAGTTTTACAACGATAAGCCCTACTTACACTATTCCCGTTAGACGAAGCCGTAGAATTAAGTCTTTCCGAGGTTTAACTACTGAGGAGATGGAACCTAATTTGAATAACCTTTTTAACGAGGACATGGGAAATTCCTCTAATCCTCCTAATGATGAAGAAGCTCTCCATGAGGTTTCTGTAGAACAACTTTCGAAATTGGATAACCAATTTGATGATTTTCACCAATGGATGTGTCATGAGTATCCCGATAGTCAAGCTCTTCCTTTAATTGAGGGTCTAAAACGCATGCTTCAAAGTGATAAGAATGGAACTGATATTTTGTGTGGTATTTCATACATTGTGAATTCGAATGTAATGCCTATGAAGAGTTGTGCCGAATCTTTAGGTTATACACAACCTCCTACACAAGTCAATCATTCTATTCCTTTGACAACTTCTATTGCTAGCATACCTACCTTTACATCAAACATAATGGCTACTTCAATACAAGACATTCCTGCTGTGATCACCAGTCATGGGGGCAACCCTTCTTCTTCAATTAACCCTCTTCCTTCATTTAATCTGACTTCTTCATTCATTCCTTCAATGAGTGTTCCTATTACATCTTCACAAATGAACATGACGCAAGGGGGCAATTCATTTAACCATTCCATTCCTCCTTGTAGTGTTCCTCCTGTCCAATCATCTCCTATGATTGACTATCATAGGGTCCCACCACCTTACTCTTTACCTTCTTTCAATAACACAACACCTCCATCTCAATCTAACACACCTAATATGAATTCTTCGACTGAAGTGACCATTAATAATCTTGCACAAACTGTCTCTTCTTTACAACAACAAATTGCCTCTATGAATCAATCTAAGTTTAGTGTGCCCACATTCGATGTTGCGAGCCCACTTTCTCTTGACATTGTTCGAGCTATTCCCCCTAAACATGTTGAAATCCCGCATTTGGAGCTTTATAATGGTAAAGGTGATCCTCTAACACATGTTAAGACTTTTCAAACAATTTGTACCGATTTTGCTTATGACCCAAGGTTGCTTGCGAAACTGTTTACTAGAACATCAAGAGACAAAGCCCTACAATGGTATTGCTCGTTGCCTTCTTATTCTATTACTTCTTTTGAACAACTTGCAAATGCTTTCATTCAACAATTTCAAAACAATATAAGTCCTAAAGTTACTTTGATTGATTTAATGCATTGTAAACAAGGTGTTAAAGAAAAAGTGAATGATTTCATTGGTAGATATAAGCATTTGTATGCTCAAATTTCTTTTCCAGTGCCTGATAATGATATTCAAAGAATCTTTATTTCTAATTTGCAAAAAGATATTTGAGACAAACTTCTATTTTCTGAGTTTACTTCTTTCCAATAGTTGTGTGCCACTCTTCACAATTATCAACTGACTGTGAGTCAAATGGAACAATCACATCCTATGGCTCCGAGTGATAAGGGTGATAGTAGTCAACAACCATTTGGGAAGTTTAAACCGAACAGAGATTCCATCAAATTCAATGAAAACATCATCAACAACAATGTGAATGCAGCATCAGGTGTGCCTCCTATTTCTAAATTTTTCAAGAAAGAAAGAAAGTATACTCCTTTGAATAAATCATTGCATAGTATTATGAATAAGTTATTGGAACAAAATGTGCTTACTCTTCCTCCTATAAGGCAAATTGATCCTGCAAAGATTACTTCACCTTATTTTGATAACAAAGCTTTTTGTCACTTTCATCGTCAGCCTGGGCATGATACTGAAAAATGTTTTTCTTTAAAGGGTAAAATTCAAGATTTGATTGATAATAATACTATTTCTGTCTCTGGAGTGAATGATAAAGGCAATACATCTGTAGCTCCTCCTAACCAAAATCTTCAGATTTTTACTGATCCATTACCTTCTCATACTTCTCATACCTCTAATGCGATTGAGGCTAATGATTCCTCTCTCTCATCTGATGGTCTTGTGTCTATGACTCCGAATGTGATTAACTTTGTAGAGCAGCAAGAAATCCCTAAAGAACCTTCCATCACATTTCATTCTAGTGAAACCATTAGGGCACCTGATGGTCCTTTATACATAGTTGCAAAAGTCAAGAATACACCTTGCCGTGGAGTGCTTATTGATCCTTCGTGCATGGTTAATGTTATTACTGAAGAATTTCTTTTTACTTTGCAATTGAATCAAGTGATCTATGACAAAACAGATGTGATTGTGAAATTATTTGATGCATTTTCTTCTCCTGCAATTGGTTCTATTACATTACCTATTGAGGTCCATAACAAATCCCTTGATGTGAACTTTGCTATTATTCCTTCATCCGAACAATTTCGTGTGAAGCTTGGCTATCCTTGGCTATCTTCCATGAAAGTTATTGCTTCTCCTATTCACAAGTGTTTAAAATTTCCCCATAATGGTGAAGTTGTTACTGTCAATCATAGTCTCTTTAAACCAGCTGAAAGAACCTCTAGTGTTCCTATTGATTATTTTTGGCCTAAACAATTCCAGTCTCTTCCTCCGCGAAGTGATCATCTTTTCAAAACTTATCAAAAGTGGAAAACAGATATGATCCTATCTTTAAGTGAACCTAGAACACCTAAACTTGACATTCCTATCATTCTTGAGAAGGAAGTTCTTCCTTTGAAAGATAAAACTAATGTCTTTCCTCAAGAGGATTCCCAACCCATCCCTATGGATGTGACTATGTCTATGCCTAATAAACCTTCTAAGAGTAGACCTATACCTCCTCGTCATGATGGACTTGGTCTTCTTCCTAAACCAAAAATTCCTCCTTTATATGGAGCAGTTCCTCCTCCTTCTTTTTATAGAGAGAAGAGACCTTCTTCTTCTCCTATTATCCAGCCTAAGAGACCACAACCTAAACACCCAAGTGATAAGGATGAGAACATTCTTCCTCCTCTATCTTCTCCACTTCCTACTAAGACTAGAAGAAATCGTTCTACACATGAACGTCGATGAAAGCGTCGTCTTAGAGCTCAAGCAGCTGCTTCTCAAACTCTACAATCTCCAAAAACACCTTCAACAAGCATTATTCCATTTTCTCCTCAGCCGGAAATTGAGCCTAAATCTCCTAAACATAAGATGCATGATGGTCTTGATCCTATGCGATTTAAAGATCCTATTTTTATAAATCTTGATGATGATATAGATGAAAATGTTATACGTGATGAACATATTACTCCTCTTGCTTTTGATAGTGAATATGAACTTGTTGATGTTGATAACCATTTATCTAATGAATTTTCTAAAGCACTTATCCTAGCTCCTAGACAAGAACAACGTGGCTTGGAACATGAACATAGCCCTTGTTTGGATCTTGTGATAGCTCCATCTGCTGTGTTGGATGTTCCTCCTCTAGCGTGTTCCCTGCCTTCCCGAAACATTGATCAGCAAGATCGGGGGGTAGATGACATGCTAGACTAGTTACATTAGCATAGCAGATTCTCTCCTCCTCTCTTTTGTTACTTCTTCTATATGTTATTCTCATTCTTCTATTTGTTGTCCTTAATGTTGTCTACTTGAGGACGATGCAAAGCATTGCGATCTCTTTTGGTCTCTCTCATGTTGACTCAAAAGACACATGTGTTCCCTTCTTCTAGGTGACCTTCCTTGATTGGGGAATGAAGAACAATTATGCATACATACATATGATATATATACATGAATTTTCATATAGCATACTAACCCCGAGGAAAGCGAAGTCACCTCGTGCTTTGTGTTTTGTGTCTATTATCCTTGGGTTTATCTCACACTTGGGGGCTAAATCTTTGCGATAACGTGCTCCTTTCCTTTTTCATTTCTTATGTGTATCACTACGTTAAAACAATCACCCCCGTTGAGGCGTGTGCGATCGCTTTAACGTAGGGGGGCATACACCCTGTCTATCCCTTTAAGATACTTGAAAATTTCTTGGCGAACTTAGCTTTGCCTTGAAAATTTTTGGTATTTCTCTTGCATGACTCATAGTGAGGGAGCCCTACTACTGACAGTCATGGTTCTCCCTCATGATTTTCCCTTTTACTTTGTCAATCGAAGTCGTAAGATCCTTAGTCCACTGGGGGCTTGGTGTGTCTTGCCTCCTTGACGTGGTGAAAGTCTTTCAATGTTGTTTCCTTGTACTTTACCGGAAGTATGAGCATACATACTCCCGCTAAAGTGGAGGCTAAATGTAGCGTCCTAAAATTGTGACACTTGCAATTTCGACTGCATTTCGGTCTTCACGATGGCAACGCAACACGCAACCAGAATGGAGACCCCGAAACCTAATTACGACACTAAAAACTGCATTTTTCAAGCACCCTGGCCTGAACCTCATTTGCACCCTGCTGTCCTGGGAGGTGGGACCAGAGCGCCCAGCGCCCTGGTCCCTCAGGACCAGGGCGCCCAGCGCCCTGGTCCCCCAGGACCATGGCGCCCAGCGCCCTGGTCCTTGGGTCCTATTTTGGGCCCGGTCTCTTTTGGACTTCGGGTCTTTATGTTTGCAAATTGGAAAATTATCTTTCCTATTCGGCCTAAGTTCGGGAAAATCAGTCTATCAGCCCTAATTGACAAGTATATAAACTACATTTTTCTCTCTCATTTGGCATGAGAAGGACATATGTGTACAAGCGTGGAAACTATACTCAAACATTCAAGCATTCAAGCATTCAAGCATTTAAGCATTCCTTCTAAGTCTCCATTCAAGGCTAAGTGTTGCATTCAAGACAAGGATTCAACCATTGAAGAGGAGATCACTTACTACATACTACAACATACAACAACATACAACATCTATACCTTCGCACATAAGGATACAAACATCCTTAGAACAAGGTATTAGTACTTGTTTTACATTACAGACATTTACATTTACAGCAATTTCTCATTTCTTGGTTAATTCCAAAACCGGGGTTTGACCTAAAGGCAAACCCCTAATCCCTAACCCCCCAATCGTCTTTGCTTTTCTGTGTGTAGGTTGCAGGTACGCGGCTGAAATTGAAGATCTGGAATCCTTGTGCAGAGACGAATAGATCCCCCTTCGTTTCGTGGATTTTTTCAGAGGACCGTGGCGCCGTGCGCCATCGTCCTGACAACTTTTGCTCAAATTTGCAGGACAGCGCCGTATCAACATCTTACTGCTAATTCCAGGTCCGCAGCATCATCCTATATCCCTAACTCAGTTTATAAGCGAATCTTTGTCACTTTCTATGCATTCCTAGCTTAATTCATCTATCAACATTCTTTACAAAAGAGGGTAGCCTTGCTTTCTTAACCCTTGAAACGCATTTAGCATCCAATCTTGCATTGTGTGGGATTGGATCTTGTGAGTTTCAACCCCTCTTTTGAATGTAAAGTCTCTCCCTTAAGTGAAAACCATCAACCCTAGCGACCTCCCTTCTCTCTCCTCGGAGTTGGTAGAGGGGAGAGCAACTAGGGTTCGACTGCGATTTTCCGCTTTACAATAACAACTTAATGAGTTCAGTAAACTAGCTTAGCAATGCGATGAGATTTCATGTAAATACCTTATATTTCGCTTTAAGATGGTTTGATTACCTTGATTCGCTCTGCTTTGCTTCTTGAAAACTTGGTGAATGAAAATGACCTCGAAGAATGCTTTAAGTAAATAATAAACCTTATCGGGCTTCATGCAAGTTAGGTCAAAGACATTAAATGCCCTCGGTTCTACTTAACTTTCTTTCCCTTTTTGTGCTTTAACCGAGTAACCAAATTTCCTTCATATACTGACTTGACAGGCTTCCTGAATTCACCAACTTGATAGATTTCCTATAAAGTGCTCCAAAAGACTTTGGTAGAATTTCAAACTTACTACTACATCTTACTATGCAGATTTTGAATTCAGTACATACTAAAATAGGAACTGTTTAAGATTTAACCTTGTGAGAATGCAGTCCCTTCACACCTTTACCGATTAATTTGGAGTGGGAGCACCTAACTCGGTAGGTAAGGTGCTGTCTTTATTTGACACAATTTCCTTCTTTCTCCAAATCATCTTTAATTTCTCTTTTATTTCCTCAGTGTCTTCTCTAGGTTGATCTCTTCAATCTCCAGCCAAGTGTCCAACTTTGTGACAATGAAAACATGCCATACCAGGATTTCTCCATGATCTTCGGTTGTTCATTCCAAACCTTATAAAGTAGTTGGCACTTATATGGCCATATCTTCCACAAAATTCACACCATATCCTTGTATTGTATTCCCATGGTACTACAAAATATTGTCAGTAAGGATCTGTGTGAGTTCAGTAACCTCTAGTATTTTCTCGGTGTGTAGATCACATGTGGTCTTTTTTCTTAAACCAACACTTCTTGGTACTATGTCCATATCTATTGCGATTTTTACAAAACCCTTTGATTTTTGCCTTTTGCTAATTGTTAACAGACTTTGTCCTACATTGATTAGATGTGTGACCATATTTATTGCAATTGTAACAATAACCATTGGTCTTAGTGGCATTCGGTTGCTTACCTTTTATGATTTGACACATGTTGGCAGTATGACCCTGATTTCCATAGTAGTTGCAAATAGGCTTTTTTCTTTTGATGTTCTTCTTGATTCCAGCTTGCTTTGATGATTCTCCTCTCTTGGTAGTGCAGATTCTCTTCTCGGTGGAGTCTTTTCCTTTGTAACTAAGTCCTCCTTCTTTGTAGGGTCGTCTTGTATTCAGTTGCTCATCCAACATCTTTGATGCTTCATAACTCTTCTTCAGTGTTTCCTTGGATTTCTTCTCTATTTCAAGTTCATTGCTCAACCTTGATACTTCAAGTTTCAATGCTTGATTCTCATCATCTTTCATATTTGCTTCATGATGTGCATAACCTAGTTGATCTGACAGATTTTGTTGAATCCCAGTCAACCTTATGATTTCATCATCCTTATCAGATACTAAAGTTTCAAGTTGTTATTTCTCTCTTTCTAGATCTCTTACTTTGTCCTCAGTTGTCCTCAATGCATCAAGATTTTTAGTCATCTGTGTGCTGAAATGTTCATGTTCTCTTTTCATTGCTTTTAGTTGATCAGCTAGTGCTTTGTTCTTTTCTTTCAATTGTCCAATCATTTCTTCAGTCTCTTAAGACATACTGTTCTTAGATGATGTCTCAATTTGTTCCACTAACTCTTGAGAGTCTTGCAAATCATCAGATAATCTTCTTCTCACTTTCAGAGATTTTTGCATTTACCTTTGCATGTCTACAATCACTTGATTAGCATGATCCAATTCTTCTTGCAGATACACAATCCTCTGAGATTGTTTGTAGCCTTCCATTGGTAAAATCTTTCTCTTTAGGTAGTTAAACCCTTTTCCAAGATTCAAGCTCTAATACCAATTGTTAGGCCCAATATGGAAAGCTAATGTACTGAGAGGGGAGGGGTGAATCAGTACTTTAAATCTGTTTATTGACAATATCTTTACTGTTATGCATAAACCAAAAACTGTTGTAACATAACATAAAGCTAAAACAAATAAGTAACAATCATACATGATTCACTCCATAACACATATATTTTGGTTGCACAAAAACTCTTGGTTAGAGAGAAAAACTGCAGTGGGGATGGCACCCACAACTTCACTATTGCAATAATAAAGAGTGCTCAGTTAGAGCTACATATTTAGCTATTTTTGATAGCTTACCCTATTAGGAGTAACAAGATTTGTTAGATCTACCTTGCTAAAGGATTTTACAACACTTTATATAAATGTTGCACCTACTTAGAGGTTTTACAATTTATAGACTTGATTAGAGCCTTTTACCCTGTTAAAGGTTTCTCTTACAACTTCAAAATATTACAATAAGACTTTACAAATATCTGCAACTTTACATCTGAAATGTTGTAGCAGATTCTATGTGCTCAAAATAAGATTACCTTGCCTATAGCATACCTCGGTAACTCATAAAGTAACTCAGTAAACCCTTCTGTTTGCTCTGTTCTTTGACTGTTCTCTAGAAACCTTCTCGGTGACCTCTGTGTCTCTGTAACAGTCATAATACTCTATGATTTCTCATGTATCACATAAGTCTTGCTTCATACACATGTGCACACACATTTCTCTCATTCACATATTTCTCTAACCCTAAATTCATGCTGTATAAATAGATTTCTTATGTCAGTGATCTGATTCATTGCTTCGATCTTACAAACATGATTTCTCAAATGAATACCCATGCAAAATATTTCATTGGTTAGATGACCTCAAAATTATCCAAAATCTATATGTGCAATTTCCAATGCAATAACGGTTCTATGTGCCTCAATCTTGTAACACATTTTCATGTGTGTGTCCAGGTTCAATGAATCTGGTAACACATTTTACTCGGTGTATATCAACTCGGTGTATTATCTTTACTGCTTGGTAGACAGCTCGGTGTATACTGGCCTTTGTGACTATTTTCCTTCTGTAATTGACTAGACTATTCATACCGACTTCTCTGTGTGTACCGACTGCATGATTCGGTAATGCTAACTGACTAGAATATGTGGTATGACTTTGAATATAAAACTAATGGCAATTTCATATGTACTAACAGATAAGGGTTTCCAACTTTATTTTAAAGATATTAAATGCAAAATCATTAACAAGATCGGTTTGGAGATTGCAACTGGTACTAAGACTGGAGGTAATATCTTTCACTTGAACACTGGTAATAAGACATGTTTGATTGTTCATATTGATGAGAGTTGGTTTTGGCATAAGAGGTTGTGTCATGTTAAATTTGATTATATTATTGAGATCAGTTCAACTAAGGCAGTTAGAGATATACCTAAGATTATGAAGCCTCATAATCTGGTATGTAAGGAATGTCAATTGAGAAAGAAAGTTAGAAGTTATTTTAAGAGCATACATGATAAATCTAATGATGTAGTTGATTTGATTCACACTAATTTATATGGTCCAGCAAGGACTGGAATCTTTCAAAGTGATAGGTATTTCATGTTAATTATTGATGACTATTCTATAATGATGTGGGTGACTTTTCTAAGGGAGAAGTCTGAAGCTTTTGAGAAATTCAAGATCTTTAAAGAAAACGTTGAAACTGAAACTAGACTGAAAAATCAAATCTCTAAAATCAGATCAAGGAGGTGAGTTCACTTCTCATGAATTTAACAGTTATTGTGAGACAAATGGAATCAGGAGACAACTATCTGCACCTAGGACTACTCAACAAAATGGAATACTGGAAAGAAAGAACAAAACAATTTTGGATGTAGCAAGATATATGATGATGGAAGCCAAATTACCTCATATCTACTGGAGAGAAGCAATGAGTACAATAGTCTACACATTCAATAGAGTTCACATCAAAGGTGAAACCAATAAGACCCCTTATGAACTATGGTTTGGACATACACCTACTATTAAGTATTTCAGAATTTTCAAAAGTAAATGCTATATAAAAAGAGATGATTCAATTGGAAAGTTTGATCCTAGATGTGATGAAGGGATTGTAAAGTTTTGATGCCAATAGCTAACAAGATGAGAGGGGGGGGTTGAATCATAAAAACTTAATCTTCCATAAAATCAACAGATTCAACCTCGGTAACTTATACTTCAGCAATATAACCAAAAACTACTAAAACATGCTAACTCATAAACACATAAACACCATAACACATATAACACCAGATTTAACGTGGAAACCCAAATAGGGAAAAACCATTGTGGGATTTCGGACCCACTAAGAAATATACTCTTCTAGAGTATGCTCGGTTAAAAGAAAATCCTATTAAAGATTACAAACACATTGCTAGATGTGACCTAGTTAAAGGATTTTCCTCAGATCTGTTAGGATTTTCACTTTGTTAGAAGTGACCTTGTCAAAAGATTTCAAACACTCAATTAGAATGTTACCTTACTAGAGGATTTACAAATAAAAATGTTAGGTCCACTCGGTTAAGAAATTTTTTGTCAGTTTACAAAATAACAGTAATAAAAATATATTTGCAACTTCACATCTCAAATGCTAAAGAAAATTCTTATTTGCTCAACACTATCTAGTCATAGGACTTATCTTGTCCCTCTGCTAGGCTCCCTACTGTGTTATTCAAACAGGTCTTCAAGCTTCTATGCTCGGTAATCATTATGTAGCATCCTTGTGCTTATACTTGCCCGCATTCATTGTTCATCAATAATTTCTTATTTATAAAAAATTTGCTAACCGCTGAATCTCCTTGATCACATTTCCCATGATCATTCATAGTCATCAGATCTTCAATCTTGACTAGGTTCAATGTATCCTTCGATCTGAAAAAATGTTTTTCTTCGCCTAGGAAATTGCATCCCATCCTTGGAACTTGTGCTAGGTTAAGCGGTTCAATCTGTGCTATAGATCTAGCTCCTGAATTTTCAAAGCCTTAGATCCTTAACAAATTTCTTGCATGTCATATCAATCATTTAATCAACTCCAGCTAATCATCTTCCTTCATTAAATAATGCTTTCATTCCTTCAATGTTGTTTGTCATAACTCGGTTGCAACTTGGTAAATACTAAACTTTACTTGGTAGACATTCCGCCTTCATTAACCGATATCGATAACCTTAGGGTTTACCGACTAGGTTCTTTGCTCGGTGACATAGTATAGTATTAACCTTACAATCAACAACATATGTAGGATATCAAAACAATCTAAACATCATGATCTCAACATTGTCTAACTCGGTAATAGTTGCCCATTGAATAACTTATTTCTCCCCTTATTCATCACATTTTTTCTGTGTCTTTTACCGACATCTTAATTAATCTTCAAATTAATCTTCTCAAGATATGGCAACATCATACTAAATCAAAATATCAATTTCATGACATCAATGACAAAATAATGTTATAAAGATAATTATCATCCTTCTTCATTTATATCAATAATCTTCAAGAACCTTCTCAATATCCTTAATGAATATCAACAATCTCCTTCTATTGAAATGCCAAGAGGGATCCCCCTTTGGCATTGATGGCAATATCAACTTTTCAATGGTAATACCAACAAGATATTCAAATTGATTCGGATTCAGATTATTGTGGAGACTTCTCCTGTTATCCTTGAGTTGTTTTCTTCTTTTGAAGTCTTCTAGGATTTCTCCCTCTTTCATTAGTGTTGGGACTCATTAAAATTGAGTCAAGTTTTGAGGCCCAATTCAAATTTTTGCTTTGCATTTCCAATTGAGTCAGTTTGAATGGCCTAGTTAGAGAGAGGGCAAAATGGAGGCAATTGATTTTCAAGGGGTAAGGCTTCGGAAAATTATTGCACACCCTTCATTTGGCCTATGCAGTGATGTGCAACTTTCAAAATTCAATTTGGATAAGTTTACTAGGTACCCATTTCAAGGGGTGAGCTGAAAGTGCATTTTAGGCAGAAATGCAGATTTTATTGAGTAGCCTACTTTGAGTGTTTATATCTTTTTCCCTGTTGATCGTCATGAAGAAATTAAAAATGGATTGAATTTTATGTATAAAAGTGTGCTTCCATGCAAAATTTCAAGTCTTCATGAATCAATTTGCTCAGTTTTCAAAGCCAAATCAGTTTGCAGTTTGTGTGGTTTGACTAGTCCCTGTTTTAGCTACTAGTTAGAGCACTGTTTCACATAAGTGTAAAAGTTGCCTCACTGAGTGTTATGCCAGAATGTTTATTCCAGGCTATTGTTGGTATAAATTATGAGTCATGTTTCAAATTTCAAGCCTCTGCCAATACGTTTGATCGGTTTTCAAAAGGGTCTGTTGAGCCATCGTTTTCAGTCTTCTGCACTTTCGTTGTCGTATCAGTTAAAGTAGTCGTTTTCACGACCGCACCATTTGCACCCAATCAATCTTTTGATTGAATTGAGAATTCAAAGATTTAATATGTACTTTAAGGTACATGTGTTTCAAATTTGAGGGTCTACAGAGGTCGTTTGATATTTTTGAGGAAGGTATCATGTGTTGCCAGAACATTGACTTCATCGGGTCCGCAGTGTCGACAAAGCCAACTGGTCATTTTCGACAATTAATATCTCTTCACTCAAGACTCGTCTTGAAAAACTGCTTGGCAGAGTTCATCCTTGTATATCAGAATACATGCCTGTCAGATGGCGAGGTCCAGAAAGGTGTTTTGATTGGCTTGAAAAATACGTCTTCGCGATTAAATGCGAAAATGTGGCGCAGGCGCCTGAAAGTTGCAAATTTCAATTTAATGATCCGAAAATGGTGTCGATCGATTCCAGAGGGAAGTTTAAGGTTCGCAAAGCATTTTAGAGGTCAATTGCATGAAATTTATTATTTTTTTTGTCAGACCCACTTTGGGGCTCGACATAACTTGTAGTTTCCCGAGGTTTTTGAATCAAGATTTAAATTGATATCTTAAACTATATGTTTATATGATTTAAGTATAAGGTAAAACCAGGAGGGAGGAAACTATTGTGACAAAATGTTGAGCCTGCTAACTATTTCCTGTACAATTGGGGACAAATTTGGCCTCACACCACAGCACTACATTCTTAAAATTGGTGAAGGATCTGCAGCCAATGTATCACTATGTTCGATTTTGGAAGCACAAATTGGTGTCTCAATTTGTATGGGTCTCATCCACTACATATGGATGTAAGAATTGCAAGACGTGACCATTAGAGTTTTGGCAAATGCCTTGGCAGCTCAAAGCCAAATTTTGTGACTTTGCTAACATCCTCTTCACCATGAAGCGTTGTATTAGCTGCAGAAACCTCCAACAAATGCAATCAGCACTGCCCTCTCTCACATGGAACATGAAGCACAAAGTTCACATAGTGGCCGAGGAAAAGAATATGTTGTTGTCGATTATCAAGAGGGTAGTATGACATCCCTACAAAATTCTGAAAGATCATATGATTATCAGAATCATATCTAAAGAGACATGCACAAGAAAACATATGGAAATGATAGAAAGGAGACTGGACATATGATGATCAATGAGCCAATAACACACCAAAAAAGCTATAAATGCCATTACAGATATCATAGTTCGAAGTAGAGATTCTTACGAGCAAGGTACAAAAAAGAAAAAATTCACGATTCAAATCATATGGGAAATGATACATATGAACCCATCAAAGCTGCGGTTGAATTTAGAGATATGAGAAGAACCATTAGGGATTGGATTGATTCAAAGGCAGAAGACCATTCTATCACATGGCCTCCAGTTGTAATAATTGAAAATATAATAACTGGATTTAACAAAAGTACAAATAAATGGGATGGTCTTAAGAATAATGAGATCAAGAATTGTTTGAAGAGTATAAAGGATCTTGAATACAAGAAAGTGATGGCTATCTACAACCACTACAAGGGTCATCGCGGTAGTGCTGTGGTGATTTTTGATGCAAATGTATACCAGTAAGGGCAACGTTAAATTTATGAGGAACCAAACAAAATACAAACAAACTGCAGCAACCTCCTCCATCACATGGTCTCTCATCTCTTCCCTATTGGACGTGGTAGTGAGGAGGGCTGCCAGAAACAATAAATTCTAGCCAAAGACTTCCCTATACACTATGTCTGGGAGGCATTGAAGTTCAGTAAAATGCAATATGGTAGATTTGTTCTCCACGACCCTGCCAGTCACTCCTCTCAAATTTGATGGTGTCTCCTTCATTTCTTCTTTACTGTGGCTATGGTGATTGAGACAATAGAAAATATTTCAATCAAATCAGAAAATGACCAAAGGCACCATTAAAAACACTCAGAGGACCTTCAAAAGGTGCACCCCCATGTGAAGTGCATTATCCCACATTCGCTAGGAAATGGTATTTTTTGATATTTATATGTAAATCTCCACACAAGTAATATGGTGTCGGTTGGGTGCCCAAGTGGACCTGACGCCCATGGGTATGGATCCCAATGCGACCAAGGTGGTGACACGTGGTGACAAGTGGACCCCATGCAGGCACAAATCTCGAGGCAGGCAGGTGAGTTTTGCAGGAAATGGATGGCTTAACCAACGAGCAAGTCCCAAGTAGATCGATGCTCAGCATGATTTCGCAAGCCAAAGATGCACACTGGTTACCCTCTGCGAAATGGCAAAATGGCAAAAAGTGTCCACGAAAATTGACCAGGGTAAAGATCATGCAGGTTCAAGCCGATCCAACAGTGTACGCAATTTTGCAAGCTAAAGATGCTAGCCGTTTAAGGGCTGCGAAATGGTGAAACGCTCAAGCTAAAAATGCAATGAAAATGAGGAGTTAAAGACCATGCATCTTGGAGAAGATCCAATGGCTCGCGTGATTTCGGAGCCTGAAGATGCATGCCAGTTACCTATCACAAAATGGCAAAAGCTAGGTGGTGCACAGGTGGCAGTTTGATATGGCGGTCTAGTAAGCGGGTCCCGTCTCAGTGGTGCATAGGTGGCAGTGACATGGCGCATAGGTGGTGATGACATGGTGACAAGCAAGAAACAAATATGGCATACACATGGCAGTGATGAGGTGTCATCTGAGGTGGCACCCAGTGGATCCCATCGACCAATCAGGGGCTGCCATGTGGCAAGGGGTCAAGGCAAAAAGGGAGCCAAAAATCAAAGTTAAATTCAGATTAAATATATAGTTCAAACTATATTAAAAATGAAAAATTTAAATGATTGTGCACACATGAGTGATTAATTCGCCCAGGGCTCTATTTTTACTCAAAATGGCAAGTATTATATATTGCCGAAAAGCTCTCAAGCTAACCAATGTAGTTATGAAGTTTGTTTCAACAAAGGTCAATATTTCGAGAGAAATTTCCATGGGAATGAGAAAGGGATTGAAATTCAGTTAGGAAAAAGGACACTTGGCAGTGTGTTATGCAGATCTGATCTTTCCCTCCTCTTCTTATTCTCAATTCTTCTCATTTGTAGGGGTTCCAATTTTTGAGAGATTTTCTCCAAGGGAGAAATCCGAAATTGCAGGTTCAAGTGACGACATCTTTTTATTTTTGCAAATGACAGTGTGTTCTTTGAGGTTTTTAGTGTTGTCTTTGCTGTAAGTTTGGTTTCAGTTTGCAGGTTTACATACATGCAAGGCATGTGTGAGTTCCCACAAAATTGTCTCCAAAATACCAGTCAAATTTATACAATTTCATTTTATCAAGGGTAATTTGGATTTGTTTCTTTCAGTCTTCTCTAAGAGTGTAATGTTTGTCTTTTGGGTATTCTTCAAGGAAGGATTTAAATCCTGAAATCCAACATTAGTGATTTTGAGTGTGTATATTGGATATATTTGAGTATGGTTTTGTGACAGAGAAGAGGATTTTGTTAATACAAGGCATTAATACATGAGAATTTAATATGGAAAATAACTTGTAATTGAGATCTCTCTTTCAGTTTTATGCATGACTCTGTGGCCTGGATAAGACACTAGTCTTTTATAACATTGAAGGGTTGTCAAAACATCATTTAAAAAATCAAATCAGAATATCTTTTTATGTTTTATGTTGTGGAAGTGTCCCTCCATCTCATGATTCAAACATTGTTGAGTTTTCAATCTAGATTTAGCCTATCTACAGTACTCTCCTTGTTTTTGAACCATTTATGAGATCTATCTACTTTATTGATGTTGTCATATGTGGATAATAGGTTTAATTCTAAGCATCAAAGGTATACCCACCTAGGTTTTGCAGAGCTTGAAGAGTAGAAGTATTTAGATCCTTGTCATGTTGTCCAAGCCCTGAGGTTCTTCATAGATTGAATTGGCTACTTCATAGATCAATTGCAGGTGTGCTTGGGTTAATCAGTTTTGATGAACAACAAAAATGGTGACTCTGTTGGGGAACTAATGGATTCAAAAGTTTGATTGATAAGGTTAGAAGTTGAATGTATCCCTCGTCCTGTCAATTTCATTTCCAGCCAATCTATCCATTGTGTATGCATAGAGTTAGAGAATGTTCCTTGTTCTAGATCTATAAAATGATATATTTTCTTATGTCATATTTTATGAAGGAGTAACAGTAAATTCATTGTTGAAAGTTGTAAGAAGTTCTTGCAGTTGTATGCAAATTTTTCCCCAATTCCTTATTGGGTGGCAACTTTGTGGTTCATACCAGTGTTAAATAGCCTGGAAGAGTGTTTATTGCAGTGAGATTGAAGGAGGGAATAGAGATTTAAATTAGTGTTGAATGGTATCCTGTTGTTCAAAATGTCCTCTATGCAAGAGGTGGCAACTCTGAGGTAAAAGACAGTACTAAAAGTGGAAGTTAATCTTTAGATCTACTAGAGTTTATAGCTACAAATCTCTAGGTATTTTTAGAGGTTTCAAATGCAAAACAATTTGTTCTGAAAATTCGAATTAGTAAAATAGTTTTCCCATTTAGTGAACAACACTAGTAAAGAGGGAAAGAGAGGATTTCAAAGTCCATTTTCATATCTATTCTGTTGTAATATTCAGAGTATATGTTCTTCTGTTGTAGTATGCAAATTTGGGAAAGATTTGTGTCAAGCAATGTTATGAATAGATCAGTATGATGATATGTGCTTGAGAGTTTCATTTTTCTACACAAGGTTGCATAATCATTTGTGGGAGTAAGAAGAAATGAATATTGAAGTTTTTCAGCCCCAATCTTATCCACATATGACCATGCCTAGTGAAATATCACAACCATGTAATAGGAAGAGTTTCAGTATGAAGTGTTATGCTACTCTAAACTTTGAAGGTATTTTGGGTTACCCAAATCCCATACCCACAGAAATCAGAAAGTATTTGCCCATATTCAGTGGGAAAAAATCAGAATCAACATGTCAACATGTGAAAAGATTTTCAAATTTGATGGGAGAGTTTGAAATCTGTCAAGAAGATGCATGCATGAAGCTATTCATCTAATCACTGAAAGAGGATGCGAGGGATTGGTTGTTTTTTTTGCCGGCAGATTGTATTTCTTCATGGGAAGAATTGATTTCAGATTTCATAGACCAATTTGATGAAAAAGTGAGTGATTGTGATTTGCTGAAAGAGTTCACTTATATACAAATCAGGGAAGATGAATTGGTACCAACATTTAATATCAGATTTTCACAAGCTTTGTCTAAAATTTCCAGAAAGTATAAGTATGATGATAAAGTATGTCTGGATGTTTATATGAGTGCATTTGATGAGAATATGGGATTCTTATTGAGAAACAAAGAACCCAAAACCTTGTATGAAGCTTTTAATACAGCTAGGGACATTGAGAATAACTTGAAATTTGGGATATCCAAGAGATTTGTGTCTGCTGTGGTTTCTTGTCAAAGTACCTTCTATGGTGAAATATCATGTGAAGCTGAACAAATCATTCCGTGTCTAGGTGCATCAAGCTCTGCATTTCCGAATGGTTTTGTTGATGCATATGATTCAAATTTAGATGAGAGTCAAGAACCTCTGTTGTCAATGCTGGTTGTCTCTCACAGTAATGATGGAATGATTAGTGGGAATTGTTGAGATAATGCTGATATAGAGATAGACATATATAAGGGATATGTACCATTTGATTTGTATGTCGGTTATGCTGATTATGTAGCTGCCAATTATGAAGTGAATCATGCATCTCTCAAGGATAGTGAAAATGAAAACAATGATGGTGATGACCATCGATCTTTGCATGTTGTTGATGTATTTGATGTTCAAATACCAAGTACTGATGGATCACCAAATGCAGCTGATTATGCAAGTGAAGATGTGCAATATGATGTAAATCAAATTTTGTTTAAGTCTGATAAATCTGAAAATGACATTGTGAATGATGCTGATAGTGTTCTCAATGCAAGTATACCCAGTGATGAATGTGTTTCAGAATGGAGTGGTGCTCCTGATTATGAGGACAATGAGTTCTATTCACAACACCTTGAAGGTATACAAATGAACAATGAAGATCAATTTCAAAATAAGAGTGATCCTGGCACAAGTTTTTCACTTTCTTATGATCAGCAATTGAATGCCAGTCATGCAGCTAATGATGGTTATGAGAATTCTTATTATTCATCTTGTTAAGATGATATAATAGGAGACCAAGTTGTATATTTCAGTCGTGAATCTGAAAACGAAAGTATTTTTGAAGATAAGAATGTATGTAACAGTGCTGATAATGTTCTATTTTCAAATTTAAGTAAACCCGTATTTGAATGCTTTCAGAATTTGAAGTACCATGAAGAGAATGTGAATGTTGATAGTATAATTGAACCAGATATGGAGTTCTTTGCTTTTGATACTAATGTTCATGGTGCTAATTTCATTGATGAAAATGCTGAAGTTTTCCCTTGTTTTGAACAAGTTTTTAATGCTGATGAAATTCTGAACAACAGTAGCATGTGTTGTAAGAAATTACTTCATGATGAAGATAAGAGGCATGGGTTGTGTGATGATTATTTCAAACTACAAATGGAAGTTTTTCAGATGGATGTAAGTCTAAATGAAGAAGATTTAGCTAAGGATTTGCTTCAGCCAAAGGTATGCATTCTTTTCCATGAATGGGATATTGAGAATGCAGAGGTTTTGAGTTTGATAAACAAGGATAGTATGGATTGTGATCAGCATAGTGAAGTATCACATCCGGATTGTAACATTTATGTTCCTTGTTTGCATTAGTTGGTTAGTAGTGTCCCTCATTCTATTGATTTAAATGATTCTCAGGTATGTGCTAATGGGAATTATAATGTTGAGATTGAATGCTTTATTTTTGAAGTTCAGTATGATGGTACTCTCGCAAATGATAGAATTGATTGGGATAGTGAAGTGTATTGTAGCTTGTGGGAAGGCCTCTATAGTGAGTTGTCTCATGGTTTTACTTTTGTTGAGATAGTGTGTGACCGTAAAGTTCAGAATCAGACAAGAGGTATGCACACCAGTTGTTACAGTAATGAGACAAAAGAGGTTGATTATAAGGATTATGCTCAGTTGTTATCGAAAGGCTCCTTTGTTTGGATCATGATGTCAAGTGATGAAAATCAGATTTTTGACAGAGGTAAATGCTAAAGTTGTTTGGAGCAGCTTATGATTAGTTGTGAGTATATTTGTATCTATTATATAGTTGCTTTGCTTTAGTTGTGTGGTTTTCAATAAAGTTCCCTATTGTTTGGATAGAATAAGGAAGCCCTATTTTGAGAAGAGAAGAGAAGAAGAGTGATTTCGTTTTTGGGTGGTCTACTTAAACATAGATATCTAGATTCTTATGTTGATCTTGCAATTAACCATCCCCAGTCAGAGCCACTATTGGGACTCATTAAAATTGAGTCAATTTTTGAGGCCCAATTGAAATTTTTGCTTTGCATTTCCAAATGAGTCAGTTTGAATGGCCTAGTTAGAGATAGGGCAAAATGGAGGCAGTTGATTTTCAAGGGGTAAGGCTTCAGAAACTTATTGTACACCTTTCATTTGGCCTATGCAGTGATGTGAAACTTTCAAAATTCAATTTGGATAAGTTTACCAGGTACCCATTTCAAGGGGTGAGTTGAAAGTGCATTTTAGGCACAAATGCAAATTTTATTGAGTAGCCTACTTTGAGTGTTTATATCTTTTTCCCTATTGATTGTCATGAAGAAATTAAAAATGAATTGAATTTTATGTATAAAAGTGTGCCTCTGTGCAAAATTTCAAGTCTTCATGAATCCAGTTGCTCAGTTTTCAAAGCCAAATCAGTTTGCAGTTTGTGTGGTTTGAGTAGTCCCTATTTCAGCTGCTAGTCAGAGCCCTGTTTTGCATAAGTGTAAAAGTTGCCTCACTGAGTGTTATTCCAGAATGTTTATTCTGGGCTATTGTTGGTATAAATGATGAGTCATGTTTCAAATTTCAATCCTCTACCAATCTGTTTGATTGGTTTTCAAAAGGGTCTATTGAGCCATCGTTTTTAGTCTTCCACACTTTCGTTGTCGTATCAATTAAAGTAGCCGTTTTCACGACCGCACCACTTGCACCCAATTAGTCTTTTGATCAAACTGAGAATTCAAAGATTTAATATGTACTTCAAGGTACCTTCGTTTCAAATTTGAGAGTCTACGGAGGTTGTTTGATATTTTTGAGAAAGACATCATGTGTTGCCAGAACATTGACTTCATCAAGTCCGCAGTGTCGACAAAGCTAGTTGGTCATTTTCAACAATTAATATCTCTTCACTCAGAACTCGTCTTGAAAAACCGCTTGGTAGAGTTCATCCTTGTATATCACAGTACACGCCTATCAGATGGCGAGGTCCAGAAAGGTGTTTTGACTAGCTTGAAAAATACGACTTCGCGATTAAATGCGAAAATGTGGCGCAGACGCCTGAAAGTTGCAAATTTCAATTTAATAATCCAAAATTGGTCTCGATCGATTCCAGAGGTAAGTTTAAGGTTCGCAAAGCATTTTAGAGGTCAGTTGCATGAAAATGAATTTTTTTTTTATCGGACCCACTTTGGGGCCCAACCTGACTTGTAGTTTCTCGAGGTTTTTGAATCAAGATTTAAATTGATATCTTAAACTATATGTTTATATGATTTAAGTATAAGGTAAAACTAGGAGGGAGGAAACTATTATGACAAAATGTCAAGCCTGCTAACTATTTCCTGTACATTGGGGACAAATTTGGCCTCACACCAGAGCACTACATTCTTAAAATTGGTGAAGGATCTGTAGCCAATGTATCATTGTGTTCGATTTTGGAAGCACAACTTGGTGTCTCGATCTATATGGGTCTCATCCACTACATATGGATGTAATAATTGCAAGGCATGACCATTAGAGTTTTGGCAAATGCCTTGGCAGCTCAAAGCCAAATTTTGTGACTTTGCTAACATCCTCTTCACCATGAAGCATTGTAGCAGCTGCAGAAACCTCCAACAAATGCAATCAACACCCCCCCTCTCACATGGAACATGAAGCACAAATTTCATGTGGTGGCTGAGGAAAATAATATGTTGTTGTTGATTATCAAGAGGGCAGTATGACATCCCTACAAAATTCTGAAAGATCATATGATTATCAGAATCATATCCAAAGAGACATGCACAAGAAAACATACGGAAATGATAGAAAGGAGATAGGACATATGATGATCAGTGAGCCAATAACACACCCAAAAATATGGAAACGCCATTATAGATATCATTGTTCCAAGTAGAGATTCTCACAAGAAAGGTACAAAAAAGAAAAAATTCACGATTCAAATCATATGGGAAATGATACATATGAACCCATCAAAGCTGCGGTTGAATTTAGAGATATGAGAAGAACCATTAGGGATTGGATTGGATTGATTCAAAGGCAGAAGACCATTCTATCATATGGCCTCTAGTTGTAATAATTGAAAATATAATAACTGGATTTAACAAAAGTACAAATAAATGGGACGGTCTTAAAAATAATGAGATCAAGAATTGTTTGAAGAGTATAAAGGATCTTGAATACAAGAAAGTGATGGATATCTACAACCACTATAAGGGTCATCACAGTATTGTTGGGGTGATTTTTAATGCAAATGTATACCAGTAAGGGTAGTGTTAAAGTTATGAGGAACCAAACAAAATACTGGTCTCTCATCTCTTCCCAATTGGACGTGGTAATGAGGAGGGCTGCCAGAAACAATAAATGCTAGCCAAAGGCATCCCTCTGCGCTATGTCTGGGAGGCATTGAAGTTCAGTAAAATGTAATATGATAGATTTGTTCTCCATGACCCTGCCAGTCACTCCTCCCGAATTTGATGGTGTCTCCTTCATTTCTTCTTTAACGTGGCTATGGTGATTGAGACAATAGAAAATATTTCAATCAAATCAGAAATTGACCAAAGGCACCATTAAAAACACTCAGAGGACCTTCAAAAGGTGTAGTCCCAAGCGAAGTGCATTATACCACATTCGTTAGCAAATGGTATTTTTTGATACTTATATGTAAATCTCCACACAAGTAATATGTCAAAGCCTCAAGGCTTTTGATGAATGGTGTCGGTTGGGCGCCCAAGCGGACCCGACGCATGCGGGTGTGGAACCCAATGCGACCAAGGTAGTGACATGTGGTGATAGGTGGACCCCACATAGGCACAGATTTTAAGGTAGGCAGGCAAGTTTTGCAGGAAACGGATGGCTTAACCAATGAGGAAGTCCCAAGCAGATTGACAGTCGGTGTGATTTCGCAAGCCGAAGATGCACACTGGTTACCCTCTACGAAATGGCGAAAGGAAAAATGGAAAAAAGCGTTCGTGAAAATTGAGCAGGGTAAAGATCATGCAGGTTCAAGCTGATCTGACGGTGCACACGATTTCGCAGGTTGAAGATGCTCGCCGGTTAAGGGCTACGAAATGGCAAAAAGCTTAGGCTGAAAATGCAGTGAAAATGAGGAGTTAAAGACCATGCATCTTGGAGAAGATCCAATGGCTCGTGTGATTTTGGAGCCCGAAGATGCATGCCAGGTACCTATCATGAAATGGCGAAAGCTAGGTGGCGCACAGGTGGCAGTGTGACATGGCAGTCTAGCAGGCAGGTCCCGTCCCAGTGGCACATAGGTGACGGTGATGTGGCGCATTGGTGGTGATGACATGGCGATGAGAAAGCAACAAATGTGGCATACACATGGTGGTGATGAGGTGTCATAAGAGGTTGCGCCCAGTGGATCCCATCGACCAATAAGCGGTTGCCACGTTGCAAGGCGTCAGGGCAAAAAGAAAGCCAAAAATCAAAGTTAAGTTCAGATTAAATATATAGTTCAAACTATATTAAAAAATAAAAAATTTAAATGATTGTGCACACATGAGTGATTAATTCGCCCAGGGCTCTATTTTTACTCAAAATGGCAAGTATTATATATTGCCAGAAAGCTCTTGAGCTAACCAATGCAGTTGTGAAGTTTGTTTTAACAAAGATTAGATATTTCGAGAGAATTTTCCATGGGAAAGAGAAAGGGGTTGAAATTCAGTTAGGAAAAAGGACACTTGGCAGTGTGTTATGCAGATTTGATCTTTCCCTCCTCTTCTTATTCTCAATTCTTCTCATTTGTAGGGGTTCCAGTTTTTGAGAGATTTTCTCCAAGGGAGAAATCTGAAAGTGCAAGTTCTAGTGATGGCACCTTTTTATTTTTGCAAATGACAGTGTGTTCTTCAAGGTTTTTAGTGTTGTCTTTGTTGTAAGTTTGGTTTCAGTTTGTAGGTTTACATATATGCAAGGCATGTGTGAGTTCCCACAAAATTATCTCCAAAATACCATTCAAATTTACACAATTTCATTTTATCAAGGGTAATTTGGATTTGTTTCTTTCAGTCTTCTCTAAGAGTGTAATGTTTGTGTTTTAGGTATTCTTCAAGGAAGGATTTAAATCCTGAAATCCAACATTACTGATTTTGAATGTGTAAATTGGATATATTTGAGTATGGTTTTGTGACAGAGTAGAGGGTTGTGTTAATGCAAGGCATTAATACATGAGAATTTAATATGGAAAATAACTTGTAATTGAGATCTCTCTTTTAGTTTTATGCATGACTTTGTGGCTTGGATAAGGCACTGGTCTTTTGTAACATTGACGGGTTGTCAAAACATCATTTAAAAAATCAAATCAGAATATCTTTTTATGTTTTATGTCATGTGGAAGTGTCCCTCCATCTCATGACTTAAATATTGTTGAGTTGTCAATATAGATTTAGCCTATCTACAGTACCCTCCTTGTTTTTGAACTATTTATGAGATCTATCTGCTTTATTGATGTTGTCATATGTGGGTAATAGGTTTAATTCTAACCATCAAAGGTATACCTGCCTAGGTTTTGCAAAGCCTGAAGAGTCAAAGGATTTAGATCCTTGTCATGTTGTCCAAGCCCTGAGGTTCTTCATAGATTGAATTGGCTACTTCATAGATCAATTGTAGGTGTGCTTGGGTTAATTAGTTTTGATGAACAACAATTAGTCTTCTGAGTTGTTATCTTGCATTTAGTCTTCTCCCTTTTTTAGTAATCTTCTCCCCCTGTTATTAGTCTTCTGTTATCTTCTTCATTTAGGGCTTTACCATTTAGTCTACCATTTAGTCTTCTCCCCCTTTGACAACAATGCCAAAAAGTAAAAGAACTAAATCATGAACTCTTCTGCTATGAAGTGCTTGCTTTTGCTGAGTTACACATGCAAATGTAACATCTAAACTCGATTAGAGCAATCTTTCCTTCAATACTATTTCCTAGTCACATTCCTACACACCTTTAGAAAACTTCCTAAAGTGCGTAAATCAGCATCAATCCACACATAACATTTTGTAGATTCATCGAATTGATGCTTTCACTGAACTCTGTTAGTGAGTAGAAGATAGGGGTAGGACCCCTAACTTGGTTTGAAGATACTCAAACGTGTCTCTTGGTAGTGGCTTTGTGAAGATGTCTACAATTTGCTCCTTTGTGCTAACATATTCCAGCACAACTTTCTTTTCTTGAACTTCTTCTCTGAGATAATGATAATTGATAGAAATATGTTGTCTTAGAGTGCATTACCAGATTCTTTGAAATGTTAATGGCAGTCGTATTATCACAGAATATAGTTACTGGCTCAGTAACGTTTTCATTTATACCTTCCAACAGATGTTTTATCTATGCTATATTAGTGCAATTCGATGTTGCAACAACATATTTAGCTTCTATTGTTGACTATGAAATACATCCCTGTTTCTTGCTAAGCCAACTCACTAGTCTTTCTCCTAAAAAGAAAGCTCCTCCACTTGTGCTTTTCCTGTCATCAATGTTGCCTGCCCAATCAACATCAGTATAAACTTTTAAATCAAAATCATTTCTCTTTTCATATACTAAGCCATAATCTTTAGTGCCTCTCAGATATCTAAAAATTCTCTTGATTACTGTCATATGGGTTTCTTTGGGATCTGCAGAGAATCTTGCAACAATACCTACTGCATGTGCTATATCCGGTCTACTATGCGCAACATATTGTAACTTTCCAATCATGGATCGGTAAAGTGTCTCATCAACAGATGCAAATTCATCATTCTTTGATAATTTACAGTTGGTAGTCATAGGAGTACTTACTGGTTTTGAATCCTCCATTCCAAATTTATCAAGATTTCCTTTATGTACTTGGATTGAGTAATGAAAATCTCATCTTTCATTTGTAGTATCTATAAACCTATAAAATACTTTATCTCACTGATTAGTGACATCTCAAATTCTTTGCACATTTCATTACCAAAGTTTTTGCATAGAGAATCATTTCCACAAAATATAATGTCATCAACAAATATGGCTGAGATTAGTATTCCATTATCTTCATCATTCTTCATGTACATATTGTTGTTTTCACTTGTTCTTATAAAACCAATCTTGATTAAGTAAGAGTGCAATCTCTCATACCATGCTCTAGGTGCTTGTTTCAGACCATATAAATCTTTGTTCAATTTACATACCTAATCTTTATTCTTGTCTTCAACAAATCCTTCAGGTTGTTCAATATAAACTTCTTTTTCTAGTATAGCATTCAAAAATGTAGATTTGACATCCATTTGATATACCTTGAAATTTTTGAAAGCAGCATATGCCAACATTGTTCTTACTCCTTCAAGTCTAGCCATAGGTGCAAAGGTCTTGCCATAATCTATTCCTTTTTCTTAGCATATCCTTTGCAAACTAGTCTTGCTTTATTTAGAATGACCTCACCTTTTTCATTTAGCTTGTTTCTAAAAATCCACTTTGTACCGATTACATTTGTGTCCTTCGGTCTTGGGACCAGTGTCCATGTGTCATTCTTCTTGATTTGATCAATCTCTTCTATCATAGCATTTACCCAATCTTCACTGTTAAATGCCTCTTACTATTCTCAGTTCAAATTCAAATATCAGACATGTGTTCTATCTCAGTTTGTTCCTTGTCATCACTTGATCATCCTTATCTCCTATAATTTGACTTGATGCATGATTCCTTCTGTCATATTTGGCTAATACAGGCTTGGTAGGCTCGGTATGATCTTCTTCATCACTTGGTAACTGGATATTCTCTTCATTTTCTTTAGTAAATCTCTCGGTAGGACTCGTCAGTTGAACATAGACAAATTCTTCATAATCTTCTAGTTCCTTGGAATTTCCTTCATCATTTCTTTATGCAAATTCATCAATTTTCATATTTGCACTTTCTACTATTTTGTTAGATGATTTGATCAGACATTTAAATGCTTTTCTTCTAAAAGAATAACCTAGAAATGTTCCTTCTTCACTTTTTAGATCAAACTTTCCATTTCTGTCATCTTTGTGTACATAACATCTACTTCGAAAGATTTTAAAGTAATTTACATTAGGCTTCTTATCATACTAGATTTCATATGGTGTCTTCAAAGTTCCTTTCTTCAATTGTACACGGTTCAGGGTGTAAACAACAATGCTTATTACTTCTATCCAAAAAATTTGTGGTACTCTTTTTTCAATCATCAGGGTTCTGGCACAACCCACAATAGATTTCTTTCTTCTCTCAGCTATCCCATTTTGCTGTGGAGTTCTCAGTGCAGAGACTTGTCTTTTTATACCATGATCATTGTAGAATAAGTTAAATTCATTAGAGGTGAACTCTCCTCCTCTATCAGATCTAAGACATTTCAGTTGTCTTCCTGTTTCATTTTCAACTCTTTCCTTGTACCATTTAAACATTTGAAAAGCTTCATATATTTCTTTTAAAAACATAACTGACATCATCCTTGAATAATCATCCACAAATAATATGAAATATTTATCACCATAATAACTCTGACCTTTCATAGGACCACAAAAATCAGTATGCACAAGATCTAAAATTCCCTTAGAAGTGTAGGACTTACTTGTAAAGCTTGATCTTGTCATCTTACCCATCTGGCATCCTCGGCATATAGCATTCTCAGGTTTCTCCAAACTCGATAGACCTCTTACTCGATGCTTCTTACTTATTTTGATCAGATTATCAAAATTTATATGACAAAACCTTTTATGCCATAACCAGGTATCATCTATCTTTGCATAAAGACACTTGTTCTGAGTTGAGTCAAGGTGAAATGTGTTACCTTTTGTTTAAGTCTCGGTAGCTACTAACTTTCCATGCTTGTCATAAAATTTGACAATTCCTTTCTAAAATTCTATTCGGTAACCTATGTTGTTTAGTTGTGCTACACTCAACAAATTGTATTTCAAACCTTCAACCCAATAAACATCATCACATTTTGCATTGTCAAGAAGTGTGATAGAGCCTTTACCTTTTAATGAACATGGTGCATCATTACCAAATCTTACATAACCTCCATCATAATCTTCTAATTTAACAAATTTGTTTTTATCACCTGTCATGTGATGTGAGCATCCACTATCTATGATCCAAGAATCATTATTATTTATGTGAGATATTAAGGCTTTTTCTTTATACCTTTCTTCATCAGATCCATCCTTAATGGCCACATAGACAACTTCCTCTATGTCTGTTTCATTAGATTTATCATCATTGGATTCCTCATCAGAAATTAGGCATGTCTTTCTATCTCTTCTTCTGAAATATTGGTATCCTTTGTAGTGATTATCTTTCTGTCTATCATCTCGGTATTCTCTATTTTCACTAGATTCTTTGTTAGGGCAGTTAGAGGTCATATGTCCTATTTTATCACAATTGAAACATTTCAAAGGTAGCTTTCCTTTATACTTACCTTTCCCTCTCGGTAACCTCCTAGCCAACAATGCTTCAAACTCTTCTTGCTTACTGATTTCCTCATACAATTTTTGCACTTCTTCCATGTTCTTATGAAATCTTTCACTTGCTCCATTGTGATTCCCTTCAAAATACTTACTCATTCTATTATTGTAATCATTAGATTCACCAAGATGAAAAGAACTAAATGCAGATTCAACTTTATTTACCGAAGACCCACTATTATCAAAATTACTTAACTCAAATGCATGTAGCTTACCGATAGTAGCATCTAAAGAAACTAGCATGTTAGGTACAGACCTCAATTCATTGATTGCAGAGACTCGGATTGCATAAGTAGGTGGAAGGCTTCTCAATAGCTTACTTGTGACATCCTTCTCTTCAATAGTTCCTCCTACTCTTTTGATTTGATTGACAATTTCCTTTAGTCTTGTACTATACTAGGTTATGTTCTCTCCCTCATTCATCCTCATAGATTCAAGTTGTCCTCTTAAATTGTCCACTTTTTCTCTTTGTACATGTTCCTAACCACCATAAACAAATATAAGCTTACACCACATTGCCTTTATATCAATACAACCTTCTAGATCATTAAACTCTGAGTCGGTCAATGCTGATGATATTTCAATCATTGCTTGAGTGTGTTCTTGCTTCGCTCTTATCTCTTTCATAGTCATTGGGTAGGTGATCGGTGCAACATAATCATTCTGCAGATAGTATGTAGCATATTCTCCAATTCCTGATAGGTGCAGCTTCATCCTTTTCTACCATGTGGAAAAACTTGACTTGTTCAGCTTTGGGGCATCCCTCTTATACATCTTCGAATCTTAACTCAAGTACCTTCAAACTTTTCTTCCGGAGTCCAAAGCTCTAATACAAATTGTAAAGTTCTGATGCCAATAGCTAACAAGATGAGAGGGGAGGGGGGGGTGAATCATACAAACTTAATCTTCCATAAAATCAACAGATTCAACCTCAGTAACTTATACTTCAACAATATAACCAAAAACTGCTAAAACATGCTAACTCATAAACACATAAACACCATAACACATATAACACCAGATTTAACGTGGAAACCCAAATAGAGAAAAACCACTATGGGATTTTGGACCCACTAAGAAATATACTCTTCTAGAGTATGCTCGGTTAAAAATAAATCCTGTTAAAGATTACAAACACATTGCTAGATGTGACCTGATTAAAGGATTTCCCTCAGATCTGTTAGAATCTTCACTTTGTTAGAAGTGAGCTTGTCAAAGGATTTCAAACACTCAATTAGAATGTTACCTTGCTAGAGGATTTACAAATAAGACTGTTAGGTCCACTCGGTTAAGAGATTTTCTGTCACTTTATAGAATAACAATAATAAAAATATATCTGCAACTTCACATCTAAAATGCTAAAGCAGATTCTTATTTCCTCAACACTGTCTAGTCATAGGACTTATCTTGTCCCTCAGCTGGGCTCCCTACTCTGTTATTCAAATAGGTCTTCAAGCATATGTGCTCGGTAATCACTATGTAGCATCCCTGTGCTTACACTTGCTCACATACATTGTTCATCAATAATTTCTTATTTATAAACAATTTGCTAACCACTGAATCTCCTTGATCACATTTCTAATGATCAATCATAACCATCAGATCTTCAATCTTGACTAGGTTCAATGTATCCTTTGATCTAAAAAAATGTTTTACTTCACCTAGAAAATTGCATTCCATCCTTGGAACTTGTGCTAGGTTAAGTGGTTCAATATGTGTTGTAGATCTAGTTCCTGAATTTTCAAAGTCATAGATCCTTAACAAATTGCTTGCACGTCATATCAATCATTTAATCAACTCCAGCTAATCAACTTCCTTCATTAAATAACACTTTCATTCCTTCAATGTTGTTTGTCATAACTCGTTTGCAACTCGGTAAATACTAAACTTTACTCAGTAGACATTCCGCCTTCATTAACCAATATTGATAACCTTAGGGTTTACCGACTAGGTTCTTTGCTTGGTGACATAGTATAGCATTAACCTTACAATCAACAACATATGTAGGCTATCAAAACAATCTAAACATCATCATCTCATCATTGTCTAACTCGGTAATAGTTGCCCATTGAATAATTTATTTCCCCCCTTATTCATCATATTTTTTTAGTGTCTTTTACCGACATCTTAATTAATCTTCAAATCAATCTTCTCGAGATATGGCAACATCATACTGAATCAAAATATGAACTAACAATTATATGCAGATTTAAATACAAAAGATAAAGAAATAAAATATGACACAGATAACATAGAGATTTAACGTGGTTCACCCAGAATGGGTTACGTCCACCATACACAGTCGTCCAATCTTTCTTATTATCCAGCAAAAATTGTACATCAACCTTACAATGCCTTAAGCATCCCAGCCATTTATAACATGCTTTTTTAGGGCAACAAACAAAGTCGGCCTTTTTAAGGTTTTATTACAATGTCAGTTTTCATCAATGAAAAAATGGCAAAAATTTTTTTTCTTAGGGGCTCCCGCCCCCAAACCCCCGCTGGTGAGGATACGTGTTGAGTGTACAATACTTTGTTGATCAGTCACCACATTTCAAGAATCTCCCACTTGGAGACTAATCAGGCTCCATATCGAACAATCTCCAACTTGGAGACTGATGCTACATGACACCACTGTACATGCAACATCCGCTGGATAAAACACTAGGACTGGACTGGTATAAATTCCACAATTATCAATCAAGAAGACCAACAGAAACTGATGAAGAAATCAGCTTCTCCTATGGAACTGCCTTTGTGAACGTATCGGCAGGATTCTCACTTGTGTGAATCTTCTCAAGCCGTAATTGACCCTCCTCCAAAACAGTCCAGATGAAGTGGTACCTGAGCTGAATGTGCTTTGTCCTTGAATGAAATGTAGAGTTCTTCACAAGATGAATGGCACTCTGGCTATCAGTATACAATGGGCTATCCTCTTGTGTCTGACCCAATTCCTCCAGAAAACATTGCAACCAAATCATCTCCTTGCTGGCTTCTGTAACAGCAACATACTCAGCTTTAGTGGTTGAAAGTGCAACAACCTTTTGCAGCCTAGAAATCCAACTGACTATAGTTCCCCCTATAGTAAAAACATACCCTGTAGTACTCCTTCATGAATCAATATCACCTGCTAGATCAGAGTCAACAAATCCACTTAAAGCAGCATTAGATTCTTTTAAACATAATGCCTTTGTAGTAGTTCCTTTCAAATATCGAAGAATCCATTTCACGACATTCCAATGTTCCATACCCGGATTACTCATAAACTTGCTCACAACTCCCACTGCATGTGTAATATTTGGCCTTGTGCATACCATTTCATACATCAGATTGCCAATAGCCAATGAATATGGGATGTTAAACATTTTATTAACCTCTTCTTGTGCCTTTGGGCACATCTCCTTAGTCAATTTGAAATGACTAGCCAAAGGTGTACTAACTGCTTTTGCATCCTGCATGTTAAATCTTTTCAACACCTTCTTTATATACTCACTTTGGGACAAATTCAAGGTTCTATTTTTCCTGTCCCATGTAGTCCTCATACCGAGAATTTGCTTAGCTACACCCAAATCGTTCATAGCAAATGACCTGGATAATTTTTGTTTAAGATCATTTATATGTTGCATGTTAGACCCAACAACAAGCATGTCATCAACATAAAGCAACAGGATAATATAACTGCCATTATCAAATCTCTTAAAATATACATAATGATCAGAATGACATCTATGATAACCATGTTCAGCCATGAAACTATTAAATTTTAAATACCATTGTCGAGATGCTTGCTTTAGGCCATACAAACTTTTCTTCAACCTGCACACCAAGTTCTCCTTACCTTTGACCTCATATCCCTGTGGTTGCAACATGTAAATTTCCTCCTCCAAATCTCCATGGGGAAAAGCTATTTTGACATCTAATTGTTCAAGATGTAAATCATCTACGGCCATAAAACTAAGTACAGTTCTAATTGAAGTCATTTTTACAACTGGAGAAAATATTTCATCATAATCTATACCCTTTTTCTGTACAAAACCTTTTACCACAAGTCTGGCCTTATATCTTTTTTGACCTCCTTCCTCCTCCTTTAGCTGATAAACCCATTTGTTAGGCAAGGATCTTTTTTCTATAGGTAAAGGGACTAAGTCTCAAGTCTTATTTTTCATCAAGGAGTCCATCTCCTCTTTCATGCCTAGCTCCCACTGTTGTTTGGCATCTACTTGCATTGCTTCTTCATATTCTTCTGGTTCACTAGAATCCGTTAATAAAATAAAATACAAAGAAGGAGAAAATCTTTTAGGGGGTCTACTTGTCCTCATAGAATGTCTAACACTTGCAGGAGTTTGTGGGACAATCTGTTGTTGCTGAGCATCAGGTACCTGTGGTATTTCATTTTCAGGAATCTCATGCAACACCACATATTCTTGTTTGTCCTATTCATGCTTCTTTTCCTACATCTTTTCTTTATAGATGACCTTCTCATTGAATATAACATCTCTACTTCTAATTATTTTCTTATTTTCAAAATCTCATAACTGATAGCCATATTCATCTATCCCATATTCAATGAAGGTACATTTCTGAGATTTAGCATCAAGCTTGGTTCTATTTTCTTTATCAACATGGACAAAAGCTTCGCAACCAAAAGCTTTTAGAAAAGAATAATTTATCTTTTTACCAATCCATGCCTCCTCTGGAATACCACCATCCAAAGGGGTTGAAGGTCCTCTATTTATCAAATCGACAGTAGTATGTACAACATCTGCCCAAAAATGTAAGGGCAATCCAGCATGCAATCTCATGCTCCTCGCGCGTTCCATGATAGTCCTATTCATTCTCTCTGACACACCATTTTCCTATGGAGTTCCTTGAACTATCTTCTGCTTTCAAATCCCATTTAAGGAGCAATAATATTCAAATGATTTTCTGCAATACTCACCTCCATTATCCGATCTGAGACACTTCAACTTTTTTCATGTCTCATTCTCAACCAAAGCTTTCCATTTCTTAAAAGTTTCAAAAACATCTGATTTTTGTTTTAGGAAATATACCTATATTTTTTTGGTTGATTCATCAATAAAAATAACATAATAACAAGAGCCACCAGGAGATGATACCTGAGCCGATCCCCATACATCTGAATGTACAAGCTCTAACTTCTCACTCTTCTTCTCTTTCCCAACCTTGAGAAATCTGACTCTTTTCTATTTACCATAAACACAGTTTTCACATAACTCTAAATCAATCTTCTTTAGTCCTGGCAATAGATTTTTGGAGTGAAGGGTTTTTATCCCTTTCTCACTCATGTGCCCAAGCCTATGGTGCCACATTATCGAATCTATTCTTGCAACATTTATTGTTGTTGTCCCTGCAGTAACTTTATCTATAGCAGCTAAGCTAGAGTAAGTGTTACCAGTACATAGATATAATGTGCCTACCTTCGCACCTTTAGCTACTACTAATGATCCTTTAGTGATGTTCCACATATTGTCTAAGAAGTTAACTATGCAACCTTCACTACCTAGTTGCCCTAAAAAATTAAATTTCTTCTTAAATTAGGAACATGTCTTACCTCCTACAGAAACTAGTCATTACCATTCTGCAACTTGATCTTTATCTTTCCTTTTCCAACAATTTGATAGGGCTCATCATCACCCAAATATATCTGTCCAAAATCACCTTGAACATAATCTAGAAAATATTTTCTATGGGGTGTAGCATGAAATGAAGCCCCAGAATCTATTACCCAGGAATCATTGACACTATCCAAACATAAGAGTAAAGCATCTTATAAAGTATTACTTGCAATATTAGCTTCCTTACTATCATTTTCATTTTTGTTTCCTTCTTTGTTTTTCTGAGACCAACAATCTTTCTTTAGATGACCAGGCTTTCTGTAGTACCAGCAATCTTTCTTTCCTCTAGATTGAGAGCGCCTTTTCTTTGACTTTCCTCGTGACTTCTCATTCCAAGGGCCCTTTTCTCTTTCCTTTGATCTTCCTCTGTTCTCCATATTCAAAACACTACCTGATGATGTTGGAGTTTCACCTGTGCTTTTCCTTTGCATTTCCTTGCTTAGGATAACACCAACAATATCATCAAATACCAAAGTATTTTTACTAGAGATAGATTTACTTACAGCCATAACCAAGCTAATCTAGCTTTCTAGCAAAGAACATAAAATCAAGAGAGCCCTAACCTCTTCTGCAAAGGTAATTTTTACTGAAGACAATTGAGTGGTAATTGTATTAAATTCATTTAAGTGCTCTGCTATAGATCCTCCCTCACTCATTTTCAAATTAAACAAATGCTTCATAAGAAATACCTTATTCAAAGCCGAGGGTTTCTCATACAACTTAGCCAATGTTGTCATCAAATCTACAACCATTTTTGCTTTTGTTATATTGAATGCTACAAATAGCGCAAGGCATAATTGAATGGATCCCATTTCCTTTCTATCTAAAATGTCCCACTCTTCATCTAACATTGTGGTCACTTTCTTTGCCTTTCCTTCCAATGGCTGCCACAAATCCTTTTGATATAGGTAATCCTCCATCTGCATTTTCCATAACTGATAATTCTGGTCGTTAAACTTTTTGCCTTGAATTTGGAATCCTCCATTACTCCCACTCAAATTTGAAAGTCCTACCAATTTACAGAAAACCTTGCTTTGATATCAATTGTTAGGGTTTCAAGTAGATCTGAAGCAAATATGAACTAACAATTATATGCAGATTTAAATACAAAAGATAAAGAAATAAAAAAGGACATAGATAACACGGAGATTTAATGTGGTTCACCCAGAATGGGTTATGTCCACTATACATAGTCGTCCAATCTTTCTTATTATCTAGCAAAAACACTACATCAACCTTACAATGCCTTAAGCATCCCAGCTGCTTATAACATGCATTTTTAGGGAAACAAACAAAGTCGGCCATTTTAGGGTTTGATTACAATGTTGTTTTTCATCAACGAAAAATGGCAAAAAAAAATTTCTCAGGGGCTCCCGCCCCCGAACCCCCGCCAGCGAGGATACGTGCTGAGTGTACAATACTTTGCTGATCAGTCACCACATTTCAACACTCAATATCCTTAATAAATATCAACAATCAACTTCTATTGAAATGCCAATAGGGATATCTCTTGGTTACTCAATTCAAAGCAAAGCATATAGTTGTTATAACAAAAGATTGTAGAAAATTGTGGAGAGTGCTAATGTGAAAGTAGATGAGCAGTACATAAATCATTTTATATCATATGACCTGGACTTGAGTTACTTGGCCTAAAAATAAGAATTTTATTGAAACTAAATGGGTTTTTAGGAATAAATTGAATGGGGATGGTCAAGTTGTAAGAAACAAGGCTAGATTGGATTGTAAAGGATATTCTTAAATGGAAGGAAATTATTATGGTGAGAGATTTGCACCTGTAGCTAGAATTGAAACTATTAGACTATTTCTTGCCTATGCAGCTTATAAGAACTATAAGGTCTATCAAATGAATGTTAAATGTGCATTTTTTAATGGTGAACTTGAGGAAGAAGTATACATTGAGAAGCCTGATGGATTTTCACTGATAGATGATAAAGATATGGTTTGCAGATTGAAGAAAGCTTTATATGGTTTGAAACAAGCTCCTAGAGCGTGGTACGCAAGGTTGGATAAATATCTTTTGAAGCTTGGTTTTACTAAAGGCAGTGCTGACAGTAATTTGTATTACAAAATTACTAATGATGATATTCTGATTATTAAAGTATTTGTTGATGATATCATTTTTGGAGCAAAAGATAAATTTGTTAAGTTCTGATACTAAATGTAAAGTACTGATGCCAATAGCTAACAAGATGAGGGGGGGGGGGTGAATCATACAAACTTAATCTTCCATAAAATCAACAGATTCAACCTAGGTAACATATACTTTAGTAGTATAACCAAAAACTGCTAAACATGTAAACTCATAAACACATAATCATCATAACACATATAACATCAGATTTAACATGGAAACCCAAATAGGGAAAAACCATTGTGGGATTTCGGACCCACTAAGAAATATACTCTTCTAGAGTATGCTCGGTTAAAAGCAAATCCTGTTAAAGATTACAAACACATTGCTAGATGTGACCCGGTTAAAGGATTTCCCTCAGATCTGTTAGGATCTTCACTTTCTAAGAAGTGACCTTGTCAAAGGATTTCAAACACTCATTTAGAATGTTACCTTGCTAGAGGGTTTACAAATAAGACTATTAAGTCCACTCGGTTAAGAGATTTCTCTATTATTCAGAATAAACAATAGTAGTAAATATATCTACAACTTCACATCTAAAATGCTAATGCAGATTCTTATTTACTCAAAACAATCTAGTCATAGGACTTATCTTATACCTCTGTTGGGCTCCTTTCTCTGTTATTCAAATAGGTCTTCAAGCTTCTATGCTCGGTAATCACTATGTAGCATCCCTATACTTACACTTGCCCTTTTTCATTGCTTATCAACAATTCCTTATTTATAAACAATTTGCTAACCGCTTAATCTCCTTGAACACATTTCCCATGATCAATCTTAGCCGTCAGATCTTCAATCTTGACTAGGTTCAATGTATCCTTCGATCTGAAAAATGTTTTATCTTGCCTTGGGACTTGCATTCCTTTCTTGGAACTTGCACAAGGTTATTGTGGTTCAATCTGCACTGTAGGTCTTCCTGCCGATCTTCCATTGCCATAGATCCTTAACAAACTTTATGCACAACATACCAATCATTTATACATCTCCAGCCCATCATTGTCTTTCATTAAATAATGCTTGTATTCATCCAATGTGCTCTGTCATAACTCGGTTGCAACTCGGTAAATACTAAACTTTACTCGGCAGACATTCTGCCTTCATTAACCGATATTGATAACCTTAGGGTTTATCGACTAGGTTCCTTAGGGTTTACCAACTAGGTTCTTTGCTCGATGACATAGTATAGTATTAACCTTACAATCAACAACATATGTAGGATATCAAAAAAATCTAAACATCATGATCTCATCATTGTTTAACTCGGTAATAGTTTCTCATTGAATAACTTATTTCTTCCCTTATTCATCATAATCTTTATGTGTCACTTACCGACCACTTAATACTCATCAAATCAATCTTCTCAAGATATGGGAACATCATACTGAATCAGAAAATCAATTTCTTGACATC
Organism: Cryptomeria japonica; assembly: GCF_030272615.1. Lineage (NCBI taxonomy): Eukaryota > Viridiplantae > Streptophyta > Pinopsida > Cupressales > Cupressaceae > Cryptomeria > Cryptomeria japonica. Next base: position 139,075,560 of record NC_081405.1, on the reverse strand, counting down.
AATTACAAAATAATGTTATAAAGATAGTTATCATCCTTTTTTAGTTATATCAATAATCTTCAACAACCTTCTCAATATCCTTATTGAATATCAACAATCTCCTTTCTTCTGAAAATGCCAACAATCTCCCCCTTTGGCATTGATGGCAAAACCAACAAGATATTCAAATTGATTTGGATTCAGATTGTTGTTAGACTTCTCCTGTTATCCTTGAGCTATAGACTTCTTTTGAAAGTCTTCTCCCTGTCATTATTCTTCTTCTTCATTTAGGATTTTACCATTTAGTCTTCTCCCCCTTTGACAACAATGCCGAAAAGTAAAAGAACCAAATCATGATTTCTTCCTCTGTGAAGTGATTTGCCTTGCTGTGTATCATTTCAGTCTTGGTCAGAGCAACTTGTTTCCATTCACTATTTCCTGCACAACTTTAGGCGACCTCCTAAAGTGTAAATCAGCATCAATCCACACATAATATTCTGTAGATTCATCGAATTGATGCTTTCACCAAACTCTGTCAGTGAGTAGAAGATAGGGGTAGGACCCCTAACTTGCTTATGAGATACTCAAAAGTGTCCCTTGGCAATGGCTTTGTGAAGATGTCTACTAATTGCTCCTTTGAACTGATATATTCCAGCACAACTTTCTTCTCTTGAACTTCTTCTCTGAGATAATGATACTTTATAGAGATATGCTTTGTCTTAGAGTGCATTACCAGATTCTTTGAAATGTTAATGGCACTAGTATTATCACATAATATAGTTACTAGCTAATTAATGTTTTCATTTATACCTTCCAACAATTGTTTGATCCATGCTATATTTGTACAATTCAATGCTCCAACAATATATTCAACTTCTTTCGTTGACTGTGAAATGCATCCTTGTTTCTTGCTAAGCCAACTTACTAGTCTTTCTTCCAAAAAGAAAGCTCCACCACTTGTGCTTTTCCTATCATCTATGTTGCCTGCCCAATCAGCATCAATATAAACTTTCAAATCAAAATCATTCCTCTTTTCATATACTAAGCCATAATATTCAATGCCTCTCAGGTATCTGAAAATTCTCTTGATTGCTGTCTTATGGGTTTCCTTGGGATCTACAGAAAATCTTGCAAAAATACCTAGTACATGTGCTATATCCGATCTACTATGCACAACATATTGCAACTTCCCAATCATAGATCGGTAAAGTGTCTCATCAATAGATGTAAATTCATCATTCTTTGATAGTTTACAGTTAGTAGTCATAGGAGTACTTACTAGTTTAGAATCCTCCATTCCAAATTTCTTCAAGATTCCCTTTATGTACTTGGATTGAGTAATGAAAATCTCATCTTTCATTTGCAGTATCTGTAAACCTATAAAATACTTTATCTCACCGATTAATGACATCTCAAATTCTTTGCTCATTTCATTTCCAAATTTCTTGCATAAGGAGTCATTACCACAAAAAATAATATCATCAACAAATATGGCTGAGATTAGTATTCCATTGTCCTCATCATTCTTAATGTACATGTTGTTGTTTTCACTTGTTCTTATTAAACCAATTTTGTTCAAATAAGAGTGCAGTCTCTCATACCATTCTCTAGGTGCTTATTTCAGACCATATAAAGCTTTGTTTAGTTTACATACCTGATCTTTACTCTTGTCTTCAACAAAACCTTCAGGTTGTTTAATATAAACTTCTTCTTCTAGTATACCATTCAAAAATGCAGATTTAACATCCATTTTATATAACTTGAAATTTTTGAAAGCAGCATATGCCAACAATGTTCTTACTCCCTCAAGTCTAGCCACACATGCAAAAGTCTCACCATAATCTATTCCTTCTTCTTGAGCATAACCTTTGTAGACTAGTCTTGTTTTGTTGCGAATGACTTCACCTTTTTCATTTAACTTATTTTTGAAAATCCACTTTGTACCGATTACATTTTTGTCCTTCAGTCTTGGGATTAGTGTCTATGTGTCATTCTTCTAGATTTGATCAATCTCTTATGTCATAGCATTTACCTAATATTCACTGTTAAATGCCTCCTTTACTATTCTCGGTTCAAATTCAGATATCAGACATGTGCTTTGTCTTAGTTTGTTCCTTGTCATCATTGGATCATCCTTATCTCCTATAATCTAACTTGATGCATGATGTCTTTTGACATATTTGGCTATAATGGCTCAGTAGGTTCTGTATGATCTTCTTCATTTTCATCAGCAGTTTTCTCGGTAGAACTTCTTGGTTGAACATAAATAAATTCTTCATAATCTTCTGGTTCTTTGGAATTTCCTTCATCATTTCTTTCTGCAAATTCATCAATTTTCACATTTGCACTTTCTACTATTTTGTTAGATGATTTGATCAGACATTTAAATGCTTTACTTCTAGAAGAATAACCAAGAAATGTTCCTTCTTCACTTTTCTGATCAAACTTTCCATATCTGTCATCTTTGTGAGCATAGCATCTACTTCCAAAGATTTCAAAATAACTTACATTAGGTTTCTTGTCATACCAGATCTCATATGGTGTCTTCATAGTTCGTTTCTTTAGTTGAACTTGGTTTAGGGTGTAAACTACAGAGTTGATTGCTTCTCTCCAAAATGTTTGAGGTACCCTTTTTTCTATCATCGGGGTTCTGGCACAATCCACAATTGATCTATTTCTTCTCTCGACTATCCCATTTTGCTGAGGTGTTCTCGGTGTAGATACTTGCCTTTTTATACCATAATCATTACAGTATAAGTTAAATTCATTAGAAGTGAACTTTCCTCCTCTATCAGATCTAAGACATTTCAACTATCTTCTTGTTTCATTTTCAACTCTTGCCTTGTACCATTTGAACATTTGAAAAGCTTCTGATTTTTCTTTTAAAAACATGACTGACATCATCCTTGAGTAATCATCCACAAATAATATGAAATATTTATCACCATAATAACTTTGAACTTTCATGGGACCACAAAGATCAGTGTGTACTAGGTCTAAAATTCTTTTAGAAGTGTAGGACTTACTTGTAAAGCTTGATCTTGTCATCTTACCCATCTGGCATCCTCGGCATATAGCATTCTCAAGTTTTTCCAGACTCGATAGACCTCTTACTCAGTGCTTCTTACTTATTTTGATTAGATTATAAAAATTTACATGACAAAACCTTTTATGCCATAACCAGGTATCATCTATCTTTACATAAAGACACTTGTTCCGAGTTTAGTCAAGATGAAATGTAGTACCTTTTGTTTGTGTCCCAGTGGCAGCTAACTTTCCATGCTTGTCATGAACTTTGACAATTCCTTTCTAAAATTCTATTTGGTATCCTACATTGTTTAGCTATTCTACACTCAACAAATTGTATTTCAAACCTTCAACCCAGTATACATGATCACATTTAGCATTGTCAAGAAGTGTTATAGATCCTTTACCTTTCACCGAACATGGTGCATCATTACCAAATCTTACATAGCCTCCATCATAGTCTTCTAATTTAACAAACTTGTGTTTATCACCTGTCATGTGATGTGAGCATCCACTGTCTATGATCCAAGAATCATTATTATTTATGTGAGATACTAGGGCTTTTTCTTCACACCTTTCTTCATCAGATCCATCTTTAATAGCCACATAAATAAATTTCTCTGTATTTGTTTCATCAGATTTGTCATCGTTGGATTCCTCGTCAGCTACTAGGCATGTCTTTCTATCTCTCCTTCTGAAGTCTCGATGTCCTCTGTATTGGTTGTCTTTCTGCCTGTTATCTCGGTATTCTCTCTTTTCACTAGATTCTTTGTCAAGACAGTTAGAAGCCATATGTCATATTTTATCACAATTGAAACATTTTAAAGGTAGCTTTCCTTTATACTTACCTTTTCCTCTCGGTAACCTTCTGGCTAATAATGCTTCAAAATCTTCTTTCTTATTGATTTCCTCATACAGTTTGTGCACTTCTTCCATGTTCTTGTGAAATCTTTCACTTGCTCCACTATGATTCCCTTCAGAGTACTTACTCATTCTATCATTGTAATTATTAGATTCACCAATATGAAAACAACTGAATGCAGATTCTACTTTATTTACCGAAGACCCACTGTTATCAAAATTACTTAACTCAAATACATGTAGCTTACCAATAGTAGCATCCAAAGAAACTGGCATGTTAGGTATAGACCTTAACTCATTGATTGCAGAGACTCGAATGGCATAAGCAGGTAGAAGGGTTCTCAACAACTTACTTGTTATATCCTTTTCTTCAATAGTTCCTCCTACTCATTTAATTTTATTGACAGTCTCCTTTAAACTTGTATTGTATTGGGTTATGTTCTCACCTTCATTCATTCTCATGGATTCAAGTTGTCCTCTTAGACTATCTACTTTTGTTCTTTGAACATGTTCATCACTACCATACATAGATATGAGCTTAGTCCACATTGCTTTGCCTTTATCTCTTCCAAGGTCATTAGGTTGGTGCTCAGTGTAATGTAATCATTCTCTAGATAATATGTTGCATATTCTCCAATTCCTGATAGGTGTAGCTTCATCCTTTTCTACCATGTGGAGAAACTTGACTTGTTCAGCTTTGGTGCATCCCTTTTATACATCTTCGGATCTTTGCCTCAAGTACCTTTAAACTTTTCTTCCGGAGTCCAAAGCTCTGATACCAATTGTTAAGTTTTGATACTAAATGTAAAGTATTGATGCCAATAGCTAACAAGATGAGAGGGGGGGGGTGAATCATACAAACTTAATCTTCCATAAAATCAATAGATTCAACCTCGATAACATATACTTCAGCAATATAACCAAAAACTGCTAAACATGCAAACTCATAAATACATAATCACCATAACACATATAGCACCAGATTTAATGTGGAAACCCAAATAGAAAAAAACCACTGTGGGATTTTGGACCCACTGAGAAATATACTCTTCTAGAGTATGCTCGGTTAAATGCAAATCCTGTTAAAGATTACAAACACATTGCTAAATGTGACCCGGTTAAGGGATTTTCCTTAGATCTGTTAGGATCTTCACTTTGTTAGAGGTGACCTTGTCAAAGGATTTCAAACACTCATTTAGAATGTTACCTTGCTAGAGGGTTTACAAATAAGACTATTAAGTCCACTTAGTTAAGAGATTTCTTTGTTATTCAGAATAAACAATAGTAGTAAATATATCTGCAACTTCACATCTAAAATGCTAATGCAGATTCTTATTTACTCAAAACAATCTAGTCATAGGACTTATCTTGTCCCTCTGGTGGGCTCCTTACTCTGTTATTCAAACAGGTCTTCAAGCTTCTGTGCGTGGTAATCACTATGCAGCATCCCTGTGCTTACACTTGCCCTTTTTCATTGTTTATCAACAATTCCTTATTTATAAACAATTTGCTAACCGCTTAATCTCCTTGATCACATTTCCCATGATCAATCTTAGCCATCAGATCTTTAATCTTGACTAGGTTCAATGTATCCTTCGATCTGAAAAATGTTTTACCTTTCCTTGGGACTTGCATTCCTTTCTTGGAACTTGCACAAGGTTATTGTGGTTCAATCTGCATTGTAGATCTTCCTGTCGATCTTTCATTGTCATAGATCCTTAACAAACTTTATGCACGACATACCAATGATTTATATATCTCGAGCCCATCATTATCTTTCATTAAATAATGCTTGTATTCATCCAATGCACTCTATCATAACTTGGTTGCAACTCAGTAAATACTAAACTTTACTTAGTAGACATTCTGCCTTCATTAACCGATATCGATAACCTTAGGGTTTACCGACTAGGTTCTTTGCTCAGTGACATAGTATAGTATTAACCTTACAATCAACAACATATGTAGGATATCAAAACAATCTAAACATCATGATCTCATCATTGTCTAACTCTGTAATAGTTTCTCATTGAATAACTTATTTCTTCCCTTATTCATCACAATCTTTCTGTGTCACTTACCGACCACTTAATACTCATCAAATCAATCTTCTCAAGATATGGCAACATCATACTGAATTACAAAATCAATTTCTTGACATCAATGATAAAATAATGTTATAAAGATAGTTATCATCCTTTTTCAGTTATATCAATAATCTTTAACAACCTTCTCAATATCCGTAATGAATATCAACAATCTCATTTCTTTTGAAAATGCCAACAAAATTGTGCATGGAATTTGCGAACAATATGAGGAATGAATTTGAAATGTCCATGATTGGTAAGATGAAATTTTTGTTATGTTTGTAGATCACTCAAACTGACAAAGGAATTTTTATCTGTCAAACTAAGTAACTAAGGGAATTATTGAAGAAGTTTGGTATGGATAATTCCAAACTGAAAAGTACTCCTTGGTGACAAGTGAGAAATTGTCTATCAAGGATACTTCTACACCGGTAAATCTGACAAGGTATAAGTCTATGATTGGTGGTCTATGTTCGCATTTACATGGAGATTGCATTAATGATATGTTATGTTGTCATTAATATCAATTGAACCAGTAATGGTATTTATAATATTGTTGATATTGTTGTTATTGATATTGTCTTGTACCCGGTAGGAAGAGCTTTGAGGAAGATGTTGTAAATGGTATGTAAGTATGTGAGTTGAACCGATAAACTGGTGTATAAGGTTAAACCCTACCAGTTGTTTTGTTGAACCCTAACCAATTAAGTTTGCTGAAATGGCTATGTTGTTTAATCAATGATTGAGCAATAATGATGGTGACACGTGTGGTCATTGTATGAAGATAAGTTTAGACTGTTTTGGCATGTTTGTTTGATTGTCTAGGGAATGAGAAAAGTGGATTGCATCTAATGCAAAGCATGTGATGAGTTACAAGTTAGATGAAGTGGTGATCATAGAGTGGTTCAAAATTTCTTGAAGAATGTGTACAGATTGTTATGTAAATCCAACAGTCACATTTGTACCGACTTGTTTGTAATCTCTATGAGAGAATTAGGTTTTTGTTGTGTTACCAACCTAATTGATTTGTATTTAAGGTCAATGAAGTTGTTTTGTAAAATTTGTTGGCAAGAGTTGGCAGAAATCAGTTGAGTGTGTGGTTGCCTTACCGAAGAATGAATCTGCAGTTTGACTAAAGGCAGATTGAAGCTTAAAATGATCTGATCAAGAAAATGTAGCCCTATTCACACAGATCAAGAAAAACCTATTGTCTTCTAACAATTACAACATAATTGAAATCCCCTAACTGGGTAAGCTCTAACAAGCTTGGTTACTTCTTAAATCCTCTAACAAGGTGGTCCATTAGCTTGGATTCTTAAATCTTCTATTGAGGTTACTTCTAACTGGGTCTATTATTTTTATCAAGGAATTTGTAAAATCCCTTAGCTGGGTGATTCCTAACAGAATCAATTCTTAACAAGACTTATTGTAAAAGCTTTAACAAGCTTGGATCCTAACAGGGCAAACTTCAGAAGAGTTCAGATAGCTATCTTGTGAGTCTCATCTCACCGTGGTTTTTACCTATTTGGGTTTTCCACGTATAAACATTTGTGTCATGTGGTGAATGTTTTTATGGTTATGATCTTATTTGTTAATTTGATTAAATTCTGATAAGGCATGATAACCGGAATCATTGAGAGATGAAGTATGTTGATGTTTACAAGTTGAATTATGTTTACTGTTAAGTTGGTATAATAGTTAACCGATTGATGTTGAGTATTCTTATGAGTATTGATCTTGATAGTGATATTTTGTTGATAATTTTACTTTGTGTGACTGAGTTTGAGTTTGGGAAGTTTGTATTAGTTTTTCAGTTTACTGATTCGCCCCACTGCCCCTCTCAGTAATCTACTAGATACTTATTCTTTCATCGTACCATCAATTGGTATACAAAGGTAAACTACCTTTAAAATATTTTGCATGCAACAAGATTGGTCATATGGAAGCTAATTGTCCTAATGGTAAAAATGAACACAACAAAGACAAATTCAAGAAGTATAAGGGTAAAGGCAAGAGAGATTGTCTTATAGCAGTTGAAAATGGTATCACTGATGAAGAATCTGATGATGATGCTTGTGAAGATATTGTGTTTGTAGCAATTAAAGAAGAGATATAAGACCAAAAGGGATTAGTATCTAGGATGGATAACTCTGATGATTGGATCATTGATAGTGGTTGTTCACATGATATGACCGGTGATCGGAGGAAATTTATTTCCTTGAAGGAATTTTATGGTGGTGTTGTCAGATTTGGCAATGAATCACCCTGTATGGTTAAAGGTAAGGGAGTTATTTCTCTCACTAGGAAGAGTAGTGCTGGTGATGTTTATTGGGTTGAAGGTCTAAAGCTCAATCATCTAAGTCTGGCACAACTTAATGACAAAGGATACCCACTGGATTTTAGAAATGGTATGTGAAAAATCTTTGACAACAAAGGTGACTTGATTGCAATTGAGAAACAAACCAGAGGTAATCTATTTCATCTTAATCCTAAAGTTAGCAACTGCTTGATTTCAAAGATAGATGATAACTGGTTTTGGTATAGGAGATTTTGTCATATACAATTTGATAACATTGTTAAAGTGAGAAAGTCCAAGATAGTAAGAGATCTTCCTCAGCTAGACAAACTGGTTAATGCTCTTTGTAAACAATGTTAGCTACGAAAGATGACTTCTTCAACTTTCAAGATCAAGTCCTTCTCAATAGAGCACTTGCTAGATTTGGTTCATAGAGACCTATGTGGACCAATAAGAACAAGAAGCATTCAGGGTGACAAATATTTCATGATCTTCACTGATGATTGTTCAAGGATGATGTGGGTCACATTTTTGAAGGATAAGAATGAAGCTTTTGATAATTTCAAGGTATTCAGGGCCTTAGCTGAGAAAGAGAGTGGAAAAAAGATAAAATATCTGAGAATAGATCAAGGTGATAAATTTATTTCTATGGAATTTGCTAAGTACTATGATGCGAATGGTATCAAATGGAATTTTTCTACACCAAGGACACCACAGTAGAATGGTATCATAGAGAGGAACAATCAGTCAGTGGTTGAAGCTGCTAGGACAATGTTGATACAAGGAGGTGTAGCGAAAACATTTTGGAAAGAAGCTATAAGTACAATTGTGTACACAATGAACCGAGTTCTAGTGAAAAGAGGTAAGGAAAAGATCCCTTATGAATATTGGTATGGAAGATCACGTGATGTTAGCTATTTTATGATATTTGGTAGCAAATGTTTTATTAAAAGAGGTGATTAGATTATCAAGTTTGAAGCTAAGAGTGATGAAGGCATATTTCTTGGCTATTCCACCAAGAGTAAGGCCTACAAATACTTCAACAACCAGATACAGAGAATTGTTGAGAAAGATAATGTATGAGTAGATGAATGTATTGAAGTCTTAGAAGGAACTAGTTCAGAGAAAAAGGATGAAGATCCTTGCATTTTTCTTTTGGAACCTGAAACTGTTTAATCAAAAACTGGTAAAACAAATCTTGATGCACTTGTTCAATCAGAACAAATCAATTTAGAAGAAGATGATAATGAAGAAGCTGAACTTGAAGAGAATCATCATGTTATTCCTAGATATGTGAGACTAAATCATGGTCCTGAGAATATTATTTGGGATAAGGATGTCGAAGTACTAACTAGAAGGAGAATAAGAGAGAACTCTTGCATGATCTCCATCATTGAACCAAAAAGTGCTAGGGAGGCATTTGGTAATGATCATTGGGTTAAATCTATGGAGGAGGAATTGGATCAAATTGAGAAGAACAACACTTGGACCCTGGTACCCTGACCGGTAAATAAGAATGTTATAGGTACTAAATGGGTATTCATAAACATTTTAAATGAAGATGGTATTGTAGTTCACAATAAGGCAAGATTAGTCTGCAAGGGTTATGCACAAGAAGAAGGAGAAGATTATGGTGAAAATTTTGCACCAATAGCAAGACTAGAAGGTGTCATAACTTTACTTGCATTTTCAGCCCATAAGAAGTTCAAGGTATGCCAGATGGATGTTAATTCTGCATTTTTGAGTGGGATATTGGAAGAATATCTATACATAGAGTAGCCAGATGGCTATTCTTTGATAGATGAGAAAGACATGGTATGTAGATTGCATAAAGCTTTATATGGATTAAAGCAGGCACCCAGAGCATGGTATGAAAGGCTTCATACACATTTGATGAAGATGGGCTTCGCAAGAATCAATGATGATAGTAATATTTATCTCAAGTCTAAAGGAGATGAAATATTGGTTAGTGAAGTATTTGTTGATGATATTATTTTTGGAGGTAATGATGTCATGAGCAATAGTTTTTTAGATGAAATGAAAAACGAATTTGAAATGTCTTTAGTAGGGAAAATAAAAAATTTCATAGGCTTGCAAATACAACAAATGAAAAATGGTATTTTCATTACACAATCTAAGTATATGAAGGAGCTTTTGAAGACTTTTGGTATGAGTGACTATAAACCAGTTGGAACTCCAATGGTTATAGGTTGTAAGTTGTCCAAGGAAGATGAATATAAGTATGTTGATGAAAAGGGATACAGGTCAATGATTGGAAAATTACAGTATGTTGTACACAACAGACCAGATATAGCCCATGAGGTTGGTATAGTTACTAGATTCCAGAAGAATCCAAAGGAAACATATATGATAGCAACCAAGAGAGTTTTTAGATATCTAAAAGGCACTATTGACTATGGATTATGGTATCCATATGGAGGAAACTTTGATTTGAAAGTATACACAGATGTTGATTGGGAAGGAAATGTTGACGACCGAAAAAGAACTACCAGTGGAGCATTTTTTCTTGGAGAACGGCTTGTTTCATTGAGTAGTAAAAAAGAAAAGTTGTACTTCACAATCTACTATTGAAGCTGAGTATGTTGCAGCTTATATGAATTGCACACGGGTTATTTGGATGAGGCTCATTTTCAAAGGTTTCAAGATGAAAAACTCAAAACCTATAGAGATTTTATGTGATAATACAAGTGCCATAAAAATTTTGAAGAATCCTATTTTGCATGCACGAACCAAGCACATTGAATTGAAGTACCACTTTTTGAGGGAAATTTTTTAAAGTAAAGATGTTATCTTAGAGCATGTTTCTACCAAGGAGTAGCTTGTAGATATCTTTACTGAATCTTTGCCTAAGACTACATTTGAGTGTCTTAGAAATCAACTAGGGTTTGTACCCCTTCATGAAGTTAGTTGAGCATGATGTTGATTGCATCAGCCCCTGAATCATTTGCAAAATCTTAGAAGGATTGATGTAGGAGTGGATGTATTCCACAGGGGGAGCATCCAGTTGCAGTATGTTGTTGATGCATAGTGAAAATTTGCAGTTACATGTTTTACTTTTAATTTGGCATTGTTATCAAGGGGAGAGAAGAATTATGTGATTAGGAGAAGAATTATGTGATTGGCAAAGGGAAACTAGCGACAAGTTGAAGACAAGCAAAGCATGGTGAATACTTGGTAATGTAAACTAGGATTCCTATTCACCAATCACAATAGCAATTAGAGGCATTGATATTTGTATTGCCGTCAATGCCAAAGGGGGAGATTGTTGGCATTTGCATGGAGATTGCATTAATGATATGTTATGTTGCATTGATGTCAATTGAACCAGTAATGGTATTTATGATATTGCTGATATTGTTGTTATTGATATTGTCCTATAACTAGTAGGAAGAGCTTTGAGGAAGATGTTGTAAACTAGTATGTAACTATGTGAGTTGAACCGGTAAACCGATGTATAAGGTTAAACCCTTTCTATATTATGTAGCCAATAAACCCTACCAGTTGTTTTGTTAAACCCTAATTGACTAAGTTTTCTAAAATGGTTATGTTGGTTTATCAATGATTGAGTGGTAATGATGGTGACATGTGTGGTCATAGTATGAAGATAAGTTCATATTGTTTTGGCGTGTTTGTTTGATTGTCTAGGGAATGAGCAAAGTGGATTGCATCTAATGCAAAGTGCATGATGATTTACAAGTTCGATGAAGCGGTTATCATGGAGCAGTTGGAATTTTCTTTAAGAATGTGTACATATTGTTATGTAAATCCAATAGTTTCACTTGTACCAACTTGTTTGTAATCTCTATGAGAGAATTAGGTTTATGATGTGTTACCGGCCTAATTGATTTGTATTTAAGGTTGATGAAGTTGTTTTGTAAAAGTTGTTGGCAAGAGTTGGCAGAAATTAGTTGTGTGTGGCTGCCTTTCTAGAGAATGAATCTACAGTTTGAGTAAAGGAAGATTGAGCTTAAAAGGATCTGATCAAGCAAATGTAGTGCTATTTAGACAGATCAAGAAAAACCTTTTGTATTCTAACAATTACAACAAAATTGAAATCCCTTATCCGGGTAAGCTCTAACAAGCTTGGTTACTTCTTGAAACCTCTAACAAGGTGGTCCGTTAGCTTGGATTCTTAAATCCTCTATTGAGGTTACTCCTAATAGGGTATTTGCTTTTTATCAAGGCATTTGTAAAATCTCTTAACCAAGTGATTCCTAATAGAATCAGTTCTTAATGAGACTTATTGTAAAATCTTTAACAGGCTTGGCTTTGAACATGGTGAACTTCAGAAGAGTTCAGATAGCTATCTTGTGAGTCTCATCTCACCATGACTTTTAACTATTTGTGTTTTCCACGTATAAAAATGTGTGTCATGTGGTGAATGTTTTTGTGATTATGATCTTATTTGTTGATTTGGTTAACTTCTATAAGGCATGATAACCAAAATCATTGAGAGATGAAGTATGTTGATGTTTAAAAGTTGAATGATTTTACTATTAAGTTATTATAACAATTAACCGGTTGATGTTGAGTATTCTTATGATTATTGATCTTGAAAGTGATATTTTGTTGATAAGTCTACTTTGCATGATTGAGTTTGTGTTTGGGAAGTTTGTATCCATTTTTCAGTTTACTATTTCACCCCCCCTCTCAGTAATCTACCATATACTTATTCTTTCATGATACCATCAATCTGTTATATCTAACTCAAACTAGACCATATATTATGAATGTAGTAAGTATTGTTTCAAGATATCAAAGTAATCCTAAATAAAATCATGAATGTGCAGTAAAGAGGTTATTCCAGTATTTGCAAGGAACAACATAATATGGCTTATGGTATTCTAAAAATGATGATTTCACTTTATGTGTGTATAATGACTCAGATTGGGTAGGAGATACTGATGACGAGAACAACACTTTTGGTGGAGCTTTCTTTCTTTGAAAGAAATTGGTTTCATGGATGGACAAAAAATAGTCATGCATTTCTTTATCTATTAGAGAAGGTGAGTATGTTGCAACAACAACTAATTGCATGCAAGTCTTGTAGATGAAGCAAATGTTCAAGGATATCAGGGTAAATTATAGTGAATTGGTAGCTATCTACAGTGATAACTCTGCAACTATTGACATGTCTAAGAATCCGGTATTTCACTCTAAGACTAAGCATATATCAATAAAGTATAACTTTCTTAAGGACAAGGTAGAAGGAAAGGAAGTCAAATTGGTTTCTATGAACACTAAAGAACAGATTGTAGTTATATTCACTAAACCATTGCCTAAGGATTCATTTGAGTATTTAAGAGACAGGTTAGGGGTTTTCACCCCTCCGATAGAGACTTGATTGATGTAGTTGGTCATCAGTTTGACATGCATTATTAGAGATATTATTCATTCCAGCACTGATGAGTGGTGCTACTACTTAGGAGGAGTAGTTAGCTTTGTGATTCAGAGGATTACATTATTGCTTTGATATTTTTGTTAGATTTTTGGCATTGATGTCAAAGGGGGAGATATATTGATGTGAAAAATTAAAAAGGATTTGTATACATTAGGGGGAGAGATTTATTCATAACTTTACATAGATATCATTCACACATGGAGAGTTACTGATTTTTAGGAGATTGTTGATTGTCTTCCACGGGGGGAGACTTGTTTGGAATTTCTTGGTACTTAAAATGTATTTTACATCTAGTGTTGCCATCAATGTCTAAGGGGGAGATTGTTGGAATTATGGATGAATTGATTATGTGTAGCATTGATGTTTTGTCATTGATGTCAACACTAGTTGTTATGGATGGTTACCAACAGACAGGTTTTGGAAACTGATAGAAGATCCAGTATTACCGACAAAAGAGACTTTCTGTTGGATACTTCTAGCATGTTTGGATCAATGTAGTATATTTGATTTTATATGTTAAATTCTCTTGGGACATGTTTTGGTCAGTTGGTATCGACTTGGTAATCAGATGCTATCATACATTCTTATAAACCCTTACCGACATTGGTTTAAGGTTTTACCGATAGAGATTTCACTGAGGAATTGTGACATGATGCATCAGTGGTGTTGGTGAGGCTTCTAAATGGATTTCAAGATGTTGAAGATGTTCTTTGATTATTCTTCAACTACTTGAAGACATTGCTTTGAAGTGGTGGACCCAGAATGTGTTTGGTGTCTATCTAGGTTATGGACCGGTATCATGTTAACATGTACTCTACACGTTACCATGATGTTTTGAGATGATTTATGGATTTGTTATTATTATTTTGGTCTTAAGATGACATTTCATATCATTGTAATATGGATTTATGTAATGATCTTATTGTAATATCTTTTAGGTGGCTGACCTAATTGGATTAGGCCTTAGGTTTGATATAAAATGATGTAAGATCTCATTGTAGATCAATGGTATGAGATTTAATGTGCAAACATTATAATATCATTCAGGTAGAGGATTAGGTTGATCATAGGTGATCAAATTAGGATTAAGGAAGAGGTCAAAGGCCTTTGGCATTGAGCTTAACCGAGACTGTAATCAGTCATGGTAATGCTATCTCTGGATGTTCATTATTTTGGATTATTGTCCATTTACCTTGAGATGGTTGTTGCCTCTCTGTAGTCAGTGAGACTCCTTTGTAATGAGAAGTATGCTCTAGGCAGTGTCCCTTCCTACATGTGTAGGCCCCTCATTGTATCACATACTTTCTGCAGAAGTATCATCTGACTGTGGGTAGGCTTCCCACCGTGGTTTTTCCCTTTTCGGGTTATCCAAGTACAAATCATGGTATTATGTGGTATGATTGCATTGTGTTGAGTATTTGTTTCATTGTTATGTTTAATTGCTTACTGGTATCTGTTTTTGCTTTACCGATGCTTAATCTAGTTAAAGGTTATTAAGTGGATTAAATGTTATAATCTGTTAACAACTAATTCGCGCCCCCCCCCCCCTCTTAGATGTTCATCGGTTATCCTAATAGATGTCCCTACTTTCTAATATATAATTCCAAACTGAAGAGCCTCTAAGGGGAACTCTTACATTCAAAATGTTGATGGGGTTAATAGAATTTAGGTACCTCCTTAAAATATTTACCCATTTTTTATCACTATTTATATACAAATTCCATATAATTTTTGCTCACATTTCTAAATTCATTATCATTGGCTTTGTGAAACCTACTCCGCCTGCATTTTATAGCCTACATATTTTATCTTAGGTTAATAGAGTTATCTTATTTTTTTCACTAATGCTATTCTAAAAAAATATTTCCATGATTTTATTCATTTATGTCTCAATTCCATTTGGAATTTTCAAACATGACATAGAATATACAAGAAGTGGAGAGAGCATTGATTTTATCATTAGTAGTCTTCATGTAGATGAGAGCCATTTATCATTTCATGCACTCATCTTGTCTACATATCTGAAAATTAAGTTCTCCCAATATTGATTTGTATTCCTTCCTTGAAAGAGTGGTGTTCCTAAATACTTACCTTTGAAGTTAGCCACTTTAAGTTTTAAAATCTTGGCCAGTTCACTTTCAAGGCTCCGTTGTGTATTTATAAAGAATACCTCTGATTTACTCCAATTGATTTGTTGTCTTGAGGTATCACAATATTTGGTAAGGTATTAATATTCCTAGATTATATCCTATTTGACTAACCAAACAACATTGTATCATCTCTAAATTGTTGATGTGTCATCGAGCTAACACCAACAACTACCTTAATTTTATACCAATCTTCCTTCTGCCTTATCTTTCTTATTTGTCTACCCAAGGCTTCTGCCACAAGTATGAATAGAAAAGAGGATAATGGATCTCCTTTCCTTATGCCTCTTCTTGAGTTGAAGAAACCATGAGCCCCACCATTCATCAATACTAAGAAGGCCGATGTTGATATGTATTCGTCTACAGACAATATCCACTCCTTTTTCAAGCCAAACTTCTCTAATATTTCCTTTAGGAATTCTCTATCCATTGAGTCATAAGCTTTCATCATATCTAGTTTTATGATCATGCCTGCTTGCTTTGATTTCCTGGCTTAGTGAATAGCTTTGCAAGCTATTATTATACCTTCCATAATTGTTATCCTAAGGGCAAAGGAACTTTGTTGTTCCGATATTAGTAGGTTTGGAACTTTCTTGAGTCAGTTTGCAATAATTTTGGATATTATCTTAGAGGTAGTATTGCATAGAGCTATCAGTCTGAAATCCCCCATAGTGTTTACCATCTTCTTCCTTGGAATTAAATCTAGGAAAGTATGATTCATTGCTCTTAATATTGTATTCTCTATCCTTGATTCCTAAACCACCTTATGAATGTCTTATCTTATAATCTCCAAAAACCATTGAAATAAACTCATTGGAAAGCCATCTGGGCCAGGGGCCTTATCACGATTCATCTGGAATACTATTATTTTCACTTCTTCTATTGTTATTGCCTTAAATAGTTCTTGATTTTGTTGGTCTATAATCACCTTGGGAATTATATCCAAAAATCATATGGATTGTTGAGGATATTTTTGGATTTGGTTGATCATTGTTGCTGCTAGGATATGTTGTTGTCATTGATGTCAACATATTCCTGTGGTTTATTCTGGCGAGTTTGGGAAGATTTTCTAATCTGGTTTTGTCGTTTGGTTTTGTTGATCACTATTTTGTAGAATCTGGTATTTCCTCCAGTATACTCTGGTGTGATCAGATCTTGTGCTGAGACTTTGGAATATTGTTTGGGATGATGTTGTGAATCTTCATTTCAGATGTTTTGTGGTTTGGTGCTCCACAAGTTATCTTTCTTCATGAAAGTTGTTGATTGGTTGTGTTGAGCTTTGAGACATTGACTGATGAAAATTTGAAAAGAGGTATTGATGCAACTATTCGAATGATTCTAATATAATTGTTGGTGTTTCCTATTTGTGTCCTATTTGCTTTGGCAATCTGCATTGATCGTTGTCTGAGTTTTCATTGACTTGTATGAATTGGTGATGATTTTTTTGTTATGTGGTCGTGTAGCGTATTGTGGTTGATCTTGGCATGATTTTCAATGGATTTGATTGTTTAGTAATTTGAATTAGGTCCATGCTATGTAATGTATATCATAATATTGGTCTAGTGGTTGATCTTTGTATAATGTGATGTAATTTTTTTAATTGTAAGTTGAGGGTTGAGGGTTTAGCCAATCTTGTTATCAAGGTTGATAATTTGTATATAGAGGTGAGATGATTATGTAATTTAGGTTTTGGTATTATGTCTGCATTATAAGAGAGAGGTGATTGTGTGAACAAGAGAGTTATCATTTGGTGAAGTGTTGAGGTGAGACTGGTGTTGTGGAGAAGACAATTGTGCTTAACTAGAAGTATCATCAAGAATTTGTACATGCTATCATTGCAGTTCATTTCTTCCGGATTGTAGTCTGAATCATATTGTAAGTCAGTGAGACTTCCCTAAGGGTTGTATCCTTTCGGGCATATATCTTTTGAGGAGTGAGCTCTAGGTAGTGTGTCTCAATGCATGTACACTCCCCATTGCAATATTTTCACATACTACTACAGAGTATCATCTTATTGTAGGTAGGTTCTCACCATGGTTTTTCCCTTAACCAGGTTTTCCACGTCAAAAATCTTGGTGTTGTGTGTTGTGTGTTGTGCTATTAATTTGCTTATTTGTTATTACTACAGTCTATCAGTTTATGTTTTGAAGTTTGATTGGTTGTGATCCATTGAAGATTGATTCACCCCCCCTCTCAATCTTCATTCTTGATTGTTGCTAACAATTGGTATCAGAGCTAGATCCTCTGGTAGAAGCTTAATCACTTGAGGAGATCCGTGATGGCAGCTCAAGGTATTATTTTCAAGAAGGACAATTGAGGTTTGGTGGAAGAAACTATATTGTTTGGAAGAGACCTATGGAGGTGCATTTGAAATTTTTTGGAGAGGATTACTGGAAGATTACTAAGAATTCCTATGTTGTTCCTTAGAATGGACCGTCCATTCTTGATGAGGTTAAGGAAGTTGAATATAACATCAGAGTGAAGGAAGCATTACTTAGTGCCCTGATTGATTCTGAAATGATAAATGTTATGGAACTTCAGACCACACATGAGATCTAGGAGAAGCTTGAGATCCTATATGAAGGTGATAGTCAAGTGAACATTGCTAAGTTGTAGAGTTTAAAAGGAAAGTATGAGACATTGAAGATGGGAGATGATGAGAACATACATTCATACATGGCTAAGGTGAATGAACTTATCCTTGGTATCAGATTTGTTGGTGGAAATATTGAAGAAGGTGAGATTGTTGCTAAGCTGTTGAGATCTTTGCCTCTTGCTTACAAACACAAGGTTGATTCTATTGATGAGATCTAGAGTGTGACTACAATGAAAAGAGATGTGTTGGCTGGAAAAATTGCTACATTTGAGGTGAGAGAATTTGGAGAATCACATGGAAAGTCTAAGACAACATTCAAAGCATTGGCATCGGTATCTGATAAGCAGAAATATGATCTTGATGAGTGTAGGATATCTAGATATGAAAGCGAAATAAAAGAGATAGCAGGGTAAGAAAGATAACTTGATGAACTTGAAGCACTGAGTGCCCGAAGATTTCCTAAAGGTGCCAGTAAGTATGATGGAAAATTGGCCTTGAAATATTTTTCTTGTAACAAGATAGGACATTTTTCTTTTAGATGCCCAAAGAGAATGGCTGAGTATGATAGACATGATAAGATTTACAAGCATGATAGGAATGATAGATATGAGAAGCATGAAAAGTATGATAAACCTTATAAGTTTAACCAAAAGTTTAGGAACAAGGAGAACTATTATTATGCTGCAGATGAAGGTGTTACAGATGATGAGTCAGAAGGAGATGAAGTTGTGTTTATTTCCATTAAAGTGGATAGACTTGTGCCTATTGATTCCACTAGTTGTTCTATTGAGGAGAAAGATTTGGCTGCAAAGGTAGAAGAGAAGGTTGAATGGGTAATTGACAATAGATTTTCACATCATATGGCCAGTGACAAAATCAGTTTATAAGCATGGAATGATATGATGGTGGAATAGTTATTTTTGGAGATGATAAATCCTGTGTAATCTGTTCGAGAGGTTCTATTTCTTTTGATGGTATGTATAAGATTGATGATGTCTTGTATGTTGAAGGTTTGAAGAATAATATTTTGAGTATTGGACAGATGGTTGATAAGTGTTATGATCTATAGTTTGAAGATGGTAAATGCAAGATCTTGAATGCCTCCGGTATAGAGATTGCATTTGGAACTAAGAATGAAGGTAACATTTTTTATTTGAATGCTGGTCAGAAAGGTTGTTTAATTGCTAAGATAGATGAGAGTTCGTTGTTGCATAGATCAATGTGTCATGTAAACTTTGATTCATTGGTCAAGATTAGTTCTACATAAGTTGTTAGGGATCTATCTAAGATTGTTAAACTTGTTAATCCGGTATGTAAGGAATGTCAGTTGGGTAAGAAAATAAGGATTTCTTTCAAGAGTAAACAATATAATCTAATGGAGTATTAGATCTTGTGTATACTGGCCTATGTGGACCTACAAATGTTAGAAGTGTGGAGAGTGATAGATACTTTATGCTGCTAATTGATGATTATTCCAGAATGATGTGGGTTGTGTTTTTGAAGGAAAATATCAAAAGAATTTGAGAAATTCAAGATATTCAAACCTAAAGTTGAAACTGAGTCCAAATTGAATCTAAAGTGTCATAGATTTGATAGAGGTGGAGAATTATGTTTCGGTGAATTCAATTCTTTCTATGAGGTACATGGAATCAAAAGATAGCTATCTACTCCTAGGACCCCACAGTAGAATAGAGTTGTTGAAAGAAATAACCATACTATTTTGAATGTTGCAAGAACCATGTTGATTGAAGGAAATGTTCCAAAGGTCTACTAGAGTGAAGCTATTAGCACTACAATCTATACATTTAATAGAGTTCATATTAGAGGTGATACCTATATATGGTGAAAAGTGGAAACAATAATGTTGAAAGACTAAATGAATTCAACCACAAAACCCTAGCCTAACAACAACAAAGATACACCATAACATATGAAGATTACCTAAGACAATGCAAATCAAATGAAATCACAAAGATAATGCCATCACATGTCCAATAGGGTTTGGATCTCCATTCTTCCTATCTCCATTGATCTTGCTTGATATATTTGCTCTCAGCTTTTATGTGCACAAGAGCTCAACAAAGAATGGAAATGTGGTTGCAAGTAGGCTTGATTGCATATGCAAGTTCGAAAGTGTACTCGAGGCTGAACGCATAGTGAGTTAGGGTTTATAATGAAGGAAGTATCCTCTTATATAGAAGACACTATATGAAATGGAGGGATAAGATTGAGAGTTGTAAAAGATAAATGGTCGGCTATGATTAGAGAGTAGGTAGAGAAAATAATAAAATAATAAAAGGAGTAGGTAGTGTATGAATTAAGAGATGAATGACATGTGTCATGGGTAGAAAAGGTTAATGAATTAATTAAATAAATAAAGATTTATTTAATTAAGAGAAGAAGTGGGATCAATTAAATAAATAAGATATTTATTTAATTTAGAAAAAGGATAATTTAAATAAATAAATGTATTTATTTAAATGAGAAATAAGGCTAGAAGAGGATAAATGAATTAATTTAATAAATAAAGATTTATTTAATTAATAGAAGAATTAGGCTAAAGTAATTAAATAAATAAAGGTATTTATTTAATTAGACATGACAATTTTAGGTGTCTACATTTTGCCCCTCTTTGAGACAATGGAGCTTGTCATGTTGTTTCAAAGAAGATAATTTGAACTGATACAAAGTTGCCCCAAGATGGGAATGATATTCCCCCTCGAGAGATTGGATGAAAATGTCTTAAAAGATCACAGACAATCTCTCGATAAGAAAGGAAGGCTAGAATGGACTAACCAGATAAAATGATAGAGTCATGGGATAAAGAAGACTGACTTGGGGAATGAGGGCTAAGGCTAGGGATAGGGTAGTCTATAAGATAGACCACAAGGGGAAAACATCCTCATTATCATCCACACATCCAAGAGATAAGAGTGCAGAGAGAGAATAGAGTAGCAGGAATCAACAATGATGGCATTGGTGCATAGATTCGATCATGTTCGCCGATTTCAGAGGCCAATAGATGTAGGAGAGCTAGTGAGTACCACAAAACCTCCTTGTACTACTTGTCACAATAAATGTTGTCATTAATGCCTCTTAGGTAGCGCAATAAATGCATTTTAGAATATGTCAAACAAGGTCAAAAAATGCTTAGGCATGTCTGTGTTTGTGCCAGGTGTGTCTAGGTTAGCTAGGTGCATCTATGTTTGTGCCAGGCGCGTCTATGAATGAAAAGGCATCTATGTGTCAAAAATGTGCATTTATGTCTTCTAGGGCAAATCGGCAATTCTATGATGAACATACGCTATCGATTGGATAAGCTGCCGAGAGGATACACTCAAGCAGGTCCTCTAGGGAAGACTAGGATGGATCAAGGCACTTTGTGATGAACAAGGAGTACTAATATGAGCAGCACTTTGTGATGAATAGGGAGTGCAAACATGAGCAACACTTTGTGATGAATAGTGAGTGCAAATATGAGCAGCACTTTGTGATGAACAGGGAGTGCAAAAACATGTAGTACTTTATGATGAATAGGGAGTACCACTAAGATAAATAGCAACACTTTGTGATGAACAGTGAGTGTCACTATGATAGAGTATCATAAGCACTTAGGATAATAAGTAGCATTTTGTGATGAACAGGGAATGCCACTTTGACTGACAAAGTTGATTTGCTTGACTGCACGAGTACCTACCTATGCTGGAGTCATGGGAGAGATTCCCATCGACTCAGAGGTTACGACCAAAGTTGACATTTGAGGACAGAGCCATGATTGAGGTTATGGGTTTGTGATATATTTTGTATGTGCTTGAGTTTCGGGTGAACATGGGGTTGCTGACTACGCTAGCTGAGAGATGGCACTTAGAGACATGTACATTTCATTTGCCGATGGGTGAGATGATAGTCACCTTAGAGGATGTATATAGGATACTGAGGATACCAATCGATGGGGAGTTGGTTCCTTATGATCGAGACAGAGACAAGGATGCCCTGAGATGAGTGTTTCAAGATCTGGGATTGGAGATGAGGGCAGGACATGTGGCTTGGGATACCATGATGCAGATAGGATTGGTACTACCATCAGTACTGGCAGGAGTGATCAGTGTTTTCCTCTGTCCAGATAGGGTAACACGAGGGTTGGCTATGTAGCCATATGTATTTTTACATCATTGTATCATGACACTTATGATTTTGATATATATATGAGATGATTCATCCTTGTGGCAGCTATATGCATGTGTACCTATGTGATGTATGTTTTTATGTGGTGTTTATGATATGGATGCAAATATTTACATAATGAAATGTAATATTTTTGTTCTTTTATGTTTTTAAATGTTATGGAAATGCAAATGTGAATGTATGAAATGCCAATGAATATGATAATGCAAATGACTATTTACATGATAAAAATGTAAGATGTGCTAACATGTGTTGTGTGCAGGATGTGATGCAATTGTGATATCTATATGTATGTATGAAATGCTTAATATGTGGTAATGCAGGTGCTGACTATATGAAATGCAGATATTTTTGGTGTGTCATTATACTCAATTGTGTGATAGTAGGCTACACGGACTCAAGAAGGATGATGGAGGTCAATCAAGAAAGGGGGATGGAAGATAGAAGATATGAAAGTGAAAGAGATTCTTGTGCATTATCATCATTGAGCTTTATTATGGCAAGTAGGTTATGACAATCGAGGCATATGTTCAGCCCAGAAAGTCATTGTACCCATTTGCATGGAGATCAGGCAATTGCAAACAAGGAATGCCCCAGTTCATACTAGACTCACAGTGTCCGCATATCCTTGGCCAAGTCATAGCATTACTAAGAGACAATCCACAGACAACAAAATAAAAATAGGTGACGATACCCCATCCTCACCTTTCTAGTCAAAGACATCCTGGAGATAAAACCACATCCTTTGTAACTGGCCCAACTCTAAGAGGTAATGTGACTGTGCCTTTGGATGAACGTTCTTCATCATCATATGCTTTGATGGTAATTTTGTTTGTAGAATTCACAGCTTTATCAGAATATCCCAATTGTTTTATTGTGTTCAAAGTAGATATATTGAGACCAGCTCCTCCATCTATCAGGACTCACTTTATTCAATTTTTGTGTAGGAAGGCTTCAATGTGTAAAGGTGCATTATGTGGCTGACTTACGAAGGCATCATCGACTTCTCTGAATGTAAGGGAGTGTGGAATGGAAAGGTATCCCACCATGGCTTGAAACTAGTCCATGTTTAGATCAGTAGGGACAGAAGTGTCTCTCAAGATTTTGTCAAGAATGGCTTTATGTGCGGGGGATATGTGTAAGAGCTCAAGGATGGAGATGAGTGCGGGTGTCTTCCCTAACTATTCTACAAGGTCATACTTAGGTTTGGTTGATGCAGAAGTGGTTTTTTTAATTGGAGCACCTTGCAAAGTGAATTTACCTCGATGAGTTGTGACATTACATTCAGAAGTAGGTTCGAAAGAAGATCCATATCCTTTCAGGACGATCTTGGGTCTTTAGGTAGAATTCTCAGGCATTTTGTCCTTGATGATAATGGTAGAGAAATAATTATCCATTGAAATGTGATTGATAGTTGAATCGTAGTTAGAGGATACTCTGGTATAGTTGGTTTGGTCATCTGTGGCTTTAGCTTTCCATTGTCATGCTTTGGGAATGGTTCCTTAAAACATTTCATGTTCTTGGTTGGATGAGTGTCCTTCAATCTCATTGTCAACTCTATCAATAATATCTTGTATGATGTTCTTTAGTTGGTGACAATTTTCTATTTTATGACCTTTTCTCTTAAGAAATTCACAATATTCATCGTCATTCCACCAATTTGGTTTGACCTTTGGCTCATATTGAGGTAGATCTGGGATCGTTATAATTATGTTTGCACTAGCTTTTTGAAAATTAACTCAAGTGGTTCTCCCAATGTAGTGTACTTCCTTCGTGACTTTGAAGTTGTTTGAGTATTCACTTGATTGTTTGGAGAGCTTGATCTAGAAAAAATGATTTTAGGTTGCACTGTATTGGCATCCACAACACCATCATTGACTATGTTGTTTTTATTCCAAAATCTTGGCTTATCTTTTCCTTTAAAGTCATCTTTGTTTTCCTTGAATATCTTAATGACTCCTTGTTCAATTAGGACCTTCTTTGTTGCTAAGCCTTTTTTAATGATGTCCTTGAAGGTGGACAAACAAGCTTTTCTTAGGTCATAACCAATGTCTTTGTTAACATTTTGGGTGAACATCTCTACCATTTGTTTTTGTGGAATTTCACAAGAGCATTTGCTGGCTAGATTCCTCCATCTTTGTAAAAATGATGAAAAAGACTCTCCATCCTTTTGCTTGGTGTTGCACAAAGTAGTGACTAATATGTCTGTCTCTATGTTGTATGAGAAATGTTGAATAAATGCCTCTGCTAAGTCACCCCATGACTTAATACCAGGTGGGAGTTGGGAGAACCATTACATAGCTTGATCACCTAAGCTTTGTGGGAATAATCTCATCAAATATGTCTCTTCTGTTGCTACCTCAATGCAAGTTGTGAAAAACTGTCTTATATGTGCCTTAGGATCACCTTTTCCTCTATACTTATCAAACTTAGGTGTCACAAAGTGTGTAGGAAATGGAGGCATTAGAATGCTTTTGTCAAATGGATAGGGACATATGTCTCTCATTGTGTAAGTTGGCTTTGATGTATTTATGTCCTCCATTTTCTTTTGTAAGTCCTTAATTTTCTATTCCAAATTGTTCTTAGGTGGAGATCGACTTCTTGGACCATACCCCATGCCTGAACCAATGGGTGGAGGAGGAGCATGTTGCATATATGGATGATATTAATCATAGACATGTTCATATGGAGGAGGTCTATAATGGTGTTGCGTATGTGTATAAGGACCACTTGGTATAGAGTCATGGTGAGGAATGGAATATCTTCTTTGTCCATGTATACCATACTCTATAGGCATGTCATGAGTTTGTTCTAGTGTGTTGCCCCCAAATTTGACACAGGGTTTCCTCATGTCCAAATTTTGAGCATGCCTTTGAATATCCAATTGCCTTGGTGGTTGATCCTTAGCATTGGTATGTGATTGAGCATATTTTTCTACATAAGACTTCCATAATGGTCTGCAAAGGTGAGTATCATATGCTTGACCATGTGTATGTGGGACCTCAAGTTTTTGAAACAAAGATGATGGTGATTCAGAAATAAGATGTGGTCCTCTATTGCCTCCACTATTAGGCCTCCTTTCATCCATGTTGACGTGAGGTTGTTGCAAAGGTCGATTTTCCATTATTTGAGACATGTCAAAATCATGAGGGATCTTGGCTCCACTTTGTGCCATCACTTGTAAGAAATATTGTCTATCTCTCCTCATTATTTCCTCAACCAATCTATTGAAATAGGGATCCATAATGGAGTCTTCCACTTCTACTGAATGGATGGAAAAGTTGTCCATATTGTCATTGTGTGTATCATTGTTGTTTGTAGTGTCCATGTTCTCAACATTTGGAATGTTTCTATAGGCATCCATGTCAGGTAATGTGGTATGATCAAAATTGAAGAAGATATCATTGTCATACTCATAAGAACTCATGTTTGCGGACTCTTGAGCCTCTTTAGCTTCTCTCCTATATTTTTGGGAACGGGTTTCAACCATGAACTAGGTATTGACCAAGATGTGTGAGACTAGATGAAAATGGAATGAGTATGGAAAACCAAGAGTTGGATGGAATGTAAATGAATCTGAGGTGTACTTGCAATGTCCAAAGTGTAAGACCAAGTATGTATGTAGTAGAGTAGGTGTGGCTTCCAAAGAGATGATAGTTTCTCTTGATGAGGTAAGTTGACATTGACTCTAAGTAAGACCAAATGAGACCCAAAGGTGATATACCTTGATAAGGGACCACTTAGCAAAATGCTGTTGTATGTAATATGTTGACAAAGCAAGATGAGGACAAGCAAGTGACCTTTTGACTCAAGTTTAGACAAATGTGAATGTAATGCAAGGTGTAAAGCAATGATGGAATTTGTGAGACCCAAAGGTAGGTTGAATGCTAGATGAAAACCTAAAGAGATAGCTTAGGAAGCTCAAGAATTCTGAAACTGATTGCTCTTGTTTGTTGGACTGTAAATTTTTCCAATTTGTGAAGTTGTTTGTTGTGACCAAATCTCAATTTTTTGACTGTTTTTCGTGACAAGATGACACAATGTTGATGAGGACTCAATGTTTGCAAGTGTTTAGAATCAAAATGACTCAAAGAAAAGTGTTTTGTTTGATGTAAAATTGTTTTGCATACACTTGAGACACAAAAGACACAATGTTTTAATGTTTGGTCTTGAATGTTTGATTGTTCAAAATAAGACAAGTACAATTCTTATGGTTGGCCAGGACAATAGTTGTTGATTCCCACATGAGGCTACGCTATTCAGAGCGTATACTTAGATGCTTGACCCCACTAGCTCCACCCTCGGTACTCACTTCTCAAGGCAGCCAAGCATCAGTCCCCACAAAAACTCCCCATGGAGAATTTTGTATCTCTACTAAGAACCATATGTGTGTGGGCCACTCCAGAGGTCCGACCTCCTACCCCAACAACTGAAGGATTTTGGCTTCTAAAACAAAAGGGTGCTAGTAAGGGCATCCGCTTGTGTGGCCATACATGTGGCACTTTCAGCTCTGTAAATACATAAGGCTCCTAGCCAGTAGGGGTTACGCCCTACAAATTATAAAATAAATTTGATCAAACGGGTTTATGGGGAGACATAGTGTCGGTATGAACTAATCAACACATGTTATCCATAGTTTTCACCATGAATACAATTGTTTATAGTGGTTCGGAAGAGGTGGGTTTTCCTTGCTACCACTTGGGTCGTTTTCTCCTCACTAGTAGTCCTAATTACCACACGAGGAGACAGGCCCTCTAAAGATTAAACAAAAAGAGCCTATTGCCCAAGAAACAAAGGACACTGGTTCAATTTTAGTGCACCAATTGAAGTGTTTGATAATCTATGAAAATAAGGCACACAATAAAGACAAAAAGAAAATCCTTGTCAAGGTTCTACAACAAATATTTGTTAGTAGTTTGGATTGTTTCAAATGATCACCCCTTCCTGCAAGCACACAAGTTAGGTAAATTTTAGATCCAAAAGACTTTGTGAAATAGGGGCTTTCAACAATGCGTTTTGTTGACCAATTCAAATATCTAATTCATCATAAAAAAAGACCACCTATAAAATTTCAAGAGATTTCCAGAAATGTAAGAAAATCCAAAAAATTTGCTAATTTGCTCCAAAAATTAATTTTTTATGAAAAATCATAAAAAATTCATATAAAATGCAAAATCAATCCAAAAAATCTGAAATTTTTACTGGAGAGTCTTGACAGCCTTCTAAACTTGCATAAAAAATGTTTTACAACAAATCCAAGCAGTTTGTGAGATATGAGTAAAATAATGCAAAACCCTAATTTTCAAAGATCCAATTTTTGAGGAATGATTTTTCATCAAATTTAAAATAAAAAAGAATAGATCATATGTATAATTTTGAGATATTTCCAAAAATTTAAGAAAATCTGACAAATTCACCAATTTTCTCTCAAAATCAATTTTTTATGAAAATTAATAAAAAATTCATATAAAATTAAATCTTGATCCAACAAATCTGAAATTTTTACTAAACACTTATGATACTTTTTCTGACCTGAAAAAACATTTTGATGTCAAAATTCAAATCCATTTGTGAGATATGAGCAAAATAAGGAAAAACCCTAATTTTTAAAGATCCAATTTTTAGGGAAATATTTTGCATCAAAATTAAAATCACAAACAATAGATCCTATTTATAATTATGAGAGATTTCCAAAAATGTAAGAAAATCCAAAAAATTCGCTCATTTGCTCTCAAAATTATTTTTTTATGAAAATTCATAAAAAATTGATGGAAAATGCAAATGTGCTCCAAAAATTCTGAATTTTGGATTAAGAGCTTTTAATACTATCTTTAACTTGCAAAAAAACTTTGGTGAAAAATTTCCATGCCGTTTGTGAGATATGATCGAATCTCTCCAAGATCTTGATTTTGTGTTGAAAACCCTAGCTGCACAAGGTTATTCTCCAAATTGTTTTACAAAACAACAATATATGGTTAGGAAAATTTGCAAAAAACATAGATCTAATAAAAATCCATGTCCCATGGGGCGTTCCAAAATGTATATGGTGAAAAGTGGAAATAACAATGTTGAAAGACTAAATGAATTCAACCACAAAACCCTAGCCTAACAACAACAAAGATACACCATAACATATGAAGATTACCTAAGACAATGCAAATCAAATGAAATCACAAAGATAATACCATCACATGTCCAATAGGGTTTGGATCTCCATTCTTCCTATCTCCATTGATCTTGCTTGATATATTTGCTCTCAGATTTTATGTGCACAAGAGCTCAACAAAGAACAAAAATGTGGTTGCAAGTAGGCTTGATTGCATATGCAAGTTTGAAAGTGTAGTCAGGGCTGAATGCATAGTGAGTTAGGGTTGATAATGAAGGAAGTATCCTCTTATATAGAAGACACTATATGAAATGGAGGGATAAGATTCAGATTTGTAAAAGATAAATGGTCGGCTATGATTAGAGGGTAGGTAGTGTATGAATTAAGAGATGAATGACATGTGTCATGGGTAGAAAAGGTTAATGAATTAATTAAATAAATAAAGATTTATTTAATTAATAGAAGAAGTGAGATCAATTAAATAAATAAGATATTTATTTAATTTAGAAAAAGGATAACTTAAATAAATAAAGATTTATTTAATTAATAGAAGAATTATGCTAAAGTAATTAAATAAATAAAGATATTTATTTAATTAGACATGACAATTTTAAGTGTCTACAATACTGATCAGACCCCTTATGAGCTTTGGTTTGGTCATGTTCCTAATATGAAATATTTCAAACTTTTTGGTAGAAAAATCTATATCAAGAGAGATGATGATATTGGAAAGTTTGATGCTAGAAGTGATGAAGGTATCTTGTTGAGATATTCTACAAATAGAAAAGCCTACTAGTGCTATATGAAGAGACTGAGAAAGATAGTTGAGAGTGAAAATGTGAAGGTGGATGAGAACCTTAGGAAGGAGATCAAATCTTATAATGATGGTCAACATGTTGTTTTAGCTCCTATTCACCCTAAAGGGCCTAAGAAGAATGATCTAGTAGAGATTGCTAATCCGAATGTTTTTGCTACTAGTAATGATGTGCAGGAACTCAAGGATAAAAACAATTAGAAGACTCTGAGGTATGTTAGAATAAATGATTCCGAAAATCAAATTATTGGTGATAAGAATAAATGTGTGATGACTAGAATAAGGTTAGTTGCAGAATAATTATTTTTGGTTTCTAAAGTTGATCCTAAAGATGTTTCTAAAGCCTGTAAATATGATAACTAGATAAGAGCCATGCAAGAAGAGTTATACTAGATTGAAAACAACAATATGGCTTGGGAACTTGTGCCTAGACCTAAGGATAAAAACGTTATTGGTACTAAATGGTTTTTTAGGAACAAATTGAATGAAGCCGATGAAGTAGTCAAAAATAAAGCTAGACTGGTCTGCAAAGGATATTCATAGCAAGAAGGGATTGATTATGAAGAAAATGTTTCTCCAGTTGCCAGAATTGAAGTTGTTAGATTGTTGCTTTCTTATTCTACTTATAAAGATTTCAAGGTATATTAGATGGATGTCAAATCTACATTTTTGAATGGTGGTCTAGAAGAAGAAGTTTCATTTGAATAACCAGATGGATTTTCATTGTTTGATGATGGAGATATGGTATGTAAGTTGAAAAATGCACTTTATGGATTGAAACAAGCTCCTAGAGCTTGGTATACTAGGTTAGACAAATAATTGCTAAAATTGGAATTTATCAAAGGTGCTGCTGACAGTAATTTGTACGTTAAGATTGGAAATGATAACATTTTGATTGTTCTGATTAATATGAAAAATAGGTTTTAAGGACCCAAAACCTTTAACAAAGGAGCATAAGATAGGTCATCAAAAAGCATCCAGACTAGCTTTAAAACAACTTACAAAAAGACTAGCAAAAAGGCCAATAAACCGAACAAACAGCTAAAGAAAGAAATAGCAAAGCGAAAAATCCAGAGAAAAGACAAAAAATAGACAACAACTATAAAGACTTAAGAAGATCATCCACCTTATTGACCAGCTGGTCATAGTTTTCTAAAGCAACTTTGAGTTCTTCCATATCCTTGTTTGGCTTCTTCTCCTTCTTTTTTCCTCTGGTCCTCATTCTAGGTCCTTCCTCTTCTCCCATAAACTCAATGTCTGGTTCCAACTCCAAGGAATCCTTCTCATTCTCTAGTTTGCTGATGAGAATTTTTGTATTGTCGGTTGAGGCCTTTAGAATGCTATAGCTTTGTTCAACAATACTTTTGAGGCATTTTTCAATTTTGTTGAATTTGTTGTCAGTTTCTGCCATTCTCTGGTCCGTAGCATTGGCATTGGGTTTTATCTCTATCAGAGCCTTCTCAATTTGATCAAACCTAGGGTTGAAGGAATATTTGATCTCTCTGGCTCTAGCAACAGTTTTACTCAAATCCTCAACGTATTCCGTCATTGATTTGCCTTCACCAATACTGATTGTCTCTAGAATTTTGACCCTGTGGCTCAGCTTCTTATTATCCTCCACAACTTTCTTGTAACTGTTAATTAACCAATCGATGGTGTCCACGAAACCTTTCAAACCCTCAGTGGGAGGATTTGAAGGGGGGTTTTGTCACCAGGATTGTCCTATTCATTTTTGGAGACGTCAGCACTAGTGATCTTATCGACATTTACACCAACCCTATGATCAAAACCTTCCCCTGTGATCTCCTCCTCTGATTTCTAGTCAATGTCAAGATCCTTTCTCTTCACTTTATCCTACAGCTCCATATCATAATCTTCCTGCCTCTTCTATTTGTTCCTTATCTGAAGGGAAGTTTTAGTTTTCTTTTTTTGAGGAGGCTGGGGTTCATCCTTCTCAAAATCCTCAGAGACCTCCAAGGAGGAGGAGCGGATCTGGAAAACCTTTTCTTTGGCTTTTTTCTTACCCTTCGAAGAGGAGGGCTTGGTACTCACCTATTTTTTTTTCTTACCTATTTTAGCTTCAGAGTCTTCCTGACTCTCCTCTAACTCACTCATCGAATCACTTTCAGACTCATCACCCATAGAAAAAACATAATCTGACCCATCCTCCTCAGACTCAGAGATAGAAGGTTGGGGATGGGCAATTTGGTTAAATTTTAGATGGTCACAAATTAACACTATAAGACCTTGATGCATGGTTGTATCACCCATAGGGTTCTCTCTAAGGGATTTAATGGTAGAATTCATTCAACACTGTAGGAAATATGGAATATTAAATTTTTCATCATACCTAAAATGATTAAGCAATACAAAATGGTAGCCATACACTTTTTTCAATCTGCCATCCAAGGTAATGTAACACATAATAGCAAACAAAACCTCCCTCCATAGATTAACAAATTCCCTAGGTGGGTAGTAGGTTTTACTTAGCTTTACTAGGCGCTTATTCTCCTTTGCCGTTTCGAGGTATTGCTTAATTGCCTCCTTGCTCAGTTTTCTCACTTTGTAGTAATTGCTTCCTTCCTCGCAAAGACCTCTGACCTGAGCAATGAGATCTTCATCAATAAGGATTGTTTGATCTACCATCTTCAGGGTGCCCTTCCTCCATTTTTTGCAGAAAAAGTTTGTGATTGTGGTGTCCCTCCCATGGAGTCTCTCCATGAACTTTGTAAACCCACCCTTCTACAAGATGTTCTAAATAACCTCCTTTTGTTTCCACTCCTTATAGTTGTTGGGTTCATAGCGGCTTTTTATTTTCTCCCATTTTTTCGCTTTTCAAAACAGAAGGTCAAGAGTTGCAGAGAGTTATAGGAAAGAAATTTCTCGAAGCGACCACATATACCCAGTAAGCATGGGAAAAGGTGGCATTTGTCTTGTAATAAATGGTACTGACATTATGATTATTACTCGTAGCCCTCTTATTAACCTGTTTAATCATTATTTTGTCCATTTATGATCTTCAAGGTACTATTATATCGATCCATAAATATGTTTGATCTGACATCATTGAGGAGACCCTCTTCACCCTTCCAGGTAACCATATTGTTGTTATTGATTGCCACGTTGGCTGCCCAGTTAGCTAGACCATTAGCTTCATGATAAATGTGGGAAGTATAGCATTTCTCAAAGGTGTTGATGAGATCTCTAGCAGCCTTTATTATGTTGTTGATAGTCCATGAAGGCTTAGAAGTTCCCTTTAGGCACTTGATGATTTTATTAGAGTCCCCCTCAATCCATAGATAGGGACAGTTCCATATTTTAGCTAGAAGAATGCCTTGGAGAGCCACCATAGCTTCCACCATGTGGCTAGTTTGGCAACCTATAGGAACAACAATCATTTCCTTACAACTGTCATTTTCATCTCTGAGGATTGCCTTTGGCAGCTCCATCGAAGTTGATTTTGAGCCAACCATGAGGGGGGGAGTGCCATCTTGCTTCTAGTCTTGTTTTGTTTGGGATCAGTACTACCAGCATTCTTCAGATTCCAAAAGTTGAAAATGTGAGTTTCAAAGGGGTTGGCAGAATTGCAAGGATCCTCAATGATCCTAATGTTCTCCACAATAGCCCATTGAATTTTCTGGAAAACAATAGAGTGAGAGAAGTGTCCCTAGAGATGCAATTGTTCCTTTCTTTCTAGATCCCCCACAGAATGTGAGGGAGAGATAGCTTCCACAAAGATCTGAAAGTGGGGTTAGACCAATGATAACTCCAAGAATGGAACAATTCTTGAATGGAGTTAGGAAACACCCATTCCATACGAAAATTCTTAAGAAATCTTTCCCAAATTGAAGCAGTGAAGGAATAGTGGATAGCTAAATGGTCCACAGACTCTTCCTCCTCAAGACATAAGGAACACCTATTAGGGAAGGAAAAACCTCTTACCTTAAGATTATCTAAGGTCAAAATTTTGTTTTGAAGGATTGTCCAATAGAAAAAAATGATCTTAGGGATAAGACCCTTAATCCAGGCTTTAGACCAAAAGGGATTCTCTGAGGGCGTAGCGGAAAGAACACCATACATTAAAGAGATAGTAATGTTGCGTTTAGGTTCATATTTCCAAATAAGAGAATCTTCCTCATTGTTTAACTAGGCAGTAGATAGATGGTTCTTAAGATTGATAAGGTCAGGGTGGATACTTTCAATGTTTTGCCATTTATCACCTATCCAATACCCCTTAACCAAGGAGCTAAAGACTCTAATACAGGGGCTAGAAAAAGGGGCCCAATCAGGGATTTCAATCAAAGGCTTATCAAATAACCAGGGGTCCTCCGAAAATCTAACTTTCCTACCATTACCAACTCTCCATTTCACCCCTTTAGCAATGTTATCTTTAGACTTAGAGGCATGATTCTAAATATGGGACCCATTAATACTAAAATCAGAATTGATGAAAGAGAGAAGGGAAGAAGACAAAAGAGGATACTTAATGTTGGTATTTTGGTATGGTTTTGTCATTGATGTCAACACCTATTGAATACACCTACTTTGGAGATCCAACAACATTCACCGGCAAACAGTAAACTGTGCAACAATTACTGGTATATGGTTCACCGGCAGGATATATTGTTCACCGATACCTGGAATGATATGGAAGACACATTGTAATGTTGAAGACATCATGTGGACACTTTATTTTGATGAAATAATCATTTGTATATTCATATTTGCATATTTGCTTTTACTGACAAATAGGTCCAGGTTATCTAGGGTTACACCGGTAGGTTTATCTTTTCTAGATCAGCATGGCTTGCTATGGAGATGATTTATTATTGTTGTAAATGCATTAAGGTGACATGTTCAATCGGTTATTATATTATTTGTAAAAAAAATTTATTGTAATATCTTGTAGAGCCGACCTACTAAAATTGGTCTTAAGGTATGGTATAAATGTAAGATCTTATTTGTAAGATCAAGTGTGGAATGTGAAAAATAATTGTGTGAAGGTATATGCGAGATCAAGCAGAGGTATACACGAAGACATCATTTGAAGGTGAAGTTAGGTTTTTGTAGAAGCATATCAGCATTACACCGGTACTAAATCTAGCATATGAAGATGCTATTTTGTGCAGTACATTCTTATTGGATTTAACCATCCAACTGTAGTCAGTGTGACTCCCATTTGTGATTGAGCAATGAGCTCTAGGCTGTTGGCCTTTCTGCATGTGCAGACTCCTTTCTATACACTTACTATCTGCAGAAGTATCATCTAATTGTGGGTAAGGTTTCCCACCATGGTTTTCCCCTTACAAGGTTTCCACATACAAATATTGGTATCATGTGTTGTGGATGACTTTGTGTTTATATTTAATGCATTAATCCTTACTAGTATAGCAATTTACTGTTAACACTGTCTACCAGCATACTTAACTGGTTTACCAGTATTAAGCATTAAGTTGGTTAATAAGTTTTTGGTTTGAATTTATTAGACAACTGATTCACCCCCCCCCTTCTCAGTTGTCTCTAGGACCTAACACTTAATTCTCTAGATTTTACACCATTCATTGTCAAAGTGGAACAGTTTCCAAACTTGTTTAGACAAAAGAGCTTCATTGAGGGTCCGGATTCTTCTTAGGCCCAAACCACCTTTATTTTTTGATCTAAAAACCTTTTCCCAAGCCACTAATCCTATTCTTTTATTTTCCTCAACCCCTAACCAAAGAATTTTTTTTTGAATTTTCTCAATGACATCATCATACTTAACTGGAATTCTAAAGAGGCTAAGGGCATAAATAGGAATGATTTGAAGGGATGCTTTAAGAAGTTGAAGCTTTCCAGCCTAACTTAAGAGAGCACCTTTCCAACCAGCAAGATTTCTTTAAAATTTATCCACTAGAGAACTCCAAAAGGAATTAGGTGGAGCAATGCCCAAGGGGAGACCAAGATAAGTAGCAGGAAGATCAGCAGCCCAACATTCCAGAATTCTGTTGATTCTATGGTGTCTTATCTCAGGAGTGTTGATGAAAAACACTACACTTGTAACCTAGTTGATAAGATGGCCTAAAGTAGAAGCAAACTTACAAAGGGTGTCCTTTAGGATTCTGGCTTCCGAAATACTTGAATCCCCCATAACAATGGTGTCATCCACAAACTATTGGTGGGAGCAAGTATGAATAGCAGATGAAGGTTGGATACCTTTAAAAATACCTCTAGTTTCCATACTTTCCATGGACCTACCAAAACATTCAGCCATAATAATGAAGAGGATAGGGGAAATGGGGTCCCCTTGCCTTAGTCATCTGGAGGTGTGAAAGAAGGAGGAGGGAGAAATGTTAACAAGAACAAAAAAGGAGGCATGGGAGATGAGCTACTTGAGGAGGTCCACACATTTATTATAGAAGCCAAAAGCCAAAAGGGCCTTTAGTAGGAAAGACCAATCAATCCGGTCATAGGCCTTAGATAGGTCAAGCTTGAGGATAAAACCCTATTTCTTAGCCATAACAAGGGAGTGGATATTCTCATGGATAGTTATGATGGAATCAAGAATTTTTCTTCCTAGCACAAAACCATTTTTCTGATGAATACTCAAAGAAGGAAGGACTTGCAAGAGTCTGGGTGTTAGGACCTTGGAAATTATCTTATAAAAAGAATTGTTTAAGCTGATTGGGTTGAACTTATCCATGGAGTCAACACCTTGAATTTTGGGGATTAAAGAAATGAAGGTGCCATTAATCTCTTTTAGAATTTTTCTAGCCCCAAAAAATTCTTTGACCCCACTGCAGACATCTTTCCAACAATATCCTAGAATTCTTGGAAGAAGAACATGGGGAATCCATCAGGTCTAGGGGCTTTGTTACCTTCAAAAGAAAAGACAACATTTCTGATCTCCAAGTTCGAAGGTATAGAAATTAGGAAGGCATTCTTCTGCTCATTAATGAGGCAAGGAATGTTCTGAAGGATGGAACTTTGAACATCAACATCTAGGCTCTGATCCCTACAAAGAAGATCAAAGAAGAATATTTTGGCCTCATTTCTTATCTCCTCCTCCTTAACCAGCCCCTCATTGTCTACCATCAGTTTTTTGATCCTATTAGCCACTTTATGTTTGATAGTCGACATATCAAATAATCTCGTATTCTTATCTCCTTCCTTCAGCTAGATACATCTAGATCTCTACTTCCAAAAAGCTTCTTCTTTAGCAATGATTTCATGGTATTTTTTGAGGATCTCATTTTCTTCAGCAATAGTCATAGTAGAGAATCCATCCTTCTGGATTTGGACTTGAATTTTGTTGAGGTCTTCCTAAATTTTTCCTTTAGCCTCAAAAATATTCCCAAAGCTGGATTTATTCCAAGTCCTTATATTATCTTTTATGCTTTCGAGTTTCTTCACAACTCTATACATGGAAGTACCCTCAACTTGAATGTTCCACCATTCCTAAATTTTATGGGTGAGATCTGAATGAAGAGTCCACATTTTTTCAAATCTAAAAGGAAAGTGCCTTCTTCTATTAATAGGGTCAGAAAAAAGAGTTATGGGATAGTGGTCAGACCCAACCCGGATGTGAGAAGACATAGAACAAAAATAATGTTTGTACCAATCATCAGAAATAAGAGCCCTATCAAGGCGAACTTGAATAAGGTCATTTCCAACCCTCCTGTTAGTCCAAGTGTAATTTCAACCGTGCATCTCCACATCATTAAGAGCCTGAGTGTTTATAAAATCTATGAGGGCCAGTCTACTATCCAATTGAGAAGGTCTTCCACCAAATTTTTCCTCCTCTCTCAAAGGGGTGTTGAAGTCTCCCATGACCAGCCAGCTGAGATTCTTGAAGCTGTCCCTTATTTCCATAAGTTTTTTCCAAAAAATGCTCCTGGCTTTCAAGGTGTTAGGAGCATAAATATTAGTGAGGACCCAAGAGGTTCCATCTTTAAATTCTCAAATTTAATGCAAGAAAAATTTCTTTTTTGAATAAGAACATGACCTTTAACACTATTGAGATTCCAAATAGTTGAAATGCCTCTAGAGGCACCTTCCGAGCTGCCACCACTGACACTCCCAGATTTAAAGAATTTCAAAGCTTCAACCTTATCTCTACTCATCTTAGTTTCTTGAATAAGAAAAATATTATGTTTACTATCCCTAATCATATTCCTAATAATATCATGCGTGTGGGGATTATTAAGTCCCCTAATATTCCAAGAGACAATCTTCATGATTACTTACCAATTCCTAATTCCTTCAAAGTCTTCTAAGTCCCATCTGCTATGTTCTTTCTAGCCTCCTTGTCTCGGACTTTGTGGTTTGAAGTTTGTCCTAGGGATGAGGAGACATACCCAACATCAACTTGCATAATTCTACTAGACTTTCTTAATTGGGCGGCTGAGGGAGTGGATCCTTTTTTGTTCCTATGTTTTGGAATTTTCCAATCTATTTCTTTCTCAAAAAACCACTTCAAGGTTACTAAGAATTCTAGAAATTTCCTCTACATTACCCCAATTAGGTGATCTAGAATCATGTGAAGAATTGTTGACTATTTTAGAGGCTTGGTCTGAATCCAAAAGGCTCATGCCCAATATAGCACATTTTTGGGCTTCTCGCAAATCACACTTGATTGTGAGAGGGTAAGAGTCAGTCTTTTCTTCTTGTGAGCTAGTGATCTCCCCTTCATCAGGTTGTTTAGCTTCCTTGGTGTCCTTATCCTTTTGATCCTCTTCATTGGGAGCTTCCTTACTGGCCAAGGTGTCAGTGATTACCATCCCAGTATTTTCTTTAGAAGATTCATTCTGATCTTTTATTTCCTCTATTCAGATCTGCCCTATCAGGGGGTTTTCTGCTTTCATTTGTTCCTTCCTCAGAGATTCTTGGGGGGGGGGGAGATTATAGGTAGAGGTAGAGGAGACCACTTCCTTATTCTCCCCCAGGGGTCCAAACAGTTGGTATCAACAAGGTCAATTTCCTTATTTTTTGAATTTTTGACTTGCCATACCTTTTTTCCCAGAGCCTTTTTACATTCTACTAAAGGTTTGGCTTTCTTTTTCTCCCCTTTAGGCTTGAGAGGACAATGTTTGGCCCAATGACCTACTTTCTTGCAGTGAAAGCAAGCAAAGGGGATGGATTTGTATTCAATCTCTTGTTTCCATGTTTTCAATTTTGAAACTATATCTATCTGCTCGGGCATATCTACATCATGGGTGATCCCTACACAAAATTTGGCATGAGTGAGCCTCCTTCTTGAAGTTGTGACTGGATCTATTGAGAGGATCTCACCAAAAGAGATTTCTATACCTGAGAAAATACTTTCTACCCAATACTCAAGAGGTAGACCTGGTAACTTAACCCAAACTGGGACTTGCACCAGAAGAGAATCACTCATTTTTAGATTCAGATGCCATTTCTAAAGGACCAGAGTTGTCTTGCCAACCAACCAAGGACTACCACAGAGGATCCTTATTTTATCTTCTTCGTAAGAAAAGGCAAAGCTGAGGAGGCCTTTGGGCAAATCCGAAATTTCAGTATTACCTTTCAAAGCCCATTTTCATTTGACATAAGCCCTAACAACTTCAATGTTTGGGCATGGTCCAATGAATTTACCCACCATAGAGTTCAACATACTACTTATGTTACGATCCAAAACCGAATCAAGGATAGAGATGGAAAATTTACCACTAGTAGGGTCTGAAATATTCTTGACAGGAGGCAAGGAGGATTTTCTAGATGGTCTAGTTCTGAAGAGGGATGACCACTTTCTAGATTCTTTTCCATTCTCTAAAACAGCTTCATGTGGGCTAGACCCCCCCACCATGTTTCCAGAACCCACATTCTTCTCTGGAAAAGTACTGTCAGCCTACAAAATATCAAGAGGTTTATCCTTCTCCCCCATTGGGCTAGCTCCATCAATTTGACTGCTCCCTCCATTGGAACCAGAGTTCTCACCTTGCAAAGAATTTGAATTTTGAATTCTTCCATTGTTTCCTTCTCCACCTCCATTGGAGCTCTCCATTGTTTCTTCCTCACACTTAACTCTTTATTGATTGTTGAAGTCTTTGTTGATGACATTATCTTTGGTGGTGACAATTATATGAGTATGAAGTTTGTCGGTGATATGCAAAAAGTATTTGAGATGTCTATGATTTGTGAGATGAAATTTTTCTTAGGTTTGTACATTGCAAAAACATAAAAATGTATCTTTATATCTCAAACTAAGTATGTGAAGGAACTGTTGAAGAATTTTGGAATAGAATATTCCAAACCGGTTGGAACTCCTATGGTAACTAGTTGTAAACTGTCTAAAAATGATGAATCTCTTAAAAGCTAATTAGAGTTTGTATATATCCATGGTTGGTGGGATGCTATATCTTACTGAAACTAAGCCCGACATTATGCATGTTGTGTGTATGGTTGCTAGATATCAAGCTAATCCAAAGGAGATTCATGTCAGTATTGTTAAAAGAATATTTAGATATCTAAAGGGAACTATGAATTATGGCCTATGGTGTCCAAAGAATGATGATTTCATGTTGTGTGCCTACAGTGATGCAGATTGGCTGGTGATGTTGATGACCAGAAGAGTACTACCATTGGAGCATTATTTTTAGGTAAGAAGTTGGTTTCATGGGCTAGCAAGAATAAGATTCAGTATCTTTATCTATTGTTGAAGCCAAGTACATTGTTGCTGCTAGTAATTACACTTAGATAGTTTGGATGAAGAAAATATTGAAATATATTAGAGTTATTCATGATGAGCCTACTATTATATATTGTGATAATTCTAGTGCTAGAAAAATGTCTAAGAATCTGGTGCAACATTCAAAGACAACATATTTCAATAAAATATAATTATTTGAGAGAGCAAGTCAGTGAACAAAAGGCGAAGCTGGAATATGTATCTACAAAGAAATAAATTGCTGATATTGTCACTAAGCCTTTGCCTACAAATACATTTGTCTATTTGAGAGACAAGCTAGGGGTATCCACCCCCTTGATGAGAATTAGATGCATTGAGTTGCATCGATCTAGTGGAATTCAAAGCCTTATTCATTTATCTGAATTGATGAGTTGGTGTTGCTCCTCTCCTGGAGTAGTCTGTTGATTTGGTTGTATCCCAGGGAGAGAGATTCATTTTTTTGGAAAGAGTTTTATTCTCTATTTTTTATTTGGAATTTATGTCAAAGGGGGAGAGAGATTAAGTGAAAAACTACTTTATCTATCTTGATATTAGGGGGAGTTTCTTGATGATATCTTCTTTCTTTCCATTGACTATTTTTCACATTCATATATTATCATCAATGCCAAAGGGGGAGATTGTCGAATTGTTGGGGAGATTGTTGGCTTTGGTTGATCATTCCTACTACTAGAATATGTTGGTGTCATTGATTTCAACATATTCCTATGTTTTATTCTGGTGAGTTTGGGAAGATTTTCTAATCCAATTTTGTAGTTTGGTTTTGTTGATCATAGTTTTGTAGAATCTGGTATTTCCTTTAGTATTTCCTCTGGTATATTCTAGTGTGATCAGATTTTGTTTTGAGACTTTGGAATATTGTTTGGGATGATCTTGTGAATCTTTATTTCAGATGGTTCATGATTTAGTGCTCTGCAAGTTATCTTTCTCCATGATAGTTGTGGATTGGTTGTGTTCTTGAGCTTTGAGACTTTGACCAATGAACATTTGAAAAGAGGTGTTAGTGCAACTATTTTGGATGATTATAACATACTTGCTAGTTTTTCCTAATCATGTCCTATTTGTTTGGTGATCCACATTGATCTTTGTGCAAGTTTTTGGTGACTTCTATGAACCGGTGATAATTTTTGTGTCATGTGGTGGTGTAGCATATTGCGGTTGATCTTGGCATGATTTTTGATGGATTTGATAGTTTGGAAATTTGAATTAGGTCCATGCTATGTAATGTAAATAATAATATTAGGCGACCTTGTTATCAAGGTTGATGATTTTTATATATAGGTGAGATGATTATATAATTTAGGTGTCGGTATTATGTATGTATTATAAGAGAGAGGTGATTGTGCGAACAAGAGATTTATCATTCGATGAAGTATTGAGGTGAGATTGGTGTTGTAGAGAAAACAATTTTGCTTAACCAAAACTGTTATTAGACATCTGTAGATGCTATCATTGGAGTTCATTTCTTCTGGATTATAGTCTGAATCATATTGTAAGTCAGTGAGACTTTCTTGAGGGTTGTGGCCTTCCGAGCATTTACTTTTTGAGCAGTGAGCTCTAGGAAGTTGTTGGGATGATGATGATTTTTTTATTGGATGACTTTGTGTTGTCATTGATGGCACACATATATTTTGATTGTGTTAGTTAGGTCAAAATGGTACTACTATTAAGTCTTTGTATTGTAAACTAGTATCATAGATTAAGTCTAATCAGTGTGAAGGTGTCTAAACAGGTATATGTAGACAACCCATATATTCAGTTGAGACAATCAGTTTTGGTCAATTCCATTGTCACCGGTTTCAAGATGCAATAGAGAGAGACAAGGAGGTGAATGGAAACAATCGGTCTGTGAGTTGGAAGTGGTCATTATGATGAGTAATTTTAATATGCAAGATAGAAGTGATGTTATGAGTAGAGTTGATGCAATTTTTTGAGGGAGTTGTAGAGTATGTTGAAGATGCAGTATTGAGTGAACAAAAAAGGATATAACCAAGCATAATGTGTTATTCCTAGATCATACCACCTATTGTTTTGTAATCACTACAATGGTTAAATCCCCTAATTGGGTAAGCTCTAACAAGCTTCATTATATAAATCCTCTAACAAGGTGATTTATGAACTTGGATCTAAATCCTCTACTGAGGTTACCTTTAACCAAGTATATCTCCTAACAAGGCTTGGGATCTTTAACGGGATCTACTCCTAACAGAGCAATTTGTAGACCTTAACCGATAAGTTAACTATTTTTGCAGATAGTTAACTTGTGAGTTCCATCTCACCATGGTTTTTCCCAGGTGGGTTTTCCATGTATAAATACTTGTGTTATGGTGAATGTTTTACTTGTTGTGAATGATTTTATAACACTTTGGATTGCATGTAAATTCATAAGTAAACTGGTTAAATGTTTTTACCAGTCTAGGATTAAAGTGTTATTGTTTTTTCTATCACTGATTCACCCCCCCTCTCAGTGCTTTATAATTTTATCAATTGGTATCAAAGCCTAACTTCCTTAAGGATTAATCACTTGGAAGGAAACCCTAAAGCCATTATGGGGGATATGAGTTATAGAGAGATGGATAGAGTACTTGATGAAACTAGGGATGAGCTAGAAACCTTGAGAGGTAGATTTAGAGCTTCAAAAGTAAAGAGGAGAGAACTAACTGAGCAATTATTAGATATCTGTGACAACATCTCTTTAGATTAGGCCAAAATTGATGCACTAGCTGAAGAAGTAGAGAAATTGAATGGTGAAAAAATTAACCTAAGGACAGAACTTGAAGCCCTCACAATCCGTATGAGTAAAGAACTTGAAGAAAGGAGGGCAACTGAAGACCTAATCAAAGAGAAAGATCATGAGATCTCTAAGATCAAGAAGGAGAACTCAGCCTTGCACGAGGAGAAGGAAGAAAAATAAGCATTACAGTCAGATCTTGAAATGGCAATGTCTCTTAGAGAGATTCTTATAAAGCATAATGAAGATCTTACCAAAGATCTTACTGAGGCTAATGGGAAACTTGACAAATTCAACAAGAGCTCCTCTATGCTAGATAAACATATCCAATCTCAGAGGATGAAAGGTGACACATCTAGATTCAGATTCAATACATTTGAGCAAGGTGAGTCTTCTAAAATAAAGGATACTTCATCAAAAGACAAAATGGTATCTAAAGGCATGAAATCAGGTAAGAAGAAGTTTAAACTAGTTTGTTTTAACTATTAGAAACCTAGACATATTACTAATATTTGTAGAAGCAGATATAATGAGAACACAGGCTATAATTCTAATACTAGATATGTGTCTAGAAGATTTGAAGGTCATTGTTACACATGTAATATGTATGGACATAGATCAGTTGAATGCAGATATGGAGCGAACAACCCAACACCTCACATGAATTCAAGACCTATCGGTCATTGGAGAAGGACTTATGACAACTAGAGAAACATGAACTAGCAAAAACCTTATGTCAACTGATTTAGTCCCTATGAGATGGAGAAGGTAACAAATATGATTTGCACAATTTTCAACAACTTTGGACATGTTTCTATGAACTGCAGAAGAAGGACTGGAAGAGGTAATGTAGGACATTGGAGAGCATCTGGGATGGCCTGCTATAATTGTCACAAACCGGGACACATTGCCAAGTTTTGTAGAATTAAGAACCAACTGGTAGATCACAATGAAGATCAGAAAGGAAAGAAGATAGTAGATGTTGAAGAAACTAGAGTGGAGATGAGTAGAATTTGGAATAATGAAAGTGAAGACAAGCCATCATAAGAATCAAATCCTTCACCTAGTGTGGAGAATGCTACATCGATAAACTGATCTTTTCAATAAGCCTAAGGGGAACATATCAATAAATCTATTTCCGGACCCCTTGAAGAGAGTATGGTAAGATAATTTTGCATTTTGAGTTGTAATATAAGATTATTAAGTGGTAATTAGGGTTTTTTACCCTATCAGTATTGTAACAAATGCAATGGATAAGTTAATAAAAGGAAGTTTCAATAAGTCATTTTTACTCTATTTACATTCGAAGAAGAATTTTGTGAGCAAAGTGAAACATAGCATTGTTAGCAGATTGAGAACAGATTTGTGCTACAGATCAAAATGTTGAATCGAATTTGAAGCTAAGGAAAGGTGAATCAAGTGTGCAAGAGAAAGAGCAACCAAAAACCCTACCAACATGAAGGGGACAAGGTATTTTTTTCAATCTCTCTCTCAAATCAAGATTATTTATAATGACATCATCGTCTACACTAGCAGAGAGTATTTTTATCACTACTGAAGCTATGGAGTCAATGGGCACTGATAAGATATAATATTATAATGCTTTATCTCAATTACCCTAAGGTGTTTTGATCAAAGGTGATTTGACAAGTTATATAGATTGCAAAATTGAGGATCTAGGATCATTGGCAATCTATTCTCAGCTTAAATCTCTATGCGACAAGAGCAGGAAGATCAAACCCAAATATATTAGGGTTTATGAGAAGGGTTTTCATAATGTGGTTTATTTTCTAGAAGATTTTGAGGAAGAACATGTTAGGATTATCCTCAGTCATGTACATAGAGGAAACATGTATCTTGATAGGTCTCACACCATCACAAAGGAGGATATTCATGTAGTAACATGTTTCTGCCAAACTGGTGAAGTACTTAAGTTAAGGAAAATCTTGAAGGAGACTATTATTAAGTTGACAAAGACCACTATTGATCAACATGCTATATCTGTCAATAACATTGCAGATGAAGGATTCAAATTTGCAACAATGGTTGTTGGCTAATGAA
This sequence comes from Cryptomeria japonica, assembly GCF_030272615.1. Classification (NCBI taxonomy): domain Eukaryota; kingdom Viridiplantae; phylum Streptophyta; class Pinopsida; order Cupressales; family Cupressaceae; genus Cryptomeria; species Cryptomeria japonica. Next base: position 139,030,567 of record NC_081405.1, on the reverse strand, counting down.
TATTTCATTCCAGTCGAATGAATAGTGTACCATTTGTTGTCGTGCATGCTTCCTATCAGATGATGAAAGAAGATGCAGATTATGATCTATGCGAGGCAATGAGAAGTCAATTGATCTTGAATCTAGAATCAATAAAGAATGACAATAGTTAGAAGTTTAAATATGGGCACCTTTTGATTGGTCTATTTTTCTACTTTCAGAATTTTATTCCAGGAATTGGTGATATACAATGGTCTAAGGATACACCAGTTACAACCCAAATTAAGGATAGCATAAATGTTGTGAAGAAAACATTCCCAATTGCAATGAAAAGGTATTTCAATCAATTCCAAAAGAATATGAGTATGAGACTAAGGTTATCAGATGAAGTGGTGAAACACTTTTAAAAAGATATATGTTTCACTATGACCATTGACTTCTGTCTTATGGAGGTTGTTGAATTGAGAGAAGAAGAAATGGAGGAAATGAGCTATGAAGTCAGTTATGACTTACTAATTGGTTATGCCAACAACCTCTTGGCATTACGTAAGGATACAAAGAAGAAAAGAATGGACACTTCTCAAGAAAGGATTGCACCTGCACAACCTAGTAGTGTGAAGGAGAAAAAAAAGAAAGAAGATCAAGGAGCATTTGCGTCTACCAGTACAAGAATAAGAAGGAGTATTCAAATCAAGAAGGAACTGGTACCTAAGGTATCTGCAAAGAAGCAAACTATAATGAGTAAAAGAGGGAGACATCTCATCCTTCAAGAGGAATCCAAGGAAACTAGACTTGAAGAAGAATCAAAGAAGATGAAGGTAACTAGTAAGAAATCTAAACTAGTAGGAGAAATTCCCAAACAAAGTAATCCTATTGATGTTGCATATTTAAAACCAATGAGTGATTTTCAAAGGAATCTAAAAACATTAAGGAGAAAGTGGTTTGATAATGTAAAAAAAAAACTTAATTCCTTTGATGAAGGTCAAAAACAAGAAGTGGTTCAAGAGGTAATGAATTACCTATGTCAAAATAATCAATTACCGCAAGATATTCAAAAGAGCATTTCTAATTATTTATATTTGATTCTTGAAAATAAATGGGAGTTGATTATTGATCAGGCACAAGAGATGATTGATAGAATTTTTGCTCAATATTTTTCTGAATTGTCTCATGAAGAGTTATTAGCAATGCGTGCTAAATATAAAGGACAATTTAATAGAAGATCAAGGAGAATGAAAATATTAGTAGGAAATGTTGAAATCCAAGAACACTGAGAGGGGATCGTGAATCAGTATTCTACCACAATGATCAATGTTAACCTTATTAAAACATGCATATACCAATCTATATACTAGTACATATAGAATTGAAATAAGTAAAGCAACCAATAAGACAATCACATAAATGGATATCATAACACACATAATTATACATGAAAAACCTCAAAGAGGAAAAACCATGGTGGCATTTGTGACCCACAATATCAATTCACTGGCCATATAAAGAGATATTACAAAATATAGGGGCCTGCACTTGTAGGAAGGCTTACATCCTAGAGCACACTGCTCAATCACAAAAGGAGCCTCACTGACTACATACGAATCTAGACTACAATCTAGAGAAATGATTGAATTGGAAAGAGAGCATCTTCTATGTCTTAATATAGTTCTGGTTAAGCTCTACCTTTTTTGGTTTGAAACCCTTAATCCTATACCAGAATAACCCTTTACAAAAATATCCTCACATACATAATCTCTCTTATATATTTCGCATCTCCTCCATTATTTCCCTCCCAATACATACATCTATTTTTCCATATCACAAAATGATCTAATTAACTGACCTATATACCCTTTACAAATCAACATGCCTTATGTCATCTTACAAAGATAATTACAATATGAATATACATGTCGGTTGAATAATATAAATACATGAATATAAAAAACAATTGTCGATGCCGGATCCAAAAGATGTCAGCCTCAAATATCAATAACCTGATTCTAAACCATGTCGGCCTGCATTGCCAGTAAGCAAATAAATTTATCTAACCTGTTGGTGTCGGTGAAGTGTTTGTGAAGTGCCTGCCGATACACAACTGAACTAATATATGAAGTCAGAACAAGTTGCCATGTTTCCATCAATGAAAACATAGTGAAACCAACCAATTGAGTGTCAATTTCCAATAATCTCCCCCTTTGGCATTGATGGGAACACTCATGTGAAAAATGATCATGGTTTCCAACTGTCGGTTCCATCCCGAACCTACTCCCCCTGAGCTAAATATCCATCAACACAAAATACTCCATACCTCCATAACTTTTCACCTATACTCCCCCTAATGTATACGACTCCCTTTTTTATTTTTCACATCTATATCACTCCCCCTTTGACATTAATGCCATAAAAAATTACAAAAAGAATACCAAAAACTAGGATGAAGAATAAAAAATACTGTACAATGAATATCTCAAAAATATCTTACCGGAGCTGAATGTATTTGAAAACTTCTAGATAGGCCTTCTCCAAAAGCTCAAGATAGGTATCCCAACCAGATTTGAAAGTGCCAAAAATAGATACAAGTCCATGTAGCATATGGGCAAATGACTCTTTCTCATTTAACTTTGTCGGTGTGGGCTTACCAACCATATCTATACACTCCTTATGTACACTTAATGAATTCAACCAGGGACCCACCAAACCTCTAAGACTTCTGTCTCTTCTTATGATTTTGTCTTTTTCCCTCTCAAGAGAAAAAACTTGGGCTTCCAAAACCAAAATCTGACCATCAATGGATGTAGTCAATGAATTCAATCCATCAAAAGAATTGGCTATACCTGTAATCTCCTCCTGAATATCCTTAATCTTTTTATTTGACTCAACTATGAGAAGACCTATGTTACAACATACTCTATAGATATTTGTACACTGCCTTAAAGAATTATCTATCAAATTCAACTTATCATTAATTTCCTCCCTTTCAGACTCAATCATCTGATCAAATGTAGCTCTATTTGCCTATGTGAATCTCTCCAGTGCTTGCTAGTTTGATATTTGCTGCAAGGACTAAAAATCCTTTGAAATGTGTTCAGTGATTATCTTAAGCTTGCTAAATGGGCTCGCTTCATTGCCAAATTTACACTCTGGGACAAGTCTATACAAAACTATGATAGACTGATCAATAACACCTTTATCCATAGATCCTTCCTTCATCATCATGAGTTCAATAGAACTTATCTTGGTTATGCTTTTCTTTTCAACCTACGAAGTTTCAATTAAAAAAAATGGACTCACTACCGGTTCCCTGTCAGATTCCTCTTTCTTCTCCTTTGATGATTTAACCTTTATAACTTTCTCACTTGCACTGGTGGCTTCACCACTTGGTGCAGTCTCAGTAACTATTGGTTCCTCCCTAGGAACTTTATCCTCATCCTATACAATCTAATCTAGAGGACTGTTGTCCTCAACATTAGTAACCTGTACATTTTCAACCTTTACACTCTTTGTATTTTTCGGTATCTCGACATTTGTTTGTACATTTGTATCTATCAGGGGCTCAATTTCCACTATATTTTTATTTTTCAAAATTAACAGTGAAGGTGAAGTACCCATAATACCTTTACCCTTCCCTTCAACCAAGATGTCTGTAGTATCTTTCTTAGATTTTGGTGAAGTATAAAAACCACGGTTCTCTTCAAAGAACTTAACCCATGCCTTGTGGGTCTCCTTGATTATCTCATTCACCCTTCCTAACATAAGACTGATTATTCTATTCTTGTTGTTAAAGATTTTCCTATCTACAACTTCAAGTGTCTTATCCATCTCCTCTAGAGAAATAAAAAAACATACAAATAACAACTCTTGAATCTTTATATGCTTATCCTCTTGCATTGTTGATAGCCTTCTAGCATCTAACATATCATACAACTGTGCCAATATTTGGTCTTCAATTTATAACAGGGATTTCTTATAAATATCGAAATATAACAAAACTGCTTCCTCTACTTCTCTTTCCTCATCATTTTCTAAATGTTTATAATAAAACTATACATTCTTTAACATACCATCTTTAGTAATTCCATCAGCTAACTCTGCACAAGTCTTTGATGGAATAATAGTTACATTACTAGATTCAATTGCAAGATCAATTTCATCCTTCTTCTTCCTTCTTCCAGTACCGAATGGGGCTAAACGTGTTTCTTTTGGTGCTTTCTTCTATGCCAGTACCTTGATAGTAACTTTCCCAACCGATTTCTTCTTAGCATTTATCTTAGTTTCTTCATTTTTCTTTCTTATTACCCTTTTGAATGCCAGGGGTGTGTCATCATAAGATGTAGACTCTGCTACAATAGGCTCAATGAATATTTCTTGTTCTTTCCTCTTCCTGCCTTTCTCTGAAACCACATCAATAAATGCTTTAATGTCCTATGAAACTTTTTCAACAAATTTACTTGCCTTTCCTTCCTACTTCTCTCTCTTCTTTCGGTTGAACTCATTTTCAACCTCTTACTTTTTTTGTTTAGTAGTGCCAAAGGTTTTGACAGTTTCATCAATAGGTGCCTCAATTAAGATTTGTGAATAAGAATCAAGGATATGTGCATCAACTTCATAACCCATTTCCTCAATCCAAATCTTTCAGGGTTTTACAACTTCCATAAAATTTTCATCTTTCTTGACCATGAAGCATATGTCGATTGAGTACTTCTTGACAATGTGCTTAGGAACCCTCATCCTAGAATTCATGGCCTTTTGAAATTCTTTAAAGTAACCCCATACTTTGTCATCTCTGACTACCCAATGTAGCAATAGACTATTTTAATTGCCTCACTACCGGGATATCGAATGCCCATTTTCTCTTCCCAAAACTGGGAGTCTCATTGATGAAAAATAGCATTAAACAGACAATTAGGTTACCATACTAGAAAGTTCCTTTCTTTTATCCTTTAATCTTTCCTAGGTTAATCAATAATTCATCCAAAATCCAACCACATATATCTAAATTCTCATTCTCCCTCATCATTTTATGAGTTGCATAAATGCAGCAGCTAGAAACAGAATTCAATCGATTTGATTGAGATACCTTGTAACCAATGACCATGCTAGTGAATCTGATATCTATGTCGGTGATAGTACTAATTCTCATTGATCGTCTGTCTGATGTTGCACTGATAATCTTGTTAACCTAATCATTTGAATCTATGATTTCCCTGATGGCCTACTTCATAATCTTATATGGTCTATCCAACCAGATAAACTCTCCATGCACTCTTCTCAAAACATACCTAACAATTTTATCTTCAAATTCTGGAATATCCAGAATGCTAGTAAACCCTAGATCAACAATATGCTGGTATTAAGGTTTAATCTTTCTAGAATCTCCCATTAACTCATTCATGTACATGCTCTTGATATCATTTGTTCCTAAATCCTCAATATGATAGTGAATGTAGGCTTTTACATCTTTAACATACATGAATCCTTCGAGAACATGGGAAAAGCACCACTGAATCGTCCTAGGTGGCAACATGTGGATATCCCTTGAAAATTGCCATTGGACGATCCATGACCTTAACAATAGTTAGATTTGCAACAAACATAGGTACAGATGATGATCCTGATTCCATGATAAAAGATAAATACCTGTGAATCACTGTTGGTGAAAAAACCTAAAGACCTCTTCCAATCGCTGGTGAAATCACTCGAGATGATATCGATCACACTGATTCACCTTAGACTTCCTCTAAATCTCTCTGAATTAATTTGAATGCAAAGTGATTAGAAATGAAGTGAATTCAACATTTTGTCCTCCAAGAAAAACCCTAATCTGTCATTGATATAAATGACTTCCAATGAAAGATATCGGATCTTGGTTAAACATATCCATGTCGGATAAGCATATCCAATGTCTGGAACATCTTCCAGAACCTCTTCCTAGGGATTAAGCAATATTATCATGAATTTTTCCTACCCCTAAGGCATCTGCCTCACTTACCGATTAAGGTTCCTATCAATGCAGGAGCAACCTCCTCTGTTGGTAGAGTAACCAGAGCATTCCCATCTACAGATTGATCTTCTGACTTCCTAACCCATCTCTGGGTAGGATCTTGTCGAATTTCATTAACCTTTTCTTTCCCTTTCTCATTTGATCCTCCATTACCAACTGGTGTATTTTTGCTTCTACAAAATTTAGCAATGTGTCCCTCCTCATTACATGCATAACATGTAACATTGTTCTTTTGAATTGCTTTTCTAAAACTAGTATAATTGCTAGACCTGCACTGATTAACCATATGCCTAAATTTTCCACATGCATAACATTTAACATTCATTCTGCAATCTTATGTCTTATACCAATACCTATTACATTTAGAATATTGATTGGGAGCAGAATTAGGGTTTTGATTTGCTCTATTTCTACATTGCCTAGCCATGTGACCGAATTTATTACAAACAAAGAATCTACCATTAAATTTATAAGCATTAAACTGCCTTACTAGTGTCTTGTGATTTTGATCTTCATTTCCAATTCTGCAACTCTATCCTTGTTAAAATCCAAGTCCATTGGAATCTCCATTTTACCTTTTTCTCTTCAATAACTCATCTAGTTGTGTTGAGCTAATCTTGAATTTTTATTTATACTTACTTGCAATAGTCAGATCATCTCTCTGAATTATCATTTGTCTCACAATCTCTTGTTAATTACTCTGAGATTGTACTAAATCAGTTCTCAACATATCATTCTCATCAACCTACCACATTCTTCAAATTTGTTCTTCAGAGATACAACAAGATTTTCTTCCTTTTTCTTCCTATCTTCAATCTCCTTAGACATTATCATAGTTATAGCTTGCATTTCATTTCTCATGTCCATATTCTCCTAACTCATCTTCTAACATTATTCCTTAAGTGCAACTTTCTCTTCATCATCCTGATTTCGCAAAAGTTCCTTCATCCTAGCTTGAACAAATGATAGCCTCTCCTTAGGAAAAGAATGAATTCCTGAGAAGAATTCAATTCATCTTGTAAATTCAATTTTTTCATCCTTTCAGTATTATAATCCTCAAGTCTTACATCAAGTTGCTTTTCCAAACTCATATCCATGGATTCGGGATGCAGGATCTCCCTCAAGATGTTAAACTTCCTCTGAGGCACAAGGCTCTGATACCAATTGTTGGAATCTAAGAACACTAAGAGGGGGGGTGAATCAATGTTAAACTTATTAAAACATGCATATACCAACTGGCATATCCATATATATAGAATTTAAAGAAGTAAAGCAACTAATAAGCCAATCACATAAATGAATATTATAACACACAAAATTATATGTGGAAAACCTCAAAGAGGAAAAACCACAGTGGGATTTGTGACCCAAAATATCAATTCATTGGCCATAAGAAGATATAAAATATAGGGGCATGCACTTGTAGGAAGGCTTACAGCCTAGAGTACACTTCTCAATCACAAAAGGAGCCTCATTGACTACATACAAATCCAGAATACAATCCAGAGAAATGTTTGAACTACAAAGATAGCATCTTTTATGCCCGAATAAAGTTCTAGTTAAGCTTTGTCTGTTCCTATCTGAAACCCTTAATCCTATACCGAAATAACCCTTTACAAAAATATCCTCACATACATAATCTCTCTCATATATTTTGCATCTCCTTCATTATTTCCTTTCTAATACATACATCTATTTTTCCATATCACAAAATGATCTAATCAACTGACCTATACACCCTTTACAAACCAACATGCCTTATGTCGGCTTCCAAAGATAATTACAATATGAATATACATGTCAGATCAAAAACATAAATACATGAATATAAAAAAAAATTATCGATATCGGATCCAAAAGATGTCGGCCTCCAATACCGATAACCTGATTCTAAACCATATCGGGCTGCATTTCCTGTATCCAAAGAAATCCATCCAACCTGTCAGTGTTGGTGCTCGTGTCAGTGAAGTCTTTGTGAAGTGCCTATTTGTACATAACTAAACTAAAATATGAAGTCTAGACAAGTTGCCATGTTGCCATCAATGACAACATAGTGAAACCAACCAATTGAGTGTCAATTGTAATGCCTGCCAAAATACCCTAAAGAAATTAAACAACAATATTCAAATGGAGATAATTTTTTTTTTTTAATTAACATCTAATAACAACTAATGTAACACATAACATATACATCTATTTACATTTTTTCATCAATTAACCAATATAAACATATATCAGTACTCATTTCATGAATTAACGCAATCGGAAATATCACAACATCATTAATCTTTCCCTAGGGTACTTTAGCATCATTGCTTAAATTCATTTCCACAATAGCATACTATGCACGTGAAAGGTATATTTCACCTTCATTAATGTATCATAACATAATTATGTACTCATGAGATATGCAACCTAAAGAATTACTTAGTTCCCATGATATGCATAATTTTCTTTCTACCAATGCATCTATATGAATCATTCATGTTTACTAAATCCATTTAACATCCTATAACATATTCATTTATTACTCCATGAACATTCCTCTTTCAAGATTATTTAACATTCTAACTAGCCTCTAATCATCCCATGAGATAATAGAACTGATCCATAATGCAAATCCATTCTATTCCAACTATAATCCATTCATTTCCATGACTCATAAGATCACCTCTCTACAATAGTACAATACAACTAGGCCTTAATTCCAATTTCCAACTACAATTCATCTACAAATATAAGTACATTAAATACATCATGAGCATAGATCTTTCTACTACAAGATTCTATCTATGATATACAAAATTATTACATTGCATACATTTTATATTATCCATTACATAAATCTGCTATTAGGTACATCCATAGTACATCATGAAGAAGAATCCACATCCACACAAGAAGAATCCAAAAGAACATCTCAATGGCTAAAAAGAACCAACCTCCCGACCATGTGGAACCAAAGGAACCATGCCCCATGCTAGGAGATGACACAAGGTCCCAATACATACTCCAAACCTAAGCTGACACCTATAACCAAGGAGACTAACCATGCAAGGACTCTCAAGCAAGAACTTACACAATACAACAAGAATGAACTCCTAGAGGCATAAAACTCATCAAACATAAATGTATCCAATAAGCATAATCATAAATCATAAAGGGGAAACACATGTAGGAGTGGAGTGTCATCACATACCATCCTCATAACACAATAACATAATAACACAAGGCACTAGCTTGATGGATATGTGGAGCCATCTCAACTGATGAGAGACTAAGAGAGATTAGCTTACCATCTTCACGACCTTCTCATGCTTATCATAAAACATCCTCCCTGGGACTAAGTCATGAGGCACAATCAATTTATCATCTTTTTAATTAATCTAACTACCCAACCTATCAATTAATAGGTTATCACTTATTTACAAATCATGGAAAACTCCAATGTGCCCTGGTGGTCTAGACTTCATGCATCCTTACAAGGAACCTCATGCAAGTCTATCTCTCATGACCCTGGTCATCACAAGGAAACCCGCTCCCCCCTAACATGGTCTCAAACATGACAACACAAGAGGCTCTAGAATCATAATTGGATCTAAGAACATACATAAATCTGAAATCACAAATAATCCATATGCAAACAACAATATCATCTCATAATCATGAAACATGTGAAAGTTAACATCATGAGAACCAAAAATCAATTAGCTTCTTGGCCAAATAAACATATCAAGGCCATAAAAAATGCCATCAAATCTGAAATGAATCATTAGATAATCTTGGCAAGGCATATCCACTTGCTAGCACATAATCACAAGAATCTCAATCTCTCTCTTGGTGCATCAACAAGAGAGGAAGCACAAACAACTCAAATGGAGTAAAATGCATACAAAACTCAAAAATAAATTATATGAAAACATCACCAATCATAAATAAACATTAGACAACATCATAAATGCCCTCAAAAAGCCTCTGGTACAACCCCAAATCCAACTGACATCAAACAGACTTCAAACTGGACAAAACCTTAAAAATACACATAATGGTGCATACGACTGCTACTTTAGCGCATAAAAAAAAGAGTAAATTTTGGTAGAAAACTATTTAAGTGCGGAATCAAAACTGATCGAAATATCATCAACCAAATATGACATATTTATACTCATTGGAATCACCGCGAAATGAACTATAAGAATATGTGAACAAAATAGAATAATAATATTCACCTAAGGAACTCCAATTGAAAACATAATGCAGACTTTTGGAGGAAGAACATCTCCAGAACTCTCAAAACTGAGGAAATACTCAACAACCTTGAATCTAAAATATAGAAAGCATAATATATGACTCAAATACATTTAAAAAGACATTCCACACAACCAAAAACATCCATACACAAGGGGATGTATGAAAATAAAAAGGGGAAAAAGTCTTGTGAGTCTCCTCTACAGCAGAGCCAGATTGGGAGATCACAAAGACTCTCCTCTTTCCCAAATTCACAATCTCCATAAGAACTCATCTACCAAGTTAAAATATCCTTAATATACAATAGAAATCTTATTAAAATAATTCATACAAGACATATACAAAATCTACAAGATATTCCTCATGTTGAACATTCAGGGCAATGCACAAGAAGCATTATTTCTAGAACTATAAACCAAGAAAAGAATCTAGAATCCCACCACTACCCATTCCAAATCTAGGAAGACTAAAGACAATGCATAAACCAAATCTTTCTTTTTTTTAAACCAAATCAAACACAGAGCATACAAGTTTCAAACTTTGAAAGAAAAATAAGAAACCAATGGAGAGACCTCCAACCTACAACCTATGTGATGGTTTGTAGTTGAAGAAGAGCTCCCACAAGCCAAACCAAAATCCAATCAAGCTCTAGCCAAAACCAAGGAAGAAAACTTGCTGGAGAAATTTCCAAAGAATAGCCAATCCAACCGAAAAACCTCACGGGAATGAAAATTAAAAGCAACAATAATCCAAAAACCCTAGCCTCAATTTTGGCCAATCAAAATATTCCATTTTGGAGTATATTTTACCAACCCACCATATAATATAATTTATTCACCCATTTTGAATTTAACCAATGAGAGTGAAGGGTAGGTAAAGTAAATAAAATATACTTATTCAACTAAGTGGGATTGTTTTTATCTCTTTATTTAATTTATTGTGCTCAAACACCCCACTTAGAAATAAAAAGTTAAACTATTAAATAAATATAAGATGAAAATAAATTTAATCTGAAAGGGAATTAAAATCAAATAAACCAAAAGACAATAAAATAAATTAAAGAACCAAATAGATAAAAGATATCAAATAAATGTTAAACCATACAAATTCAAATAAATAATTAAATAGTCAAATACCATTAAAGATTAAATCGCAAATATTAAATAAATATTAAACAACAATAAAGCTTATCAAATATTAAAATAATCATAAAATCAATAAATGTTAATTATCAAATAAATATAAATATCAAATAATTAAATATTCAAAACTTATAAATTAAATACATTAAAATAAACATTTCCAAATTAAAAACTACACATAATTACGCTAACATCATCAAGTAAATCAACCGGCATAAACTGGACTCACAATACCAAAGGACCAAGTTTACTAACTGACATGGCGAATTATGCCAAGACGTTAACTACTCACAGTGAACAACTCAGACCTAGAGTATGTGAGGGGAAACTCATGCCATCTCCAAACTACAGAAGCCATTGGAACTAAAGACATGCTCAGACCTATGAAGCCAGGTGGAGTGGATGTCTGGTACCTGCAAAATCCTACAACCACAAAATGATAACACAACATATACATATACATATATAGAACAAGCAAGTGATAGAGAATCACATCGACACATCCCGCTCGCAATGAGTGATGTGGAATCGTCTCTATCACGAAGACAATCAAACAATAGTCAAACACATCTCATAAACATCTCATCATATGTAAACATAAAGTAGGGTTAGTGTAATCACAATCATTATCAAAACCATGATAAATCTAATCTATCAATAATCCATCACATAGTGAGCATATAAAATCCATCAAGTACATATATCATCAAATCACATGATCAATCATGATAGTACCAACATCCATATAGATAATCAAAATAACATATGTCCAATATTGTCTAACATCAATCATAAGTCACTGAAGAACATGAGTAATCATCATCCAAATCATCAAAATATAGTCTAGATAAGTCTATCAAGCATAATATAAAAGTCAACTCTAGTTAAAATAAGTCAAATCAAGGGTGGACACTACATCCTCCCCCCCTTTGCCTAGGCTTACTCCTAGAAGCCTAAGAAAAAATAGGGATATAGCTCTCTCATTTGCACTGCATCCTCCCATGTAGCCAAAGAATCATCAATCGGATCCCACTGGACCCTTACCTGCTGTACGCTCCAGCCTCTGAGTGACATCTCTCTGTGCTGAAGAATGTGCACGGGCTCCATAGAAAGCTATTTGTCCTTGACCTGCAAAGCATTCCAATCCAACACATGCAAAATATTAGGATGATATAACCTCAAAACTGAAACATGAAAGACATCATGGATGCGAGACAAGCTAGGTGGCAAGGCAAGGCAATAAGCCATGGGACCAATCCACTCCAGAATCTCGAAAGGTCCAACAAACTGAGGTGCCAGCATAGAGCCTTTCCCATAATAGATCAGGCTCTTTCATGGGAAAACTCTCAGAAATACCCTATCACCAACAAAGAACTGCCTTTCCACTCGATGAGCATCTACATATTTCTTCTGTCTATCCTAAGCAGCCAACAAATGCTATCTGATGCGAGCCACCCGATCCTCCATATCCTGCAACATCTCTGATCCAATACACACTCTATCCTCTAAACGATCCCAACTCAAGGGCACGTGACATGGTCTACCATATAACTCCTGATAAGGAGACACCTATAGAGCTATGGTAACCATTATTATACGCAAACTCAATCAAATAGAGGTAGTCCTCCCAATGAGACTGCTGATCCATTATGTACATCCTCAACATATCCTCCAATACCTGGTTCACCCTCTTTATCTGCCCATTTGTCTCGGGGTGATAAGCTAAACTAAAGTTCAACTGCGTACCCAAATAATGTTGAAGAGCTATCCAAAATGCTGATGTGAACACTGGATTGTGATTGGATATGATCCACCGAGGAATACCATGCAACCTCACAACTCCTTCCAATAAAACTCGAGCTACTATCGCTGCTATATAGGAAGACCTGATCAGAGAAAAGTGCACTACTTTGGTTAATCTGTCTATAGTGACCATAATAGCATCATGACAACATGAAGACATGGGCAATCCAACTATAAAATCCATAGATATAATATCCCATTTCTATCCTAGAACCAAATGTGACTGTAATAATCCTATGGGATGCTAATGCTCTTCCTTCACTCGCTAACACTCTAGGCAACATGCCATAAAATCTGCAATATCTCTTCTCATACGAGACCAATGATATATTTGTCTCAAATCCGCGTGCATCTTCTTGACACCTAGATGTACCGAGTAAGGTGCACGATGTCCTCTGACATGATCAAAACTCAAAGACCATCTGATGGTGGAACATAAATGCATCCAAAATGCCTAAGAAGTCCATTTGATTCTACCAAGTAACCAGCATATCTGCCTTCAAGAGCTCTACCTATGGCAACCTCTCTAATAATCTCTTGATACCATACATCTGAAGAAAGGGCACTAAGAGTACATCTCCTCAAATCCACACTAAGAGACATTGCTAAAATCTCATGCCTCCTGTGACTCAATGCATCTACTACCACATTCTCCTTACCCTGAATATTTCTCACCTCAAAGTTGTACTCACATAAGAACTCCATCCAACACCTCTGTCTAGCATTCAAATCTGGCTGCATGAAGATATACTACAAACTGCGATGATCACTATGCAACTCAAATCTGTATCCAAGAAGGAAGTGCCTCCACCTAACCAAACCATGAACCACTGCCGCTAACTCAAGATCATGGGTGGGATAGTTTTGATCATGATTCTTAAGTTTACGCGACTTATATGCAATCACACAACCATCCTGCATCAATACTGCTCCTAGACCCTCCAAAGAAGCATCTATGCACACCACAAAATTTCCCAAAGGATCTAGTACTACTAAAATAGGTGCATTGGTCAAACACTCCTTAAGGGTCTGAAATGCTATCTCACACTGCTCTATCCAAACAAACTTCTTCCCTTTTCTCTGAAGAGAAGTGATAGGATGAGCTATCCTAGAGAAATCCTAAAGATATTTGTGATAATATCCTGCTAAACCCATAAAACTACGCACCTCTCACACATTAGTGGGTGCTGGCCAATTAACAATTGCCTGAATCTTTGAGGGATCAATTGTGGTACCCTCTCCAAAAATCACATGACCAAGATACCTTACCTTAGTCTGGAAGAAATCATACTTTTCCAAATTGGTGTATAGTTGATTCTCCCTAAGACACTACAAAACTTGCCTCACATGATCCTCATGCTCCTCAACCGATCTCGAATATATCAAAATATCATGCACAAAATACTAATACAAATCTGTCCAAATAAAACTTGAATACACCATTCATCAATCTCATGAAAATTGAAGGTGCATTCATGAGACCAAAAGGTACCATTGTGAACTTATAATGACCATATCTAGTACAAAAAGTTGTGCAATGAATGTCTGCCTCCTGAATCCTCAACTAGTGATACCCAGACTTAAGGTCAATCTTAGAGAATATTTTGGCATCCTTAATCTAGTCAAATAAATCATCTATACAAGGCAAGGGATATCGGTTCTTCACTATCACCTTATTAAGTCGTCTATAATCAATGCATAATCGAAGAGATCCATTGTTCTTCTTCACAAATAGCACAGGTGCACCCCAAGGGGACACACTAGGATGAATAAATCCCTTCGCCAACAACTCCTCTAACTGAACTCTCAACTTATCCAACTCCTACATGGTCATCTGATAGGGAGCTTTAGAAATAGGCTTAGCTCCTGGCACCAAATCAATCTTAAAATCTATATCTCATCGAGGCGACATACCTAGAATCTCACTAGGAAAAACATCTGCAAACTCCTAAAGAATAGGATGCTACTGCAATAAATCCTCTAAGCTAACTTCCCCATCCTCATCCTTCACTCTAACGGCAAATAACTGGCAACCCTTACAGACACACCTCTTCATCTGCATAGCAGAAATCATGCGAAGAGAGATAGGTCTCTGAATACCTACAATCTCCACACTCTTCCCACTATCATCCTTCCACTGCATTCTCTTACCTCTACAATCTATCTGTGCTTGGTGAGATCCAAGCCAATCCATACCAAGAACCACATCATAAGATCCCAAATACATAACACAAAGATCTACAAAAGTCTAGAAATCTCCTAAAACTAAAGGACAATTGATTACAAGGGAATCCATTACCACTTTGGACCCTATAGCTAACTCTACCTACCACCTATCATCCTGCTTTGCTATAGCAAGCTCGCATTGCTCTACTACAAAAGGAGAAATAAAAGAATCTGACGCTCCATAGTCAAATAACATGGAATAAGAGATACCACCTATCACACTGGATGTCTCTAGAATGGTGGCTTGGTGCTCAGCCTGACGGTTATCAACTGCCGCAAAAATGTGATGAGACCTACCTGCATCTCCAACTGTAGGCTTAGAAGGAGCTAGATTTTTCTACCCTGACATCTGAGAAGTACACTGTGGACAATGAACGACAATGTGACCTAGTTGTCCACATGCAAAGCAATCTCTCCTGACAAACACTCTGCTACCTGGTGCTGTACTTCACTACTGAATACTACCTCTACTAGAAGCTGGCTGTGAACTCTGTGTTGGTTGGGAAGGAGTAGGTCTCCTGTCATGTTGACGATTGTGACTCCTATCAACCTAAAATCTGGCACTTTGAGAAAAGCTCTGTCCTTGAGGAAATCTCTTCTTAAACCACTAACCACTACAAAAAG
Organism: Cryptomeria japonica; assembly: GCF_030272615.1. Classification (NCBI taxonomy): domain Eukaryota; kingdom Viridiplantae; phylum Streptophyta; class Pinopsida; order Cupressales; family Cupressaceae; genus Cryptomeria; species Cryptomeria japonica. The sequence continues at coordinate 139,014,541 of NC_081405.1, read as the reverse complement.
AAGAAGGATGGCTCCTAGCATATCCTATAGATTGTTGTTGTGGTCCTCTCATCGTAGATCCTATAGCAGGTGCACTAACTGTCAGTCCTCTAGTCGCTCCTCCTGATGCTAATGAAAGTTTCTCCTCTACTAGTCTCGCCTTCTCCACCACTGACTCTAAGGTCTTAGGTTCGTGCATCTGAACCTCTCCACCAATATGATCATTCAGACCTCTAACAAAGTGTTTAATCAACATCGGCTCATCATCTGAATATCTAGCATACTGTCTAAGCTCGAAGAATATGTGACCATATTGCTCCACAATCATCCTCTATTGTCTCAAATCATGGAACTCATCGACCTTCCTCTGCCTCCAATGATCTAAAAGAAATCTGGCATGAAACTGCTCCAAGAATAACTCCCATTATATCGTCGCTATGTCCAAATCCAACTTATGTTCCTCCATGTGCCACCATATCATCACAAAATCATGAAGACGCAAAATCACACGTCTCACCTTGGTGTTACTGCTACACTGGTGCATAGCAAAACACCTACCTAAGTCCAATAAACAAGTCTTTGCCTCCATGCCAATGCCTAAGCCATCAAACGTAGGAGGATGAGTCATATTCAGATCTCTGATGTGACTAGCTGCAAGCACCTCCTAATCCACCTCAATTCTCCTCCTAGGAGAACATGAATGCTCTTTCTTCCGATGCTTTGAATGATGAGATCCCTCCTGATGGTTCTCCTCCTATCTCAGTCCTAGGCAACCAAGAAGCTCTTGGAGCACGTTCACCAACTATGGGATCAGATCATCTCTAGGATGCTCCTACTCCTGTTCCTCATGGTGTGACTCTTCAGAAACCTTAGGGTGAGGGTTCCTACGAGTACCCATATGCCCGACACGACGAAAATCTTTACCCCTAACATGCATCTTATCTAAGAAAAATGTAAAGGAGACTATATGCTAAACATCTAAGAAAACTATAACAAGAAAATAAATAGCAGGGATAAAACCACTGGGCTACCCCATGCCAAATGCTAAAATGCACAATGGGCTCAATCGAAACTAGAATACCTAGTGTTGAACATGGGCTTTGATACCAAGTTGTAATGCCCACCAAAATACTCTAAAGAAACTAAACAATAATATACAAAATGGAGATAATTTTATTTTTTTTAAATTAACATCTAATAACAGCTAATGCAACACATAACATCTCCATCTATTTACATTCGTTCATCAATTAACCAATATGAACATATATCATTACTCATTTCATGAACTAACGCAAGTGGAAATATCACAACATCATTAATCTTTCCCTAGGGTACTTTAGAATCATTACTTAAATTCATTTCCACAATAGCATACTACACATGTGAAAGGTATATTTCACCTTCATTAATGTATCATAATATAATTATCTACTGATGAGATATGCAACCTACAACATTACTTCCTTCCCATGATATGCATAATTTTCTTTCTACCAATGCATCTATATGAATCATTCATGTTTACTAAATCCATTTAACATCCTATAACATATTTATTTATTACTCCATGAACATTCCTCTTTCAAAATTATTTAACATTCTAACTAGCCTCTAATCATCCCATGAGATAATACAACTGATCCATAATGCAATTCCATTCTATTCCAACTATAATCCATTCATTTCCATGACTCATAAGATCACCTCTCTACAATAGTACAATACAACTAGGCCTTAATTCCAATTTCCAACTACAATTCATCTACAAATATAAGTACATTAAATGCATCATGAGCATAGATCTTTCTACTACAAGATTCCATCTATGATATACAAAATTATTACATTACATACATTTTATCTTATCCATTACATAAATCTGCTATAAGGTACATCCATAGTACATCATGAAGAAGAATTCACATCCACCCAAGAAGAATCCAAAAGAACATCCCAATGGCTAAAAAGCACCAACCTCTAAAAAGCACCAACCTCCCGACCATGTGGAACCAAGGGAACCACCCCCATGCTAGGAGATGACACAAGGTCCCAATACATAATCCAAACCTAAGCTGACACCTATAACCAAGCAGACTAACCACGTAAGGACTCTCAAGCAAGAACTTACACAATACAACAAGAATGAACTCCTAGAGGCATAAAACTCATCAAAACATAAATTCATCCAATAAGCATAATCATAAATCATAAAGGGGAAACACATGTAGGAGTGGAGTGTCATCACATGCCATGCTCATAACACAATAACATAATAACACAAGGAACTAGCCTGATGGACATGTGGAGCCATCTCAACCTATGAGATACTAAGGGAGATTAGCTTACCATCTTCATGACCTTCTCATGCTTATCCTAAAACATCCTCCCTAGGACTAAGTCATGAGGCACAATCAATTTTTCATCTTATTAATTAATCTAACTACCCAACCCATCAATTATTAGGTTATCACTTATTTACAAATCATGGAAAACTCCAATGCGCCCTAGTGGTCTAGACTTCATGCATCCTTACAAGAAACATCATGCAAGTCTATCTCTCATGACCCCGGTCATCACAAGGAAGCCCACTCCCCCCTAACATGGTCTCAAACATGAAAACACAAGAGGCTTTAGAATCATAATTGGATCTGAGAACATACATAAATCTGAAATCACAAATAATCCATATGCAAACAACAATATCATCTCATAATCATGAAACATGTGAAAGTTAACATCATGAGAACCAAAAATCAATGAGCCTCTTGGCCAAATATACATATCAAGCCCATAAGAAATGCCATCAAATCTGAAATGAATCATCACATAATCTTAGCAAGGCATATCCACTTGCTAGCACATAATCACAATAATCTCAATCTCTCTCTTGGTGCATTAACAAGAGAGGAAGCACAAACAACTCAAATGGAGTAAAATGTATACAAAACTCAAAAATAAATCATATGAAGACATCACAAATCATAAATAAACATTAGACAACATCATAAATACCTAAAAATTCATCTGGTACAACCCCAAATCTAACTGACATCAAATAGACTTCAAACTGGACAAAACCTTAAAAATACACATAATGGCGTATACGATTGATACTTTAGCGCATAAAAAAAAAGAGTAAATTTTGGCAGAAAACTACCTAAGTGCGGAATAAAAACTGCTCGAAATATAATCATCCAAATATGATGTATGTATACTCATTGGAATTGGCACGAAATGAACTATAAGAATATGTGAAGAAAATTAAATAATAAAATTCACCAAGGAACTCCAATTGAAAACATATTGCAGATTTTTTGAGGAAGAACATCTCCAACACTGTCAAAACTGAGGAAATACTCCACAAACTTGAATCTAAAATATAGAAATCATAATATATGACTCAAATACATTTAAAAAGACATTCCGCATAACCAATAACATCCATACACAAGGGGTTGCATGAAAATAAAAAGGGGAAAAAGTCCTATGAGTCTCCTCTACAACAGAGCTAGATTGGGAGATCACAAAGACTCTCCTCTTTCCCAGATTCACAATCTCCATAACAAATCATCTACTAGGTTAAAATATCCTTAATATACAATAGAAATCTTATTAAAATAATTCACACAAGACATATACAAAATCTGCAAGATATTCCTGATGTTGAACATTCATGGCAATGCACAGGAAGCATTATTTCCAGAACTATAAACCAAGAAAAGAATCTAGAATCCCATCGCTACCCATTCCAAATCTAGGAAGACTAAAGAGAATGCATAAACCAAATTCTTTTTTTAAAAACCAAATCAAACATGGAGCATACAAGTTTCGAACTTTGAAAGAAAAACAAGAAACCAATGGAGAGGCCTCCAACCTGCAACCTATGTGATGGTTTGTAGTTGAAAAAGAGCTACCACAAGCCAAACCAAAATCCAATCAAGCTCTAGCCAAAACCAAGAGTGCAACAATCCAAAACCAAGGAAGAAAACTTGCTGGAGAAATTTCTAGAGAATAGCCAATCCAACCAAAAAACCTCATGGGAATGAAAATTAAAAGCAACAATAATCGAGAATCCCTAGGCTCAATTTCGGCCAATCAAAATATTTCATTTTGGAGTATATTTTACCAACCCACCATATAATATAATTTATTCACCCATTTTGAATTTAACCAATGAGAGTGAAGGATAGGTAAAGTAAATAAAATATACTTATTCAACTAAGTGGGATTGTTTTTATTTCTTTATTTAATTTATTGTGCTCATACACCCCACTTAGAAATAAAAAGTCAAACTATTAAATAAATATAAGATGAAAATAAATTTAATCCAAAAGGGAATTAAAATCAAATAAACCAAAAGCTAATAAAATAAATGTTAAACTATAGAAAGTCAAATAAATAATTAAATAGTTTAATACCATTAAAGATTAAATCGCAAATATTAAATAAATATTAAACAACAATAAAGCTTATCAAATATTAAAATAATCATAAAATCAATAAATGCTAATTATCAAATAAATATAAATATCAAATAATTAAATATTCAAAACTTATAAATTAAATACATTAAAATAAACATTTCCACATAGAAAACTACACATAATTACTCTAACGTCATCAAGTAAATCAACCAACATAAACTGGACTCACAATACCAAAGGACCAAGTTTACTAACTGACATGGAGAATTATGCCAAGACGCTGACTACTCACAGTGAACAACTTAGACCTAGAGTATGTGAGGGGAAACTCATGCCATCTCTGAACCACATAAGTCATTGGAATTAAAGACACACTTAGACCTATGAAGCCAGGTGGAGTCGATGTCTAGTACCTGCAAAATCCTGCAACCACAAAATGATAACACAACATATACATATACATATATAGAACAAGCAAGTGATAGAGAATCGCGACGACACATCCCGCTCACAATGAGTGATGTGGAATCGTCTCTACCATCAAGGCAGTCAAACAATAGTCAAACACATCTCATAAACATCTCATCATATGTAAACATAAAGTAGGGTTAGTGTAATCGTAATCATCATCAAAACCATGATAAATTTAATCTATCAATAATCCATCACATAGTGAGCATATAAAATCCATCAAGTACATATATCATCAAATCACATGATCAATCATGATAGTACCAACATCCATATAGATAATCAAAATAGCATATGTCCAATATTGTCTAACATCAATCATAAGTCACTGAAGAACATGAGTAATCATCATCCAAATCATCAAAATATAGTCTAGATAAGTCTATCAAGCATAATATAAAAGTCAACTCTAGTCAAAATAAGTCAAATCAAGGGTGGAGACTACATCAATTACCAAAAGGAGATGGCTAGAAATCTGCTATAAGGTGCATAAAACTGAAGAGATCTTGGATACTGTTGATACAACCAATAATGACATTGAAATGGTTAAGAAAATAAAACAACAACTGGATATTGTTGGTGAACAAATAGCAAAGGAAGCACCGATTAATAAACTAAGTATTGACATACAATCACCCCCAGTAAAGGATCACATTGTTGAGAGTCAATTGTCACTAGTTACTACAACCACAGAGGAGGGACAAACAGAAACAAAGAAAACAAAGAAGAAGGTAGAAGAGAAAAAGGATGAAGAGGAGAAAGGAAAGGAGAAGAAGAAAACCAATGATGATGATGTTGACTCAATTAGTATAAAAGGCCCTATAGATGTGGACAATTTGAGTGCATTTGAACTAATGGAGATTGCTATTGTTATGCAATTCAGAGCACAAAAGAAGAGGTTGAAATAGTAGAGAAAAGAAGCAGAGACTATTCAGACTGTTGTTGACATTTTGTCAGGTTTGCTATCGGAGACTAATACTAGTAATTTATCTACCCATATTGCTAAGCTTGGACAATTATTTGTTGATGCTAGTGAGCAACTAAAAACACTTGAAGAGGCAGCTCATGCCTTAGTGGAAAAAAATTACAAGAAGAAAAGGGGAGAGAAACTGATTCCAGAAATTGATAAAGGCAAGATTTTTTTTTTAGTGAATAGAGATCTATTAAGAACTGGTATAGAAACTAGAGGTAATATTTTTGCTACTATATCTGAAGTATAACTATTTTCTTTTGATTTGAAGAAAAAGAAAGAAGAAATATAGAAGGAACTTGAGAGGAAAAGTGATGCATATATACCAATACAGTATTTTGCTTTGAAGTTTGGCAAATCTATTGATACCTGATAGCATCTGTTAGAAGTTTATGATTTTGAATAGGTGAAGCAGATCACATCCTTGAAGGAGCTGAAAAATCAGCTAATTACAAAAGTTGAAATCCTACATAGGGCATACAAGGATTCTAAAGCAATTTTGGCTACCCCGGAGATGAGCACTGTTGATGCTATGGAAGAATTTTCTGCACAAATATTGACAAATGATGAGATCATTGAGACACTATTAGAAGCATGGGATAATGACCTTGAATAGTTGAAGATTCATTTCAGTGACATTTTATCAACAATTGCATTGTAAAGATTTTAAAACTTATATTTATCTATATATGCAGTTTTTGATGATAAATTTTACTTTTCAATTTGGCATTGTTGTCAAAGGGGGAGTAGAATTAGTTTAAGAGGTCAAAATTTTGTATGTACTATTAAGGGGGGTCTGTATATTTTTGTAAGAACACTTAGTTGACAAAATTTTCCTAAGTGTTGTCATCAAAGCCAAAGGGGGAGATTGTTGGCATGATGATGATTTTTGTATTAGATGAATTTATGTGTTGTCATTTATGGCACACATATGTTTTGAATGTCTTAGTTAGGTCAAACCGGTACTACTATTAAGTCTTTGTATTATAAACTAATATCATAGAGTAAGTCTAATCGGTATGAAGGTGTCTAAATCAATATATGTAGTTAAGATAGTCCGTTTTGGTGAATTCCACTATCAGTAGCTTTGAGATGCAGTAGTGAGAGACAAGGAGGTGAATGGAGACAATCGATGTATGAGTTGGAAGCGGTCAACACTCAACCGGTATTGGTGTTCCAACCAGTTTTCTAGATTATGTGATGAGTTATCACCGGTCATGATGTGTTACCACCAACCAAAAATTTTGGTGGTGATGTGTGATGTGTTAAGGAAGTTTCTCTAGATTCACTAAATGTAGGAAATTGTGTTGTGGTTCTTGAGCTAACATGAAATCTAATGTCTATAAAAAGACATTAAGATAAGTTATTTTAATATGCAAGATACAAGTGATGTTATGAGTTTGAATTGATGCAATTTGTTGAAGGAGTTGTAGAGAATGTCAAAGATGCAGTATTGAGTGAGAAAAGGATCTAACCAAGAAGAATGTGCTATTCTTAGATCCTACCACATGTTGTTTTCTAATCACTACAACAGTTAAATCCCCTAACTGGGTAAGCTCTAACAAGCTTCATTGTAGAAATCCTCTAACAAGGTGATTCATTAACTTGGATCTAAATCCTCCAGTGAGGTTACCTTTAACCAAGTATATCTCCTAATAGGGCTTGGGATCTTTAACAGGGTCTACTCCTAACAAACAAATGTGTAGACCTTAACCTGTCAGTTACCTATTTCTATAGATAGTTAACTTGTGAGTTCCATCTCACTGTGGTTTTTCCCAGTTGGGTTTTCCACATATAAATACTTGTGTTATGGTGAATGTTTTACTTCTTGTGAATGCTTTTTTAACACTTTGGATTGCATGTAAAGTCATATGTAAAGTAGTTAAATATTTTTACCAGTCTAAGATTAAGGTGTTATTATTTTTGCTATCACTGATTCAACCCCCGCCCCCCTCTCAATGCTTTATAAGTTTATCAGAAGTATTCCTGAATTCATGTACATTCCCTATTGTAATATTTTCACATACTACTGTAGAGTATCATCTTACTATGGGTAGGTTCTCACCATGGTTTTTCCCTTAACTGGGTTTTCCACATCAAAAATCTTGGTGTTGTGTGTTGTGTTGTTAATTTGCATATCTATTATTGGTGTATTCTATCAATTTATGTTTTGAAGTTTAGTTTTATGTGACCTAGCAAAGACTAATTCACCCCCACCCCCACCCCCCTCTCAGTCTTCCTTCTTGATTGTTGCTAACAAAATTATTTTCATATTTCCTTATCCTAGAGTAGATTTTTGTTTAACATTGTTTCAAACAAAAATGTTGCCTCCCTATTCACTTATTCCCAATTTTGGGATCTTGTTCCATCCACTCTACTAATCTTCATAAATCCATCACTCTCCTTCTTTGTTGTAGAGGCCCTATGAAAGTTTTTTGTATTTCTGTCACCCTCTTGAATCCAGACCTCCCTAGATTTTTGTCTCCAATAGCACTCCTCCCATGCTTATATTTCCAAGAACTCCATCCATAATAATCTTTTTCTATCATATTCCTCTTGTCCCATTTCGTCCTTAATGATATTTTCATTGAGATTCTCTAATTCCTTTCTATTCTCATTTTTTTTGTAAATGACTTTTATTCCATTCCTTCAATTTCATCTTAATATACTTTAATTTTTTGTTGAGTTGAAACATGTATGTGTGTTCTTTGAAGTTTTCCTCCTTCCATCATTCCTTGATTAGGCTTTCCAAGCTTGGATCTCTCAGCCACATATTTTAAAATTTGAATGTGGTGCCATATGGAAGTTGATTTTGAAACCAAGACAGTTGGACAGGGAAATGGTTAGATGCAACGAGGGGAAGGAATGAGACTTCATATAACTGCATTAGATTATCCCAGTTGCCAACCTTCATGAATTTGTCTAACCTTTCTATAATATTGGTTAATCCTTTTCTTCAATTGGTCCATGTATAAATGCCATTATTTTCCTACAAATCCTTAAGACCATTGTTGTCAATAAAATATTGGAAATCATTTTGAACTACTGTTGTTTTCCTGAGCCCCACTTTTTTGCCAAATTGTTTTTAGTAGAATTAAAATATCCTACCATCAATATTCTTTCCCCTGCTAGTCCTTCTAGCCTCTTTGATAACTATGACAATAACTCCTTTCTCTACATAGTCTGAGTTGGACCATATACATTGATTATGTTGAATAAATCATTGGTTTGTAATATTTTACATTGACTTTCTATCCACCATATATTCTCTTCCACTTTTTATAATTTCAATTTCCATGGATTCCATAAAATTCCCAGACCTCCTGAGGCTCCATCAAAATTTACAAAATATCCTTTCTAATGTTTTCATTTACTTAATCTCCTCTCACTATCCTCCTTTTAAGCTTGGTCTCTTGAAGAACACACATATCCACTTTTTCTTGCTCAATTTGTCACTTGATTAAGCACATTTGTTAGGGGTATTTATACCCCTAACATTCCAGATTATGATCTTCATTCTAGTTGGGTAAGGTTAAGTCCCTTCCCAAAGTTTTTTTAGTTTTCCTATTCCTTTTTTTCTCTTGGATAACAGAGATATTCAGTCTGGATTTGTTTGATGTTCTCTTCCTACTATTTCGTTCAAAGATTTTAGGTCCTTTTTTCTTGGCATAGATTTTTTCTATCATCCTATATTCAATCATCAATTCCTCTATCTCCTTCCAATCTATGCAATCATCCCCATCATTATCCCAACTTGAATCTCGATTTTGAATAGTCTCCCTTCCTTCCACCTCCTCTAGCACTTACTGATTTTCAAATGATTTTTTATTATATTTATGTCCTACTCCTTCCAATTATTGATATATTGTCTATCTTAAGTCCTATATATCTTTTAACAACACTACTACTTCTACTTCCATCTTAGTGTCTTTCCTTTGTTCTGGATTATCATTCAATTTATCTGTTTTGTTTCCTTGGCTATCCTCCTCTGACTTTGTGGTTTGGATTTCCTACCTTCTTCTTTTGAGGGGGCTTCATTTTGAATCTCTTCTTATTATAGTTCTAGTCCCATTTTCCTCTCATTCATAGTTGCCTTTTAATTTTGGTTTGTTTGATGTTGAGGTTTCATCTTACATTTTTTCCTAGAAAGGAACCTTTATGGATAGAATTCATTCAAGACTTTGATTCTTTGTTTCTATTTGCCCCCTTTTATAACTATTTCTAGCTTGCTATATATTCCCATATCCATGTCAATTTCTACACGTCTTTATTATATCCCCTATTTTCCTATTTAACAAATCCTCGTCTACTCCTATAAATGAGCCCAAAGCATCTCCAATTCTCATAATTGCTTCCCCACTTTATTATTCAGCCGGTAAACCCACCAGTTAAATCCATTTTAGGGCTTTATTGATTTTAGAGCTTCTCAGGTCAAATTTTGGGGTCTAGTTCTTTTTGGCAAAGTGAATACCTTTAAGAAAGATAGGTCTACCATTCAATATCTCCTGTTTTAGATATAGATATATGTATTTAATTAGAAAACAACCATTTTTAAGGGGTCGTATATATACCTTTTCTTGGTATTTCTCTTTCCACCACTTTACAATTTATTCTACAATTCATTCTTCTTTTTCACCTCCTCCCCATTTTACAATTAGGGATAGCTCCTTCAACTTATTAACCATTCTCATCATCAAGTTTGAAGGCATGACAAAGAGTTTGCTACCCTGATTTTTTTCTTCCATATTTTCCTTTGCAGTAATTTTTGGTTCTCCATTCTATCATGATTCCTCCCACTTCTTTCATTAGGGGCCTTTCAATTTCCATTTAAGCCTTCCCACACATTTCGACCATGTGTAGGTTTTAAGAGCTGCATACTTTGATTTTCCCAGTTTTGTCTTCATCCCCATTAGCCGGTATTTTGAGTGCATCTTGAAGATCTGGTCATTTCTCTTTGGGTTCCCCCTTATGGGAATATTATTTTCCTCGGTAGTGTTGGTTGACAGATTTTGTTCCCTTCAAAAATATAACAATATTATTCGATGCCCACACAAGAGAATAAATTATCAATCAATAGTTGAATAAATTGCAACCATCTCAACAACTTTGCTCTGAATTTTAGAGGTACAACTCCCTCTTATGATATAAATTTTGAGGTTTTTTGAGGTATTATTTTAACTAGAAAGCAAGAAAAGAAAGATTCCTAACTTATAAATTTATAGTTGACATAAGATAAAATACAAATGACAAAGCATTTACCTAACCGAAGACTAAGTTCATGTTGTATAATATCATTCAAAGATAAATATTATATCACAATAAAAAATAGAGGAAGAAGAACTATCCATGTTTTGAAATACGAAAAAAATGAATAGGAAGCATTCACATAAGAAAAATGCAATTTATCTAAAGCAGCACAAAGTTTGATCTATTAGATAAACTATTCAATAAAACCTAAACATAAACCACATCATATTTGTCTTCGGAAAACAACATTTGTCTTTCCAATACTTCCCCCTTCTTTCTAATATATTCTATCATTTATTTATACATAAAAACCTCTTTTTTTTGTTTTCCACAAATAGTTTCTTTCAGAGCAATGGTCTTGAAATGACCATTTTAAACATGATTCTAGATAAAAACAAAAATTACAAGAAGGTTTCATCATTAGCACTACAAACAGGTATCAACTTTATATTTCTTCTTCTTCAAGCATCGTATTTTGGCCAACATTTTAATTATCAATCATTTTTTGCTTTCATTTCCTCTTCTTTAAGAACCCAAAGAACTGCTAAAAATTCATCTTCATCTTTTATGCGCTCTCAAGTAAGGTCGGTCAGGTCGAAAATGATATCATCCTGCATGTGCTTTACATCTGGTTGTATCATACAACCTTCTCCCTTAAACACCATGTTTAAAAAAATAATTATTAGGACCTCTTCTTGCAACAATTTATTCTTCTATATGCTTTTCATTATTTATGGCTTTCTCTACAATCTTTTCTAATAGAATGATATCCTAGGTTCTATATCTAGTGAATTTCATTCGCTATTTCCATGGAAGAGATTGCAATTCTAGGATAATATTCCCTTTCTCATTTTTTGGCCAATTTATGTCTGGATTATCAAATGGCAGCTAACCATCAAGAGGGATAACCATTTGGGAAAGGAAAACTCATACTAGCATGCGTTACTTTGATCGGCTCTTGAGGGTGGTGCATAAAATTTCCTACAAAAATATGATAATATCAAATTCTACAACCTTCTATGTCACCTTTACATGCTTCCAACTATTTAATCTACCATTAATAATGGTACTTGCGAATCTTTCCTTGATTTGTTTCTTGGAAAATGAGCATTGCACGATAGTAAGCTAAGTAGAACCACGATGAATGAAAGATTTGAATCATCCAATACTCTGACATCGGTGTACAAGGGAATGTTGGGCATCGGGAGGAAAAAGGAAATGAGGTTGAAGTGGGATTCTTGTCATCATTCGATAAACATCGAGAAGAAATGGAACTCGACAATCCTAATCCAATCTTCTGATATGATAAGGTTCAACTGATAAGGTTTTAACCGATAAGAAGGGGTCGATAAGGATGACCATTAAAAAAAGGGGGTGGGTATTTTTTGGAAAAATAACTAGGGGCTAACAACTAGCACTGATTGGGAACTTGGATAGGAGGACGAAGAGAATCTAAAACTCTGAATAAAGGCTAGTGCCTTGTGTTGGCCATTTGGAGGAATTGATTATGTGTTGCATTGATGTCAATGCTAGCTGCTTTGGCTTCTTTATCGGTATCCTTTTGGTCTTGGTAGGTTGTTCGGTTTATGATTGGTATGATTTAGTATACTCCAGTATGTTTTGGCTTAGATATTCTATTCATGCTACTCAGATTCATGTTTAGTTAGTTGGTATTGATTTGGTGATCGAATGCTATCCTATTTGCTGGTAAGCCTAGTTTTTTGATCTGGTGAGGGTTTCATCAAGAAAGCTTTGTTGAAGATATTTGATGTTATGCATAAGTGGTATTGGTGTGACTTATAGTAGAGATTTAGGATGTTGATGGTGATCATGCTCGAGACATGTCTGATTGGGATCATTGCTTTAGCATGTGTGGACCTAAATTGGGTCCTGTAGTACCCCTACCCTAATCAATCTCTAACCTTGGTTTAATCTTGATTAGTTTATCTTAATATGATGTTTCAATCAGATGTTTGATTTAACGGATAGCTGTTGATGTGGTTTTCACACTAGTTGTATGCAAGTTATTCAGTGTTCCTATTTCGTGATATTAGTATCGGACTAAGGCTTTCATTAAATTTTATATTTGTATGCATGTATGACTCTTGGTTGCAGGAAATTTCAGGTACAACGTCGTATGAGTGCGAGGTTCGTCTTCACCTGGATTGCAGGTTTGAGTGTACCTTTTTAATCCTTAGAGTTGGATTAGGTGGTCGTAAGACCCTAGTTGACCTTAGTCGTGCTCCAGTGAGCATCGCCAGTCATCGTCGGTAATCCCTTTTTGTTTGGGTTTGCGAGTCATCTATTTGGTTGACCTTCTCGGTTTGCGCGCTTGGTGTGTATGGTTAAATTGATTAATTAGTCCTTAGTAATTATCTTGATTAAATATGTATTTGTGCATTAGAGATTAATGGACTAAATTAATTGGAATTTCATTATGCGATTTTCATTGATATTGGATTGCTCATTTTAAATTGGGAGTAAGTTCGATTAAATGACTGATTTTGAATATTAAATGCATTTTGGATATGCTGTTGAAAAGAAAGTTTTGTATTTATCGCAATAGACTTAATTGTATTCTATTGGATTCTGAAATTTGAAAGGTTAAATTTAATTAAATGAGGAAATCGATTTTGGATTTGAAAAGCAAGTTAATTTGTTCCTATAGTTAGAAAAGTATTAATTTGGAGAGTTATTTTTAAATAAAAATTTTTAATTCCAAAAATGGAATTTTGGTCAACTCTTCCATATAACCCAAAATTTGGGGAAATTTTGGAGGATGGACATTTTTGGAGAAATTTTGGTTGGAAAATATTTTTGGAGATGAAATTTGGGGGTTTTTGGAGAGGAGGCAGTTTTGCTGGATCTGACAGGTGGGCTCTCCTTCAGCTATTCCAGGATTGCGTATGAAGGTAGGGTTTACCCTAATTGTTCTTCCTTGTTGTTATGAAAATGGTTGCTTGTTGCCAAAATCCAATCTTTGATTGCTTTCAGATTTAATTTGGATTTGTGGGTTTAAATCCAAGCTTTAGTTGTGTTCTTCAAGAAGATTTTATGGCTGTATCATTGTGTTAATATGATCCTTTTTGCCATGCATGGTTTTGTTAATAAAAATCAATAGATTTAATGGAGGTGTGTTATTCCTCACAGCTGTTGGGTGTTTGAAACCCTTTTGTATTTGGGAAGAATGTATTTAATCAAAAATATGACACCAACCACAGTTCGTTTAAACCGAACTTTTATTAAATTGAAATTGCTATCAATTTTGTGGTGGGTGTTTGTGTTAATTTCGGACTGTGCGTTTTTTAATCAAAATTTTATTATTAAAAAAAAATGAGCTGGCCGTTTTGACTTTGAAACCCTTGGTTGGTTTGGGGTTGGAGGGCGGGGAGTAGAGCTCCACCCGCTCCTCCTCCCCTCTCCCCCGCTCGTCCCTCGCGCATGTTCCATTTCTCCCGTTCGCCGAACGCAGTGCCTGCGGCTCACGGCGGTGGCCGTAGGGGCCGCGGTGGCCGCAGGATGCCGCGACACCTACGGGCACCACCGTGGCGCCGCCCGTGCTCATCCGCGCCTGCGGCTAGGGCTTGGGCGCCCAACCATCCCAGTTGGGAGGTGGGCCCCGCCCTCGCCCCTTTGTTAAATGCGTTTTTTTGTTTAAAACATAGTTTTTAAATTGGTTTTTTTATAATGTATTTTTTTTTACCATTCAAAAAAAAAATGCTTATAATATGTTAAATATTATTTTAATGTTAAGTGTTAATTAGTTCTTAATTATGATTAAGGTTGCATGAATCTTGATTATGTTAATTGGATATTAATTAATTTTATAATGGAAGTTATAAGTTAACTATTATTCAATTTCATTTTATGGCTTATGCACTCCTTTTAATTAAGTTCTACAACTGTAATATTGCAATTTAATATTGTCGATTATATTTTGATTGATCTTGGATTAATAAATTTAGATCTTACCTTCTAGCTGATTAGAGCATTTGGCTAATTAAGGTAGTATTGTTTAAAAACAAAATAGAGAATAATATGTTATTGGAAAATCGTTGAAATACGATGTAATTACTAATTGATGATGTTAAATATTATCGTAGAACATATCATTTGAGTAATCGAGAAGTAAGTGAGATAATTTACCATTGATCATTAGAAACTGAAACGATATGCTTTTGGGAATGATTATCTCCCATTAGATTCTTCTTTTTAAAATTATATTTCTGTGATCCGTATAGTGCATCTGGGATTGAAAAATGTGAAACTGTAGAGGTGGTTTTGAACCAGTATGTCAATGATGTTATTTTGGAGATTAAATATCTTATTTAATTGACTAATGGTTGTCTGAGTTTATGAATATGAATTTGGTTTAAAAACTCATTATGGCTTTATATGTCTGTTCGATGCTTTGAACCTTAGAGAGTTAGAAAACCAAGAACAACCTATTCCTGGATGAGGTAGATAACTGTAATCTGATTTGGATCTTGTAGCAAACTTGATTGACATTTAATGTTTAGATCAATTCGAAAAGATTGCATCTGTTGAATATTGTCTTTCCTATTTATTGCCTATGCGAGTTTAATTACTGTATTTGTTTTTGCTTATGAAATGGCAAGAGTGCTTTGTTTGATAGGTCCTTGTCGTATGGATTGACTTGGGGTACCTGTTTCAGTCCTCGATTCTGAGTTGGCTGTTGTATTGTGATGTTGTCATAGTTGGTCATATCCTCTTTGTGTGAGTCGAATGATGATTTGTGGTTGACCGTTGTTGGTCAGGTCTCTAGTTAGAGTACTGTTAGTAAGTGTGCATCTATGAGTCGTGTTTGACCAAATGATTGTTTCTCCTTCTTGAACTCCGTTCGTCTGACCATGTGTATTCCTTGGTTTCAGTTCGTCCGAGTATAGTCTAGTGTCGTATGGGAAAGTGGCTTTCGATTGGGGGCCGCGCCCAAAGTGGGTGCTGGGTAACCCGTCGAAAGTGAGTCTAATAAGTGATAACCTAACAGTAGATTACAATGCAATCTCTAAGTAAGATAATTGTGCCTCACACATGGGACGAGTGCTATCATAGATTCGACATGCTGTGAGAAGGCCTGAAATGGCAAACTACTATCCTTGTCATCACGAGAGGATGTGTGGGTCCACATGAGGCTTGGATGGGCCAGAAGCTCGGATTAGGTTGCCAGGGTAACCCAGTGTATGGGGCCGGGACCTATGAAGACTAGCCATGGTAACCATACCAGGTTGTGTGATGACACTTGTCCCTACGTTCGCTAGTGTGTGGTCGGTTTGTCCTGTTAGGAGTACCTTCGTGGGTCGTCCTTTCGTTTCTGCCCTTGTGAGTATCGGTTTCATGTTAGACCTTGGGTGGTGATGGCTCAGTCTTGTGGATGCTCTTCTGGGCCTTTGTATTAGCTTTGATTATGTTCAGCTGGATCCTGTTCTTTTCAGGGATCGTTTATGTATTAATTGACCGATGTGGTCGTTTGTATATTGTTTATATTTTGCCTTGATGGCTGGATTGTAGTGGTGTAACCTCTTGTATTCTTAACTTTATTAATTATCAGAGGGGTCTTGCAGTTGAGCAGACCCGGAGTTGTAGCCCTTTAAGGGTGAACTCCGAGATCATTATGGTGTTATGTGATGTATTCTCTTATGTTCCTTTATTCAGCTTTATCATGTATGATTAGCTTATGTTAGAATGGTTAAGTGGATAAATGGAATTATCTTTAAATGTTTTATGTGTTTCTTTCTTGTATGCCATGTTGATCAAATGCATAAGTGGTTTAGATGAGATTTATTGTAGATGCTAGTATGCAATCATTTTTTAAAATGCAATGAATTGGCATATGAAAGAATGTAACTTAGAGTAATGGTTATATTTAGTTGTTGTAAGGGAATTAAGTATGCTTGAAAAGATCTCTTATGTTTATGATGAAAATTGTAGTGTGTTAGAATATTAGATGTGTGGCTTGTAATTTTAAACGAAAAGCTTGAATGGAGATTATGAATAGATCTTAATGGATGAATCTTTGCTTGTGATTTATATTTCCATCTTTTGAAAGAAATTATCCTGATTAAGAATTATCTCGTTATTAAAATAATCAGCTTATTGGATTAATGGTGTGAGTTAAGTGAATTGTGAAACTTAAGTAATCTCGTTGGGAAACTCTTTAGGTGTTAGTTGATGTCTTCCGCTATGTAATCTGAATCCTTGATATCTTGTTGTATCTTGTGTGGTGTAACTTTTAAAAAAAAAAATTTGCACTCTATTCTCGTGTTATGGCTTTATCCCTTCGGGGTTTCCTGGCGGGGCATTACATTTGGTATCAGAGTGCATGTTGCAAACATTGGGATCTCTGGTGTCGCGTGTGCCCTCTATTTGTGTGAGGTGTATCGACCTTATGTGTATGCTTGTCCTCCTTTGCATGTGAGTGATTGAGCAGACCTTAGCTGGTGTGTAACGTGTGTGTTCACACCTGGTTTTCGCCTTCTTGATGTTGGTGTTTGAGTGCTTATTTGTGCATTGTTGCTTATTGATGTCTTGGTCTACGATTACTCGTATCTTGAAAGAGAGTTGTATGTACCTTCCCTTATTGAGTGTGGTACTCTTTAGACTAATCCATTTGGGTTGGTCCGTGCTTGTCTTGAATCTGAAAGTGCATATTATGTTGTTAAAGATTATGATCTAGCTTAATGTTGTCCACTTGAAGGACTAGTATGGCAATTATTGAATGCTTATTTTGTAGAAAATTAAATGATCATCACCATTCCTCTCTCTCTTTCTGGAAATTAAAGTGATTAGGATATGTGTAATTATCTTTGATTTGAGTTTCTTGTTGCAAGAGAAAAGGGTGTGACTTCTTGAACCCTTGTGTGAACCTTATGACGCTTATGTTTTTAGATTATTAAGGGGCCATGGGTTTAAAAGTTCATATTGGCTATTGGGAGAAAACTGTATGTGTACGTTTAAAGAATTCTCCATGTGTATGTTGTAGGAGTAGCATGATTAAATTCTACCTTAGTAAGGTGCATTTCTATGTGAATAGTTGAATTATGTGAAACTGCTTGGTTTGTAGAAGAAGTATAAAAAAAAAAAGGAGCATGTTATTGTAGCTTCAAGAAAGTATTAATGTGTTCCCTGAAAGATTGTTTATGTGTTTTCCGAAAGATTGTTTTATGAGTTTCATTAAACCAATTTGATTGAAGATTTATTTTAGCAAATGCTCCATTGAACTCGCTTTTGGGTATGTGTAATTACCTTAATGTGTTTAGAAAGTGCGAATGAAAATCTTGTTTGATGTGCATGCATTAATATGTTTTATTTGGGGTAATAGCTCTTTGCTTATCTTTGATCGTAATGTGATCTTTTCTAATAGGTTGCAAATTATGACATGTGTCTATAATGTATTATTATAAGTAAGTGTTCTTAAGAGGTCTTGCGTTATCGAAAAGATTGCCTCTCTTGATCTCTGTCTTGTTTGTAAACTAGAACCTCCTGTTGCGACCATAATTATTGGAAATGTTTTTGTTAGGCCGACTGTCATCCTTCTAAACGGTAGAGAAATGAAAACCGTGTAATTAAAATGATAGGCTTATAGTGAGGAATTTTATATTATAGCATGATCTTGATTGATCTTGTGTCTTTGTAGGAAATAGTTTGGCTATCAAACTCTCTTTCCCTTCTCTTTGCCTAATCATGAGAATTTTAGAAATGCTATTAAAGAGTACATTGATTTAAATAGAATGTTTATTAAAAATGTGAAATTGTATGTTTGCTTTTGGCTTCATAGTGATAGATGAAAGTCTTAAGCTTTAGAAATGAATTTGAATAGTTAGTAATGTGAGTTCGGATGCTTGGCGAAATGTGATACAGGTATAGGAATGATGTTATTTCCTTATATAATTGTGAATTGTTTATAATTTCAGTACTTGAATCTAGAGTAAACTTGATTCAGTTATTTATATAGAAAGCATAATTGAAATCTTCCTTGAATAGATGTTAGCGTACTGAAAAGTACTCCCCGTAAATGTGACTAAACCAGTACTGGTGTATTTGTGTGTATTGTAAGAAACCAATGCTTATTATATGTGCCCATGGATTAGTGAAGTAATCAACCATGGAGGATATGTTGTTTATGAGTATGGGAGACCATACTGTTTATGTGATGTTGCTTATTTGTTTCCCTGCTGAGTACCAAACCTCGGGTTGTAGGTAACTTAGTATGTTAAGGGGTAGTATTCGAAGTAACCGTTCCTTGAATAGTATGGATTGGCATATGAGTAATGTCGGCGTGAAGCGACTTTAGCTTCTCTACTTCAAGGAATGATATAGTTGTACTACTAAACTGTATCAAAGGTGTACTCAATACTTTCCCTTTTGATGAATCTATTTATAGGTTTATGTGTGCCAGCCTATTCCTCTCCTTTATTTGAGCATTTGGATGGTGATTCTTGTGTATAGTGATGGTATGATTTGGAGGATCCTTTGCCTTGTCTTCATGAAAGGTAGGTTTATTCACATGTGCTGCCGGTTAGTATGTGTTGGTGGGCATGTGGGTGGACCCTAGTCATGTATACCTCTGACTTACGGCGAGTATCCTTCTAGATACGTCGCTATGCGGGATGTGACCTGCGCGTGCTTTTTTCGCGAGGTACACTACCATGCGGGATACGTCCATTGTGTGTGTTCTCCGCTTGGAGTATTTCCATGCCGTGTGATGACGTGATGCGGGGTGATGTCGAGGTGCACACCGCCATGCCATGTGGGTAGTGTGACTATGTCGCACCACATGATGAGCTACTGCAATAGCTAGTCAGTTGTTCCTTCCTTCCTCGTTGGTGGCTAGATGTTAGTCACATAGTGATGTTATGTGCAGTTGTGATATTCTTATATATTTCTTTGGGGATCAACAATTTATTTCTCTTTGACTTTGAAGGTTTGGCCACGATCTTGTGATCTTTTGCACTTTTGATTTGGTGTTGCAATTCTGGATTAATTTCTTGCCTTACTATTGGAATTGAGGATTTATTATCTTTATTCATCTGTACTTTGGTGGCTAAACTGGTTTATCCTTATTGTTTTCGGATGCTGGTCTTGTGTTGAAATGTGAAATTCCTCTCCAAGGACGTATGATACGGAATTGGTAGAGTGTGTGCGAGGAAGTAGATATAGCGAACCATGAGGATGGGGGTATGTGAGGCTGTGTTGCAGCTAGTACCCACTACCTACCTTTGTGTGGTGACTATCTCTTGGAGGCTAACCACCTTGTTCAACAAGGGATATTCACAGAGGTCTTGTATGGAAGGTAGCACCGCTATGGTGTGCCTAGCACCATCGAGCCCTTGAGTGAGATATTGGATATTTATGATCATATTGTTGTTCTGAGATCAGGCATAGAGATGCTGATCATGCATGTTATCTTTGACCGAGCATTAGACATGCTCACATGTGGCCTTTTCTGTTATGTATTCTAGTTATGTGGATGGTTATTGTGTGTATCATGGAGTAAATTGTGTTAGCTTGTCACTATGTTATGGGACATAGTCATTGGAAAGGTTTACTTATGCCTGGCAAGTGTAAACAATTGAGTTATTTTTGTTGCTCTTATTTATTGGAAGTTAATTGGTTGTAGAAATTGATATTTGAAGCTAGTTCTATTCAATAAAATTTTATGATAAAGATGGATTGGTAAGGGAAATTGATCTTGATGGCATGTTCCCTTGTCATTTTTGGTCGATGATTATGGTAATTGTTGTTTACCTCTTTGTAATACTTTAATTTGGTGTAATGAAAGGAAGAAATTTCTTGTTTCTTTGCTATGATTATTGATAATTCCTAGAATATTTTAAGGAATGTATGGTTTTAGATGTATCTTGCCAATGGATAATGGCGTTTGTAAAGGATTTTGCAATAAATATTTCATTTATTTATGGAAAGATTTCTATGTGCAATTTGATCTTTGTTGAATGAGTTTCAGGGCTGATGCGTACGACATGTTCTCCATCTAGCCTTATGACTTCCAGGAGTAAGTCGGAACCTAGGGGGGGAGAATGTAGTACCCCTGCCCTAATCAATCTCTAACCTTGGTTTAATCTTGATTAGTTTATCTTAATATGATGTTTCAATCAGATGTTTGATTTAACGCATAGCTGTTGATGTGGTTTTCACACTAGTTGTATGCAAGTTATTCAGTGTTCCTATTTCGTGATATTAGTATTGGACTAACGCTTTCATTAAATTTTATATTTGTATGCATGTATGACTCTTGGTTGTAGGAAATTTCAGGTACAACGCCGTATGAGTGTGAGGTTCGTCTTCACCTGGATTGCAGGTTTGAGTGTACCTTTTTAATCCTTAGAGTTGGATTAGGTGGTCGTAAGACCCTAGTTGACCTTAGTCGTGCTCCAGTGAGCATCGCCAGTCGTCGTCGATAATCCCTTTTTGTTTGGGTTTGCGAGTCGTCTGTTTGGTTGACCTTCTTGGTTTGCATGCTTGGTGTGTATGGTTAAATTGATTAATTAGTCCTTAGTAATTATCTTGATTAAATATGTATTTGTGCATTAGAGATTAATGGACTAAATTAATCGGAATTTCGTTATATGATTTTCATTGATATTGGATTGCTCGTTTTAAATTGGGAGTAAGTTCGATTAAATGACTGATTTTGAATATTAAATGCATTTTGGATGTGCTGTTGAAAAGAAAGTTTTGTATTTTATCGCAATAGACTTAATTATATTCTGTTGGATTCTGAAATTTGAAAGGTTAAATTTAATTAAATGAGGAAATCGATTTTGGATTTGAAAAGCAAGTTAATTTGTTCCTATAGTTAGAAACGTATTAATTTGGAGAGTTATTTTTAAATAAAAATTTTTAATTCCAAAAATGGAATTTTGGTCAACTCTTCCGTATAACCCAAAATTTGGGGAAATTTTGGAGGATGGACATTTTTGGAGAAATTTTGGTTGGAAAATATTTTTGGAGATGAAATTTGGGGGTTTTTGGAGAGGAGGCAGTTTTGCTGGATCTGACAGGTGGGCCCTCCTTCAGCTATTCCAGGATTGCGTATGAAGGTAGGGTTTACCCTAATTGTTCTTCCTTGTTGTTATGAAAATGGTTGCTTGTTGCCAAAATCCAATCTTTGATTGCTTTCAGATTTAATTTGGATTTGTGGGTTTAAATCCATGCTTTAGTTGTGTTCTTCAAAAAGATTTTATGGCTGTATCATTGTGTTAATATGATCCTTTTTGCCATGCCTGGTTTTGTTAATAAAAATCAATAGATTTAATGGAGGTGTGTTATTCCTCATAGCTGTTGGGTGTTTGAAACCCTTTTGTATTTGGGAAGAATGTATGTAATCAAAAATATGACACCAACCACAGTTCGTTTAAACCGAACTTTTATTAAATCGAAATTGCTATCAATTTTGTGGTGGGCGTCTGTGTTAATTTCGGACTGTGCGTTTTTTAATCAAAATTTTATTATTAAAAAAAAATGAGCTGGGCGTTTTGACTTCGAAACCCTTGGTTGGTTTGGGGTTGGAGGGCGGGGAGTAGAGCTCCACCCGCTCCTCCTCCCCTCTCCCCCGCTCGTCCCTCGCGCATGTTCCATTTCTCCCACTCGCCGAACGCAGTGCCTGCGGCTCACAGCGGTGGCCGCAGGGCGCCGCGGCACCTGCGGGCACCACCGTGGCGCCGCCCGTGCTCATCCGCGCCTGCGGCTAGGGCTTGGGCCCCCAACCATCCCAGTTGGGAGGTGGGCCCCGCCCTCACCCCTTTGTTAAATGCATTTTTTTGTTTAAAACATAGTTTTTAAATTGGTTTTTTTTTAATGTATTTTTTTTTACCATTCAAAAAAAAAAATGCTTATAATATGTTAAATATTATTTTAATGTTAAGTGTTAATTAGTTCTTAATTATGATTAAGGTTGCATGAATCTTGATTATGTTAATTGGATATTAATTAATTTTATAATGGAAGTTATAAGTTAACTATTATTCAATTTCATTTTATGGCTTATGCACTCCTTTTAATTAAGTTCTACAACTGTAATATTGCAATTTAATATTGTTGATTATATTCTGATTGATCTTGGATTAATAAATTTAGATCTTACCTTCTAGCTGATTAGAGAATTTGGCTAATTAAGGTAGTATTGTTTAAAAACAAAATAGAGAATAATATGTTATTGGAAAATCGTTGAAATATGATGTAATTACTAATTGATGATGTTAAATATTATCGTAGAACATATCATTTGAGTAATCGAGAATTAAGTGAGATAATTTACCATTGATCATTAGAAACTGAAACGATATGCTTTTGGGAATGATTATCTCCTTTTAGATTCTTCTTTTTAAAATTATATTTCCGTGATCCGTATAGTGCATCTGGGATTGAAAAATGTGAAACTGTAGAGGTGGTTTTGAACCAGTATGTCAATGATGTTATTTTGGAGATTAAATATCTTATTTAATTGACTAATGGTTGTCTGAGTTTATGAATATGAATTTGGTTTAAAAACTCATTATGGCTTTATATGTCTGTTCGATGCTTTGAACCTTAGAGAGTTAGAAAACCAAGAACCTATTCCTGGATGAGGTAGATAACTGTAATCTGATTTGGATCTTGTAGCAAACTTGATTGACGTTTAATGTTTAGATCAATTCAGAAAGATTGCATCTGTTGAATATTATCTTTCCTGTTTATTGCCTATGCGAGTTTAATTGCTGTATTCGTTTTTGCTTATGAAATGGCAAGAGTGCTTTGTTTGATAGGTCCTTGTCGTATGGATTGACTTGGGGTACCTGTTTCAGTCCTCGATTCTGAGTTGGCTGTTGTATTGTGATGTTGTCATAGTTGGTCATATCCTCTTTGTGTGAGTCGAATGATGATTTGTGGTTGACCGTTGTTGGTCAGGTCTCTAGTTAGAGTACCGTTAGTAAGTGTGCATCTATGAGTCGTGTTTGACCAAATGATTGTTTCTCCTTCTTGAACTCCGTTCGTCTGACCATGTGTATTCCTTGGTTTGAGTTCGTCTGAGTATAGTCTAGTGTCGTATGGGAAAGTGGCTTTCGATTGGGGGCCGCGCCCAAAGTGGCTGCTGGGTAACCCGTCAAAAGTGAGTCTAATAAGTGATAACCTAACAGTAGATTAGAATGTAATCTCTAAGTAAGATAATTGTGCCTCACACATGGGATGAGTGCTATCATAGATTCGACATGCTGTGAGAAGGCCTGAAATGGCAAACTACTATCCTTGTCATCACGAGAGGATGTGTGGGTCCACATGAGGCTTGGATGGGCCGGAAGCTTGGATTAGGTTGCTAGGGTAACCCAGTGTATGGGGCGGGGACCTATGAAGACTAGCCATGGTAACCATACCAGGTTGTGTGATGACACTTGTCCCTACGTTCGCTAGTGTGTGGTCGTTTTGTCCTGTTAGGAGTACCTTCGTGGGTCGTCCTTTCGTTTCTGCCCTTGTGAGTATCGGTTTCATGTTAGACCTTGGGTGGTGATGGCTTAGTCTTGTGGATGCTCTTCTGGACCTTTGTATTAGCTTTGATTATGTTCAGCTGGATCCTGTTCTTTTCAGGGATCGTTTATGTATTAATTGACCGATGTGGTCGTTTGTATATTGTTTATATTTCATCTTGATGGCTGGATTGTAGTGGTGTAACCTCTTGTATTCTTAACTTTATTAATTATCAGAGGGGTCTTGCAGTTGAGCAGACCCGAAGATGTAGCCCTTAAAGGGTGAACTCCGAGATCATTATGGTGTTATGTGATGTATTCTCTTATGCTCCTTTATTCAGCTTTATCATGTATGATTAGCTTATGTTAGAATGGTTAAGTGGATAAATGGAATTATCTTTAAATGTTTTATGCGGTTCTTTCTTGTATGCCATGTTGATCAAATGCATAAGTGGTTTAGATGAGATTTATCGTAGATGCTAGTATGCAATCATTTTTTAAAATGCAATGAATTGGCATATGAAAGAATGTAACTTAGAGTAATGGTTATATTCAGTTGTTGTAAGGGAATTAAGTATGCTTGAAAAGATCTCTTATGTTTATGATGAAAATTCTAGTGTGTTAGAATATTAGATGTGTGGCTTGTAATTTTAAACGAAAAGCTTGAATGGAGATTATGAATAGATCTTAATGGATGAATCTTTGCTTGTGATTTATATTTCCATCTTTTGAAAGAAATTATCCTGATTAAGAATTATCTCGTTATTAAAATAATCAGCTTATTGGATTAATGGTGTGAGTTAAGTGAATTGTGAAACTTAAGTAATCTCGTTGGGAAACTCTTTAGGTGTTAGTTGATATCTTCCGCTATGTAATCTGAATCCTTGATATCTTGTTGTATCTTGTGTGGTGTAACTTTTTTTAAAAAAAATTTGCACTCTATTCTTGTGTTATGGCTTTATCCCTTCGGGGTTTCCTGGCGGGGCATTACAGGTCCGGTACTATCTAGGTTATGGACCGACTTAATGTAACATGTTGTTTGGTCTTCTCAATGTGTTTCCAGGATGTCTTATGGGTTAGATATTATTTGTTTGGTCTTAGGCCGACATTTTTTTTAATTATGTAATTGTTTTATTGTCTGGTGGCCAACCTTATTGTTTATGATTGAGGGCTTGTATATATATGATGTAAGATCTCATTGTAGATCATATATGTATGAGAATAAGAATGGTATGTGAGTGAATAATGTAATAATAATTGATGTAGAGGATTTTGTCGATCATAGGTGATCGAGTTGGGTTTATGCAAGAGGATTAAGTCCTCTGGTATTGAGCTTAATCAGAAGTGTACTCAGGAATAAGAGATTCTATTATTTCCGTTAATTCTTCCTTCTGGATCGTAGTCTGGATTTATATGTAGTCAATGAGACTCCTTTTGTAATCAGCAGTGTTCTCTAGGTTGTTGGCCTTCCTGCAAGTGTAGGCCCCTCATTTGTAATCACATACTTACTGCATAACTATTATCTAACTATGGGTAGGCTTTCCACTGTGGTTTTTTCCTTTACCGAGTTTTCCACGTACAAGTCTTGGTGTCATGTGGTTGGTATTTATTCACTAATTGTTGTTTATACTTAATTGGTATATCTTCTATTTCGGTAGTTGGTTTATGCATTCTGGTATTGATCTTTTGGGTTTCGGTATTAAAGTTTAAATTACTTAAGGTTCTGGTAATCTAGTGACAGCTGATTCACCCCCCCCCTCTCAGTTGTCTTCCAGTTATTTGAACTATCTAACACCTTGTCTATTGGGCCATGGAGTCATAAAATATAGCATATGGAGTTGCTTGTAGAAGGGTGGAAGGAAACAAGGCTAAGAAAAGAACCAACTAACCAAAAATAAAAACAGGCCCAAAACAAGCTAAGCTACAACACACCAAAATTTTATTTACAAAGACATACAAGGGTGGATACCCCTTACCTCAAAAAATGCACCATAACTTGAAGTAAAACCATTAACAAGTTGGGAGAAAAATGACCCTTTGCGAAAAAGCATATTGTGGCCACATGATGCAACGAAAAACAACTACCACTTGGTGACAACTTCACCACTGAATCTTAGATAAATGGAATGCAATTATTTCATGTGCATGCATTCATGTCCGAAAATACATTCCTTCATCAACAAATTTCTCTTTGGCTTCATGTATGACCTCTTTGAAATAATCTAGCTCAACATTGGCTACAATATCATTAATTTTATCAGAACATGAAAAACAAATATCAAGAACCAAGCCTTCTTACCCTGAATTGAAGGGTGAATCGATCTCCACACAGACAACTATTGGCTATGAATTTTGAATATTACTTTCTTCTAACATGGGGTCAAATTTGATGATGGTGGTCTCTTCACTTTTTACATAGATAAAATCATCACTAAGAATACAACGAGTTCTACCCACACTTTCATTAAACTTAATTGGCAAACCATCATATTCTTCAATCGAATCATTAGCATGGATATAAATTTATTTATTTTATCTACATCACATCTTCTTCAAGAAAATAGTTTTTGATATTATAGGAGCACATTATCTCCTTTTTTAATTCTTCAAGTTTGAAAGATAAATATTCAGGTTGCTTTGGGTGAAAATATGATTGACTGGCTCCTTCTACATCTATTGGATTTTGAATCTTTCTTTCAACATTCTTAGGTATCCGGTCAACATCATTAGAAATAAAAGACCTCCCTTTTTGGACTATAATCTAAAGATTCTTTTGCAGCCTCATGCACAAATATTATCCTTTTCTTGGTCCTTTTCATCAATATTAAAAACAAAAGTTTCTAATTCAGGAGAAAATGAAGATTTGGATATAATATCATTCATACCTCTCTTTGTATTACCAAAATTGCAAATAAATACATCTATATCATCTTCAATGATATGGACATCTTTATCCTCTATTCCACACTGAAAGTTTTTATTTGAACCCTTCAAGAACCAATTAAGAATAAAGACACTCTTATGTTCCTTAGGTAATGATTCTTTTTCAAGAGAGATGAGTGGTTGCCCAATCTTTTCCATTTGCATGCATGCCAAAGAGAATTTGGGTCCTTTACTTTCATCTTGATGTAGATTTCATATCAAAACATCTCCTTCATCCATGGAAGAAAGAATATAAGAGTGATGACGATATGAAGAAATATAAAACTCATCATTTCCAAGCTCCTCTTCAAGCAACTTTAACCTCTCCACCATTGCCTACAACTCATGGGTTTCTTGCTTGACATCCTTGATTAAATAATATTTATGATAACAACAATGCAAAATATTTGGTCTTCAAATGGATTTAACTTTCTCCTCTCAACTTCACAGATGATTTCTCTAAAATAGCTCTAAAATTAATAAAGCACCTCATCATCTTCAACCAATATTTCTTGGTACGATGGTGTAGGCCACCTTATGGGCCAGGGCTCATTTCTTTTCTTGGTCTAGCCTTGAACAATTTTTCTGAGGTCTTTTAAATTATATAGAGTCGCCAATATTCATTACAAGGCACCATTACATATGTATGACAAGAAAAGCATATGTCTTCTCATTTTTTCCTAGTAGAGTCACCAAAAATCTATTGGTTAACAGATTTTGTTCCCTTAAAAAATATAACAATACGATTCTATGCCCACACAAGAGAACAAATTATCAATCAATAATTGGATAAGTTACAACTATCTTTGCAACTTTTCTCTGAATTTTAGAGGTACAACTCCCTCTTATGATATAAATTTTATGGTTTTTCGGGGTATACTTTTAACCAGAAAGAAGGAAAGACAAGATTCCTATCTTATAACTTTACATAATAGAAGATAAAATACAAATGACAAAGCATTTACCTAACCGAACACTAACTAAGTTCATGTTGCATAATTTCTTTCAAAGATAAGCATTATACCACAGTCAATAGTATAGGAAGAACAACTATCCATGTTTTGAAATATGAAAATTGAATAAGAAGCATTCACATAAGAAAAATGCAATTTATGCAAAGTAGCACAATGTCTGATCTAATAGATAAACTATTCAATAAAACCAAAACATAAACCATATCATATTTGTCTTTGGAAAATAACACAAAGTATGTGTTTCCAAAACTTCCCCTTCCTTTCTAATCTATTATATCATCTATTTATACCTAGAACCCCCTTTTTCCATTTTCCAAAAATGGTTTCTTTTAGAGTAATGGTCTTGAAAATGACCGTTTTAAACATGATTCTAGATAAAAACAAAAATTACTAGAATGTTTCATCATTAGCACTAAAAAAAGTAATCAACTTTATACTTCTTCCTTAGGCACCAGATTTTGACCAATATTTTGATTATCGATCATCTCCACTTTCATTTCCTCTTCGATAAGCACCTAAAGAACTACATAAAAAATTTCTTCATCTTCTATGAGCTCCCAGGAAAGATTGGTCAGGTTGAAAAGGATATCACTGTGCATGTGCTCTACATCTAGTTGTATCATAGGTCCTTTTCCCTTAAGCACCATATTTGAGAAACTAATTATTAGGATATCTTCTTGCAACATTTTTTTCTTCTAGACATTGTTCATGGTATCTGGCTTTCTCTACAATATTTTCTAACAAAATGATAGCCCTTCTATATCTGGCAAACTTAGTTCCCTACTTCCATGCAAGAGATCACAATTCTAGGATAATATTCCCTTGCTCAATTGCTGGCCAATTTATGTTTGGATTATCAAATGGCAGCTAACCATTTGGGAAAGGAAAACTCATAATGTCATGCATTAATCTAATTGGATCTTGATGGTGGTGCAATAAATTTCCTACAAAAAAGATGATAATATCAAATTTTATGGCCTTCACCACCACCTTTATGTGCTTCCAAGTGTTTAATTTGCCATTAATAACAGTACTTGTAAATCTTTCCTTGATTTGTTTCTTGGTAAATGAGCATTGCATGATAGTAAGCTAAGCTGGAACCATGGCGAATTAAAGATTTGACTCTTCCAATGCTCTGACATTAGTGAACAAGGGAAGGTTGGGCATCAAGAGGAAAAAGGAAATAAGGTTGAATCGGGCTTCTTGTCATCCTCCAATAAACATCGACTCTTCCTTCAATGTTATGACATCAGGTGAAAATGAAACTCAACAATCCTAATGCAAGCTTCTGATATGCTAAGTGTTTATGATAAAAATGGAAACAACAATATTGAAAGACTAAATGAGTTCAACCACAAAACCCTAGCCTAACAACAAAAAAGATCCACCATAACATATGAATATTACCTAAGACAATGAAAATCAAATAAAATCACAAATATTATACATCCACATGTCCAATAGGGTTTGGATCTCCATTGATCTTGCTTGATATATTTTCTCTCAGATTTTATGTGTGCGCAAGAGCTCAACAAAGAAGGGAAATGTGGTTGCAAGTAGGCTTGATCGCATATGAAAGTTTGAAAGCATAGTTGAGTAGTTGATTACAATAGAATAGGGTTGATAATGAAATAGAGTATCCTCTTATATAGAAGACACTATAAGAAATGGAGGAATAATATTGAGAGGTGTAAAAGATAAATGGTCAGCTAAGATTAGAGGGTAGGTAGTGTAGGAATTAAGAGATGAATGCCATGTGTCATGGGTAGAAAAGGCTAATGAATTAATTAAATAAATAAAGATTTATTTAATTAATAGAGGAAGTGGGATCAATTAAATAAATAAAAGTATTTATTTAATTTAGAAAAGTAAAATTTAAATAATAAATGTATTTATTTAAATGAGAAATAAGGCTAGAAGAGGATAAATGAATTAATTAAATAAATAAATATATTTACTTAATTAGACAAGACAATTTTAGGTGTCTACATTTTTCCCCTCTTTGAGACAATGCAAATTGTTGCGTTGTTTCAAAGAAGATGAGATGAACTGATACAAAGTTGCCCCAAGATGGGAATGATATGCCCCCTTGAGAGATTGGATGAAAATGTTTGAAAAAGATCATAGACAATCTCTTGATAAGAAAGAAAGGGTAGAAAGGATTGACCAGTTTGGAAAGAGTGACAGAGTCATGGGATAAAGAAGACTGACTCGGGAGACTAGGGCTAGGGTGGTCTATAAGATAGACTACGAGGGAAAAAATCCTCATTGTCATCCACAAACCTAAGAGATTAGAGTGCATAGAGAGAAAAGAGCAGTCAGTAGCAATGTCATTGGTGCATAGATTCGATCGCGTTCGTCGATATTAGAGGTGAGTAGATGCAGGAGAGTTGGTAAGTACCACAAAACCTCCTTGTATTTTGTTGCAATAATTGTTGTCATAAATGCATGTCAGGTAGGGAAATAAATGCGCTTTAAGAAATTTTGAGCGGGGGAAAAATGTCAAGGTGCATTTGCATTGGTGCTAGGCACGTCTGGGTAGGCTAGGCATGTTTGTGTTGGTGCCAGGTGCGTGTACAATTGTAATAGCGTTTGTGTTCAATGTGAGCGTGTCTATGTATTTCTAGTGCATTTATGCAGGACAAGCACATTTGTGTCGAACAAAGGCACATTGGTGCAGAGAAGGCATGTTTAGGAAGGATGTAAGTGTGTTTGTGTCATCAATGTGTGTTTATGTCTTCAAGGTCAAATTAACAATTGTGTGATAAACATACATTGTCGATTGGATAAGCTGTTGAGAGGATACACTCAAACAGGTCCTCTAGAGAAGACTAAGATAACAGATAGGGCTAAGACTGACAATTCTGTGATAAAACATACATTGCTAATAAGGAAACTAATTAAGAGGATACACTTAAGCAGAGGCCCTAGGACAAGATAAAGCGAGGCACTTTGTGATGAACAGGGAGTACCAAAGAGATTGACAATTCTATGATAGAACATACGTTATCAACTAGATTAGGCTAAAATTAACAATTCTATGATAGGACATACATTGCCAATTGGATCAGCTGCTCAAGAGGATACGCTCAAGTAGGTGCCCTAAAGATAGGATAAAAAAAGCACTTTGTGATGAACAGGGAACGCTTCTAGGATAGAAAGAAACACTTTGTGATGAATAGGGAGTACCACTAGGATAAAACAAAAGCACTTTGTGATGAATAGGGAATGCCACTAGGATAAAAGAGCAACACTTTGTGATGAACAGGGAGTACCACTAGGATAAAGTGCTATATGATAGATATAAGCACTAAGATAAAAAGAAAAACTTTGTGATGAATAAGGAATGCCACTAGGATTGACACAATTGATTTGCTTGGCTGCAGGAGGACCTACTGATGATGGAGTCAAGGGAGAGATTCCCTTCGACTCAGAGTTTACAACTAGAGCTGACATTCAAGGATAGAGCAACAATTGAGTTCATGGGACTGCGATATATTTTGTATGTGCCTGAGTTTCGGGTGAACATGGGATTGTTGACTGATGTGTATAGGATACCATGGATAATGATCTATGGCGAGTTGGTTCCTTATGATCGAGATGGAGATGGGGATGCACTGAGATGAGTGTTTTAGGATCCAAGACTAGAGATGAGGGTTGGACATGTGGCTTGGGACACCATGATATAGATAGGATTGGTGCTACCAGTGGTACTGGTAGGAGTGATCAGTGGGTTCCTCTATCTAGATAGGACAACACAAGGGTTGGCTATGGGATGGGGGAGGACTCTGGAGACATTGGTGATAGAGCACACTAGGTTTGCATGGGGACCATTTCTGCTAGCACACTTGTACTATGAGTTGCATCAGTTTGTGTATCATGGATCAATAGGATTGGGATGCGGAGTGACACTATTGCAGGTGTGGGCATATGAGCATCTTCTGGTTACATGACCGATACACTTTAGAGGCAGGGGAGATGGGCACAATTATGTGAATCTATATGATATGATTACTTCTCTGCCATGGATTAGGAGGCTAGAGTATTGGTGAAGGGTTATCTATGAGATAGACAACATGGTATGGAGGCCGTATGTAGACTGTGAGGAGTGGGAGGAGGATGCAGTGGAGCTACCATATGTATTCAGGAGTAGGTATCTAATAGATCAGACACCATATGTGATTGACAGGTAGTTGATAGACAGGGTGTGCAGGCAGTTCGATATGATACAATAGATGCCACGGGGTTCAGGGATGTATGCATGGATAATGAGGGATCAGGTGCATTTGGGGCCATTTCTTTCTTATGATCAGGCTATGACACAGATGGAAGAGATGGTTCCCATGCCTTGGGATATATGGGAAGATATAGAGGATGCAAGGATGGATGCAAAGTACACTACATATTAGGGATATTATCTGTTTCCACACCTGAGGGATCTAGGGGAGGTGATAGAGGGAGATGATGGAGGTGATGGAGATGATAGTGGGGATGGTGTAGGTGGGGGCCGATGGTAGAGACAAGGCGCAGTGGCAAAGAGGAAAGTGGATCCAAGGAGAGAGGGCAAAGAGGAGAGACAAGAACAACAACCTAATGTAGTGAGGGGTAGAGGTGGATTTCCATTATAGGTTCCAGCAGCATAGGTTCCTAGCTAGGTACAGGGGTAGGGACATGGATAGGAGCATCCACAAGAGCAGCCATAGGGACAGGGTGAGCGGGTAGAGGAGGAGGATGAGCTACTATCCTTGAGAGAGATCTACCAAGGACAGGCAAATGAGATCCAGGATCTGGAGAGGGAGATAGCTAGGCTTGGGAGATAGCTGAGGGACACTGAGAGGGAGAGGGATCAAGCTATTCAGTGCTATACAGAGGCTGAGACAGCACTAAGGGCAGGGAGATAGGCAACAAAGGACATAAGGGCTAGATACGCCTATGTTTAGCGAGAAGGGGAGGAGATAGGCTACTGAAGAGACATATACTATGGAGTGGTGCCACTAGATCAGTGGTCTTGGAGCTTTTGGAGACCATCACTGATGTCGACAACCTCTGGAGCGAGACACAGGAGACAACCATCTAGCAGTGGGGTCATAGGTCCTCCACCACCACCAAATAGAGGGGGTAGGAGAGATGATCCTAGGATGGGTCCTTCCAGGGCTCAGAATCCGTCAAGGCCAACCAACTCCAAGGGAGGGAGTTTATCATAGCCTTAGAGGGCTCCCTATGTATCATTTTTGTACCATTTTGTATGATGACACCTTCGGGTGATGTTGTAGCCATATGTATTTTGACATTATTGTATCATGACACTTATGATTTTTGATATATATATATATATATATATATGAGATGGTTGGTCATTGCGACAACTATATGCATGTGTACCTATGTGATGCTTATGATATGGATGCAAATATGTACATGAGGAAATGCAATATTTTTGTTCTTTTGTGTTTTATGTGTTATGCAAATGCAAATGTGAATGTATGAAATACATATGAACATGATAATGTACATAACTATTTACATGATGAGAATGTAAAATGTCCTAACATGTGTTGTGTACAGGATGTGATGTAATTGTGATATCTATATGTATGTATGAAATGCTAAAATGTGGTAGTGTAGGTGCAAACTACATGAAATGTAGCTATTTTTTTGGTGTCATTATACTTAGTCATGTGACAACAGGCTACATGGACTCAAGAGGGATGATGAAGTTCAATCATGAAAGGGGAATGGAAGATAGAAGATATGGAAGTGAAAGAGATTCTTGTGCTATTATCATCATTGAGCTCTATTATGGAAAAATAGGTTATGACAATCGAGGTATATGTTCGACACGAAAAGTCATTGTACCCATTTGCATGGAGATCAGACAGTCACAAAAAAGGAATGCCCCAATTCACACTAGACTCACAATGTCCTCATATCCTTGGACAAGTCATAACATTACTAAGAGACAATACATAGATAGCAAAGAAAAATAGGTGACGATACCCCATCCTCGCCTTTCTAGTCAAAGACATCCCGGAGATAAAATCTCTAGTCAGAGACATCTTGGAAAAGCTAAAAGAAATGTCACCAGAAAGATAAAATCAAAAGAAAACCAAGACTCGACACCAACATCCACTATAGTCCTCAAGTTTAGTGTCTCTTGTCACTTGTATAAGTCTATTTGATTGTAGTCACAATGTTTACTTTCACAAAAGGATAGATAGCACTGAACTATAATGTTGTCCGAGTCTGTTGAAAGATTTGATTTGCTGAAGTCCGTTGTTGTTGTGTCTCATTTGAAACTGACTAAATTCATGAAACTAATACTTTATTGTGGAGAAGACAAAACTTTATTGTGGATCTGTGATGTAAGTATTGTTTTATTGTGGATTCTGCGCAGATAGATTAAAGAAAACTAGAAGAAATTTTACTCCTCAGAACTTGTGATGCTCTTAGTTCCACACCCATCACTAGACTTAGGATTTGCCTTAGCCACATATAGGAGCTGATTTATTATGGATGGAAAGGGTGAAAAGGAAGGATTATTATGAATGGCTAAGCAATCTTAGGTAGATCAAGAACAAGCCATGATGGGAATGGGTAAGTTTATTATGGATGGATAGGTTGTGAGTGTGTGCAAAGTGAAGGATGAGATTGAATCATGAAT
The DNA here is from genome assembly GCF_030272615.1 of Cryptomeria japonica. NCBI lineage: Eukaryota > Viridiplantae > Streptophyta > Pinopsida > Cupressales > Cupressaceae > Cryptomeria > Cryptomeria japonica. The sequence continues at coordinate 138,979,412 of NC_081405.1, read as the reverse complement.
GAGGGAGAAGCAATGTCTCTACACATGGCGTCGGTGACCCAGTTTTCACCATGGTACTTGCCTAGGGCACCATCAAAGTGGTTTTCACTGTTGGACAAAAAAAAATTTTGTGTCACAAGGTGCCTGTTTGCCAGGTTTTCACCAAGTAATGATTTTTTATATTTTTATGATTTTTTTAATTTATTTTTTGATTTTTTTTAATTTTTTAATTTTTAAAATTTTTTTTTGTATTTTTTGAATTAGGATATTCTGAAGAGCTATGTGTAAAATCAGCGAAGGTGCATGCTTTTGATACGATCCTCCAAAGGTTCGCCCTTTGGGTTGAGAGCTGATATGCACCGGATCCATAGGCTGTTGTGATGATGTAAGGACCAAGCCAATTTTCTTTGAACTTTCCCTTCTTCTCTCTATCTTGCAGATTTTTGGGATTTTCTCTGAGAACTAAGTCACCCACCTCAAATTTATGAAGCTTCACCTTATCGGTGTAGCTGCATTGTTCCTTGACTAAATGATGTGTAGCTCGAGTGACTATCTTCCTTGATAAAGGAACTGAGATAGAATTACTAGCGTGTGGACTTCATAGGCCCGTATGCATGTCACCTAAAGAAGTTTGGGAATCCCAAACAACAAAGTCCTTCAAGGAAGCTCCATTAAAGGTCCATGATGTATCGTTGGAAGGGAAAGGATGTGTGAAATAAGTGGATGAGGAATGAAGGCTTGTGATTGTGAAAAGAAGTGAAAGTAGGATGGCATGATGGAGACTTAGGATCAACAAGTATACTTTTTGACTTAAAATTGTAGAACTTTTGCCCCCAGTTATTTTGATATAAGGGGAGATCAACTCTTGTTCTTTTTCTTTCATAGGATTTTTATCCTTGACTTTGATTTTTATTTGGATTGAAGGACTTCTCTTTATTTTTGACTTTTAGATTTTTCTTTTCATAGCTTGATTTTTGACCCCCGATTAGTGAGGTATTTTGTGATTCTTGTTGATCCAAATATAGGAGAGGAGTGAAAATAGAATGAATGGATGAAATGGTAAGGCTATGTGAGTTCTCAAGAAGGCTGGTGATATTCTCAATAGATTCTTTGTTCGAACCACTCTTAGGACTATTGATATCAAGAGTTGCTTACACCACTAGAGGAGATTTGCATTCAGACTTAGTAGCCACAATACTAGGAGGTTCACACCCAATTCCTTGGCATTGCAAATTGTTTGTAGATTGTTCTTGTCGACTAAATACCTTAGGAGATAGTGGAAGTTGATCAATATGAAATATATACTCACCACATCCCGTGTCTTAACCTTGAATTTTTCTTTTAGCTCTACTTTCTTTGATGTAGAAGATTTTAATGATTTAGGATCAACATATGTTGATGAAGGAACAACCTCTCGATTGAATGGGATTGTTATTTCTGACCTAGGGCACAGATTTTTGCAATATATGAATGGGTTTGGGTCTTCTTTGATAGTCACTTCAACTCCGTTATATGGAAACTTGATAAATCGATGATATGTAGATGGTATTACGCTCATCTCATGAATCCATGGACGTCCTAGCAATATGTTGTATGTGAGCTCTAGATCAAGGACTTGACAAACCACATCTTTTGTAACTAGCCCAACTCTGAGAGGTAAGGTGATTGTGACCTTGGATGAGTTCTCTTCGTCAGCATATGCCTTGATGGTAATTTTGTTTGTAGATTTCACAGCCTTTTCAGAATATCCCAATTGTTTAATAGTGCTGAATGTACACATATTTAGACTTTCTCCTCCATCTATCAGGACTCATTTTATTCGATGTTTGTATAGGAAAGCTTTAATGTGTAAAGGTGCATTATGTGGTTGTATTACATAGGCATCGTCAACTTTGGTGAATGTGAGAGAATGTGGAACGAAAAGGTATCCTACCATGGCTTGAAACTGGTCCATGTTTATATCAGTGGGGCTCTCAAAGTTTTATCAAGGATGGCTTTATGTGTGGAGGATATGCGCAAAATCTCAAGGATGGAGATAAGCATGGACATCCTCCCTAATTATTCTACTAGGTCGTACTCAGGTTTGGTTGATAAGGAAGCAATGGTTTTAGCTGAAGAACCTTGCAGGGTGACTTTACATTGATGAGTTATGACATTACATTCAGAGGTAGGTTCAGAAGAAGGTCCAATGCATTTTAGGACAACTTTGGGTTTTTGGGTAGAGTTTTTAGGTGTTTTGCCCTTTATGATAATGGTAGAGACATAATTATCCATCAAAATGTGATTAACAGTTGAATCATAGCTATAGGATGCTCTGGTATAGTTGGTCTTCTCATCTATGGCTTTGGATTTTCCCTTGTCATGTTTAGGGAATGGTTTCTTAAACATCTCATGTTCTTGATTGGATGAATATCCTTCGATCTCAATGTCACCTCTATCAATAAGATCTTGTATGATGTTCTTCAACCGATGACAATTTCCTATTTTATGTCCCTTGGTCTTTTGGTACTCATCATCATTCCACCAATTTGGTTTGACCTTTGGTTCATATGGAGGATTTTCAAGAATTATTATGAGCTTGTTTGCCACTAGCTTCTTGAAAGCTAATTCAAGTGGTTCTCCCAATGGGGTGTATTTCCTTCATGGTTTGGAAGTTGTTTGAGTATTCACTTGGCTATTTGTAGAACTCAATCCAGAAGGAATGATTTTGGGTCTTACTATGTTAGCATCAACAACGCCATTATTTCCCGTGTTCTTGTTTTTGTTCCAAAATTGTGGCTTGTCTTTTCCTTTAAATTCCTCTTTATTTTCTTTGAATATCTTAATTAGTCCTTGTTCAATTAAGACCTTCTTTGTTGCTAAGCCTTTTTCAATGGCATCCTTGAAAGTGGACAAGCAAGATTTCCTTAAATCATAACAAATTTCTCTATGGACATTCTATGTGAACATCTCTACCATTTGTTTTTGTGGAATTTCACAAGAGCATCTGCTGGCTAAATTCCTCCATATTTGTAAGAATGATGAAAATGACTCCCCATCCTTTTGTTTGGTGTTGCAGAAAGTGGTGACTGATATGTTTGTCTCTATGTTGTATGAAAGCTTCCACTAGATCACCCCAAGACTTAATTCCAAGTGGAAGTTGGGAGAACCATTCAATAGCTTGATCACCTAAGTTTTGTGGGAACAATCTCATCAAGTATGTTTCTTCTGCCGCTACCTCAATGCAAGTTGTGAAAAACTGTCTTATATGTGCCTTAGGGTCTCCTTTGCCTTTGTACTTATCAAAATTTGGCATTATGAAATGTGTAGGAAAAGGAGGCATTGGAATTATTTTGTCAAATGGATAGGGACATATGTCTCTCATTGTGTAAGCTGGCTTTGGTGTATTTATATCCTTCATTTTCTTTTTCAAGACCTTAATTTTCTGTTCCAAATTGTTCTTAGGTGGAGACCAACTTCTTGGACCATACCCCATGCTTGAGCCACCGGGTGGAGGAGGAGCATGCTTCATATATGGATGGTATTGATCATACACATGTTCATATGGAGAAGGTATATAGTGATGTTATGTATAGGGACCACTTGGTATAGAGTCATGATGAGAAATATAATATCTATTTTGTCCATGTATACCATACTCTATAGGCATGTCATGAGTTTGTTCTAGTGTATTGCCCCCAAATTTGACATGGGGTTTCCTTGTGTCCAAATTTTGAACATGCCTTTGGATATCTAATTTTTTTGGAGGTTGGTCCTTAGAATTGGTATGTAATTGAGTGTATTTATCTACATAAGACTTTGATAATGGTCTGCGTAGATAGAGTTGTTCATGAGATGCTCTTTCATGAGTACCATAAGATTGACCATGTGAATTTGGGACCTCAGGTTTTTAAAACAAATATGATTGTGATTTAGGAACAAGATGTGGTCCTCTATTGCCTCCACTATTAGGCCTCCTTTGATCCATGTTGAGTTGAGGTTCTTGCAAAGGTCAATTTTCTATTATTTGAGACATGTCAAAATCATGAGGGATCTTGGCTCCACTTTGTGCCATCACTTGTAGAAAATATTGTCTATCTCTCCTCATTATTTCCTCAGCCAATCTATTAAAATGGGGATCCATGATGGAGTCTTCCACTTCTGTTGAATGTATGGAAAAGTTGTCCATATTGTCATTGTGTGTATCATTGTTGTTTGTATTGTCCATGCTCTCAAAATTTTAAATGTTTCTATAAGGGTCCATGTCAGGTAATGTGGTATGATCATAACTGAAAAAGACATCATTTTCATACTCATAGGCACTCATGTTTGCAGACTCTTGAGCCTCTTTAGCTTCTCTCCTATATTTTTGGGAATGGGTTTCAACCATGAACTAGGTCTTGACCAGGATGTCTGAGACTAGATGAAAATGGAAAGAGTATGGAAGACCAAGAGTTGGATGGGATGTAAATGAATCTAAGGTTTACTTGCAATGTCCAACGTGTAAGACCAAGTATGTATGTAGTAGAGTATGTGTGTCTTCCAAAGAGATGATAGTTTCTCTTGATGAGGTAAGTTGACCTTGACTCTAAGTAAGACCAAATGAGACCCAAAGGTGATAGACCTTGATGAGGGACCATTTAGCAAAATGTTGTTGTATGTAGTGTGTTGACAAAGTAAGACGAGGACAAGCAAGTGACCTTTTGAATCAAGTTTAGACAAATGTGAATGTAATGTAAGGTGTAAGGCAATGATAAACTTTGTGAGACCCAAAGATAGGTTGAATTCTAGATGAAAACCTAGAGAAATAACCTAGGAAGCTCAAGAATTTTGAAACTAATTGCTCTTGTTTGCTAGACTGTAAATTTTTCCAATTCTGAAGACAAACGTGCATGTATACTTCACAGACGCGGTTAAATTACACAAATGTGGTTGAACACTGTACAGATGTGTTTTTGATATTTTGTTAATGCAATTTTCTTTAGGATGACATAGACATGTTTTTGTACTTCATAGACACAGTTAAATGGCACAAACATGTTTTTGTCAAATACAGACACGTTTTTGGAAACTGAGTGCAATTTTTCCAATTTGTAAATTTGTTTGTTATGACCAAATCTGAATTTGTTTGACTATTTTTCATGACTAGAGGACACAATGTTGACGAAGACTCAATATTTGTAAGTGTTTAGACTCGAAATGAATCAAATAAAAGTGTGTTGTTTGATGTAAAAATGTTTTGCATACACTTGAAGACACAAAAGACACAATGTTTTGATGTTTGATCTTGAATGTTTGAATGTTATAAATAAGACAAGCACAATTCTTATGGTTGGCTAGGACAATAGTTGTTGATCCCACATGGGGTTTCCCCCAAGGCTAAGTTATTTAGAGCAGATACTTAGATGCTTGACCCCACTGGCTCCACTCTCGACACTCACTTCTCTGGGGCAGCCAAGCATCAGTTCCCACAAAAAATCCCTATGGTGAACTTTGTATCTCTACTAAGAACCATATGTGTGTGGGCCACTCCAGAGGTTCGACCTCTTGCCCCAACAACTAGAAGGATTTTGACTTTCTAAAACAAAAAGGTGCTAGTAATGGCATCCGCTCATGTGGCCATACATGCAACACTTTCATCTTTGTAAATACAGAAGGCTCCCAGTCGATAGGGGTTATGCCCTACTATTGATCAAATAAATTTGATCAAACGGGTTTATAGGGAGACATAGTGTCGGTATGAACTAATCAGCACAAGTTACCCATAGCTTTCACCATGGATACAGTTATTTATAGTGGTTCGAAAGAGGTGGGTTTTCCTCACTACCACTTGGGTCATTATCTCCTCACTAGTAGTCTTAATGACCACATGGGGAGATAGCCCCTCTAGAGATTAAACAAAAAGAGCCTATTACTAAAGACACAAATGACCTTGGTTCAATTTTAGTGCACCAATTGAAATGTTTGGTAATCTATGAAAACAAGGCACAAAATAAAGATCAAAAACCCTTGCCAAAATTCTGCAACAAAGATTTGTTAGTAGTTTTGCAATAATACCCCTCCTATAAGCACACAAGTTAGGTAAATTTTAGATCCAAATGACTATGAAATAGGGGCCTTCAACAAGACATTTTTTTGATAGATTCAAAGATCTGATTTTCCATGCGTTATTTTGCATCATAAAAAACATACCACCTGTAAAATTTGAAGACATTTCCAGAAACGTAAGAAAATCCAAAAAAGTTTTTAATTTGCTCCAAAAATTAATATTTTATGAAAAATCATAACAAATTCATAGAAAATGCAACATCGACCCAAAAAATATGATTTTTTTACTGGAAACTCCTGATACCATTCCCACCCTTCATAAAAAACTTTTTGCAAGCAGTTTGTGAGATATGAGCAAAATAATGCAAAACCCTAATTTTCAAAGATCTGAATTTTTAGGAAATATTTTGCATAAAAATTAAAATGAAAAAGCACAAATCCCATGTATAATTCTGACTGATTTCCCAAAATGTAACAAAATCCTAAAAATTCGCTACTTTTCTCTCAAAATTATTTTTTATGAAAATGCATAAAAATATCATAGAAAATTCAAATATGATCCAAAAACTCTGATTTTTTTAATTATCATTTATGATACTATTCTTGACCTACAACAAAAATTTGATGCCAAAATTCAAAGCCGTTTGTGAGATCTGATAAAAATAATAAAAAAACCCTACCTTTTAAAGATCTATTTTTTTCAAAAATATTTTACATCAAATTTAAAATCACAAAGAACAAATCCTATGTATAATTTTGAGAGATTTCCAAAAATGTAAGAAAACCCAAAAAATTCATTCATTTTCTCTCAAAATTAATTTTTTATGAAAATTCATAAAAAATTCATAGAAAATGCAAATATGCTCCAAAAATTATAAATTTTGGATTGAGAGCTCTTGATACTATCTTCAACCTACCAAGAAACTTTGGTGAAAAAATCCAAGTAGTTTATGAAATCAAATCAGATCTCTTCAAGATCTTAATTTTCTATCCAAAACCCTAGCTACACAAGGTTATTCTCCAAATTGTTTTACAAAACCACAATATAGGGTTAGAAAAATCTGCAAAAAACATAGATATAACAAAAATCCATGTCCCACCAGACGTGCCAAAATATTTATGGTAAAAATGGAAACAACAATATTGAAAGACTAAATGAATTCAACCACAAAACCCTAGCCTAATAACAACAAAGATCCACCATAAGATATGAAGATTACCTAAGACAATGCAAATCAAATAAAATCACAAAGATTATACCATCATATGTCCAATAGGGTTTGGATCTCCATTCTTCCTATCTCCATTGATCTTGCTTGATATATTTTCTCTCAGATTTTATATGTCCACAAGAGCTCAACAAAGAACGGAAATGTGGTTGCAAGTAGGCTTGATCGCATATGAAAGTTTGAAAGCGTAGTTGAGTAGCTAATTAGAATAGAATAGGATTGATAATGAAATAGAGTATCCTCTTATATAGAAGACACTATAAGAAATGGAGGGATAAGATTGAGAGGTGTAAAAGATAAATGGTCGGCTAAGATTAGAGGGTAGGTAGAGGAAATAAGAAAATAATGAGAGGGTAGGTAGTGTAGGAATTAAGAGATAAATGACATGTGTCATGGGTAGAAAAGGTTAATGAATTAATTAAATAAATAAAGATTTATTTAATTAATAAAGGAAGTGGGATCAATTAAATAAATAAAAGTATTTATTTAATTTAGAAAAGGACAATTTAAATAAATAAATGTATTTTTTTAAATGAGAAATAAGGCTAGAAGAGGATAAATGAATTAATTAAATAGATAAAGATTTATTTAATTAATAAAATAATTAAATAAATAAAGATATTTACTTAATTAGACAAGACAATTTTAGGTGTCTACAGTAAGGTTGGACCGATAAGGTTTTAACCGATAAGCGGCAACCGATAAGGATGACCATTAAAAAAAGGGGTGGGTATTTTTTGGAAAAATAATTGAGGGCTAACAGGTAGCCAATAGGGGCCATCTTTGATTTATGAGAGGATCCTCCCCATACTTCCTATTTGATGGTCTCCATTTTCTACTTAATCCCTCTTGACCCCATATAGGGAAAAAATCCACATATTCCTTCCTTCTACTTGTATGATGCAAGATTATTTTTCCTTTTGTTTTCTCACTTTTGATCTCGCCTATCATTTCTTCCTTAATTTCTTATTCTCCAGCCCACCTTTCTCCGTTACCACCATAAGCCCTAGTAAATTTGTTTGTGTTTTCTATCTGAGATCTAGGCCTCCAATTGTTTGTAGCTTTCAGTCACCTACCCTTTTTGTCTATTCCATTGTTTTCGCCATTGTTGCAAAGCCATTGCAAATAACAAAAATTATATCAAAAATTTGAATTTTAATGGGATGGAACTAACCTAATTGTTAGATACATTGGTATTATTTTTTTAATTAATTATTATTTGAAAGAGATGTGAAAATAGGTTAAGAGAAAATTTGAAAAAAAACATTGTCAATGGAACAAGCAATGCCTCTTGTCATGTGTGTGAAGTAGGGTACTTGCAACTACAATGCAAACACTCAATAGATCAATACAAGCATGGTTAGAAAATTGAAATCAAAATGAAAGATAAACCATGGCAAAGTGACCTATTGCCTCCTAAGAGATGCGAGTGTGTATTTTTCTCTTAGATCTAGATGAGAAATCCTAGTGACCTGACTATTCCAAGACGAAGGATTTAACATGATATGATGTGCAAGCTAGATGAATGCATGATTAAGCTAGATTGATCCAAGAAGCTAATTATGCTAAATGATGATGCAATTAATCTAGATGAGAGATCAAATTAAGCTAGATCTAAGATGCAATAAATAATAACAATACTAAACTAGAATGCTAGAAATGATATGCCTATAATAACAATGCTTGAGATGGGATCCAAGAAGGGATATGCCTATAATAATAATGCTTGAGATGGGATGCAAGAATGGATATGCCTATAATAACAATGCTTGAGATCAGATCCATTGTGCTCCAAAATGGGGGATATTTATAGGATTTCCAAGGCTAGGGGTGAGGTGGCATGGATCAATGGTCAAGATTGAGTCTGAAGATATCAAGGGTCAAACTGGAGGAGGTTGGAGAAGAGGTTGGAGGGAGGGACACTTGTCATCTCTTTGGTGAGAAGTGTCAAGAAATATTTCTCACAAGAGGGAAAGTGTCCAAGGGGAGAAACATGTGGCAAAAGTGCCATGTGTCTCAAGGGGAGAATATCCAACTCGTAGGAGGTTAGGATAAGAATGTTAGGATGTGAAAGAGGATAGGGTTAGTTAAACCCAGGATTAGGTGGAATCAGTTAGGATAGGGGGTGGTTAGGCTAGGTGGTTATAAGTTAGGAGGCATGTGGGAAATTTGAATTTAAAAACTCAAATAATAGGAAAAGGCTAATTAACTTTCAACAAACTCGTAAATTGATTTGTTTTAATTAATTAGGGGATTATAAGGAATGAATTAAATGGGGTGAGGATAAATTTATTTAGATTAATTAATCAAAGGGACTATTAAAATGAACTTATTAAATAAATCCTTAGATTTATTAATAAGCAGGTGAATGGGGAATTTAATAAAATTGCTAATGAATTCAATTAAATTGGCAAGGAGGATTAATTGGGAAGAGGGGAGCTTTGGCCTCCCCTCGAGGACAATGAGAATTATTTCTTGGAATGTTAGGGGCTTAAATGCCCCTAACAAGAGACGCTTAATTAAGTCCCAGATGGACTTAATTAAGTGTGATATTTTCATGTTGCAAGAAACAAAGTTGTCAAAGGAGTTTGCTGATTTGTTTTTTTCATCTTGGAGAAGGTGGAATTTTCTTTCATCTCTAGCTTGTGGTGCTTTAGGAGGTTTGGCACTACTTTGGAATAATTATAATATTAAGGTACAGTTAGTGGCATCTACTACAAATTGGATGTTGGCTTTAGTTATAAGCAACATTTCGAAGGTTAAATTTTAGCTTTTTAACATTTATGCTCCGTCAAGTATTCAAGGGAAGAGTAAGTTATGGGGTGAATTAAAGAGGATTTCTTCTACCTTAAAACATGGTTCCTTTATTATCTTTAGGGGCGGTTTTAATGCTATCACTGATTTAGATGAGAAAAGAGGAGGTGTTTTCCCTAATAAAAGGATTATGGATGACTTTGGGGATTTCATTTCTGATATGAGCCTTTTTGATTGTAAGTCTCAAAATGGAATTTTCACATGGACAAACATGAGAAGGGATTTTTCTCAAATTGCTGAGAGATTAGATCAGTTTTTGTTATTTGAGAATTGGATTGATTCATATTTTGAATTCTTTTCCTCTATTCTACCAATCTCAGGTTCTGATCATTTTCCAATTTCCCTTTCAGTTATTGAGGATAAGACTTCTTTTAAGTCTCCATTTAAATTTGAGCCCATGTGGTTTAGGGATTCTTCCTTTTTGCCTCTGCTTATGAAAAGGTGGAATTTTGCTCCTTTTTGTTCTAGGTCTCGTATGTTTCAGATTTCTAAGAAGTTAAGTTTTTTGAAATTGAATATTAGGGAATGGAATATCTCGCATTTTAAGAACATTTTTTAGGAGAAACAAAGGATTCAAGATATGATTGAGTGCCTTAATACTCATGTGCTTCAACATGGTATGGTGCCACAAGTTTTTGATGAATTGAAGTCACTAAATTTACAGCTTGAGGAGGTGTTAGCTAGAGAGGAAATCTATTGGAGACAGAAATCTAGAGAGTTATGGCTTTCAGATGGTGACAGGAACACAAAATTTTTTCATTCTTCAACTAAGATTAAAAGATGTAAGAATAGAATATCTTGTATTTAGTGTCAAAATGGGAATTTATTGATAGAGCCAGAGGACATTGCTTCAGAGGCAGTTAGGTTTTTTAAGTCATTATTATCTTCAAAAAATGGAAATCTCAGCAATGATATTATATCTAATATTCCTCCTTTAGTATCTTTGGAAGACAATAAGATGTTGATGTCTCCCTTTTCCTTAGAAGAAGTTAAGAGTGATGTCTTTTCCATGAATCTAGATAAAGCTCTGGGACCAGATGGTTTTACTCCTTTATTTTTTCAGAAATGTTGGGATTTTGTGGGAAATGATGTTTTATTGGTTCTCAAGGAAGTTAGGAGAAATAGGTCCATTTTAAAAGAACTTAATACTACAAAGATTGCAATTATTCCTAAAAAAGAGGATACTAAGACTTTTGCTGACTTCTGCCCCATTTCTTTATGTAACACTTTGTATAAGATATTTATGAAGGCAATTTCCCTTAGGTTGGCAAAAATTCTACCTAGGATCATTTCATTGGAGCAAGGTGGTTTTGTTCCCGGAAGGGAGATGACAAAGGGTGCAATTGTAGCACATGAGGTGCTGTATTCTATTTCCACCCAAAGAACCCCGACCATGATACGTAAACTAGACATGATGAAGGCTTATGATAGAGTAGAGTGGGAGGCTTTATGTGATGTTCTTGAGAAGTTAGGTTTTTTTAAGGCCTGGGTCAAATGGATTCATGCATATATTTCTTCTGTAAGATTCTCAGTTTTAATTAATGGTTGTCCTTGTGGTTTTTTCACTTCCTCTAGGGGTTTGAGATAGGGAGATCCCCTTTCTCCCTTTTTGTTTATTCTCCTAGCTAAAACCTTTAGTTGGGCTATTAGGGCTGCTAAAGTGGGGGGGCTTTGGAAAGGTATAAGGATTCAAAATATTTCCCAAAGTATTTCTCATTGTCTCTTTGTAGATGATACTCTGTTATTTGGACATGCTTCGTTAGTAGAGGCAAACATGATTAAAGGAATAATACAAAATTATGCATCATTTTCTGGTCAGAAAGTGAATGGTGATAAATCAAAGATTTTTTTCCTTAATACATCACAACTAGTTCAACATAGGTTGCAATCCTTTTGGGGATTTGAGACTAGAAATCTTCCATGTACTTACCTTGGGATTCCTTTCTTTGTTAAACAGGATAAGATTGGTTTTTGGGATAATATTATTTCGGTCATTTCTAAAAGAATTCTCTCATGGAATCATAGATGGTTAACTTTGGCGGGTAAAATTGTTCTCATCAAGTCTGTTTTGAATGTTGTTCCCATATATCTCATGCCCATTTTGAAGTCTCCAAAAGAAGCTATTGTTAGTTTACAGAATACTCTTAGAGATTTTCTTTGGAACAATAATAAAGATGGCAAGAAGAAACTCCCTTTAGTTGCATGGGGTAAGGTATGTTTGCCTAAGGAACTTGGGGGAACAGGAATTCGGAGTCTAGAAAATTAAAATTTAGCCTTAGGTGCTAAGTTGGTTTGGAAATTATATGACAAGCCTAGCTCCTTATGGGTACAGATTATGTTTGCCAAATATTTAAATAATGGACTGAGAGAATACATTTTTAAAGTCTCAAATTTGCCTTCGGGTTTTGCTATTTGGAATTTCCTTTGTAAATGTAGATCAGTTATTTTGCCTCATCTCTCATGGATTGTTGATAATGGTAGAAAGGTCAGATTCTGGGATGAAGTATGGAATGGACACACACCTTTGGTGAATATTAGGGATTGGTCTCCTCTGATCATTGTTCTTTCCTCCCTTTGGGGTGTTTTTGTAGCAGATTATTTTGAAATTGTGACTAGTGGACCCCTTAAGCTAGCTAGATGGAATTCGATTGTTTTCTTAGATGTTGATCAAAGCATGAAATTAAATTTTGAGAAGATTTTGGGGGATAGAATTGTATTTCTTTTTGATTTTGAGGATGAACTTATTTGGACAAAGAATATTTCTGGTAAGTACACTGTTAAAGATGGTTACAACTCTCTTATGGTTGCTAAAGATTTATCATCTTGGCCTTATAAGTTGTTTTGGCATTCGGCTTATCTTCCTAAAGCTGGATCCTTTACTTGGTTGACAGTTCAAGATAGAGTCCTTACAGGTATGAGACTAGACAGGCTTGGTATTACTGTTGTTCCCCCTTGTGTCCTTTGTAATAAAAATTTTGAATCTTCTTCACATCTATTCCTACATTGTGATTATGCTTATGAATGTTGGTAGTGGTTGTTTGAGAAGTTAAATATATCCTTTGTTATTGGTAAGGATCTTATTTCCCATTTCAAATCTTGGCCCTTTATGTTTGCCTCATCTTTTTATGCATGCCTTTAGATCATATCTCCATCTATTGTGATTTGGAATGTTTGGCTAGAGAGAAACAATAGGATATTTAAAAAAATAAGGTCTTCTATGTCTAAGGTTCTATTAAAAATTGAGTCTTCAATCTCTAAGGTTTCTTTGTCGTTTATTTATAAGAATTTGGAAAATCTTACTTCTTTTTCGCATTGGGATAGTAGAGTTACTAGAGTTTGGAAGATGCTGTCAGTTTTACCCTCTCATGGTTCAATTTAAAAAAAAAATGATGCAATAGGTAAGAGATGCTTTGCTAGATTGAAACCTCCTCTGTAGGGGCACTTTAAATTGAATTTTGATGGGGCCTCTCATGGTAACCCTGGGCCGGCTGGGGTAGGCATGGTAATTTATGATCACAATGCAAATTTTATTCGAGCTAAGTGTCATGCTATTGGTTTTAAAACTAACAATTATGCGGAATTTCATGCTTTGTCTTTTGGATTGGATATGGCAATCTCTTTGGGAATTAAGGACTTAATAATTGAAGGTGATTCTATGGTGATTATTCAATGTGTTATGAAAAAGAAATCAAATTTTTGGAATTTGCAGTATATACTTGATCCCATTTTACAAAAATTAGAATTGTTTGAATCTTTCTTGGTATCCCATTGTTATAAAGAAGTTAATAAGATTGCGGATTATTTGGCAAATTTAGCCATTGATAGCAATGCTAATTAGCAAGAGGTGGGTTTTGAGGAAATTCCTTCTAGGGTATGGGAAGGTTTACAACAATAGTTATATGATTTTCTTGAGTAATGTTGATGTAAAATTTTATGATGATAATTATTCCCGCTTTCCCCTTTCATTTCAAGTATTCATGTTCGTTGTCTAGAGGAGAGTTTGAGCTCACGGTATTTGATACAATAGTGTTTTTCCAAAGGTTTTTTGATACCTTCTTTTTTGGAAGGAAGGTTTTTGGCTCATGGGATTTGGCACAGGGTTTTGGAAAATTTTGTCTTCTTCCATTGGTAGCAGCTATGGAGTCTACATTTGAAAATTATCCGATGGGTTTTATTGGCAAATTGTCATATGGGCTCTATGCAAAACTGATATTATATGTGTTGTGACCACATTTTGCATGTGGTTTTGGGCGGGGTGCATAAACTGATCTGTTAGATACTATAGGTTTATTTTATGAGCTGTGACTAGAGGTTTTCTTCCTAGGGTTCTTTCCTCTAGTATGCTCTTTGAATCCTGTGTAAAAAATACAAAATAGTTTAAAAAATTTTAGTGGAATAATCCACTTTTATTGAAAAAAAAAATTAAATAATTGCTTATTTAATTAATTATCTTCAGACAACGGTACATTTGGGGGTCAATTCCGACGACCACACATAGAAATTTTGACTATTTTTCATTGGACTACCGATAAATGCAGTCATCAAAAACTTGTTGTCGAATATTCTGATGGTACTCGCCAACATCAGAATTTTGATGAAACGCATCAGGTCTCCATCAATGTATGTCTTACCGATAGCCTCATCGGCTATCGACAAGACCAAATGTTCCCTTCGTCACTAGTGTAAGTCTTGCCTATGGATTTCATCGGCATGTGCTACCCCAAGGACACCTGAAACTTTAGGTCTTCATTGGTGTATTTCTTACCGATAGCCTCATCAGATATTGGCAAGACCAAATGTTCCCTTCGTCATTAGTGTAAGTCCTACTGATGGATTTCATTGGCATGTGCTACCTCAATGACACCCAAGACATCAGGTCTCCATTGGTGTATGTCTTGCCGATTGCCTCATATCAATAATACATACACCGATGGAGACCTGATGTCCCAGGTGCCATAGAGGTAGCACATGCCGATGAAATCCATTGATAGGACTTACACTAGCAGTGAAGGGAACATTTGGTCTTTCCATTAGCCAATGAGGCTATCGGTAAGACATACATCAATTAGGACAGAAATCCATTGACAAGATTTACATTAGCAGTGAAGGGAACATTTGGTCTTTCCAATAGCCTCATTGGTTATCAACAAGACCAAATGTTCCCTTCACCACTACTGTAAATCTCGTCGATGGATTTATGTCCCATGTGATACTCCAACTGATCATCTGCCAAGAGAATTTCGACAGGCATACAACATCCTCATCGGATGTTTTCTAGATGAACGTTGGAATTCTGACAATAGTCCGGCAAGAGAATATCATCGGGCATACAACATCCTCATCCTATTTTTCATTGATTTCCATCGAACTGTCGACATCATCCAACAACAACCAGGAACTATGTACCGACAAGGATGTTGTATGTTCGACGGTATAGTCATCGGTACATATATAGGGGGCATAAAAATTCAGACGATTATTTAATTTAAAAAAAAAGATACAAAAAATGATATAATATACTATATTAAATATCATATACTATATATTATTTGTTTCAATTAACAATTTTGTATTTTACACAAATGTTATAATGGATTTGCAATAGTTATGTCAATTTTAGTTTATTAATTTGGTATTTTCACTTCACTCATATCTTGAGTGGTTATTTTCCTAATAGAGAGCAAAATGCTTATTAGGTGACACATAGCATAATTGAATCTAAGGACATAACTATATCGTTATCTCATTTTTTATTCTATGATAAGAGTCACAAGTTCCTTCAGTAGGGTAGAAGAGTTAGAGGAAGAAATAAACAAACATTAGCTATCATTATGATGAAAATGACTTATTTGGGCACAATACATTCTATAAATTCTTTGAGTTATAGTGGTAATTGTTTTTGAGCTTTATTCACATGTTGTAAACAACTTGTTTGAGCACACCATATTTTAATACTCAATAAAATCCAAGGAGGTTTCTTCTAAAATAAAGTAAAGTGAAAGTAAGCAACTGGTGACAAAAAGGAACACAAATTTGGTGAAGAGATTAAGTAGATTTCCACATATAAATCAATTAATGGGAAAGAGAAATATGAAACAACTTGATGAGAATGGAACATGTAACCCAGGCAATGAATGAGAACTTTGAAACTACAATCCCAAGTGGACAATCTAGTGTGGAACATATAGGAATCATTTCTTACTATTTGAAGGTTATCCAAGCATGAGTTTTATGCTACATCTTTACCACATAAATTAAGAAATCCATCCCATGACTTGAATTCATTTAATAAAAAAATAATAACAAATTAGAGATGCACACTAAAAAAAATACATCTTTGTATCTCATCATAGTTTTTCTCCACCTCCATCATTGTTAAACTTAATTTGTCATAAAACTATACAATTTACATAACCATAGATCATAGTAGCACAAAGCTTACTTGCATTGCACATAGAATTAGATATGTCCAATTGATAAAGCAATGGAGATTTACCGAACAGTTGTGTCCAATTGAAAAAGCCAAAGAAATACTTCACTTCATAATTCAATTTTACCTTATAATTAAAAAGAGATGCTCAAATAAAAATAAAAGCCCCCAAAAAATATGTTTCACCTACATTATCAAGCTATTGTTGAATTTAGTAAACCTTCTCAATTATAGAATGAATTTGTTGTCAAGATTAAATTATTCTACCTTATTATCTTTAACTTTTGACTACCGTACAAGATGAGAATTCTTTAGTACCTTTTAGTTGACAAAACCTACACAAAATAGTAGGTTTGTAATTAGCATGGTAGCTATGAATAGCTAACACACTAATAAAGGACAATTAATTTCTCTTAATATAAATATTTCCAAAAGTATAAAAATATATGAAGCCCTATGAGAACAATTATTTTAGATCAATCTTTGTCATTCTGTGATGATATCAATTATTAGTGAACACCTAATTTGATTATACCTTAATACATTATACTTAAAAATGCAAAACTTGAACATGCACTAAGAGGAAAAGTATGCATATTTTTCAATCCTTGGCCAATTGTGAATCTTCTGACTATGAAATATGAACCATTTATAAAACTAAACCAAAATCCAAAAACCTTGCTAAAGAGCTACAAAACCTCAGAAACACAAGAATATTATAATCATTGTTAGAAACTCAAAACCTTTAGGTGGGACATTTAAAAACATAACAAACCCAACATTGTCTTCTAACTAATAATGTGAAACATTGGGATTGAACATTATTAATAAAAATATATAAGTTGCTTCAAAAATAAACCATTTTGTTATTTGGATTGTGAGCAACACAAAATTGTCTCATTTTGGTTTATTGGTCACAAGGGCTTGGGCTTAACAAGAAAATGTTATACTGAAGTGGAAATGCATGGACCTATTAAATTTTAATCCATAGTTGATGCCAAAAGGAGAACAAAAGATCAACTATATTGTCAGTACTATTCCTTCTTTGAGAGCATAACTAGGAGAGACACACAAAAACTTCAAACATCAAATGAATGAATCCCGAGTAAATCCATTGAGTGAAGCAAACATTGAAAATTAAAAAATTAAGTAGACCTAGAGGTCGAGTAGGAGAGGAATGTGAAAGGGGAAAAAACTACAACTTTCATTGTTTCTCTTCTTGAAAGCATTGAAAGTGATAGTTAAATGGTGCCTACTTCATCATGCTCCCTTGCCAAATCTTTGTTGCAGTCCAGACAAGAAAGTAGTACTCAAATGATTCTTGCATGCTAAGGTCTAGATTTATTCATCCTAATATTATTTTTAAAACAATAGACGCCAACCTTGGGAGTGATTGGATGAGAAAATATCCCCTCTTGTTCCTCTTGTTGTTGTTAGCATATGACTAAAATTCCTACCCAAAAGCTTTGCCGATCCAAAATCCCCCAATTTTGGAGAAAAAATCGGCATCTAAAAGAACATCCTTAGGCCTGACATCACCATGAATAAAGGCTCTTGTGATGCCTATGACAGTACAAAATTAGCTTTTTTTCTAGTGGAGTGTCTAGTCTTGGTTTTCAAAATTATGGCTAGAGAGGAAGGAGTTCAAATAATCATTGGGAATGCAATCATAAACCAGTAACCTGTGCAATCTTTGCCCACAAAATCTTGAGGCCGATCAAATTTGAACATAATAAATATTTCTGACAAAGCTGATTTTCACCCAAAACTATTTTTTGGTGATTCTTAAACTCTCCAACTACTTTACAGCCACAATCAAGGTTATAGCCTAGATGTAGGTTATCACCATAGGGACAATAGCCTTCAGAAATCAAAACATTGTGCACATCTATCTTTCTTGCCAAATTCTTTATTTACTCCAAGAATAAAAACAAATTTCAAACACAATTATTATTCTAGCCAAATTCTATGCAAAGCAAACCAAAAGTCAATTTAAAATATGTTTTCAGGCATGAGGTGAGGAAATCAAATCCAATTCAGAGATCTAAATGATTTAAAGATTTGATTTTTTTTGAATATTTGATCTCATCCAATAACTATTCAAAAACACTACTTTTGTGACAACCCACTAATTTCATGTGATGACTATGAAAATCGGCCCTGTTAATTTCATTTGATGACTGGACCATTTATAATGACTACTGAAAGATGATAGTTTCACATCAACTCGTTAATTGTTTTACAATGTGAGATAGGTTTTAGATCAAAACCCCACACAAAATGTAGCCTATCGGCTAATAATGCAGCAATATTTTGATCAATTCAAGCAAATCACTAGAACTTGTTAGGGCACTATCCTTCTTAACTATGCTCGATATAGGGATTTGTCTCTAGGTTTCTATCATGGCTTGTGCTCTATCAAATGTCCTCAATTTGAGCTACCTTGAATGCATGGCTACCACTGTTTGAAACTTTGATCTAGTCTATATCCAAGCTATGTTGCTAACGTTGAAAGGCTCCTTTATAATTGTGAATATTGGCTCAGGTTATGACTTCTACAATAAGTATAGGATAGTATTTATATTGATTTGATATAAAAATTCTTACTCGCAATTGTCTTTGCAATAGTGAATGTCCTTATTGTCACATACAATTAGTATGATGACATCCTTATCATCTTCTAAAAAAGATCTCTTATCTAAGTGTTTTATCATATTGTTTTGATTATCTCACCATTAAAAAACCTTCATCACTGTGATTTTCTAACTATCTACACTCATGGAGAGTTATTTGACCGCTCTTTGTATCATCTATGGATCTAGGGATTTTGGTTTGATTGGCAACTCTTGGTCTCTAACTTTGTATGAATTCTATTGTCACTACTCATTCTCTTCATGTTGACATCTACATTACTATTGCTATATCATTATTAACTATATTTCGGAATTGATAAGCCTCTTTTGATAGTAAACTTATCATTCAGATCTCATAAGGCATTGCGCCTACCACTTCTTGGATATATGTCATGATAAATATAGCCATACTTTTGGTTGCCTTTTGTTTACTCTCTCTTTTATTTATCTCAAGCCTTATTGTAAATGCTTATGTTGTCTCTTTTTTATGATTGAAAGCTTTGATATCTAAACTATAGTGAGGTTTGACTATGAATGAGGATAGTTCACGACCCCTTTTGTGATAATTTTCTTTTAGATAAAAAGTTGACCTAGATGATCATCAAATGAGAACTATTGGCTATCATAATCACTATGCATAACGAGTTTTTTTTAGAGAGATCAAGTATTATATTAACAAAGTAATGAATTTACAAGGCTACTTTGATGTGTTTTATTACTACCTCTAGGAGGTAGCAACATTTTGATGTGCACTCTTCTAATTATATGTTAATTCAGGCTTCTAATAGATTGAGGTTGTCTAGCATGCACATAGATGACACAAGCATCTTAATTATGTCTCTTGGAGGTTGAGACCTACAAATGGGTCATTGTGCATTTCATTGTATCCTATTTGGCATTAGAAAGAGTTGTTCCTCCCCCTATTATCAAATTTTGAAAGATGCCTATATGCTTAATGGGTCTCATAACTTGTAAAAATTGCCAACATTCATGAAGAAAAATGAAAAAATATCATTAGTGAAATGATTACTCATTGAGATCATCTTAAGATGATTTAAAACACAACCATCATATCCCACAAAAATAAATACTAGCCAAATATGCCTCAGTAGCCTCTAATTACTTAAAATTTAATACTATCCTCTAGATGTCAAAGGAAATTTGGTCATGTGCATTTACCGCTATAATTTTGAGTGCAAAAGTGGGAATGTACCTAACTATCCACTATAATTTTAAGAACAAAGAGA
This sequence comes from Cryptomeria japonica, assembly GCF_030272615.1. Lineage (NCBI taxonomy): Eukaryota > Viridiplantae > Streptophyta > Pinopsida > Cupressales > Cupressaceae > Cryptomeria > Cryptomeria japonica. Next base: position 138,959,053 of record NC_081405.1, on the reverse strand, counting down.
CTCTATGGTACCGAGAGGTTGCAATCATAGCTTATGTTGGCCATAATCCATGTTGCAACAATAACAAGATGTGAGGTAACAGTTATAAAATTTGGATGAACTCAAAGAGACATTTACAAATACAACCTACCCTTTCTAATACTTAATTGAAAAAATGGATACAATGCAAGTCCTTGTATCAATAATGTCTGGCACATAGTAAAAAACTAGAACAATAAATTTCATATAAAAGTGCTTAGACTTAAAATGATAAGGAAAATTAAAAAATGCTAAAGAAAATGTCAACTAATAAAAAAACTTACAAGGATGAGGCATATTCACAACTTTTATAGTCGCGCCATGGATATCAGCACTAGAAGCAACTCATAGTGTTAGTGTACATACAAGACAATATGGGAGTTCATTATACCTAACAACTTGTGGTGTTGTTGTTCGTGTTGGCTCTATTGGACCTTGCAATTAAGATTCAATATACATTATTCAAAAAGATTAACTGTGCAACATAATGAAATATTGAAAAGTGTTTTATCTTATTGAGCTTTGCTTTGTTTCTAGAATAGTTTATTATTCTCTACTTACAGGGCCAACCACATGAAGGTGGAAGTTCATTTGCCTCCCCCCCCCCAAACATCACTCTAAATTCCCTGTTAACATATAACATTCATTCATTCCTTCATCAATTATTAAAATATAGCATTCATTCATTATCACATAATGTTTATTAACACATAACATTTATTAACATTCATTAACATGCAACATTCATCAATATTCATTAACACATATCATTCATGAACATTCATTAGTACATAATAATATTCATTAACACATAAAAATCAGTCTTTATCAAATAAGGTAGATTACAATTATTATTATTATTATTATTGAAGCTACATAAAAACTAAGTGGAGCATCATTTTCTTCACCATTTACCCCATCTTTAGTTGTTTTTCCCTCTGCTCGTGATCTCGTTGTATGCCTAGTCGTATACAGAGGACGAGGACACTGAACCAAAGGGGGTCCTCTACAATAACAAAGAAATGGGTTAAATTCAAAATATTTTTTATTATTGTTACGATTATTTAATTAATTTAAAGAACATAACCATGTTGATCTTTATTTGATGGGATGATATCATCTTCCACATCATTTTGTCTAGCCTCAACCTCAACATGCTGAATACCCTCTAGATCCTCTAGAGTTTAAATACAAAAGGTCACATTAATCAATACACCAATTACAATTAAATTTGTTTAAAGGAATAACACTGGTCCTCTTTACCTGATTGGAGAACATCATGTTCCTGATGTTGTCTACCCAGATCAAGCTCCACTTCATCACCACTGACTACATGCTCTAAAATATTAACATAAAAGGTTACATTAATTACTACACTAATTACAATTTAATTAAGATGTTTAATTGTATTAATAATTACATAAAAAAATTGAATAGCAAATGAATACCTCCACTACTGGAATGCACATCTAGACCTTCATGTCCAGGTTGTGTTCCATGATTAACATGATGCATTCCAATGTCATGCACATTGTTATCATTTCTTGCTTTTTTAAAAATAATATAGTCACTTTATGTTGGAATTTAACATAAAATAGATTATTGGTAAAGTATTCAATTTGAAATCATTTTCATTTAGCTTATTTACCTTTGTGATGGATGCATCAGAATCTCGTGTTTTCCCACTCAATTTTGTTGGCATTTACATGAAGATTGCATTAATGATATGTTATGTTGTCATTGATATCAATTAACTGGTAATGATATTGCTGATGTTGTTGATATTGTCTTGTAATCGGTAGGATGAGCTAAGTGAAGGAAACTGTAAACCAGTATGTAAGTTCGTGAGTTGAACCGGTAACTGGTAAAAAGATTAAACTCTATCCATTGATGTAACCGGTAAACCCTACCTATTGTTTTTGTTAAACCCTAATCGATTAAGGTTGTTGAATTGGTTTTTTTGGTTTATGATTTGATGATGAGCGGTAATAATGGTGAAACATATGATTATTGTATGAAGACATTTTCAAGTGTTTTTTGGCGCGTTGTTGTAATGGTTTTTTGTCTAGGGAATGAGCAAAGTGTATTGCATATAATGCAAAGTGCATGATGAGTTACTGAGATCGATGAAGAAGTGATCAAGGAGCAGTCAAGGTTTCTTGATTGATGTGCAGAGATTGCTATGTGATCTAATGGTTATACTTGATCCGATTTGTTTGTAAAATCTATGAGAATTATATTTTTGTTGTGTTACCAACCTAATTGATTTGTTTATAAGGTCAATCAAGTTGTTTAGTTGAAGTGTTGGAAAAAGATCAGTTGAGTGTGTGGTTGCCGAACTGGATGATGTATGTGTAGTTTGAGTAAAGGAAGATAGGAGCATAAAAAGGATCTGATCAAGCAAGTGTAGTGCTATTCAGACAGATCAACAAACTCCTATTGTTTTCTAATAATTATAGCAGAATTGAAATCCTTAACCGGGTAAGCTCTAACAAGCTTGGTTCTATTTAAATCCTTTAACAAGGTGATCCATTAGCTTGGGTTTTAAAATCCTCTACCAAGGTTACTCCTAACAGGGTATTGCTTCTAACAAGGCATTTGTGGTCAATTTCTTAACCGGGTGGTTCTTAACAGGATCAGTTCTTAATAGGACTTTTGTAAAGCTTTAATAGGCTTGGCTCCTAATAGGGTGAACTTCAGAAGAGTTCAGATAGTTATCTTGTGAGTCTCATCTCACCATGGTTTTTCCCATTTGGGTTTCCACGTCAAAAAATATTTGTGTCAAGTGGTGAATGTTTTTATGGTTATGATCTTATGGTTGATTTGATTAACTACTTAAATATTTTGATAAGTCATGATAATCGAAAGTATTGAGAAATAAAGTATGTTGACATATGATAAAGCATTTGGATGTTTAGAAGTTTGATGTTGTTTACTGTTAAACTGTTGTAATGGTTGATAAGTTGATACTTTGACATGTTTTTTATCAAAAATCTCAGGTTATTGGCATCTTTTGGGTTGCATTGTGATAGTAAAGTATTGTGAATTGACTATATGTAGTCCATGTGTTAAACCTGAATTTATGAAATCATGTTTGAACTTTGTCGGTCAGTTCCTATAGCCATACCAATTTATTCCTGTAGCCAAGTGATTTGTCCCTATTGATATGAAAATTATTATGATAATGTCATATGTGAATTAATGAATGTATTAATTGAGTAAGATACATATGCATGTCCTTTCATGTTGTTTTTTTTTTAGTGCAGATAATAAATGATGCCATGGTGGATGATTTCCTTTTACACCTAAGGACTAGAGAATCATGAACAGATAACTGGAGATCAAGCTGAAGGGGATTCAAACACACACAATGTAGGGCATAATCAGAGCAATCATTCTTCACTATGGGAGTTTAACTCTAGTGCGTATTGAATTCACAAAATATCACTATGGTGTGCAAAGACTGTGGTTCGGTTTAGATCCACAATTCCTGCAACCAGGCTCTAGTTATCTCCTTCATTTGACAATCATCTACCTCTTCTTCTAGGCGTGACCTGAGTTGTCCATTGTAGTTGATATTTTCTTTATAATAAGCTCTTCCTTTTTTCTTAGAGGTTAGACAAGATAGAAAGGAATTGAGCAAAATTTTTTTTAAAGCATTCTAGAGTTTTCTTTTAGAACACGTAATCGATTTCAGAATGAAATAAAGAAAAGATATGTTGTTCTGATCTGTTAAAAGTATTTTGTTGGAAGTTTGATATCACTCATCCAAGGGGGCCCACTTGGTGAGTGATCCTGTGTTTATGTTCATTGAAGTTAGCTTTTACCTAGTTGCAGTAGAAGTTCATGACTGGATTGTTCCTGCAGCCACTGGAAATAGATCCACTGACTGTTCCTGCAGCCAAGACAGAACAATGTGATTTATGTTATTTTCATTAGATCATTCCAACATTGTTTTATAAATATTTCATGTAGCCTTTTATGATTTCCATTCTTACCTTTCCTTTCTACATAATGTTAGTTACTGTAGCAATGCAAAATAATCATTTAAGGAGCTTAGTGCATATATATTGCAGACCCATTTCAAGTTTTACATTCCTTGATTGATAACTAAATGAACACCAGCCATGAAAATAGTAAACTCTACCATATGAATATCCAAACTTCAGATTGAGATTTCAATTAGAGTAATTATTATCATTATAGTTGGGGTAGACAATGGCCAACTGGTTTATCTTATGATTTTTTATCTTGACAGTGGTATTTCATTGATAAGTTTACTTTGAGAGATTACAATTAAGTTTGGGAAAGTTTGTATTAGTTTTTCAGTTTACAAATTCACCCCCCTCTCAGTAATCTACCAGATACTTATTATTTCTTCATATTATCAATTGGTATCAGAGCACTTTAGGTCCTCCAAGATCTAATCCTAACAACTTGAAGTAAAGATCTTGCAGATCATGATGAAGAAGGAAGGTCTGAAGTTTAATAGAGAGAACTATAGGATATGGAGTGACAAAATGAAAATTTACATCAAGAGTCTGGGAAGTCAGTATTGGGAACATGTCAATACTAAATATGTTGCACCCACTAGGATGTTAACTAATGATCAAAAGAAAGAGCAACAAGAAAATCATCAAGCCTTAGAGGCCATTATCAGTTCCCTATTTGATGCCGAATATGTATATGTTCATGGTCTAGAGACTGCACATGAGGTATGGAAAAAACTTGAAGAGATTTATAGCGGCGAAGAACATATTAAGATTGCTAAAGCGGAGAGTCTAAGAGGAAATTTTGATGACATGCAGATGGCTGAAGGTGAGAATATCCAGCAGTATGGTCAAAGGATAAAAGAGATAGTTGGTGGAATTAAAAGTGCAGGAGGGAAAGTGGAAGATGCCACAATGATCAGTAAGGTATTAAGAACCCTCCTACCAGTCTACACTATCCAATTTGCAGCCATTTAGGAGATGAAGTCCATTGACAAAACTAAGATAACTCTTGACTCCATCATTGGAAAAATTACTTCTTTTGAATTGAATTGTTATGATGGTAGTGTACAGAAATCTAAGTCTGCATTTAGAGCTTCTGTTTCTAACCCATCTGTGAGAAAAAGTAGAGATGTCAATCATAGTTATGAATCCATATCCATTAGAGATGTTGATGATGAAGACAATTTATTTGAGCTTGAAGCATTGTTGGCCAAGCAGTTGCCTAGAGGTACAGGTAAATATAAAGGTAAATTACCTTTGAAATGTTTTGCATACAACAAGATTAGCCACATAGCTACTAACTGTCCTAATGGTGAAAATGAACACAAGCGAGATAAATTCAAGAAGTATAAGGGTAAAGACAAGAGAGATTGTCTTATTATTGTTGATAGTGGTATCACTGATGAAGAATTTGATGGTGATGCTAATGAAGATATAGGGTTTGTAGATATTAAAGAAGGGATATCAGACCATAAGGCATTAGTATCGAGGATGGATAACTCTAATGATTGGATCATTGATAGTGGTTTTCCACATCATATGACCAATGATCGGAGCAAATTTATTTCTTTGAAGGAATGTAATGGTGGAGTTGTAAGATTTGGTAATGACTCACCCTGCATGGTCAAAGGTAAGGGAACTATTTCTCTTCATGGGAAGAGCAGTGCAAATGATGTCTATTGAGTTGAAGTTCTAAAGCATAATCTTTTGAGTGTGGCACAACTCAATGACAAAGGATACCCACTGGAGTTTAAAAATGGTATGTGAAAAATGTTTGACAACAAAGGTGAATTGATTGCAACCGGCAAGAAAACTAAAGGTAACCTGTTTCACCTTAATCCTAAAGTTAGCAACTGCTTAATTGCAAAAATAGATGATAGTTGGCTTTGGCATAGGAGATTTTATCATATAAATTTTGATAACATTGTTAAAGTGAGTAAGTCCAAGACAATGAGAGGTTTTCCATAGTTGGACAAACCGATTAATGCTCTTTGCTAAGAATGTCAATTAGGACAGTTAGGAAAGATGACATCCTTAACTTTCAAGAGAAAATCCTTTTCAGTGGAGCATTTGTTAGATTTGGTTCATACAGATCTTTGTGGACCAATAAGAACAAAAAGAATTCAAGGTGACAGATATTTCATGATCCTCACTAATAATTTCTCAAGGATGATGTGGGTCACATTTTTGAAGGATAAGACTAAAGCTTTTGGTAGGTTCAAGGCATTCAGGGCCTTAGCTGAGAAGGAGAGAGGTAAGAAGATAAAATGTTTGAGGATATATCAAGGAGGTCAATTTACTTTTGAGTAATTCATTAGGTATTGTGAAGAGAATGGTATCAAATGACAACTTTCTGCACCAAGGACACCACAACAAAATGGTATCATAGAGAGGAACAACCGGTCAATTGTTGAAGCTACTAGGACAATGTTGATACAAGGAGGTGTAGCGATAACCTTTTGGAGAGAAGTTGTCAGCACAACTATCTACACTATGAACCAAGTTCTGGTAAAAAGAGGTAAGGACAATACTCCTTATGAATACTGGTATGGAAGATCACCTGATGTTAGTTATTTCAAGATATTTGGAAGCAAATGTTTTATTAAGAGAGGTGATTATATTAGCAGATTTGAGGCTAAAAGTGATGAAGGTATATTTCTTAGCTATTCCACCAAGAGTAAGGCCTACAAGTGTTTTAACAACTAGACACAGAATTATTGAGAGTGTTGATTTTCGAGTGGATGAATATCATGAAGTCTCAAAGGAAACCAATTTGGAGAAGAAGGATGAGGATCCTTGCATTTTGTTTTTGGAACCAAAAACTGTCAAATCTAAAACTAGCAAAACAAATTCTGATGCACTAATCCAACTAGAATAGATAAATTCAAAAGAAGATAATGATAATGAAGAAGTTGAACTTGAAGATAATGATCATATTATTCCAAGATATGTGAGATTGAATCACAATCTTGAACAAATTATTGGGGATAAGGATGCTGGAGTACTAACCAGAAGAAGAGTCAAAGAGAACTCTTGCATGATCTCCACCATTGAACCAAAAACTGCTAAGGAAGCATTTGGTGATGATCATTGGGTTAAATCTATGGAGGAGTAATTGGATCAAATTGAGAAAAACAACACCCTAGTACCTCGACTGATAAATAAAAATGTAATAGGTACTAAATGGGTATTCAGGAAAAAGTTGAATGAAGATGGTGTTGCAGTTCACAACAAAGCTAGGTTGGTTTGCAAAGGTTATGCTCAAAAGGAAGGATAAGACTATGGTGAGAATTTTGCACTAGTGGCAAGACTAGAAGGTGTCATAACTTTACTTGCATTTACAGCCCATAAGAAATTCAAGGTATACTAGAAGAAGAAGTTAAGTTTGCATTTTTGAATGGGATACTAGATGAAGAAGTTTATATTGAGTAGCCAAATGGTTATGCTTTGACTGATGAGAAAGAAATGGTATGCAGATTGCATAAGGCTTTATATGGATTAAAGAAGGCACCCAGAGCATGGTATGAAAGACTTCATACACATTTGATGAAAATAGGATTTCTAAGAACTAGTGATGACAGTAACATATATCTCAAATCTGAAGGAGATGAAATACTGGTCAACGAAGTATTTGTAGATGATATCATATTTGGAGGTAATGATGTCATGAGAAATAGTTTTGCAGATGAAATGAAAAATGAATTTGAAATGTCTTTAGTAGGGGAAATAAAAATTTGTATAGGCTTGCAAATACAACAAATGAAGAATGGTATTTTCATTACATAGTCTAAGTATGTAAAAGAGGTCTTGAAGACATTTGGCATGAGTGATTGTAAACCGGTTGGAACACCAATGGTTATAGGTTGTTAGTTGTCTAAGTAAGATGAATCTAAGTCTATTGATGAGAAGGCATATAGGTCAATGGTTGGCAAATTGCACTATGTAGTTCACATCAGACTGGATATAGCTCATGCAGTTGGCATAGTTGCTATATTCTAGAAGAATCCTAAGGAAACACATCTGATAGAAACCAATCAGATTTTTAGATAATTGAAAGGTACTAATGACTATGGATTTTGGTATCCATATGGATGATATTTTGACTTGAAGGTGTACACAGATGCAGATTGGGCAGGAAATGTTGATGGTCAAAAAAGCACAACCGGTGGAGCATTCTTTCTTGGAGGAAGACTTGTTTCATGGAGGAAGATTTGTTTCATGGAGTAGTACAAAGCAGAGTTGTACTTCACAGTCTACTGCTTAAGCTGAGTATGTTGCAACTTACATGAATTGCACACAAGCTATTTGGATGAGGCACATTTTGGAAGGTTTTAAGATGAAGATTTTAGAACCTATAAAAATTCTATGTGATAATACAAGTGCCATAAATATTTCCAAGAATCATGTTTTGCATGCACAAACCAAGAATATTGAATTGAAGTATTATTTATTGAGGGAAAAAGTGTAGAGCAGAGATGGTATCTTAGAGAATGTTTCTACCAAGGAGCAGCTTGCAGATATTTTTACTAAACCTCTACCTAAGACTATATTTGAGTATCTTAGAAGTCAGCTAGGGGTTGTACCCCTTAATGAGGTTAGTTGAGAATGATGTAGATTACATCAATCCCTGAGCCACTTGTAGAATTTTACAGAAGGATTGGTGTAGAAGTGGAAGTTATTCCATGGGGTGGAGCATCTAGTTGTAGATTGTTGTTGTATTTGCATAATGAGATTTGGCATTGTTGTCAAAGGGGGAGAAGAATTATGTGATTATGAGGAGGAGAACTAGTGACAAGATCAAGACATGGAGAGCATTGTGAATACTTGGTAATGAAAAACAAGATTCCTATTCACAATCACAACAACAATCAATGGTGTTGATATTTGTATTGCCATCGATGCCAAAGGGGCAGATTATTGGCATTTGCATGGAGATTGCATTAATGATATGTTATGTTGTCATTGATGTCAATTAACCTGTAATGATATTGCTGATGTTGTTCATATTGTCTTGTAACCAGTAGGATGAGCTAAGGGAAGGAAACTATAAACTGGTATGTAATTTTGTGATTTGAAGCAGTAACCAGTAAAAAGGTTAAACCCTATCCATTGATGTAATCGGTAAACCCTACCTGTTGTTTTTGTTAAACCCTAACCGATTAAGGTTGTTGAATTGGTTATGTTGGTTTATGATCTGATGTTGAGCATTAATAATGGTGACACATATGATTATTGTATGAAGACATTTTCAAGTGTTTTTTGGCATGTTGTTGTAATTGTTTTTTGTCTAGGGAATGAGCAAAGTATATTGCATATAATAAAAAGTGTGTGATGAGTTACTGAGATCGATGAAGTGATCAAGGAGTGGTCAAGGTTTTCTTGATTGATGTGCAGAGATTGCTATGTGATCTAATAGTCATACTTGAACTCATTTATTTCTAATCTCTATGAGAATTAGATTTTTTTTGTGTTACCAACCCAATTGATTTATTCATAAGGTTGATGAAGTTGTTTAGTTGAAGTGTTGGAAAAAGATCAGTTGAGTGTGTGGTTGCCAAACTGGATGATGTATCTATAGTTTGAGTAAAGGAAGATAGGAACATAAAAAGGAGTTGATCAAGCAAGTGCAGCGCTATTCAGACAGAGCAACAAACTCCTATTATTTTCTAATAGCTACAACATAATTGAAATCCCTTAACTAGGTAAGCTCTAACAAGCTTGGTGCTATTTAAATCCTCTAACAAGGTGATCCATTAGCTTGAGTTTTCAAATCCTCTACCAAGGTTACTCCTAACAGGGTATTTCTTCTAACAAGGCATTTGTAGTCAATCCCTTAACCAGGTGGTTCTTAACAAGATCAGTTCTTAATAGGGCTTTTGTAAAGCTTTAACAGGCTTGGCTCCTAACAGGGTGAACTTTAGAAGAGTTCAAATAGTTATCATGTGAGTCTCATCTCACTGTGGTTTTTCGCATTTGGGTTTCCATGTCAAAAATATTTGTGTCAAGTGGTGAATGTTTTTGTGGTTACGATCTTATGGTTGATTTGATTAACTACTTAACTATTTTGATAAGTCATGATAACTGGAAGTATTAAGAAGTGAAGTTTGTTGACATATAATAAAGCATTTGGATGTCTAGAAGTTTGATGTTGTTTACTGTTAAATTGTTGTAACAATCAACCAGTTTATCTTATGAGTTTTTATCTTGACAGTGGTATTTCATTGATAAGTTTACTTTGAGAGATTGAAATTGAGTTTGGGAAAGTTTGTATCAATTTTTTAGTTTACTCATTCACCCCCCCTCTCTCAGTAATCTACTAGATACTTATTATTTCTTCATACCATCATAATCTCATGTTTTCCCACTCAATTCTTGTAGCCGTTTAGCCACGACTGTATAGCCTTGCTGGTAGGCAATTCTCTTGTCATTTTATATGGGTAGTCTATTGAATTCAGAGCCCTGCATTTTTGCTTAGTATCGTGAATTTTGCTTGTATTGTTTGATAAAAAAAAAATGTTTACAATTTATAAATATTTTGATGTGATATTTCATTTACTGATTCTTACAATTTGTACGACAAGTTTCATATAACCACCGGAGCTGAGTTTGTGTTGCCCGTGCTTTTCTTGTCTTCCCTTGGTTGCCTTTGACATGTCACTCAGTCTATGAAAAGTTTGAAATATGTTAGATTATATAAATATAAAGAGTAATTAGTACATAATTACATTCTTAATAGTATCACATACCTTCTTCCAGCGTTTGGTGGTGTATTTATTTTTTCCTTTCAATTCTCTCCTTCACATCCAAAATCAAGTCCTTCCCCTCCCTCTCTGAAATCATGGGGGATGCTCATACTTTATGTTCTTCTCTAAATATGTCCAGTATTGGTCCTCACATACTTTAGATATGTGCCAGCTTTTTCAAGGACCTTGGTTTTGTCAAATGTATCATTTCCAAACAACCCAACCATACGGTTTGTTAGTTCATCTTTTAAATTTTTTCTTGGTCATTCCATATTTAAAGAAAAAATAAACCTGTTAGATTAAGAAATAAATTGAAGCTACCTTTGATATAGTTCAAGAAAAGGATCAAAGGAAAACTATTCTAGCAATGATATGAAATCAAAATCGTGGATTAGGGTTAGGTCACATATGGTGTTCCACCTTTTATGTATGGTGGACCCAAATATCTACAATGCAATGTCATTAATATTTTTATAAAAAATATCATTTCTTGCAAAATAATCATGGGATCATGAGTCCAAAACGAGTGGTCAGTAAGTAAATTACAATTAGACTATATATAATAATAATTTTAAAGTACCCAGAACCTTCTGTATCTTTAAGGGAATCAATTCTTCATCGCTCACCACCAATGTGGCCTGCAACATTCCCCTACTAGCAATATGGGAAGATCCAGGAAATGATGATATGTTATCAGCAGTAGTCTCCTCTATCTCATCCTCATGTGCATATCCTACTATAGAAAATGAATCCACTATGAAATACCCCCAAGAAAGAATGCTTCAAGGGAAATAAACACATAATGAAAGAGAGAGAAAAAGAGGGATCTACCAATAGTGGGCAGGTCAACATGATGTGTAGTAGATGATGTCTACATGCTACGTGTTTCCAACATTGTAGTTGGCAATACAGGTGGGGATAACCTTGGATGAGGAGTCATGTGCACAAGAACATTGACAACACCTGAAGAAGAATACATTAAATATATAAAAACTGCAAGAATTGTAAACAAGGATGAACCTTTATTAAGAATTGTAAAGAAAGATGAACCTTTATTAAGGGTTCGATGCTAATCTTAATGATACAATAGTATGAAGGAGGAAAAAGGTTGGTAAATGTTAGGATCCAGAGGCAACTGAGGGGGGGTGAATCAGTTGTCTATTAATTTCAACCAAATATAACTTAATCAAACTCGATGCATAATACCGATAAACCAAACTTAATGCCGGTTGACAGTTTAACAGTTAATGACAATACCGGTGAATGTTAATGCATGAAATAGAAAGACAAATAACATCCACAACACATAACACAAATATTTGTACATAGAAATCCTGTAAGGGGAAAAATCATGGTGGGAAATCTTACCCACAATCAGATGATACTACTGCAGATAGTATGTGTGTACAAATGAGGTCTGCACATGCAGAAAGGCCAACTGCCTAGAGCTCACTGTTCAATCACAAAATGAGTCACACTGACTACAATTGGATGGTTAAATCCAATGATAATATACTACTCAAAGTAGCATCTTCATATGTTGGATTCAATACTGGTTAAGATCTGATTGTCTTCTTCATACCTTCCTTGAATCTTGAAATGATATCTATATGAGTAGCTCTGCTTATATTCATATATACCTTATTACATTCCTCTTACACTACACTATTAATCTCACAAATGAGATCTTAAATATATACCAAAACCTAAGACCAAATGTGTAGGTCAGCTCACTAAAAATATTAAAATTAAATTAATTACAAATGAATCAATATGTGATGCATCATGTTGGCTTAATGCATTTACAATAATAACCAATCAATAAATAATCTCCATAACATGTCATGCTGATCTGGAATAGATAACACGTCAATCCATAACCTAGACTAATTTGCCAATAATAGAAAATATGCAAAATCGATTAGACCAATAACCAAATCACCAAAACCAATTTTCCAAACCATATCTTTGACATAACCAAGTGATCTCCAGATGATAAAAAGTAATCCTCCATGCCAGTGAACAACATAACCTGTTGGTGAACCAAATACCAATGAACATAACCAAAGATCTCCAGAAGGATAGGTGTTGACAAATGTTGATATCAATGATAAAACTAATTCAACACATCCATAATACCAACAGTAAATCTGTGACAAGAGGGCAATGTAAAGGAAGAAAGAAGAAGACACCTTGAGGAACACTATAATGTATTATGGTTTGATAAAATCAATAAAATTTTGTGTTTTGGAACTTGTTAATTGAAAATTTCCATGACAATCACGTTTCATGCACTGTTTCAAGTTTCTTCTCATCAAGCAAATAGATCAAAAATGTCTAATAAAGGATTGGAGGGTGAAGTGTAATTAATTAACTTTTTTTTGTGCCAAGTTAGAGCAATGGCCATGAAGAATGAGGAGAGTTTGAATTGTTTTTCTCTGAACTGTCCAAAACCCTCAGTTCTAGGTTAGTCACAAAGGTTTGTTAATATCCATTGATGTAGTCATTGAAAACTTATCAAATTCTATATTCCTATTGTCAACTCAATTATCTTTCATATTTAATTATTCTTATATTGAATGGTTGTACAAATATCAAGAAAACTAGTGCCCTAGCAGACTAAGACAAAGTTTTCCCTGTTTTGGGACAACAAACCATATTGTTTTGTTAAGTGATTTCCAATGGGTTGAAATAAGATTGTGTTGATTAAATAAGGTTGGAACTAATCTAAATAACCTTCCCTAGTATGATGGACATTGATCCTAAGGTGTTGAGGCACTAAAAATGGCATGAGTATAGTGTTTATGGGTTGCAAACTATGTTTGAAGATCTAATATGTTTGAGATAGTATCAAGTATGATGTGTTTTGGGTGCTCAAAGTAATAAGCCAAGAAAGTTTCAATCTACTTGTTTGATCATGATAGTCACAATGAATGGTAGTTTGGGTTCCTTATTTTGCAGTTTTGGAATTTGTAAGGATTCTATGAGTAAGTGCAGATTATGAGTACTTGGGCATTTGGAAAAGACATTAATGAGATGAGGATAGTGAAAGACTAATCTTGGAGGATAGGGTTAAGTATATGTTAAGGTATGATGGTTGAAATACTTGGTATTTTCACAATGTTAAGGTTAACATGGAGTTGCTTGAACATGTAACTTATCTTGTTGGAAGTTGAGCTCAAGTAGAAAGTGATGAGCTTTAAAAGGAGAGATTATCATATAGTGAGAGGTGAGTTGACAGTGAAGAAAACATCATAGTATGAAGCTCCCAAAAATTATCTGATGAAGTAAGAAGTTGATCCAAGTCAAGGATCTAGAAAAAGGATGTGTTGGGGGTTTGTTGAGAACAAGTGAAGGGATGTCTAAGGGGGTTTGTTGTCCTAAGGTATGAATGATCAGTCATGAAGAGCATCAACTAGATCCCTCTACATCAACTACATAATAAATATATGATCAATAACACTAGCATTAAAAAAGAAAGTTCACAAGTCTAAAGAAGGAGTAGTTTTAATGTATAGAACATGGTCATCACTTGAACTACCTGCAATACCCTGATCATGGCCACTAGGTTGATGAGGACACATAACTTCTTGTAAAAATAACACATACATATTTTAGTTAATGACATAAAAGAGAATAAAATATAAACCATTATTGAACATTTGTTATAATTAAAGCTTTCATTACTACTTACTTGCAAGTTTTGTGTTATCTGCATCAATTGTTGCACCCTCTCTTTTATTTCATTGATATGAGGGTTCATGGATGCCAAAGCAAGAATCTCTCTATTCATTTTTCTAACACTTTTTCATGATTTCTATAGGGTTTGTGGTAAACGCGATGCCATCACCATATAGTATTGTTGAGTCCACATCCCTACATAAGTGTTGAGGTATTGTATGTCTCTTTCACTTTCCCCAAACATTCATCTATGACAAGAATATTAACACTATCAAAATTACTCCAAAACACTCAAGAAAAGAACATAATAATGTAACAATTTGCTTCTATCTAATTTGTACAATTACAATGAGGTTTACCTTCTCAGTAGAAGTGTCAGGAGCTACATCCTTGTCTATTCTATGTGACGGATCCATTTCACCTTGTGACAAAGAAAAAATAAAAAAATGTTAGAGAAATGAAACCAATAGACTTAGCAAAAAAAATTAATAATAAAATGGTATATTGGAGTCATTAATTGGAGGTTGGTTTAAATGGTATATAGTACATAGCACCCCCATGATAGTAACTTTGTTTGTATCTATACAATTCAAATTGTAAATGATTAGCAGCTCTTCCCTTGCACTTATTAATTTTATTGCACATACAACTACACGATTTCCCTCACGCACCTCAAAGATGCAATTCGGTTGCTTATTAGTTGACCCAGGTCGCATACTATTTATAAAACTTGCAATATTCCCTGTTTCTTTTGGCCTTTCATCAATGTATACAACCACTCATTTACTTTGATCATTATCTTTCTGTTGTATATAATTTGCTGATAGTGCATACCTATGCATTTTTTTTTTATATGGAACAATCTACATCCAATTTTTGTAATTTTAACAAGGTCCAACATACTCCATCAATTCAACAACTTTATTGTAACAAACCTTTTATGTCGTCCATGGAAAATAGGCCAAACCATGTAACAACAAAGGTGCTATGCGATATATTCTTTCGTTAACACAAAAATTAATGTTTATTGGAGGAATTTCCTTGAGTACCCATTATTTCTATAGATGTTTGTACCTCAAGTGAACCTTGATGTTTCCTTTGGTCTCATCATCATAAGAACATGACCCCCCTTGAGCAAGGAAAAATTCCATGCGTTTATTAAATTTTTTTATAATCTTTTGACCTCTAATTGATATCCCTATTTTAGATCTACTAATTTGTGTTTATTTCATTTCCCTCACTCGAGGAAGACACATCTAACAAATCTCTATTTGGTGATACTTGCATACAACTACCTCGAAACATAAATTGCTTTATTGATAAATTGTAAATATAAATCTTACTTTTGGAAATACTTGATTAACCACTTCAAAATCATAATTAGACCAATGCCTTCACCTCTTATCAACTTCTTATTGATTCAATTAATTGATTCTATGTATAACCCAAGAGATAGTTTGAACTTACTCTTGAACAAGACTATCACTTCGAGGGCATCTATGTGAATTATAACCAAAGTAAAAGGTTACAATTAGTCTTGTTGTTTTTGAATTTTCTTTGAAAGACCAACAAGATAGAATGGAACTTGACAACCAATCTTCTACACTAATACTCAAACTGCAATTTACTTGAAATCATAAAAATAGAAGAAAGTACATTGAAGCAATCTAAAGAAACTAGATTGATCTCAAGGAACTAATCAAATGATTGAACAAATAGATGTCATCAAAGATAAATAAAACATCTGATCTTCATATAAAATAGATAACATGAGAGAATCAACTGATAATATACTTCACCAGTGTAGCATTTTCAAAAAATAAAACTAAAAGTTTTGCATTAAAAATGTCTTCAAAAATGATAATAACTTTTCTTTTGTCCCTTCTCTCAAGAAATTATCCATATATATAAATGAGAATTATTTTTGAAAGTGAAAGGGAATGCCCTTTCATTAAGACTCAAACTAACTAAAACCTAATTACAAACTAACTATCTAACCTAACTGACAACTGACACATAAAACATATTACATAAAGCTCTTAAAGAACCATAGTTTGAATCATTAAACACAAGGGCTAACTGCCAAGATCTTGACCACACTTTTGAATATGCTCCAATTAATTCTCTGATTTGATAGTATCTAGATCAAAGATGACATCTCAAATAATGATTTTCAAAGTGATAAGCCACTCCATTTGTGTTGAGGTCTCTTTTAAATCAATCCCATCCATCCGGACAACATTAAGGTCAACATTAAGAAGACTTTGACATTCAGAAATCCATTTATCTTTATCCTTAATTTTGCCTATGTGATCGACTAATGCAGGAATTCCATGTTTAACCATGTCCTTGCATTCATCAAATTCTGATTGCAATTGGGCATCAAATTTGTCATGTTTTACTAGGAGCCTGTTGAATTTATCAATCTCTTTTGCATTTGATCCTTCCAAATTTTTCTCAAGTAACTTCATACCCAATCCGTTCTTGATCCTATTGTGAGACACAATATTGTCCATGTTATTTTGGAAAATAGTCCAAAACTCCTCTAGATAACCCTTTAATTTTTCAAATCTTTTATTTAATAACAAGGAAGCCTGGTATCATATCTAACATTTTGCATTTGTTTGAGAATCCTTTGATTCTCCTACTGTAATTCTTCACATTTCTTCTTCCATCTTGAGTTATCTGGGGAAGGCAACAGGGGAACAATCTAAGCACCTCTTCTGAGGACTTCTTCATACATATCTTTGTATTGATCTCTCTCTCAGACCACTCTTTCCACATGTGCTCTATTAAACTTTAAAATATCCACTCCACTGTCTGCAGAGATGATAGGATCAATCTCATCAACTTTTAACTTCATCATGTGACCAAATGCCTTGTCAACGTCAATGTTTTTTGGACTTTTGTTTGGTGGATAAAAATCCCACAACAATAAAGATTCTTCATCTTGGTCAAATCTAGAACCAATGCAAATGCCATTCACTCCCTGAATATCCAATTTGAAATCTTTATTTTCAGAATGCAGTAAACTATAAAAGATAAATGAGGCACTCATATCCCATCCTAAAAAAATTATTATTCTAGCCTCTGCTAATAATTGTTTTCCCTTTTGAGGAGTCATTGTTGACAATTCTGCATCAATGTCTGCTCTTAACCTCATTTTCAATTCAGCCTCATTTTCAGGGGTCACATTAGGGATTGACTCTCTTAGCCTTTTACCTTTAAAATTATAAAGAAATATTTTAAATTGTTTTGATTTAACAAATACATCATTGGACACAAAAGCAGTATGCTCCTCCAACCTCACATCTTGGTTAGTTTCCAATGTGGCCACAATTTGAACATCCTCATTTTGTGTCTCTTCTACTTCCTTTTCTTGTGAGATGGAAACAAACTCAACATCCTCAGGCTCATTTTATGCAGTTTCTTTCTCTTCCTTAGAGTCCATCTCCCTTAGCTTTTTCCTTCTTTATTCCAATTGCCAATTTAAATCATTGATAACAACCTAGGCTTCCACTTCCTCCATGTTTTTAAATACATCCTTTTCCTCCAAACCAATATGAGGATAATCACCTAGATTTTGCTTCTTTTTGCAAGAACGAATATACCCCTCCGAGTCATAGATTTTTCTTGAAAAGTGCTCAAACAAATTATATTCTTCTATCAACTTTTTATTAATAATTTCATAGGCTTTTGTATAAACAATTGTAAAATTCCCAAAACTAAGAGTACCAAGTAGAAAATATTGCTTATGTAAATCTCCAAAGTGTTTCGCATTAAAAACACTCAACTGCCTCACAATTTCCAAAAAGGCAATTATGTCAGGAACATACTTTGGCAGCATATATGGGGTTCCTTTGAACCCATAAATTTGAAAGCATGTGAAGTCTTTGTTTACAAACCAATCACCCCAATTATGGTCTACTATCTTTTTGCTATCAAATTCTTTTGGTCTCAAAAAAGCTTTGATTTCATCTAAAATAGAATAATCACATGGGACACTGTATATTCTACAAATAGGCTTAATTATCCATTCCTCAAATTTAATATAATTGGACCTCATGAAATGAGAGTCCCAAATGAAAGTCCATAACTGGACTGGTTTCTCTTCACCTTCTTTGTTTATAGCATATACAAAATTAGTTCTTTGGGCCACATTCCTCGAAATCATCCATAAAACAACACAATGTGCATCAACAATGAAAAGAATTTGAAATGAGGCCTTAGATTTACTTGGAGATCAAGAAAACCCTCATTTAGTTTATTTACCAAGTAGGAAGCATAATCGAAAGGCTTGGGTTCATACATCTGAATATTAGAGACCAAGACCATAGGTCCAATGTTCATTAAATCAAGAACCTCCACACCTCCCAATTGCCCGCAAGACATGTAAGTATATTGCAAATAGTGTCTAAAAAGTTCAATTTTGAAAGGTGGCCCATCCTATTCTGTAAGCATCCCTAACTCTTTCCTATGAATGGCCAACTTCCCTCCCAAATTTGCAGTATCCATTCGCTTGTATTCGTCTTTCAATTCTCCAAAAGATAATGGCATGTCAAAACCAGTCTCTAGATTGAACACTTTATTAATAGTACCTTTAGAAAACCTTATGAATGCATCCCCACCTAGGGCCCGAATATATCTTCCCACTGAGTCATAATTTCTAACAAAGATCTCCAAAACTTTCAAATTTACAAAAACATTAGGAACAATTAGCTTTCCTAGGTTAGTTGACCATGGGTTGCAGAGGGGTATTTCCTTATTCTTTCTTAAATAATAAAATAGGAATAGCTCATAGCCCCTCATCTTTGTCCAGACATTCCCAACATTCTTGTACTTATCCTCCAATTGGTCCATTCCTAACAAATGTTTCTTTGACCTCCTGAATTTTGGCTCGAGTGCTTGCATTTGGTCTATCATGTCTTGATTCAATTTTCTAGTAGGGACATCCTACCCCATCTTGGGAATTTTAGCATTTTATTCTATACTCTTCATCAACCTCTTTCTTCCTATCAAGCTAGATGATTCCATCTCTGCAACTGAAAAACCATTATCTTCCTAATATGAAAGATCCAATCTCCACTAATTAACTCTTCCTACCGAAAGGACTCAAAGCTAAGCAACTTCAATCAATTGCATTCAATGTTCAATTCAGAATGATTAGCATTCTATTTATTTGCTTCGTGTGAGCTTATTGTGAGAATTTAATAGGAACAATTTTCTCACTTTTAAAATCTAATATAATAACAGCTCATTGGCTTAGGTCTCCCTAATGTATAGTATTTTTTGGGGTATGTCTCTCCAATGATTTCATTAGGCATCAGGATAACTAGAAAGTTATTTTGGCAATATGAATGACCTTCTCCAATGACTTTCTCATCGGTGTAACTCCCTCTGATACATCAAGTCTACATCAACATATGTCTTACCAATAGCTTCATTGGCTATCGACAAGACCAAATGTTCCCTTCACTGCTAGTGTAATTCATGTTGATGATTTTCAATGGAATGTGCTACCATGATCACAAGCTTCTATGCATACGAATAGCTTCAAAAGATTTCGACAAAGGTTTCCAACAGACAAGGCATATTGTGATCAAATTTGATTTTCTTTACAAAAATGCCCAATTCGTTGGAATTCCAATGGAAACATCCCTCGAAATTTTGACGAACTCAATCATTTTTGTGAAAAAAATCAAATTTGATCATAATATGCCTTGTCCGTTGGAAACCTTTATCAGAATTTGAGGCCGAATGTATTAGTGAGACCACTTTTTAGGTGTATATATTTTTCCCCTCTTTGAAGTGAGGTGTGATGGTGTGTTGATTCAAAGAATAATCTCAATTTGATGATGTTGATATGATATTGGTTCGATAGGATGCCCCAACCATTGATTGCTAAATTGTGATATGATGATGCCCCCTCAGGAGATCAGTTATGATAATTGACCTTGGAGTGTTTGAATCTTTGTGAAATTGATTTCTTGATTAAAAATGATTTGATTTCTGCAACGTTGATTGATGAAAGTGCGAGTTCTTTGATCACTTTGATTTGGTGCTTGAGGTGATGATTGATAGAGTTTGATTGAATTGATAAGATTGATTAGATTGATTATATTGAGATCTAGTCTAGTTTTAGGAATGACACCTCTTGCATAAGAAAAAGATGATCAAAGTGTCTAGTTTTAGGAATGATATATCCTGTATAAGACTTGATCAAAATGTATGGTTCCAGGAAAGATACATCCTGTATAAGACGTGATAGAATGGATCAAATGAGATGGAGTGATAGAATTGATAAGATTTATTGGATAAAGAACTGAATTGTTGCTGATATCTTGTTGCAAAAAGATTCGAATGTGTTGATGTTGGCACATTCGAGGGAGTAGCACAAGATTCATTTTGGGTTGACAACGTTGGAGAGAGATGAGTCATTGTTCAGATCATGTATACACCTATGATGATACATTGATGATTCATACGATAAATTTAGCCTTGGATAAGATGAGATTTTTTTATCCTATGCAAGAATGAAATGCAAGTGAAATGCAAATACAAATGCAAATGAAATGCAATGCTGCGATCAGATCGGTCACTAGGTTATTTATTTGTGTCATCATTGAGTTTTTTAAAATGTGGGAAGTGAGTGCAAACATTGATGGTATAATTGACCCATGATGACCTGAGCACTACTTTCTAGGATTTTGATATTGCAAGTTAGCACAAGCATCAAGGTATAATTGAACCAAGATGACTTGAGTGTTGCTTGCATAAAATAGGTAGTATTAATCATTTCTATATACAAATCAAAAATATATTCGATGATACTCTGATGATCATATCCTGAGACAAATTTGCACATATTAATGATTAATTTATACACAATAGACAATAATAATATCATGTTCCATCCTTGTTCCTCTAGTCAAAGACATCTTGGAGTCACTCAGAAATCATGATAGAGAAAATCAAGATAGATAAGTTGAAGCAAAGTGTTAAAATCATTAGTCAAAAGATATCATCCATTGATATGTGTGTGTTGTGCTTATAATGACATGTGATAGTATGATCTAGTTGATAATTTGATCTGGTGTTCAACATTGGATGTGTCTTAGTTTCACTGGACAAGAGTTGTCTAATTGTTGTTCTACCTATTTTATTAAGCTCAAAACGATGAAAATTTTTGCCCCTAGCTAGGTGCATGATTTTTCCCCAAGCCTAGAAACAAATTTATTATGATAAATACAATGATCCAAACCATGGTGAGAAATCACCTGCGATGTCTGTGTATGTACAAAGGCTTATTATGAATATGAACAATGCTGCCATAAAATGAAATGCAAGTGGAAGGATACATGAACTAATAGATGGAGGATCTAGTTGACAGATAATGTCTGTTGCGAGGTTTTCACCATGTGTTTTTATTGCACTTTTTCTCATATTTGATTTTTTTATTTATTTTTCTCTATTTTCATTGTTTTTGTATTTACTAATTTTCCATTGTTTTTGGATTTTCTTCTTTTCCATTGTTTTTGGATTTTTTTGTTTTTTCGTTGTTTTTGAATTTTTCTACTTTTTCATTGTTTTTGGATTTTTCGCTTTTTCAAACATAAAACTTCTTCAGATGCATGCTATTGATGGGTTCTTCAAGCTGATCCCCATCCTGTGTTGTTAGCTAATATGCTTCTGACCCAAATACAGTTGTGACCACAAACACACCCAACCAATTTGGTTCAAACTTCCCTTTCTTTTCTCGATCTACCTAGTTGCGTCGATTTTCCTTTAGTACTAGTTCTCCAAATTGAAAGGCTCTTGGTTTGACCTTGTGATTATAAATTTGACACATTCTTTGTTGATACACCTTTAAATGATCAAAGACATTTTTTCTTTGTTCATGGATCAATTCTAACTCTTGTAGTCTAGATACTCATTGTTCTTCACTTGGGATAAGGCCTTTTAATGATACTCATAGAGAAGGTATCTCTACTTCTATCAATGTTATTTTTTTTTATCTATAGACAAGAGAGAAAGGCATGTCACCTATTGGTGTGTGGATATTGGTATGATAGGCCCATAGAGAGGGTTCAATTGAATATGTCAATCTCTACCAGCATCATTCCCTGTCTTTTTGAGGATTTTCAAAATTGTTTTATTTTATGCTTCTGCTTGCCCATTCCCTTGTGGATAGTAGGGTGTGGAGAATCTGAGTTGGATCTTGAATTTATCACATAGCTCTTGTACATCCTGATTCTTGAACGGTCACCTATTATCAATGATAATGGTCATGGGTATGCCATAGCCCATATGATGGAGTTCAAGATAAATACAATAATTTGTTTTCCTTTGATATTTGTGAGAGGTACTGCCTCAATCCATTTTGTAAAATATTATGTAGCTACAAGGATGAATTTGTGACTATTGGATGAAGGAGGGTTTATCTTTCCTACTAGATCAAGATCCCATTGGCAGAATGACCAAGATATTGCCAAAGCATGAAGCTCTTATGCTAGCAATTGTATTAAATTTGCATGGATCTGACATTGTTTGCATGTTTTCACTATCTGAAAAGAATCTTATTCCATAGCTGGCCAATAATAGCCCAAGCATATGAGTTTTTGAAAGGGTAAGACTACTTGAATGAGTTCCACAAATGTCATTATGGACTTCATTAAAGGCCTTCTCAAATTCTTATTACTTAAGACATCTTAAAAGAGTACCATCCAGACCTCATTTAAAAAGGGTATCTATGACAAGAGTATAATGGTAGGATTGGCAAATAAAGTTTCTCTTTTGGTTCTTTGACAAGTCAAGAGGGAGGATATTAGCTTGCAGATATGTATAAGTTTGGCCATAGTGGGAGGAATCATGCCAAACCAGGTGACAAATAGTTTGGGAATCAGGACAATTATGAGTAGGGTAAAACAACTCTTCTACCAAGAATTCATAACACTCTTGATTTTCCTGTGTTTGAAGTAGAGAAGCAAGTGTTGCAATGGCATCTGCTGCTTTATTGTCATTGTTGGCATTCTAGAATCTTATGAGAATATTTGATGTTGTCATTGATGGCAACCAACTGGCAAGTCACCGGCAATTGATTTCTACATGTCCGACATCACAAAATTCATACACCGACAAACACCGACACCAACAGGCACTTACACCGACATTCAGATTACATCGGAAATAAAGCACACCAACACTCTAACCAACAAGGGATGAACTTTCATTTATTATAATATAATTATCTTTTGTAAGCCGACATGGGATATTGTAAAATACTCACATATGTATGAGATCTTATAAGTCATTTTGGTGTGTAGTAGAAGACATGTATGGTAGATAATAATTGTTTAGTGACAACGAAGGTTTTGGTTATTGACCGAGCTTAACCTGGTACTAAACCTGGAATTAGAGATGTTGTTTCCAGTAGTACATTGTATTGGATTTGATAATCCACTTTTGTAGTCAGTCTGACTCTTTATTGAGCAGTGAGCTCTAGGTTGTTGGCCTCCCTGCATGTGCAGGCCTCTTCTTGTAAGTAGTATTTATTCATTGGCTAGTGAGTAAATATTGTGGGTCACAAATCCCACTGAGATTTTTCCCATACTCAGTTTCCTTGTTAAATATTTTGTGTTATGGTGTGTTTCTATGTTGTCTCTATTATTTTTGTTTGTTGTATTAATTCCTATTTATCGGTACAATGTTTTGGGTTGCAAAGTTATAAATAAGTTTAAATTTTTTTCTAACTGGTTAGACACTGATTCACCCCCCACTCTCAGTGTCTTTGGGACTGTCATTGAATCTAATAATTGGTATCAGAATCTGGTCCTCTATTTGCAAAAGCCTAACAGCTTGAGGGAGATTATGACATCGGTACAGATGGAGAACTTAAGAAAATAGTTGGAAGGAGCTCTTGAAGATTTTGATGCAGAAAAATTGAAGAATATCAAACTTGAAGATGATCTGAGGATTGCTAAGGAAATCATTAAAGGACTTCAAGAAAATATAGTTATAGCACAAAATAAGAGAAAGGAACTTCATGAGAAGATGGAGAATGATGATGATGAAAAGGAGACTCATAGAGACATTGCAAATAAGTTGAGACAAGAAAACAATAATATGAAGAATGAAATGAAAGATATGACTATGAGGAAATGTAAGGATATTGAAGACAGGAAGAAGAATGAAGAAGACTTGAATAGGAGACTTAATGATGCTAGAAATAAAAATCTAAGACTTGGTCATGAAAATGATATGCTAAAGACAGATTTGATTCGCATGCAACCTGATAAAGCTGAGCTTGTGAGACAAGTTGGAATTCTGGAAAATGAGTTGGTTACTACAAATAAACACAAAGACAAATTCAAGAAAAGTTCAGAAGAACTTGATGACATGCTTAAAAGATAGAAACCTGATGGAGATACAAATGGACTTGGATTTGAACATGGAGAAAGTTCTGGTACTGCAAATAATCAAGATCAGAACAAATTGGTAAGACAACCTAATGCTTATAAATTTAATGGGAAATGTTTTAATTGTAACAAATATGGTCACAGAGAAAATTAGTACAGATTTATAAATAATCAGAATACAAACTCACCCACCGATCCATGTTCCAAATGCAACAAAATTGGTCATAATTCAAAAAATTGTAGAATGAATGTGAAATGCTATGTTTGTGGAAGATTTGGGCATTTATCTAATCAATGCAGATCACAAACCGATCAAGGATATGGAAAGACTATTCAAAGGAATAATACAACTTGTTATGCATGCAACAAGATTGGACATATTGCGAAATTTTGTAGAAGCAAGAATGCACCAGCAAACAACAAAGGATCTATTTTGAAGGGAAAAGAAAAGGTAGATGAAGTAAAGAAAGAATTTTCAAAACAATGGATTAAGAAGAGTGATCACAAAACTAATGAAACTATCTCTGCACCAGTAGAGCAAAGTAATCCTCCACTGGCAGGAGATTCTTCATCTAACTAAGGAATAATCCTTAGTGGGTATTGAAGCAAGTTGAAAATCATGCATTCTACCCTCAGTTGATGGTGAGAAGATACATTTCTTCTCTATTAGCAGATGTGCTAAGTTTTCACTTAACCGACGAGCATTTAATGCAGTATTTAAGAACCTTTTTGGCTATAAAGCATCGGGAAATCCTCATTTTGAACTCACTGAGCATTCAAACAATCAGAGAGTGCAAAACTGAGCAAGGGCATTCTAAGGCGAAGCTGTGAAGCATTTTTTAGGCATTCAAAATTTCAGTTTAAGAGTTATTTATCTTTGAAATGGCTTCCACATCTTTTGTCCTGGAGTTTATTGCAAAACCTGTTATTGTGGAAAATATCAAACGCCCTAGACCCGTATTTAAGATTATCCTCAAGATTGCAAAACAAGATGATTTTGTCAGAGCTTTTTTGAAAATACCAAAAGGTGTAGCATTTGTAGAAGACCCTAGAATCTACATACATTGCAACATAGAAAACCTAGGGATTGAGGATTTGAAGAAGATATCCAATGAGGTTATTACCTATGGAAATGGTGTGATCAAACTCGAACATAAGATTGTGCAAGACTTAGGTTTTGTAGAGATTTTGAACATTCCCGAATTTCCAAAGGAAATTGTCAAACTTGTATTGAGAAGAGTCCATGGTGAATTCATGGGGTTAGAGTCAGTTTGCAAGATAACCAAGGATGCAAGCAAGGTAGTTACTGGTTTACCTTCAATTGGTAGTAGGCCTGATAAAACCAAGAAGATACCTAATAGGGGAGTTATGGATTTAACCGGAGCCACATATGATAGAAAGTCACTTATAGTGAATGATGTTAAGGATATCAATGTGAGATATGTGAGTATGGTACTAGGATACAAAGAAACTCATGCAAATAGACTGAATTTTGTTTCTAGCCTATGTATTCATAGTGCATATGAGATGGTGAACAATAATGCTAAGATTGATGTGTGTGAATGGCTTAAAGATGAATTAATTGACAACCTAAAGAAGATTAAGGGAGCCAAGAAAGGTACTTTCCATTTTGGAAACCTTCTAGTATGCCTAATGTTGTACTTTACTAAAGAGATATCTGTTGGTGTAAATAATTATTCATCATGGATATTATTACACTTACTTAAGTTTACTTAGGATAATGCATTTCATAGTAGTTTGGATATGAGATACTTGGGTGTTTGTGCTACATTGGGATAGTGTGTGTAGGAGAAATTCCACCTCTTATGGTGTTGATCTTGTTATTACACTATCATATCCACTTATTGTGGAGTGATAATTCCACCTTCGGTGGGTGATCCACCTCATGTGGAATATTATATTATTTCTCCTACCTACCCACACATATTTCCTACCTACCCTTGTTTCTCATTGAGCCACATGTCATATTTGTGTGCTCATACATATCCCTAGCCTTGCCTATATAGGCAGGCTCATCTTCATTGTATGTAACAATTGTTGATCATTTTCTATTGATGAGAATACAGTTTATTCTTGTCCTATATTATGTCTCTATCTTGTACATTTCATTGACCTCTTGATCTTGGCAAAATCCAATATGGTATCAGAGCAATTGGGGCTTCATTGATTCGTCTTGAAGAGGCATTATTGCGACATCAAGAGGCAGAGCTGAGGAGTAGCATCTTTTGGAGGCGTCCTAGACCAGATCTGACCTCGCCATTGTGTCCGGAAGGCCGTTTCCATGAATTTTGGTTATAAATTCAGCCTATTTTGGTGAGAAAATTTTTTCCCCAATTTTGCTATAATCGTACGGATTTTCGGAATATTACTGTATTTTTCGGAAATTTTTTTTTTTAATTTTCTGAAAATTGTTTTCAAAAAATCAAAAATCGAAAAAAAAAAATTCGAAAAAAATCAAAAAAATTGAAAAAGCAAAAAGGGAAAAATAAAAAAAAATCAAAGTTTTTGGGGGGTCCGCAGACCCCCCCGTGATGCCTGTACCTTGAAGGTCACAGACGTACCCGCATATTTCCGGCAAACTGTACCCGCTACTCGCCTGCCGTTGCCGACCGCACAGTACGTCGTCGGCAGCCTGCACCTCGTTCCTCCCGACGCCTCCAACCGTCGGTCTCCGCCCAGCAGCTCCCCCGGCTCCTCTGTGACACCACCGACGACGCGTACTTCCCGCCGGTCTCCGACTCTTGTGACCCGTTGGCAACAGGCAGACCCCGCCGGCCTCCAAATACCGTGCTCCCACCGGCGAAAGCCCTCCGGCGCTGCTCAGTCATTCTGACCCTAACACGTGGACAGAAACAACCATCTATACGCCATGTATAGAGCCACGTAGACCATACCATCTACCACGTCAGCGCGCCACGCAGCTAGTCCGTACAGCATGCAGCCACCCTGCCACATCAGCATCCGTACAGTATGGATAACACGATCAGCTTACACAATCATCCCGTCCGTACGGTACAGACGCCCAGTCAGCAGAGGGTGAAGTTTTTGTGACGGTCATACAGCCATCAAATTTAATCGCGTGACTTGATGATGTCAATGCCACATCAGCAGGGTTTGAAAATTTTTGGACCCCCTCTCATTTGCATTTTTGATTTTGCAGTTCAACTTCAAATGGCCATAACTTGCTCATTTTTGCTCCTTTTTTGGTGCAATTTTTTTTGAAATGGGCTAGAATTTCGTGCTCTCCATAGTGGTGAAAGAATTTTTTGATTTTGATGCACGTTTTTTTCAGAAAATGTAGTTTTTGGTGACTGTCCCTGAGTAATCCCAGTTTTTGCAACTTCAGAGGCTTCGTTTGGGGTCATACGACCTCCTTTTCAGGTGCCATTTTTTTTGAAAGTGCGTATTTTTTCATCTACTTTCACATGATACTATCAGATTGATGTCATTGTAAGTAGAAATTGTACTTTCAGATCTTGGCCATTTTTGGCTCTCTTGGTACTTGTATATTTGCTTGAATCTCAGTTAGATTCATTGCACTATTGATTGAAGTGTCTTGTATCTCATTTGAAAAGTTGTAAAATTTGCATCATAAGCCCACTTTGCCTTATTTTGCAAGTGGCTCATTGTAATTGCACTAAGTATAAAGTGCCAAAATCATCACTTTTGGGGGGGTACTTTGATTGATTGAATTTGGGGGGTGTCTCTTGTGCTTTTGTGCTCTTGTGTTCCTTCCTTTTTGCTGCTATGGGTTCTTCTAAGTTTCCTCTCTTAACTCCACATAATTATGCTACTTGGAAAACTGATGCATGGAGTAAACTTATGCAAAAAGGACTCACTAATTACATTGATGGAACTATTGTTGCTCCAGCTGATCCTAAGGCTGATCCAGTTGGTCACTTAGATTGGCTCACTAAAAATATCATGGCAATTGGTACCTTAAGAAAGTATGTATCAAAGGACCTCATTTTTCATATTGAGAAATGTACTCTAATCAAGGATGCTTGGCAAAAGTTTCAAGACTTGTATGGTCAAGTTGATGAGATTAGGGGATATCAAATTGATAGTGATCTCACCATGTTAGATCCCAAGAACTTTGATACTATACAAGATTATGCCACTAAGGCAAATGAGTTGAGGGCACAACTCAAAGATTGTGGCATTGATAAGAAGGATACTCAATTGATATTCAACTTGATAGGGAAGCTTCCACAAGAATATGCAGCATTTGTTTCTAGTTTCCAAACTCATAGGATGACAATGGGTTCAAGCTACAAAATGCCTACATTTGATGCTTTCAATGAAATGTTGATGATGGAACAAACTAAGTTGATAAGCATGGGCATTCTCAAGGCTTCTTCTAAGTCTCAAGCATTAGTGGCAAATCAAGGGAACAAAGGAAATCAAGGAAAGGACAACTCAAACAAGAAGAAATGGCAATCAAAGCCTAAAGAAAAAGCACCATCTTCTCCACAACAAGGAGATTCATCCTCTTCCAAGAGAGATAATTCACCAAAGAGGGAAAGACCTACTTGTGCTTATTGTAAAAAGATTGGTCATGAGGAGCATCGTTGCCATTCTAAGAAGATTGATGGACTCACACATATCATCAAAAAGCATAACATTGATTTGCCTAAAGTCTACAAGAAGGATGATTCATCAACTTCCACTTCCTCACATTCAAAAGGAAAAGGGCAAGCATTCATGGCTTCTACAAGTGGCAAAACTCACTCTTTTGGAACAAGAAAAGGAAAAGCTCTATGTGCTACAACAAATCATAATTCAGAGAGATGGCTTCTAGATTTAGGGGCTTCTCATCATATGGCATCTTCACAGTCTATGTTCTCTACATTTGAGCCTTGCACCATGCCACAGATTTTGATGGGCAATCATACATACATGGATGTGATTGGGAAAGGATCTATTGACATTGGGGAAAACTCCTTCAATGATGTGTTGTGTGTACCCCACTTGACAAACAATCTCCTTTCTATCTATCAAATCACACATGGCGCAACTAAGAGAGTTGTGGAGTTCACACCTAACTCAGTTTTTGTTAGAGACATGGAGACTAGAGCTATCATTGCGACTGGGGTGGTTGATCATGCATCTCGGTTATACTCCTTTTCAGATTTTGTTGATGATGATGATTTCACATTTGATGATTCTACACATGATGATCACACTTATTGTGATGATTCAAATTTTGAGGAGAACTTTGGACACTTGAACATGGGGATTCTCACATGTAACCCAGTTCTTGAGTCTTGTATTTCATCTTCTCATATTGATATCACATCACCTATTACACCTGATGATGCAGATAGTGCGACAGTTTTGCCTTCATGTGATTCAGTACAGTAGGATATTCATTGTCTTCCAGCTTCAGATTCATGGGATGATTACTTGACAGATATTACAGGTTTGTTTATGGAATCCTACATTGCAGATTTGGGAAACATCATTGATGACATTCATCTTCTCTTTGATGAAGATGATCCTTCTTCGATTGTTGCGAGGGCACACTCTGACCCTCTTGTTCATTCTCTACATGATCATTCTTTTGAGGTTGACATGATTGTGGATACTTATGTACAACAGTTGGAGGAGGTCTCTTTATTCTTTGAGGAGACACATGAGTCTTTGGACATTGTTCTACATCCATCTCCACTAGATATTGGAGTGCCTTTTTCAGCAGTGTGGCATAGTTTACCACCTTTGGAAGGGGTATCTTTTAGCATCGACATGGGGACACTTGAGCAGTTTTCAGAGATTTCGTTCATCATGAGTTTTCTTCATACATCTTCCCTTCATGATTGGGGAGACTTCATGGATACACCTTTGGTTTTGTTTCTTCCTAAGGGAAGGAATGTTGTTCGACGTTCGTGGAGCAGTTTCTTCATACATCGAGCTTCTATCATTGGTGCAGATTCTTCATTAAGGGAGGATCATAGTTTGACTTCTCTTCTTCTCTCATATGGGGGGGACTTTTTCCTCACATGGGGTTTTGTTCCTCACATACTTCTTTGAGAGTTTTTTGTATAGCTTTCATCTCTCTTTTGGGGGAGGGTTTTTTCCCTTTGGGTTTTTCTCTCTTTCCCCACTTTGTGAGAGGTTTCATTGCATTGGTTTGCATGCATTAGCATTTGTTCATGGGTACCTAACATGGCCTCATAGTCGGGACCCATCTTGCATTGCTTAGTTGCATTGTAGACTTAAGTGCGTTCCCCTAAGTTGCACTTAAGGGGGGGTGTTGGTGTAAATAATTATTCATCATGGATATTATTACACTTACTTAAGTTTACTTAGGATAATGCATTTCATAGTAGTTTGGATATGAGATACTTGGGTGTTTGTGCCACATTGGGATAGTGTGTGTAGGAGAAATTCCACCTCTTATGGTGTTGATCTTGTTATTACACTATCATATCCACTTATTGTGGAGTGATAATTCCACCTTCAGTGGGTGATCCACCTCATGTGGAATATTATATTATTTCTCCTACCTACCCACACATATTTCCTACCTACCCTTGTTTCTTATTGAGCCACATGTCATATTTGTGTGCCCATACATATCCCTAGCCTTGCCTATATAAGCAGGCTCATCTACATTGTATGTAACAATTGTTGATCATTTTCTATTGATGAGAATACAGTTTATTCTTGTCCTATATTATGTCTCTATCTTGTACATTTCATTGACCTCTTGATCTTGGCAAAATCCAACAATATCTGACATAGGTCACAAGGATTTTGGTTATGACATCCTAGTAGGAAGACAAATACAGGATGCTTTCACTGGTATGGGCACTGACAGTGTTAAAAACATTAGAGACTACTTCAAATCATTTTAATCTAAGATGAGAGAAAGATAGAGACTACCATAGATCATAATTGACAAATATGCCAAGGAAATATGTTTTGTGAATAATAGAGATGAAAGTTGGATTGGAGCAGTAATCCCTAGAACTATTTGGGTTACTAAGATGGGTTATGAGGTAGACCTATCTGTTCTAGAAACATATGCTAAAGCTCTACTTGATGCACCAAGAGAGCCTTCTGAGATATTCTTTGGAAATGCAGAAACTATAGATAGCAATATATCTATGCAGAAAAGAACAAAAAGAAGAGAAGAATTTATCAGAGATGCCTCCAACAAGGTCAAAGAAATAAAAAAAATATTATGAATATCAGTCATATATCAGCCAATGAACTTGAAGGACTACAACCTTAAGCACATGTTTCACCAGTTGTAACATCCTCCAACACTAACAATGATAAGGCTAATGAGTTTAAAAGAGTAGAAAGGAAGAGAAAACCCTCACCGGTACCCTCTCCTTCACCTAAGAAAACTAGGATGCTAAGGAATAAATAATAGGTAGTTAGGGAACCAAACAAGAAGCTTACTCCTAAGAAGAAATAGACACCGATAACCCCCACACTGAATTATCTATTGAATGAGATTACAAAGGAAGGTAATCTATCTAATATAAATAAATGGTATATTTCTTCAGCATGATTCTGACAAAAACACAATTGAAGAAATCATTTTTTTACACTTGGGCATTTATAAGAATGTATTGATAGAAGTGATTGATGAGATTCCAACTGATTTATATATGAGATTGGAAGCTAAAAGGCAATCAGTGATGGAACTGGACAAAAAGTTAAAAGTTGAAGCACTCTTGGCTATGCGTCCGGTAAATTCTAAGGAAGATATAGATGAGCTTATTTCTGAAGCTAACTGGTCAATATTTGTTAGTGGACACCGGCAAGTAAGCCTAATGGCTGGAAGGGTAAAATAAATTGCAGATAAGATTGAAGATAAATGGGACATATTCTTTGTAGAGAAGGAAAATCAAGAGGAAAGAAGCAAACCAAAAATGGATAAAAAATTCAAGGTATATCAAAAGGACAAGGGTAAAGGTAAAGTAGGTGGTGTACCTTCCATAAAAATAATAGATAACATCCCTCCACCAACCCAGGACACCCCTCCTTTAGAACCTTCATCACCAGTTCATACAGCTAATCCACTGGCTATAGCTACTGAAGGTTTAACACATGATGATACAAAACCTGAGTCAGAGATACTTTTTACCATGAATGTAGATACTTAGGAGGTAAACATTGTTGTGGATAAAGAAACTTCAGAGGTTAAGGTAGAAAGTGTTAAGGACAATACGATTTCAGAGAAACTGGTACAAACTATTGACTCTCAGGAAATTGAGAGACCAACTCAATCAGAGCAACCAAAGACTGAGAAACAAATAGAGGATAAGACAGCTAGCACAGGGCCACTGGAATCTGAGGAATTGATGGTGGTACTAACAAAGAAAGAATCTAAGGCAGAGGTACATGTTGAGTCTATAACACCAGCAGTTGTAGAGAAGCCTAATAAAACTAAGAAACCATTAAAGGTAGAGGTGCAGACATAGACAAATCCACCAGAGTAAAATACAAGAAAAGAGGATACATTTGATGGAAGTAAAGAGGATATACTAAAGGTGGTTGGTCAGACATCTATTGAGAAGAAACCTACAACAAAACCAAGCACATCTACAGGTGAATTCAGACCCACTAATATTACAGAGGTACTTTTGGATTCAATTAAAAGGATTAATGATTGCAATGCCTTAGCATTTAAGGCAATTGATAACACATTACCTATTCTAAAGATGATTGCACCAAATTGTAAGATATATCACATTAATGATTCTTTAGGGAAATTGGACACATTGTCCAAATTCATTGCTGATAATGTAATAACTATAGATAAGGTGAATGAGGATACCATAAAGGAGAGAGTTAAAAAAGAGAAGAATACATTCTTTGGGAACACCATAAATAAATGTACCGATCATGTGGATACACTTTTACCGGTACTCAATTCTACAATTTTGGAGTATAAGGAGTTATATAGGGAAGCATGTAAACCTCACTATTTGACTGAGGACATTGATGAGGAGATAAAGAAGACACAAAAAAGAAATTGATGACATTGTGGACAATATAATAGGTTCATCTGGACTTATATCAGTTTTTGAGCAAGAAATTGTAGTTTTTGAGAAGTTGGAAAAACATGAGAAAGAGAAGGCAAGAATAAGGTCTAATGCACAAGAATTAAAGGAAAAAATTGGTCCAAGGTTAGATAATCTTATTACTTAGAGAGGTGAAATATCTAAGGCAACAGTTCAAGGAGAATGATCACTGGAGCAGAAAATGCACTATCTCATTGGTATGATCCAGCAAACAGAGGCAAATTTAAATAACAGTAACAAGTTTATGCAAAGTTTGAATATGATTTTGGCAAACATCTTCCAAATTGTAACCAATCAGTTACAGACTTTGAGGCAACATTTTTGTACTCTTTTGATTATTTATGACATCCTTTGTCATTGATGTCAAAGGGGGGGTAGTGATGAGAAAAATGCATGTATAGAGGAGATCACTTGCTCAGGGGGAGCACATCTTTTTCGATTTCAGTTTTTGGATAACAGTTTTGATTTTTCTCATGAGTGTTGCCATCAATGCCAAAGGGGGAGATTGTTGGCATTCTACACTCTTATGAGAATAGTTGATGTTGTCATTGATGGCAACCAATTGGCAAGTCATCGACAATTGGTTTCTACATGCCCTACATCACAAACTTCATACACCAGCATACACCAGCATCGATAGACACTTACACCGGCATTCAGATTACATCAGCAAAAAAGCATACTGACACTCCAACTGACATGGGATGAACTTTCATTTATTATAATATAATTATATTTTGTAATCCGACATGGTATATTGTAAAAGAATCATATATGTATGAGATCTTATAAGTCATTTAGGTGTGTAGTATAAGACATGTATGGTAGATAATAATTGTTTAGTGACAACAAAGGTTTTGGTTATTGACTGAGCTTAAACCGGTACTGAACTTGGCATTAGAGATGTTGTTTTGAGAAGTGCATTGTATTGGATTTGATAATCCACTTTTGTAGTCAGTGTGACTCTTTATTGAGTAGTGAGCTCTAGGTTGTTGGCCTCCTTGCATGTCCAGACCCCTTATTGTAAGTAGTATTTATTCATTGGCCAGTGAGTAAATATTGTGGGTCACAAATCCCACTAAGATTTTTCCCACACTGGGTTTTCTCGTTAAATATCTTGTGTTATGGTGTGTTTCTATGTTGTCTCTATTATTTTTGTTTACTGCATTAATTCTTATTTACTGGTACACTGTTTTGGGTTGCAAAATTATAAATAAGTTTAAATATTCTGCTAACCGGTTAGACATTGATTCACCCCCCCCTCTCAGTGTCTTTGGGACTGCCATTGAATCTAACAGTCTTTCCTTGGAATCTTCTCAAAAGATATTTTGACAAAGTATTTCTTGACATCATCAACCATCTTCTTATAGGGCATTAGTGATAGGGAGATTGCTAGGTAAGTACTCAAAAAGGCTAATTTGCTCAAGAGGTTCAAGTTGTTACCCAAAGACTTGTTTGAGACTATTTTATATGTTTAAAAAATCATTCTTTTGGTTATAGTGCCAATTGCTTCACTTATCACTTTCCTAACAACTCTTTTTTTTGGTGATGGCTCGCCCCCATGCTCAACTTACTTCAATTGCTCACTCCACCCAACTACTCATTCTTAAACCCTGCTCTTTTGGCATTCAACATACTATTTCAAAGTTCCTTAGGAGACTCCAACATGGACATGTGGGGGAAGGAAATTTTGTTCAAGGTTTGATAGTCAAACTTAGTTTTAGGCTCATAGCCTTTGGCTTGCTCAAATGCACCAACCAAAAGATCAAAATCTCCAACTGAGGCTATGCACTGTCCAAGGTTCCATTTGACACTCATCTCACTATTTAGAATTTTTATCCAAAGGTTTAATAAGCCTCCAACTCCTCCTTACAATCAGGTTTGAGCATTTTGTCAAAAACAGTCATTTGTGTGTTATGCAGTCAAAAGGGCTATTAGCCCGTGGAGGGCTAATTGGCCAATTTTTGTTCACCCTACCCAATGATGGGCATATCCTTCCACAAAATTGTTTTGGATTGTGTGAAATAGGTCATAGAAAGGATATTTTCATGTTTTTGGATTCCATCAACTTAGTTTAGTGATTGTCCACAAAATTGGGCTTAAAAGTAGGGTTTTGGAGGGTTTGAAGTGTAATCACTGGGTTTACATTCTTATGCACCACTAAAAGTGCCTAGATCTTCACAAGTCCTTGGAAATTTCTTAAAAATGTTTCCCCTACCTTTTCATTACAAGTATTTTGCCAAAAACTTAGCAAACAAGTGATAAATCAGTAAATTTGCCACTATCATTGTCAAGCGTTGCCCTTTTACCAGTCAACAATGATTACACCTTTGGACCTGCATAATGATAAGTGTGAAGGGGAAATATACCTCAAAGAGGTTTGCAAGATACTAAAGAAATTCCCTATTACATAGCCTTCATGGTTTAAGACTTGGATTATGCCTTGAAGCATTCCTTGAGCATTTTTACAAACACAATTTCCAAAAATAGTGAACTCATTATTTTGCTTACAAAAGAGAATGATTAAATGAGACAAGATATTCTCACACATCAAGATGGTGTTAAACATCCTTGGCCACATTTTCAAAACCTCTGTCCCATTCATTTGTTCACTCCAAATTTCTTTTTGGTGCAAATCTTGAGTTTTTGTTCATGCTACTAGCCAAGCAATCAACACTTGCCTAGTATTCGCTCAAGTTCTTCTTCCAACCACACTTTTGGAAAAAAGTAGAGAATATGTACAGTATATACAAGAATTCCAACTTGATTGAATCTATTATGTGGGATCCTAGACCTGGATCAATCAAGTGGAGGCATTATGGAGCTTCAAATCCCTAACAGGGCAGTGAGCACACATAAGTAAAACTATTTTGTGCAAACCAATTATCAAAGGAAACCAATACAACAATAAACTAGAGATTGTTGGCATATGCACACTCCAATGAGACATTGAAGGTGATTGAAGGTTTTTTCATTGATGGCAACCTTACAATCCTATGGCACCGACAAGGCATTACACTGAAAAGGCATTACACTGGCATCAACAGATCACACTCTACACCGGCACCGGCAGAGAAAGAAAGCATACCAGCACAGAGACTGACAGGATTTTTGATATATTATATTTTTTTTATTATTGTAAAAACTTTGTAAGCCAACTTGGCAAGTTGTAAAATGACTCTTATATAAGAGAGATCATTGTAGACATTTTAAAAGTAGATGTAGAGAAGAGATAAGGCAGACCTATTATGCGAAATATAGGTTAAGGGGTATATGTAAAGAACAAAGCAGAAACTGGTACTAAATCTGGCATTGAAGATTCTATTGTAAAGCATTACAAGTTATTGGATTTGTATAATCCAAATTGTAAGTCAATGAGACTTCCCATTTGAGCAGTGAGCTCTAGGCACTTGGCCTTCCTGCATGTGCAGGCCCCTCGTGTAAGTAATATTCTCTTATTGGCCAGTAAGTGAATATTGTGGGTCACAAATCCCACCAAGGTTTTTCCCACACCAGGTTTCCTCATTAAATCATTGTGTTATGGTTTTATTTTCATGTGGTTTCCTTCATTTCTATTTATTGCATTATTTCTTGCATACCGGTACATTGTTATAATATGTTTTGCATGTTTTAAGTTGAGAAATTCTAATTACCAGTCAGATATTGATTCACCCCCCCCTCTCAGTATCTGTGGGAATCCTAACAATTGGTATCAGAGCTTGGTCCTCTATTTTCAAAAGCCTAACAACTTAAGGAAGATCTTGACACTAGTAAAGATGGAAAATCTAATGAAGCAACTAGAAGCAACTCTTTCAGACTATGATGCAGAAAAATTGAAAAACATAAAACTTGAAGATGATCTAAAGGTAGATTAGGATATCATTCAGGCACTTTGAGAGAATTTTACCATTGCAAGAAACAAGAGAAGATAATTATGTGAAAAGTTGCAAACTGAGAATGATGAAAATGAATTACTTAATGATGAGATAAGCAAGCTGAAGCTAGAAAACATAATAATGAAAAATGAGATGCAAGATATGACCATGAGATTCTGCAAAGAAATTGAAGATAGGAAAAAGAATGAAGAAGAATTGACCAAAAGACTAAGTGATGCAGCAAATGAGAACACAAGACTTAGCTATGAAAGTGACCTATTGAAGACAGATCTGATGCATACTCAGAATGACTGAAATGAACTGATGAGATAGAAAGCGATTTTACAAAGAGAACTGGATAGTGCAAACCAACACAAAGAAAAACTCAAGAAAAGCTCAGAAGAACTTGGTGACTTATTGAAGATTCAGAAACCTGATGGTGATACTTGTGGAATTGGCTTTGAAGTAGGAGAGCTCCGGTACTGCAAATACTCAAGATCACAACAAACCGGTAAGACAACCTAATGCTTATAAATTCAATTTAAAATGCTTTAACTATAATAAGTATGGGCATAGAGCAAATCAATGCAGATCTAGAAGTTATCAGAATATCAGCACACCCATCGGTCAATGTTCAAAATGTAACAAAGTTGGTCACAACTCTAAAAATTGTAGAATGAATGTAAGATGTTATGTTTGTGGAAGATTTGGACACCTATCTAATCAATGTAGAACACAAACCGGCATGGGTTATGGTAAAGCTATTTAGAAAAACAATGTGACTTGTTATGCATGTAACAAGATTGGGCATATTGCAAAATTCTGTAGAAATAAAGGATCACTGGCAGACAACAAAAGTTCTAGCTTGAAAGGGAAAGAAAAAGTTGAAGAGGTTAAGCAAGAATTCCCAAAACAATGGATTAGAAAAGCTGATCTAAATGCTGGGAATACTCCTCCACCGGTAGAACCAATCAATGCTTCATCGGTAGGACAAAGTAATGCTTCACCGGCAGGACAGAGTAGTACTCCATCGACAAAAAGCTCTTCATCAAACTGAAGAAAATTTTCTTTGAGGGTTTGGCAATAAAAGAGATATATGCTATTACTCCCTCAGTTAGAGATGAGAAGTTGGAAATTACTTCATTACTGATAGACAATGTTAAATGAGTACTTAACTGGCATGCATTAAATATGGTAGATGGAAAATAAACATTATAAATTTGTGGTTTTGGCTCCATTTCACTTCACCGAGATTTTAAACTTTCGAAGAGAGTGATATTTGCAGAGCTAAGAGATTTCAAGCAAAGAGGCAAAGCACTTCAAGCAATCAACCCATCCAAAGGTAGAAAAAGGTATTTATCATCATGGCATCCACCTCTGCACTTGAATATATAGAAAACCTTACTATAGTCGAGGTTGTAAAATGCCCTAGGCCCGTGTTTCAATTAGTTCCCGAAGTAGCAAAGAAAGATGATACTATAGGTGCTTTTTCTCAAATTCCAAAAGGAGTTGTCTATGCTAAAGACCCCAAAATTTATATCCACTGCAACATAGAGGAATTAGGAAATGAAGAAATCAAAACAATGTATAAATCTGTCATATGTGATGAATTCAGAAATATAAAACTGGAACATAAAATCATTGAAACCCTAGGATTTACTAAAATCCTCTGCATTCCTAAATTTCCCAAGGATGTGATTAGGATAGTCTTAAGTAGGGTACATGGTGAATTTTTTTGGTTAGATGCAATTTAGAAAATTACCAAGGAAGTTGTCAAAGCAGTGACAGGGTTACCCTCAACCGGTAAAAGGCCCGACAAAACTAAAAAGGTCTCAAATGACCTAGTAACTAATCTAACTGGTTCAACATCCGACAAAAGGTCCTTGAGAGTCAATGATGTTACCGACTTAAATGTAAGGTTTATTAGCATGATATTAGGGTATAAGGCAACTCATGCAAACAAACTCAATTTAGTTTCAAGTTTATGCATTAAAAGTGCTTATGACATGATCACAGATAATGTAAAGATTGATATATGTGAGTGGTTGAAGGATGAGTTAATTGACAACCTAGGCAAGATTAAGAAGGATAAGAAAGGAACTTTTAGGTTTGGAAATCTGCTAGTATGTTTGATGCTACATATAACCAAATAGGTTCCCGATATAGGCTACAAAGAATTTGGATTTGATATACCGGTAGGTAAACAGCTAACAGAACTATTCAACAATATGGGAGAAGATAAAGAAAACAATATCCATGAACACTTTCAAGCACTTAAAGCCAAAATGAAGAAGAGAATTGGATTGTCATAGAAAATTGTTGACATGTACAAGGATAACATATGCTTTTTAATCAAAAAGGATGAGATATGGATGGAAGCAGTCATCCCAAGGACAATTTGGGTAATAGAAATGGGTTATGAGACTGATGAACTTATCATTGAAACTTATACTAAAGTACTTCTGGAAGCACCAAATGAACCAAAGGAAGAAGTATTTGGTAGTGCTGAGACCATAGAAAAAAAAAAATCAATCTAAGAAAAGAGTGAAGAAGGTCAAAGTAGTTGTAAGAAGAGGTTCTAGACAGGCAAAGGCCATTAAATAAGATGTGATGAAACAAACCGGTATCACTGAGGAAGAGTTAGGAACTTTACAACCTGAAACTCACCTATCACCGATAGGCACTTCTTCGGAGAATGACATGCCTGCAACTTTCAAGAGATTTGTAAGGAAAAGAAATCCCTCACCGGCAACCACACCCTCACCTAGGAGGACAAGACAAAAAAAACAAGCAGTAAGATCTCTAGTTAGGAAAGCTACACCAAAGAAGAAACTGACACCTAAGAAGAAGAAGAGGACAAATCAGGACATGGCCCCTCTTGACATACTGTTAAATCAAATTATAGAGGAAGGGAAATTAAAGAATATATGACACTCTGACTGCAAATGAAAAAGAACAAGTAGAAAATAGTGTTATTTTGCACATGGATATGTATAAGAAATTTCTGATGGAAGTGACAGATGAAGTACCAAATGAATTATTTCAAAGATTGGAAGCAAGAAGACAAGCAGTAGTCGAACTTGACAAGAAAATCAAGATAGAAAAGCTACTTGTTGTGTACCCAGTGAACTCACCTAAAGAAATTGATGATTTAATTACTGAAGCCAATCGGTCAATATTCTCTACTACACACCGGCACATTGCATTAATGGTTGGAAGAGTTAATGAAGTGACTAAAGAAACAAAAAATGCATGGGATAAAATCCTAGTTGAAAAAGAAAAACAAGAAGAGTACATGAGCCACAAACCTATAAAGGTTTATCAGAAGGACAAGGACAAGGGTAAAGGTAAAGTTGGTGGACCACCTAGTATCAAAGTTAAAGACAACTTACCCCCACCTCCTTTGATCACCCCACCGGTAACAACAACAACTATAGAAGATCAACCGGTAGTTGAAAGTATGAATGAACATGATATAAATCCTAATCTTGAAGTCTTATATACACTGGATGTTGATACACAAAAGATCAACATTGTGGTAGATCAAGATACAACTGATAAGATAGTCATGGCTAGTGAGCCACTAGTAGCTGAGCAAACTGATAACACACAAGAGAAACTGACAGATGATGAAGAGAAACAGGCTCTAGAATAAGTACAGGCTCACATGGAAACAACTCCACTAGCAATAGGAGAAGATCAAAATCCATTGCTCAAAGAAATGGAAACACATATTGACCTACCAGAGGTCAATACAAGCTTGGTTACTTCTACCATTGACGATATTCAGAATGTAGGTTCCTCATTAGCAAGCTATAAATAAACTAATGTGACTGAAGTACTCTTAGATTCAATTAAGAGGATAACAAATTGCAACTCACAAGCTTATAAGGCTATAGATGATACAATACCAATTTTGAAGAGGCTAGCTCCTAACTGTAACATAGACAATAAGGATTCATTAAATCAAATTGAAATTTTGTCAAAATACATCAATGAAAACATAGTGACAATTGAGCAAGAGGCATTGAAGGATATAATGGAAATTGAAAAACAAAGATTCTTTGAAGATCAGATAAAGAAGTGTACAAGAGAATTTGAGACACTTCTATCGGAACTATGCAATTTACTAAAAGAGTTCAAGACTTTGTACAAAGACATATGCAAGATAAACCTACTAACAGCTGATATAGATAAGCAAATAAGCAAGGTATGGGATGAAATAAATAAACTTGCAAATAATTTTGTTAACTCACCAGATACACAATCAGTTTTTGAACAACAGATAACAAATTTTGAGGATGAAGTACTAAAGTTGGGAAGAGAAAAGGAGAAAATAGAGAATAAGGCAAAAAGTTTAAGGATAAGACTGAGTCCAAGATTGGACTATCTAGCATTCATGTGGAAAGAGATATCTGAGGCACTTGTATAGGGATAGAAGACACTGGCAGAGCACATGCAGCATCTCACCGATACAGTTCAAAAGCCAGAGATAGCTATCAAAGATAGTAAAAAGTTTATGGAGAGTATAAACTTAATTTTGGCAGGTCTATTTCAAATTGTAACTACCCAGTTACAAGGTTGAAACTACAAACTCTACTGACATCTTGACAACCTTTGTCATTGATGCCAAAGGGGGAGTAGTGGTATGAGAAAATCCAATAGCACAGGAATCATATGCTCGGGGGGAGCACACATTTTTGGTAATATCTTTTTGGTAACACATTTTTGGATTACAAGTTTTTGGATACACTTTTGAATTTTCTCATGAGTGTTGCCATCAATGCCAAAGGGGGAGATTGTTGGCATATGTACACTCCAATGAGACATTGAAGGTGATTGAAGGTTTTTTCATTGATGGCAACCTTACAATCCTATGGCACCGGCAAGGCATTACACCAAAAAGGAATTACACCGGCATCAATAGATCACACTCTATACTGACACCGATAGAGAAAGGAAGCATACTGGCATAGAGGCCGACAAGATTTTTGATATATTATGTTTTGTTTATTATTGTAAAAACTTTTTAAGCTGACTTGGAAAGTTGTAAAATGACTCTTATATAAGAGAGATCATTGTAGACATTTTAAAAGTAGATGTAGAGAAGAGATAAGGCAGACCTATTATGCAAAATATAGGTTAAGGGGTATATGTAAAGAATAGAGTAGAAACCGGTACTGAATCTGGCATTGAAGATGCTATTGTAAATTAGTAAAAGTTATTGGATTTGTATAATCCACATTGTAAGTCAGTGAGACTTCCCATTTGAGCAGTGAGCTCTAGGCACTTGGCCTTCCTGCATGTGCAGGCCCCTCTTGTAAGTAATATTCTCTTATTGGCCAGTAAGTGAATATTGTGGGTCACAAATCCCACTGAGGTTTTTCCCACACTAGGTTTCCTCGTTAAATCTTTGTGTTATGGTGTGATTTTCATGTGGTTTCCTTCATTTCTGTTTATTGCATTATTTCTTGCATACCGGTACACTGTTATAATATGTTATGCATGTTTTAAGTTGAGAAATTCTAATTACCAGTCAGCTACTAATTCACCCCCCCTCTCAGTATCTGTGGGAATCCTAATAGAGATAATTGTATAAACAATATGCACACTTTCCCAAAGGAACAATACAGACTAAGAAGGTACAGTACGAACTGTTTCACAAAGGAAAGAAAAACCAATCATAAAAACCAAAAAATGTCACGATTTTATTAAAAAGAACTTGCTTATACAATCATCAACCCTTTCAAAGACAAAGGGAGGCCTTATATAGTTTCTCCAGTTGGTTTTCAAGCCCTATTATGGACATGAGGCTTCCATAACTTCATTTTGCAAGAAAATGACAATTTTGACAACTTTTCAAGCCAAATGACAACTTTTCTTGCTCAAAAAGGCATTTTTGACAATCTAGCCTTATCAACTCATCTAAACAACTTAGACATGCTTAAAAACACTTTAAAAACATGTTTCAATTCTCTTGAAGGCATTAGAAGACCTTTTTGGCAATTTTACATATTTTTGCCAAAAATTGTCAACTCAAACCCTGAAAGGCAAAACTTGATCTCTTGAGCCCAAAATGAGATCAAAACCACTAAAAATGACACATAACAACCTAAAACAACATAATAAACCTAACATAAGACATTACAAATAAGAAAGCATAAAATACTAAAAAATGGGAGTTTTACTCAACTAGGTGCTCCTGCACCAATTAGCTTTTCATCTTTTGTTTGATAATCATCATTGATTTGATTGATTACAAGTTGAGAGTCTCCAAAGACTTGAAGTTGTGTAATTTTTCATTCTCTAGCCATCTTTATTCCCATGACCAAAGCTTCATATTCTGTTGTATTATTGGTGCATGGAAAGCTTAATTTGTATGCCTTTGGAATTGTATGACCTTGTGGCGTGATGAATAGAATGCCTACTCCTGATCCATGCTATGTATATGAAGCATCAAAGTACAATTTCCATGTCTTTGTGGTGACTGTTAGGATATCAGCATCTGGAAATTCAATGTGTAAAGGACGATCATCTTGAAGTGGTGCCTCTACTAGTTGGTCTGCAATGACTTGTCCCTTGATAGCTTTTTTGTCCACATACTCAATATAAAACTCCCTCAGGATCATGATCCATTTTTCTAAACTTCTTGTTAATGTCTCCTTGCTGAGAAAATACTTCAATGGATCGATTTTAGCAATTAGCTTGATGGATGAGATAGTAGATAGTGTCTCAATTTTTGAGAAGCAAACACTACAACTAAGCATGCTTTTTCTATTGATGAATAATTGAGCTCGTAGCCCACTAATGTTATGTTGATGTAGTAAATAGCTCATTCTTTTCCTTCATTATCTTGTTGTGCGAGCAAAACTCCTAATGATACATCTATGGTTGATACATATAGTAACAATGACTTTCCTTGAATTGGTGACATTAGGATTGGTGGTTGCATGAGATATT
Source organism: Cryptomeria japonica (assembly GCF_030272615.1). Classification (NCBI taxonomy): domain Eukaryota; kingdom Viridiplantae; phylum Streptophyta; class Pinopsida; order Cupressales; family Cupressaceae; genus Cryptomeria; species Cryptomeria japonica. Next base: position 138,914,307 of record NC_081405.1, on the reverse strand, counting down.
CCTTGATTTTTTTGAATGCTTCTTCACATTGATTATCCCATTTGAAATGGACATTCTTGTATAATAGATATGTAAATGGTTGACATTTATCTGCTAGCTCAGCAATAAATCTTTTGATTGATTGCAATCTTCCTTGAAGTGATCAACTGTGATCCGAGTTGACTGATATTCCTGGGAGATGCCATTTCCATGATTTTTTTGACCTTGGATGGATCTACTTCGATACCTCTAGCTGAAACAATGTATCCCAATATCTTACTTGAAGTAACACCAAAGGCACATTTCTTGGGATTTAGCTATAGCTTGTATTGTTCTAACCAGTCAAAGATCTTTTTTAGTATTTCTAAATGTTCTTCTCTATTTTATGATTTGCCAATATGTCATCCACATAGTCTTCCATGAATGTATGCATCATGTTATGGATATCACTGTCATGGCCCTCTAACATGTAGCACCTACATTATTTAATCCAAATGGCATGATGTTCCAACAGAAAGTACCCCATGGCCATGTGAAAGTTGTCTTTTCTTTATCTTCTGAAGATATTTTAATCTAATTATATCCCAAGAAACTATCCATTAGAGAAAACATGGAATGCCCAGTAGTTAAATCCACAATGATGTCAATATTAGGCAAATAAAAGTCATCCTTTGGACATGCATTATTGAGATCTTCAAAGTTTGTGCATACTCTGATACTTTTATCCGGTTTGGAAATAGGAACTATGTTTGATACCCATTGAGGATATGCTATAGGTCTAATGAAGCTCACATCTAGTAATTTCTTTAGTTATGCTTTGACAAAGAGAGCTATATGAGGATGCATCTTTCTCAATTTTTGTTTAACTGGTTTGGCTCCTGGACTAACATTTAAGTGATGCATAATAAGATCTAGATGATGAACACAGAGTACCACTAAGAGGGGGGGGGTGTGAATCAATGGTTCCTAAATTTTTCCTCTTGCGACCTAACTTGAGAATATCAGTTATTTACTTAATCACTTAAACAGTTAAACTGGTAATACAAGAAAGAAAGCCAAAGAGACCATACACACATAAGTAACTCATAACACCATATTTACAAGGAAAACCCAATATGGAAAAAACCTCGGTGAGAAAAGTTGCTGAAGACTACTGCTCCAATCCAGCCTCACAGGTAAAACACAAATTTACAAATATTTTGGGCACCAACCCAAGGAGCACCAACCCCTTCACCAAGCTTCAACTTGGTGATATATATTCAAATACTATTTGAATACAATTAAGGCTTCTTGTTGCAAATGATTTTTGCAACTCTTGAATCAAATAACTCTCTGTTATCTTTCTCTCCCTTTCACATACAATCTCTCAACACATAGTGTCACACTAGGATGCTGCCTGCTTTACCATACCTTATTAGTTAGGCTCAACTGTCAGAGTATAATACAGCTGATAGAATCCTCTCACCAGTTGGCTTGCCTACCTACACTACAAATTGATCAGAACACCTTTTAAAGTTTTCTCCTTGCTTGCTCTCCCTTCTCTTCTCTGCTCAATCTTCACAGCATCAACAATGACTTCTATCCAGAGCTCTCATTTTTATTATCTATTTTGCTGCCGGAATACAATTCAAAAACCTGAGTGGTTAGGGTTTTCTCTTTCTGACACAATCTTTATGAGATCCAATCCCCCCTATCGTGGATCAATCACCTATCCTTGAAGACTACACCTGCACATAGTTTTCATTATCTAATACATGTTTTTCTTAGAGTGGCAATCACGAATTAGATTTTCTGTCATGAAGTCAGACGACAGACAAAGTGTTCCAGAAGTTTCCTTTATGTGAACATCTTGAATTAGATTTCATTTGCCTTGATTCAGGTGCCAACTGTACCCCGATCTTCCTCGAGCTGCAATCAGTCAGTTGCAATCCCATGATTTGTGGCTCCTTCATTAATGATGATTATTTGTTTCATTGACCCTGTCGATGAGGCTTCACCAACCACAACACACTTGCCACTTCTGCTCCACATGGCATCACAGGGATCAAGACATGGCCCACCAACACACAGTCGGTTTGACAAACACATACTAGTATAACCCTTTCCTAATAGAGTGTTCTTATTCTGTTACTCGGTAGAGCATCCTATACCGGTTTCACATCTTCACCCCCGGTAGTGTGAGACAACTTTTAACATTCTGCCTCTTCATCATAAACAAGCAACCATCCTTCAGATCCGTAGACCTTCATTATTTATTCTCACCATTATGTGGATCTCCATCATGTCCATTGACATCAATGACAACTTAGTGCCAAAATACCAGCAATCTCCCCCTTTGGCATTGATGTCAACTTCTCACGATCCACTCCATACCGGTACATTTCTCCCCCTTTAACATAATGACAAAGGGTTTTTTGCACACTCCCCCTTTGACCCATACCAAGATCCCCCTAAGTCACATAAAAGATTCCTAGGTAGATGACATAACTCCCTGCTTGTGTCGGAGGTATTCAAACGTGCTTACCAGTAGCGGTTTAGTGAAAATGTCTGCTACTTTTTCACCAATATGAACATAGTCCATCCTTACTTCCTGCCCTTCAACCTTCTCTTGAAGAAAGTGATATTTGATAGCAATATGTTTTGTTCTGGAATGCATGACCAGATTCTTTGCTATGCTGATTGCACTCAAATTGTCACACCGGATGAGAATAGGTTCATTGATGTCCACCTATATATCTTTGAGAGTCTGCTTCATTCAAAGCACCTAAGAGCAACATGTAGTAGCAAGAATGTACTCAGCTTCAATAGTAGTTAAGGAGACTGAGTCCTGCTTCTTTCTATGCTAAGAGACCAACCGGTCACCTATAAAGAATTCACCACTACTTGTGCTCTTTCTATCATCAATGCATCTTGCCCAATCAACATCAGTGTATGCTTCCAAGATAAAATCTCCCTGTTTATGATACCAAAAACCATAGCTAAGAGTTCCTTGTAGGCACCTAAAAATTCTGCTAACAACATTCATGTGTGACTACTTTGGTGCAACTTGGATTTTGGCCACCATGCATAGTTCCTTAACTATATCCGGTCTCGAAGAAGTTAGATATAGTAGACTGCCTATCATGGATCTGTACAGAGTTTGATCCACTACCAATGATTCATCATTCTTACTCAATTTGCTTCCCATCACCATGGGGGTACTTACTGGTTTCCAATCTTCTAGTTGGAATTTCTTCATCATCTCCTTTGCATACTTGGCTTGTGAGATAAAGATTCCTTTATCTTTATGTAATATCTGCAAGCCAAGGAAGTAAGTCAATTCACCAAGCATTGACATCTAAAATTATGACTGCATCTGATCAGCAAACTCTTTGCAGAGAGTATCCTTGTTTCCACCAAAGATGATGTCATCTACATACACAACCACAATAATCATGTGATTCCCATATTTACTTATGTACAGATTACTGTCAGCACTCCTTTTTTTGAATCCCCACTCCTTCAGATACTAATCTAATCTTGAGTACCATTCTCTGGGAGCTTTATTTAAACCATATAGAGCTTTCTTTAACCGACACACAAATGTCTCATCATCATGCAAAAAATGTCCTTCTAGTTGCTCCATGTATACTTTTTTTAAATTTCCATTTAGAAAAGAAGATTTTACATCCATTTGATATACTTTATACTCCTTGTAGGCAGAGTAAGCTATAAACATCCTAATTGCTTCTAATCTAGCCACCAGTGCAAATGTTTCTTCACCAGTGCAAATGTTTCTTCAAAGTCAATCCCCTCTACTTGAGAGTATCCTTTGCACACTAGTCTAGCTTTATGCCTCACAATATTACCTTCTTCATTCATCTTGTTTCAGTAGACCTACTTTGTGCCAATTATGTTATTGTCTTCCGGTCTAGGGACTAATTCCCAAGTCTTGTTCTTCTCAATCTGGTGCAGTTCTTCTTCCATGGCATCCATCCATTCTTGTCTCTTGCTAGCCTCATTGAAATTTTTGGGTTCAACTTCAGTCATGATGCATAGGTTGACTTATTCATCATTCTAGACAAGTCTTCTCTATTCTGCACACCATCACTCTTATTTCCCAAAATTTGTTCTTCTGGGTGATTTAGCTATACATACCAGTTGGGAACCTTCTGGGATGCTACCTCTAGTTTAGTATCTTTCTAAGCTTAATAATATTCATCACCAAAGTCATCATACTGGTTAACCTATGGTTGACATCCTCTGTGCATATCTTCATCCACTTTTGCATAGTTGAATTTGTAGTCTTTTCTGTTAGATGAGTAACCAAGAAAGATTCCTTCATCACTCCTAGAGTCAAAACTTCCTAAACTATCCACATCTTTCTTGATGAAGCACTTGCTTCCAAATACTTTGAAGTATTTGACAGATGGCTTCTAGTCATACCATAACTCATAAGGTGTCATTTTGTTGTTTGTTCTTAATTGAACCCGGTTCAAAGCATATGCACCAATGTGGACAACTTCTTTCCAATATGTATCTGGAAAACTGGCCTCATTTAACATGGTTCTGGCCATCTCCTTGACTGTCATGTTCTTCCTTTCTACCACACCATTTTGTTGTGGTTTTCTAGGAGCAAGGTATTGTCTTCTAATTCCATTTTTTTCACAATAATCTTCAAATTCATTTGATGCAAACTCTCCACCCCTGTCTGATATTAGACATTTTAATTTGTACCCACTTTGCTTTTCCACCATTTTTTGAAAGATCTTGAATCTTTCAAATGCTTGTGATTTATCTTGCAGAAAGGTGACCCATGTCATCCTTGAGTAGTCATCAATGAAGAGCATAAATTATCTCTCACCGGCAAGTGCTCTTGTTCAAGTTGGACCATACAGATCTATATGCACAATTTCAAGAGGTTTTGAGGTGTTATGCTCCTTTGTCCTAAAACTCACTTTTATTTGCTTACCTTTTACACATTCAACACAAAATGTGTTTATCGGTTTGATGATGGGTGGAATATTCCTCAAACACCCCTTTTTGCTTACTACAACTAAGTTATCAAAGTTGATATGACCTAATCTTCTATGCCACAACCAATAACATACATTGGGACTCATAACATTCCTTTAGATTATAAACATTTCTACCAGTTCTCTTTCCTTCTTCCACAAATTTACCGGTACTGTCTTTCTTTATCTGACAACCGGTTGAGTCAAAGGTGAATTTGTAACCTTTTTCACACATCTAACTCACACTCATTGGATTATGCTTGATTCCTTCCACATAATATACATCATGTGCCTTAAGTTTTCCATCAATGCTTAGAGTTCCTTTTCCCTTTATATTGATGGAGGAGTTGTCTCCAAACCTTATTGATCCACCATTCCAGTCATATGGTTTGAACAACCACTATCTACCACCCATAGATTTTTCCTTTTAGCATGCAAGGTTGTCTATACTAAGAGACTTGATTTTTCTTGTTCCTTTTCTTTCTCAACCCAAACTAGTTTGATTTCCTTCTTCTTGTCTGCCGCTATATTGAGCTCAGGTTCAATTACCATCTCTTGATATGGATTTGCCTTTATTTTCTTGATCTTCTTGTTTTTTCATAACTTTGCTATGTGTCCAAATTCTTGACAGATATAGCATTTTACATTTTTATTAAAGGGAACATCCTTAACATTATTTTAAGGTGCAGGTTTATTCTTCCTACAATCAAAACTCTTATGACCATATTTGTTGCACTGATAGAAGACAACATTCATATCTTAGAGTGTATTAAAGGGATTTCTACTTTCATTATTCATAGAAGGCTTATTGTTTAATCTATAGTCAGCTATTTTGTGTTCAAGTTTATTGCATTGGTAACAGTAACCATGAAAATTTGAAACATACCAGTTAAGCTATCTTGGTCCTAAATGGAACTGCCTCATGGAGGGTTTTCCCTTCATGTTGTTGAATCTAGTGAATTATTCACGATCAATTCTGGCATTTCTCCTTAGATCTGCATTTTGGTGCAAGAAGTGTGGCCTCTGGTTCATTTCTGCATACTAGTTTGAGTGACAATTTCCAACAGCATCTGCATATGTCTTTTTGCTGGTATCCTTGCCTACAGTGAATGTCTTCTTTTCTCCACCTTCAATTGAAGAAGTGAACATTATTCCTTTGTCGGATTTATCTTTGTGGTTTGAACTTTGACCTTCTTTAAAACCTAAGCCACTGGTGTCTTTGGATTGCTTTTGTTTGCTTAACATCTTATCTAATGCCTCAGTGCTCCCTTCATACTCGCTCCTTATTTTTATTGCTTCCTTGCTTTCTTCAAGCTCCTTTCCGAGCCTTATTATTTAAGCTTTGAGCTCTTGATTCTCCTTTTCTTTCTTTGTCATATCAAATTTTGTAGCTCCACTAATCCTCTTAGTTTCTTCCAATTGAAACTTCAAGTTAGATATGACTTGACTGAACTCTTCTAGAGATTGTTTCAAAACATCTTGTTCATTTACTGCAACAAGCTTAACCCTCTTTTGTTCTCTTCTTGTTTTACTCAATTCTTCAAGAGAACTTATAAGTTCACTCTCCAAATCCACTTCAGCCTCAACATCCTCTTCTTCCTCATCTTCATCAACTGGTCTATCAAGTGCCATGAAGAGATTGAATTTTCTGTTGTTTTCATGGTCATCATCTTCTGATGCATTTTCATCATCTGTTGTCTCCTCCTCAAAGGTATATAAGTAAGTTGTTGTGGTTTTGGTAGCCTCTTCTTCCTTGCCAGTAGCCATTCCTTTCACTATCTTTGCTGAAAGATCTTTTAAACTCTCTTGACTCATCTCCACCGGTTTCTTTGTGAGGAAAGTTTGTAGGGAAGTGTCCTACCTTTCAATAGTTGAAGCACTTAAGTGGTATCTTTCCTTTGTATCGGCTAGATCCTCTTTTGAGCTTCCTGACAAAGTTTGCTACTTCTTCATTAGAATCTGCACTGGATTATTTATGAGTGACAAATTCTTTACCCTTTTTGGTGATGTTGAATTTTGCTTCTTTCCTTGAGGAAGTATCACCCGTTGTTCTCATCTCATAGGCTATCAGGGATCCAAATAGCTCATTCATTGTAAGTCTTCAGATCCTTGGCTTCTTCAATGGCTGACACCTTAGTATCATATTTGGGAATGAGAGAGCTAAGTATCTCATGTGCAATCTCTTCTTTGAGTCTTCTAATGGTATTCATAGTTTCATCAAATTAGTGAAGATAGTCTGCAATCTTTTCATCATCTTTCATTTTGATGCTTTCAAGTTGACCCCTTAGTGTTTGGAGCTTGGCTTCTTTTACTTTTGCATATCCCTCAAACAATCTCTACAGTTTGTCCCATGTCTCCTTTGCTAAAATACAATGCATGACTTTGACAAATTCATTATCGGTTAGTCCACTCAAGATAGCATGTTTTGCCTTTGAATTATTCTCATACTCCTTTTTTGCATCCAGATCAGTGGGAGGAGTATTAGGAATGACAGACCCACTCTTGACTGACATGCACACATCAAAACCAAGATATGAAATATAGGTCTCCATTCTTCTTCCCCAAAAGGCATAGTTGGATCCATCAAACATAGGGGCTTTTGAGGAAGCAGACTCACTTCTTACCATTATGCTCAAAGTCCAGAATCTACCCAAGGTTTAAAGGTAACTAGGAACTAGGCTCTGATACCAATTGATGAACACAAATTACCACTGAGAGGGGGGGGGGGGGGGGGGTAAATCAGTGGTTCTTAAATTTTTCCTCTTGAGACCTAACTTGAGAATATCAGTTATTTACTTAATCTCTTAAATAGTCAAACTGGTAATACAAGAAAGAAAGCCAAAGAGACCATACACACACAAGTAACTCACAACACCATATTTACGAGGAAAACCCAACATGGGAAAAACCTCGATGAGAAAAGTTATTGAAGACTACTACTCCAATCCAGCCTCACAGGTAAAACACAGATTTACAAAGATTTTGGGCACCAACCCCTACACTTTTAGGGCACCAATCCAAGGAGCACAAACCCCTGCACTAAGCTTGGCGATATATATTTAAATACAATTTGAATACAATTAAGGCTTCTTGTTGAAAATGAATTCTGCAACTCTTGAATCAAATAACTCTTTGTTATCTTTTTCTCCCTTTCATACACAATCTCTCAACACATAGTGTCACACTAGGATGCTGCTTGCTCTTCCATACCTTACCAATTAGGCTCAACTGTCAGACTGTAATACTATCGATAGAATCCTCTCATCAATCTGCTTTCCCATCTACACTACAACTTGCTCAGAACACCTTCTAAATTTTTCTCCTTTCTCACTCTCCCTTCTCTTCTCTGCTCAATCTTCATAGCATCAATAATGACTTTTGTCTAGAGCTCTCATTTTTATTAGATGTTTTCTCGTTAGAATACAATTCAAAAACCTAAGCGGTTAGGGTTTTCTCTTTCCAACACAATCTTCATGAGATCCAATCCCCCCTATCGTGGATCAATAACATGTCCTTGAAGACTGCTCCTACACATGGTTTTCATTATCCAATACATGTATTTCTCGGAGTGGCAATCATGAATAATATTTTTTGTCATGAAGTCAGACGACACAAAAAGTGTAAATGGTTGACATTTATCTTCTAGCTGAGCAATAAATCTTTTGATTGACTACAGTCTTCCTTGAAGTGATCAACTGTGATCTAAGTTGATTGGTATTCCTGGGAGATGCAATTTCCATGATTTCTTTGACCTTGGCTGGATGTACTTCGATACCTCTAGCTAAAATAGTGTATCCCAATAGCTTACCTAAAGTAACACCAAAGACACATTTCTTGGGATTGAGCCATAGCTTGTATTGTTCTAACCAGTCAAATATCTTTTCTAGTATTTCCAAATGTTCTTCTTTGTTGTTTGATTTTGCCAATATCTCATCCACATAGCCTTCCATGAATGTATGCATCATGTCATAGAATATCATTCTCAAGGCTCTCTAATATGTAGCACCTGCATTATTTAATCCAAATGGCATGACGTTCTAGCAGAATGTACCCCATGGACATGTGAAATTTTTCTTTTCTTTATCTTCTCGAGCTATTTTAATTTAATTATATCCCGAGAAACCATCCTTTAGAGAAAACATGGAATGTCCAGCAATTAAATCCACAATGATGTGAATATTAGGCAAAGAAAATTCATCCTTTGGACATGCATTATTGAGATCTTCAAAGTCTGTGCATACTTTGATACTTTTATCTAATTTGGAAATAGGAACTATGTTTGATACCCATTGAGGATATGCTATAGGTCTAATGAAGCCCACATCTAGTAATTTCTTCAGTTATGCTTTGACAAGGAGAGATATATGAGGATGTATCTTTCTCAATTTTTGTTTGATTGGTTTGGCTCCTGGACTGACATTTAAGTGATGCATAATAAGATCTGGATGATGAACATAGAGTACCACTGAGAGGGGGGGGGGGGGTGAATCAGTGGTTCCTAAATTTTTCCTCTTGCGACCTAACTTGAGAATATTAGTTATTTACTTAATTACTTAAATGGTCAAACCGGTAATACAAGAAAGAAAGCCAAAGAGACCATACACACACAAGTAACTCACAACACCATATTTACAAGGAAAACCCAATATGGAAAAAATCTCGGTGAGAAAAGTTTCTAAAGACTAGTGCTCCAATCCAACCTCACAGGTAAAACACATATTTACAAAGATTTTGGGCACCAACCCATACACTTTTAGGGCACCAAACCCTGCACCAAGCTTCAACTTGGTGATATATATTGAAATACTATTTTAATACAATTAAGGCTTCTTGTTGCAAATGAATTCTGCAACTCTTGAATCAAATAACTCTCTGTTATCTTTCTCTCCCTTTCACACACAATCTCTCAATACATCGTTTTACACTAGGATGCTTCCTGCTTTGCCTTACCTTACCAGTTAGGCCTAACTGTCAGACTATAATGCTGACAGTAGAATCCTCTCACTAGTCTACTTGCCCACCTTCTAAAGTTTTCTCCTTACTTGCTCTCCCTTCTTTTCTCTTCTCAATGTTCACAACATCAACAACAACTTTTGTCTAGAGCTCTCATTTTTATTATCTATTTTTCCGCTAGAATACAATTCAAAAACCTAAGTGCTTAGGGTTTTCTTTCTAACACAATCTTCATGAGATCCAATCCCCCTATCATGGATCAATCACTTTTCTTTCAAGACTGCACCTGCACACACTTTTCATTATCCAATACATGTTTTTCTTGGAGTGGCAATCACGAATCATATTTTTTGTCATGAAGTCAGACGACACACAAAGTGTTCCAGAAGTTTCCTTAATGAGAACATCTTGAATCGAGTTTCCTTTGCATTGATTCAGGCACCAACTACACCTTGATGTTCCTTTGTCATTCCTTCTTCCTCAAGTCGTAATCAGTCAAGTGCAATCTCATGATTTGTGGCTCCATCATTAATGGTGATTATCTATTCCATCGACCCTCTCAATGAGGCTTCACCAACCACAACACACTTGCCACATCTGCTCCACATGGCATCACACGGATCAAGACATGACCCACCAATACATAGTCAGTCTGGAAAACACATACTGGTATATCTCTTTTCCAGTAGAGTATTCTTCTTCTGTTACCCAGTAGAGCATCCTGTACCGATTTCACATCTTCACCCCTAGTAGTGTGAGATAACTTTTAACATTCTTCCTCTTCATCATAAACAAGAAACCATCCTTCAGATTGGTTTGTAGTTTATCCTTTAGACTGGTAGACCTTCATTCTTTATGCTCACCCTTATGTGGATCTCCATCATGCCAGTTTTCATCAATGACAACTTAGTGGCGAAATGCCAACACTGGATCCTACCCTGGAATGTCTACATATGAACAAGTGAAATTGATTTGCCATCTTTTGAAGAATTCCATATATTCATGCATTTCTTGTTCTGATAGAGAGGTTGTTGGATGTAAAATCTTTGGTTGGTCTATTGTCCCAATGTTAACTTCCTCTGTTGATTCGATCAATATGAATGGCCTTTCTTGATATTATTCAGGTAAGGTGTCAAATCTCGCATCTTCTGGTGCCTCGAGGAGGTTTTCACTATTAGATGCATCCTTTCTTTTTACTTTTTCTTGGTATAATGTTGCCAATAAATGGTTTTCAGCATTAGATATATTATTGTTTTCTTTATTTTTACTTTTGTGACTAGGAGATTTGGCACCAACTTGACTACAAGATGTGTTGGTGAAATCCCTGGTGGAAGTTTTTATGGGTCTGATTGCATTAAGATATAAAGATATGGCATGATCATTAGGAAAGGTATCAATGGCAATATGTTGTTCATTTTCCCAATCAATAAGTTCAAGATGGATTAGAGGTAAGGGGTCCTTATGTTGAGATTCTTCAAAGGTATTAAGGGTCATGATAGAGATGTCAAAGTTTTTGATATACGTTTCCATGTCTAGAACAATACTCTTGTCAGAATATCCTCTCACAAGTAGCTCCTGATTATCCTCGATTAAGTCCAAGTTAACTGAATGTGATTCTAATTCAAGTGGGATAGTTCCCAACATTTGTCCTGCATACGCATGATCTACATCGACACTTACATCTTCTTCAAAGAAAGTTTCTTTAGCTGATTGTTCAGAATGATAGGAATCCCATTCCCATTCATTAGAATCTCTCACTTCCAGCTTGTAATCTGTAGATTTGTTCATATAGCATTTGATTTGTTTCTTCTATTTTTCTTGCTATATCTGATCTTCTCTCATAGCCAGCTTCCTCTGGGCTGACATTGAGTTCTATCAACCTTGCTATCAGCTCTCCTTGATTTGTACCATCTTCTTATCTATTTTGATTAGGAGTTAACTTTGCTTGGGAAGTGCCTGTAGTTTGTTTTTCATGTTGATTAGAAGCTTTCTTCTTTTTCCATTTCATATTTATTTGTTCTCGTTGTTTGGTAGATATTTCTTCCCTTTCAATTGTAAGTTTCTCTTGTCTTTTATCATGTTCATCTTTTTGTTGCCTAGAAGATGTGTTCTCTGGTAGAGTAACTTATCCATAGCCTAAGCCTAATTTGTTTATAGCCTGTTGAGTATGAGGTTGTATGAAATTTGAGATACCTTCTTTTCTTTTTCCTACATGACCCATTCCAGTGTATCCCATTTTCTAAAGGATGTTAAATACTTTTCCATATTTTTTTGTAGGTATTATGACATTATTGATCTTTTGTTGGACTTCTTCATCCTTGTATAGCCATTTTATCATATCTTTGTCCTCAGTTTCCTTTGATAAGGTCCCAACACTAACAAATGGTCCATCAAATATTTGAAGATGTTTCACAATTGGTTGTTATTTAGAGTTTGATGGAACTTTCGATAGGATTTAGGAGAAAGTGGTAATTGTGAGAGTGAATATTCTTCGTCCCCTCGATCTCTTAGCTGTATTTTTTTTTCCATACTTGACAAAATTGAGGCAAATGGTTTTTCCTTGGATTGTATGTTTGAAGACAATGCCTCCCTATTATGAGGAACAATGACCTCTTGAGCCGGTTTTAGATTACTACAGTACTGGAATGGATTTGAATCTACTGAGATCGTGATTTCCTACCCATTATATGGAAATTTTAGGTACTGATGATATGTTGATGGAATAGCTCATTTATCATGTATCCATGGTCTTCCCAAGAGTATTTTATATGATAAATATAAGTCTATAACTTGGCATCCCATGTCTTTTTGCAAAGGTCCTACTCTAATGGGTAATACCACAATTCCTTTGGAGGAACACTCTTCTTCATCATATACTTTGATTGTGATCTTTTTACAGGGATCAACTGCATCTTCAGAATAACCTAGAGCATGAAAAATACTTAATGAGAAAATGTTTAATCCAACTCCCCCATCTATTAGGACATGTTTAATGTGCATCTTATGAATAAGGACTTCAATATGAAAGGGAGAGTTACGGAGATGTTGCAAGGACATGTCATCTTCTTTGGTGAATGATAAGAAGTGAGGGGTTGTGAGGTGTCCCACCATGGTTTGGAATTGATCTACATCAAGATATTTGGACACAGTCATATCTACTAATTCCCTTTCTAGAATTTCTTTGTGTGCAGGTGAAAGCCTTAAAATTTATAAGATGGATATTTTCCCATGAGTTTTATGTAGTTGATCCACTAGACTGTATTGTTTTGAAGTGGATGATGTGTTAGTTGTAGGCCTCAACAAAATAACTTTGTCTTTGCTTCTTGTGATAGCATGAGCAGGTTCTTGATGTTGTTTCTCTTTAACCACAATCACATTTACCACATTGTCATATGCATGAGCATAGTTTACCTTTGCTTTACCCTTACCATTATGTGCTACGAATGATTCACCCTTTTCATAGTTAGGAAGCGAAGTTTTAAAAGATGTATGAGATTCGTTTGTCGTATGTTATTCCAAATTTATCACTCCATTATCAATCTAATCTTGGATGACATTTTTCAACCGCTGACAATTATGTGTGTGTTGTCCCTTGTTTAGATGAAAATCACAATAATGATTGTCATTCCACCAAGAGGGTTTCAATTGAAGTTCAAAGTTTCTTCCTTCTGGTAAAGTAATCAACTTGTTTGTGAGAAGCGTCTTTAATGCTGACCCAAGTGGTTCACCGATGTTTATAAATTTCCTTCAAAAGAAATTGTTGAAAGTTGATTTTTGGTGATTGTTGTTTTGTTGAGCTGTTGTTGAGTGATTGGATAAATTGAAAACTGGTTGCTTTGGTTTTACATTATTGTTATCCACTACCCCATCATTGACAACATTTCTATTTCTATTTTAAAATTTGGGCTTATCATTGTTGTTGTTTCTAGTAGTGTTGTTAGGAGGATTAACTCCTTCTTTGTATAGCTTCAACTTACCATTCTTTACCATAGCTTCCTCCTTTTTGATTCCATTATCAATCATCTTTTCAAAATATTGATGACATTGCATTTTTAGATGATAACTCATTTGTTCATTTAGGTTGTTGATGAATATGTCCATTTTCTCGTATTTTGACACTCTATGAGGATATCGTGAAGCTAACCATCTCCATCTCTGTAGAAACTATTGGGATCCAAGAACACTGAGAGGGGGGGGGGGGGGGTGAATTAGTGTTCTACCACAATGGAGAAATTTAACCTTGTTAATACAACTTAGCAACCTGTAAACATAAAAGCATATAACAATAAGCAACAATGCAACCACAAAGATGAACACCATAACACCACAGATTTATATGTGGAAAATCTTAGAGGAAAAACCATGGTGGGATTGAAGACCCACAATATCTATCCACTGATAAGATGAATAAATATTACCATAAGGGGCCTACACATGCAGGAAGGCCAACAAGCTAGAGCACACTGTTCATCACAAAAGGATTCTCATTGACTACATAAAATATTGGACAATAATCTAGAATGGAGATTGAACTGCAAGTATAGCATCTCCCATGACTAAGTATAGTTCCAGTTGACCTCAATACTAGAGGCCTTAAACCTCTTTCACAAAACCAATTCTATCACTTATGATCAACCAAAACCTCTACATATAATTACAACATTGTTCATGTTACTACTTATCAAGTTGTCATTAGTTTTTATATTCAAAGTCATACTATATACTCTAGTCGGTTAACACTACCGAATCATGTAGTCGGTATACACAGAGAAGTCGGTATGCACAGTCTAGTCGATTATAGAGGAAAGCAGTCATAGAACGCAGTATACACTGAGCTGTCTACCGAGTATCTTTTTATGTCTACCGAGCAGCAAAGATGACACACCAAGTGAAATGTGTTACCAGATACATTGAACCTAGACATGCATATGAAAACACGTTACAAGATCGAGGCACATCTAACCATTATCACATTGGAAATTACACCAGAAGATTGTGTATGATTTTGAGATCAATCTAACCAATGAAATATTTTGTATAGTTATTCATTCGATACATCATGTTTGTAAGATCGAAGCAATGAATTGAATCACCACCTTAAGAGATCTATTTATACAACATGAGTTAAGGGTGTATACATGAGAAAAAGAAGACTGTTACAGAGACACAAAGGTCACCAAGAAGGTTTTCAAAGAACAGTCAAAGAACAAAGTAAACAGAAGGGTTTACCGAGTTACTATATGGGTTACCGAGGTATGCTATAAGTAAGGTAATCTATTCTGAGCACATAAAATCTGCTATAACATTTTAGATGTAAAGTTGTAGATATTTGTAATGATTTTATTGTAATATTGTGAAGTTGTAAGAGAAACCTTTAACAAGGTAAAAGACTCTAATCAAGTCTATAAATTGTAAAGCCTCTAACCAGGTGCAACATTCAGATTAAATGTTGTAAAATCCTTTAGCAAGGTAGATCTAACAGATCTTGTTACTCCTAATAGGGTAAGCTATCAGAAATAGCTAATATGTAGCTCTAACTGAGCACTCTTTATTATTGTAGTAGTGAAGTTGTGGGTGCCATCCCCACCGTAGTTTTTCTCTCTAACCAAGAGTTTCTACATAACCAAAATATATGTGTTATGGAGTGAATCATGTATGATTGTTATCTATTTGTTTTAACTTTATTTTATGTTACTGCACTATTCTATTTATGCATAATAGTAAAGTTATTATTCAAGAAAAGTTTTGGAATACTGATTCACCCCTCCCCTCTTAGTATATTAGCTTTCCATATTGGGCCTAACAATTGGTATTAGAGCTTGAATCTTGGAAAAGGGTTTAACTACCTAAAGAGAAAGATCTTATCGATGGAAGGCTACAAACAATCTCAGAGGATTGTGTATCTGCAAGAAGAGATGGATCATGCTAATCAAGTGATTGCAGACATGCAAAGGCAAAAGCAAAAATCTCTGAAAGTAAGAAGAAGATTATCTGATGATTTGTAGGATTCTCAAGAATTAGTGGAACAAATTGAGACATCATCTGAGAACAGTATATCTGAAGAGACTGAAGAAATGATTGGAGTATTGAAATAAAAGAACAAATTGCTGGCTGATCAACTAAAAGCAATGAAAAGAGAACATGAACATTTCAGCACACAAATGATTGAAAATCTAGATGCATTAAGGACAGCTGAGGATAAAACAAGAGATCTACAAAGAGAGAAACAATAACTTAAAGTCTTAGTATCTGATAAAAATGATGAAATCATAAAGTTGACTAGGATTCAACAAAATATGACAGATCAACTAGGTTATGCACATCATGAAGCAATTCTGAAGAATGATGAAAATCAAGCATTAAAACTTGAAGTATCAAGGTTGACCGATGAACTTAAAATAGAGAAGAAATCCAAAGAAACACTGAAGAAGAGTTATGAAGCATCAAAGATGTTGGATGAACAACTGAATACAAGAAGACCCAACAAAGATGTAGGACTCAGTTACAAAGGAAAAGACTCTATTGAGAAAGGAATTCATACTACTGAGAGAGGAGAATCATCAAAGCAAGCTGGAAAAAGAAATAACATCAAAAGAAAGAAGCCTATTTGCTACTACTATGGAAATCAAGGTCACACTGCCAACATGTGGCAAATCAGAAAAGGTAAGCAACCAAATATCACTAAGTCTAATGGTTATTGTTACAATTGCAATAAATATGGTCACACATTTAACCAATGTAGGATAAAGCCTATTAACAACTATCAGAAGGAAAAATACAAAGGGTTTTGTAGAAACTGCAATAGATATGGACATAATACTGAGAATTGCTAGCTTAAGCAAAATAACTACTTGTGGTCTGCACACCGAGCAAACACTAGAGGTTACCGAACTTACACAGATCCTTACCGACAATATGCAGCAGTACCATGGGATTACAATACAAGGATATGGTGTGAATGTTGTGGAAGATATGGACATATTAGTGTTGTTGGCATATGCACACTCCAATGAGACATTGTATGTGATTGAAGGTTTTGTCATTGATGGAAACCTTGCAATCCTATGGCACCGGCAAGACATTATACCAGCAAAGCATGACACTGGCAAGACAGTGCACCAACATTAGCAGATCACTCTACACCGGCATAGAGGCCGACAGGATTTTTGTTATGCAATATTTTGTTTATTATTGTAAGCCGACTTGGAAAATTGTAAAATGACTCTTATATATAAAGGAGATCATTGTAGACATTTGTAGAAGTGATGTAGGAGCATTAAGGAAAATATTAAGCAAACCTAATGTGTGAAATATAGGTCAAGGGATATGTAAAGAATAGAGCAGGAACTGGTACTGAATCTAGCATTGAAGATGCTATTGTAAAGCAGTACAAGTCATTGGATTAGTATAATCCTTATTGTAAGTCAGTGTGACTTCGCATTGAGCAGTGAGCTCTAGGCAGTTGGCCTTCTTGCATGTGTAGGCCCCTCTTGTAAGTAGTATTCTCTAATTAGCCAGTGAGTGAATATTGTGGGTCACAAATCCCACCAAGGTTTTTCCCACACCAGGTTTCCTCATTAAACATCTTGTGTTATGGTGTACTTTTCATGTGGATATTCTTGATTCTATTTATTGCATTATTTCTTGCATACTGGTACACTGTTATATTATGTTCTATATGTTTTAACTTAAGAAATTCTTATTACCGGTTACATATTGATTCACCCCCCCCTCTCAGTATCTGTGGGACCCCTAACAATTGGTATCAGAGCTTGGTCCTCTATTTTTAGAAGCCTAACAGCTTGAGGAAGATCTTGACACCGGTAAAGATGGAAAATCTGACGAAGCAACTTGAAGGAGCTCTTCCAAACTATGATGTAGAGAAATTGAAAAATATCAAATTAGAAGATTATTTAAGAGCTGCTTAGGATATCATTTAGGCACTTCAATAAAATTTTACTATTGCAAGAAATAAGAGAAGAGAACTTTGAGAAAAATTGAAAAATGAAAATGATGAAAAGGAATCACTTAATGATATGATAAGCAAGTTGAAACAAGAGATCATGACAACAAAAAATGAAATGCAGGATATGACTATGCGATTTTGCAAAGAGATTGAGGATAGGAAGAAGAATGAAGAAGAATTGACTAGAAGACTAAGTGATGCAGCAAATGAGAACACAAGACTTAACTATGAAAATGACATGTTGAAGACAGATTTGATGCATACTCAGAATGACTCAAGTAAACTGATGAGACAAAAAGAAATCTTGGAAAGGGAACTGGAAACTACAAATCAACACAAAGAAAAATTCAAGAAAAGCTCAAAGGAACTTGGTACCTTGCTAAAGAATCAAAAACCTAAAGGTGACACTTCTGGAATTGGATTTGAAGTTGGTGAAAGCTCTGGTACTGCAAATACTCAGGATCACAGCAAACTGGTAAGACAACCTAATGCTTATAAATTCAATGGAAAATGCTTTAACTGTAATAAGTATGGTCATAGAGCAAATGAATGTAGATCTAGGAATTATTTGAATATCAATACACCCACTGGTCAATGTTCAAAATGCAACAAAGTTGGTCACAACTCTGAAAACTACAGAATGAATGTGAGATGTTATGTTTGTGGAAGATTTGGACATTTATCAAACCAATGCAGAACACAAATCGACATAAGTTATGGGAGAGCTATTCAGAAGAATAATGTAACTTATTATGCATGTAACAAGATTGGGCATATTGTTAAATTTTGTAGAAGTAAAGGAACATCGGTAGACAACAAAAGTGCTAGCTTGAAAGGTAAAGAAAAAGTTGAAGAGGTTAAGCAAGAATTCTCAAAACAATGGATTAGAAAAGCTGATCTAAATATTGGGAATACTTTTCCACCAGTAGAACCAACCAGTGCTTCATTGGTAGGACAGAGTGATGCTTCATCAGTAGGACCGAGTAGTGCTCCACTGCCAAGAAGTTCTTCATCTAATTGAAGAAAATTTCCTTGAGGGTTTGGCAATCTATTGATACATGTGCTAATTATTCCCTCGGTTAGAGATAAGAAGTTGAAAATTACTTATTACCGGCAGACAATGTTAAGTAAATACTTAACCGGCATGCAATAAATATAGTAGATGGTGAAAAGACATTATAAAAGTAAGGTTTTGGCTCCATTTCATTTCACCGTGATTTCAAATTTTCAAAGAGCGCAAAGATTCTGAGCTAAGGCAATTCAAGCAAGAAGCAAGAACACTCCAAGCAATCATCCACCCAAAGCAGAAAAAGGTATTTAATCATGGCATCCACCTCTGCAATTGAATACATAGCAAACCCTACTATTTTTGAAGTAATTAAAAGACCTAAGCCCATATTTCAGTTAGTTCCCAAGATAGCAAAGAAAGATGATACCTTATGTGCTTTTTCTCAAATCCCTAAAGGAGTTGTATATCCTGAAGACCCTAGAATGTACATCCACTACAACATTGAAGAGTTAGGAGATGAGGAAATCAAAACCATGTATAAAACCATGATATGTGATGATACCGGCAATATTAAAGATGAACACAAGATTATTGAAACCCTAGGATTTACAGAAATCCTTAGCATTCCTGATGTGATTAGGATAGTCTTAAGCAGAGTTCATGGAGAATTTTTCTAGTTAGATGCAATCCATAAGATCACCAAGGAAGCTATGAAAGCTATCATAGGGTTACCAACCACTGGTAAGAGACCAAATAAAACCAAGAAGGTTCCAAATGACCTAGTTACAAAACTAACTGGTACAACATTCGACAAGAGATCTTTAAGGGTTAATGATGTAAAAGATATCAACGTGAGATTCATCAGTATGATATTAGGTTATAAGGCCACTCATGCTAATAAACTTAACTCAGTTTCAATTTTATGCATTAAGAGTGCTTATGATATGGTAACAGAGAATGCAAAAATTGACATCTGTGAATGGCTAAAGGATGAACTAATTGACAACCTTGGAAAAATCAAAAAGGACAAGAAAGGAACTTTTAAATTTGGAAATCTGTTAGTATGCCTAATGCTACACATAACAAAACAAGTTCTCAGTATAGGTTATAGAGAAATTGGATATGACATACCGATAGGAAAGCAATTGACAAAACTGTTCAATAACATGGGTGAGAAAAAGGAGAACAATATTCATGACTTTTTCCAAGCATTAAAGACCAAAATGAAGCAAAGAATAAGGTTATCTTAGAAAATAGTAGACAAATACAAAGATGATATATGCTTTGTTATTAAGAAAGATGAAATCTAGATGGAAGCAATCATCCCAAGGACAATTTGGGTAACCGAGATGGGCTATGAAACAAATGATCACATAATTGAAACATATGCTAAAGCACTTCTGGAAGCCCCCAATGAACCTAAGGAAGAAATATTTGGTAGTGCTGAGACTATAGAAAGCCAAATACAATCAAAGAAAAGAGTAAAGAAGGTTGAGGCATTTGTAAGGAAAGGATCCAGACAAGCAAAGGCCATTAAGGAAGATGTATTGAAGAAAACCAGCATAACAGAGGATGAGTTGGCAGCTCCACAACTGAAACTCACCTATCACAGGTAGGTACTTCTTCGAAAGGTGACATGCCAGCAACTTTTAAAAGAGTTGTAATAAAAAGAGATCCCTTACTAGAAACCACACCTTCACCTAGAAGAACAAGGCAAAAGAAACAAGCAATGAGATCTCCAGTTAGAAAGACCACACCAAAGAAAAAGCTGACACCAAAGAAAAAGAAAAGGACAAATAGTGACTTGGTACCTCTTGATGTACTGCTAAATGAAATCACAGAGGAAGGAAAACTAAAAAATATAGAGAAAATTTATGACACTCTAACTACTGATGAGAAAGAACAAGTTGAGAACAGTGTTATATTACATATGGACATGTATAAGAAATTTTTTATGGAAGTAGCAAATGAAATTCCTGATGATTTATTCAAAAGACTTGAGGCCAGAAGGCAAGCAGTGATAGAATTAGATAAGAAAATAAAAATAGAAAAGCTACTTGTTGGATATTCGGTAAACTCTCCAAAGGAAATTGATGATTTGATTGCTCAAGCAAACTAGTCAGTATTTTCTACTGCACACCGGCATATTTCATTAATGGTAGGAAGAGTCAATGAAGTAACAGAGGAAATAGAAGATGGATGGGATATATTCCTGGTTGACAAAGAAAAACAAGAAGAGTACAGGAATCCTAAACCTATAAAGGTATATCAGAAGGATAGAGACAAGGGGAAAGGCAAAGTTGGTGGACCACCAACCATCAAAGTTAAAGACAACCTACCCCCATCAGTGAAAATAACAACTACTGAAGATCAACCAATAGCAGAAAATATGGATGTAGAGGATAGCAATCCTAATTCTAAAGCTCTATATACTGTGAATGTTGATACTCAGAAGATCAACATAATAGTAGATAAAGATACAACCAATAAGTCAGACATGGCTAATGAGCCTCCGGTAGTAGGGGAAATAGAGAAATCGGTAGAAGATATAGAGAAAAAGGTAGAAACTGAGTCACAGACAGAGACAACACAACATTTAGAGAAACCATCAGAGCTAAAGGCTCCGGAACAACAGGTACACAAGGAAACAGTGCCACTGGTAACTAGTGAAGTAGGAAAACCAGTGCTAAAAGAAATGCAGACACAAACTGACCTACCAGAGGTCAATACAAGCATGGTTACTTCCACCGATACTCAGATTGTTGGATCATCATCAACATTCAAGTCAACAAATATGACTGAGGTATTACTTGATTCTATCAAGAAAATAATTGACTGTAGCTCATAGGCTTATAAGGCAATTGATGATTCCATACCAATTTTGAAGGTAATAGCTCCCAATTGTAATATAGATAATAAAGATTCTTTAGGACAATTGGATACATTGTGTAAATATATCTTAGAAAATATTGAGAAAATAAAAGAAGAGTCAGTAAAGGATAAGGTACAAATTGAGAAACAAAAATTCTTTGATGAGGAGATAAAGAAGTATAACAGAGATTTTGACACACTTCTATTGGAACTATGTAGTTTGTTGAAAGAATACAAAAATATGTATAAAGATACATGTAAAACAAACTTTTTGACTGTAGATATTGACAAGAAAATAAGAAAGGCATAGGATGAGATAAATAAGATTGCAAACAATTTTGTCAACTCACCTAATTCACTATCAGTTTTTGAAGAGAAGAGAGCAAATTTTGAGGAAGAACTACTCAAATTAGAAAGGGAAAAAGAAAGAATAATAAACAAGGCAAAACATTTAAGCTCTAAATTGAGTCCAATATTGGACTATTTAGCATCTTCGCGGAAGGAAATTTTTGAGGTACTAACACAGGGAAGTAAAACACCGACAGAGCATTTACAGCATCTCACCAGTACAGTGAAGAGAACCGAGACAACAATAAAGGACAGTAAGAAGTTTATGGATAGTATAAACTTAATTTTGGGAGACCTTTTTCAGATAATAACTACCCAGCTACAAGGTTGAGGTTATGGATAGATGAACCTACAAACTCTACTGACATCTTGACAACCTTTGTCATTGATGCCAAAGGGGGAGTATTGGGATGAGAAAATATTCAAAACATAGGAATCATATGCTCAGGGGGAGCTCTCACATTTTTGGTAAACATTTTTGGTAACATTTTTGGATTACACATTTTTGGATACTTTTTGAAATTTCTCATGAGTGTTGCCATCAATGCCAAAGGGGGAGATTGTTGGCATATGCACACTCCAATGAGACATTGTATGTGATTGAAGGTTTTGTCATTGATGGCAACCTTGCAATCCTATGGCATAGGCATAGAATAAAACAAGTATACCGACACAGAGGCTGAAAGGATTTTTGTTATGTAATATTTTGTTTATTATTGTAAGCCAACTTGGAAAATTGTAAAATGACTCTTATATATAAAGGAGATCATTGTAGACATTTGTAGAAGTGATGTAGGAGCATTAAGGAAAATATTAAGCAGACCTAATGTGCGAAATATAGGTCAAGGGTATATGTAAAGAACAGAGTAGGAACCAGTACTGAATCTAGCATTGAAGATGCTATTGTAAAGAAGTACAAGTCATTGGATTAGTATAATCCTTATTGTAAGTCAGTGTGACTTCCCATTGAGCAGTGAGCTCTAGGCAATTGGCCTTCCTACATGTGCAGGCCCCTATTGTAAGTAATATTCTCTTATTGGCCAGTGAGTGAATATTATGGGTCACAAATCCCACCAAGGTTTTTCCCACACCGAGTTTCCTCGTTAAACATCTTGTGTTATGGTGTACTTTTCATGTGGATATTCTTGATTCTGTTTATTACATTATTTCTTGCATACCGATACACTGTTATATTATGTTCTGTATGTTTTAACTTAAGAAATTCTTATTACCGGTTAGATACTGATTCACGCCCCCCCTCTTAGTATCTGTGGGACCCCTAAAAAGTGCTAACTATTTTATAAGGTTTGGAATGAACAACCGAAGATCATGGAGAAATCCTGGTATGGCATGTTTTCATTGTCACAAAGTTGGACATTTAGTTGGAGATTATAGAGATAACCTAGAAAAGACACTGAAGAAATAAAAGGCAAATTACAGATGATTTGGAAAAAGAAGGAAGTTGTGTCAAATGAAGAAAGCACCTTGCCTACCGAGTTAGGTGCAACTATTCCAAATTAATCAGTAAAGGTATTAAGGGACTGAATTCTTTGAAGGTTAAAATCATAACAGTTCCTATTCTATTATGTACTAAATTCAAAATCTGCATAGTCAAGATGTATTAGTAAGTTTGAAATTCTATCAAAAGTACTTTACAGGAAACTTGTCAAGTTGGTAAATGAAGGAAATTTGGTTACTCGGTTAAAACAAAAAGGAGAGTAAATCGGTTAAAGGTGAATTGAGTGCATTTAATATTTTTTGACCTAACCTGCATGGAGCCCGATAAGGTATTTTGTGTACTTAAAAGCATTTTCACGGTCATTTACACTTACCAAGTTTTTGAAAGAGAAGAGCAGAGCGAATCAAGGTGATCAAACCTCCTACCAAGCGAATTCAAGGTATTTACATCAAATCTCATTGCACTATTAAGCTAGCTTACCGATCTTATCAAATTGTTATTATCTGCTGAGTGTGCAGCGTCTGTCATTTGAAACTCTGAAACCCTAAGGATTCTTTACTAGTTTTTACCTAAAATATTTAATGGCACCCAAGATCCAAGATCCCATAGTTGTCAAGAATGTAGAGAAGCCCTCATTGAAATACTCTTTGACTCCTAAAGTTGCCTCCGAACTGGATGATAAAACTGCCTTTTCACTCATCCTGGATCGAGTCATGTTAGTTTAAGATGTGAGATTCTTCACCAAATGTCATGTTGAAGAACTCGGTCATGTTGAAATAAGAGACACCTATGATGAATTATGTATCGATGGTATATTAAACAACAAGTATGAACACATCAAAATCAAAGGATTGACTGAAGCCCTAACCTATCCTCATGTGTTCAAACCCTAATGGGTCAAGTTTGTTCTGAGCAGAGTTCATGATGACTTCATGTGGCTAGAAGAGCAACCATTCAAAATCACCAAGGAAATCATTCATGTGATCACTAGTTATCCTATCTATGATCATGCATGAGCTCAAAAGATGATATCACAGAAGGAATTGATCAGTTTAACTGGAGTTGAATCTGATTACAGAGGACTGAAACTGAACAATGTCATTAATGTAGAACTTAAGTTTGCTATTAGAGTAATCGATTACTATTTCTTCCAATCAGCAAGGGAAAACAGTGTACCCTGTGTAGTAGTTGACATAGCTTATAAAATTGTGAAAAAGGGAATGAAAGTTGATTTATGTGAAGTGTTACTAAAGAACCTGTTTAAGAATCTGAACACAATAAGGAAGCCGAAGAAGAACAACTCAGCAAATACTCTAAAGTTTGGTTCACTTCTTGTATGCATGTTTTTCTACTTTGAAAAATTCTTTCCATCAGTTGGTAAAGTAGTTTGGGAGCTACACCGACCAATCACCCATCAAATTAATGAATTTATTAAGAAGTTAGGAGATAATTTCAATGACATAATGCATGATTATTTTAGTAAATTTCAAGAGAAGATGCACAATAGGTACCGGAATCCACCCCAGCTAGTGGAGAAATATAAAGATGATATATGCTTTGAGGTAGATACTGATTACTGTTATGTGAATGTTGTGGAACCAAGGACTCAATCTTTGCCACCTATGGGTTACGAGATTGACTTTGACATCACACAATAGCAAATTGATGCATTTCTTACATTACCAAGGCATGCTACCGAGCTGAGGTATGGAACCTATGAAGAAGTGAAAGGGAAAGTAAAAATGAGCATTGTAGTACCCAAAGCTATAAGGAAAAAAACAAAGATGATAAAGTTTTTAACAGAGAAATTCAGAGAAGATTCTTCCTCCACACCTATCAAAGGCACTCTTTCCATCACTAAAGAAGAATCAGAAGCTCAAGAGGTAGCTATAACACTGAGCACTAAACTGCCTAAGGGTAAAGTGTCAAAAAGAAAGAAATAGGACACTTCAAAGGCCCTACCGACTCCTCCAACAAAGAGACCTAACACCAGAGCATCGGTTGCATCATTGAGTAAGAAACAAAAGAGTTTTACCACTCCCAAGGTAACCAAGACCTACAAGAAATCTACTTGGAGACTAATTTTGGCAAAAGAGTCTAGTGATACAGAATCTGAGGATGCCAACAAATTCTAGATTGTCAAGAGCAAGAAGGTAAATATACATAGTGTTGAAAACTTCTATGCCAATCTGAAAGAATATGGCGGATTTGGTTCTTTTAGATTTGTCAAGTATGAAACTAGAAATAATGATGAGAAGAGACAAATTGAAGAAGCTATCATTTGCACACTTCTAAAGTTTTAGCTAGCTCCATTGGAACTAATAAAGTCACTTCCAAATGAACTTTACTTGCATATTGATAGTAGGTGGAAGTATGCAATGGACTCAGAGAAACAAATCAGAGAAATAAGTCTAGTCCATCTATTTCCTGATATGTCAGTAGCAAAAATAAAGGAACATTTGACAACCTACAATTCAAAATTTCTTGTCAAATAGAGAGCCTTAAAACTAATGAATGGGCTATATATTGACGTAGAGAATGAGACAAAAGAAAAATGGCAGGAAATCTTCAAAATAAAGGATGCGGGTGAAAAATCTACATTTGAAATCATTGATGTCACCAAGCATGATCCTGATGTCACCGAGCAAGGTCCTGATGCTACTGAGCAAGACCCGGCAGACACTATTCAAATTAATGAAGATGTCATGGATACAGAGGAACAAGAGCAGGAAATGATAGAAGGCACTACATATGCAAAACTTGTATCTAGTGAATCCGTTTTAGAACAAGTTGAGCCTTACCCACCGATCAATCAACCTGTCTCTACCAAAGCTCCTCAAGATACAACACAAGGCACCGAAGGTCACAAGTCTACAACAGGAGAAGATACTACTCTAGAACAGACCTCTCAAGCACCTTCCAGCACTGAAAATGTAGTAGCTGAGACACCCAGTACCGAGACACCAAAAGACACCACAATGACTATAGGAACTGACCAAAGTGTTGCCTCTACCGAGCAACCAACCAAGGGTCAGCAAGCCTCTCAAGCTATTGTCTTGGTCCAACCGACCAAAGGTAAAGAGAAGAAGGTGAAAAAGCATAGTTTCAAAGTTGATTTATCTAAACCAATAGTGTTGCCCAATGTGGATATATCAAAATTAAAGGGGCAAGCACTCATTGATTTTGGTGAACTATGCAAAGCAAAGGCTGAACAAGAAAAACAGATGGCCATACAAAAGAAGAATAAAGTCTTCAGAAGGTGAAGACACTGCTATCAGATATGCTACCTACAGCTACAATGTCAACCATTACAGCCATCCATATTCAATTGGATGAACTCCTTAATCAAATAGAAACATCCGGAGTTGATGCATCTGAGTATTTGAGCAAGCTAAAAGACAAGGAGCTTACTGCAAAAATGATAGAAGAGGTATAGAAAGCTCGAGCTATTGGCAAAGTCAAACTTGTCAAATTCATTGCTGAGTTGTCCCCTCAACTCAAGCACATTCTTTATTTATTTCTGAAACTCTGTACATTTTCTTTATTCATTAAAGATATCAAGAATAAAACTGATGCAATTGAGAAAGAGATCACCTATCTCTCAAATAAGTTAACCCCAGAGCCCAATTCAGTTCATAATTTGTATACCAAGCTTCAATAGCTCATGGCTCAACAATTGGAACTAAGAAATGAAGAAAATAAGATCAGGATGGATATAATGACACTCCAAACATTATTCCTTCGTCATCTTTCATCAATTCAAGAACATATTAACTAAGCCACATGCCTATCTACTACACAAGAGGGAAGCACTCTTGATGGCTTAATATCACTATTGGCTGATATTCAAGCACAAAATTATTTAATGGAAAGTGTAAAGGATGCACTCTCTATTGCTCTCACCGACGCCCAGAAGAAGTATAAATCTATTTTTGACCAATTACCACCTTCGGATGGAAATTAAGTTTTTGATGTTTGTCAAAAAGGGGGAGTAATATGATAGTCTTGGGAGTGATACTATATATTTGGGGAGTAATACAGTTTTTGGGGATATAGTTTTGATATAGTATTTAGAGTATTGTATACAGGGGGAGTATACCGAGCAGAGTATGCAGAGTATTCAAGGACAGTAAGCAGAGCACACAAGCACAGAACTGAGCATACAAAATCAAAGTTATGTACAGTATAATGATAAGGGGAGTATATCTGAATATACTATTTCATTGACTCTTGTATATACTACCAAGTATAGTCATTTTGCAAAGTATATAGATTTTTGAGTTATGACTTTGAAAGTAGTTTTTGTCAAATATCTCAACTAATGTCAAAAGAGGAGATTGTTACTACTTATCAAGTTGTCATTAGTTTTTATATTCAAAGTCATACTATATACTCTAGTCAGTTAACACTACCAAATCATATAGTTAGTATATACAGAGAAGTCGGTATGCACAGTCTAGTCGGTTATAGAGGAAAGCAGTCACAGAACACAGTATACACTGAGTTGTCTACCGAGTATCTTTTTATGTCTACCGAACAGTAAATATGACACATCGAGTTGATATACACCGAGTGAAACATGTTGCCAGATACATCGAACCTAGACATCATATGAAAACGTGTTACAAGATCGAGGCACATCTAACCATTATCACATTGGAAATTGCACCAGAAGATTGTGTATGATTTTGAGATCAATCTAACCAATGAAATATTTTGTATAGTTATTCATTCGATAAATCATGTTTGTAAGATAAAAGCAATGAATTGAATCATCGCCTTAAGAGATTTATTTATATAGCATGAGTTAAGGGCGTATACATGAGAAAAAGAAGACTGTTGTAGAGACATAGAGGTCACCGAGAAGGTTTTTAGAGAACAGTCAAAGAACAGAGTAAATAGAAGGGTTTACCAAGTTACTATATGGGCGAGGTATGCTATAAGCAAGGTAATCTATTCTGAGCACATAGAATCTGCTATAACATTTCAGATGTAAAGTTGCAGATATTTGTAATGATTTTATTGTAATATTGTGAAGTTGTAAGAGAAACCTTTAATAGGGTAAAAGACTCTAATCAAGTCTATAAATTGTAAATCCTCTAACCAGGTGCAACATTCAGATTAAATGTTGTAAAATCCTTTAGCAGGGTAGATCTAATAGATCTTGTTACTCCTAACAAGGTAAGCTATCGGAAATGGCCAATATGTAGCTCTAACCAAGAACTCTTTATTATTGCAATAGTGAAGTTGTGGGTGTCATCCCCACCATAGTTTTTCTCTCTAACCAAGAGTTTCTGCATAACCAAAATATATGTGTTATGGAGTGAATCATGTATGATTGTTATCTATTTGTTTTAACTTTATTTTATGTTACTGCACTACTCTATTTATGCATAACAGTAAAGTTATTATTTAAGAAAAGTTTTGGAATACTGATTCACCCCTCCCCTCTTAGTATATTAGCTTTCCATATTGGGCCTAACAATTTGCATATAGATAATCCCATAACCCCATACCATACATGATCTACAAAGAGATCTTACATCTCATTTATACCAACCCAGGACCTAAACAATTAGGCCGGCCACCTGAAAGATAATACAATAAATTCATAACTTAAACCCACAATATAATGATCAACTAAGTCAGCCTAAGACCGAAACAACATAATCCAATCAATGAATCCAACTAGTAATACATCAGGAGCATCAACCCACACATTACATAAAATGGTCCATAACCTAGTATAATAATCACCAAACCTATAATAGATCACCATAAGCCAAATAAAACACCACGAACAACTGGAACATGAACATGATAACCATCATCATCTAGATAACCTTCTAGAAGATGCACCAACACTACTTATCAAATTCATCAAAAGATTTTCAACAAAGCGTTGTCAGTAAAACCCTTACCAGTAACCAAAAGGCTTACTAGAACAAATGATAGTATCTGAGTCATCAAATCCCAAAACAACTGAATATAATACATATCAAAACACATGAATAACCAGTCCAAACCAATTCAATAGACCAAATCATACCAGAGCATACTAGATCAATATCATAATCCAACTATTCTACTAGAACCTACCGAAAATCGGTAAACAACCAAAATAGCCAGTGTTGCCATCAATGAAAAAAGATCAATGCAACACATAATCAATTCCTCCAAATTGCCAATAGAAATGTCATGAAAGGTTCTCCACTCTTTTGTTTAGCATTACATAGGTCTAGCATTGTGACCTCATGTTACATATGTTGTAAGAGTATTGTGAAACAAAGTTATCCACCAATTCTACAAATGATCTAATTCTAGGTGGAATTTTGGAGAACCATTCCATAGCTAGTCTACTTAAGCTCTTTGGAAATAACCTCACCAGGTATGTATCCTCATGTGCAAAATTCTCATATATGATCTTGGGGATCAGTGCTTCCATTATATTTATCATATCTAGGAGTTTCACAACATGTAGGAAATGGTCTCATGTTTAGATTTTTGTCCAATGGGTAAGGACATATTTCTTGAAGCGAGTATCTTCTAACTGTTCTTCTCTGCATATCTTGAATCTACATTTGCAGCATTTGTATTTGTTGTGTAAGAGCTATGAGAAGATTATCAACATGATCTATTCTTTTCTAACCATGAGTTTGCGTTCTAGTATACTCTTGATCTCTTTTCATATCATTCTAACTCTTTCTTGTGTCATTATATTTGGCATTGTTGAGAATTTCTATGTCATCCCTTTTGGGAATGGAAGTTTCCTCATTAGTTTTTGTGTTATCAAGAATTGATGTGTCATCCTTTTTGTGACCGGAATTCTCCTTGTGTTGTTCATTATCATGGAAAGAGTCACTTGTCCTTTGTCCTAAATTACCCACATCAAAATTTTGGGGGAGTGTAGCACCAAATTTGGCTAACATTAGGAAGTATTTTTCTTTTCTCCCTCCAATATCTTCTCCATAAATTTATCGAATTTAAGATCTTGTTTGATTTTTCTGTTATGCCCTCTTCTTGTATTTTGCTTTGGTATGCCATGTTCTTATGATCTTCATCTATTTCAAATGTTTCTATTTTTGTTTCTATGATCTTACGTCTCTGCGCTATAGTTAAAATGGGCATACATGTGTGTTGAATATTGTGTAAGGATTCGATTATCTAAAAGGTGTTTTGATATGTGACTGACTGTCAATGTATATATGATAGAGTGATATGACACAAAAAGATAATTCAAGTATTTGTAAGTTTGTAAGTTTTTCTATCTTAGGTTGGAGTGTAATGATGATAATTTTGATATGATCAAGTCCAATAGGAATGATATATCCTATGATATGGGACAAGGTTATCCTGATCAAACGTTGTAGTTTCGTGATAGAGGATGATAGATCTTGATGATATAAAAGAAGGTGATAATGCACTTTGAGATGTTAGATCTTGAACTTGTTGAAGATGAATACTTGAAAATATAGGGGTGTCTAGTTCTAGAATCCGCTTTGATAGAAGATTACTTAACTGAGCCAACCAAGAAGACAACCTAAGAACAAAATGACTAATATCAGGTGTATATGCTCACTGTAAATTGACCAAGAAAACATGATAGATCTGAAAAATACATGCAATAAGATAGCTCTGGGCTGACAGAGATAGAACCTCGTACGACAGATTAATAGGCTCCAGACAACAATTTAGACAATCCCATATGACAAACTAGGAATCACCTACAACAATTTAGGGACAACCATATGACAACTGATAACAAAGAAATTTTGTTGATCTAACTCCTACAATAATTTAGATAGGATAAATTGATGAACTAGATTTCTCATACGATAAACTAGGAAACTCGTATGACTTATGATAGAGCAGAGACAAATTTTTAATTTTGATAGATTTTTGACCAATGATGTTTGATGTTTTGGTTATGTTTTCCAATTTTAGATGTTTCAGTTTTAGTGCCAAGGATGAAAACACAACAAACACGCGATATGATAAGTGACCTCAAGCATGACATGTTGAATCCTAAGGAAGTTGGCTAAGAGAGAAAACATTTGCTTGAAAACTTAGGTACACACCAAATAGCTAATCAGAATATGGATGCTAAGTCTCATGCAATGGATTCTCAACATCGTATTATATGACTCCAAACACTAATGGTGGGATGATATGGCAAGTGTCTTGGGAGAGTTACTATCTCTCTTGCACAAAGATTATCCCACTTTCGAAGGTGAAATGGGTAGCTTCTATCTTAGGGTTCGTATTAAGGATTTCCATTTGGAATTACCCCTTGCAGTCGTGCAAGCGAGATTTAGACACATAGCCCAACAAGGTACCGAAACAAGAAGTAGTCACGCAAGTGTGATTGAGACCGCAAGGCCCTACTAAATGTTCAATATGAGAGATCTCAAAAGAGAAAACTCAAACAATCCCATCCTCCTAGACTTTAATCCTAAGAGGCCTATTTTTTAGAGTGAGTCAGAAATCTTAGGTCTAGTTGTACTCACTTGGGTTGTTCTCATAGGGTGATTACTTTTTCCCATTGTGACAAGCCCTCTAAAGGTATTCAAATCTCAAACATAGAAGTGCTTCAAGGGTCGAGATTTATGATTGTCCATACAGGCAAGAGAATACTCTCCTACCTTTTAGACAACTTCTCAAGCATATAAAACAAGATTCTTCATTTACCAATAAAAAATTAAGTGTTCCTAGAAAACTTTAAGAATACATAAAGTTTGGTTGAGTTTCCTTAGGCAACCTACAAAACTAATACATTAGTAATCACATTTTTTTTGAGTAATTGATTCTTTGGCCTGCATAATCTTGCACAAACATTCTGTAGAAAAGTAGTAATGCTGCTAGAAAACTCATAAAAAAAATAGGGTTAGCATTAGTAATAGCCATATTTAAGCATAAAAACCCTAAACTAAACTCTGTTTATGCAAAGACAAAAACATAAAATTGCATGAGTTTTCTCACCTAGCAGTACGAGTATTCTCACATACTCATAGAAGTTCACAAAGAAACTCGTACGGTACTGCAAAGGTACTTGTACAAGATTCTGAAGATAGGATGGTCAGAGATCTGTGATATTGAAGATTTGAAGATGCAAGACGCCAAGAAATTAGATTTTTGGCCCCACGGTGGGCGCCAAAATGTCACGTGTGTGAAGTAGGGTACCTACAATTGCAACACAAATACTCAATAGTTTATTACAAGCATGGTTAGAAAATTGAAAACAAATGAAAGATAAACCATGACAAAGTGACCTATCACCTCCTAAGAGATGCGAGTGTGGAGTCTTCTCTCAGATCTAGATGAGAAATCCTAGTGACTTCACTACACAAAGATGAAGGATTTAAAATGATATGATGTTCAAGCTAGATGAATGCATGATTAAGCTATATTGATACAAGAAGCTAATTATGCTAATGATATGTATTCATTATGATAAATAATGATGTAATTAAGCTAGATAAGAGATCAAATTAAGCTAGATCTAAGATGCAATAAATGATAACAATGCTAAACTAGAATGCTAGAAATGATATGCCTATAATAACCATGCTTGAGATGGGATCCAAGAAGGGATATGCCTATAATAAAAATTCTTGAGATGGGATGCAAGAAGGGATATGCCTATAATAACAATGCTTGAGATCAGATTCATTGTGCTCCAAAATAGGGGATATTTATAGGATTTCTAGGACTAGGGATGAGGTGGTAGGAATTAATGGTCAAGATTGAGTCTAAAGATATCAAGGGTCAAATTGGAGGAGGTTGGAAATGTTGGCATTATGTGAACCGGTATGAGGACATAATGATATTGCATGTTGTCATTGATGTCAATATGTGATGTGAAGAGAGAACCGACATATGTGAGAACCGATATATATGCTAAAGTAAAGCAGTATATTTGTTCAAGATGAACTGACATGTCAAGGTGAACCAGCATGTAGTCATAGGAACCAGCACATGGAAGCATTGTATGACTACCGGTTGGTAGGTAGTTTCCGAGTACCTCAAGCCTATGTGACTCAATTTGTGATCTTTGTGTGATGAGTTAGCAATATAACAAAGAACAGATCATGTTGCCACGATAGCCTTGTGTGCGTGAAGGATCTTGCATGAAGAAGACTATCCCTATCTACCTTAGGAATGTGCGAAGTTTGTAAATGGTGAAAACGCGTGATGGATTATCAGCCACCATGAAATCAGTGGATAATGAATGATAGAGAATGTCTTGAGATTTATTCAAGATCCGTTGCATTTAATACAGTATGATCAACAATCAGGATTGAACCGTTTGAATTCCTTAACCTAACAGGTCTAGGGTTTAGGGTTTATGCTACTGACCTATCTATTGTCCTATAAGGTCAATGCCGTGTTTATTTCTAAAGTTGTTGGCAAAAGTTGTGTGTGTGTATCTAAGAGAAGAGATATGTGATTCTTGCCAGACCAGAGGAGAGAAGTCATATCAGCAGAGTGTAAGTGCAGAAGATGAAGAGGAGCTTAAGCAGACCTGCATTGGCATTGAGTGCTATTATCAGGTCATTGAAATACCTATTGATCTTTAACCACTTCAACAGTTGTGAAATCCCCTAACAGGGTAGCCTTAACCAGCTTGTTGAAAATCCTCTAATAGGGTAACTCAAAGCTACTGAGTCATTGATATCCTTTAGCTATTGAGTTCTTGAAATCCTCTAACAAGGTACCCTTAACAGGGTTTAACCCTTAACTAGGTATTGTAGCCATCCCTTAATCGAGTGATCCCTAATAGGACCAGTTCCTAATAGAACCTATTATATCTGTCTTTAACCGGATAAGGCTCCTAATAGAGTGGACTTATAAAGAGTTTAGAAATAAGCTTGTGGGTATTCATCCCCACCGTGATTTTTTCCCAGTTAGGTTTCCATGTGAAAAATATGTGTGTCAAGTGTGATGCTTTCTTCATGTGATGTTATGATTGTTTTCTATTAAGTGGTGATGCATGTTGATCTTGCAATAATATGTACATCTTTGATGGTAGATTGTCTGTTCATGCATTAGGGTGAAATGGGAATGAAGAGTTAGATTATATGAGAAGATAAGTGTCAACCAGTCTTTGCTTGTCTCAGTTATACTATGTTTTACCGGTTGAACTCTGTTGTAGGACCAGTGCTGCTGTTTATCTGTCAGTGCATAAGTGTTAGCTGACAAACCAGTTTAAGATAGTGTTTTTGTTTGTACTGATTCACCCCCCCCTCTCAGTACCGGTTTGGTACTATTCAGTCATCATTAAGTTATCAATAGGTATCAGAGCTTACTCCAGGTCCTGTGTGTTATAAGCTTAACCGCTTGAAGTAAAGATCCCAATCAAATGATGAAGAGGGAATGTCCAAAGTTTAACAGGGAAAATTTCAGTATATGGAAAGATAGGATGAAGATATTCATCAGAAGCATGGGTGCTCAACACTAGAGCTATGTTGAGAATGTCTATGTTGCCCCTACCAGTACTCTCATCGATGACCAAAAGAGAGAGATACAAGAAAATGGGCAAGTCATGGAAGCCCTTATTAGTAGTCTATCTGACATTAAGTTTATTGATGTTCAGGACAAGGTAAATCCCAAAGAGGTATGGGATGCTCTTGAAAATATCTATGGTGGTGATGAACATGTAAAACGAGCTAAGGAAGAAAGCCTAAGAGGGAAGTTTGAAGATATGCGAATGGTTGAAGGTGAGACCATTCAACAGTATGGAATAAGAATCAAAATAGTTGTTGGAGATATCAAGAGTGTAGGTGGTAAAATAGAAGATTCCACTATGGTAAGCAAATTCCTAAGATCCCTATTGCCGGTCTATGCAATAAGGGTTGTTGCTATTCAAGAGCTGAGATCAATAGACAAGACTAAGGTATCCTTGGACTCCATCATAGCCAAGTTGATAGCCTATGAGATAAATAGTTTTGATGGCAGTGTTCAAAAGACTGAATCGGCATTTAAAGCCTCTGTTATACCATCCAAGAAAGGAAAAGAAGCTAGCACTAGTGGTGAACCTAGATAGAGTAGAGAAATGGATGATGAGGATATTCTGATAGCATTTGAAGCTCTCCTTGCCAAGAAGCTTCCTAAAGGAACTGGTAAATACAAAGGTAAGCTACCTTTGAAATGCTTTTCTTGTAACTGGATAGGACATATTTCTATAAACTGTGCTAATGGCGATAACAAGGACAAACTGGAAAGGTTCAGGAAATTCAAAGAGGGAAACTAGAGAAACTGTTTTGTGGTAGTTGATGAAGGTGTCACAAATGAAGAATCAGAGGATGAGAAAAATGAAGATATTGTGTTTGTTGCTATCAAAGAAGATGTGTCAGACAAGAAGGCTCTTCTCTCCCAGTTTGATAATTCCAATGAGTGGATCATTGACAGTGGTTGTTCTCACCATATTACTGGTGATCGGAGCAAGTTTCTATCCTTGGAGGAGTATGATGGTGGTGTGGTTGGCTTTGACAATGATGCACCATGCATGGTCAAAGGTAGAGGGTCCATCTCTCTAAATGGAATGAGTAGTGCTAACAATGTATATTGGGTTGATGGTCTTAGACACAACCTTCTGAGTGTTGCCTAGCTAAATGACAATGGTCTCACTATGGAATTCAAGAATGGAGTGTGCAGAATCAAAGGAAAGAATGGCAAAATTGTGGCTACCGGTATGCAGACTAAAGGTAACCTATTTCAGCTAAATGCAAATATAAGTACATGTCTTATGGCTAAATTTGATAATAGCTGGATATGGTACAGGAGACTCTGCCATGTAAACTTTGATAACATTGTGAAGGCTAGTAAGATCAAGGCAGTTAGAGGGTTGTCGGTGCTAAGAAAACCGGATAATACCTTGTGCAGAGAATGTCAGTTGGGGAAAATGTCTTCCTCAACCTTTAAAGGTAAATCTTTCACTGCTGACAACTTGCTTGATCTTGTACATACTAATTTGTGTGGTCATATGAAAACTAGGAGTGTGCAGGGTGATAGGTACTTCATGATTCTCACTGATGACTTCTCAGGAATGATGTGGGTCACATTCTTCAAAGACAAGTCTAAAGCCTTTGTGAAGTTCAAATCTTTCAGAGCATTAGTGGAGAAGGAAAGTGGTAAAAGGATCAAGTGCCTCAAAACTGATCAAGGAGGGGAATTCACTTCCAGTGAATTCAATAAGTATTGTGAAGAATTTGGCATCAAGAGGCAACTGTCTGCCCCCCGGACTCCATAGTAGAATGGCCTGGCAGAGAGGAATCACCAGACTATGGTTGAAGTAGCTAGAACCATGTTGATTGAAAGAAAGGTAGCTCACACCTTTTGGAGAGAAGCGGTAAGCACTATAGTCTACACAAAAAAGGTAAGGACAAAACTCCTTATGAGTATTGGACCAGTAAGACACCTGTGGTTAGCTACTTTAGGGTATTTGGTAGCAAATGTTACATCAAGAGGAGTGAACATCAGGGAAAAATTGAAGCTAAATGTGATGAGAGAATATTCTTAGGATATTCCACCAAGAGTAAAGGTCTCAAGTGTTACAACAATAGGACTCAGAGAATTATGGAAAGTATCAATGTAAGAGTTGATGAATCCTCTGAGAAAACTAAGGAAACCAGCAGTGAGCAAGCTGTAAATCAACCGATTGCAACCTTATGGGAACTGGTTGTCAGTCAACCAAGTACCAGTAATAGTATTCCTGAACTAGTGAATGTTGATACTGATGAAGATGAGGATGAAGAGGAAAAGCAAGAAGAACCAGTCAAGGCTATTCCTCGGTATGTCAAGTTGAATCATGATCCTAAGCAGATCATAGGAGATAAGGATGCAGGAATCCTCACAAGAAGAAAGATCAAAGAAAACTCATGTATGATCTCTAAATTTGAGCCTAAATCATTCAAAGAGGGTCATAAAGATGAAGACTGGATCAAGGCAATGGAAGAGGAACTTAACCAGATAGAGAAAAATGGTACATGGTCCTTGGTACCCAAACCAGAGCATAAAAATGTCATTGGCACCAAATGGGTGTTCAGAAACAAGCTGAATGAGGATAGCACAGTGATTAGGAATAAAGCCAGATTGGTGTGCAAAGGATATGCTCAAGAAGAGGGATAAGACTATGGAGAAACCTTTGCCCCTGTAGCCAGACTGGAAGGAGTTCGTATGCTTCTTGCATATACAGCTTTTAAAGGATTCAAGGTATATCAAATGGATATAAAATATACATTCCTAAATGGTGTACTTGAAGAGGAGGTGTATATAGAGCAACCAGATGGGTTTTCCCTATCTGAAGACTGTGATATGGTGTGCAGGCTACATAAAGCCTTATATGGTCTAAAGCAGGCACCTAGAGCATGGTATGAACATCTACATTCCCATCTTGTGAAGATTGCATTTGAGAGAACAAGTGAAGATAGCAGTATCTACTTGAAGACTGAAGGAGATCAGATCCTGATCTATGAGGTTTTTTTTGATGACATTATCTTTGGTGGAGATGACAAGATTAGTCATGAGTTTGCTGATGAGATGAAGAAAGAGTTTGAGATGTCACTCATAGGGGAGATTAAGTTCTTCATTGGATTGTAGATCCAGTAGATGAAAGATGGAATCTTTATCACTCAGTCCAAATATGTCAAAGAAGTGTTGAAGACCTTTGGCATGGAAGATAGCAAACCAGTTGGTACACCAATGGTGACCGGTTGCAAATTATCAAAAGAGGATGATTCTGCATTGGTTGATGAGAAGGAATACTGATCAATGATTGGTAAGTTGCATTATGTAGTGCATAGCAGACCAAATATTGCACATGCAGTTGGCATTACTGCAAGGTTCCAGAAAAGTCCAAGAGAATCCCACTTGGTTGCAGTCAAGCGGATTCTTAGGTAACTGAAGGGAACAGTTGACTATGGATTATGGTACCCATACAACAATGATTTTAACCTAAAAGTATTCACAGATACTGATTGGGTAGGTAATGTGGATGACCAGAAAAAGCACAACCGGTGGTGCATTCTTTCTTGGTGGTAGACTGGTCTCATGGATGAGTAAGAAGCAGAGTTGTATCTCTCAGTCTAAAGTGGAAGTGGAGTATGTTGCAGCTTTCATGAACTGGACTCAGACAATCTAGATGAAGCATGTATTAAATGGCTTCAAAGTTCCTGTATCAGAACCGGTAAGAATATTCTGTGATAACACAAGTGCTATCAATATTTCAAAGAATCCGGTTTTACATTCTAGAACCAAGCCTTTTGAGCTTAAGTATCATTTCTTGAGGGAAAGGGTTCAAAATAAAGAGATTGCATTGGAACATGTTTCCAGTAAGGAGCAGTTAGCAGACATATTCACCAAACCTCTCCCAAAGACTACATTTGTGTATTTAAGAGGTGAATTGGGGGTACTGCCCCTTCAGGAGGTAAATTAAAAATATTTGATCCACATTAGTTAGGTATTGCATAGTCAAATTATTTTTGTTGATTGATGTATTGAAGGATGCTACTCCTCAAGGGGAGCAACATAATGGAATAGGGATGTTTGTGCCTCCACTTTGGCATTGTTGTCAAAGGGGGAGAAGAAGTGTAGTGGAGAAGATATCTACAGAAATTGGGGAGAAGATGAGTTAGCAGAGAGATGTCTTTGTATATTGCCATCAATGCCAAAGGGGGATATTGTTGGCATTATGTGAACCGGTATGAGGACATAATGATATTGTATGTTGTCATTGATGTCAATATGTGATATGAAGAGAGAACTGACATATGTGAGAATTGATATATATGCTAAAGTAAAGTAGTATATTTGTTCAAGATGAACCAGCATGTCAAGGTGAACTGACATGTAGTCATGGGAACTGGCACATGGAAGCATTGTATGACTACCGGTTGGTAGGTAGTTTCCACTTCAGGATTTCTGGTTGGAGTACCTCAAGCCTGTGTGACTCAATCGGTGATCTTTGTGTGATGAGTTAGCAGTATAATAAAGAATAGATCATGTTGCCATGACAACCTTGTGCGTGTGAAGGATCTTGCATGAAGAAGATTATCCCTATCTACCTCGAGAATGTGCAAAGTTTGTAAACGGTGAAAACGCGTGATGGATTATTAGCTGCCATGAAATTGGTGGATAATGAATGATGGAGAATGTCTTGAGATTTATTCAAGATCTGTTGCATTTAATACAGTATGATCAATGGTCAGGATTGAACCATTTGAATTCCTTAACCTAATAGGTCTAGGGTTTAGGGTTTATGCTACCGACCTATCTGTTGTCCTATAAGGTCGATGTTGTGTTTCTTTCTAAAGTTGTTGGCAAAAGTTGTGTGTGTGTATCTAAGAGAAGAGATACATGATTCTTGCCAGACCAGAGGAGAGAAGTCATATCTGTAGAGTGTAAGTGCAGAAGGTGAAAAGGAGCTTAAGCGGATCTACATTGGCATTAAGTGCTATTATCAGGTCATTGATATTCTTGTTGATCTTTAACCACTTCAACAGTTGTGAAATCCCCTAACGTAGCCTTAACCGGCTTGTTGAAAATCCTTTAACAGGGTAACTCAAAGATACTGAGTCATTGATATCCTTTAGCTATTGAGTTCTTGAAATCCTCTAACAAGGTACCCTTAACAGGGTTTAACCCTTAACCGGGTGATCCCTAATAGGATCGGTTCCTAACAGAACCTATTGTATCTATCTTTAATCGGACAAGGCTCCTAACAGAGAAGACTTCTAAAGAGTTAAAAAATAAGCTTGTGGGTATTCATCCCCACCGTGGTTTTTTCCCAGTTGGGTTTCCACATGAAAAATATGTGTGTCAATTGTGATGCTTTCTTCATGTGATTTTATGATTGTTTTCTATTAAGTGGTGATGCATGTTGATCTTGCAGTAATATGTACATTTTTGATGGTAGATTTCCTGTTCATTCATTAGGGTGAAATGGGAATGAAGAGCTAGATTATATGAGAAGATAAGTGTCAACAAGTCTTTGCTTGTCTCAGTTATACTGGGTTTTGCCGGTTGAACTCTGTTGAAGGACTGGTGCTATTGTTTGTCTGTCAGTGCATAAGTGTTAGTTGACAAACCGGTTTAAGATAGTGTTTTTGTCTGTACAGATTCACCCCCCCTCTCAGTACTAGTTTGGTACTATTCATTCATCATTAAGTTATCAGGAAAAGAGGTTGGAAGGAGGGACACTTGTCATCTCTATGGTGACAATTGTCAAGGAATCTTGCTCACAAGAGGGAAAGTGTCCAAGGGGAGAGACATGTGGCAAAAGTGCCATGTGTCTCAAGGGGAGAATATCCAACCCACATGACGTTAGGATGTGTAAGAGGATAGGATTAGTTAAACCCTAGATTAGGTGGAATGGGTTAGGTTAGGGGGTGGCTAGGTTAGGTGGTTATAAGCTAGGAGGCATGTGGGAAATTTGAATTTAAAAATTCAAATAATAGGAAAAGGCTAATTAACTTTCAACAAACTCATAAATTTATTTGTTTTAATTAATTAGGGGGTTAGAAGAAATGAATTAAATGGGGGGAGGATTAAATAATTTAGATTAATTAATCAAAGGGACTATTGAAATGAACTTATTAAATAAATCCTTAGATTTATTAATAAGCAGGTGAATGGGGAATTTAATAAAATTGCTAATGAATTCAATTAAATTGGGAAAGAGGGTTAATTAAATAATTGCTTATTTAATTAATTATCTTCAAACCATTTTTAGGGGTATACACCTCTCATTAGTAAGAATGCTTCAAATTTTCAAAAAAATCTTGTCCTCCTACAATTTATACCACTCTTGCATAAGGATTTTTTAGTAGTTACTAGGTGAATGAGATTCAAAAGAGGATTATATAGTTTTTGTGGTCTGATGGGAGGCAATAAAAGGAAACATATTGTGAAATGGGAATGGTTTTGAATTAAAAAGGTCATAGGTTTCCTAGTTTTAAGGGATATAATTAAAAGAATAGGCATTTCTCTTTCTATAAAATAGATATTTAAGGCCCTAATTGGGCAAGAACCTTGAAATTTTTTTGTAATTAATAATGAAGAGGGAAAAATAGACTTATAAAAGGTAAACTGATCAAAACATAACGAAATAAACATGCAGAATGCTAAATATCATAAAAAGACCATTTCACCTGGCTATTTTACCTTCTCCTTCGGATTGAGCTTGATGAAGTGAAGGAGCCCTTTGATAATGCTCCACTTGATGTGCTCTTTTAATTGCTGGATGTGGATGGCTCTCCAATATTGTGCACAAATGATAAGGATGAGATGATCAAGTTGCCAAGATGATTTCCTAGGCTCAAAAGGGCAGCATAAGCTTACTGAATTTCAAGATGTTTTTGAATGAAGGGATGGAACCCTATTTTATAAGAAGAGGAGAGGAAAACGGATGGCTAGGATGAATTCGAGATGAAGGGCTAAGATTTACTTGTGAGGTCACACAAGGTCCAAGAGAGGGTGTGGAGACCAAGAAATATGCCTTAAAGGCATTTCGTATCTCCACACTCTACAAGATGCATTGGGGGAATTAAAAATTCTCCAAAAAATGGATATTATGGGGATTAGAAGAATAAAAAGGAATTAAAAATTCCTTGGGAGAGGGAAATGCCTAGAGGAATGTAAGATTTTGAAAATCTTACATTCATCTAGAAAAAGAGCATTTAAAGCTAGTGGCTGGATGAAAGGACAAAGAGTTGACTTTGTGGCTAATCATGATGATTAGCCATTAACGACTCATTAGGAGGGGAATTAGAGGAAATGTTAGGTGGGATTTATATTTGTAGGAGAATTTGACTAAAAGAATAATGTTAAGTGAGTTTAGGGAGTTTCTAGAAGAATTTATTAGGTTAATGATGAATTAAGAAGATGATTTGTAAGAATCATGTAGGTTAACTAATTAATTGAAATTAATTAGCTAAGAGGAAGATTTGTGAGGATTTGATTTTTTAGAAGAATAAAGAAAGGGATTGATTTATTAAATAAATCAATCATATGCTATAGTGACAATATTAATTATATTTAATTAATATTGAGAAGGATTTTAATTAACATAATTAATTATGTGAGGAATTAAAAAATAATTAAAATAATTATTTTTAAGTGTCTACATTTTGCCCCTCTTTGAAGCGAGGTGTGATGACGCATTGATTCAAAGAATAATCTTATTTTTATGTTGATATTGGTTTGATAGGATGCTTCGGCTCTTGATTTATAAATTACGGTATGGTGATGCCCCCTCAGGAGATCAATTGAGGTATTTGATGTTTGGAGTTTTGCGAAATTGATATCCCGATAGATTTGATTTGATTCGATTGATAAGATCTAGATTCAGTCTGGTTTCAAGAAGAATTCATCCTGTATAAGATAAAGATGATCAAAGTGTCTGGTTTCAAGAAGGATTCATCCTGTATAAGACATGATTGATCACAACGTCTAGTTTCAGGAAGGATTCATCCTATATAAGACATGATAAGAGCATCTGGTTTCAGGAAGGATTCATCCCATATAAGACATGATAAGAGCGTCTGGTTTCAGGAAGGATTCATCCTGTATAAGACATGATCGATCACAATGTCTGGTTTCAGGAAGGATTCATCCTATATAAGACATGATCGATCACAACGTCTGGTTTCAGGAAGGATTCATCCTGTATAAGACATGATCGATCACAACGAATGTCTGGTTTCAGGAAGGATTCATCCTGTATAAGACATGATCAGAGC
This sequence comes from Cryptomeria japonica, assembly GCF_030272615.1. Lineage (NCBI taxonomy): Eukaryota > Viridiplantae > Streptophyta > Pinopsida > Cupressales > Cupressaceae > Cryptomeria > Cryptomeria japonica. The sequence goes on along the minus strand of NC_081405.1, from coordinate 138,870,992 downwards.
ATCTGGTTTCAGGAAGGATTCATCCTGTATAAGACATGATCAGATCACAATGTTTGGTTTCAGGAAGGATTCATGTTGTATAAGACATGATTAGAATCAGAATTGATTATGTGAGAAAAAATAAAAATAAAAAATAAAAAATAAAGGAAGAAAAATTAGGGTGGAAGGGATAAATGAGGAAGATATATGAAGTAGTCATGAGGTATTTGGAAAGAAGAATAAGAGATGCGAGACCGCGGAGGAAAATGGGGGCAATTGAGAACTCCATGAGATTATTGAGTTTAGGATTTGATGGAATGATGGTGAGATTTTGTGCACAACAAATGTGGAGAGCCAACCTAGTTTGATGTTGCCCTGAGTGACTTGCACCACTACTTATAGAAATTAGGATGCCATGAGAAACCCAGGGCGTGGACTGACTCTGTAGACAAATGGGAATTTCTTGCACACAACAATGCAAGTGTTAAGAAACACTAATACAAAGTTGTGGGTTTGTGCAAGGAAACCCTCAAACACACCGATACCTCTTGTATACGAGAAGGTAAGTGTTGATAAACACTAGTACTAGGTTGCCGGTTTATACAAGAAGGATCCAAAACATGCCATACTATGAAATATGCCCCAGTATGCACCTATCAGAACATACCTGGATATGGAAGAACCCAGGCAGTCGTAAATAGTGGCATTTGTAGGGCAAAAGATGCAAGCCTATATGAAAAAAATCTAAAAAAATCTAACAAGTCTCTTCCTTGAGACCAAATGATACCTCTTGCCAAGAGTAGAACTAGAATGGACTTGGGATTGTTTCTCAAGACTTCTTGAAGCTTATACAGAGGCATGAAAGCTCAGTTTCACTGGGACATTTCTTGTTCATGACTTAGGCGAAGACTCATCATTATACGCATGTTTTATTGGGAGGCGGAAAATAAGGAATGTTGTGCATGGGTGGGCTGGATGGCAGATGATTTGTAGTATCGACCTGATAGACAGTGGATCCGGTTATTTACCTTGGCACCCACACAGAGGTTTTCACCAAGATACTTGCCCATAGCACCGCAAATTGTTTTTCTTTCTTTTCTTTTTTTTTTGTGATTTTTTCTTCTTTTTTTTTTTTTAATTTTTTTGTATCATAAGGTGCCTGTTTGCCAGGTTTGCACCAAAGTGACAATTTTTTCAGGATCTTCTTTTTTTTTTTTTTTCATTTTTAATTTTTTTTTTTTTCATTTTTAATTTTTTTTTTTTTTGACAATTTAAGACTTTCAGAGGACTAAGCATAAAATCTTTTGAGGTGCATGATATTCATTGGATCATCCAAAGGATCGCCTTCAGGAGTAGCCAACTGATAAGCTCCTGAATCATATTTTGCTATGATTACATATGGTCCAAGCCAGTTAGGCTCGAACTTGCCTTTCTTTTCTCGTTCTTGTAGATTTTTCTGATTCTCCATGAGGACAAGATCACCAACTTGGAATTCTTGGGTTCTAACTTTTTTATGATAACTCATGCGCAGATGGTTTTGATATACGCGAAGATGATTCAAGCCCTTGAGGTGCCTTTCATCTAACAATTCTAGCTCTTGTAAGTGGGCAATTCTGTATTCTTCCTCTGGTAGGATGTTTTGCAGTGATACCCTTAGAGAGGGGATCTCGATCTCAAGGGGAAGGATAGCTTCAGAACCAAATACTAGGGAATAAGGAGTGGCGCCTATGGGGGTGTGGATGGAGGTGTGGTAGGCCCACAATGCAGGATGGATTTGGAGGTGCCAATAACGGCTCGCTTCATTGACTGTCTTTTTGAGGATTTTTATGAGGGTTTTATTAGAAGCCTCAGCTTGGCCATTGCCTTGGGGATAATATGGAGTGGAGAAGCGGTGTTGGATGTTGAATTTTTGGCAGAGTTCTTTGACATCCTGGTTTTTAAATTGTTTACCATTATCTATGATGATAACTTTTGGGATGCCATATCGGCAGATTAGGTAATTCAAGATGAATTTGGATATTTGCTTGCCGGTGGTGAAAGTAAGAGGGATAGCCTCTACCCACTTGGTGAAGTATTTGTTAGCGGTGATAATGAATTTATGTCCATTGGAAGATGAAGGGTGGATTTTCCCAATGAGATCGAGCCCCCACTGCGAGAAAGGCCATGGTGTAATGAATGGCTACAATTCTTGTGACGGTGCATGAATCTTGTCACCATGTTGCTGGCAAGGGATGCATTTCTTCACATAGTTGTATGCATCTTCTTCCATTTTAGGCCAATAGTATCCTGTTCGCAAAATTTTTTTAGCCAATGTGAGTCCACTTGAGTGTGCCCCACAGATGCCCTCATGTACTTCGCGTAATGCCCATTCGGCTTCTTGTTTATCTAAACACCTTAGGAGGGAACCATCAAAATGCCTTCTGAACAAGGTGTCTGCAAGGATGGTGTAACGGGCACATTGGAGGATGAAAGTTTGTTGTTGGGTTTTGGTGAGATGTGGGGGAATGGTGTTGTCTTTGAGGAAAGCGAAGGTTTCTTGGTACCAAGGGGACTCTGGACCAACGAGAACACACACCATTTCAGATTCTGGTAGGTCGTATGCCAGTATAAACAATTGCTCGACCAAGAACTCGCACTTCTGACTATGTACTAGCATTTGAAGGAGGGAGCCAATGGTGGCCATTGCATCTGCAGCCCTATTATTTGTTCATGGGATTTGATCAAACTTGATTGCTATGAAATGTTGCTTAAGATTTTCAACCATGGTATGGTAGGGAAGGAGTTTATCATCTTTTGTCTGGTATTCATCATTGACTTGTTTTATGATGAGCTGGGAATTGCCATAGACTTGTAATTCCTTTATTTTCCAATGGATAGCCAAGCGTAAACCTATGATGAGGGCCTCATATTCTGCTATGTTATTAGTACATGCAAAGGCTATCTTGTATGATTTGGGGATGCCATCTCCTTGAGGTGTGACCAATAATATTCCTGCCCCTGATCCATTTTGAGTGTAGGAGCCATCAAAATACAATTTCCATGTGGAGGATGTGGTAACAATCATAATGAACTCATCTGGTAATTCTGTGAGAAGAGGATGGTCGCTTGGAAGTGGAACTTCAGCCAGTTGATCTGCAATGACTTGTCCCTTGATTGCCTTTCTGTCCACATATTCAATGTCAAACTCACTTAAGAGCATGACCCATTTAGCCCTTCTGCCAATGAGAGTAGCTTTTGACAGGAGATATTTAAGTGGATCAATTTTAGCAATTAATTTTGTCTTGTTTAGCATACAGTGTCATAGTTTTTGTGTGCTAAATACTAATGCCAAACATGCTCTTTCAATGGGGGTGTAGTTGAGTTTATATCCTACTAGCGTCCGACTGATGTAGTAAATGGCATGTTCCTTCCCTTGAGGGGTTTTCTAGGGGTAGGTGGCATCAAAACTAGAGGTGATGCTAGATATTCTTTTAATTTTTCAAAGGCCTTTTGACAGAGGCAATCCCATTTGAATTTTGTGTCTTTATGTAACAAATGTGCAAATGGATGGCACTTGTCGGCTAGCTGTGCAATGAAACGCCTGACAGACTGGAGTTTTCCCTAGAGACTGCGTAGTTGTCTAAGAGTTTTTGGCGAAGGCATTTCCATAATAGCTTTTACTTTTTCGGGATCAACCTCAATGCTTCTGCGGGAAACAATGAATCCTAGTAGTTTTCCCGATGTGATGCCAAACACACACTTTTTAGGATTTAGGCGCAGCTTGTATTTTTCCAATCTTTCGAAGATCTATTTTAGAATAGGGATGTGCTCTTGTCTTGTCTTGGATTTGCCTAGCAGATCATCCACATAGTCCTCCATAATTTTGTGCAAGAGGTCATGAAAAATTGTTGTCATTTCCCATTGATATGTAGCTCCAGCATTTTTAAGGCCAAAAGGCATGACCCGGTAACAGAAAGTACCCCATGGTGTTGTGAATGCAGTTTTGTGCTGATCCTCATCTGCTATCCTGATTTTAGTTGTATCCAGAAAACCCATCCATTAGTGATAGCATTTCATGTCCTGCTGTAAGATCCACAATCATATCTATGTTTGGGAGCGGGAAATCGTCTTTAGGACAAGCTATATTTAGATCTCGAAAATCTGTGCAAATGTGGATGCCCCCAGTAGGTTTGCCAACAGGCACAATGTTGGAGACCCATTCAGCGTAGTCTATGGGTTTGATAAATTTTGTGTCTAACAACTTTTGAAGTTCTGCCTTGACCAAGAGAGCAATATGCGGGTGCATGTTGCGGAGTTTTTGTTTTACAGGTTTTGCATCTAGGCAGACGGCGAGATTGTGAACCACCAAGGCAGGATCCAACCCTAGCATATCGGAATAGGACCATGCAAAATTGATTTTAACCTCTGTAAGGAAGTTGATGAATTCTTGTTTCTCTATTTCGGTGAGGGATTTGGCAATGAGCACATTTTTTGGAATGACTTCAGTGCCCATGTTGATGCTGTCTGTTTCTTCAATCAACAAATTTGATTTGTCCTATGGAAGGTACCCAATGGTAGGGAGGTCAAATCCCTCATCATCAAGTGCCCTTTCCAGGTTTTCACTTTCAGATATGCCCTTTGTTTTTATTTCTTGTTCATCCAAAGGTGCCTCAGGGAGGTTTTCACCTAGGAAATCATATCTTTTTCTTTTATTATCTTTTTTGTGGATAAGGGCATTGACTTGACTACTAAAGTATCCCTTTTCATGTAGTTGAATACCCTCAATTCTATTACGCTCTTCCATATTTTGCGTTGTTAGGAGAGCAATGAGAGCATTATCATCGATGCAGATATCTAAATTGGGTTTGTCTCGTTGGCCCCAGTCAATGAGTTCAGGATGGACAAGATGTAGCTCATGTGAAGTGGGAGGGGTTACGGGGGTGATGGTATTGATGTAAGCATAGAAGAAGGTATCTTTCTCATATTCATAAGGCATTTCATGGAATTCCTCTTCGTCAGTGCTTTCGATATCCAAAGAAGGACTAGAAGGGGCACCGACGATAGTAATCTTAGGCACCGGGGTGTACCCCAAGCCTCTGTTGTATCTGTAGGAGATAGGATTTATGGGTGATTTTCTTCCTTTCTCCTCTGGTCCCAGACCATGTCCTTTGTAACCCATTTTTTCAACTATGGCAAATGCTTCTGGATACATTTCTTTGGATTTGCTTGTTGGATCATCGTCCTCTTCCTGGTACAGCCATGAAGAGATATCTGCTTCGAGGTTCTCGTTATCAAGTGGACCCCATTGTTGGAAGGTGGTGCTTTGGCATTGCATGATTGGTTTCAGGTCCTTTTTTAGCTCTTTTGGTTTGCCAAATGACTTAGGAGAGAGAGGGAGGTTTCCTATTAATAAGACATCCTCCAATTTGTATTCTCCACAGCCATTATCCAAGATCTTGATTTGATTATTTAGTTGGGATGATGTGGAGGCAACATTTGATGTGTCAGATGGAAGCATTGGCGAAGATCTATTTAGTGGGCAATGATACGGATGCTTCCCCTCTAATAGTTTGCAATATTGAAAAGGTTGGGGATCACCTTTGATAGTGATCACTCTTCCATTATAGGGGAATTTGATGCATTGGTGATAGGTGGAGGGTACGGCTTGCAAGGAATGAATCCATGGCCTCCCGAGGAGAATGTTGTAGGGGAGATCAAGATCTAGTACTTGGCAAGGGGTTTCAATTGTAATGGGGCCCACTTGAAGAGGTAAGGTGATCACGCCCTTTGAAATTCTTTCTGCATCATCATATGCCTTTATTATGATCCTTCCTGATGTGTCTATCAGATCCTTAGAAAGTCCCAATTGTTTTATCAATTTGTATGTACATAGATTAAGCCCGGATCCACCATCTATCAGGATTCGTTTGACCTTGTGCTTGTGGATGAGAGATTCGATGTGCAAAGGTTTGTTATGGTCCTCATCTGCAGGAGCATCTTTGGAGTTAAATACAATGTGTTGCTGGGCAACAAGGTTTCCAATGAGGGTTTGAAATTGGGTGGCATTGATGTTATCCGGAATGCGTGATTGGAGAAGGGCTTGTTCCAAAATTTCTTTATGGACTGGAGAAGTCTTGAGAAGTTCCAAAATGAAGATCTGCGCAGGTGTCTTCCCAAGTTGATCAAGGAGGTCATATCGGCGGGTGGAAGACATGGGTGGAGGGTTTGGTGGGGGAGGAACTCCTTGGATGGTGACTCTTCCTCGGCGTGTAGTTGCATTACAGTCATTCTGGAAATGGGACGTGGAAGGCATGGCACCTTGAATGACTATTCTAGCCGGGTTTGGTCTGCTTTGGGAAGAAGGAGGATTAACTCCTTGGATGGTTATGACATTGACATGATTGTCTGTAGGTTCAATGTGACTTACTAAAAAATCAAAACCGGTTACATGATTAGCATAGTCATAATCCATTACGTTAGATGATGAGCCTTTTCCTTTATCATTCTTTGGGAAGGGTTCTTGGTACATTTTGAGTTTGTCATTGTTATTACCAGGTTTTGCATTTGCTACCTCAATCTCACCTCTATCAATGAGATCTTGTATGTAGATCTTCAATTTCCTACACTTTCGTGTATCATGTCCCTTGATACAATGGTATTCACAATACTCATTTTCATTATACCATCTTGGTTTAGGTTGATTGGGATCAAACGGGTGAGTGATTGGAAAAACCACTATACCTACTTGGACAAGTTTTTGAAACACCACTTCAATAGGCTCAGCAAGAGGAGTGAAATTTCTTGGAGTCCTGTTATTCGATTGGGGTGGTCGTCCTTGGATTGAGACATTGTTGTGAGGCTTTTGAGATTGATTTGAATTATTTTGATTGTTGAATTGATGAATATTGGTGGTGGATTTTGGGGGAGTGGCCACGGTTTAGACCCGCTTCACATCAGTTACACCATCATTGACCATGTTTTTATTTTTAGCCCAGAATTTTGGCTTGTCGTTATGATAAGAGGAAGAACTTTGTGATGACTTCTGGTAATGTTTCAAGGTTCCTTCCTCCAACAAGACACGTTCGAGGGCGAGGCCCTTATTGGTCAATTTTTGGAAGGATTTGATACATTGAGATATTAAAGGTCTTGAAAGTTCAGGCACCAAGTTCTTTTGAAATAGTTCAATTTGATGTTGTTCTGGCATGTCCCACTAGAATTTTTTGATAAGAGGTCGCCATCTTTGTAGGAAATTGGCGAAGGTTTCTCTAGGCCTTTGTTTTGTATTACATAGGTCCATCATAGAAACATCATTACCCATGTTGTATGCATAGTGGGCCACAAATTTTTCTGCCAAGTCTGGAAAAGAGACAATGGAACCTCGTGGTAAAGATGAGAACCATGCCAGGGCATCTCCCGTGAGACTCTTGGGAAAAAGTTTGCGAAGATAAAGGTCACTATAGGAGACTTCTTGGCATAAGATGTGGAATTCGCGGACATGGTCGCGGGGGTCTCCTTTGCCTTCATACTTGGTGAATTTAGGGATCTCAAATCCTGGGGGATACGGTGCAACTGATATAGATGGGTCATAAGGACAAGGGCAAAACTCTTCGAATGAGTAAGCTTTCCTTTTATTAGTCTTTTCTTTCATGTTTTTGATGATATTCTTCATGTCTTGAATTTCCTTGATGAGGTCTTGTTGTGGACTTTGATATTGATGAATTGTATCTGCCCCAAGCATTGGATGAACTAAAGAAGGTGCACCACCACCAATATATTGATATGATGAGGAAGTGGGAATGAGAGATGTGATGACCGATGTTGCTGGGGTTCGTATGATAGTTGGTTGTGATCCACCAACTATTGTGACGGGATTGAATGCGGTCTGGATAAAATTTGCGACATTGTTGGGAGAAAGGGAAGTTTGTGGAATAGAAATATGTGGTTGAATAAAAGGAGATGGTATAGAAGTTCATTGGAGAATGGATGAGATTGGATTTGATAGTGGTATGGATGGTAAGGAGGAAGAAGGTGAGATGGAGATCATGGTGGGAGGTGTCGCGGGTGGCATTGATTGGGCTTGGATGATTGATGGGGCTGCAATTGATTGAGTTTGAATAGTAGGTGAAACACTTTGTGTGGGAGCGAGGTCTCCTTGTGGTCGTTGGATGAAAGCGGATCTATTAAATTCAGGTGGAAGTTGAGCTCCATGTTCAAGAAGAGTTTTCAGAAGTGCAGTAGGATTGTGTTTAATAAACTTTTCTATCATCTCTTGGTTATAAGAATCCGCTAGGAAAGTTTGCACTTCCGGACAAAGTTCATCTTGGTTAACCATGTCAAGATTTTGGCTTTGATCTTGATCGCTTGGTTGCCCACTTTGTGTATGATCTTGCATGGGATCTTCATATAGGACACCAATGTCTGGCATGCCATACTGTTGATCAGCCATGTTTTTCTTTTGGGATCGAGTTGCGACCATACATGATATTTGTGATGAAAAGACTTAGGAAAAATGTGATGAAATGACTTAGAAAATTTGTGATGGAAGGATTTTAGAAACTTGTGATGAAAGGACTTAAGAAATTTGAGAATGACAGGACTTAAGAAATTTGTGATGAAAGGACTTAAGAAATTTGAGGATGAAAGGACTTAAGAAATTTGTGATGAAAGGACTTAAGAAATTTGTGATGAAAAGACTTAAGAAATTTGAGGATGAAAGGACTTAATAGTGATGAAAGGACTTAAGAAATTTGAGGATGAAAGGACTTAATAAATTTGAGGATGATTGATGAAGAAGGTATGGTAGTGATGGTTTAGAAGAAAACTTGATGACTAGGTTGTCTTTGGCATGAACATGAAGGATCTATTTAAATGGCAAGTTGTATGAAGAGATATGACCACCTTGATTTGGATGATAGTAGGTGTTTCAAGGGACAAACTTGAATGTTGACGTAGAGGATAAACTCTTAGCTTCTCTCTTAGGCTTATGAAAAATGGGACGGACGGAGTTTTGACACAATTTTGAACTTGGTGTGGGTAATAACTTGGACAATTTGTTTGTGTCCTGACAAATATTTTTGTGAAGTTTTTTGGGGATAGTGATGTGTTTTTTGGGGACACTTAGATGCTTGACCCCACTGGCTCCCCTCCACGGCACTCACTTCTCGGGGCAGCCAAGCATCAATTCCCATGAAAAATCCTCATGGCGAACTTTGTGTCTCTACTAAGGGCCGTAAGAATATAGGTTGCTTCAGAGGTCCGACCTCCTGCACCAATGACTAGAGGGTTTTTGGCCACTATGAACAAGGTGTTTAGTAAGTCTTCCCGTTAGGAGCTACCCTTCGAAGTTGCGCAAGCGCAATTGAGGCCTATAGCCCAACGAAGCACCAAGAACTTAGTAGTCACGCAAGCATGATTGAGATCTCTAGGATCCTACTAAGCACCCAATGTGAAAGTGAACTCTCATATAGCCCCAGCCATTAACCCTTTCGTAGTCATTGGCCTATTTATTATAGTGAGTTGGGAACCCCAGGTCCGGGTGTACTCACTTGGGTCGTTCCCCTCTTACCTTCTCAAAGAGCAAGTTGGGAGGGCAGACCCGCTAGAGATAAACACAATCAAACAAGAAAAGGTTGGAAGGTCTGGATTTCTGATCGTCTAATAAGACGAGAGCATACTTTCCTACCTTTACACTTTTCTTAAAGACACATAAGACAATGGTTCATTCCATTTTAATTGATATCTAGGTGCCTAATTTAAATAAATGCACAATATTTGGTTGAATTAGCTAGGCAACCTGCAAAACCACTTGATTAGAAGTTTGAAAAATGGAGTCTTCAAAAAGCGTCCTGCAAAACAACTTGATTAGTAGTTTGGAAAAAATAGTCTTCAATAAGCGTCCTGCAAAAAATCAACAAAATGACAAAAATATTAATTTTTTTTAATTTTTTGGGAATAAATAGAAAAACATGAATAAAAACTTTTTTATTAATGACAAATGTGGATTTGAAGAAAGCTTTGATGGGTAAATGGGGTTTGACTAGGTTTTTACCACTTTCTAAGGGATATGCAAGTGAAAAAATGGGGATTTTGGAGGAGAGATGAAGGAATGGGAAAATTTGTCCAAGAGGGACAAAGAAGCAAAAGTTGAAGATGGATAATATGGGAAAAATTTGGAGGTGATTGAATGAAAAGGGAAGAAGTTATGGCAAACCCTAAAAATAGAGAAATATGAGATTTTGGGCTTCAAAAAGTGGATTTTTGAGATAAGGCCTCCAAGGAAGAAAATGTGGAAAATGGCAATGTAGAGAATATGGTGAAGTTTGAAGGGAAATGGAGTCAAGATAAAGAAGATATGGCGAAAAACAAATTTTTTTTTTTTTTTTAAACCCTAGATTTAACAAAACAGAAACCCTAAATTTAACAGAATAGAAATCCTAAATTTAACAAAACAGGAACCCTAGATTTAACAGAGCAGACAGAAACCCTAGATTTAACAAAGCAGACAGAAACCCTAGATTTAATATAGCAAATTGTCACACTAAACAGAATAAAATAAAAATGTCAGGTCTGGATTTCTGATTGTCCAGATAGACAAGAGCATACTTTCCTACTTTCACACTTTCTTGCAGGCAGACAGATTATATTTAAATAGAGCAGATAACATGAAATAAATAAATTAAATGCAGATTACAGTTAGCACCTACAATTTTTAGACATATTAACAAAGTAGATAGTAGGACTACACATATAGAAAAGTGTCAAAGGTCTAGATTTTTGATTGTCTAGATAGATAAGAGCATACTCTCCTATTTTCACACTTTCCTACAGTCAGAGCATACAGTCGTGCTAAACAGAATAGAAAAGTGAAAAGTCTGGATTTTTGATTGTCTATATAGACAAGAGCATACTCTCCTACTTTCGCACAGATTATACTAAAACAGAACAGACAACAAATCAAATAACAAATCAGATAACAGAGCTGTCGTGCTGCAACAGAAACAGAAAAAAAAAAGAAAGAAACAGAACATAATAAGGAGGAGCTATCGCGCAGAAATGCAGAGCCACGATTCTGGAACCTACGAAAAAGATACATATATATATTTTTATTTATTTTTTCTACAGTCGCGCTATTCTGGAACCTACGTCTCACAACTCACAAAAACCTTAAAAAAAAAATAATAACATTAGTTCTCAAGGACGTGAGTCCCACCTGGCGTGCCAAAATGAAGAGGGAAAAATAGACTTATAAAAGGTAAACTGATCAAAACACAACGAAATAAACATGCAGAATGCTAAATATCATAAAAAGACCATTTCACCTGGCTATTTTACCTTCTCCTTCGGATTGAGCTTGATGAAGTGAAGGCGCCCTTTGATAATGTTCCACTTGATGTACTCTTTTGATTGCTGGATGTGGATGGCTCTCCAATGTTGTGCACAAATGATAAGGATGAGATGATCAAGTTGCCAAGATGATTTCCTAGGCTCAAAAGGGCAGCATAAGCTTACTGAATTTCAAGATGTTTTTGAATGAAGGGATGGAACCCTATTTTATAGGAAGAGGAGAGGAAAATGGATGGCTAGGATGAATTAGAGATGAAGGGCTAAGATTTCCTTGTGAGGTCACACAAGGTCCAAGAGAGGGTGTGGAGACCAAGAAATATGCCTTAAAGGCATTTCGTATCTCCACACTCTACAAGATGCATTGGGGGAATGAAAAATTCTCCAAAAAATGGATATTATGGGGATTAGAAGAATAACAAGGAATTAAAAATTCTTTGGGAGAGGGAAATGCCTAGAGGAATGTAAGATTTTGAAAATCTTACATTCATCTAGAAAAAGAGCATTTAAAGCTAGTGGCTAGATGAAAGGACAAAGAGTTGACTTTGTGGCTAATCATGATGATTAGCCATTAACGACTCATTAGGAGAGGAATTAGAGGAAATGTTAGGTGGGATTTATATTTGTAGGAGAATTTGACTAAAAGAATAATGTTAAGTGAGTTTAGGGAGTTTCTAGAAGAATTTATTAGGTTAATGATGAATTAAGAAGATGATTTGTAGGAATCATATAGGTTAACTAATTAATTGAAATTAATTAGCTAAGAGGAAGATTTGTGAGGATTTGATTTTTTAGAAGAATAAAGAAAGGGATTGATTTATTAAATAAATCTATCATATGCTATAGTGACAATATTAATTATATTTAATTAATATTGAGAAGGATTTTAATTAACATAATTAATTAATTAATTATGTGAGGAATTAAAAAATAATTAAAATATTGTGCTTTAGGCCTTCAACCCAATAGACATTGTCCACACTGCTCAGCTAGACAAACTAGTTAATGCTCTTTGTAAAGAATGTCAACTAGGAAAGATGACTTCTTCAAATTTTAAGAGAAAGTCCTTCTCAGTAGAGAAATTGTTAGATTTGGTTCATACAGATCTATGTGGACTAGTAAGAACAAGAAGCATTCAAGGTGATAGATACTTCATGATCTTCACTGATGATTGTTCAAGGATAATGTGGGTCACATTATTGAAGGATAAGAATGAAGCTTTTGGTAAATTCAAGGCATTCAGAGCCTTAGCTAAGAAAGAGAGTGGAAAAAAGATAAAATGTCTAAGAATAGATCAAGGCAGTGAATTCACTTCTATGGAGTTCACTAAGTATTGTGATGATAATGGTATCAAGCGGCAACTTTCTGCACCAAGGACACCACAGTAGAATGGTATAGCAGAGAGAAACAACCGGTCAGTGGTTGAAGCTGCTAGGACTATGTTGATACAAGGAGGTGTAACAAAAACATTTTGGAAAGAAGCTATAAGTACAACTATCTACACAATGAACTAAGTTCTGGTGAAAAGAGGTAAGGACAAGACCCCATGTATGAGTATAGGTATGGGAGATCACCTGATGTTACCTATTTTAAGATATTTGGAAGAAAATGTTTTATTAAAAGTGGTGATTACATAAGCAAGTTTGGAGCTAAGAGTGATGAAGGCATATTTCTTGGCTATTCCACCAAGACTAAGGCCTATAAATGCTTCGACAACCAGACACAAAATTTTTTTGAGAGTGCTGATGTTCGTGTAGATGAATATCCTGAAGTTTCAGAAGGAATCGATTCTGGGAAGAAGGATGAAGATCCTTTCATTTTTCTTTTGGAACTTGAAACTGTTAAATCAAAAACAAGTAAAGCAAATACTGATGTACCTGTTCAACCGAAACAAATAAATTCAGAGGAAGATGATAATGAAGAAGTTGAACCTGAAGAGAATGATCATGTTATTCCTAGGTATGTGAGACTAAATCAGAGCCGTGAATAGATAATTGGGGATAAGGATGTCGGTGTACTAACTAGATGGAAAATAAGAGAGAACCCTTGCATGATCTCCACCTTTGAACCTAGAAGTGCTAAGGAGGAATTTAGTGATGATCATTGGGTGAAAGCTATGGAGGAGGAGATGGATCAAATTGAGAAGAACAACACTTGGACCCTAGTACCCCGACTAGTAAACAAGAATGTTATAGGTACTAAATGGGTGTTTAGAAACAAATTAAATGAAGATGGTGTTGTAGTTTGCAATAAGGCAAGATTAGTATGCAAAGGTTATGCACAAGAATAAGGAGAGGATTATGGAGAAACTTTTGCACCACTAGAAAGAATGGAAGGTGTCAGAACATTGCTTGCATTTGTAGCTCATAAGAAGTTCAAGGTATACCAGATGGATGTTAAGTCTGCATTCTTGAATGGGATATGGGAAGAAGAGGTTTATATAGAACAACCTGATGGTTATGCATTGACAGATAAGGAAGACATAGTATGCAAATTTCATAAAGCCTTGTATGGATTAAAGAAAGAACCCAGAGCATGGTATGAATGACTTAATACTCATCTAATGAAGATAAGATTTGCTAGAACTAGTGATGACAACAACATTTATCTCAAGTCTGAAGGAGACAAAATACTAGTCAATGAAGTATTTATAGATGACATTATATTTGAAGGTAATGATGACATGAGTAATTATTTTGCAGATAAAATGAATAATGAATTTGAGATGTCATTAGTAGGGGAAATAAAAAAATTCATAGGCTTATAGATACAGAAAATGAAGAATGGTATTTTCATTACTCAATCCAAGTATGTGAAAGAGGTTTTGAAGACTTTTGGTATTAGTGGCTATAAACTAGTTGGAACCCAAATGGTTATAGGTTGTAAATTGTCCAAGGAAGATGCATCTAAGTCTATACATGAAAAGGAATATAGGTCAATGATTGGCAAATTACACTATTTTGTTCACAGTTGACTGAATATTGCCCATGCAATTGGTATTGTTGCTAGATTTTAGAAGAATCCAAAGGAGGCACATCTGATGGCAACTAAGAGAATTTTAAGATATCTAAAAGGTATTGTTGACTATAGGTTATGGTATCCATATGGTGGAAATTTTGATTTGAAAGAATACATAGATGCTGATTGGGCAGGAAATATTGATGACCAAAAGAGTACTATCAGTGGAGAATTCTTTCTAGGAGGAAGGCTAGTTTCATGGAGTAGTAAAAAGTAGAGTTGCACTTCATAATCTACTATTGAAGCTAAGTATGTAGCATCTTATATGAATTGCACACAAGATATTTGGATGAGGCACATTTTGGAAGGTTTGAAGATGGAAATCTCAGAACCAATAAATATTTTATGTGATAATATAAGTGCAATAAAAATTTCTAAATATCTAGTTTTGCACGCAAGGAATAAGCACATTGAATTGAAATATCACTTCTTGAGGGATAAAGTTCAAAGTAAAGATGTTATCTTGGAGCATGTTTCTACCAAGGAGGAACTTGCATATATCTTTACCAAACCTCTACCTAAGACCACTTTCAAGTATATTAGAAGTCAATTGGGGGTTGTCCCTCTTCATGAAGTTAGTTGAGCATGATGTTGATTGCATTAGTCCCTATACCACTTGCTTAATTTAACATGGATTGATGAAGAAGTGGATGTATTCCACAGGGGGAGCGTCAAGTTACAGAATGATGTTGATGCACAGTGAGAGAAGAATTACATGTTTTACTTTCACTTTGGCATTGTTGTCAAAGGGGGAGAAGAATTATGTGATTAAGGAGAAGAATTTTGTGTCTAATTAGGTGAACCAACGGTAGGCTAAAGACAAATAGAGCAAGGTGAATACTTGGTAATGTAAACCAAGATTCCTATTCACCAATCTCAGTAGCAATCAGAGGTGTTGATATTTGTATTGCCATAAATGCCAAAGGGGGAGACTGTTGGCATTTTGCATAGAGATTGTATTAATGATATGTTGCCATTGATGTCAATTGAATTGGTAATGGTATTCATGTTATTGCTGATATTGTTGTTTTTGATATTGGCTAGTAACCAATAAGAAGACATTTGTGGAAGATGTTATAAAATGGTATGTAAAGTTTGTGAGTTGAACTGGTGAACCGATGTAAAGGGTTAAACCTTTTTATGTAATGTAAGCGGTAAACCCTATCAACTGTTAAACCCTAACTGATCAAGTTTGATGGTTTATTATCTGATAAGTGGTAATGATGGAGACACATGTGATCATTGTATGAGGATATGTTCAAATTTTTTTAGCGCGTTTGTTTTTTGTATAGGGAAGGAGCAAAGTGGATTGCATCTAATGCACAATGCGTGATGAGTTACCAAGTCCGATGAAGCGGTGATCATGGAGCGGTTGGAATTTTCTTGAAGAATGTGAAGAGATTGTCATGATTTCTAACGATCAAGATTTTACTGACTTGTTTGTAATCTCAATGATGAGAATTAGGTTTTTGTTGTGTTACCGACCTAATTGATTTGTATTTAAGGTCAATGAAGTTGTTTGTGATTTTTGTTGGCAAGATTGATAGAAACCTTTTGAGCCTCCAGTTGCCTAACCAGTGAATGGATCTACACCTTGAGTGAAGGTAGATTGAATATTAGAAGGATTTGATCAAGAAAATGTAGTGCTACTCAAATAGATCAAGAAAACCTGTTGTTTTCTAACAATTACAGCATAAGTGAAATCCCTTAACCGGGTAGGCTCTAACAAGCTTGGTTACTCATTAAATACTCTAACAAGGTGGTCCATTAGCTTGGATTCTTAAATCCTCCAGCGAGGTTACTCCTAACAAGGTATTGTGCTTTTCATCAAAGCATATTTGTAAATCCCTTAACCGGGTGATTTCTAACCGGAATTAGTTCTTAACAGGACTTATTGTAAAGCTTTGATAGGCTTGGCTCCTAACAGGGAGAACTTTAAAAGAGTTCAAACAACTATCCTTGTGAGTATCATCTCACCATGGTTTTTACCTATTTGGGTTTTCCACGTATAAACATTTGTGTCAAGTGATGAATGCTTTTGTGGTTGTGATTTTATTTGTTGATTTGGTTAACTTCTGATAAGGCATGTTAAGTAGAAGCATTGAGAGTTAAATATTTGATTTATGATTAAGCATTGTTGATGTTTACAAGATTGAAGTTGTTTACTATTAAAGTTGTCATAACAGTTAAACTGGTTGATGTCAAGTATTCTTATGAATATTGATCTTGACCGAGATATGTTTCCTTTGTTTGACTGAGTTTGAATTTGGGAACTTTGTATTAGTTTTTCAATATACTGATTCACACCGCCCCCCCTCTCTCAATATTCTACCGGATACTTATTCTTTCATCATACCATCACCTCAAATATATGAAGAGTGAAGATAAAATGCCAATAGTTAGTGATTCATATACATATAGCTAATAATACAATGTAGTGAATAAGCAAATTTAGATACATATTAATCTATATTAAATAAATATAAAAATCTATATTTAGATATAGACAAAGGCTTATATATGCTTAATTTTTTTTTAATGTTTAAATACATATATAAATTCTAGAACTAATAACTTCAATTAATAATATGCAAGTGGATAAAATTAAATAATCCACTTGTTCATTTCAACAATGAGGGAGATCTATTTCTTTATCTTTCACGTTCCATTCCTTTCACTTGCACGATAAAGAGTGAGATGATGAAATTTAAGTTTATCATATGGAATGACTCTTATGAATTTGGGATTCTTAAATAAAAAAGAAACCTTAGAGTTCAATGGTCATTATTCAATCTCCTCCAAGGGATGAGATTGAATGTAGAACGTATGTGAAAATATTAATATTCATTTTTAGTTGTTTTAAATAAAATAAAATTTTAATCTAATTATTAATTAAGACATAGTATGTTACTAGGCCCACCATAATTTAAATTATTTTTCATCAATTCTATAAGAAATAATTTAATCTCTAACTATTAACTCATAAATTGCCTTTATAACTATAAGATCAAGAGAATGCATGCTCTAGACTATTTATCCTATTAAATGGAGCTAGAACTAGCTTTATTCTCTTAAATCAAATTAAGTTATACAATAAATTTAATTGCATATTCAATGGCAAGTCCATTAAATAAATTTATAATTAAATAAATATGATATAACAAAGGTAGACTACCAAGTTAAACTTGAGACTATTTAATTTCTAAAATAATTAATTTTGGATACCAAAACCATGGAAATAGGTCATTTTTTCTTTTTGATAATTAAACTACTAGATACGGCCACTCCCCTTCATTATATGTAGAAAAAAATATACACCACTTTTAAGTCCCAACTATGACACTATATTCCTTCTATAGCATTAATATAGTTCATTCTTCTATAGCATCTACTATTTCAGGATACCCTTATATCATTACAAAACTGCCTACAAGAAGGACCATATTATTCCATGAAACTGAAGAATTAAAATTTAGATCATTATCTAATACTATCGTCATGTAGTCTCCTCAATTCAATCTTTATCTATTCTAAAACACTACTGTCCCTAGAATGAGTCTATACCAAAAAACTCATGCATAGGGAGCAATGCTAGTTTTTCTAACCTTCAACAACATGTTCCATTTATTCATCCTCCATTGGATCTTCTACTTCTTTGTCAATTTCATGATTTTGTGGCTCCAATCCTTCCATCTCAATGAAATTTTCTATCCAGATCAGTGCTAGATTAACTACTACCTCGGTGTTTCTTACTGCTTTCTCCTTAATCAAAAATTGTTGAAAGAAATGCCAATGAAGGAGGTGAAAATAATAGTATTGTAGATGAATCCAGACAAGAACCCTAGCTCATATGGTTTTCCATCTATCTTTTTCCAACGTTTATGGGAGATAATTGGTAAAGATATATATAAGGTGGTGGAGGAATCAAGGAAAAAAAGGACAGTATTAAGAGAAATGAATTATACATTTCCATCTTTGATCCTAAAGAAGAAGAGGGTAAATACAATGACTGACTTTAGATTGATATATTTATGGAATACAACATATTAAATTATCTCCAAAACTATTGCAAATCCACTCAAAAGAGTTTTAAATATGCTAATCTTAGAAGAACAAAATGCCTTTGCTCCTAGGAGATCGATTATGGAAGGTATAATATAATAGACCATGAAGTAATTCATTCAGATACTAAGTCAAAGAAAGCATGAATGATCATAAAACTAGATATTATGAAAGCTTATGATTCGGTTGATAGAAATTTTTTGAAGGAAGTTCTAGGAAAATTTGGTTTTAGAAAGGAATGGATCCATTCGATTGATGGACGTATCTCAACCTCGACCTTCTCAATATTGATAAATGATGGGGCTCATTGATTCTTTAGTTCATGTAGTGGCATAAGGAAAGGTGACTCAATATCTCCTTTTCTTTTTATAATTATGGCTGAAGCCCTGGGTAGATGAATAAGCAATATTAGAGAGGTTGGAGAATAGTATGGAATTAAGGAAGCTGTAGGTGTGAGCCCAATGAACCACCAACAATTTTTAGATGACACAATATTATTTGGTCAGTCAAATAGGATAGAATCTAGGAATATCAAATCACTTCTTGCTAAATACTATGATGCTTTAGGCCAACAAATTAACTGGAGCAAGGTGGAGGTATTCTCTCTCAATACCCAACTGAGCCTTCAGAGGGACTTAGCTAAGATATTAAATCTTAAGGTGGCTAATCTACCAGGTAAATTCTTAGGAATACCTCTTTTTCAAGGAATGAATAAAAAGGAATATTAGGAGAATTTAGTTGTAAGATATGCAAACAAGATGAGTGCATGGAAGGGAAAATGGCTCTCCTCAACAGGAATGCTAATAATGATAAAATTAGTGCTCTCGGCACTCTTTGTGTACTCTATGCCATGTTTAAAAATACCAAATGGAACTGAGTAAAAAATGAATAATATCACAAGAAGTTTCTTTTGGAATGGAATCAGTGATCAAAATAAGATATCTTTGTTGGCTTGGGATAAAATATGTAGACCCAAAAATGTAGGTGGAGCAAGCTTTAGAAAACTGATGTTAATGAACCTAGTATAGAATCTATATGCAAAGAGTGATCAGAAATGGGTTAATATACTAAGAAGGAAGTATTTAAATTCCAACAATTTGATTAGTATTCGGAAGGTAAGAGATCCCCCTAGAGGTTCATCAGTTTAGAATTATGTTTTAGAAAGTGGGCATATTTTAACAAGACATGTAACCTAGGAGATAGGAAACAAGGAACAAGCTAACTTTTGGACTGACTCTTGGAATAATAATAAAGTGTTAGAAGACTATCTGAATATGGAGGACATAAGGAGAGAGAACTTACTAAAATGGGGAGTAAAATTGAAAGATTATGGGGAAATCATAGAAGAAAAAGGAAAGAGGATTTTGAAATAGAAGTCCTTGGACAATTTAGAGGCCCCAGGAGAAGAAAAAAAAAACCTTGTAGACTTATTAAAAGAGAGATGGGTAATTACATTTGATCAATCGGATAGAATAAGATGGTATGGATCAAAACTGGTATCTTATAAGGTACGTCTAGGCTATAAAATCAAAGAGATGTCCTTAATTAAAGATGATTGGTCGTGTAATCTACTATGGAGTAAATGTTGTCTTCCCAAATTTGGAGTCTTTCCTTGACTAACAATATAAGGAATGGTTCTCACCTAGGATTGTTTGACTAACATAGGATATTAGGGAACAACTAGTTATGTTTTGTATATGGTGAGTGTGCATACTATGCATCACCTACTTTTAGATTACCAATACTCAAGGAAATGTTGGAATTCCTTTTTGGATAAACTTGAATTCTACTACTCCAAACCAAAACATCTGATGAATTGGTTCCAAATGTGGAATGTAATGGTGAAAAATGGTCTCTTTGAGTCTTTATGGAAGGTTACCCCCTCAGTGGTAATTTGGGAAATCTGGAAAGAATGAAATAGGAGAATATTCTAAAATAAGGAAATCCCAATGGAAATCATGATAAGGAGATTAGAAGATTGGATGGTGGAATTGGTCAATGAGGCGGCTAAGGATAAAGTGGAAAAGAGCTCAATATTTAGCTCATGGGATGATGTTATGGTGAAGAGATTAAGGGGTTAGCTATTCCTAAAAAATATTAGAATGGGACAATCAAGAACTCAAGAAATGGAAGAGAGAACAATATATGGACTCCTCCACAAGTAGGATGGATTAAAATCAACTTTGATGGGGAAGTGAAAGGTAGTCTAGGCAAAGTAGGTATAAGAAGTATTCCTAGAAATGAGGAAGGACCAACAATTTCCTAGGAATCAGAGCCCATAGAAGTGACAACTAACAATATTGCAAAGATAAAATCAACTTTGTTTGGACTACGAATGGGCTTAAGAATTGGAGAAAAGAATATCCATCTTGAAGGTGATTCCCTAATAATAATTAATACCATCCACAATAACAAGTATCTAAATTGGTTGATAATTAAATGGTTAAGTCAAATTCAAGAAATAATAATGAAACTAAAAGATTTTAGAATTACTCACATTTATAGGTCGAGGGAAATAGTGAAGAAGACATGTTAGCAAAAAATGAAGCTAATAGAAATTAATTCTTTTTTAGGCCTAAATTCTACAATATATGTCCTTACATCCTTTACTTTCAATGGTTAGAAGAAATAACGGTTTCAATGTAATAGTGGCAATTAATAACTGGTCGGTGAGTTCAAAAAAAGGAAAGTTGAATTTGGAGTTTAACCATTAATAGAGATGTTTTTTTTAGATAGGTGGGTAGAAGTACTATTGAGAAAAGTTGTTGACGTATGAAAACTATATATCCAAGTCAATAAAATGATTAATTATCAAGCAGATAAGATGTTTGAAGGAAGGAGAAGTTGGCACTCATGGAAAAGTTAAATTATAATTTAAATATTCTCCTAATAAGGACTCCTTGTAAATTGATAAACCAAACAATGATGGAAAATCATGGGAGAACAACTTAAAAATATGAAGTAATGTGAAATAATGTGAAGTTAAAGCATATTTGAAGACAAATTAAATCAAGAAAGGATCATCAAAGGTGATGAAGTTTTGAGAAGACTAGATAATTCTAAATACAAAGCTTCATTGACAAACTGAACCTACCAGTTTGATGGAGACTCCAATATGTTTCATTTCTAGGAAGAGGTAAATGGATTTTCTAGGAAGGATTATAGATAAGAGAATTTATTCCATTTTGAAGTATGAGCATCCCTTGGTAGTTTATGCGATTAAAACAGTGCTTGGTGAGTAATTCTATTGGAATCAAGGAACACTGAGATGGGGGGGTGAATCAGTGTTCTGCAATTTTTTACTTTGTCAATCCGTTCTTTAAACCATTTAATGCATATGAAGGAAATTAAAGTGTAGAAACATAAATCAAAGATCATCAACACCATCACACCAAAATTTTTATGTGGAAACCCAATCAAGGGAAAAACCACGACAAGATTCAAACCCACATTGGGTAAGTGCACAAAGATGGTGGTCGAAAAGGGGGGTATAAGTGGACACTTTTTTTCTAAAATCAAGTGAACCTAAACTTGGAGGCAAAATTTGAAAGTCATCCACTCAAGATATGAAGATGATCAAAGAACAAATATTTTAGTACTCTAAATCTAGTTTCGAAACTACTAAATGTTTTCAAAATTGGATAAGATTAAGGAGGTCAAATCTTTCGTGCAAAAAAAATAGACCCTAATTTTTAAAAAAAAACATAACATAGTGTCTGACGTGCGCATCAAAAAAAGCATAGCTAGATTTAATATTTTGACAAATCCTTTGGCAGAAAGATAGTTAAGAGTGAGCACTAGAAGATGTGTATTTTTTTGTTATTTTTTGTTGAGTATTTGTTATTTTATGATTTTTCCAATCGAGCACATCCTGAAAATTAGGTACTTGGTCGTACGCGAAGCAAAAGTTGCAATAAACAAATCAAAAATATATATATATATTTTTAATTGTAAAGAATCAAGTGCACTACAATAATATATAACATTTTTTAAATTTGAATAAGTATATCAAAAGTTATTAAAAAATGGTACACCTATGTCTGTGAGAACTATGGAGACACTGGCAAAAGAAATTTAATAATAATATGTTATTGTTGTTCAAATTGAAAAAAAATTATATGGTTAGAAAGCTCAAAAGATGGGTGAAAATATGGTGGCAATTTTAGAAATACCCACTTGATGAAGTGTAAACCCGATGATGACAAAGTCGATAAACCAAGTTGATAAAATAAAACACGTCAAAAATGAGATAAATGGACGGAAATCAAACTTCCAAACCATAGCTTTGTCATCCAAGCCTATTTCCAAGCTTAAATAGTTAAAAGTGCGCACAGGGTACTTATGGTGTAAGAAGTGCATACACGCTCTTTTTACTATAAACAACGCATACGTGTTGTTGTATAATATGATATTGTATATATAATATGTGTATATACATATGATATATAATATTTATATATATGTATGTATATAATAATATATGATATATTAAGTATATATATACACATATAAGTGTATTGTCTCCCCTTATCAAACACATACAAGGTGCCTCTCTCTCTCTCTCTCTGTCTGTCTCTCTCTCTCTCTCTCTCTCTCTCTCTCTCTCTCCTTCTCCCTTCCTCCATACCCCATCCCTATCTCTCCCTCCCTCTCTCCCCTTCTCCCTTCCTCCATATCCCATCCCTCTTTCTCTTCTTCTCTCCCTCCCTCCCTCCATACCCCATTGCAATTGTGTTTGCACTTATATAGAAGTAAGTGAATTTATTTCTTGTCTGCAATTTCCTCTTTGATTTTTATCATGTATGCTCTCCTAAGAAAATTGACTAATGGATTTGTGTGTGTATATTGAATAGGAGGAATAGGGTTTGAAATTGAACCACGGGTGCATTACCGTGACAAACAAGGAAACCTACAACAATATTCTTCTCGAATGTGTTTTTCATGAGCAGAGAAGATGTGGAAAATAGTGTCAACAAAGAAACATGATGAGTTAGAGTACCTGCAATATGTTTTTCAGAAGGAAACAACCAGTAGGAAGAGAAAGAGGGAGAGTAACACATATAATGTCTTGGAGAATGATAGTGGTGGGTTTGTGAGACTTCCCATGTTGTTACACAATGCCTATCACCTAAAGAAATTAAAGTCTATTGTATGCATGACAATGGTAGTATATGATCATCATCACTTGTCAAACGGCTTGGAATGGTACATACCCATGAAATAAATCAAGTGTGTAATTCCTATAGTCACAATCAAGATCAGTCCTATAACCTTGAAAACTTAATAGCATCATATGTTTTAGAACTTAGTTAGTACTCTTAGGGTTAGGTCACGCTCTTACACTTGCTTTTTAGTGAAGCCTCGTTGTTTGTTTGCTTGGAGTCTCTCTTATGCTGACAATGGTCTAACTTAGCTATATCAAAACTAAACTACTGATGTTCTATTGTATGATGTTCTATTCATAACTTTAAATTTAATATATCATTTTATTAGCCCACCATATGACCCCTTAGGTCTCATTAGAGGTCGTATTGTTTCCTAAGAACATATTGTGTTCTAAAGGTCATATTGTGTCCTAGGTTTGATCTCTCTTCCTCTCCCTCCCTCTTCCTTCTTCGCTCTCTCTCTCTCTCTCCCTCTCTCTCTCTCTCCCCTTCTCCCTTCCTCCATACCCCATTTGTCTCTCTCTCACTCTCTCCCCTTCTCCCTTCCTCCATACCCCGTCCCTCTTTCTCTTCTTCTATAATTCCTATAGTCACAATCGAGATCAATCCTATAACCTTGCAAATTTAATAGCACCATATGTTTTAGAACTTAGGTAGTACTCTTAGGGTTAGGTCAAGCTCTTACACTTAATTTTTAGTGAAGCCTCATTGTTTGTTTCCTTGGAGTCTCTCTTATGCTAACAATGGTCTAACTTAGCTATATCAAAACTAAACTACGGATGTTCTATTGTATGATGTTCTATTCATAACTTTAAATTTAATATATCATTTTATTAGCCCACGATATGACCCCTTAGGTGCCATTAGAGGTCGTATGGTGTCTTGTAACCCCTTAGGACACCTTATGACCCCTCAAGACACCATACGACACATAAAAATACCATATGGTGTCCTAAGGGGTCATATGGTGTTCTATGACCCCTTAGGACACTATTTGGTGTCATTATAGGTCCCTCCCTTATTCTCTCCCTCCCTCCCCCCTCTTCTCTCCCTCTCTCCCTCCCTCTACTGCTCTCCCTCTCTCTACATTCCCTCCCCCTTCTCTCTCTCTCTCTTCCTCTCTCCCTCTCCCTCCTTCCCTCTCTCTCTCTCTTCCTTTCCCTCCTTCCCTCTCTCTCTCTTCCTCTCCCTCCTCCCCTCCTCTCTCTCTCTCTCTCTCTCTCTCTCTCTCTCTCTCTCTCTCTCTCTCTCTCTCTCTCTCTCTCTCTCTCTCTCTCTCTCTCCCCTTCTCTTTCCCTCCCCCCTACTCTCCCTATCCCTTCTTCTCTCCCACCCCCCTCTTATCTCCCTCTCTCTACCTTCCCTCCCCCCTATCTCTCTCCCTCTCTCTCCCTCTCCCTCCTTCCCTCTCTCTCTCTCTCTTCCTCTCCCTCCTCCATTCCTTTCTTTCTCCCTCTCCCTCCTTCCCTCTCTCTCTCTTCTGCCCCCTCCCCCTCCCCCCTCTCCTCTCCCTACCCCCCTCCTTCTTCTCTCCCTCTCTCCCTCCTTCCCTTCTGCTCCCTCCTCTCTCCCTCCCCCCCAGTCTCCCCCCTCTCCCTCTCTCTCTCTCTCTCCCTCCCTCCCTTTTTATTCACATTTTTTCTACTACCAATAGTGCATATGGGGTACTGAACCTATTAGTTCACTACCTTGCCATAAATTTTTTAAGGCATAGGAGCACGTATGCGGTACTTATTACTTGTAAGTGCGTATGGGGTACTGAGCCCATTATTTGCTACCCTACGATAATATTTTTTAGGCTTAGGAGTGCGTACGTGCTACTTATTAGTACAGAATGGGAAAAAAATACCATTGGGCTTGCCAACATTTTACGGACTAACAACATGTACGCAATTATTAATGTAGCGCGTATGTGGTACATAGACATAGTTTTAGTTGCCCAAGAGCCTCAACAACCTCAAAAGAAGTTTTAAGGTCATTGAAGGCCCCACTAGAACCATGTCTACACTTCTATCTCTGTTTTATACATAGAAGTAAGTGAGTTTTTTATTTTTGCATGATTTCAAATAATTGAATTGTTGTTCTTATTAGTTTTGTTAATAGTATTATGATTACTTAATAGTTTGATTCCAAAAACTAGTGATAAGATGCATATTTATGGTTATTTGTTTGTTTATGAACTTTTATTTACATATATATGTAATATGATTCTATCTAGGACAACCAATATCAACCATGGGAAACAACAAGCGAGGAACAATAGACCAACGAGAGGTTGAAAAGAAAAGACAAAGGTATCATATGAAAAAATTATGTGATATAAGAACAATGGGAGAAGAAGGTATGTCATCCTCAACATCTCACTTCGATTTACCAAACAAACATAATGTACCTAATGCAATTGAAGAAGAGACATTTGATTTACTGTATGAACCTAATGCAATTGAAGAAGATACTGCATTGAATAATCAATTAAATGATGAACATACACCTTCTCTATTTAATGAATTGAATGTTCATAATGCACCAATGTTAACACCTCCTAGAATCATTTGTAGGAAACCAAAGTATCTAATTGACATTGATGAGAATATATTGAATCTAATGCCCAATAAAATGAATGAACGAACTTGTAGGAGAATGGTTAAAAGAATATGGAAAAACTATTTTGAACTTAAATCAAACTGCAAGATGTCAATTAATTGTTCAAATGATTCAAAATTTGAATTTTAGAGAGACAATGGAAATTATAGGCCTAAGATCATCTAAAAGTAACAGTGAAAGAACTATTGTGAGAAATATATTTGATGCATATCAAGCTATTGGTTCAAAATCATGTACTAAAGATTCGAATGCTACTCGACGTGTCATTACATCAACCATAATGAGAAAGAAAATAAAAAGATCGTTTGATAAGAAAAACAAGTAAGTCATTAAATGGTAGTAGAGCATTAAGTAAAGAATTAAAGAGGTGGGAAAAAATAGAGGAACCTAACAATAATTGTCTTTGGGCATTCTCGGGTAGACTAGCACGCAAAGACAAGGTTGTTGTTGATGTACTAAGAACATTAATTGAATTTTTTTGGCATGACAACACAAGAGTTTCGCCCAACCAAAGAGATGTTGTTAGAAGGCGAATTGGGTCTAAAAATAATGAGACACATGCCAAAAATTATTTGGATATGACTCAAACTAAATTTTATGAAAGATTCCTTCAAAAGTTTCCTCAAATAAGAATTTCTCAAATATTTTTTGAAATTACAAAACCTTTTTATATTAAGATTAATCATGTACGCACAACGTGTTGTTGTAGGATGCATATTAAATTTTCCATGCACTATGATATTTTTTCGTCATAGTTGTTCTACTTTGTACACTAATGATGTTTTGTAGGAATGCAATATACAAGCACCTCCTAAGTTGGTAAGAGAATTTATTTCAAGTGTGCTATGTAATAGACATGATGGTTGCATTTATTATAAGATGCCTTGTTTGGAAGGTTCTTGTGCTATATGTGGTGGTTTGCAATGTTTACCAAGATGCGTACATTTGGAGAGCACACATGAAATTATTATGAAACTAGTTTCTTTCAGAAAATACAAGATAGTGACATATGGAGTTAAAGATGGAAAAGATTTGAAGAGATGTGAGCTAGTGAAAAATGATATATGTGTAGCTGAATTGATGAAAATGTTTCAAGAGAAACTAGTTTATGAGTACATAATGTTTACGCATAGAGCTCGATGGTTAGGTGAGAAATTAAAGTTATGTAAGGACATATTTCCTCTTGGCACCATTGTCTCTATTGTTGATTTCACTGAAAATTTATACACTACAACCTCAAAATGAAGTGAAATCTATGTATTATCACTCTACGCAAGTTTCTATTTTTGTACACATAAGTGATGATCGTACTCATTCATTGGAGTTTGTAGAAGGATTATTTAAAGTTTTCTATGATAGCCTAAGGGAAAGGAACATACGATACAACTGGCACTTAATATGGTCAAATAGTTGCACCGCACAATTCAAGAATGCAAGGATGTTTTATTGGATGACAAGGATGCATATGACAAGTGGTGTACAACATCTTTGGAATTTCACTGAGGCTGGACATGGTAAGGGAGAGCGTGATGATGCAGGAACATGTGTGAAAAGATCCCTAGCTAGAGAAGAATTGAAGTATGAAGGTGGTGTTGAGTTTATAGATGCAGAAACAATTGTGCGATGGTGTAAGTCTACGATGGGTCCAAGTAATCCAGGTACGTCAATGGTTCATAGATATTTTTGGTTGATCACTGAATCTAACATTGAAAACTATCTAGATTGTTGTACATTTGCAGGATCGAGTGACATGCACTCATTTATGAGTTCAAATTCAAGTTCACTGGTAATTTATATGAGACAGATGGTATGTTTTTACTCTTCATACATGTATTGTTTGTGGGAAGAATGTGAATCACAATAGTGGGTTGACAAATGGTCTTGTAGACCGTTGGTTCCCATTGATTGTTATCAAATTCTCAAAACACTACAATTGAGCCAGATGGAGACATCAGTGGATTTTGACCATGTATCCGACCTAGTGGATTCGGGTGATTTTTTGAGTTAATTTTTTTGCAAGTATTCTTTTTGGTTCATTTTGTTGTACATCATACTTTATTTTTGGTATTAATTAACACTTTATAAAATGCAGGTCATGTGTATGCAATTGTTGTAGAAGAGAACAATGAAGAAGGAACAAATTACTATTTGTGTCATTGTGCTGAGCCAAAAAGAAAATAGACAACCACAATCATTGATAGAGAGGGTATTGAGTACCCAATATGGTCTGTTGTCATGACAGGAACATGGTTTCGGAGATACCCTATCAAGAATTTTGATGTTTGGTTGTTCGGGACTTTGAAACACACAGACATATTCTTCGTTTCTCTAACCTTGTTGTTGCAACAAATATTCATTTGATGAAGTATCATGATAGACCTCATAACAATATTTTATGGAAAGTTCATGAATCTGACCATGAGGCAATACTTGATACAATATGGGTTAGAGCCAATCCCAAAGGCTCACTTGATTGATTCTATGATTTAGAGTAGAATGATTTTGAGAATTTTGTATAAATTGTTGATGAATTGTTCTATATTCATTTTTTGTATATATAAATGCCCATGAGATAATTTTTACATGTTTAGGGAAATAATTTTGTATATTTAAATGGCAATAAGCTAATTTGCATATATGTACATGCCAAATTTTGTATATTAAAATGGCGATGAGCTGAATCACACATATTGTAATGCCAAATTTTGTATAAAAGCCAATGAGATGATTTGTATATTAAAATAATGATGAGTTAAATCGCACATATTGTAATGCCAAATTTTGTATAAAAGCCCATGAGATGATTTGTAAGATATTTTTTTGTATAATCAAATAGCCAAGAGCTGATTTGACCATATTTAGAGGCAAATTTTTGAATAATATGTGACAATGTTTTGTGACTATTTTGTGTGTCAATATTTTGTGACTATGTCTTGAGTATATGTGATGTGTCTCTCATCAATCATGAGAATTCTTGATTCTTGTATAATCATGGAGAATTAATTGAGTCATCATCAGGCCATAGGGGTCATAGATTGAGACTAGATACAATTTGAGCAAAAATTGTCATTGTTGTCAAAAAAATTATCAAAAAAGTTGTTAAGCAACTTCTACATTGCATCAGTAGGGTATGACTCTTGATGTTCTGGCACTTTGGGATGCACAACAGGGGCATGTCTAGCATAAAATTTCCCAACCAAATGCGCTCGTGACGTCGTCTTGTGCACATGATGAACCAAATCAATTCTAGCCAATCCTGCAACTTTGCATTGCATGCAACAGATGACTTTTGCAGCATGCAAAAAAATGTTACCAATTGAAAATCGCTCCAAGTAGTCAAAAAATGAGATAGGCCATTGTAGAGGAGCCTCACGCAACCCCATGAGTTCAAATAGATCGACCATATGTGTTCGTGGATTGGAAGAAATAGTCTCAAATTTTAACAATTTTTTGGACTCATGGCACTTGAGAGATTGTCCTGGTATGGTATGACTCAACATTCCAATGCTTTGGGATGCACAAAATGGGAATTTCTAGTGTAAACCTGCCCACTCAAATTTTCTCATGATGTCGGTTTGTGTACACGATGAACCGAATCAATTCTAGCCAATCTTGCAAGTTTGCATTAGATGCAATTGACGGTTTTTGTAGCAGGTGAAAAAATGCTACCAATTGAAAATAGATCCAAGTCATAAAAAACTGAGATAGGCCATTGTAGAGGAGCCTCACATGACCCCACAAGTTCAAACAAATTGACCATATGTGTCCTGGATTTGAAGAAACAGTCCATCAAATTTTGACAATTTTTTGGATTCATG
The DNA here is from genome assembly GCF_030272615.1 of Cryptomeria japonica. Taxonomy (NCBI): domain Eukaryota; kingdom Viridiplantae; phylum Streptophyta; class Pinopsida; order Cupressales; family Cupressaceae; genus Cryptomeria; species Cryptomeria japonica. Next base: position 138,841,027 of record NC_081405.1, on the reverse strand, counting down.
GCACTTGAGAGATTGCCCCGGTACAATATGACTCTCGACATTCCAGAGCTTTGGGATGCATGACAAAGGCATGCCTAGTGTAAACCTTCCCACCCAGATGTTCTCATGACATCGATTTGTGCACACGGCAACGAAATCAATTCTAGCCAATCTTGCAACTTTGCATTGCATGCAATTAATGGTTTTTGCAGCAGTCGAAAAAATGCTACCAATTGAAAATAACTCCAAGTCATCAAAAACCTATATAGGCCATTTTAGAGGAGCCTCACATGACCACATGGGTGCAAATTTATCAACCATATGTGTCATGGATTTGAAGAAACAGTCCGTCAAATTTTGACAATTTTTTGGACTTAGGGCACTTGAGAGATCGCACGGGTATGGTATGACTCTCAATGTTCTGGTGATTTGGGAAGCATGATAGGGGCATGCCTAGCATAAACCTACCCACCCTAACACACTCGTTACATCAGTTTGTGTACATGATGAACCAAATCAATTCTAGCTAATTTTGCAACTTTGCATTGCATGCAACTGATGGTTTTTGTAGCAGGCAAAAAAATGCTACCAATTGAAAATAGCTCTGACTAGTCAAAAATTGAGATAGGCCATTGTAGAGGAGCCTCATGTGACCCCATGGGTTTAAAGGGATCAACCATATGTGTCCTAGATTTGAAGAAACAATCCATCAAATTTTTACATTTTTTTGGACTCAGGGCACTTGAGAGATCGCACCGGTATGGTATGACTCTCGAGGTTCTCTCACTTTGGGATGCACAATAGGGGAATTCCTAGCATAAACCTACCCACCCGTATGTGCTCGTGATGTCAGTTTGTGCACACGGCGAGAAAAATTTGACCATTGCGAGCGTGAGGGTACTCTCGCACCAAACACATATTGTTGTTTATATTCATATTGTCGATTTTGTTGTTTATATTCATATTGTTGATTACATATGCAAATATTCATTTAAATTTATAAAAGGGAAGCCACCAAATATAGTGAATACACAATAATTAACTGAATACAAGGAGTTTTTTAGGGTTAATTCAACATTTTAGAAATTTTATCAAATCATATTCCATGATTGCAATGTTTTATATCATATATTTTTGTTGTTTATATTCATATTGTTGATTACATAGGAAAATGATTAAATACATTTATAAAAGGACAACCACAAAATACAATAAATACAAAATAATGAACTCAGTACACATTTATAAGATCAAATATCGACATTTTTATATATAAAAAAAGGCATGTATGCCAAGTCAATACAAGTATTACAAAAATGTGGCATATGCCATGTCCAAATTGATATACAATAAAAATGTATAATATATCTACATGTATTGGTCATTCTATGACCAAAACTAACACTATATGATCCTAAAATTGTGGTGGATCATCAAAATCAAACCTCTTCGATGCAGTACGCATCTCTGTATATGGCTGCAAAACCACAATTCAAAAGCCAAGTTAGAATTCTTTTGTAGAAAATAGTTCACAATTAACAACATAACTATGCATTTAACTATAATTCCTTTGCAATTGAAATGTAGGTTACCTCATCGGCTGATCTAGGAGCTAATGTCTTCGCTCTCCTCTCCTTGTCACTCTTAGGAGTTTTCTTGAAGAAATACTTAAATGGATCCACATTATGGCCATACCGTAAAGGGGTCTATTATAGATTAAAAGTACAATTAATACAATGTACTAACATAAATATATCAAAAAAACTTAAAAGCTATAATATAGAGAACAATAATGTACCTATGCCTGGGATGCTTCTCCAATGGATTGAGGATGACTCACCATCGATGGAGAAACTATCATTATTACCTATACAAAAAATGTTTAAATATTAAATACAATTAATATAATGATAAGTATTATAGGTTAAAAACAATTAATTTTACATATTGAACAAAAGTGTACCGGATCCTGAGATGCTTCTTTAGTGCACGGAGGAGGGTTTGCCATTGATGAAATAGGTACGAATATTTCCTATATGAAAAAATTATAAGATTATAATATATCACAAGTTCACATGTACGCGTGCATATAATCATAAAATCAAGAAAATAAAGTAGAGATACCTCCGCCCTCTCTTGATCCATGGGCGAATCAGGTGTATTCAACAAATCCACATAGCTCAATGGCCATTGTACATGTAAAATAGATAAAAAACTTTAGAATCAATCTACAAACCCCAACTAATACTTGATTTCAACATTTTCAAACAATTGTACATCTAAAAATGTGTTCAATTACCTTCTTCCCACGTTTTGGTGTCTTCGAGGAATTCTTTTTCTTAGGACGACCCCTAGATGCGGATGGGGTACCCTAAAAAAACAAAATTAACTTGAGATATTAGTACAGATAATAAATTAAACATAATTTTAAAAATCTAAAATGAAATTACTTGCATATTCCATCAAAACAATACATAAAAATGGTTGTACAAAATATGATACCATATAGCCTTATAGGCCAAAATCGATCACTAAGAGCTTGATGCCATCAATCTGGGACATTTGATTCCCTATCAACACCTACAAACCAAAAATTGGACCAAGCATTAAAGATAGTTAGTATATCTTGTATTTTTTTTAATTCAAAGTGTACTATTTTATTTCAACATGTTACAAAATTTATACCTCAGGCATCGAAGTTGCAGCTATAGTAACTGGGGGAGGAGTACGGGATACTGCTGCTACATCCTAAAATGCATATTATTGGTCTCAATTTAAATCGATGTATAAATGAAAATTCATTTATGTGATTACAAATTTAAAGTGAGTAATAAATAAAATGCTATGAATTCAAATCAACACACCTGTGTCTGTCGCTCATGAAAAAACACCATCTCCATCAACTTATCTGTCAGCGCAAAATCCTCGGCCATGCGGGCTTGACATATACTCCTGCAAATCGTGCACAAATGAGATGAGGATCCATCTACATCAGCTGCATAATCTATCCCCGAGCATATCCTAGAGCAATTGACATAGATATGCTGGATGGGCTCTTTATCTCCACCTAATGGCTCATTATCCAATACAATAGGGCGTGCTAATGATGTCCCATGCTCAATGATGGCACCAATCAATGCTATGGCCACATGAAGAGTCTGTAGCTCCATCGACTCTTTTATCTCTATTGGGACAACCTGATGCACCTTGGGTTTGGGCGCTATGGGGTGGAGACTCTCCATGGGTAATCGCCTATGGGCTCCAGGTCTATCTTGGGTAGAGCCACCACCTCTACCATGGAACTCTCTCATGTCAAAATAGTTTGAGCACACATTGAACACAAACTCACAATATACTTTTCTCAAAAAATATAATGGCACCTCATAATTATTACAAGGTGGATCATCAAAGACCATCCACCACCTCTGCCAAATTAGATACTTCATCTGCACATTGGTACACCAATGTATAGGAAACTTCTTTGCATTAAGAGGTAATGACTAACCAGTTTTGGGATCAATGAAAAGGGCACATATTTGTTGTTTACTAATATTTTTGTTTTTTACTCCCTCGTATGATAGCCCATCGGCATAGAATTGATGACACCTATCCCTAAAGCTTCCCCATTTGGTAATTTGTGTGGAAACAACTATGGAAACACTAGCTAATGTTTCTAAGCTAGTGGCGAGGGATTGATGATGCTCAAGTTCAGATGTTTTCAATTTAACAACCAGTCTATTGATTTTAGACATATTTTGTCCTAACTGATTAAATAATTGCTCCTGTGTTTCGGGTGTGCGGTCAAAAGGAGGAATTGGGGGTGTATCTTGTGGGTTTTCAGGAGGTGAATTTGGTTGATATACACTGAGTGAACAAATGGAACAAATGGGAAAGAAAGACAAAAATAAACAAAAACTAACCTTGATCCATAGTTTGGAGGAGAAATATAGCACCCAATTCATGGTTTAGGAGAGAAAGTGAAGAAAAAACAAAATAAAAACGCGCTATTCACAAGAGAATAAGACCCAGTTTTTTTTTAAAAACTTTTTTTGACAGGCACCGTGTACACGGTTCTCTTGGGATTATTAGCGCGTGTGCACTCATTTTCCTAGAGGTAGCGTGTATGCGCTCATTTTCCTAAAAGCGGCGCATACATGCTACCTTCTCTAGGCTCGGGAACAACAAACCTAAGTGTGTACGCAGTGAATTCAAATTTTAGAACCGCATACGCGCTGCTTGTTTTTCCATGTTTTTTTTGGATGGTGTCCACTTTTCTGACCACCATCTTTGTGCACATACCCCAATATTAATAGACTCTATTAAAAGTATAGAAATATTACATCAGGGAAATGCACATGCATTCAGGCACATAAGGGCTGCAACCCGGAAGGCTCACTGCATTACAAAAGAGTTACAAAGGTAACATACATGAAAATAAACTATGAAATAACATTTATAAATGCCTAGAATAGTTCCGATCAAGCACAAAATATTGTATGTTACTCAAATTTGCAATATTTCTCTCTTATGATGTTCTACAACATACCGAAGCACAAATCTTCACCTTGCGTATATTAAACTATGCACAATTGATCATACACACACCATACACATCGATCGATATTAAAAATGATCAAATCAATTGTGTTAGGCCCAATTTGGAAAGCTAATGTACTGAGAGGGGAGGGGTGAATTAGTACTTCAAATCCTTTCTTTAACAATATCTTTACTATTATGCATAAACCAAAAACTACTGTAACATAACATAAAGCTAAAACAAATAAATAACAATCATACATGATTCACTCCATAACACATATATTTTGGTTACACAGAAACTCTTGGTTAGAGAGAAAAAACTACGATGGGAATGGCACCCACAACTTCCCTACTGCAATAATAAAGGTTGCTCGGTTAGAGCTACATGTTCATCTATTTCTGATAGGTTACCCTGTGAGGAGTATTAAGATTGTTAGATCTACCTTGCTAAAGGATTTAACAACACTTATTCTAAATGCTACACCTGGTTAAAGGCTTTACAATTTATAGACTTTGTTAGAGTCTTTTACCCTGTTAAAGGTTTCTCTTACAACTTCAAAATATTACAATAAAATCATTCCAAATATCTGCAACTTTACATCTGGAATGTTATAGTAGATTCTATGTGCTCAAAATGAGATTACCTTGCTTATAGCATACCTCGGTAACCAATAGAGTAACTCGATAAACCCTTCTATTTACTCTATTCCTTGACTGTTTTCTGAAATGCTTTTCAGTGACCTCTGTGTCTCTGACAGTCGCAATACTCAGTGCTTCCTTATCTGTCACATGTGTCTTGCTTCACACACAATCTTCTCCTCTTTTGATCCTCAATTCATGTTGTATAAATAGATATCTTATGTTGGTGATCAAGTTCATTGCTTCGATCTTACAAACATGATTTATCGAATGAATAACCATGCAAAATATTTCATTGGATAAATGACCTCAAAATCATACAAAATCTTTAAGTGCAATTTCCAATGTGATAATGGTTCGTTGTTCCTCGATCTTGTAACACGTTTTCCTATGTGTGTCTAGGTTCAATGAATCTGATAACACGTTTCACTCAGTGTATATCAACTCAGTGTATCATTATTGCTGCTTGGTAGACATGGAATGTTACTCGGCAGATAGCTCGATGAATACTAGGCTCTGTGACTACTTTCTTCTATAACCGACTTGCTATGTTCTTACCGACTGAATATTTCGGTAGTAGTAACCAACTGGAGTATATAGAATGAATTTGGATATAAAACTAATGGCAACTTGATAATTAGTAACAATCTCCCCAATTGACATTAGTTGAGATGTTTGACAAAACTACTTTCAAAGTCATAACTCAAAAATCTATATACTTACAAAATTTTGACAAAACTAACAGTATATACTTTTGTCAATGAAATAATATATTCAGATATACTCCCCTTATCAATATACTATAAAAACTATGATTTTGCATGCTTGGTGATCAATATTCTATGTTAAGTGCTTGGTTTATTGTTCAGTGATCATTGGTCAGTGCTGTCAAAATTAACTGTGCATTTGGATGCTCTGTACTGCTCAATATACTTCCCCTGTATACAACATTCCCTTTGATACTTTGATGCTATATCACTCCCCTTTTTTGACAAACATCAAAATTTAGATACCATTCGGTGGGGGCAACTGGTCAAAAATGGATTTATACTTTGTCTTCACGTTTGTGAGAGCGGCAGAGAGGGCATTCTTGACACTGTCCATAAGTGAATTCTGAGCTGTAATGTTAGCTAATAGTGAAATTAATCCATCTAAGGTGCTTCCCTCTTACTGAGTGGAAAGGGAGGTAGCTTTATTGATCTGCTCTTGGACAGATGAAAGATGAGGAATGAATAATGTTTGAAGAGTCATTATGTCCATCATTATCTTGTGCTCTTCATTCCTGAGTTCCAATTGTTGAGCCATGAGCTTTTGTAACTTTGTATAGAATTGATGAATAGAATTGGGCTCAGTGGTCAACTTATTTGAGAGATCGGTTATCTCTTTCTCAATTACTTCTATTTTATTTTTGATGTCCTTAATGAATAAAAAGAATGTATAGATTTTCTGAAATAAATAAAGAACGTGCTTGAGTTGAGGGGACAACTCAGTAATAAATTTGACAAGTTTAACTTTGCCAATAGCAATAGCTTTTTGTACCTCTTCAATCATTTTAGCAGTGAGCTCCTTGTCCTTTAATTTGCTCAAATATTCAGATGCATCTACTCTAGATGTCTCTTTCTTGGTTAGGAGTTCATCCAGTTGAATATGGATGGCGGCATCTTTTGTCACTATTGCTTCAGGTAGCATATCGGTTAAGAGTGATTTCACCTTCTAAAGTACTTTATTTTTCTTTTGAATAGCCATATGTTTTTCCTATTCGGCTTTGGCTTTGCATAGTTAACCGAATTTAATGAGTTCTTGCCCTTTTAATTTGGATATATCTACATTGGGAAACACTATTGGTTTTGACAAATCTAATTTGAAACTATGCTTCTTCATTTTCTTTTCTTTACCTTTCATTGGTTGAACTAATACAAGGGCTTGGGAGGTTTGTTGACCCTCAGTAGGTTGCTCGGTAGAGGCAACACTTTGGTCGATTTCTTTAGCCTCTGTAGTGTCCTTTGGTGCCTCTGTGCTTGGTGTCTCAGTTGTAACATTTTCAATGCTAGATGATGCTTGTGAGGTCTGTTCTCCGGTGGCTTGAGAAGTAGCTTCTCATCCTGTTGTCTTGTGACCTTCTGTTCCTTGTTCAGTATCCTTAGGGGCCTCGGTGGAAATAGGCTGATTGACTGGAGGATAGGGCTGAACTTGTTCCAAAATTGACTCACTGGATACAAGTTGGGCATAAACATTCCCTTCTATCATTTCTTGTTCTGGTGCCTCGGTGTCCATGATATCTTCATCAATTTGTATAGTATCAGCAGGGTCCTGCTCAGTGATATTAGGATCTTTCTCGGTGACATCAACTATTTCAACTTCATCTTGTTCACCAACATTCTTGATTTGAAAGATTTCCTACCATTTTTCCTTGGTTTCATTTTCTACATCCAAATAAAGTCCATTCATCAATTTTAAAGCTCTTTGCTTGACCAGAAAGTTTTTGTGGTAGTTTTTCAGATGTTCTTTGATTTCATCTACTGACATGTCTGGAAAGAGATGTACCAGACTTCTTTCTCTCATCTATTTTTCTGAGTCCATGGCATATGCCCACCTGTTATCAATAAGGGCATACAATTCTTTTGGAAGAGAACTAGTTACTTCCAATGGGACCAATCGGAATTTCAAAAGAGTACAAATTACAACTTCTTTAATTTGTCTCTTTTCTGCATCATTTGTGGATTCATATTTTACATATCTGAATGATCCAAATCCACCATACTTCTTTAGATTAGCACAAAAATTTTCAACACTATGTACATTTTCCTTTTTACTCTGACAATCTGAAATTTGTTTTTGTCTTCAGATTTAGTGTCACTAGACTCTTTAGCCAAAATGAGTCTCCTAGTAGATTTCTTATATGTTTTTGTTACCTTAGGTGCGGCAACATTCTTTGGTTTCTTACTCGGTGAAGCTGTAGATGCTCTTGTGTTAGGTCGCTTTGTTGGAGGAGTCGGTGATACCTTTGATGTATCATGTTTCTTTCTTTTCAAAACTTTTCCTTTAGGCAACTCGGTGCTCAACATAATAGTTGCCTCCTGGGCTTCAGATTCCTCTTCGGTGATGGCTAGAGTGCCCTTGACAGGTGTGGAGGAAGAACCTTCTCCAAATTTATCCATTAATACCTTGATCATTTTTGTTGCCTTCCTTGTAGCCTTGGGCACTATAATGCTCATCTTAACTTTTTCTTTTACTTCTTCATATGTACCGTATCTTAGCTCAATAGCATGCCTTGGTAATGTAAGAAAAGCATCTATATGCTATTGTGTGATGTCAAAATCAATCTCATAAGCCATAGGTGGCAAAGATTGAGTTCTTGGTTCCATAGCATTAACATAGCAGTAGCTGGTGTCTACTTCAAAACATATGTCATCTTTGTATTTCTCCACTAACTTGGGTGGAATTCTATATCTGTTATGCATCTTCTCTTGAAACTTGCTGAAATAATCATCCATAATATCATTAAAGTTATCACCTAGCTTCTTGATGAAGTCATTGATTTGATGGGTGATTGGTTGGTGTAGCTCCCAAACAACTTTATCGACTGATGGAAAGAATTTCTCAAAATAGAAAAACATGCATACCAGAAGTGATCCAAACTTTAGTGTATTAGCCGAGTTGTTCTTCTTCGGCTTCCTTATGGTATTCAGATTCTCAAACAGATTTTTCAACAATACCTCACATAAATCAATTTTCATGCCTTTCTTCACAATTTTATATGCTAAATCGACTACTGCACAGGGTACATGTTTTCCCTTGCCGATTGGAAGAAACAATAACCTATCACTCTAATTGCAAACTTCAGCTCTGCATCTGTCACATTGTTCAGTTTCAGTCATCTGTAATCAGATTCCACTCCAGTTAAGCTGATCAATTCCTTCTGTGATATCATTTTTTGAGCTCGAGCATGATCATAAATAGGGTAACCGGTGATCAAATGGATGATTTCCTTGGTGATCTTAAATGGTTTCTCTTCTAGCCACATGAAGTCAACATGAACTTTGCTCAGAACAAACTTGACCCACTGGGGTTTGAAGACTCACGGGTAGGTTAGGGCTTCGGTCAATCCCTTGACTTTGATGTGTTCAAATTTGCTATCCATTTTACCATCGGTACACAATTCATCATATGTGTCCTTGATCTCAACATGACCTAGTTCCTCAACATGACACTTAGTGAAGAATCTCACATCCTCAACTAACAAAAATCTATTTGGAATGAGTGAAAATGTAGTTTTATCATCCAGTTCAGATGCAACTTTGGGAGTTAAAGAGTATTTTAGTGAGGGCTTTTCAATGTTCTCAACAACAACAAGGTTCTGGATCTTAGGTGCCAAAGCAGATTTCAGATAAATACTAACAAAAGATCCTTAGGGTTTGAAGACTTTCAAATGGCATACGCTTTCTACTTAGAAAATAATAACAACTTGATATGATCGGTAAACTATCTTGATAGTGCATTGTGATTGATGTAAATACCTTTGAAATTCGCTTTGGAGGTGGTTTGATCGCCTTTGAATCGCTTTGCTCTACTTTCGTGAAAACTTGGTGAGTGCAAAATGACCGTGCAAAAGCTTTAAGTATACATTATACCTTATCGGGCTCCATGCAATTAGGTCAGAAAACATTAAATGCACTCGGTGCCACTTCCTTTTTATGCTTTTACCGAGTAGCCAGACTTCCTGTATTTACCGACTTGACAAGCTTCCAAAAGACTTGATAAAATTTCAAATTTTCTTATGCATCTTTAATTATGCAGATTTTGAATTAAGTACATGATAAAATAGGAACTGTTAAGATTTAACCTTTGAGAGAATGCAGTCCCTTCATACCTTTACTGATTAATTTGGAATAGGTGCACCTAACTCGGTAGATAAGGTGCATTCCTCATTTGACACAATTTCCTTCTTTTTCCAAATCATCTGTAATTTGCCTTTTATTTCCTCAGTGTCTCCTCTAGGTTGATCTCTATAATCTCTAGCCAATTGTCCAACTTTGTGACAATGAAAACATTCCATACCAGGATTTCTCCATGATCTTCGGTTGTTCATTCTAAACCTTATAAAGCAGTTGGCACTTATATGTCCATATCTTCCACAACATTCACACCATATCCTTGTATTGTAATCCCATGGTAATACAGAATACTGTCAGTAAGGATCTGTGTGAGTTTAGAAGCCTCTAGGATTTGCTCGATGTGTAGACCACATATAGTTCTTTTGCTTAAACCAACACTTCTTGGTACTATGTCCATATCTATTGCAGTTTGTACAAAACCCTTTAAATTTTGCCTTATGATAATTGCTAGCAGACTTTGTCCTACATTGGTTAGATGTGTGACCATATTTATTGCAATTGTGATAATAACCATTGGACCTAGTGGCATTCGGTTGCTTATCTTTTCTGATTTGGCAAATGTTAGCAGTGTGACCTTGTTTCCCATAGTAGTTGCAAATAGGCTTCTTTCCTTTGATATTCTTCTTATTTCCAGCTTGCTTTGATGATTCTCCTCTCTCGATAGTATGAATTCCCTTCTCGGTAGAGTCTTTTCCTTTGTAATTGAGTCCTGCAACTTTGTTGGGTCTCTTTGTATTAAGTTGCTCATCTAACATCTTTGATGCTTCATAACTCTTTTTCAATGTTTGCTTGGATTTATTCTCTGTTTCAAGTACATTGATCAACCTTGATACTTCAAGTTTCAATGCTTGATTCTCATCATCTTTCAGATTTGCTTCATGATGTGCATATTCCAATTGATCTGACAGATTTTGTTGAATCCCAGTCAACCTTGTGATTTCATCATTCTTTTTTGATACTAATGCTTTAAGCTATTGATTTTCTCTTTCTAGATCTCTTACTTTATCCTTAGCTGTCCTCAATGCATCAATATTTTAAGTCATCTTTGTGCTAAAATGTTCATGTCCTCTTTTCATTGCTTTTATCTTATCAATTAGTGCTTTGTTCTTTTCCTTTAGTTCTTCAATCATTTCTTCAGTCTCTTGAGATATACTATTCTTAGATGATGTTTCAATTTGTTCCAAGAGTCCTGTAAATCATTAGATAATCTTCTTCTAACTTTCAATGAATTTTGCATTTGTCTTTGCATGTCTGCAATCACTTGATTAGCATGATCTAACTCTTCTTGCAGATACACAATTCCCCAAGATTGTTTATAGCCTTCCATTGATAAGATCTTTCTCTTTAGGCTGTTAAACCCTTTTCCAAGATTGAAGCTCTGATACCAATTGTTAGGCCCAATTTGGAAAGCTAATGTACTGAGAGGGGAGGGGTGAATCAGTACTTCAAATCCTTTCTTTAACAATATCTTTACTGTTATGCATAAACCAAAAACTGTTGTAACATAACATAAAGCTAAAACAAATAAATAACAATCATACATGATTCACTCCATAACACATATATTTTGGTTACGTAGAAACTCTTGGTTAGAGAGGAAAAACTACAGTGGGGATGGCACCCACAACTTCACTACTGCAATAATAAAGGTTGCTCGGTTAGAGCTACATGTTCAACTATTTCTGATAGCTTACCCTGTTAGGAGTATTAAGATCGTTAGATCTACCTTGCTAAAGGATTTTACAACACTTATTCTAAATGCTGCACTTGGTTAAAGGCTTTACAATTTATAGACTTTGTTAGAGTCTTTTACCTTGTTAAAGGTTTCTCTTACAACTTCAAAATATTATAATAAAATCATTACAAATATCTGCAACTTTACATTTGGAATGTTATAGCAGATTCTATGTGCTCAAAATGAGATTACCTTGCTTATAGCATACCTCGGTAACCCATAGAGTAACTCGGTAAACCCTTCTATTTACTATGTTCCTTGACTGTTCTCTGAAATGATTTTCAGTGACCTCTGTGTCTCTGACAGTCGCAATACTCAGTGCTTCCTTATCTATCACATGTGTCTTGCTTCACACACAATCTTCTCCTCTTTTGATCCTCAATTCATGTTGTATAAATAGATATCTTATGTCGGTGATCAGGTTCATTTCTTCGATCTTACAAACATGATTTATCGAATGAATAACCATGCAGAATATTTCATTGGATAAATGACCTCGAAATCATACAAAATCTTTAAGTGCAATTTCCAATGTGATAATGGTTCGTTGTTCCTCGATCTTGTAACATGTTTTCCTATGTGTGTCTAGGTTCAATGAATCTGATAACACGTTTCACTCGGTGTATCATTATTGCTGCTCGATAGACATGGAATGTTACTCAGTAGATAGCTCGGTGAATACTAGGCTCCATGACTACTTTCTTCTATAACCAACTTGCTCTGTTCTTACCGACTGAATATTTTAGTAGTAGTAACCGACTGGAGTATATAGAATGACTTTGGATATAAAACTAATGGAAACTTAATAAGTAGTAACAAATTGGTCATATATATCCACAACATCAAATTAGATTAATTCCATGTTAGCCCAAAAACTGCATAACACGCAATATGAAATGTGTTGCCCAAGTCGACACAAACCAATCCAAAACAATTGAGTGGACCAAAAAACAATGTCCACATACCTCCCACATGATGACTCATTAACCTCAAATTGATCTGCAATCCACACATAGAATATTCACATGCTACTGCTAATGAACACTGTTGTTGCCAAAAATATGATTACTGGATCTTCTAACTTGCACAAAACTTAACATTGAAGGCCACAAACTTGGAACAGGGTAAATTACATATCCATAATACATCTCCCAGATCTAAAAAGAAAAATAATCATCCAAAATAAAGATACCCAAAGTATTCTCACTTTATCAACCACTGTGTTCCACTTTCTAGACTTAAAGAAAAATGGACTTCAGACTTTTGGTAGGATGAATTCATACAATCTAGATGAAATCTCTAAGCTGGGTTTCCATCAATGATAACTCCCAAATATTTATCTCTGCGAGTATGGTGTCTCTTGCCAACAACCTCCCTCATTGGCATTGATGGCAAAGCTTAGTGAAAATGACTAAGTGTCGGATCAAAACTAAAATATTGTACACTCTACAACCAAAAATATGAGTTCTAGTTTCCAAAAGAAACATGAGTCCCCCTGAGATCAATATTTTTCACTGCCCAACTCTCCCCTTTTGACATCAATGGCAAAGGCATGTATCTACATGTCAAAATTTCCATAAGGCCCTATATATAAAGGTACAATTTACAAAAAACTGAAGATATCAACAAAAATACTCTTCAATGACTAGAAGTAGTCATCCCATCCCTTCTTCAAAATCTCCAAAATAGATATGAGGGCACTGAATAGATATGCCTGGATCTATGTTGCCCTAAGATTTGAAGGAGTACTCTTATTCAATTTTGTCTGAGCATCTTGCATATTATTAAGTAGGGTGTCTAACCCATAGTAACTAGATTCCTTACCTCTCCTACTCTTCTAATAATTCTATTCTTCTCTTGGCGTAGACTCTTGATTCTATCAAAGAGAGATAGCACCTGATTTTCTCCGCTACTTGCAAAAATGGTCTGAGGGTCATAAGACTGAGATAGACTGACCAACTAACCTTCATACTCTTTAATCTTCTTGTCAACTTCAAAAGTAAACTTAGGCAATAAGAGGCATGATTTGTATATTTTTCCTCCTTCGACCAACTAGCTTCTTGAATACATTTGACATCAGTTAACAAACTAGCTATATCTATTTCAATCATTCTCAAAATTATCTTCAATCTCTTATCATTAAAATGACTTTGAACTTTTACTTCTGCACCTTTCTCTAAGGATTCAAAATAAGAATCAACTGATTCAAGCAAAATCTTTAGCTTACTAGAGGGAATGTCAGACGAGTCATGTTTAAAAGTGTAGCTTCGTAAATTGTACGCACTTGCTAGGGTGGTACAATTTCACACCTAGTTTAGCACCCGCCTTAGTGCATTTTGCATTCTGCATTGCATTTCTCCTTAAGCACTTAATTAATCAAATTAATTAGGTCTAAAGTCCTATTTCATCATTCTCTACATCATAAAGTTGGGCCCTTTCACTAAAGCGCGACCTTCGCATTTTATTCCTCCAATACACCACTTCATCAAAAACCCTAATTAAGTCCTATTTCGAACTTGGGGGCTTGGTTTCGGGGTCAAAACATCTCGAAATCACCTGTAACTTCGGGATTCTCTCTAAAATCATCATATCCGACGGCCCTGAAAATTTGGTGAAAAGTTGTCGGGACCGTGGCGCCCGGAGTGCACATGGTCCTGGACATTTTTCCCAAAATTTTGGGAGCACGATCCAATCATAAAATAAAGCTTAACCCCAAGAAATTGGTGGGATATTCAATCTCTAGGTCGGCCAAAAGAAGAATTTACGATCTAGGGTTTCCTACATAAGAGCTCTCTTTCTTCATTTGAAGGGATCCGATTTTTGGTTTTCAGGAACTTCATATGCAGCAAAAGAGCAGATCTTTGAGGACTTCAACAACATTCAACATCATTCTATCAAGAATCTATCAAATTCATTCATCCACTTAGGGCTTGGAAGACATTGAAGAACAATAGGAGATTACCGACTGAAGATTGGCTTGTACTCCTCCTTTGAGGGTTGGGTATGATTTCGTATTGTTTTCATGTCTTTGCATAAGCTTTGATACATCATTTATTCATGCTTTAGATCACATTGCATCTTGATTTAGAGCATTTGTATTATCATTTACAAGCAATTAGGGTTTACTTTCTAGGTTGCTCTAGTTTGCTTTCTTGCATTTTAGGACCTTGCACACACACTAGGTCTGCACACACAATACATTTTACAAAACAACTTGGCTATTCATGGAGGTGGAAATCACCGAAGCGGGGGTTTGACTAAGGCAAAACCCTATATAGCCGCCCCTCCCCCTTTTTCAGATATTATTGCAGGTTTCGGGATTTGAACGACGCCGCGGGATACAGATCCGGAGAGAGAAGGTCGAGACAGCACTCTGTGTCAAATTGCAGAGCAGAAGACTGGGACAGGGGTGCTGGGCACCCTGGTCCTGCCAGGACAGGGGCGCTGGGTGCCCTGGTCCCTGGGACAGAGGCGCTGGGCGCCCTGGTCCCTGGGACAGAGGCACTGGGCGCCTTGGTCTTCCGGACAGACAACTTACAGACAGCTTCCTGACAGTATTTCAGAGTGCAGAACAGTAGTTTCTGGTGCAGTTTTCTGGATAGTGGTGCCCGCGCCCCCGTCCCGAACATTTTCAGTTCGATTTTGACTCTGGGTACATATCTGCATTCTTATTTCATCCTTGTATTTACAGTTGTTCATTGTTTAATCTCAATTCTGCAATCTTATTATTAGTTCATACTTGCATTTTGGGATTAGGGTTTGAACTTGCATTACTTGATCTTACAATTTCAACAAGGGAATAGAAATCCTAATAGATATCCCGTGGCTCTCTCTTTCACCAAAATAAGTAGCCAATTGTGCGATATCTCTAGGCTCTTTCGTATTCCGTAATGTGTGTCAAAAGGTAGGATTAGGGCATGTTAACCTAGTCTCGCTTTTTCCCCTACACAAAAAGATGGCAAAATTTTCTCAAGGACACTTGTTACCATTGCTATCACCTCAATATCCTCTATCTGAGATTTCAACAGATCTTCACTTGCCTTGGCTTGAGCAAGTACAACCCGTTTAAGTGCTTGGATAGGAGATAAAGAGTCAAGATCGATGGGGCCTTGGGAAAAGTTTATGTCACTCATGATTTGCTTCCCCTTCACTGATTACATAGTATCTCTTGCCACCAAAATTTGTTCAATGTTGGTTTTTATTTTCTCTACTTCCTTCTCTAATTTAATAGTTACCACCGGAGGGTTATGAGTTCCCTCATCTGCATCAACTGGAGGGTTGTCACTTATTTTATTACCCTGATCATCTCTTCCTACATTTTCTCCACCTTTGATAGATGGAACCTCAGTTCCAACTCCTCCTTGCACAAAAGTTTGAACATCTAGAACATAATTGTTATCCCTTTTTTTCTTGACTTCTGGATTAGGATCACTGGGATGATTAACTTTATACCAGTTATCAGACAAAACTTTTGCCAAAATCTTTTATGTTTTCTTTGCAACTTAATCGATTTTTCCATACATGATTTTGTTAACTCTGTTTACTTCTGAACTCACTCTTTGCTCACTATAGTAGTCTGTCTATCTCCTCTTTAGAGATAACTAAACATGAGTTGACCAATACACATTCTTTTAATTTCTCATCTTCCTTACTTGTTGTAAGTCTTGTAGCATCCAAAATTTCATATAGACTCTTTCGAATTACAGATGATAACTCTATCAAGGTTTACTATATATATTCATATATTCAACTACTACTTCTTCTAATGACATCTTTCCATTTTAATCAAAATTTTCATACCACTCGAATAACAGTTTCAAATTTCCATCCTTAATAACTGAATTAACAATCTGTTCTAATGTAATAGGAAGCATAATAGTGTAATTACCTTGAAGTTTTCCTATCCTCAATGCCTCATCAAGCTCATATTTAGGCTTCTCGTTGGCCCTTGTTCTGTCGAATGGTTTCTCCTTAGTGATTCTAGTGGCTTTGATTCCTTTTACTTTAGCCTACTTGGCAGCTTCATTCAATTATGTTTCCTCTTCATCAACATGTATGAATGTTCTATATTGTCCTCTCTTCCTCTTTCCCTCACTAGATGGTTTATCCTAAGGCTTAGGTGAGATTGTAGGTTTCTAAGCGCAAAAGTAGGGTGCAAAGCTCTTAGGCTGCTTCGGCTTAGGGACAAGAGCTTCTAGTTTGGCCTTCTTTGATTTTACCATATCTTCTTCCTTCAAGATTTTCTTTTCTCGAGCTCTCTGGACTTCTTCCTTGGTAATCCCCATGGTCTCTGCCAACTGCTCCACCTCCTTCCTAACTTTCTTCTGAATCTTAGGTTTCTTGAATAGACTATGCAGACTCAAGCTCTTTTCTTTATATCTCCCAGACCTCTCCTCAATCTTGTCCACTGGGTTTCTTAATAAGTGTTGAGAATACATGTCAAGAACATGTCCCTCAACCTCATACCCCATGGGCATTATCCATGATAGCCTCATCTCCACGATTTCCATAAGGCTTTGGTCAGTTTCAACCATGAAACAGATAGAGTCTTCATATTTTTCCACAATATCCTTAGGAATCCTTTCCCTTCTCTACATCATGCTTTGAAATATTTTGAGGTACCCCACAAAATTCCTTTTTGTGTTTTTGCATCCCCTAGAACTTGAAGTGCTTCCTTTATTTGTGCAGCCACTGACTTGTCATAGGTTCACTGAACATTGCCTACTCCCAGAATCTCATTTATAAAAAAAAAGTAGAGACCGATAATCAAAGTGCCAAACTTGAATACATGTTTTTTTATCTTGCTTTATTTTCTCCAAATTGCGCATCATCTCACTCTGGACCACCTCACATAGATCATACAATTTATCTTCTTTCATAATCTGATAAGTAGCATAGATAGTCATACCAGATACTGAATTGTGCCTACTGGACTAATAAACCTTTTATCCTATCACCATAGATAAAAATTTGACATCATATTCAATTATATTACTAATTCTCATTGATCTCTTGTCAAATTGTGAACTAGTTATCTCTGTCACTATTTGGTTCTTCACATTCCTTAGGCTAGGCACCTCACCGATTGCATTCAAACCTGTTGCTACCTTGATTGTTGTCTTTGTAATCTTATGTGGCTTATCAATCCATATGAACTCTTCATGTACCCTCCTCAAAATATATCCAACCCATCCGGTTTCATCAAAGTTTGGGAAATTAACAAATTGCAAGAAACCCTTCTCCTCAAGCACTTTGAATTTTGGTTTCAATATTCCCATGTTATCAATCATATGCTCTAAGTAAAGTTTAACAAGTTGTGCCCTCCCAAGTTCCTCAATATTGCAATGCACATAAGCCCTAATACTTCTGGATACCTTGCATTTATAGAGTTTTCTTTTGCAGACCATCAATTTGGCTCAAGTCTTCTGGAAATGCATCATGAATATCTGCATTTATCAAATCATAGCTTCCAACATAATATCGATAATTCAGCACCAACATCTAGTAGGGAGAATTGGATTGGCATGAAAAATCACCCTTAAGCCAAAGGCAATGATCTAGTTTCTGGTGGAATTTGCGGTTGTGAATCCGATGCAGATCCATTTCCTACATCTGAGTTACTCTTTCTTACCCATGTCTTCTACATTTGATCTTTGATCTCTTCAATTTTTTCTTTTCCCTTCTCATCTGATTTTGCATTCTTGTTCGTGTCTTCTAGAACTCTCTTATTCTCATTCTTGCTTCTACAATACTTAGCGCTGTGACTGGATTTATTGCAAACATAGAAAACTACATTTTTCCTCTTATTAGGCCTGAAATTGCCTTGATTTGTCCTTGATTTGTATTGATTAGCAACATGTCCAAACATTCCACATACATAACATCTAACATTTCTCCTATTTTGAAAGTTATTCATCACATTACTGCATACATTTTCCCTATGACCATATTTTTTGCATATGAAACATTGACTGATAAAAGATGGACCATTATTGATCATCTTATTTCTTCATTGACTATCCATATGAACAAATTTATTGCAAACAAAACAATTGCCATTAAATTTATGAGCATTCGGCTATCTTACTAGAGGCCTTCTTGAGTTGTTCTTCTATTGTTGAGTCATAGGATTATTTTGACCAGATCCGAAGCTTTTGCCTTTCTCATACCCGAGACCTTGAGTGTCATTAGAGTTCTTCTGACTAGCAAGCATTTCATCAAGCTTGGTTGAATTGATACAAAATTTCTCCTTGTATTCATTTGCAACATCAAGATCATGTCTAATAAGAATGATCTGCCTTTCAAGATCTTCCTCATGTTGTTTAGAATCTTATAGGCACAACTTCAATTGTCCATTCTCACTCTTAAGTCTACAACATTCTTCAGATTTGTCTTTCAGGGACTGAGCAAGTTTTTCTTCATTCTTCTTCCTATCTTCAGTCTCTTTTGTCAATCTCATCACAATAGCATCTATTTCATTCTTCAGAACTGTATTAGCCCTTGCAAGTCTGTCACATTCTTCTATCTTTTCCCTCAAGGCTTCTTCATCAATACTTTAATTTTATTTATGCTTAAGATGATCAACAAGTTCATTTCTCTTCTCCCTTGATTTGTTCAAGGAATCTTTCAATGTTTCAATGTATTCTTCAACATCTTTGAGATTTGCTTTCACTTGTTGATTCTCATCTTGAGCATGATCAAGATCTTCAAGAGCAACAACTAATTGCTTTCTAAGACTACCTGAATCCATTCATTCACTTTCTTGGATCTCCCTCAAGCTATTAGGCTTCCTTCGAGGAACTAAGTTCTAATACTAATTATTGGAATTAAGGAACACTAAGAGGGGGGGGGTTGAATCAGTGTTATTCACTTTTAAACTTTTTCAATCTGTTATTTAAACCACTTAATGCATATGAAGGAAATTAGAGTGCAGAAACATAAAGAAAACACAATCAACATCATAACTCCAAGATTTTTACGTGAAAACCGGGTTAAGGGAAAAACCATGGTGGGATTCAAAACCCACAATATAAATATAGTCTGTTAAAAGTATAGAATTATTACATAAGGGGAATGCACATGCATTCAGGCACACTGCTTAGAGCTCACTACTCAATGTTTACAATTAGGGCTACAACTCGGAAGGCTCACTGCCTTACAAAAGAGTTACAAAGGTAAAATACATGAAAATAAACTATGAAATAGCATCTACAAATGCCTGAAATAGTTTTGGTCAAGCACAAAA
Organism: Cryptomeria japonica; assembly: GCF_030272615.1. NCBI lineage: Eukaryota > Viridiplantae > Streptophyta > Pinopsida > Cupressales > Cupressaceae > Cryptomeria > Cryptomeria japonica. Next base: position 138,820,995 of record NC_081405.1, on the reverse strand, counting down.
TACTGTATCTTACTCAACTTTGCAATACTACTCTGGTATGATGTTCAATAACATATCAGAGCACAAATCTTCACCTTGCGCACAATCAATCATACACATACGAAACACATCCATCATATCAAAAATAATAAAATCAATTGGTAATATATATTTGTAACATCAAATTAGATTAATTCCAAGTCAGCCCAAAAACTGCATAACACGCTACAACATGAAACGTGTTTCCCAAGTCAGCACAAACTGATCCAAAACAACTAAGCAGACCAAAACAAAATGTCCACACGCTTCCCACATGATGGCTCATCAACCTCGAACACATAAACAGTCACCAAAATTTATCCACAAGATCCACACATAGAATGTTCACACACTACTACTAATGAACATTGTTCTTGCCAAAAACATGATTATTAGATCTTCTAACTTGCACAAAACTTAACACCGGAGGCCACAAACTTGGAAAAAGGTAAATTTCATATCCACAATACATCTCCCAGATCTGTAAAGAAAAATACTCAACCAAAATAAAGTTATACCCAAAGTATTCTCACTTTGTCAACCACTCTATTCCACTTTCCAGACTTAAGAAAAATTGGACTTCAGACTTCTGATAGGAAGAATCCATATAGTTTGGATGAAGTCTCTAAGCTTGGTTGCCATCAATGACAACTCCCAAATACTTATCTCTACCAACATGGTGTCTCATGCCAATAAATTTATTACAACAAATCATAGATATAGAGTAAAAATGGACATATCGTCTATGTGTTTGTCTTTGGCTTTGGATAGGGGGCTAAGAAAGGAAATGGCTAGAAATATCTATAAGGCCATTTCCAAAACCCAATTCCCTAGCAACCTAGAGAACATTCTTAGGAACTATGAGAATTTTTGGATTCCCCTGCCTAAAGATTTTGATAAAAAGGGAGAGGAAATTTTAAAACTACTCGAAATAGGTAATTTAATAATAATAATTAATTAAAGTTAATCTAATGGAAAGTTGACTTTGTAAGGTAGTTAGCTTGTCTAAATAGTGGGTTTACACTCTAATTCTTTAAAGGACTTAAAAGTTTAATTTATAGTATAATGAAAACTATTTTTGAAATCATCACTTTTTATTTATTTGAACACTTAGATGTAAGTGAAATAGAAACTCATAATAATTGTAATGTAAATTAATTTATTTTGATATATCAAAAAGGCGAATATACGTCTTAATTACCAAATACCATTGGATAGACTAAATCATATTAATGATTATTTTCAAAGGTCATAGATTATTTGAATGAGATAAATTAAATGTTTGAGCCTTAGATAAAATTTTAATGTGTTAAAGGAATAATTTAATTTATTTATTAGATCATGTCAAAGGCATATTTAACCTTTAGAGAAAATGATTATCTAAGGTAGTAAAGTTCACTTATTATATGTTTCAATGTTTTCATTAGTAAGATTTATTGAGCTTATTGCAAGACTTAAATTGGACAAATTGAATTATCATTTATATAATGCAAACAATTTGATTATTTTAGTCATCATTATGTGTTGGGTCTCATTTGCTGACTTAGTCGTTTCATTTCCATATAAGTACCACAATGGAAATTACCCTTATATAGTCCTCCTTTGAGGTGTCTTGTACATATAAAAACAACCCTACCTAGGTTATCCCTCATCGTGGGGTGAGAAAAAAAAGTACCACAACACCCACTCACAATATACCTCTTCTCTTGTTTCAGAGTGGTGTGCTTGTCATGACATTCCATGTTCAATCTCAACAAATGCACATGTTGGTGTAATAAGTGGAGCTTGATTTGAAATGGAAGCTTGGGGTTTAAAAAAAAATTTATGCTCATATTCACTTGTTAAAATTGTGGACATTACAAGCATAGTACTCTACCTTGTTTGGGTTAATAAAATTTTGAACTTTTTCCTCTCTATTGAAACTTAGATACAAATACCCTCTATATATATATATATATATATACCTGTATATCCTTATTTATATATATGGAATATAAAAGGTTGATAGTATAAACATTGGATAAAATCAATGAATTGATTAATGTATTTCCCCCACCTCTAGTTTATATAGAGTCTCTTCCTTATTCTTAGCTATAGTAGTAGTTGCATCTTACTGGTAAATGGGTTATTCTTGAATCTATGCAATTGATAGTTGAAGGTGGGGCATTAAATGGAACTGCCTCTCATTTAGGTCAACTTTCTCTTTGATAATTCCTATCCATCTCTAGAACTTATCCTAGGAAAAGGAATGTCTTCATGAACACACAAACCTTGGTTGTCAAGTTTTTCTCTATCATCTGATGTCCATAACCGTAAATCTTAAATTTGGTGACTAGGACCTAGCCCAATCCATCTCTCTCCCACTTTGATTGAGTAATCTAGCATATGTAATATAGATGGACTTCCTTGCTAGTCTCTGGTTGTTAATAAGTTCCTGATGGCAATCTTGAATTCTTGCTCTCCATCTCAATATCTGAGAGGATTTATCTATATGTGTATGTGTTTATGTGTATAGATATGTATTTTTACATTAATCTTATATGTTTTTTTTTTATCAATTTATTAATCATTTTAATGTGTATGTGTGTGTATTTTTATCAAAAAAATTTAAGGTTGTGTCAAAAGTTTAGTCTATCGTCCAAGGGGTTGAGCTTAACTGGTTAAAACACTGGATACTCATGGTGGAGACCCAAGTTCAACTCCCAATAGGGACATCTAAAGAGGAATTCTAAGCTGTGACTCTTGGCCTTCCATAAGATGGGAAAGGTCTTGGGGTCAATCTAATCAAAGACAATAAAAATAATAATAATAATTCAAAGATATGTAATGGGGATGGGGCCCCCTACTGTGGCCCCACTGGTTCATAGCTCCAGTCAAAAGCTATTCAGGCTTCGGCCGATTACCTATCAATTTAGATTTTTATTCCATTTACAAAACTTTTAGTAAGGGTTGTGCCTTACAAACAATGAATTAGGGAGCTTCCTAATTCTTTTTATTTTTTCATCCAATTGATGTTTTTATCATATATAATAATCTAGTAAGTTGTTTTGAGATATTTCTGTTTTGATTTTTAGATATAATTAATGTTTTATATTATATAACAATCTAATAAGTTTTTTGAGATTGGGCTGTATTGTTTTGAGTCCATTCCAATGAGCTCAAACTTAAAGAACAAGGTTCCTAAAAACTCATCTTGAACGATTCATTTAATACTCATTAACATGATGAATGCACATGATTTACTATTGTCGTAAATTAATAATATAATAATAAAAAAAAATAACTTTCTATTTTATGATTTAATATTAATGATAGAGGTCTCTTCAATAGTCAACCCCATTTTTAATTCATGGGTAACAGTCAATTCTCAACCATACTCAACACCTCCCAATTGATAAAAATATAATTTGATTAAAATACATAAATAAAAGCTTTAACTTAATCATTCTTATAAGTTTATACTGTTTCCTCCACCGGGCATATCCGTTAGCCTATTACTCAAAATCTAGTGATTTATTATCCATGAGACAACAGAGAGAATGAAATTAGGGAATGGGGCAGGCCAGTCTGATGCCATGCAAGTATGAAACATTCAATTATTTAACACACACAGAAACATGCCGTAATATATAAAATTAATAAATGTAGATATTAAAACAGACTTTCAAAAACTGAATAAGAACTATGTTTGAATGACAATTATAACTAAGCGAAACAAAGAAAAAATGTTTATAAGACTTCATCGGCGGGCTCTAAGTAGCATTCTGATTACGTATGCCTAAGGCATAGGACGACATTGCTGCTTGTCTTCAATATAGAGCACCAGAGCATAAATTTGTTTTATGTAGAAACTGAAATGCTGAAAGATCCTAGCGGAGGTAGCACCGGAGGTGGGGAAACTGGAGGTGGGGGCACTGCGATCTCAGCCTTTCCTTCCATCATCTGAACAACGTTGTTGATAGATTGCCTTAAATGTGGGTGTTCCTGAATGCACCACAGACCAACCAACACCATTCTCTCCAATTGCCTTAAATCAATTGTGACACCTTCATCTTGCTGCTGCTCGACCAACTCCACAAGACTGCCGTGTTCCAAGCACTGGTAGATCCAGCCAACGAGAAGGATTTGATTTTCTGGGGCATCTATCTTCATGTTTTTCCTCCAACAAATGATTTCCAGTAGCATCATACCAAAGCTATAAACATCTACTTTTACAGTAACGGGCACATTATCAATCCACTGGGCGCTATGTAACCTCTAGTGCCCCGAGCTGCAGTGAATGTTCGAGTCTGTTCTACCCTCAACAATTTGGCTAATCCAAAGTCGGAAATTTTAGGATTATAGTTCTGATCCAGCAGAATGTTTGGAGGTTTTATATCACAATGCAGGATTTGAGTCCTGCACTCTTCATGCAAATAGCGGATGCCTCTTGTTATGCCCATTGCAATCTGAACACGGAAGCTCCAATCAAGAAAGCCGCTATCTACGAACAGAGCTGTATCCAAAGATCCATTGCTCATATACTCGTAAACTAGAATCCGGTGAGATCCCTCGTCACAGAAACCATACAATTGAACCAGATTTCTATGGTGACTTGTACCAATCACGTTCATCTCCATTCTGAACTCTCGCTCCCCATGTTCTTCTTGCTCTACTCTATCCACTAGAGTTTTCACAGCAATTTCTCTGCCATCCAGTAAGGCGCCCTTATAAACTTTACCGAAGGAGCCTCTTCCTAACTCTTCTCTGAAACCTACTGTAGCAGCTTCTAGCTCTCTATAGGAAAACGCTTCCAACCGTTCCACAAGGTTATTCCGCTGAATATATTTACTGGTCTTCTGGAGTTTCTTGTGACACAACCATATGAGTAACAAGGCCGCTGCCAGAAGAGGGACACTTATGCCAATCGCAATAATCATCTTTGTCTCCCTTTTCTTCCTCGGCTTTGAAAAAGAATGGAAGGGAGATTTTGCAGATAAATCCTCATATACTTTAACAAATGCTTTCTTAGCAATATCAGCACCTTGACGGCCGCTCATTAGAGGAATCTGTTGCTTCAAGCAAGCTGTATTCTCATATGTGACGACGACACAAATGCAATCATCCCTACAGGCCTCCTGGCATTCACTTTCACTAACATTGGGTAACACTGCATAAGCACCATCCAACCATTCTATGTTCTCGAGGGGGGACATGGTGCTGTTTGCTATGCTGCAGGTCTGACCTTGTGATGTGCTTTCCATGCATCCCTTAAAGTGGTCATTTTTGTCCATAAAAGTAAATTGAGGAGGACAAATGCAGTCTGGCCTACTCTGGGAGTTGAGCTGGCATATGCCATTAGGTCCACACTGATCAGTTACTTTACATGCATTATCAACAGGCTGCCACACAGTTAACCATGAACCACTGCTAATGTTCCACACATACTGTGCAAGGATCCCGTTGCTCTCGAGCGTCACTCGAAATCTTCCATTTCCGGCCTTTCTCTCTGTGAGAGTGGAAACCGTCATATTGGTGTTATTTACCAAATACAGTAGCCCACTCGCATCAAAATTCAAGCTTACCTCGAAAGAGAGAGGTCCCGTAGACCAGTATGCGTCATCGGGCCTGTTCCTTCGGCTCCCCTCCATAGGATAAAGGACCAAATTTCCATCCATTTGCATAAATAGCTGAAATCGGCCTGTAGAGTAGTTCGTGGTCGAAGCCTTGGAAAACAGGTAAGACTGGACATGTAGAGTCTGACCGGGCAAGAGGGTATCAGTAGGATTGTCAAAAGTCTGCCACATGGGTTCAGGTGACGCGCTTGACAGCACGAAGTTACCGCTATCCAGCATTGCAGCAACTTTGTATGACTACGCTGTTAGTCTGACCAGACGACCATTTCGTATTATTCTGATCATCATACAGGATCAAGCCGCTGTTCGTGAGCTGCAGAGTAAACATTTTTTCTACTGGAATATCCCTCCGATCCTTCATAGCCGTACAGGCAAGAGATTTTGTAGGTATATCATCAAACCAAACGCCTACCACATATAGAGTTAGGGTTATTGCGTAGAATCCAAAGGCAAACTGTCCATTTGGTGAAACCCATTTGGAATTTTCAGAAGAAATGAGAGTGGATCCAAGACTGATATTCTTCTTCCGAGCCAAGACGTAGATGAGCATCAGATAGAGAATAATAAGAGAGGGTATTGTGGGAGCAGCCATTGAAGGGGCAAGGAGGAAGAAGAAAGCAAACTAATTTGATTAAAAGCTGTTTAAAGACTATTTTGTTTAAATATTATTTACTTCAACCATCAAAAAGTCAATAATGATTTTATATTTCATTTATATTAAATATTATAAATTTTTTTTTTTTCAATCAATAAATAACAGTTCAAGAAAACGTTTCTTCTCACAGCAATCTAGGGCAGGCAGGTGGGGATGGGGTCATGCGGGACCATGAAGTAAAGATGATTTTTTCTTATGCCATCAACCTCAAGGAGCAGACGTCACATTTTGTTGAGGTGGTAGCAGCATTCCACAACATCCTTATTGCCAAAAATAAAGGGCTTAAAATCATTGTCATCGAAGGTGATTCCTTGAACGTGATCCACTTCCTGAATAAAAGGGCAAAGTCCAATTGGCAGAGTCGCTACTTAATCTCTAGTGATGTCCTTAACCACATGATTTCCTTTCAAAATCACATAGTTACACACATGTTCAGGGAAAGAAATTGGCTAGCGGACCTTCCGGCTAACCTAGCAACTCAGTCAAGTGATTCTGCCATATGGGAAGAAATGTCTTCTCTGCCGACTTACATCGCCCAGAGATTACGGTTGGTTATTGATGGTTTTACAAATAAATTCTCCATCTTTCAGGAGGCCTACCCGTACAGATTTTTTTAAATTTCTTAGGTTTATTAATACATCCTTCAGGATCACAAGAAACTACAGCTATCATCTTCTTCCTTCGGCTCTGCTTTTCATCATTTTATTCTGTGCTTTCCTAGGGTTATGGGTGGGGATTTGATTCAAATTGAACCTAAAGAACATGAAAATGTTAAGAGTGACAGTGAGCTCGGGGATATTTTGGTGGAGGGCAATCTGGCCCCATACATAGAATCAATTTAGGGATTTGATCAATCCCTCTCTATAAAGTTGAAAAAGTCCTAGACAAATGTTTTTGTTATTGTTAGAGGCATCTCCTTCCATGTCTCGGCGGAGACTATAGCAATTTCTACGGGTATCCCCAATGATGGAGTGCAATTGGTGAAAAAGACACATGGGGACCTACAAGGAAGCTATGAGGACATTTTTGAAAGTAGGGAGAAAGTTAATAGGCTCCGAAATGGCTTTAATCATGAACATATAGGCTTGAGTGGATGAAGTCCTCATGAGGCATGTTTTAGCAGAGAGGAAATTAAAATAGAGAACTAATGTCTGAATGCTACAACATCTTTTACTTTGAGAAGATCTGTCTCCTACACTCGAAATCCTCTAATGCTGGCTCTCATACCAATTGAGGGAGTTAGGCCCAGGATTATGAGAGTGACAAAGAGTTGAATTTGTTAACTACTGTAGCAGTCAGCAGGAGCCCACCATCTGAAAAAATCAAAGATGATTGTGGAGAAATGCAGTTGGTATAATTGTAGCTGTCAAAAAAGAGAAAGCATATTGTAGAGATTGTTTATTGCTGTGGAATTATTTTAAAATAAAAGATTAATAGTAACTGAAGCATTGAAATGATTCATTTATGTTATTTGGATTAAATATTTGAAGTCATAATTTGTAATTCATTCAACTATTCCTAAAAATGTGAAGCCATTTATGCATATTTAATTCTTATATTTTAAATATTATTCTAATAAAACTATAAGACATAAAAGACAAAACTAAAGGATAATCTAATTAAAAAAAACAAATTAATTTAAATTTTAATCTTTCTTTTAATTTTAAAATAAAAGATTAATTGTAACTGAAGCATTAAAATGATTCATTTATGTTATTTGGATTAAATATTTGAAGTCATAATTTGTAATTCATTCAACTATTCCTAAAAATGTGAAACCATTTATGCATATTTAATTCTTATAATTTTTAATTTTAATTTTTTAAAATATTATCAAAAAAAAAATCATAATAAAGAGTTATTGAAAGCTAATTGTAATAGTACTAGACTAACTACAAGTACTAAGAACCTAGAATTTAATAATGAAAAGATATTTAAAGAGTTTTATGTTTAAATATTACTTAGTTTAATAATAAAAAGTCAACATTTATATTAAATATAGTAAATATAGTTTTTTAACCATTATTGACTTTTACTTTCTGAATAGAATTATGATTAAAAATAATAACTCAAGAAAATATATATTACATACATAAAAATAAAAATTATCAATAAAATGTATGATTTATAATATAATTACTTGTGACCTACATAGAATATATGGACAACTCAACTAACTGTATACTACCTATAATAAATATGAATACCATCAGAGAAATTTTACATTACAACGAGTCAATACTAAACCTATTTAGCATTCTGTTCACTGAATGCAGTTAATCATTGATGAAGTTGTTCATCTAAATTATGTTACAATTAAAACGAAGCAATTTACTTTTGAAAATAATAATTTAAAATATAAAATACGGATACCATCAAAGAAGTTGGACAGTCCATTTCATGTGTTAAATATACTCATTCAATTATAGAATTGTCGAGCTGAATTAGATTTAAAAGTCATAGTCAAAGAGAATGTATATTAACCACATTAAATATTAAGTCAATGCTGGACTTGTTTACAATTCCACGTGCTACGGGCAGTCAAGTCAAGGATGAAGTTGTGAATTACCTTAACTAAGTTTATAACTGATTTGATTCTCATGAAGGTTTTTCATATTATAAAAATAAAATAAAATTTAATTTCTGAAATAAATATAATTCAGAATTTAAATCATTTTAAATTTAATCAATAAAAATTGTCTTGATATTCAATTTATTATATTTTAATTTTTGAAATTGTTAAGAATCTTTAATACATATGCCTTGTGAAAGGATTATAACAATCAAATTTAGTTCTATTTTTTTTTTAAACGTATTATGAGATGTAAAAATGTGATTAAAATATAATAAATTTATATCATCATAAACATATTGATTTTAATTAAGGTGAGTAGGGGAAGGGTCCCAACCATACATCCAAGTTTCTATATTAACATATAGACTCATATTTACATCTCTTAATGAACATTCAATTAAAATATAGAAATAAAAACGAAAATTAATAATATTCTTAGATTAGAGGACCTACCCCAACCTAATGATCTCTATAGTATCCACTCTAGAAATGGAGCACACAAGGCTCATTAAACTACTAGAGAAGAGAAGAGCTACTAAAGTTTTGCTACCATTGTAGACACCTAAAGTGGCTTATATCCAAATACACTTCATCTTACCTTATTTCCATCCATTAATAAAATAGATATTTACTATATAATTAATTAATTTCTTCTTCATGTTTATTCTATCTTATTTTAGCCATCAATTATATAAATAGTCACTATTTATTTAATTAAGTTACTCTTCACCATTACCCCTACCTTAACTAAATATATTTATATTTATTTAGTTAAGTCAAGCTTATGCCCAAAACCCTTCAATTAATCAATTAATTGATCTAAGGTAATCGATCCCTAATCTTGTCCACATGTGACAAGATTCTCTTTTCAAATAAAAATTAATTTTAAAAATTATATTAATTTAATAAATCTATATTTATTTAATTAAGTGAACCTTATCCCCAAAATCATCCATCTATATATTAATTTTAAATTCATCCACCCCCATGAAAATGTACAACAAGATTGAATGTACATTTAGGTTGTAATTTAATTGTCCTTTTTAATTAATCTCACCAAATCATATCTATCCACCTTATCCCTAGTCTATAATGTAAATGTGGGTATATATTTTTAAACTAATCTCACCAAATCTAATCTAATTATTGATTTTTGTGACTGAATCTTACCTCCCAATATATAGTTTTTAACTAATCTCATCAAATCTTATATATCCACCTTGTCTTCTATCCAATCTTGTCATTGGTCCTCTTAGACACCATTCCCAATTAATATCATATTGAGACTTACCTTATCCCCCTTGCATGAGAGATATTATCAATTATGAGCCCTAAATTCCACCACCTAGCTCTTATGTCTCATGGGACACTTGTCACATGAATACAACTTTAATTCAAACACTAATAATCAATTAATAATAGTCATCCTTTAACTAATGAATCTTGGTCCTTGATGTATCTCTTGGAAATTCTATAAATTATAGGCGTCTCAACCCATTTATGTATTTTTCTCATCATATTGTTATATTTTATTTTTTATGCTATTGATTCAATTTCTAATTGTCTAATTCTTACTATCGTGCTATTGGTTTTATAACCAACTAGATTTCATATACCAAAAGAGAAAACCAGGAAAGTATTGAGGGTTAGTGTACTTCAACTCTATCTAAGGAGAAATGAGTGAAAAATATTGAATGTTTATATTGATTCAAATCTCTATGTTATCATTATTTATTTATCATGTATTTATTTTGGCATACCTAGTTGGACACTCATCCTTGTTTAATCCTTATTTTTGAATATTTTGATAACCCAATATTGTACTTTTTAAAAAAAATTAATGCCAAAAATATTGAGGCTATCCTTTTGAGTGAGTCTTGACTTAACTGAAAATGAAGACAAGGCTCTAGTTTTTAAATTGCTGTCCTCTATATACTCATTTTTTAAACACTTGGACATTTTTTATATAATTTTTTTAAATGCATATTTTGGATCATCTAAAAAGAGATATAATATAAAAAATTATGTTTATGTTATTAATATTTGATGAGTTATAAAGCTTTTATGCTTTTTTTCTATAAATCTACATTTGAGGTTGTAATTTAATGAATTTTTTGGATAATTTAATATTTTTAAAAAAGTCTCAAATAATTGACAAGGGTCTATTATTTTTTATTTTAACCTCTAATTTCAAAAAGTTATGAAAAGATTGAAAAGAAACTTACAGCCATGTAATGACAATTCTCACATAACCCAAAAAATAAATCTAGCTAAATAAGTATTTAGAGTTCATATGCAGAAGAATAGACAACATACCATCAAATATGGTTTAGTGCAAGAAGCTGAGTCCACTTTTTGGCCAAAAAGTGGAAGTGTTTTCCCTGATTTTGAGATTTTGTCATATTTGAGCTGAAAATTTGAAGCACTTAGAGATTGAATCTTGAAAAAAGACTCTATTACAAAATATAGCCCTTGGAGCCTACTTTCCAAATATGTAATTTATTTTAATACCTATATAATAGAAATTGACTTCAAAACAGATTTCTAAAGACCACTTTTTTAAAAAGACTTGTTTCAGGACCATACCATACACGTGTACGACTCACACTTTTTGACACAAATAATTTTTTATTTTTCAAACCATCTTGGAAAATGATTTGTAACACACTCAGGATTGACAATCATATTTTTTTTAATTTTTTTTTAATTTTTTAATTTTTTATTGTCCTTAATTATCATTTTAAAAACTCGTCGTGTACAGCCCACATAATTTGACCTAAACTTATCATTTTTTTATTTTTCTTTTTTTAAATTTAAATAATTTTGTGTAGATTGATGACATAATTTTTTTTCAAAAACCATTAAAACAAAAAAGTTATTAAATAAACAAAATCAATTAATATTTCAAGTTTATGGACTAGTTTCGGTATAAATTAATTGTAAAATAGAGAAAATAATTTAAAAAAATTAAAAATTCTATATTCAGAATCTACACAATATAATTTGAAATGGGTTTTAATTTCGTGAAAAAATTCTCTGATAATAGGCATGAAAAATATTGTAGAAGTTTGTATTTGAGCATGTCATTGATACAAGTTTGAATTTGTAGGTCCAAGTCTACGGTCTTGGCATTCCATGCCTATCCCAGACCTAAACCCAAGGCACAAGGTGGGTTGCGGGGTCAAAATTTTAAAAACAGGGCCTTGTTTTCAAAATGGGAACTCACTTTAAAAATGGGCCATTGTTATCTTTTTGTAATGTTAATTTACATAACAGGGAGCCATTATATGAATAATGGGTTCCCATTTTGAAAACAGAGCCCCATTATAAAAATAGTTGTTACTGTCAGAAAAAAGGACAAAATGTAATAATTATAGGCCTTGTCATTGGGGTCCATACTGACACATAAAAATTACACAATTTGGCTCACTCTTTTACTATCGTTTACTCAGAATTCACAAGAAGTCAACAATTTTCAGCTTTTATTGGAAAGGAATCAATTTTTTATTCAAGAGGACTTTGTAGAGATGGGTTCAAAGAAATGTCAGAATAAACAAAGGAAGAAATCCAAGCATAAAGAGAGAAGGAGGCAAAATGCCAAAGAGATGGAAGATCACAACTATGGCAATTGAAGAACACTGAAGCATTGAGTTCAATGCCTATTGTAGATGAAACCATTGAAGAGACCATGATGGATGCAAGCAATGTAGAACAAAATATGGGTGCATCTTTAGATGAAATTTTGACTCATGATGAAAATGTTCACGTGGATGTGAATCCTGGTATGTTTTTAAATCCCCAAGAGTATGAGGCAAATCAAATTGAAGATTTAAAGGAAGTTGGATATGAATTAAATACACCTAAACAAAAAGAAATAAAAATTGAAAATAATACACCACCCTCTTTGAATCAAAATCAATGTAATTTGTTTAATATTGATAGCAATGTGTTAGATAATCTTAATGGGTTAGTTTCTTGGAGACAAATTAGAACACATGCTAATAGATTATATAAACAATTTTTCTATAATAAAGTGCTAGGATTTCAATGTCAACTAATGCTACAATTAATAAAAATGTTAAAAATATGTAAATTCATGAAAAAATTAGGAATTTATACAAAACCGAAAAAGGAAAGATGAATCATATAAGCAATTTGTATCTGATGTTGCCAATGCCATTGATTATATTGGAAAAACAAGTCGATCTAAAGATAAGAATGTGGCACGATGAGTTATAACAACTGCTATAGTTAACAAAACAGCTACCAATAAAAGAATGTTAAGTGATATAAGTGGCTATTTAAATATACATCTTAGAACCTTGTCAAGAGTGGCCAAAAGAAGAGACACAATTGTTGGAGTTTTAGCGGTAGACTTTGAAGGTTGGACATGAAATTAGATGACGAAACTAAATCTATTAATTCTTTTTTGCATGATAATACAAGAGTTTCATCTAATGTTAGAGATATTTTGAAGTTAAGGGTGGGATAAAAAATTTGTGATCCTCATCCAAAACATCTTCTAGACAAGACTCAAACTAAATTTTAAAAAAATAAACAGATGAAACTGTATTAATGAATTTACGTATTAGTCAAAGATCATTTGAAAAATGCAAACCCTCGTATGTTAAAATCAATAAACAAAGAATCTCTTTTTGTTGTAAAACTCATGTTCAATTTCATTATTATTATGATGTTTTTTGATATATACATTGTATATTGCATGCTAATGATCTTGTGTAGGATTGTGGTGTTTACATGCCACCTGAAACTATCAAAGATTTTATTGAAAGTTTATTTTGTAAACCACGCAATGAGCAATTATTTCTTTCAAGTGCTTGCATTTCTGGTCTTTGCAATGTTTGTGGGAACTATTCATTAATAGGTGAATGTTTGCATAAACATTTTTCAAATGAGTTTGGACAAAAAATGGTTGATGTTAGAAGATTTAAAAATATAGAATATACTTTTTGAAGGATGAAAAGGTTGGGAAACATTTAGATATGATTATAGAACAAAATAGTGTGAATGCATTTATCAATGAGTTTAAGAGTCGTATTTTTTTCAAAATATGTGAAACACTCCCAACATACCCGATGGGTTGATGGACAGTTTCACATATGCAAGAACACATTTCCAGTTGGAACAATAGTATCAATTGTGGATTTTGTAGAAAATTACACTCTAAAACCACAAGAGGAAACTCAATCACAGTATTATAATTCAATGCAAGTAGCAATTTTTGTACATATTATTTATAGACATGCACATGATAGTACAAAAGATAACATAAATTTTTTGAGGGTGTATCATTTCTATGTTAGTGATAATCGATTAAACTCGTCAAAGTTTGTTCAGTATTGCTTCAAGGTCTTTTATGACAATCTTATGGAAAGATAAATTCATATGACACAACATATGATATGGTCAGATAACTGCACAGGACAATTAAAAAATGCAAGAATATTTTATTGGGTAAGCAGAGATCACAAGGAAACCAATGTCCAACCTATATGGAATTTTTAAAGCATGACATGGTAAAGGAGAACACGATGGAGCTTGCGCCTATGTAATAATAGCTCTTTCTAGAGAACAACTAAAATTCGAGGATGCAGTGAAATTTAGAGATGCTTGTGCAGTTGTGGATTGGTGCAATTCAAAGTTGTCTACATGATCAACTGAGAACTCTGCAATTCAATGTTTCTTATGGTTAGTTGAGGAAGATAGTATTCCTATTCGACATGATTGTGATACCATTAGTGAATCAGCTAAATGGCATTTATTTAAGAGTTCTAATTCAAACACATAAACTATATTCATAAGGGAGCTTGCTTGTTTTTGTCAGTTTTGTGTTTTTGGGGATTGGGAATTTTGTGAGAATATAGAATGGGTCGAAGAATGGCAACAAAGATCGTTGACACCCATAGAAACAAATGACCCACATGAAAGAACAAATGAATACATGGATCATATGTTTGCATCAGATGACTATGATCACATTTCAGATCTTATACAAGAAGGTAAAATTTAATTTGAAATTTGTTTTGGTTTATTAAATAGTATATATATGAAATCTTACAATGTATATATTTTTGTTTTTTATATCTCAGTAAATATTAAAATGAAATTGGTTTGCAAGACATTTATATGTTGTTGTTGTACCAAAGGACAATGAAGAGGGGATAGATTATTGGTTGGCTTGATGTGTAGAGCTAAAACATAACTTAACTACTCCTCGAGTAGATGATGATGGTTATGACTATCCAATAGGATTTGTGGTTGTTTTTGGCACCTAGCTACACAAATATCAAACAAGAAAGAATGAATTGCGTGCGTTTGAAGACTATGAATCAGAGAAGAAGATTATACAGTACTCACTTTTGGTAGTGGCAACTAATATAAAATTGGATAGATATCGTGGCAGGTCTGCTAATAAACAATTATGGACACTCTCTATGGAAGAACACGAGACAATTATAAATGCATTGTAAAAGAGAGAGGATGAAGATGATATATTAGAATGAATAAATACAAGTAAGATATAATTTTGTACCCTTAAGCCACATCCCTTTTAAAAGTTGTTATGTATACTTTATGTTACATTTTAAATCATCCATCTTAATTATAAAAGCTAATCAAATAAATTTTTTCAGGTCGCCCACAAGTAGAAGGTATTAGTGACTACCACTATTTGTGCATACTTTATTTTGCATTTTGAATAATTACAAGTAAGTTATAGTTTTGTACCCTTAAGACATCTATCTTTTAAAAGTCCTAATGTATACTTTATGTTGAAAATTTTAAATAATGCATCCTAATTATAAAAGATAATCATATAATTTTATTTCAGGTCTCCAACAAGTCGAAGGCATCAAGGACTACCACTATTTGTGCATACTTTATGTTGGCTTTTGAATAATTACAAGTTATAGTTTTGTACCCTTAAGCCATCTCCCTTTTAAAATTCCTGATGTATACTTTATGTTGCAAATTTTAAATCATACATCCTAATTATAAAAGTTAATCATATACAAAATTTTCAAGTCTCCCACAAGTAGAAGGCATCAGTGACTACTATTGTTTGTGCATACTTTATGTTGCATTTTGAGAGATATATCCTAATTATTATAATTTAAGCTAAGAATTTTTTATTTTATTTTAGGTCTTCCACATGTAGATGGCATCAATGAATACTACTATTTGCACATTTAAGGATATACAATAAATAATTATCTTTGTAAGATGTAAAGTTCAATTGTCTAACTTTACTTGAATAAATGTAATTTTCTTGCACAAATATAGAATTATGATAATGTATTTTTTTTACAGGTCTCTTAGGAGATGAACTCAAATATTTTAGATAGGCTTGATACACTTTATGTAATATGTAATTGATATATTTTTGGTCAATTTTATGTACGAGTTGATAGACTTTCGATCGTAAGGACCACTATATCTATCATTTTTTGTTCATTATGTTCTAGAATAAGGTCAATTAAGTTAACTATGTTCATTATGATTCAATTAAGTTCAATTCAGTATATTGTGTTTGAATTAAGTTCCATTAAGTTCAACTAGTTCAATTATTTTGGTTTTTTCTAATCAAGTTCAATTTAGTATATTATATGTTTTATAAAATGTAATTGATAGACTTTTGGTCAATTTAATGTATTAGTTGATAGAGTTTCGGTCATGAGGACCACTATATCTCTCATTTTTTGTTCATTTTGTTCTAGAATAAGTTCAATTAAGTTAACTATATTCATTATCATTCAATTAAGTTCAATCAAGTTCAATTCAGTATACTGTGTTTGAATTAAGTTCAATTAAGTTCAACTAGTTCAATTAAGTTTATTATGTTTTATAAAATGGATCAATCAATTTCTTAGATCAAAAGTTATGACATCCTATATGATAATAGTAAGAACATCTCACTTGACAAAATAAAACTTTGGTAAAATACATAAGTATGACATAATGATATTAGTTCTTGAAACATGCTACAATTGACATGCCAAAGTTTCACAAGAAGACTTGTAATCAAGAATCAAAACAAATATATTATCATCCAAACAAGGGCACATTAATATATTAATAAACATAAATGTCATTAATTTTAAATTACAAGTAGCCCAATTCAAATAGCATAGTTTCAATGTTAAAAGTTAAAAGTTGTTACACTTTATACATGGTAGATAGTTAGATCTATTTAAGGTAAAATAGATGGTAACATGATCAACTCCACATAATATCTAATCCATATATATATATGTAGTCCAAAAAAAACAAATGATCTACTCCCCAAAATGTAATTGTACATATATATAATGTACGTGTCCATATATATAATGTTCTAACACATGTATACAGCCCATAAATAAGTACAAAGAATAGTTCAGTACATATAAAATTAGAGCTACATCACCAGTAAAATCTAAGTCCTATCATTAATAAGATCTTGTGTTCTCTTCACTCCACGTGGACTAGATTGACCTATCTCATGTTGTACAAGAAAAAACTTTATATTCAAGTCAGATTAACTATTAAAAGATAATTACTTGTCAAATAAAGTTGTAATGCATAACTTAAGTAAACTTACTGTATGCAAGTGCTCATCACCTCCAACAACTTGTTGTGCATGTACTATCTGCTCAGGAGTTGTGTCATCCTGTATAAGATAAGAAACATGAGCACACACACATGTTTAGTTGTTTATTAGAATCAAAATTCATTTATAATTTGATTAAAAAAAATAACATTTAAAATATCGTACATGAGGCTTCTCATCTCTTCTACCAATATCTTCTGCACCTTGAGCTCTAGGCACATCGAAATCAATGCCAAAAGTTGTAGTATTGTGAAGCCTAAGATTAAAATACCCCAAAAGGATCCATGTTCAATGTTTTATTCATCAATAAACATTACACTATATCTTGAGATCCTTCATGTACACCTTTGAAACACCAACCCTTTGTAATGCATCCTCTATGTGTCCAAGCATAAATCCACATCCCATGCTATTCTTCACATAGGAACTCTTCAAAAGAAGGCTCAATACCCCAACTATCCAACCTTAAACAATCACCCTTGTGTTTTATTTTATAGAAAGAAGCACACACAAAAAACACCAAGGGGTATTGCATAAAGCCATGTGACTAAAACCATGAGATTTCAAAGTCATTGAACAACTATTATATAGTGGCTACTAAGTTTTCAATTTATTAACATTTCTTCAATAATACATTAAATATCTTTCTCAATGTGAAAGCTGTTTGATTGCTTAGATTGTTGAAAGCTGGTTGTGGCAAAGAAGAATGTGTCATGTTAATTTTGATTACATGGAAAAGATAAGTTCTACTCAAGTTGTTACATATATGCCTAAGATTGTGAAGCCTACTAGTCTGGCATGTAAGGGATGTCAGATGGGAAAGCAAACAAAAAATTCATTTAAGAGTAAGTTATATTCATCTAATAGATTGATAGATCTGGTTCATACTGACTTATGTGGTCCTACTAGAGTGAGAATCATGCAGGGAGAGCGATATTTCATGTTGTTGATTGATGATTACTCAAGGATGATGTGGATTACTTTCTTAAGAGAGAAATCAGAAGCGTTGGAGAAATTCAAGATATTCAAAGCTCGAGTGGAGACTGAAACAAGATTGAAGCTTAAATGCCTAAGATTTGAGAAGGGAGAATTTACATCTAGAGAGTTTGATAGATTCTGTGAGAGGAATGGAATTAGAAGACAATTATTATCTCCTAGAACCCCTCAATAGAATGGAGTTGTTGAAAGGAAGAACAAAACTATCTTAGATTCTATAAGGACTATGTTAATTGAAAGAAATGTTGCACAGACCTTTTGGAGAGAATCTGTTAGCATTGTTGTTTACACATTAAATTGGGTGCATATTAAAGGTGATTCTGGTAAGACTCCTTATGAGATATGGTTTGGTCAAGTTCCTATAGTTTGATATTTCAGAATTTTTAGAAGTAAATATTATATCAAGAGAGATGAGGATAATGCAAGATGTGATGATGGAATCTTCTTGGGATATTCTACCAAGAGAAAATCCTACTAGTGCTAGAATAAGGGACTAAATAAGATAGTTGAGAGTACAAATGTAAAGGTGGATGAGTGTCTTGGAAAGTAGATCAGACCATGTCGTTATGACCTTGATGATGCAAATGTTTTTCATAAGCCTATTGAGACTGAGATGTTGAAGCAAATTGATCTAGTGGAGATAGTTAATCCAAATATTGCTACTACTAGTGAAGAAGTGAAAGAGCTTGAAAATCATAACAATCAGAAGACTCCAAGGTATGTAAGATTGAATCATTCACAAAACCAAATTATTGGTGATAAAAATAAAGGTGTAATGACTAGAAGAAGGATTATTGCTGAAGAGATATGTTTGATTTCAAATATTGAGCCTAAGGATGTTGCAGAAGCACGTAAGGATGAAAATTGGATAAGAGGAATGGAAGAAGAGCTGAATTAGATTGAAAAGAACAACACTTGGGAGCTTGTTCCAAGACCTAAAGACAAGAATGTAATAGGTACTAAATGGGTGTTCTAGAATAAATTGAATGAAGTCGGTGAAGTTGACAGAAACAAAGAAAGATTGGTATGTAAAGGGTGTTCTCAGATGGAAGATATTGACTATGAGGAGACTTTTTCCTTGGTAGCTATAATTGAAGCTATTAAATTGTGGCTTGCATATTGTACTTATATTAAATTTAAGGTATATTAGATGGATGTCAGGTCAGCCTTTTTGAATGGTGATTTGGAAGAGGAAGTTTACATTGAGCAACCAGATCGATTTTCTCTATTTGATGAAGGAGATATGGTATGCAAATTGAAGACAACTCTATATGGACTGAAGCAAGCCCTTAGAACCTGGTATGCAAGATTGGATAAGTATTTGGTAAATTTGGGATTCTATAAAGGTACTGGTAACAGTAATTTATATTTCAAAGTTGAAAAAGATAACATTTTGATTGTTGAAGTCTTTGTTGATGATATCATTTTTGGTGGTGATGATGAATTAAGTATGAAGTTTGCTGATGATATGCAAAAGGAATTTGAGATGTCTATGATAGGTGAGATTAAATTCCTTTTAGGACTGCATATTACTTAGACTAGTAGAGGTGTTTTCATTTCTCAATCTAAGTATGTAAAATAATTGTTGAAAAAGTTTGGAATAGCTAATTCTAAGCCTGTTGGAACTCCTATGGTGTCTAGATGCAAGTTGCCTAAAAATGATGAATCTCAAAAAGTTAATCAGATTTTGTATAGATCTATGGTTGGTGGATTGTTGTACTTAACTTAGAGTAGACTAGATATTATGCATGTTGTTTGTCTTTGTGCTAGATTTCAATCAGGTCCTAAAGAGACTCATGTTACTGTTGTGAAGAGGATTTTCAGATACTTGAAGGGGATTGTTGACTATGGTTTGTGGTATCTAAAGAATGATGATTTCCTGCTATGTGCCTATACTGATGCTAATTGGGCTGGTGATTTTGATGCCCAGAAGAGCACTACTAATGGAGAACTCTTTTTGTGGAAGAAGTTAATTTCATGGTCCAGTAAGACACAAGATGTTGTATATATATCTATTGTTGAAGTTGAATACATTGTTGTTGCTAGTAACTATACTTAGGTAGTTTGGATGAAGAAGATGTTGAAGGATATTAGAGTGATTTATGATGAGCCTACTGTTATATATTGTGACAATTCAAGTGTTATCAATATTTCAAATAATCCAGTGTTGCATTCTAAAACAAACCATATTTCCATAAAGTATCATTACTTGATGGAGAAAGTTAGTGATGAGGAAGTTTGATTGGAATATGTACCTATAAAGGATTAGATTGCGCATATTTTCACTAAGACTTTTCCTACAAATACACTTTCTTATTTGAGAGACAAGTTAGGGGTCTTTGCCCATCCTGTTGAGAACTAGATGCATGGAGTTGTATCAATCTAGTGGATGTCAGAGCATTATCTTTTTATCCGGGTTAATGAGTTGGTGCTGCTACTAGGCAGTGTTCCTGAATGCATGTGCATTCCCCATTGTAATATTTTCACATACTATTGTAGATTATCATTTTATCATGGGTAGGTTCCCACCATAGTTTTTCCCTTAAGTGGGTTTTCCATGTCAAAACCTTGTGTTATGTGTTGTGGTTTCATTGTTCTTATCTTCATTCCTGTTGGTGTTGCTTGGATCTGAGATTGGGCTTTAATTGTTCTAATCTATTGAAAACTAATTCAACCCCCCCCCTTGCTCTCAGTTTTACTTCTTGGTTGTTGCTAACAAGGTTGTGGGCTAAAATAGACTTATTTGCTGATGGATAAGATAGGTTGAATGAGCATCGATCTAATAAGGCTATGATGATAGGACTTTTAAACCACATTTATGATTTTGACAACAAGGGCCTCAATAGATGGGATATGACATCTGATGATTGACATTTGCATATTCAGGTGATTAAAGATGATAGCAAAAGATGTTTTTATTTTTTTAAATTAGAGATCATTAATGGCTCATCAAGGTTGTTATGTCCTTCGAAAAAAAGGGTGGAAATAGATTATAATTAGAATCAAGTGAAATAAATATTATTGGGTTGATCATCATCAATTCAATCTATAGAAGTGAAATAACTAATTGAAAATTAGATGGTGGATAGGTTGGTAAATAGAGCTACAATTGTGGTGGGTTAGGGATGATGCATAGGTGGAGATTTGGGCTGAGGTGATGCCCCTAGACAACTCAATAGAGGGGAGTAGATCTAAAAGACATATTTGATAGATAAATAATGAAACGATATTGATATTGATTCCATTGATTTTCTATAAGATTTGAAAGAAAGGATTGGACAGTCGTAGGACAAACATTTAATTAAAGGTGACATGAAGGGGTGATGAGAAAGGAAATGATTCTTATAGATATAAAAAACATTTATGAAATATCACTCACAATACCTCAAAGGAAAGTGGACTTCAAATTGTTCAAATGACATTAAGGGACTTGAGCTGGTATTCAAAATCCAAATTCTAATTCAAAAAATCTCGATCTTTTTGGAATTAAGCTGAGTAAATTAGGATAGTGAAGAGAATTTTTTAATAAAGCATTGTAGAGTAGAGAAATGAAGACCCTTATCAGATTGACTTTAACCAAACATATGGGTTTTTTATGCGAGGTTGGCTATAAATGGTTGAAAGCCATCATGCAACATGATCACCTGTTAGTTATTCATGCAGTGAGGGCCATTTTGGGAGATGAGTTTCTTTCTATAGATAATAAATATCCAATGAATATAGATATCTCTTCTTTGTTTCTAGCAATTTATCTAGACTTAGCTTTTAGCAAAGAATAGGCAAGATTATTATGTGAGAGGGTCTTTAAACGTTAGGTTCTAGAGGGCATTGATGATGTGTTGATGAATATAGAGTCCCAAAATTGCATTCCAATTCCAAAATACTTCTATAAAATACATCTCAACATCACCAAATTCCCCTTAGTCTTATTTGGAGATGAGGAGGAGTATCAAGACAATTAGCATGTGGTGAGCAGAAGAGTCAAGTTTTTGTTGAACTAGATACAGATTGAGACAAATGATTATCCTAAGTGGGTGAAATCACATGTCCGACTAGAGGGGCTTGAATGAGAAATGCAAGTGGATGATATTCTTCCAAACAATGTGGCTAAGGTGGGAAGTGGAAGATTTCAAGTTTTTGTCAAAACTCAGATAATATATATTATAGGTTTGGTTTATGTTTAAGGTATAATGGTTTTCATCTGTGAATGTCTAGTCAAGGTTAGGGCAATAATAGACCTAATTTTATATTGTTGGGAAATATTTTGGGTTTTGCAAGACTTATGCTATATGGATTCTATAAACCTTTTTAGATTTAAAATAATGGGAGCTAGCCCATCCGACAATTTATCTACCAAGAAAAAAGAATTTGATGATGAGATATCAAATGAATATAATAAGAATATGATGAATATTGAATAGATAAAAAGTGTAATGACATAATAATGAAATGTAAGAAGATGTTTAAATGGGGGGAGTCCTTTAACTTATATAATTTCTAAGAGATAAATAAAGGGAAAAGATGCATTATTTAATGGATGGTTAGAATTAAAGTAGTAATCATGTGACAAGTGTTCTATAAGGTATAAGAGCTAGGTGGTTGAATTAGGATCTCATGATCGATGATAACTTTAACATAAGGTAGATTAGACAAGTGTCAAAGGAGGAGATTAATTGGGAATGGTGCCTAAGAGGACCAATAATATGGATTTGATATAGGAAAATTAGATAGCTACTAGGTGAGATTAGTTGAAAAATATATCTATTGGGATGCAATATCTGATCTCAAAAGTCAAGATTTTATTTCTAGAAAAGGTGAGATTTATCGTGTTGCACATTCTCAATGCAGTGGAGGAAATTAAAATTAAGATTTATTTAAAGAGGGAATATTGTCAGACGTGGACAAGATTAGAGATTAATTAGGCAAAACCAATTAATTTACTATGTATTGGTTAATTGATTTAGTTGGATGATTTTGGGATAGGTTTGGCTTAATTAAATAAAATATGAGTTTATTTTTAATTATGGTGGAAGAATTTTAAATTAGGATTTATTTGAAAAGAGAATCTTGTCATATGTGGACAAGATTAGGGATCAATTAGCTTAAATCAATTAATTATTAGTTGAAGGGTTTTGGGGATAAGGTTGACTTAATTAAATAAATATAAATTTATTTATTTATGGTGGGGCCCAAAGGTGAAGGGTTACTTAATTAAATAAATAATGACTATTTATTTAGTTGATGGCTAAAAATATTAGGATAAACAAGGAGATAAAATTAATTAATTAAATAATAGATATTCATTAAATTAATGACTAGGAATAAGATAAAATGAAGTCTATTTGGATGTAAGCTAATTTAGGTGTCTATAGTGGTAGCTGAAATTTGGTTGCTCTCCCTTTTTGTAGTAGCTTCATGAACCTTGTGTGCTCCTTTCCCCTTGCATTGGTGAGTGGACACTTCACAAATCATTAGGTATATTAGGTGGGTCCTCAAATCTAAGGATGTCACCGAATTTGTTTTTCACATCTCTATTTTCATTGATTGTACAACGAGAATTGCAAAAATAAGTCTTCATCTTATATAGAAATTTTAAATAAAATAATATCATATTTTATGATGATACAAATTTATCTAATTTATTAATTTTTACTTCCCATAATATATTTTAAACAAACAAAATAAATAATATATTTTAAATTGCAATATCATATCAAAATATATGTATAGAAAAATAAAATCGTTAATATGAACTGAAAAATAACTTAAAAATAAAAATTATATATTCATACATTTAAAATTCATGTTTCACTTTGCAAGAAATGACTTGTTCACAGGTATCGGCAAAACTGCTAGTAATGTGTTCTTAACATCATACCTGTCACGACGTGCTAATGTAATTCAATGTGCAGGACTCGTTCCTTGACTTGACCGTCCTTAGCACGTGGAATGATAATTCAATTTAACAATTAAAAGTCAATTTTGATTGGAATAATCTGATTTATCAAATTTAGTATAAATGAAAAATATAAAATTATTATCAACTTATAGATGAATAAATTAAGTAATATTTAAACAAATTACTGATCTTCAAATTAGTTAGCTTTCTTCTTCCTCCTTGCTCCTTCAATGGCTGCTCCTACAATACTCTTTCTTATTATTCTCAATCTGATGCTCATATGTGTCTCCTCTCAGAAGCAGAATACGAGTCTTGGATCCACTCTCATTTCCTCTGAAAATTCCAAATGGGTTTCACCAAATGGACAGTTTGCCTTTGGATTCCACGCAATAACCCCAACTCAATACGTGGTAGGCGTTTGGTTTGACGATATACCTCCTAAAACTCTGGTATGGACGGCTACGAAGGATTGGAGGGACATTCCTGTAGAAAAAATGTCTACTCTGCGGCTCACTAACAGCGGCCTAATGCTCTATGATGGTCAAAATAATACAAAATAGTCATCTGGTCGGACTAACAATGTAATCATACAAGCTGGTGCAATGCTCAATAGTGGCAACTTTGTGCTGCTAAGCGCCTCGTCTGAACCCATCTGGCAGAGCTTCGACAATCCTACGGATACCCTCTTGCCGGGCCAGACTCTAAAGGTCCAGTCTTACTTGTTTTCTAAGCCTTCGACCACGAACTACTTTACAGGCCAATTTCAGCTATTTATGCAAATGGATGGAAATTTGGTCCTTTATCCTATGGAGGGGAGCCGAAGGAACAGGCCCGATGACGCATACTGGTCTACTGGGCCTCTCTCTTTCCAGGTAAGTTTGAAATTTGATGCGAATGGGCTACTGTATTTAGTAAATAATACCAATATGACTATTTCTAGTCTCACAGAGAGAAAGGCAGGAAATGGGAGATTTCGAGTGACGCTCGAGAGCGACGGGATCCTTGCACAGTATGTGTGGAACATTAGCAGTGGTTCATGGTTAACTGTGTGGCAGCCTGTTGATAATACATGTAAAGTGACTGGTCAGTGTGGAACTAATGGCATATGCCAGCTCGATAGCCAGAATAAGCCAGACTGTATTTGTCCTCCTCAATTTACTTTTATCGACATAGAAGACCACTTTAAGGGATGCATGAGAAGCACATCACAAGGGAAGACCTGCAGCATAGCAAACAGCATCATGTACCCCCTCGAGAACATAAAATGGTTGGATGGTGCTTATGCAGTGTTACCCAATGTTAGTGAGAGTGAATGCCAGGAGGCCTGTAGGGAAGATTGCTTCTGTGTGGTCGTCACATATGAGAATACAGCTTGTTCGAAGCAACAGATGCCTCTAATGAGCGGCCGTCAAGGTGTTGATATTACTAATAAAGCTTTTGTTAAAGTATATGAGGGTTTCACTGCACAATATCCCTCTCCTTCTCTTTCAAAGCAGAGGAAGAAAAGGGAGACAAAGATGGTTATAGCGATTAGCATAAGTGTCCCTCTTCTGGTAGCGTGCTTCTTATTGATATGGTTGTGTTACAAGAAACTCCAGAAGACCAGAAAATTTATACAGCGGAATAACCATGTGGAACTGTTGGAGGCTTTTTCTTATAGAGAGAAGAAGCTGCTACAGAAGGTTTCAGAGAAGAGTTAGGAAGAGGCTCCTTTGGTAAAGTTTATAAGGGCGCCTTACCAGATGGAAGAGCAATTGCTATGAAAACTCTAGTGGATAGAGTAGAGCAAGAAGAACATGGGGAGCGAGAGTTCAGAATGGAGATGAAAGTGATTGGTACAAGTCATCATAGAAATCTGGTTCAATTGTATGGTTTCTGTGTTGAGGGATCTCACCGGATTCTGGTCTACGAATATATGAGCAATGGATCTTTGGATACAGCTCTGTTTGTAGATAGCGGCTTTCTTGATTGGAGTGTACGTGTTCAGATTGCAATGGGCATAGCAAGAGGGATCCGTTATTTGCACAAGGAGTGCAGGACACAGATCCTGCATTGTGACATAAAACCTCCAAACATTTTGCTAGATCAGAATTACAATCCTAAAATTTCTGACTTCGGCTTAGCAAAATTGTTGAGGGTAGAACAAACCCGAACATTTACTGCAGCAGCTCGGGGCACTCCTGGTTACATAGCGCCTGAGTGGTGGATTAATAGTCTGCCCATTACTGTAAAAGTAGATGTTTATAGCTTTGGTACGATGCTACTAGAGATCATTTGTTGCAGGAAATCTTTGAAGTTAGATGTCCCGGAAAATCAAATCCTTCTGGACAGCTGGATCTACGAGTGCTTGGAACATGGTAATCTTTCTCAACTAGTGGAGCAGCAGCAAGATGAAGGTGTCACGATTGATTTAAGGCAATTGGAGAGAATGGTGTTGGTGGGTCTATGGTGCATTCAACAACGCCCACATCTAAGGCCATCTATCAACAACGTTGTTCAGATGATCGAAGGAAAGGTTGAGATCGCAGTACCCCCAACTCCAGTTCCCCCACCGCCAGTGCTACCTCCGCTAGGATCATTGAGCACTTCAACTTCTACATAAAGCAAATTTATGGCTCTGGTTCTCTATATTGAAGACAGGTACCGATATCATGCTATGCAATAGGCATAAATAATCATCTTAAATTCAATCAGAATGCCACTTAGAGCCTGCTGATAAAAAGTGTTATAAACGGTTTCTTTTAAGGGGGGAGGGACGGTGGGGGTTAAATATAGTTGTTATTCAAGCACAGTTCTTATTTAGTGTTTGAAGGTCTATTTAAACATTCACATTTATAAGGCTTATACAATGATTTGTATGTTGCACGAAATGAATGTTCAATAATGATTTGTGACCTATAGAATAGCTTATATGGATGATAAATCACAAAATTATTTTGATCACTAGGTATACTCCTTTGGGAGTTCTTGAGTATGGTTGAGAATTGATGGCTACAAATGAATAATAAATGGGTTTGAGTATTAAAGAGATTTTCAAGTAGACATTGGTTTTGTATTAATATTAAATTATGATAATAAAAAGTTTTCAATCATTCAAGGTTCCTTCTTTTATGGGTTCATTGGAATGACTCCAAACAATATAGCTAAATATTTTTTTTTTCAAATATTAGTTCATTATATAGTAATATAAAAATCAAAAGAATTAGAGAGCTCCATAATCATTGATTGTAAGACACAATTTTTACTACAGATTTTGTAAATGAGATAAAAATCTAAATAAACAAAAAAAAATTAGTGAACCTGAATTATATATATAAAAACATACATACACAGAAAAATCCCTTCAAATCCCTCAAACACGATTATTCTGCCATTACTCGCTCTTCGAAATTTCAAGTGCTTTCTCGAAAATTGAGTCATTCATTGAAAAAAAATGTGATATCCTTCGACACGCACCTTGACCTATCTAGCATTCCATGAGGGTTGAGCAATTCACTATTGCTAGGTCCCAATCGTCAAAAAAGAGATTTATTAGTTCCTACCTGGAACTAGGTATATCGCCCAACCTTAAACAGTGAGAAGACTAAATGATCTGTATATTCTCCCTTACCCAGAACGTTGGGTTAAGGTGATTTAAATAATGACTGTTAGGATAATTACAAAGAGTGGAAACAACAACAGTGGAAACAACGCAACCTACAGAAAATAGAAATAGCTAAAACAGAGTTTCTAAAGAAGAAGACTCTTTCTATTCTGCGAGGAGATCATCCGGATAATCTGGGATTTCTGTGATTAGCGCTGTGAGTTTCCATATGCCCCCGCAAGGTGAGCGTCGGTGCTTGTACGGTCAACTTGTCCCGAAGTAATGCAAATCGAGCAGACCTCAACCCCTTAGTGAAGACATCCGCAACCTGATCTTTTATAGAGATGAATCGAACAACAAGGCCTTTGTTAGCAACTTTCTCGTGAACGAAATGATAATCAATCTCAATGTGCTTAGTCCATGCATGAAAGACTAGATTAGCCGTGAGATACGTAGCACCAAGATTGCCACACCATAGAACAGGGGGAGTAGTGGGAGAATATCCAAGTTCAGAGAGGAGGGATTGAATCTAAATTAGGTTAGCAGTGGCTATGGAAACTCCTCTATATTCAACTTCAGTACTAGACCTTGAGACGGTCTTTTGTTTTCGAACACTCCATGAAATCAGGTTTAGGCAAAGGAAGATGCAGTAACCGCTAGTAGAATGGTGGTCATCGAGCAATCTGAGTCAGAAAAGGCATTAAGAGTGAGAGGGCTAGACTTGCTGAGTTGCAGTCCATAAGAGAGAATTTCCTTTAGGTACCGTAGGATACGCTTGACAACGTTCCAATGATCATCTAAGGGTTGCTGCATAAACTGACATACCTTATTAGGACAAAAGAAATATCTGGTCTCGTAAGGGTGAGATACTGAAGAGCACCAACAACACTCCTGTATAGAGTGGGATCACTGAAGGCGGAGCCGGTGAATTTAGACAACTTTTCTTGGCTGCAAATAGGAGTGTGAACTAGTTTTGCACCATCCATCTTTGTCTTCTTGAGAAGATCAAGTGTATACTTCCTTTGAGATAGGAGAAGCCCTATAGGAGTTGAAAGTGCTTCAATGCCCAAAAAATAATGGAGAGAGCTCAAGTCTTTTATGGAAAAAGATGACTAAAGTTGAGATATCAGATCCTGAACATAGTCAACAGTAGACCTAGTAATAATAATATCATTGACATAAACAATCATAAAAATAGTGGAGTGAGTGTTTCACTTAATGAATAGCGAAGTGTCAGCTTTGGAACCCACAAACCCAACCTGTTGGAGAAAGGTGCTCAGTCGGTGGTACCAGGGCCGTGGAGCTTGTTTGAGACCGTAGAGAGACTTGTGGAGTCTACACACATGATTAGGAAACTGGGGATCAATACAGCCAAGTGGTTGCTTCATGTAAACCTCTTCCTCAAGGACACCATGGAGGAAGGCATTTTGCACATCAAGTTGGTGAAGTGGCTAGCCCATAGAGAGTGCAATAGTGAGAATTGTACGAATGGTGCAGGGTTTGACCACAGGACTGAAAGTTTCCCCATAGTCAATTCCTTCCTGCTGATTGAACCCCTTGGCAACTAGTCATGCTTTGTAGCGATCAATTGAGTCGTCTGCTTTCTTTTTCAATTTAAAAACCCATTTGCACCCAACAACATTTAATTGGGACTTGGGTGGGACTAGGCTCCACCTCCCATTCTGGAGAACTGCATTAATTTCATTATCCATAGCCACGCGCCACTGTGGGTCCACTTTGGCTTGGGAAAAACATGTGGGCTCATCAATATCATCAGGAAATAAGGGGTGCTTAGTAGCATTATATGCCTTGGGCCAAAAAATTCCATGTTTGGACCTTGTAACCATGGGATGCACATTCATAGGAGGGACAATCGAGCTTGGTGAAGGTAATGGCAAAGGAGATGAAGGGGAGTCACGACTAGGAGACGGTGGGGCCAAAATCACTGGGGTGGGGGGGCAGACTCAACTCAGGTAGGGGGGTCATGACTAGGAGAAGGTGAGGCATCTAGGGGGTAGAGAGACCATGGTGAGCTCCTTGCAAGGGAGGTGAAGACACACTAGATGCAGGTGAGTGAAAAAGTGGGAGAGTGGATACCTGAGATGGTGGAGAGGCCAAGCCCGGTGATGATGTGTTCTGGCGAGTAGCAAATGGATAGGTCCCTTCATCAAACACAACATGCCGAGAGATATACATTCTATTGGTGGGAAGATGGAGGCATTTATAGCCTTTGTGAACCAAGTTGTAACCCAAGAAGACACAAGGGAGAGAATGTGACTCTAGCTTATTATAGTTGTAGGGTCGAAGGTAGGGAAAACAAAGGCACCTAAAGACACGAATTGCTCGATAGTCAAGACCCGTGTTAAGCAAACATTGAAGGGGGGACCAATTGTTGAGGATGGGCATGGGTAACCGATTCACCAAATAACAGGCCGTGATGAATGCAACGGTCCAATAGGTGAAGGGAATTGAAGCCATATGAAGGAGGGTAAGACCAATGTCCACAATATGCTTGTGTCGACACTTTGCTAAACCATTTTGTTGTGGAGTGTAGGGATAAGAAAAACGTTGGGGGATTCCCTGGGAGGCCAAAAAGGGTTTAAATTTAATAAATTCCCCCCCCCATTGTTGGATTGGAAGGTTTTGATTTTATGGCTAAGAAGGTTCTCAATTTTCATCTTGAAATTAATGAATGTAGGTAGTGCGTTTGATTTATGAGATAATGGAAAAAGCCACGTGTATCTACTGTAAACATCCACAAAAATTAAGTAAAAACGAAAACCATCATAAGAGACATAGGGAGAAGGACCCCAAATATAAGAAACAATTAATTCCAAAGGATGTTTGCAAGCAGTAGAACTAAAATTAAAAGATATTTGGTGACTCTTACTAACTTGACACGGACTACAAAGACCCTATTTATTCTGACTAACCGGAAGAGACTCGACTCCAACAATATTCCTAATAGTCTATGGCATAGGGTGACCTCAATGCTGATGCCATCTCTCAAGAGAAGTCCGTTCACCAACAAAGGTTGTAGAAGGGGCCTAAGAGGGTGGAGAAACAATCGAAGATAGGCAATAGAGACCATCCTTATGCTGCCCGTGAAGAACTACCATCCCCATGCACCGATCCTTTACAAGGAAAAAGTGTGGATGAAATTCAAAAAAGACGTCATTGTCAGAGGCAAATTTTGAAATAGAGAGAAGATTAGCTGTGACATTAGGGACATGCAAAATATCATTGAGATGAAATAAGCGCAAGGAATAATAAATTTGGGATCTACCAGTGTGAGAAATAGAAAGTTTAGAGCCATTACCAATGCAAAGCGTGTCAGGGCCATCATACTCATGGTGAATCTGTAGGTTACTCAAGTCCGAAGTGACATGATTAGTAGCTCCACTATCAAGGTACCAGTTAGGATCGACTGAAATCTGAGATGACGCATAGGAAGAAGACTACTAATGAGGGACACCAAAGTGATGATAGGGATAGGGTGCTGCCACGTATGCAGAGGGGGAGGGCAGCCGATTGGGGCATCTCTTGATAGGTTTATCAAACCTGAACAAACAAGTGTTGGCCATGTGGTTCTTATGCTCGCAAACTTGGCATGGTCCTATCGCTTGAATAGGCATGGGTGGAGGGCGTTGACCATGATTATTGTTCCCATGGCCTTGATTATTGTGGTTCCTTCTACAATTATTATTGTAGGGAAGTTGATGAGAAGAAGGATTGGGAGCATGATTAAGGTTGGCTACATTGGCCACCGGGTGCTACTGAAGGAGGGTTTGTTGGGCATCGATACACATCTTGAAAGCAAGGAGATGGGCTTGAAATCATCCATGTCAATGGTGTCAAGCATGGTTGTTGGAGAAGTGACAACAACATCATAGGTGGACTCAAGACCGCTCAAGATAATCTGCTGTAGATCTGAATCATAGACGGTTTGTTCGGACACTGCGAGGGTGTCGGCCAAGTGTTTTGCACACTAGAGGTAGTCAGGCATGGAGAGAGCGCCCTTACGGATGGTTTGTAGTTCGCGATGAAGTTGCATGAGTCATTCTTTGGAACGGGAAGCAAAGCGCTTCTCTAGAGCGAGCCAAATAGCATGCGAGATATCAAGGCCAACAACAGTCGCCAGAGTATCATTAGCAAGTGTAGAGAGCAACCATCCAAGAAGGATCTTGTCCTGCTTGTGCCAGGCAAGATAGGCAAGATTCGGTGTTGGATCTGTTGGAGAGAGAGTACGAGGGGGACAAGAAATGGTCCCATCAAAGTAGCCTTCCAAGTCATATCCTTGGAGAAGCGGGAAGAACTCCATGCGCCAAAGGAGGTAGTTTTGGCGATCAAGTTTGATAGAGATCGCGTGGTGAAGGGGAACTGGTTGGAGAGTGGAGGAGGTTGAAGATGGCGAGCATGGGGAGCATGGGGAGGTGGGTGTGTGGGCGGCACTAGTGGTAGAGAAAATTTTGTTGGTGGCGATGATGGTGGAGAAGAGAGTGTGCAGGCCACAACATAGAGGGGAGGAGAGAGTGTGCAAGCAGCAAGGCAGAGGATCGTTGCTCTGATACCATGAGAAGACTAAATGATCTATATATTCTCCCTTACCCGAAACGTTGGGTTAAGGTGATTTAAATAATGTTAGGATAATTACAAAGAGTGGAAACAACAATAGTGGAAACAACACAACCTTCAGAAAATAGAAACAGCTAAAACAAAGTTTCTAAAGAAGAAGACTCTTTCTATTTTGCGAGGAGATCATCGGGATAATCTAAGATTTCCGTGATCAACGTTGTGTGTTTCCATAAACAGCACACACTAAGCTTGACCGCTTAGTGTGGGCCCCTCAAATTAAAAACCCAATTTCTATTTTCGTTGAACATAAAATTGTGGGATGTGGGTTTTGATAGTTCCAGACCCTGCAGTCCGAAACTTCCATAGCCAACTTGCATTAGGTGTAGAAAAATGTCAGATCCATACCCTCCAGTCATAAATTTTTGTAGCTAACTCTCATTTCAGCACATCTTTTTATTTAAACGAGTGCAAGTGCGAATATTATTATTTTGTAGAGATATAAAGAAGTTGTGTTTAATTTATTCTATGTTAAAATGTAGTTTGTTTTTTATTTTATTTTTTATTTTGTAAAAGTTAAGAATTTTAATATGATATTGCTATCAAGCTCTAATATTATTTAACTTTTTATAATTTTTTATATATAATTTTATTTTAGTAATTTTTGATATATATTAATAATTAATTATATATTTAAATACATATAATATTTTTTTATTCAATTTTTTAAACTACAATATTACATCCATCAAACATTTATAATAATTTTAAAATACAATATTAAGAATTAAGATGCATCTTGGAATTAATTTTCAATATACGTTTTTAGTATTTTCTATTATGAATGATTGTTTTTAGTATTTCTTAGTACATTATGATATTAAATTTGTCATTTGATTCTCACACACACATATATAAAAAAAAATTAGTATATAAAAATTATAAATATTAATTATTAAATTTTCAAATTTTGATAAATTTATTAAATTTTAAACAATAAAAATTTATTAAAAATTAAAAACTTAAATTTTAATAAATTGAATTAATAAATATCAAAGAATATATATATGTGTGTGTGTGTGTGTGTGTGTGTGTGTGTATGTATGTATGTATGTATGTATGTATGTATGTATATGTATGTATATACATATGTATGTACATATATGTATGTACATATATGTATGTACATATATGTATGTATATACATATGTATGTATGTATGTTTATGTGTGTGTGTGTGTGTGTGTGTGTGTGTGTGTGTGTGTGTGTGTGTGTGTGTGTGTGTGTGTGTGTGTGTGTGTGTGTGTATGTATGTATGTATGTATGTACGTATACATACATATATACATACACACATACATACATACATACATATATACACACACACACACACACATATATATATATATATCTTCTACACGTACATTGCATAGTTTTCTGCAAGCAATGATGACAACGGAAACGGAAATGGGATGTAATTCTGAGGGGCCCACACTAAGCGTCAACACTTAGTGTGTGCTGTTTAAGCCAACCGTATGAGGTAACCTATTGTTTTCATAATTAAATCAATATAAAATACAAATTTTATAATTCATGGGATATCTCCATAATTGCTTAATTTTTGTATTAACATGAACGACTAGGCTACTTATTTGTTAAACCATCAGTTAGGAGAACTGCATGCTAGTTTTTAAACAAAATTAAGAATAGGGTTTATAAATATAGAATTTGTATGTTAAGTTCGGAATTTGTATTATGTATGCATGATAACTTTGAGAAAAAAGGATTGTCATAATTCATTCCTTGTTTTTGATCATTGATCCAATAAAAGATTTATTTGTCTGGATAGTTTTTGCAATCAAATTTGTGTGTTGTATATTCTTCAATTTATATCAGAACCCAGTCGATTCGATTGTATTTGTTGAGTTGAATAGTTGAAGAGGAGATATCGGACAAATGAAAAGAAGGCCTTCAGATTTGTTTTACAGTGTTCGCTATATTTAGTAGGTGTTTAAGGAAGCTAGTTTGCTATGAACATAAGGCTGCCATTTCAAAAGACGAGTCACACCTTTTAAGTGAGTCACAAAATTGAAGAATTGTCATCAATGAGTGTAAAGTCTCTACCAAATGTGAAGCAAATCGCAGGCTTTGTTGAATAGACACTGCAAGTGAATAAAGAAAATCAAAACTGAAATATAAGCTGACCCCAACGCAATCTGTGAAAGACTTAGAAAATAAACGGATATTGTTGTCTAAATCTATTGCTAAAAAGAAGAAAAGACATGTAGATTTCAATGTATTGTCAATTGAGATCATATCCATTTAAATGTCGCCAGGTCGAAGAATTCACAGTTGTTATATGAGACCAGATGTCACCGATTCGAAAGAAGTGTAGAAATTTGAAAGAGTGATTGTAGATTTTGAATCCACCCAAAAGCCAAGAAAAGGTTACATGAAAAAAAGCAGATTGCAGATCTTAAAGAGATAAAAGAGGCTAGTTGTTGACAATTAAAAAGTCTGAACAATTAAAAGAGGCTAGTTGTTCTTATAAAGTCGACAGAGTCAAGGAAGATCAAGAAAGCAATTCGTTGTCCAAGGAAAGATAATTGAAGTAATATCAAATAAAGGAAAGTCCCATAGACAACACGTCAAAAAGGATAATGAAGAATTCATAACTATAAGGCGATTGTTGCATTTGTATGATATGAGCATTGCCAACGACGTCAAACTTGCTATCAATGTAGAAGCCACTTCGGAAAAACTGGTGAAAATAGCTTTCAAAGGAGGAGGTTGAAGTCAAAGAGAAGATCTACCATAGTTTGTCAAAGTTTGAAGTCACCTCTTTAAAAAAAGGTGAAGCCCTCATTTTTTTTTTGACGAAATCAAATTAAGTTTTAGAAAAAGTCACAATGTTCCGTGAAGGAGTGACAATAGAGATTGTTGCATAATGCATGGTGGTCGCAGTTAAGCCCATTGAAATCAAAAGTAGATATATGTGAATCAATTTATTGTTGAAAAATTAAGGGGGAGATTGTTAGTCTATTTAATTTCTCTCATTTTGGACGAGGAGAACTATATGTGCAGCTTTTTGTATGAAGTTAAAAATAAGATTTCTAAATATAGATTTTGCATATTATGTATTTAATCTATATGTTGTATGCATGATAATTATCTAGAAGAATTATTGTTTGAAAAGCTTCTATATAATGTGGTAATTTGTAATTCATTCCTTGTCTCTAATTATTTGATCATTTGATCATGTGATCAAGAAGTTATTGCGATCCCTTAAATCAATAGAAGATTTATTTGTGTCTATTGTTGTAGCAAACAATTTTTTGTATTTTATTTTCTTCACCTATAAGATTTTTGAGGGCATGTTAAAAATTGATTTCAAAGGGTTCACCATACAACAATTATAGAATTTTAGGATCCAGTTCAGTTGCAATGTTGAATTTTATGGAGGCAATAAAGATCTAAGAAAATGATGTTGAGCTCATTGATTTCTATGAAGAAGAAATGGTACCTATTGTGGTGCTTGTGCCCTTCATGAAGCTTTAAGCCCACACTTTGTATGTAATAAGAAAAAATGTCTAAAAATTATTTTTATCTGATCTAATTATTTAGATAAATAGCAAAGTCTAACCCCAAAAGAAAAAAGAAAGAAATAAAGAATAAATAATAAAAAAAGAATTTTAAGTAAGATTAATATTTATTGGTCTTCGGCCCTAGCTCACCTAGTCGTGGGTCGCAACTTAAGGCATGGGTATGCTCCCCACGGTCTTGAGTTTGAGTCCCTGGTTGTGTTAACTCTGTGTGTGTTGCTACCTTGTGAGTGGGTCGTACACACTGGGGGATTAGTCTAGCTTCGGTGAGGACACCTCCAGATTCCATGATAGTGAATATATATATATATATATATGAAGATTTATAAACAATAGGTGTTAGAGAGTTGTAGTTCAATTGATTGAATACATTTCGAAAGGATGATAGTATCTGATAAAAATAAATCCAACAAGAATCTATGTAATTAGATTGCTTTTATAAAAAAAAAATTAGTTGTCTTTTTTCATTGTTACTTACCATATCTATAACCCATATTATTATAGATAAAACTACATACTTTAGGAGTTGTCCCTTGGAATTCATCTTTATATATCTAGGAATTTATGTCATTATCTAAATGTTTGTCTTCAAGGAAACCATTTTACACAATATTTATTTTACCATAGTGGATGATCATGGGATATCTTCTTTTTTTTTTTTTTTTTTTTTAAAAAATTTAAATTTTTTTTCTAGCTTTTCATAGGAATTTGGTGATGGAGTTATACATGAAAGACATTTTGAATCCCATACTCTCCACACCATTTGTGTGATTTTGACATTAAATTGAGAGTTGACTTTGGTGGATGATATTGATGACAAAGTATTAAGATCAATATAGAATTGATATGGAAATGATGGTGGAGGGATGGAAACATCTATGCTAGAATAATGATATGATATATTATAAGGATATTTGTATTATTTATAGTATTATCTAAAGAATTAAGATCTATAAGAACTATGATTTCAACAACATTGTCTAAACATTTGATGCATTGATGATAACTGGATGGGATTTCCTATGTGAAATGGATCCATGGGTGAAAACTAAGGATATTATATAATTTCAAGCTCAAGAATGTGCAACATGGTATTTTATAAAAATTGACCCACACTAATGGGAAGTGAGATGATGAATTAAAATTTTCTTTATTATTTATTGTATCCTTTAATAGTTATATTATTATGGGATTCCATATTATCATCTAAATATCCTATTTATTTTATGATATCGTATGTACATTGTTTAAACCACACTTGCCATGTACAAGGACTCATTTACCTAAATATGAACTATTATATGATGGTTCAATAGACAACATATCATTTAGGTTGAAATAAAGCCAATTTGAAGAAGAAAAGGATCCTATCAGGAATTAGATTGAATAGGATTCATATTGGTTATTGGGAGATAAGTTGTGATGTATTACAGAGTTGTGTATCTGAGATAATTGTGGAGAAAAGAAACAATTTTTTGGGTTGGAGTTGCCAAAATATGTAAAGATATTTCTAGTGATAATTGTTGATCGATTAAGCTTGTTGTGTTAAGTGAAT
Source organism: Cryptomeria japonica (assembly GCF_030272615.1). NCBI lineage: Eukaryota > Viridiplantae > Streptophyta > Pinopsida > Cupressales > Cupressaceae > Cryptomeria > Cryptomeria japonica. The sequence goes on along the minus strand of NC_081405.1, from coordinate 138,783,317 downwards.
AATCAAAAAATGTTATTTTTCCTCTCACATTTGACACATAAAACGCAAAAAAAAATCCTAGCTAGAAAACTTACAAAAATTGGGAAAGCAAATCAAAATTGTCAATCAATTATTTTTTTAAATCACATTTTATAGGGGAGAAGCTATAATTTTTTTCATTCCCCAATTAATCCAAACTTAAAAAAACATTCTTGATTTATGCTTCTCTATTTAAAATACAATAATATCTTCTTTAAAGATTAGCACTAATAAGAGAGTAGCAACTAATATATTGTTGGGCTATTTGTGTGAATCTTTTTATGACATTTTGAAATATATCTTTACCTAAAACTGTTTGGTTAGTTTTTGTGAGAAGTTTGAATGTTTCTAAAATGGATCTATATACCTTATATTGCTTATTTGTATGAGATATTTGGGTATTTTGGGAAGGGACTACACCTTAAATATTCAAGTTATGTGTGAGAATTTTTGGTGCTTCTAAAATGAATCTACACCTTATATTGATGAGTTATTTATATGGAATATTTGGGAGTTTCTAGAATGGATCTATTCTTAACATTGTTAGGTTATTTCTATAAGATGTTTGGGTGTTTATAGAATGCATTTAAACTTTATATTACCAAGTTATTTATATGAGATGTTTAGGTGTTACACAATTGTTTTAATATGAATGTATCCAATATTTTTTATGGAGATAAGGTTTATTTGGTTGTTTCTCACAAGGTACTTTGCATGATTAAACAAAGTAATAAGACCACCCATGGAAAAGGAATTTAAATAATTGACTCAAACTCAATATTTTTTAAGGGAATATGAAATCAATGCCTTAAATTCATTAGCATGTACAACAAAGAGAAAAAGAGGGACATTTTTACCTTTAATGTATGAGCATGAAAGGCAATTTGTTGCATTGGAGATTGTAACAAAAATTTGATTCAACATGGAATTTAGATGACCAAATAAATACATAGGCACAATTAGCTTGAAGTAAGACAAACAAGAGACTAAAACACATTTCTAAGTTCAACAAAGAAAAAAAACAAATTTACCTTTGATACAAGAGCACAAAAAAAATTACTTGGATATAAGAGTGTTAAAAATAATTAATTTAATACAAAATATGAAACTTGTTAGTCACATGTTAATAAACTTTGTGGTGCCTATAATAGGCAAAATTCCACCATTCGCTATCTACTCAACTAGTTTAATATTGCAAAGAATAAAATAAATAGGTTTGAAATGTTGCTTGAGGCTGACGCTAGAGGTTCTATTTGTGCAATTGAAGATAAAGATGAAAGGGTCTAGTTGGTGGCTAATGACCTAGTGGAGAGGCTCAAGAAATGGAATAATTTGGAGGAGGAAGTTAAGGATCCTACTAACATGGTAGAATAGAGGGAGGATAGGAAGAAGATTACTAGTGTTATTATGGAATTATAAGGAAACTAGGAGATTCTTAAAAGGAAATTGGATTAGAGGGTGGCTCTCAATAATGAAATGGCAAGAAAAAATTGGCTTCTTTGAAAGCTATCTAGTAAGATATTGATAGAAGACGTGCAAAGAGGAAGTGCTACATAAAAGTGACATCTACAAATATTTTGAAGCCTACTGATTCCTTGGTCAAGGCTACGGAGTTCCCTGTTATCTCTTCGAGTAAAGGTTCTAGCAAAAGATAGTCTTTTTCTAAGAAGGTAAAGTGCTTCACTAGGATTGACAAGCTAAAAAAGCACCCACCATGTAGACCATTGTTTCGGCTCTTCTATGGATGGTGTAAATTTTTTGGCATCCTTTAGTTTTTTGTTGTTTCTAGTCATTGACAAGTTTTGGTTCCTTTTTGTTACCTAGTCTATTTGTTGGGTGCTCTCACTCCTTGTGGGATCCTTGTTCTTAGCATTTTGCTATTATGTAAAGGTTTGGGTCCCTCCTATTTTATTTAATTGAACTTGGTAGTCACATTAACAACTTGAGAAGTTATTTTAGAATAGTCAATGATTTCCATTAAGAGAATGACCTGGGTTGGGGGGAAATATTAATGACATTTAAGGAAGACAATTTTTTTTGTTTGGAAACATATTAATACATTTAACTGGGGGAAGGAATGTGGTGCAGTCACTATAGGAGAGTCCTGAAAGAGAACAATATGGACTATGAAACAAGAGTAAAACAACAAAAACAAGACAATATGATGTAGTCAATGCAGAACTAATTGAATTATATCATGAGAATCAATTACAAACTACCAAGATTCAGCTCACAGGCCTGAATACAAAATATGCATGTTATGTAACATTCAGCTCAAGAAAGAATGTGAGCCAACTCCGAACCTCCTAAACTTAGGATTATTCTTCTATGCTCTAACTACTTAATTCTAAATTCTTAATTACATTAATTTATATGATCAAGGGTGATCCGTATCAGCCCAAGGTGAAACTATTGTCGATGAATGAGATGAAACCTATAAAACAGTAAGTTTAGCCTCCGCCAAAGAGATCCATTCAAAAAATCCATAGGATGAAGTGCGAACCTAAGGGAAGGTCGGCCACACTTCAAGGAACATCAGAAACAATGAATTGAAGCTCTACAAGCTATAGAAATGATCCACAAGATTCACCAATAGAAAAATAGGTCCAAGTAGTTCCAGTGTTCTAAGCCAAAAAACTATCTTGAATTCTGGAAGCAATAACTTGCCAGGAAGAATCCAAACGTCCCACAAACTTAGGATAAGGCAAATGAACATGTCCACAATCAAGGTCCACTCCACAAGATCCAATGAGAAAATGCCAATAAACTTAGAATGAAATGTTGAAACTACAAAATAGGAACAAACTGAAAGAAAATGCTTTTGGTTGATGCAAGGTTGCCAAGAACTAGGGATGCTCCTGCATCAGAATGACTCCTATTGAAGAAAATATTTAAAAAAAAAAATTGTTAATATTGGCATGTACATTTGATATTTGCTTCAGTTCTCTTCTTTTGTTTTAGTTTAATCTTTCAAAAATGAGGTGACTCAAATTCTATATTTTTCATAGTCAAAATGTAATTAAAAGTCATACTTCTACATGATAAAATTTAGTGTTAATAATAGTCCAAAAAATGTGCTACACATGTCTTCTGATCCTTTCATATAATAGGTTCTCTATTCTCATAAAATAGTCTACTCTATTTTTATCTAACATTAACTTGGCCAATGTATTGTATCTATGCCAAATAAAGTGTTTGGAGTTTAAATGATTTGTTTTTTGGGTAATCTAATGCCTTGTATGGAATGTACCAACTTAAGGAGGTAATTGACAAATCAACTTCAACTCAAATCTCTTCATTGATGGGAGAAAAGTTAGAGAAATTTGAGCTCTCATTTTATGACTGAAGTGCTCTCTCACATCTTCAAAATAATCATGACACTTAGAAAAAAGCCTCATTACTACTACCCAATATAAAAATGGATAATATGTTCCCAACAAATAATTACTAAGAATGCAAACTTACAGTTTTACTTGATATTAATTATATATATATATATATATAAAATAATTTTTATTATAAAATATAATATATAATTATAAACATAACTATAATATTTAAAAAAGAAAATTAAATTATATAAGATATAATATATAATAATAATATAAATTATGTTCATGTAGGGGTGCTAGTAGTTGTTATAGCTAATTTTGTACTAAGCTCCTAAATCTATATTAGATTTTGATGATTTTTTTACTTCTTCATATTTGTCTTAAGTGCTTATAACTATTGTTTAGGCTTTTGAGTAATTAAGATGAATGTAGTGAGACTCATTTCCATGAAAGGGTAAAAAAATGGTCATTATGAGTCGACGTCTAATACATATTCTCTATTGTCCTATTAACTATTTGCTTTGCAACCACAAAATTGTCATAATTGATCTAATATGAACAAATGACCCATTAATTGTATGCTATTGGTAACTTAGCTATTGTGTATATGAGTGGGTGGCTATAGGCCCACTAGATGAATTTATATTGGGGTTGTAATTAGTGGGATTGAAACATGGCTGGAAACTAAGGCCTTTCCTCTTTATAAAATATTATTTGCATTCATAGAATTCTTAATCAAAAACTTAATTTTCTAAAATTAACATAATTTATTTTGTTTAGGTCAACTTAAAAAGGAAAATAAGATATGAACAAAAAGCTATCATGCCCGTGTTGTATTTTATATAAGGCAAATTCATTTTTAAACATTCTTTGATTGTGTAGGCAGAGCTGGATGAAGTTGGTGCTAGAAAAGAGAGAATATATACAAATAGAAACCTTTTATATTAATCAAATGACTATTACAACAATATAATTTGAGATTTTTCTTACACACAAACAAACATAGCTACAACTTACATTTTACAGCTCTATGGAGCTGGACTCATCAAGGAGTGCAAAACAAACACAAACTCCCTCATTATATAGAAAGTTGAGTGACATGGTGTGGAGAGAAAAAAATTATTATGAATAATGGCAAGGTAAAAAGAGTAGGTGCAAATTCAATTCATATCTTGAAGATATGAATTGACTTGTTTTATTATCTACATTATATGAATAATGTAGATATGCCTACACATTGAAGATATGAAGAATTTGATTAATTAGGTGGGGTAGTTGGGATTATTTTCAACACTCTCCTTTAATCACAACTACCAACTTCAATTTCTTTTTTGACTTCATTCGTTGATGCTTCGACATCTAAAATCTTCTAAATCTAAGGATCGAATGTATGAAATCCCATGTTGTTGTTGGGATGCTCTTACCATGAGCTCTAGCCCATTTGGTTACAAGTCCATCATTGCTTCAGTATGATTGAGTTCTTTTATTAACACCTACGATAGAGTCACACTACGAGTACTTGAGGATCCCAACAGGCTCTACTGACCTCAAACATACTTACATAAATTGAAAATACTACGACATTCAACCATATTACTTCCTCAATTCATTGACAATTTCATATGCTCCTTTCATCTTCTGATCTATAGATTTTAGGTACTTTTTTACTCTCTCTCTTCCCTGAAACTTTCTATTATCCACTAATCCAACTTCAAAATAGACAACAATAACAAAACAAAATAGACCATGACATCCGTGTTGATTTTGTTGGAGAGGATGACTTTAAACAGCGACAAAACAGTTCAACAACTACTTCAAACAGGAAACTCTAATACTTTTATGGTTGTAAACTCGTTACATAGTCTTCACAACAGTCCAACGATCACTATTATAGATCACCACAAAATCTTAATCTACACTCTGCCAATATCTGTGTGGCATTCTTTTGCACAAAACAACTTTTCTTCAAGAGATCCATCCTTCTCTCCTCCTCTGATCCTTCGTTTTCTCATGCACACGGCGGGGACCACGAACAACGATCTCCTTCAACAATGTTTTATCTGCACTTAATGCCTTCCTACGATCTCCGATACTTGCTATAGTTCTGCGAATCCCTTCTAACTCCTTCACGGATCAGCGATTCCACCTTGATGTCTCTCTGTCTTCCGATGATATCAATTTTTCTTTCGCTAAATCCTCCATATGATGCGATCTTTTCAAATCACAATGTCTCTCCTTGCTAATTCGCACTTTTAGATAGTAGCACGTTCCTCCTCACACAAGGGCTTCTACTTTGAATTTTCACAGTTCACTATGTGCTCTATTCATGGTTGGGCTTCATGCGACGGCTAAGTCACCTCTCCAAGCGGCTGGTTCAAATCCGGCAGAAAAAACTTGTGCTCGCCAAATTCAAATAGCAATTTGCAGGTCCTCATTTCCCATATTTTTCTTCTTTCAAGTAGCAGTAACCATTCAAACTATGGAACTTTGTCTACTGCTACAATAGTTCCAGATCAACGCTGGCATTTCCATAGATTGTTTTGCTCTCACTACCTTAGGGGCTTTGATCTCTACAGACCTTCCATTCACTTAGTGGCAACACAAATCAAGCCTCTTCTACAAAGACTTCATCAGATTCTTCTGGCTCTCCACGATCTCCAGGAGCATCAAGTATCAGCTCGGATACCACTTTGTTGGAAAAGAGAACAGATATACAAATAGAAACCATTTATATTGACCAAACTACTATTACAACAATATCATTTGAGATTCTGCCTACACACAAGTTGTTCATTAATGACGCCTGCAATTATAGTTTCTAGGATCGAACCACCACGAAAAAATTCAAGATAGCTAAAACTTACATTTTACAGCTTTGTGGAGTTGGACTCATCAAGGCATTATATAAGAAGTTGAGTGACATGGTAAGAAGAGAAAACATTTATTATGAATAATGGCCAGGTCAAAAAAGTACGTGCAAATTCAATTCATATCTTTTTGGTGAGATCTATTCTCATGCTGGTCTTAAATGATGTATATATGCCAGCACATGGATAATATAAAGGATTTGATTGATACAGTGGGGTAGTTGGGATTATTTCATTACAGTCAAAGAATTGTTTTGAGAGAAGCATTGTGACTAAGAGCTGTGGATATTTTGTGCAAGCCAATCAGAGAAAGAAATTAACAAACCACAACGTTGGCATAATCCAAGTCAAATCATGGGATTATAGGGACAAGAAGAACCGACATCATTTTAGAAACATGAAATTCGTCGAGGAATAACTAACGAGAGGAGTGTCAAACACATCACCTGCCAATGCATTCGAGGAACTTTTTGGAGTGTAAGAAGTCAAATCCAAAAAAACCCAAAGCATAGGAAAAAATACGCATGGAAAATAGAGGGATGAGAAATGTTCCAGTCTTGCATTCAGTGAGGAGCTTTCTCATTTGTTGATCACGATGAGGAGATTGTTTGTTTCATATTAGGAGTACCTTCGGTGTAATGAAGTTGGAGAGCCATGATTTTGCATGAGCTTGACACAGCAAAGGATTCAAATAAAAGGTTTCGTTGAATTACAAAAATAGAGCTCTTGGCATTTAAATTACATGTCCTTGTCAAAAATGCAAGTTTAATCGTGTAAAACACTTACATGAAAACTTACATTCCGATCCAAGCATTTCCTCCTCAAGCGTAGTTGCCTACGGGATTCTCAAAATTCCTTTTAATCATGGATAATGTTTTTCGCTCTCTTTCTAGCCAGCTAATTCTTGTCCACGTCTTCAAATTAACTTTGGCCATTTTTAAGATTCAAACTCAAGTTTGGCCTTTTACTCTCCCTTTATTTAGCTGTGATTTGTTTTTGATTAAGGGTAAACATATTTTGAGGGGATTAGAAACCCCATAAACAAGTTTTAAGGGACTCAAAACCCCCAGGTTTTGAAGGGATCCAAAACCCTCAGATTTTACTAGGATCTGGAACCCACAGATCAATGCTGCTAAAAGAAAACAACATCAGCGAACTAGCAACCAAGCCACAAATTGGACACAAAGTGTCCCTAATATATAAACAAGGGTTTTACAAGGCTCCCTAAACCTACAAAATATTGGGGTTTTGAAAGGCTCCCTTAACCTTCATCAAGGGTTTTAAACTGGCTCCTAGAACCAACAAACAAGGGTTTTCCCACGCTCCCAAAACCAATAACACAGTCATCTGCTTACCAACAATACAACTAACCCTTAACCAAAAACCATCACTGGCCAGACTGGGCCCTTTAAAATTGTTAGCATCCAGCATGCCTGTGGAACGAACAAAACACACATGGGGGTTTTGAAAGGCTCCCCTAACCTTCATGACATACACAAGGAGGGTTTTTGAAGGCTCCCTCAAACCCCAAGAAAACTGGAAAGCATGGTTAAAAAAAACCTAGCCTTGACCATGGAAGTAATGGCAGGTGGCCTCAACTAGCAACTTGAACAACTTCCTCACCCAAAAGACCTTCTCCCACCAACTTCCCACCTCAATAGGGAAGAGGCCCTCCATGATAGGAATAGAAAGAAGGAAAAACTATAGCTTCAGAAACTCTCTTGTAGCAAGTAGAAACCCGATCACTCCCAACCACCAAATCTCTGCCTCCATAGGGAAAAGGGACACTTCAAACAGGCTGTGAAGAGAGCAGTCCAAAAGCCCCCACAAAATAGTCATGGACTAGCAAAGAAAAATCTCCTCCACCTCAGAAGAAGGACTAACTAGAACAGGGAAGAGAAAAGGGGAATGAGCAGAGGAAACCCTAACCCAGAATAAAATATGAGAAGACCAAAGGGTCTGCGCACCCCTGAAATAATGAAACCCCTCCAAAACAGCCATACTCTACCAAGACCACACAGAGCCTGCTTCTTGAGACCCATAGAAACAATAAGGGACAGGGGATCCCCCCACAAAGGCTTGAGAAAGAAAAATCCATGCAAAACATTTTGCATCCCATCGCGGGGAACCAAGGACAAACCAGCACCACCAAAAAGATAGGACTAGATAAAGAGGGTGGGCAAAAAAACTCCGGCAGTCCCTTAAAGGGACCCATAGCCTGGCCTAACACAGGGCACAAAAGCCAAAACACCTTCATGCGAGATCAAAGACACCCAACAAGGAGCATCTCCTATGGGCAAGGAACCACAACCAACCTAAAGCATAGTGATCTCACTGCACAAAAACATGAAAAGGGGCAAGGATACACTACCCACTTCATCGCGATCAAACCACACCATCTGCGAACCACATAAGCCTGCACATAAATTAGGGCAACCAACCAGAGCCGAATAGAAGAGCCCCCTTCACCATCTACCTCATCGTCATCGTTGTCTACATTGTCTGAATTAGCAAGCATTGAAACCCTAGCTTGCTCCACTCCTCCTTTCCCTCTCATCGCCATTTTTTCGCTGTGACTTGTTGATTTCTAGGATAAAACATTTTATTGATGTTTTTGTTAGGGTATTTTAAGGATTAACTTATAATTATTTAGAATCAAACATGTATTAAAATATATCTTTTACATAAGTCAGCTTATTTATATTCTATTTATATTATAACAAGATTGTGTTCCAAGATTTAGTTTGAAAAAAATTCAATTTAAATTATTGATATTATATTAAAATCATGAAGGAATATTATCACAAGGACTCTGTCTCAAGTTTTAGTTTGAAAAAACTTCAATTCAAATGATTCGTATTGTATTAAAATCATGAAAATGATTGGAAGGATAATTCATTTTCAGTCATTCATATTTAAAGTTAATTATTTATGTTTTTAATTTTGAAGTATTATTAAAAAGATAATTTTCAACTCAAAAGTAATGTTAAACAATTTAAATAAACATTAACATGGTGCACAAATAATGAGGAAAGCTAGGGTGAATATGGATATGATTAAAAGTAAAATAAATAAACATTCAATTGTGAACAATACATGATGTAAATAAATTGAAATAGAATAGTGACAAACATATAATTAATCATAAAAAATAAGTAACATTTGTCTAGATAGCTAATGGTTGAGCTTCCAATACATCTATCCTAAAAAATGTATTACATTTATTCTTCGAACTGGGAGAAATTTTAATTGACATGTGCTACATTATTTAACTAAATTTTCACTAATAAAAAAAATGATTATTTATTATTTTTATTTGAATAGGTTATTAACATGATTTGGAAAAAATGTAAGAGCATAATTTGTAGAAATTTGAATCTAGTTTCTAAGCTACTAGTTTTTTGTAAAATACTAAATACATATGGTGAAAAATTGAAATTTTAATGCACTAGTACTAAAATTTTAGTGAAAAACTAAAAAGAATGTGTATGTCGATGGAACATAAGTACAAACCAAACATTAAAAAAAAAAAATGAAACTCTCAATATATGTAGAGGACACATGCCAAAATATGCAACAATTTACTTGTAATTATTTGGCAAGTAAACAATTAATTATAGTTTTTTATTACACTGTCTTAAAAATTAAAAAAACTTATATGTTTGCACATCGTAACTTGGTCAAAACTCCATAAAATTCAATTTTTTTATCCTAGAGTATGGGAAGAATAAAATGTGTAGCATTTTTTAGGTTCAAAAAATGTGTAAGCGTTTAAAATGTTATAGTTTTTTTTCAATGATTATGTAATCAAGACTTCAATCATAATGTATGTAGAAAATCAATAATGATTATTAGTTAAATTCAAAATAAGAAAAAAATTATATTGGTAGAAAGATGATAATTTCTTTAATAAACGCTTTGTTTTTTATCAAATTTAAATAAACAATAAGTCATCAACCAATGTTTTTGGTATTGACATTTGAGGTTTGACACTCCCAAGAAAAATCCCAAAGCATTCTCAAAGGAAACCCATGGTTTTAGTATTTGTTAGAAAAAATTGATATCCGATTTCAATGAATATCCAATCCTAAAAGATATCTAATTTCAATAGATATCCAACTGTAACAGATATCCATTACCAACACTACTTATAACTTTTTTTTAATATTTAATTTGCCATGTCAAAGTTATTTAAATATTTTAATAAATAATTTGTTAGTGTATAATATATAATATATATTAAATATAATGTATATGATTGATATAACATTCAATATTATAAATTTCTCTCTTTTTCTAAACCCCCCCTCTCTCTCTCTCTCTCTCTCTCTCTATATATATATATATATATATATATCCCCTAGGCTCCCTCCCTCTTGCTTAGAATCCCTCCCTTCCTCCCTCTCACCTGTGCTCCCTCTACCCCTCTCACCACACCTAGATAACTCTCTCTTTATGTCTCTCACCACTCTCTCCTCCTCTATGTCTCTCACTTCTTTTCCTCTCTGCCTCACCATTAATCCTCCTCTTTCCCCTCCCTCTCTTATCTCTCTAGCCTCTCTCCATCCCTCCCTCCTTCTAGGTTTCTCACATTTGTATTTTCATATCTCTCTCTCACCTCTTCTCCATCTAGGTCTCTCACTTCTCTACCTCTATATTTCTATGGACCTTTCAACCTACCCTCCTCTCCATTCTATTCTCTCTCTCACCTCTCTATCAGTCCCCTCTCCAAGTCTCCCTATTTCCCTCTTTACCTCTTAATACTCCATCCTTATCTCATTACACACATCTCTCTCTCTCTCTCTCTCTCTCTCTCTCTCTCTCTCTCTCTCTCTCTCTCTCTCACTCACACTCACACACACACACACACATGTCCATCCCTCTCTTTCCCTCCCTCCCTTTCTCCCTCTCTTCCTCTTTCTCACTTGGGATCCCTCTACCCTACCCACCATACCTAGGTAAATATACCTCTCACTCCCTCCCTCACTCTGTCTTAGGTCTCCTAGGTCTCTATCTCTCTCTAGTCTCACTGTATATCCCTCTCACTCTAGATCTAGATAACTCTCTATCTCTCTAGTACTAGTATCACAAGCTCTCTCTCTTCATCTCTTATTCACTATTTATGCTCCCCTTTATCCCTACCTCCTTCTAGATCTCTCACCTCTCTTACCCCATCTAGGTCTTTCACCTATCTACCTCTCTCCCTCAATCTCTTTGTATCAATAATCTCCTTTCACCTCACTACCTTTTTCCATCTATCCCTCTCAATATATCTTCCTCCTTTTTCTCCCTCTATTCTCTTAATCACCTCTCTATCTCTCCCCTCTCCAAGTCTCCCCCTCACTACCTCTTTACCTCTCTACCTCTCCCTTTAGGTATCTCATTGCACACTTTTCTCTCCCTCTGTCCTATTCCTTTTTTCCCCCATTCCTCTCCCTCACTTAAGCTCCATCTTCCCTTGCCACCATACCTACATAAAAATCTCTCTCTCACTCACTCCCCCTTTCTATCTTAGGTCTCTCTCTCTCTCTCTCTCTCTCTCTCTCTCTCTCTCTCTCTCTCTCTCTCTCTCTCTCTCTCTCTCTCTCTCTCTCTCTCTCTTAGGTCTTTCTTTCTCTCTTTCCCTCCCACCCTAGACCTAAATAACTCACTCTACCTAGTACCTCTATCAATAGCTTTTTCTCTCTCTTCCCATCCCTCCCTCTTTCACATTTGATCTTCCTATACACTTTCTTCCATACTTCTCTCTCTCTCCTCATCTAGGTCACTCACCTATCTGCCTTTCTCCCTTATTCCCTTTTTATAAATCCTCCCACCCCCCCCCCTCTCTCTCCCTCTCTCTCTCTCATGTTTATATGTATTATTAATATATAACAATTTTGTTATATATTAACAATAGAAAATATTTATAATGTCAAGTAACATTAATCTATTAATAATGGATATCTATTTGTAACAAATATATGCTACTTCCTTTTTCTATGCATAAAACCTTTGACATCCTTTCTGTTGGCTTTCACACCAAATTTAATTAGGAATGGATATCCATTTGGTTAACCACAAAAAGGGACAAATAAATCATTTTAAGCATTGTAATGGTCCCCACATTATTTTTGTTGTCATAAATTTTTTTTAAAGCTCATGATCTCTGTCCGTATCCAAAAAACAACCTTCCATACCACTTGTTTAAACAAAAATCAAGGTATCAATTATTTTTTGAATATTTTTTCAAGTATAATGGGGTGCAATTGTCATCATAAACAAAAACACAAGATAAAACCTACAATGGAAGAAATTGAGGCTTATAGAGAAAAAGAAAGTGAAAGACATTTGAAGAAATGACAATTTGCATCAAATACTCATCAAGGTTTTCAAGCGTCTTCTTTACCCATTAATGATATTTCAATTGAAGATAAAATTTAATTTAAAAATATGGAGCATGATATTCAAATTGAAAATTAAAATGTTGAAATTGATATTACAAATGAACATATGGATATTAAAAATGAACATGTTGAAATTGATATTGGAAATTTAAATATTGAAAGTGAAAATTTTGAAATTGATATTGGAAATGTTGATAATGAAAATGAAAATTTTAAGATTGAAAATAAAAATGTTGATAATATTGAAAATGAAAATGTTCAACATTATGCATCATCAAATTACATGAGAAGAGAAGACCTTTGTGTGAAATCTTGAAAGACAAATTGAAAATCCAACACATTCAAGAACCCAAAAATGGTTACTTGAAATTGATGAGAGCGTAATTCAAAATCTTGAAGGAAAGAGGTCAACTTGAACTATTTGGTTGTGGGATACAAAATATTTTAATGAACACTTTAGCAATAAGACATTGATTGAATAATTCCAAACTTTTGTACAATTTCTACAGAAATAAAAAATGAGATTTTTGCTAGACAGATTGAAGATCGTGTGAAAAAAAAACTAAGAAAAATGCTATTATTGTCAAAAATAATTTCAATTTTCTCAATTCTATTGGAAAGTCTATTGAGTAAAAGGATAAGAGAGTTTACAAATGACAACCTCACTAAAAACCCATCATTTGATGAAGGCTCATTTATTGAGGCAAACTTATCATGGTTTGAACCTTAATCATAAAACATTGTTTAGAGAACTCAGAAAAAGACAAGAATAGATAGACCTGTTAAAAATTATACATGGACTTTTATTGGGAGGCTTCTACATGTTGATAAGAAGCTAACCAAGAATGTAAAGGATGAAATTTAACAATTTTGATGCCCTAGTTTAAAAGTATCACTCAATGTGAAGGATGATTTAAAGTTGAGAATTGGTAATCATGACCACACACCACATCCTAAATGTTTTTTGGAATGTAGCGAAATAGTCTTATACAATTTTTTTTGTGAAAAACACCCAACTTTGCAATCTCACAAAAGTATTTTGAATATTGTAAGTCATTTTATTATGCACCTCTTAAAATTCACAATACACGTTTTTGTAAATACTATGTATCATTTTTAATGTATCATGATCTATTATCCTATATTCTTTCTACTCTGAATACTAGTGAAATATTGTAGTGAGTGTGGTGCAACGTAACTGCCTAAGTCATCCAAGGAGTTGCTAGATTTTTTTTGATGTGCTAGAGATGATGGTTATTATTTTAATAAAAATAATTGTTTAAATGAGAAGTGTTTACAATGTGGTGGGTTTTCAAAGTTTGTATCATGTTTTCATGAGGGCAGCAAGCATGAATTTTTGAGTTTGTAACAAAATAAATTAGTTTTGTTGATTCTAAATTAGATTTTATTTTATTTTTTTTAATAAGTATGCTTGAGGCATAGCCACAAGTCTCTATGGTTGGATGAGAAATTCAAGATGTGAAATGACACTTTTTTACTAGTAATATTATATCCATGGTCGATTATGTAGAAACTACACATTGCAATGACAAAATGAGGTATAATATCAATATTATAATTCCACTCAGGTAGCTATTTTTGAGCACATCACATATGGACATGCACATGATAGTACAAAAGAGGACAAGAGGATAATCAAGCAGTACCAATTTTACATATGTGACAATGGATCTCGTTCATTTGAGTATATGCAACATTGTTTTCCCTTTTTTAGTTTCATATAGGAAAAAATATTGCACTAGGTTGGCATCTTATTTGTTCAGATAACTCCACAAGTCAATTCAAGAATTCTTATATGTTTTATTACTTGATTAGAATGCATGTAGAGAGGGGTGTACCTCATATATGGATTTTTTTTTAAGTTGGGCATGGAAAAGGGGAACATAACAAAGTAGATAAATATACTTGATTGTTGAGGAAAAAACTTAATATCAATTTGTTGAGAATCTATCATCAAGTGTTATCTTTAATAAATATTATAATTTAATTTATTAGTGAGATGCATAATTAGTGGGATAAGTTGTTTGTGGAGGACATAAACTTCCATGGAAAATTGAACTACAAAAAAATTATAGTCATGTTTCAAGAAAGACTACAAGACTATCTAAAATAGTTTTCACATATTGAGCAACATATAAATGAGTTGAGAATAGTAGGAGACCAAAGGATAATATTAGTATTAAGGACAAATTCTGATTTTGAGCTTTTTGCTAGCTAATATTCTAGAGCAATGATCAAGTGGTAAATTATGTTCAAGAACACAGAGTTTTCATTAAGGTCATGTCACATTTAATGTCAAGATTCCAATTTATCTTTGTTAATGTATTATTACAAAGTAGTAAGGTCAATTTTGAGTCTTGACAAGCTATATGTTGTTAGTACTATGTATCTATATTTCTAACATTGAAGGAAAATAGATAATTGTATTGTTATCCTTAGTTGATAATTCAATAATACTACATCTCATTATACTAATGCAATGTAACTATTCTCACTACCAATTATAAGTATTTAAAAGTGATGATATGTTTGAGTTCACACAAAAAGTTCTTCTCTCCTTGAACTACAACTAATAAGAGGGTGTTTGAAATTGTTTTATGTGTAGCTAGTGGATAGATGTATGTAATTCAACGCTTACCTTTTCATTAAAATAATTAATATATTAAACTATTAATTTTCTGCTATTTATTAAATTATTGAGTGATTTGTTGTAACGTATATAATAACCTTCATTAAGAAATAAGTAAAATTCAATGTAGAAAACTTAATACTCGATTTAATAGAGATAGAACATTAAAATTTCAAACTGCATAAACATAAATCGTAATACATTAAATTAAACTATAATTGATGGAACATTCCAATATCTTAAACTACATAAACCTAAATCCCACACTAGATGTTTGGAATGAATATATGGAACATAACTGTGATCTAAAATATTTAAACTGGCGAACGTAAAGGGCCAAATATATGGATAGAGGTGGTGAGGAAGGCGAGGGGTCGCGACTGAATGGAGAGGGGTGGCCATCAACAGATCATCCGGACCTTCTTGAAGGTGAATGGGTGCCACGGAAGCAGTGGACCAGTGGAAGCAGTGAAGCAGGCGGGCCAAGAGCATGATTGTCATTGAAGTTCCCACAGCAACTCCCATGCATCCCCGCCTTCCCGTGCTGAAAGAAAGGAGGCGTAGTTGAGGGTCGCTCAGCTCAACACTACCATCCTTCATAAAAAGATCGGGACATTAGTGCAGAGGGTCTTCCCATACGCAAGGGTTACGCCCCAATCCCACACGGCTCAGTATTACGTGGCTGCCCTTGGGAATGTGCTACCCACCCACTGTGGTGTCCTCCATCGACATGTGAGGAACGTTGAAAGGTACTACCGGATGCAAACGCAGCGACTCCTTTGCACACGCCTTCACGTACACCAGCTTCATAAGGTCTGACTCTTCTACCTACCAATATTTGCCAACTGCTCTGTTGATCTTCTCCACGGCTTTCTGCATTATCTCCGGCTGCAACAGCATCTCTGCTAAAGCCCATTGTACAGCACTCGACGAATTATAGACTGTTGCCAGTGTCAATTCCTGCACATAATTAGATTAGCGTCACTTTGATTCAAATGTTTAGATGATTATTGTATTTCAAATATGGACACACTAAGTAATAATAATTACCGACGCTTGAGATTTGATCTCCTCCAAGCTGAGCAATGGGGTGCCGTCTGAGGAGTCTTTTATAGAAATCACGACGTCCAACAAGTCTTGCTGTTCCTCTAAAGAGGTACATGCGCGCCTCAAACGAAATCTTTCTTCGATGAGTGGTGTGTGATATTTGTCTATGATCTGGATGGCTTTTTTCATGGCTCTCGCATTGCCTCCGATGTCAAGCCACCTCAAACACGGCATGCAATCCGAGACGGACATATTAAACAAAAGGGACAACGCCTTGAATGCTACTTCTACGTACTTTTCATCCTCTGCACCGGGGCCTCCATCCTTATTAGCACTTCCATTTCCAAAGAAGCGCCTGTTAAAGATGAGTTTTTTAATCATATTTGCGCTGTAATGCCTCACAGCACTTCTTATATTGATTAAAGCGTTGGGTTGTGCTTGAGATTGAGCTGTACATTGGTTCCATATCCAATGGATCAGATTGTCTGCCTCCTCCATCCTCTTGGCATGCAACGACTTAAAGCGTGAAGCATTCAACACCTCCGACGCAAGCGCACGCCGTATTTTCTTCCACTGATCTCCCCAGGGAGCCAGTGCAGTGGATAGAAATCCTCTGCTGGTGAAGGGGCGAGAAGCAAATAGAGCGTCGTTTTTATGAAGGAACTCTCTTGCTATTTCAGGGCTATTAACAGCAATGACATGGACGCTTCGTAGACGAACGCAAGGGATTGGGGTAGCATAGCTGTGGAGGAGAGAGTGAACCCACTTATAACCGGGTCCATTGTACAGCAGCTCGGGAATATTGCCAAGCAGTGGCCAGGGTTGCGGCCCTGAAGGCAAAGTCATAGAACTTTTCTGTGTTGAAGACTTCATAAAACGGAAAATGATTACAGATGTAATGACAAGAATGACAAGAGTGGGAAAGATGGCTATGGTGGGACTCAACAACAGCGCTGCGAAATCAGTATGGATCTGATCGTGTACAACCTTGTTTCGTCCATTCCATAAAATTGCAATAGAAGACAACGAAGTAGAAGAGGCATTCAAGCTAGAAGTGTTCGCCATCTAATGCAAAGAGAAGGAAGACCCTGCTTCGCTCGATTATCACCAATCAAAGACGAGCTTTACTCTAAGGCGGGATTTGCTTTGTGAATTAAGTGCTTGCCATTCGTCTAGTATTTATAGGCTAAGTTTTACTCTCAGACAGCTTCTTAGAGGAGATTCATATTTTACGTGTGCTTAGCCCTCCAATGAAATGCACCGAAAAATGGGAGGAATGAATCTTCACGTTTGTCATTTGGGTCAGTATTGACGTGAGTGGTCATCAGCGATGCCGATACCATCGGGAAATTCGAAAGGGGGACCATTGTTGCCGCGTCGCATCCTCTCACGAGCTCACGAAGTGAAAGCGATGCATATTGTCCACGTTTGAATTGGTGTTATTTTTGGGCCAAACAGGTAGTGGAGAAAACGAGAAGAGTTCTAAAACGAGGAGGTCTGTGTCTCTTGTATAGGCAAAATAGTGAAAATAGAGAAACATTGGAAGGTAATATATTTACAGTGGTGTTATCTTTGGTGTGAAAACAGTTAGGGAAAAAATGGAAAGAGTTTTAAAAAGAGAAGGTTTGGAAAGGAAAATATTTGAAGATAAGATATCTGCGGTCTTATAGAGGGGCTCAAACTTCTATTTTTAGGAGTAGGGGTGTAATGTCCCGTCAAGAAATCTTAAGGGATACAACTACGAACACTTGAAAAGAGTGTTTTATATATATATATATATATATATATAATTAGAACACATACACTTAAATCTTTTAACCATTAGAATCTTAATTACACTAATCAATTATTGTTTATACTTTGAACGAGATAACAATAATATTAGTACACTTCATTCATATTAACACATTCAATTACATTACAACAATGATTTAATTAAAGATAGAATTTCTGACATCTAACTTACATCATAGTACATTTCTTTTACATTGCAAGGATAACTTAGTATTACAATTGCACTTAATACATCACGTCTCATAAAAATTACATAATGATTACATCAAATTACAACTACCATGAAGGCATACATATAACAAATGATACAACTGACCACACAAGGATCCAAGAGATACAAATATGATCCAATGATACAAAGAAGATCCAACTAGTACAATGGAATGAAATGAAGCCAAGAGAAACATCTGGAGCACCTGCGAAGCTAACCTCTTGCAAGAAGGCACAAACAAAATACCCAATGGAAAGTGGCACTACCACCTGACCATGTGGCCCAAAAAGGAATCAACCCTCCATACTAGGAGATAGTACTAAGGCCCTCAAGAAAGCCACAACAAAGCATCACATGGTCTAACATGAACATCAAGTACTCATACAATGCATAAGCATACCAATAAGACTCCCACAAGAGTGTTCCAAGTAAAGCCAACACATGACGACACACTAGTGAACATAAGGGAAGAGTTTCATCGCATAGCTGGTATGGGTTATCTTGGAAAACCTCCATAGGCCCAGACCACCATCTTAGGTTGTCCTGGTAGCCTCTCCAGAACCCCTGACCCCCATCCATGACTCACGCGGACCCAAAAAAACTTTCATGCGGACAAGGTAGTTGGATTGCCATTCCAGACCTTCACACTGCATCCCGAGTCTGTACTAGCACTCAACTATGAGCGAGGCACAATTAATCTTGATTAGTGTTTGAAACCCAAACCTAGTTAATTAATTATGTTATCACTTGTTACACAACTTCCAAGGGTTTATCCTGGTAGCCACTTTGGGCTCTGATCCCCACTTAGAAGCCACTCTTCCTTATGACACTACACAACCTCCAAAGAACCCCAAGGCAAAACACAAAGGCCAACTAACACATGAAGTTAACAAAAAAATAACACTGAAGAACAACTTGATTATACAAACCTTCTACCAAGGTTAAATCGCTGGGGGTGTGAAACGAACAACAAATCTATCCACATGACAAGACCAAAACCTAAAATAAAGCAAGTACAACCACAATCAAAACTTAACCAGATCAACTTGTATGATAGACTTACACTCAACAACATGCCATCATGACACGAAAATGACTCATTCAAATCAACACCAAAATCCACCAATCAATGTAAATAATAAAAAGAGTACACTTGCACTTTAAACACATCCATGTTAAGGAATCATAACGAGTACTCAAAATATAATTAAAAGCTAATGTTCTCTAATTGCAACACTTTCAATAACCAACTCTTTCATTATAAGAAAATCCACAATAGGGGATAACACAAAAAGATGGTCTAAGTAAACATACACCCAAATAAACTTGCTCAATACTTGATTTAAAAACCATACACCCCAAAAATAAAACACTTGTAAGCTATTAAGCTATCATTTAAACAAATATAAATCTTTCAATTAAAGCCAATTTGGCTATAAGAAATCCGATTTGCATTCAAATTCAAGTTAATGAAAATAATATTTAAAATAAATTTGTAAACTAAATTTAATATTTAAATCAAAATAAACCTTTTCAGTTAAAAATCACATTTACTAAACTTAATTGATTGATAAACCTATAGCCTTTATTTTCATAAAATAATTTACAATTGTGTCAAATCAATCTTTAACATTTAATTCTTACTTCTAATTTCAAAATACATATTACACACACACACACACACATATATTTATTTATGCTTTTCAAAATCTGATAGTTTTACCAACTTGAACTTTCCGATTTCTTTTAATTTTTTTAAAATATTTTCATCATCTAAAAATTCAATATATATATATATATATATATAACCCATATTGAAATGCTACCATGTAGACTAGAGGGGAGGTGCCTGTGGGACATGGCTCCCCCATAACCCATGGCTGTGGGTGGCCATGGTGTCGCTGCCATAGCCACCGTGACCCCCCCATAGAGTGGGGAAGCAATGACTCCCCATCCATGGGGACGTGGTGCCCACGACAACACCGCCCTCGGAATAATATTTTAAAATATATATATTTTTTAGACAAAATCAACCCCAAATACAAATTAGTAAAAATTTTACCAGCAGCAGAAAAAAAAAGACCCAATAAATTAATTTTACCAGTAACAAAATGAAAACCCAGCACATTTAAAAACATAAATTTTCCTTTTGACAATAATCTTATTTTTGAAAACACAACATAGGGTATGTAATTGTTTCTTCCAAATTCTGTTTTTTTTAGCAATTTCAAGACACACCCAAATTCTCAGGGTTGCCCAAAATAGAAAATTTTGGTAGTATAACCACCCCCACCCCCACCCCCACCCCCCCCTCGCCCCGCCCATTTGGAAATAATGGAGAAATTAAATCTAACAAACAACATAGAGAGAAAACTACAAATTTAATTCCTTTTTCAAAAACAAAACACACAATAACTACAGAGGTTTGAATTTCCCAAAATTTACCAAAAATGGAAAGTTTAAAACACCAACTTGGTAAGCTTTCCAGGAACAATTTGTAGAAGAGAAATCATCCAACTACAAACCAAATTCTCCAACCACAAACTTTTCTAGCCAAAATCACGCACAGAGACTTCCAGAAATTTTTTTCCCCAAATGCCAGATCATAAATTTGGAAGAAATTTTTCGCATTATAAAGTATTTCCTTTTCACCAAAATATCTTTGAGGTCATATTTCAATTTACAAATGAAAAATAGAAATTTCAATTTCTTTCCAAAGTAATCCCCCTTTTTTAAAAAAAAAAAAGTAAAAAATATGACTTTTATAAATACACAAGGCATAAAAATAAGCCCACTATATGATAAATTTTAAACAATGACTTAAATCAATCATCTTGGCATGCTTGCATTATTAATTTTACCATAAAAAGGTACCCATAATAATCTATCCCCATTTAATTTATAAAAAAAATTCACATAAAACAACACTAGAAGAATAAAGAATAAATAAAGTCACAAAACATATAACATGCAAAAATCAACTTAACAAAATAAGGACATGACCCACATACCAAAGCTGAAATGATGGCCTACTTGACGATTCAACAGGGCAAACAAAAGACTGATGACACTCACAAACAATCAAGTCTAGGGATGACAATAGGGCCTTAAAACTATCTCCTCCAGTTCCATCAGGTTAATTAGGTACGCTCAGACCTATCAAGCTAGGTGGAGTCGATACCTTGTACTTGCAATTTCCTGCATCACTGAACCATGCATACATATATATTCACAAATATAGTAAACACATCGGTGAAGGAGAATCATGATTTTCCGTGTCTCACCAAAATGAGTGATGGAAAATCATCTCCTCCCACCCCATACACTTCCACACAACATGACAACATATACATAAATTAGCTTGGAAATGATGAAAATGTGTTAGTTTTTCATTAGTAACACCTAAATAAACTTAATATTTTATTATTTATAAAATATGATCATAAGTAGAGTTTACAACTACACATCAATAAGCAATAATGCATAATCATTTTCACCAAATCACACTCCAAAGCATCATACCAGAATAACACATCATAATCACAATAAATCAACCATCCACGTAAGCCATTGAAAAGTCAAAAAGGGTCTAATTAGGGTAGGGGTAGTACATTCTCCCCTCTAGGGTTGGACTTACTCTTGGAAGTTGCAAGGCTAGGATGGAACAACAAGGACACCCATATCATCGCTCTCACATAACATAACCCAAAATCTTAACTTAACTTAAAAAGAATGCAATCAACAAAATCAATATACTAATGAATTGAAATCAACATCCCAAATCGACTATATTAACATAAACATTTCCTGCATTTTCTAAATCAAATAGTTAACATTGAACAATCTTCCTTTTGCGTTCCTTAATCATAGAAATCAATGTGTTAAAAGAGTTACAACAAGATGTACCTTCTTTAATTATCTAGGTTAACATACTAACATCATTATTCAGTTTCAAGGACAAATACCAAATTCATGATTTCCGAAGGATGCTGGAAAATTATACCTTCCTGACTTTGGCTTCTAATCTATTGAGCAACTTCTTCAGCTCCAACCCCATTATCAATTAGGGATGTCGACGAGTGTTGGGGAATGGGAGAAATATAAGGTTCTGGGAAGATTGGTGGATGGTAGAGGGTCCATTGTCTGAATCTTTGTGGGCTTCTCAACTCAAAGAAAAATGCACTAGTTTGATTAGAACCTGGGTGGCAAATTATATCACTGATGGAGGTTGGGTTGACCTCATTATCTTTGATGTTTTTCTGGAGCCTTTGCATTCTTGGCTCAATTTGATCCTCATCCCCTCCTCTCAGGTGGAGGACTCGGTCATTTGGAATGGATCTACTTCTCGGCATTTCATGGTAGTGGATGCTTTTAGGATCATTACCAAGTCTTTTACACCTACCCACTTGTGGGAAGGAGTTTAAAATAAACTCTTAATTTCCAAAACTAGTATCTTCTTCTAGTTTTTCATGCAAAACAATATTTCTACAACTGATAATTTGTGTAAATGTGAGACCCCCATCACTAATAAATGTTTTTTATGTAAAGAAGATGCTGAAAATGTTGGTCATTTTCTCTTACATTGTTCCTTTGCCAGGGATATCTGGGCTTTCTTTCTTAGTTTGTGAAATTTTAATTGGGTCCCTCCTGATTTTATACAACACTTTTGGTGCCAATGAAAGTGCCCCTATGGTAACTAGGTAATTGGTATTTTGTGGAACTTATCCCTACCTCATATTGCCTAGGGTATATGGAAGGAAAGAAATAATAGGGTTTTTAGAGGTATGTAGTCCACTGCTCAAGTGGTGGCAATCAGAATAAGAAACATTATTAAGGAAAACTTTCTTAATTATTGTCCTAGTAGGAAAAATAATCCTCCACTTGACTCTAAGTAGGAGGAATGGGATACTATCAAAAGATGGTAGATATGCTGGGATATATTTGTTCCAGTCTATAAAATTAAACACAACAGAGTGAATGTGTCTTGGCATCGACCCCCTCCGGGGTGGATCAAAATCAATATTGATGGGGCAGCCAAGGGAAATCCTGGGCCAGTAGGTTGTGGGGGAGTGGTGAGGAATCATTTGGGTTTGCTGGTCTCCGTAGTTGCACTCCCTTTGGGCACCTAGACTAACCATTATGGAGAGGCTAGCATTGCCTACATAGGTCTACACATGGCTAGCAAGGAAGCCTTTAGATGGGTCTAGTTGGAAAGTGACTTGCTTAATATTGTGGATTGCATTAGGGGTAGTACTGAGCCTAGCTAGACTATTTTGAACCTGGTTAAGGATTTCCTTGAAATGATTGATGACTAGGAGGAGTTCAAGATCTCGCACATTTTCTGGGAAGGAAATATACTGGTGAATCATGTGGCCAACTTGGTTGTTGATAATGTGGCGATTAAATGATGGAGGGGAAGGGAAACCTTCTTGAAAACTCTATATGACTTGGCAAGAAATGATGTCGATATCTTTGGCCTTACAAATGACTTGGCAAGAAATGATGTCGATATCTTTGGCCTTACAAATGACTTTAATGCTGAAAGTTTGTGATGGGAAGAGAGCCATTGGGATGGTATTTCAAATTATTACCACTTTGAGAAGTTCTAGAACTTTGAGTTTGCCATGTTTCTAGTTTTGCATCTAGAGTGTACCTACCTGGAGTGCTTGAGTAACAGAATGGGAGGGGACAAGAATAGGCATGAACCCATGACCTATATTAAGTGGCAAATAAATAAGGAAGTCTGGGAGGAAATTTGTGATGGTGGGATGGTTCCCTATCTGGAGAGACATCATGGTAGTTCTCCCTTGGTTACTGAAATATTTATCAAAGGTTGGAATAAGGGTGTGTTGGCTATGTATGTGGCGAAATTCCAAGTTCACGAAACTCTACTTGCCATTGTTACTAGTCTTGATATGGAGGGCAGGAAATTTTATAGAGAGAGGAAGTCCGATGAGGAGGTCATTGCTACTTTTTTTGAGAAGGTAAAAGAATGACATAGGGTGACAAAAATGGCAGACGACGAATACAACAAGAAAGAACTAAATTCCCTCTAGGCTCACATGGCAGAATTCATCATGAGGTATATCACTCTTGATGACAAATATGCTAGTATTTTCTCGTATCATTTAATAATCTTAAATCACTTTAGGCATGGTAAAATTATTTCTATCCCCTTCTATTTGGTTTCATTCTTAGAAAATAACTTAGCTAAATATGTTGAGAACCAGGATAATCCGATGCTTCATGAGGGGCTTATCATGTAAATAATGAAGTATGCCAAAGGCCATGAAGTGAAACCCTCCCCATGGATAAAACCCACATTTCTTATTTTAACCCTGAGGCGTAGTTTGTTTCTAACACGGAGATGGAAGAGGATGACAGTAGCACTACCTTGGATTAGTGTGATATCAAGGATTCAGAGGACCCTGAGTATAGACCGAAGAAATAAGGGGAGCCTATGGTGGCCCCAGGAACTAACAGTAGTAGAAAAACCAACCCTCCAAGGTGGGCGACAAGCAAATTTAAATCCAGTAGTTGGAAAATAAAAGACCTAGAGACCCCCTTCAGAAAGAAAAGAAAATTGACCAAGTCAAGTGGGAAAAAGACAAGGACCATGAGATTAGGTTAGATATTCCCATCAATGTGGATAATGAGAAACAAGGTACTGAGAATAAGGAGAAAGAAGGGGAGAAAAAGAGGGAGAAGAAGCTGGAAGACCAGATTTTGAAGGGCACTAGAGGCCAGTAAAAATGTTGGAAGTGGGTAGATAAGGAAATTGAAACTCTAAAACATGGAATTAAAGGAATTGTTGAACCTTCACAAACTCCCTTGGGCCTAGTAAAACTGAGAAAATCATTAGCATGATTCAGAAGACATCTTAGGATGTTGGAACTATGAAGATCTTGCATGAGCCCAGAATTGATAAGTTCGAGGAGTATGTGTATGACATCAAAGACATCCTAAATTATCTGGTGGAGATCAGCAGGGAGGAAATGAGTAACAATGCTAAAGGTTTGGAGAAAATCAATGCCATGATGGCCAACTATAAAACCAGACCCATAGCTAGTGAACCTCCCTTGGGGAAAAATAGAAAAAGAGTGCTTCAGAGGGTGGTTAGGGTGCTGTTGGTGGGAAGACTAGTTCAGGTCCCTGTACTGAGACTAGGAGGTGGAACTAGTAACAGGATACCTCTAGATTCATCATGGAGGATCTAGAGAAAATCAACAAGAATATTATTCAGAATAACATTGAGCTGTTGCACTCTCTCAGTTGAGTTCTTTTTCCTATTTTTTGGGTCTTTTCGTCTTATTTTTTGGCATTCATTCTATGTGGGGTTTATCCCCTATTTCTCTTTTGTTTAATGTCTTTTTGGCTGTTAGCCTTGTTCTGTAAAAATTTAGGTTTTAGGTCCCTATAAAACTTGTTTATCTCTATCAAAAACATCCTTATTCAGCTTCTAG
This sequence comes from Cryptomeria japonica, assembly GCF_030272615.1. Lineage (NCBI taxonomy): Eukaryota > Viridiplantae > Streptophyta > Pinopsida > Cupressales > Cupressaceae > Cryptomeria > Cryptomeria japonica. The sequence goes on along the minus strand of NC_081405.1, from coordinate 138,757,549 downwards.
TAACTACTATTTCAACATATATTCATACAAGAAAATATCTTATACATAATTCCTTATCCAAAACTATACTTATCATATTGTACAAAGCATCATAACTTATTCTATCCAAACATGAAAACATTTATTTTACATATATAAGAATCATAAAGATGATATTTGCATGTTTACTACAACATCCTGATTATACACACTTCCCTACATTACTAGGTTAGCCACAACATACTTTCAGAATTAACTCTAAAATTCAATCATAAGTAATATTTCATACTAACTCTAAGGTACATAATGCATACACATTGAATGACTAATGGTTCAGGGTGCAAAATCATATCAATAAAATCACCAAAACATAACTCCGAAGACAAGATACAGCCTCATACAAAAGAAGAAACAAGTATGATTACCTACATCCAACCATCTAAGGTCTACTTAATTCAATTAGAACCCATGTAAGCTTTTAAAAAACTCAACGAGGCAATAAGTTTATAGATCAAAAATATTTATCTAAAATTTATCACACAATATATTAGATTCAGTTCACACTTCTTCCTACCACATCTTATAATTCAGACTTTTACAAACCAATTTCATCAAAGAAGGTACACTTATTTCCTTAACTAATCTCATTATTTATTTAGTTACCTCATTATGCCTAGAATCACTCTTTGTGGTGTTCTCCCTTAACACACTATCAGAGGTTTAGTGAACATGATATATGTAATATTTAACACATAGCTAGGGATAGCCAATACAAACATTCAAAATGACCACCAGAGATCTCAAAAGAAGGTCACCTAAAAAATGATCGCCAAATATGATGATAAATAAGAAAAATGCTGATAGTTTCAAAAGTCAACCAAATGGAAAACATGACAAGTTTAAAATTTAAATAAAAAGGAATGAGAATTTAGTGGCCATTTCATCATAAGGAATTTAAAAAGAAAGTGCTAGCCCCTTAGCCACAAAACACAAGTCAAAAGACAGTCAAAACACTGTTGCAATAAAAACACAAAACAAAGTGACCGTTTTTAGCTGCTTCATAGGGAGTAACCACTACACCACATCCAAGATCATACATCCTGAGTGCATTAGAGAATGAATAATAGACACTAAGGCTATTAGACTAACTACTATACTTTAATACCATACAATCTTAATTCACAAGTGTCACCTTCCCAACATTATCGTTTATCCATATTACTAGACTTGCCAAATCGAATAAGGTAAGGAAGTAACATCATTTATAAATTTTCACTAACCAAACACAACATTCTTATAGTTCTTAACAATTACACAAATGTTTTGTGAAGCTAAGAATTCTATTTCACAATAAAATAGAATAATAAAAGATTAATTTCCTATTCCCACACACATTCTACATGCAGTGTTAAGATTATATTAATTAGTACTCCTTCCCCATCATGATCTATCAACATATAAATTATATGGTTTACCTATAGAATATATGAAAAAAGTATTCCATTTACCTACTTACTCAACATGGTGCACTAATAGACAAAACAAAACACTTTGGTTTTCAATGCAAAATGAAACAAATATTCCTTAGTACATGCCTCATCAAATTCGTTGAAAACAATCAATTATTTCTATTTAATATTTTTCAACTACATAATTTAATATAATTTCTATAAATCTTCATAACTAGATAGAGAGAGAAGGAAAATAACTTTTGATAGTCAATCACTTCATACATATGCATGTAAACTAACAAGTTCACACAAGTATGGCTTAAATTTCTCCCTATATGCCTATCATCTTTATTGTAGTATTTGTTTTTTCTATTTCACTACAATATAAAAGAATACAAATTGGCTTATCATGATATTTCCTTACATTAAATATTCCACTAATATCTTAGTTTCTAGATGAGAATAATAAATTACAATCTTTCCTTACATGCTAACTTTATAGCAAAACCACTCACTACTATTAATTGATAAAAACACATCATTAACTATGAACATTCGTTGAATGTCAAAACATGAAGAGATGATGGAAAATTGAAATCACCCATTAACTAATATAGGGTTATGTAGGCACATAGAAAATATTCTACATTTACACATCCTATTTATACAAAGTCAATTTGATATGCCCATTGTAATTAAATTATTATACTATTCTTACAGTTCATTATTCGAGTTGGTTATGTAAAACACAATGAAATCTTTAATGAAAACATATCCAATCCCCTCCTATACCACTATAACATGATCTTGTTACCCATCCAAGATATCTTCTAACGTTCAAGTACACACTAACCTCTCCAAGGTTCACATAAGGGTTTTAGGAAATCACAATATTTCTTCACAACAAGAAGACATACATATCCATAAGTACACAAAATACAAATATTTTAATTTCTAGAGAGGAGGAAGAGATACATCTAATTCACAATGAGTATGAACTCAACATTTTCTATACAAGCTCTCATAATTATGACACTAAATACAATTATAAGTATAACACAAGCACGGTATAGTACTTTCAGACTTAAGACAATGCATTCAACCTATTAAGCTAATCTAAATACTATAACATCAATTAAGAAGGTACATCCAATTATCTCTGAAAATGAGAGTAAGTGTAGACCTAAAAATCTTATAATAAAACAATGCACATATAATCACACAACAAGCACTAATCATCAATCGGGAAGAGAAATAACTGAATACACATGTTACACTCGCTTTGGGTTTTTAGAAATGGTGAGTAAATAAATAGAGCACGAAACATCTAAGGTCTTCAAGATCCCAAAATTTAGTCACAAGCATACAACAGAGAGACAAGCATTCAATGAAATGACTATATACTACACACCAACTAAGGACACAAGTTAAACTAGAGATCTCAGTGTTTGCAAACCTTGGCTATGATACCAAGTGTAATGCCCCACCAAGAAACCCTAAAGGATACAACTACAAACACTCGAAAAGAGTGCAAAATATATACTTTTTTAAATAATTAAAAGACATAAACGTAAAATTTAAACATTAAAATAGAATTTGCACATGCAGAAGACTTAACTCAAACTCCTAAAGGGTTTCCCAACGTGAATTACTTAATTAAATTAATCTTTCCTTAAGGCCAACTAATCCACTTAAGAAATATATTTAACCATTAGAATCTTAATTATACAAATCAATGATTGTTTATACTTTGAACGAGATAACAATAACATTACTGAACTTCACTCATATTAGCACAATCAATTACATTACAAAAATGATTTAAATAAAGATAGAATTTCTCACATCTAACTTACATCATAGTACATTTCTTTTATATTGGAAGGATAACTTAGTGTTACAATTGCACTTAATTCATCAAGTCTCATAAAAATTACTTAATGATTACATCAAATTACAACTGTTGTGAATTTATACATATAATAAATGATACAACCGACCACATAAGGTTCCAAGAGATACAAATATGATCCAAGGAAACAAAGAGGATCCAACTGGTACAATCGAATGAAATCAATCCAAGAGAAACATCTAGAGAACTTGCGAAGCTAACCTCTCGCAAGAAGGCACGAAAAAAATACCCAATGGAAAGTGGCACTACCACTTGACCATGTGGCTCAAAAAGGATACACCCCTCTATGCTAGGATGTAGTACTAAGGCCCACAACAAAGCTACAACAAAGAATCACATGGTCTAACATGAACATCAGGTACTCACACAATGCATAATCATACAAATAAGACTCCCACAAGAGTGCTCCAAGTAAAGACAACACATGACTACACACTAGTGAACATAAGGGAAGAGTGTCATCACATAGCTAGTATGGGTTATCCTTGCAGGGCTCAATAGGCCCCAAACCCCATCCTGGGTTATCTTGGTAGCCTCTCTCGAACCCCCGGCCCCCATCCATGAATCATGTGGACCTAACAAACCTTTCATGATGACAATATAGTTGGTTTGACATTCCAAGCCTTCCTACTGCATCCTGAGTCTGTACTAGCACTCAACCATGAGTGGGGCACAATTAATCTTAATTAGTGTTTGAAACTCAAACCTTGTTAATTAATTAAGTTATCACTTATTACAAAACTTTCAAGGGTTTATCTTGGTAGCCACTTTGGGCCTCAACCCTCACTTAGAAGATACTCTTCCTTATGACACTACACAACCTCCAAAAACCCCCAAGGCAAATCACAAAAGATAAATAACACATGGAGTTAAAAAAAATGACACTGAAGAATAACTTGATTATACAGACTTTCTACCAAGGTTAAACCACTGCAAGTATGAAATGGACAACTAATCTATCCACAAGAAAAGACAAAAACCGAAAATAAAGCAAGTATGACCACAATCAAAACTTAACCAGATCAACTTGCACGATAGACTTACACTCAACAACAAGCCATCATGACGTGAAAAATGACTCATTAAAATCAACACCAAAATCCACCACTCAATGTAAATACTAAAAAGGGTACACTTGCACTCTAAACACATCCATGTTAAGGAATTATAACGAGTACTCAAAGTATAATTAAAAGCTAATGTTCTCTAATTGCAGCACTTCCAATAACTGACTCTTTCATTATAAGAAAATTCACAATAGGGGATAATGCAAAAATCTAAGTAAATATACATGCAAATAAACTTTCTCAATAATTGATTTAAAAATAATACACCCCCAAAAAAAAAACACTTGTAAGCTATTAAGCTATCATTTAAACAAATATAAATCTTTCAATTAAAGACAATTTGGCTATAACAAATCCCATTTGCATTCAAATTCAAGTTAATGAAAATAATATTTAAAATACATTTGAAAACTAAATTCAATATTTAAATTAAATTAAACCTTTTCAATTAAAAATCACATCTACTAAACCTAATTGATGGCTAATCCTATAGCCTTTATTTTCACAAAATAATTTATGATTGTGTCCAATCAATCTTTAACATTTAATTCTTATTGCTAATTTCAATATATATATACTGATATATATTCATTTATGCATTTCAAAATTTGATATTTTTACCAAGTTGAAAATATCCCATATATATATATATATATATATATATATATATATATATATATATATATATATATATATATATATATATATATATATATATATATATATATATATATATATATGTATGCATATATATATATACATATATATATGTATATATGTATGTATATATGTATATATATATATACATATATATATATGTATATATATGTATGTATATATATATGTATGTATATATATATACATATATATATATGTATATATATGTATGTAGATATATATACATATATATATGTATGTATATATATCTACATACATATATATACATATATATATATGTATATATATATACATACATATATATATACATACATATATACATATATATATGTATATATATATATACATACATACATACTTTTGCTGGGAATAATCATTATGTCATGTTGTCATATTATGTTATGTTGTCATCGATAATTATGAGTTTTGGTAGTTAGTTAGTTGTCTCGAAGGGCAGTTGGATGCGACGGTTGGTCGCACCCATTCGGGTATTATATATTGCATATCTTTCCTTCGAAGTAGTATCATGATAGTCATATCTGGGTTTAATGATATAAGAACTTGATGTACATGGACTGTTGAATTAATATAGAAACTGGTTCTTTAATATATTTCCATTATGTTCTGTGCATTTACTTTCTCATGGAAAACATTTGGTGTCGTTGCCTAGGCATACTCGGGAAAGGAAGGAGCGGATGGTGCATAGACACAATGGGCCTAACTGTCAGTGAGATTAACCGAGAGGCCGACGACACACAAACAAAACTCTATGATGGAGAGGACACTGCAATGAGGGAATTCTCAATCCTGCTTCAGGTGGCCATCGAGACCTACGTCCGAAGAGAGGCCACGGAGGCTAAAGTCCCAACAAGTGTCGTGTGGACTGCACTGGAAGTTAGCCCCTCAGTGAATCGGTAAATGAACCACCTCCCCCAATTTTTTGTACAGGCATCACTGGCACAATGAACCCTCTTGGAGGAGATTTCCCATGAGGAGTGACGCCAATAGGTCCTCCGACAGTACGAAGAAAACAATCGTAGTTGGGACACAGAGTGTGATAGTAAGAGGCAAAGGGGAAATTGAACCCTGTAATAATCTTGGCACAATGTTGACATAAATTGTGGCTAAAAGGGAAAATAGTTAAAGTTTTTTTTTTTGTGTGTACATGGCATGTGCTTGCTATGTATGGAAGTGATTTATTCCCAATATACTAAATAAGGACAAAAGTAAAAAGATACGAAGTGATGAAAGGGAAGTGGCACAAAGAGCATTAAATCTCATACAACAAATAGAATGAAGGTGAAGGCTAAGGCTGCTTGATGAGGGACGACCAGCCAAGGGGTTGCTCGAAGGGAACCCAAGAGGTGACATAGAGGTTGTGGAGGCAGAGATAGACAAAGAGAATTACACTCTCTACACTATCGTAGGGTTGCCTGAAGGGAACCTAGGAGTCATGGAGGATGCCGAAGGAGAACTCTACAGTTTGCCAGAATACTACTATAGGGTAAGAAGTCATGAAGAGTTGGTGCAACAAACAAGGCGAAGTCTAAAACTGATCGATGCTACTAGAGACCTACTAAAGAACTTGTCCATTTCAGAGGACAACTAGAGGGAGATGACCGAAGGTGACGGTACAACCAATGATGTCGAGGGAGCACAAGGGTACCGTACGAGAGGGAATTTGTTCGGTTTGGGGTCAACAACCTTCTCCGGAGGATCCACGAGTGGAGGGTCAGGTGCAGGAGGCAGAGGAGGAGGATCACCAAGTACAAGCACACAAGGCACCAGAGGAGCGAGACCCAGTGGTGGGATGGAAAGTAAGCAGAAGCTACTAAAGTTTAACGACGATGGGAAGAAAGATCCCGTTTGCCATTGCTACACTTGCGAAACCATATGGTCACTGAATGATGTTACTGACCAGGATGAATGGGTAACACAATTTCTAGCAACATTAAGGGGAGTGGCCATCGACTAGTACTCTGATATGGATAAGACCAAAGTCGCCATATGGCCCAACCTAAAGAGGGAGTTCAATATAGGGTTTTGCCTCCTCAGAGATGACAATTAAATAGTAGCCGAAATCTATGGCACAAAGTAGAACAAGAACGAGAATGTCCAAGGCTATAGTCGATAGCTCAAGGAACTATTGGGGAAAATGGAGAGTCAACCAGCGGATGGGTTGAAAAAGAGATGGTTCATGGAGGGACTGAAACACTCCATTTGAAAGAAGATGAAAATTGTTCCACTAACCTTGTACGATGATACATATAATAGAGTGATGGATCTCGAGAGCGAGACCAAGACATCTGAGAAGAAAAAGAAGAAGGATAGCTCATCTGAGGATGATGACTCTTCCAAGGGAAGCAATAGCGATGGCGAGTTCGGCAAAAAGGTGCAAGCCCTGCTGAAGGACATGCCAAGGATGATGAAAGAGCTGAAGGTTCTGAATAGAGGTCTGAGCAAGACCGACGAAGGGGAGCTTTGGTGCATGGAATGTAAAATGGATGGTCACATGAAATGCTCCTACCCAAAGAAGGCCTATTGTGATATATGTCAGTTGATGGGACCTCCCATTAGGGAATGCCCCTACAACATGAAAATACGAAACCAACAAGTATTGCTTACGCAGGGACAACCAAATACATCTAGCGGTACCGTCAGCTCCTAGGTGAACAACAATGCAACATCGGGAGGATGAAACAACAATAACAACAATAACAATACAAGGAGCCAGATCCAATATGACTCCAAAGGCCGACCGATGATACAATGCAGAGCGTGCAGCCAGTGGGGGCACTTCACCCGAGACTGCCTAAAGGGAGAGGCCACGCAATATTTGTGCAAATGGTGCGGACTGGGAGACCACGAAGATGCCATCTCCTTGAATTCTGGCATCAACTTGCTCAATATCGAGGAAACCAAAGAAGAGGAAGTGTTGGTTGTAACCCGCGCCCAAGCTAGACAAGCAATGTGCCCAAACCTGGAAACGGAGAAGCGAAGGGTACGGGAAGAAATCGAGAAAGAGATATGAGAGGGGGCAAAGGCGAAGGGTATAGTGGGTACTTGCGATCGACAAGAGGTAGAGGAGGCTATACTAAATCAAATTTTAAAAATGGAGGTGCTTGTGAAGGTACATGACCTCCTCCAAACGATGCCTCAATTACGAATGGTGTTGCTGAATAATCTCTCCCAACCACACACCAATACCAACCACCACATAGATGTTCTTGGGGGGTCTACAATAGACCCCATGCTACTGGTAGTTAACACTAGAAGGAACCCGACCATTGTGGAGATGGGTATCCTTGGCACCATTCTAACCAATACCATTGTGGATGGTGGATTAGGAGTGAATGTTCTTCCAGAAGAAACCTAGCGAAAGTTGGGCAAGACGACGCTATGGCCATCTACATTCAATCTGCTAGGAGTAGATCAACATGGAATCAAACCCATTGGGACACTGATGGGCCAGCAAGTTACCATTGGGATGCAACCCTTCATACTGGACTTCATGGTAATCCCACTAAAGAAAAAAGGGTATGATGCGATCTTAGGGAGAGGGTGGTTGGTGGCAGCCAAGGCCACCCAAAACTAGAAGAAGAACACTCTATCTATGGAGAATGGAGGAAGGAAGTTTATCATAGACCTTGGGATGCAAGTGGTTAGTGAGGAATTGGCATCATCTTTGGAATCAGAGGGTGAAGGAGAAGGTGACCTGAGGGATGAAGGACGGGGCTGCAAGGAGCCCAATGACTAAGGGATTCTTAAACTAGGAGAGTGCTCTGAGGATGAGATAGGGTCATTGAATGAGCTCTTCCACTGGTAGATGGAGGATTACGAAATGTTCTAGAGCTACAGGCTTGAAGTAGAGGAAACAGAGCAAGTAACAGAGGAGGTGTACCTGCCAAGATACAGAGATTATTGGAAGGGAGATGCCCCAAACCTCGGTGACGTAGATAATCTAAAGATCATTCATGTTGGTAATGATTGGAACCCTGTGTGGAAGGCCGTAGCCTCTAAAATCTTTATTCTTCTTCTTCTTCTTATGTATAGGAAGGAGATCATGGTTCCTGTGGAATTTATGGTTCTAGGTCTTTGGATGGCCATTGAAAATAGACTTGCAATCAATGGGTCCAAATTGAAACCCTAGCATGAGAAGCGCGCTGGGGACTCAAGTGGCTAGAAGGACACCCAAGAATCCGAAGGGGGACCTGAGAGGATGGAAGGGGACTCGAGAGGCTGGGCATGTGACTCGAGAGGAACGTGACCAAAGAGGGAGACTCTCAGGCAAGGCAAACCGAGAAGGATGAAGGGCGATCCCAGAGACATGAGACCCGAGCCGAAGACTCTCCTGATAATTAAATTAGTAAATTGAAAAAAAAAACATAAAAGAAAAAAGGAAAAAATTGCTAGAACCACCATCGGGGGGCTACTGTATGGTGGAACCACCATGGGAGACCACCGTGCAGTGGGACACCATATAGTGGAACCACCACGGTCGACCACCATGTGGTGGGACACCATACAGTGAGGTCCCATATGGTGCACCACCATGCGGTGAGACCCCGTGTGGTGGGACACCGTACGGTGGACCACCATGCAGTGGGACCCCGTATGGTGCACCACTGTGCGATGAGGCCCTGTGTGGTCAGACACCATACGGTGCACCACCGTGCGGTGGGACCCCGTACGGTGCACCACCTTTGACGGAGGTCATTAGCCTAGGGTGGAACTCAGAGAGTATTCATCCACCATACGAGAGACCAATCACCGTGCAACACCAAGCTTTAGGGGACCCCAGTCGTCATATGGGTTCACTCCATCATCCGACAGATAACTTTTGTACGGGCTTGAGGCATTACAATCCATAGGCCTGAAGGAGCATGACAGAGATGGTTTAAAAGAGGGTGAAATAGAAAATACCATGGCATGGCAGGGATAAGATAAATGGTGGTGATGGGTGGTGATGGCACGTGAAAAAAAAATGACAACCAGATTTAAAATCATTCAATGGAGTCTGGAGCCAAGACACTAAAAAAATTTGAGTGGAGAAGAAGATTTTTGGCATCTTAAAATATCACAAAAATGATGTGCACCATGGACTTCCATGTGGTTCTGAAGGTTGTAAATTGGTGTTGGCGGCGGGGGCGCTGCCCCTCGACCCTGCTAGGGCGCTGCCCTAGACCCTACTGGGGCACTATCCGTAGACCCCTAGTTTATTTTTTTTTAGCTGCAATACACTTTTTGAGTTGGGCAAAGGCATCAGAGAAGTCACGGTAAGTGTTTGGGTTGTTCGACAATGTGACAAAGAAGCCTGAAGATAAGCATTGAGGGGGAAGCCATAAGCCGTAGAGGGAGATGAATTTGGAGGTTGCGAACAAACAGAGTTTGAAGGAAAGGCATTGCAAGAAAGTGAGGTCGTACGACACCAAGGAGTTATTCAGTTCAATTATCAGCCTTTGGGGAGTGTGATGGAGGATTTGAGGCATCTCCTAGCCTTTATGCCAGAAGGTTGTGGCCACTTCCAGGCATGAATGGTATGCTTTGAGGAACTCAGAGTATGTCTCAGCTAGACATGAGGTTGCCTTGGTGGATGCATAGAGGGCTCGGGAGGAGCTGACCACCAGGTTGGAGGCAGTAGTAGCGTGACACTTAGCTCAACGTACCTAGGAGTTGGATGCCAAGAGGGTAGCATGGGTGGCTATCTAGGACAAATTGGCTAGGGAGACAGTATCATTTGAGTAGCAGTTGGTGGAGGCTGAGACTAAAAAGTGTGTTTTGTAGACAAGTTTGGTTTAGGCACCGGAGGACTGTGATGTCAAGGAAAAGAAAAAGATCTCTTTGCAAAAGCAATAATGGTGACATCCACACTTGAGCATCAAATGGTAGTAGAAAAGGGTTTTTCAGGCAAGGACGTAGTAGGTGTATGGGTTCCAGGCTTGACTGGCGTCAGCAGTTCCTGTAGTTCTCTACCTTGGTTCTGTTTAATGTATCTCTATTCTGTATTAAGTCGTCTGGAGATGACTTATTTTCTTGGGGGGGATGATGTTGTTTGGAATAATCATTATATCATGTTGTCATAATATGCTATGTTGTCATCGGTAATTATGAGTTTTGGCAGTTAGTTAGTCATCCCGAAGGGCAGTTGGACGTGACAGTTGGTTGCACCCCTTCGGGTATTATATATTGCATACCTTTCTTTCGAAGTAGCATCATGATAGTCGTATCTGGGTTTAATGTTATAAGCACTTGATGTACATGGACTATTGAATTAATACAGAAACTGGTTCTTTAATATATTTCCATTATGTTCTGTGCATTTATTTTCGGCATTTAATTGTTTACCCATATGTGGCAAACACACACATACATACACACACACATTTATATATATATATATATATATGTGCATTTTGAATTTTTAGATGATGAAAATATATTTAGAAAATTAAAAGAAATGGGAAATTTTCAACTTGGTAAAAATATCAGGTTTTGAAATGCAAAAATGAATATATATATAAGAATTAAATGTTAGAGATTGTATATATGTGTATATTGTGTGTGTGTGTGTGTGTGTGTGTGTGTGTGTGTGTGTGTGTGTGTGTGTGTAATATGTATTTTGAAATTAGCAATAAGAATTAAATGGAAAGTTTAAAACACCAACCTAGTAAGCTTTCCAGGAAGAACAATTTGTAGAAGAGAAAGCCTCCAACTACAAACCAGATTCTCCAACCACAAACTTTTCCATCCAAAACCACATAGAGACTTCCAAAAAATATTTTTCCCCAAATGCCAGATCATAAATTTGGAAGAAATTTTTTACATTATATAGCATTTCCTTTTCACCAAAATATCTTTTAGGTCATATTTCAATCTACAAACGAAAAATAGAAATTTTGAATTTCTTTCCAAAGTAATCCCATTTTCTAAAAAAATGTTAAAAAAATGACTTTTTTAAATACACAAGGCATAAAATAAGCCCACTCTATGATAAATTTTAAACAATGACTTAAATCAATCAACCTAGCATGCTTGCATTATTAAGTACATACCATAGAAAGGTACCCATAGTAATCTCCCCATTTAATTTATAAACGCAATTCACATAAAACAACACTAGAAGAATAAATAAAGTCACAAAGTGCATAACACACAAAAATCAACTTAACAAAATAAGGACATGACCAACATACCAATGTCGAAATGATGGCCTACTTGATGATTTAACTGGGTAGACAAAATACTGATGATATTCACAAATGAGCAAGGGTAGGGATGACAATGGGGCCTTAAAACTATCTCCTTCACTTCCATTGGGTTAATTAGGTACTCTCAGATCTGTGGAGCCAAGTGGAGTCGATACCTTGTACCTGCAATTTCCTACATCACCGAACCATGCATACATATATATTCACAAACACAGTGAACATGCAGGTGAAGGAGAATCATGACTTTGTATGTCTCACCGAAATGAGTGACAAAAAATCATGTCCTCGCACCCCATACACTTACACACAACATGACGACATATACATAAAGAAACTTGCAAATGAAGAAAATGTGTGAGTCCTTCATTACTAACACCTAAATAAAATTAATATTTCATCATTTATAAAATACGATACATAAGCAGAGTTCACAACTACTCATCAATAAGAAATAATGCATAATCATGTTTACCAAATCATACTCCAAAGCATCATACCAGAATAACACATCACAATCACAATAAATTAACCATCCATGTAAGCCACTCAAAAGTAAAAAAGGGTCTGATTAGGGTAGGGGTACTATAGGGGGTCTCATGAAGAAAAACATAAATTTACTATAGTATTATTTGAAATCTTTTCCTAAAAATTAGAAGCTCCTACTTTTTAGGCTAATGTATTTAAGCACATAAAAATGAGGTGGGGCTAAAAAATTGTGCCACCAACTTAAGAATGTAAGATGACACTTGTTAATAATCTAAGTTTAGATTTATATTAAAAAATGTTTGAAAAGAAAAATTATTTTGTACCTGTTTTTGTCTTTTTGGTATCGCAAGGTATCCCCGTGGCCCCGACCTTACCTTGGTTTAGACAAGGGGTTAGCTGGGGACGAGATTAATCCCTGCGGCCACGGTGCAATCATCACCACCCCTAGGTGTCTATGGCAGAATAATTCTGGGAGAGAGAGTCAAACCCAAGACCCTAGGGAGCAAACCTGAGACTTAAGACCAACTACTCTAACCCATGGGGGCAAAAAGGGTTTATGGTAAGACTAATGAGAATCGAATCGGAGTTGATGCATAGCACCAGGATCATCACCTAACACTATGCCTCACGACTCGCCTTCACACCAACTCAGCTACTCATGCACCCTTCTATAGACAAAGTTATTGCATTCATGATACCATCCAAAATAAGTACTTTAGCAACAATGTGTTTCATTATTTATTCAATGAGACAAATATGAAAAATAGAAAATTTTATTGTCCAATTGAATACCATAAGATCAACATCAAATAAAAAGAGAAGGATCTTGTTTCCTAGCCTTGATTTGGTTTTCTATCCTATCATGTGTTGATTAGAATTATGCAAATTCCAATTCAAATTGAGAGAGATGGATAATACATGACTCTTGGAGTAAAGAAGATTTATAGTTATTTGGTGTGAAGAAGACATTTTTGAAAGAGCCTATGAGAACCAAGTAGAGATGGGTGTATCAAAGAAGGTATGACACTACAAATTGTTTGCAATCATTGTGTCATTTGATTGTTGCAGAGAAGATTACATTAGAAATTTTGGAGAATGGTGTAGTGAAGGGATTGAAATCAATAGAAAATGTTAGTAGTGTTGTCAACAATCATGGATCTCAAAATGCAATTTATGATAGCATCCAATTCTATCTTTCTTTGCTAGACACTCTCTACAACACCAAAATCCTACAACTAGACAAGTTGATTAGGTAGGGACTTTTGGAGAATATCCTCTATGGCATATATTTACAAGCCAAGAAGATATGTGCACAAATTGAACAAGATTGTGATGCTAATTATGAAGGCAAGGTAGAAGCTCCACATAAGATTCCCCTTCTCATTGCACAAGCCTATTGAGATCCTTTCAATTTTTCTTTTCATCCACAAAAATATGTGTATACCTAAATATTGCATATATGTCAACATATCATTAATAATAATACATTTTTTTGTGGAAAATTTTAATTTGGTGTTATCATATCTATGCCAAAGATACTTCTTTTAGATGTATAACTCCTCAAAGGGCCTAATTTTTCCATGTGGATGACCAAGATGTGCACATTGCTTCTTCTTGAAGAGCTATTGGAGATTGTTACTAGTACAATACAATTTCAAAATGATACAGATGAATGGAAGAAATTCAAAATGGCCAATGGAAAAGACTTGATGTTGATGACACTTAGCATCTCTGATGAGGTTTGGCCACATGTTTGGGATGTGAAAACATCAAAGGAGGTCTAAGATTCTCTTTGCACTATCTACAAGGCAAAAAAACCATACCCAAATCCTTCATCTCCATTTCAAGCTTCATACAATTCATATGCAGGCTAGTGAGAAATTGACGAATTCTTGTGTCATGTGTGAATGCTATTAGTAGATTTTTTTCACACTTGAAGAAAAGGTGGAAGACAAATTTCTTGGCCCAATCACTTTGAGAGTTCTTCTTTCCTAGTTTAGGATGTTTATCATGACATTTAACATTACGGAGCAAAATGTATCATTTGAAGAACTAGTGAATTTTATTTAACAAGAAGAAGCCATCTAGTCATTACAAGATTCCCTTGAAGAAAAAATACTACTTTCTAGATAGCAACACAATAAAAAGTCTCAAAAGGGACACTCACAAAAGCCCCCACAATAGAAAAAAAATCCTCTAAATGATAATAGATGGTGTCACATCTTCCATATTAACATGCATGTCACTAATCATTGTTAGTAAAATATCCTTACTCAAGGAAATTCTAGTAAGGAAGGCCTACCTAGTTGTAGTCATTCTCAACAATTCAAAGGTCATCCTTCTCAATGAAAAAACAAAGAACATGTTGTTGCCCACTAGGATGAGGTATCAAATAAAGATATTCTAGCTCAACACGCTATGTTGTCAATCCAAACATGGTTCTTATCTTCCAAATCTCTAAGCCCTTGAGAGATGCTTGGTTAATTAACTCTAGAGCTACCAAACATATTTCTTGCAATAAAGAGTTATTTGATACTCTAGCTACTTAAACTACCAGTGATCTGATTTGGATTGCAAACAAAAAAGAGTATGTTGTAGAAGGGATTGGTAGTATCACTATTCCTCTTAGAATGAGAAACTATTCTATCAAAAATATGCTATATATTCCAGGTTTGACGACAAATCTCTTCTTTGTTGGTTAGCTTTTTAATCACAATCTTAAGGTGGAGTTTCATCTCACAGATGGTATCTGTAGACACCTAAAATTGTCTTATCTAATTAAATAAATATCTTTATTTATTTAATTGCTTAAGCCTAATTCTTCTATTAATTAAATAAATCTTTATTTATTTAATTAATTCATTTATCCTCTTCTAGCCTTATTTCTCATTTAAATAAATACCTTTATTTATTTAAATTGTCCTTTTCATTAAATAAATATCTTATTTATTTAATTGATCCCACTTCTTCTATTAATTAAATAAATATTTATTTATTTAATTAATTCATTAACCTTTTCTACCCATGACACATGTCATTCATCTCTTAATTCCTACACTACCTACCCTCTCATTTTTCTTATTTCTTTTACCTACCCTCTAATCATATCCGACCATTTATCTTTTACACCTCTTAATCTTATCCCTCAATTTCTTATGGTGTCTTCTATATATGAATATGCTTCCTTCATTGTCAACCCCTCAACTACGCAAACCTACCTGAATACGCTTTTGAACTTTCATATGCGATCAAGCCTACATGCAACCACATTTTCGTTCTTTGCTGAGCTCTTGTGCACACATAAAATCTGAGAGCAAATATATCAAGCAAGATCAATGGAGATAGGAAGAATGGAGATCCAAACCCTATTGGACATGTGATGGTATAATCTTTGTGATTTCATTTGATTTGCATTGTCTTAGGTAATCTTCATATGTTATGGTGGATCTTTGTTGGTTGTTAGGCTAGGGTTTTGTGGTTGAATCTATTTAGTCTTTCAATATTGTTTTTATCCACTTTCACCATAAACATTTTGGCATGCTTGATGGGAATCTTGTCCCTTTTGCATTTAACATCTTTTATTGCAGATTTTGTGTTTTTAAAGTTGCAGATCTAACATTTTTGATAACATTTTGACATTTTCGCATTTATGCATTTTGAGATCGCGTTTCTGAATTTCTATCGCGTCTATGATATCTGGACTCGCGTCTACGTCTTCAACACTATTTTTATTTTCTTTTGCAGATTGCAAGTTGTGTTTCTGTTCCAAAATCATGTCTATGAAGCCTTTAGACACGTCTGTGTTTGGTAATTGTGTATGTGTCCCAAAGACACATTTGTGTCAGATCTAGGCACGTCTGTGTTTTTTTGTAGCATTTGTGTTAGGTGAAATCGCGTCTGTGTTTCAGCTTTTGCATTTTGGTTTTTTATCCAGTTTTGGGGTTTTTCTTTCATCATTCAGATTTCAGATCTGGTTTATATTGAGCTAACATTTTCTGATCTAACTAACGAAATTGGTGCAACTTGTCTTGAAAGCAAAATCATTTTGTCAAAGACCCTATTTCACAAAGTATTTTGGATCTAAAATTTACCTAACTTGTGTGCTTGCAGGAAGGGGTGATCATTTGAAACAATCCAAACTACTGACAATTTTTTTTTGATCTTTATTGTGTGCCTTGTTTTCATAGATTAAACAATTGAATTGGTGCACTAAAATTGAACCAGTGTCTTGGGCAATAGGTTTTTTTTGTTTCATATTTAGAGAGCCCGTCTCCCCGTGTGGTCATTAGGACCACTAGTGAGGAGAGAATGACCCAAGTTGTAGTGAGGAAAAGCCATCCTCTTTTGAACCACTATAAACAACTGTATCCATGGTTTAAACTATGGATAACATGCGTTGATTAGTTCATACCAATACTATGTCTCCCCGTAAACCCGTTTGATAAAATTTATTTGATCAATTGTAGGGTGTAACCCCTACCGGCTAGGAGCCTTCTATATTTACAAAGCTGAAAGTGCTGCATGTATGGCCACACAAGCGGATGCCCTTACTAGAACCTTTTTGTTTTAGAATCCAAAATCCTTCTAGTTGTTGGGTCAGGAGGTCGGACCTCTGGAGCGACCCACACACATATGATTCTTAGTAGAGATACAAAGTTCACCATAGGGATTTTTCATGGGGATTGATGCTTGGTTGCCCCAAAGAAATGAGTGCTGAGGGTGGAGCCAGTGGGGTCAAGCATCTAAGTATCCACTCTGAATAGCGTAGCCTCAGGGGAAACCCCATGTGGGATCAACAACTATTTTCCTAGCCAACCATAAGAATTGTGCTTGTCTTATTTTAAACTATCAAACATTCAAGACCAAACATCAAAACATTGTGTCTTTTGTGTCTTCAAGTGTATGCAAAACATTTTTACATCAAACAATACACTTTTCTTTGAGTCATTTTGAGTCTAAACACTTGCAAATATTGAGTCTTCATCAACATTGTGTCATCTTGTCATGAAAAATAGTCAAAAATTCAGATTGGGTCACAAGAAAATAACTTCACAAATTGGAAAAATTGCACTCAGTTTTTAGAAACGCGTCTGTCATATAAACGCGTCTGTGAAGGGCAAAAATGTGTCTATGTTCTCTTGAGAAACATTGCATTTACAAAATCTCATAAACGCATTTGTGTTTGACAAAACCACGTTTGTGTCATTTAAGCGCATCTATGAAGTATACAGGCACGTCTGTGTTCAAAATTGGAAAACTTTACAGCCCAGCAAACAAGAACAGTCAGTTTCAAACTTATTGAGCTTCCTAGGTTATCTCTCTAGGTTTTTATCTAGCATTCAACCTACCTTTGGGTCTCACAAAGTCCATCATTTCTTTACACCTTTCATTACATTCACATTTTTCTAAACTTGAGTCAAAAGGTCACTTGCTTGTCCTCATCATACTTTGTCAACACACTACATACAACAACATTTTGCTAAGTGGTTTCTCATCAAGATCTATCACCTTTGGGGCTCATTTGGTCTTACTTAGAGTCAAGGTCAACTTACCTCATCAAGAGAAACTATCATCTCTTTGGAAGTCACACCTACTCTACTACATACATACTTGGTCTTACACTTTGGACATTACAAGTACACCTCAAATTCATTTACATTCCATCCAACTCTTGGTCTTCCATACTCTTTTCCATTTTCATCTAGTCTCACACATCTTGGTCAATACGTAGTTCATGGATGACTTAGCAGAGGCATTTATCCAACATTTCTCTACAACATAGAGACAGATATATCAGTCACTACCTTGTGCAACACCAAGAAAAAGGATGGAGAAAATTTTTCATCATTTTTACAAAGATGGAGAAATCTAGATAGCAGATGCTCTTGTGAAATTCCACAAAAACAAATGGTAGAGATGTTCACCTAGAATGTCCACAGATAAATTGGTTATGACCTGGGAAAAGCTTGTTTGTCCACCTTCAAGGATGTCATTGAAAAAGGATTAGCGACATAAAAGGTCCTAATTGAGAAAGACATCATCAAAATATTCAAAGAAAACAAAGAGGAATTTGAAGGAAAAGACAAACCAAGATTTTGGAATAAAAACAAGAACATAGTCAATGATGGTGTTGTTGATACCAATACAGTGCAACCCAAAAAAAAAAAATTTGGATCAAGCTCTACAAACAATCAGGTGAATACTCAAACAACTTATAGGTCACGAAGGAAGTACACCCCATTGGGAGAACCACTATAGTCAATTTTCAAGAAGCTAGTGGCAAACAAAATACTAACAATTCTAGATATGCCTCCATATGAGCCAAAGGTCAAACCAAATTGGTAGAATGATGATGAATACTGTGAATGTCACAAGAGAAAGGGTCATAAAACAGGAAATTATCATCGGCTGAAGAACATCATACAAGATATTATTGATAGAGGAGATATTGAGATTGAAGGACACTCATCCAATCAAGAACATGAAATGTTTAAAGAACCATTCCCAAAACATGACAAGGGAAAAGCTAAAGCTATAGATGACCAAACCAACTATAGCAAAGCATCTTATAACTATGATTCAACTATCAATCACATTTTGATGGACAATTATGTCTCTACCATTATCATCAAGGACAAAATGCTTGAGAATTCCACCCAAAGACCCAAAATTTTCCTAAAAGGAATTGGATCTTCTTCCGAACCTACCTCTGAATGTAATGTTACAACTCATCGAGGTAAATTCACTTTGGAAGGTGCTCTAGCTAAAACCACCACTTCCTCCTCAACCAAACCTGAGTATAACCTTGTAGAATAGTTAGGGAAGACACCCACGCTTATCTCAATCCTTGAGCTCTTATGCATATCCCTTGCACATAAAGCCATTCTTGATAAAATCTTGAGAGACACTTTTGTCCCTACTGATCTGAATGTGGACCCGTTTCAAGCCATGGTGGGATACCATTCTATTCCACACTCCCTTAAATTCACAGAAGCTGATGATGCCTCCATGAGCCAACCACATAATGCACCTTTACACATTGAAGCTTTCCTACACAAACATCAAATAAAATGAGTCCTGATAGATGGAGGAGCAGGTCTGAACATTTGTACTTTGAACACAATAATACAATTGGGATATTCTGATAAAGCCATGAATGCTACAAAGAAAATTACCATCAAGGCATATGATGATGAAGAGTGTTCATCCAAAGGCACAATCACCTTACATCTCAGAGTTGGGCCAGTTACAAAGGATGTCAAGTCCTAGACCTAGATCTCACATACAATATATTTCTAGGACGTCCTTGGATTCATCAGATGAGGGCACTCCCATCTACATACCACCAATGCATTAAGTTTCCTCACAATGGAGTTGAAATAATAGTTAATGGGGCTCCTAATCCATTTATATACTGCAATAACTTGAGACCAAAAACTAAGATGATAATTCCAAGTAATAGGGAAGTTGTCCCTTCTTCTGCATAGATTGATCCTGAATCATTAAAACCCTCGACATCAAAACAAGGTGAGCTTAAAGGGAAATATCAGGACAAGGGCATGGGTGAATACACTTTGAATCAAACCATGTGCTTACAACAAGTTATGAGTTCACCAAAAGAATATGGATGACCACATCCTTCTAAAGGGTATCTATCATTACACTCAAATGGGATCCTAATATCTTCCAAATATGGGGTGAAATGGAAGAAGAAGAATTATACAAAATTCTTTACAAAGACCGTGAAAATGATACACAAGATCACATCACCATACCATGTGAGAAATATGGCAAAGGATTCGGGATCCTACAAAAATTTGGGTATGATGGTAAAAGTCCTCTTGGCTTAAGAAAGGAAGGTATCATTCAAAATTTGCAACCAGAATTGAGATTCAAAAAGGAACACTTGAAAGGACTTGGTTTCATGTCTTCCAAGGTAAATACTCAAAAGATAGAAGAAACATTACAAATAAAAGCCACCAAAAATCAACAAGAGAACCGTTATTCCACAAAATCCAATGAATGGGAATGGGATTCAAACAAATCCTCCAGTGACTATGAACTCACCGAGACATTCAGAGAACCAGGTGAACCCATAGAAGAAGAGGAATTTTATAGAAAATTCAAAGTTGGTCAAGAAACAACCCCTGAGGATCCCACACAGTCCTTGCCTCTAGGTTTTAGGTCAAAATCACAAAGAATGAGGACACCCGTCCTGGAATGCACTACTAGTGATGACAATTTGGATTCATTCACAATTGAGACAGATGAGGAGAGTGCCAATGATGACCTCGACAATTACCTCGACATACCTAAATATAACTGCATTTTCACCCTTAGTCCCACTAACTTTGAAAACATCAAAGGCCTTCCCCTTGTCCATCACCAACTTATTGACTAGGACCATGAAGGACCTGTATAGTTCGACACATTCCAAAATGATGAAGCCTTGATTCACTATCTAGGTATATGAGATGATCTTCCCCCTGGGGACCATACGGCAGGATACACTATACAACTCAACAACGTGGCATATTTTGGTGAGGGTGTTGGGCCTTCCAGTCATAAAAATATAGAAAATAAAAATAAATCAAGGGTCTTATGGTGAAAACCATGTTGTGGTGTTGTCTGACCCCCAAAAAGTAATAAGAAAGGACATATCTGAGGGCGAAAACCTCTCTGAGGCACCCAAAGATGGAAGGCTTGACATTCTCCCAGCATCACATGAAGAAAAATCATCTATGTTAGTGGAGGAGACCATCAAAATAAACATTGGTACAGAAGAAATTCCACATAACATATTCCTAACACAATCTTTGACAGAGACAAAAAGACCAAAGTTCATAAGTTTCTTCACAGAGTGACAAATCAATTTTGCATGGTCATATGGTGATATGCCTGGACTAGATCCGCATTTAGTAATGCATCATTTGACAATCAAACCGGGGGCAAAACCAATGAAACAGAAATTAAGAAAGATGCATCCACAAGTGGCATTATTAGTCAAAGCGGAGCTTGAAAAATTATTGGATGTTGGATTCATACGCCCAATTGATTATCCTTAATGGATCTCCAACTTAGTACCTATCAGTAAACCAGATCTTAGCATCAAAATATGCATAGATTTCAGAGACATAAACAAAGCTTGTCCTAAGGATGATTTTCCATTGCCAAATATTGACCCGATCATAGATCTCATAGCAGGTCATGCGATGTTATCTTTGATGGATGGATTCTCTGGCTATAATCAAATAAAAATCGCATCTGAGGATCAGCACAAAACAACATTTACTTGTCCTTGGGGAAATTTCCATTGGAATGTCATGCCCTTTCGGCTAAAGAATGTAGGCGCTACATATCAAAGAGCCATGACTACTATCTTTCATGATCTCATGCACGTTACTATGGAAGATTATGTTGATGAGATCTTGGGCAAATCAATAGACATAGATAAACATTTGGACATACTTTCAGTCATTTTTGATCGCTTGGAAAAATACAAAGTAACATTAAACCCCAAGAAATGTGTCTTTGGAGTAACCTCCGGGAAGCTTCTGAGATTCATTGTCTCAAAAAGAGGAATTGAAGCCGATCCAGCAAAAGTCAAGGTCATCCTAGAGATGCAACCACCAAGAAATATTTGTCAACTTCAATCTTTGCAAGGGAGACTCTAGTCCATACAAAGATTCATATCACAACTTGCAGACTCCGAAGAAAATATGAAATAACAATTATATGCAGATTTAAATACAAAAGATAAAGGAATAAAATAGGACACAAATAACATAGAGATTTAACGTGGTTCACCCAAAATGGGTTACATCCACTATACACAGTCATCCAATCTTTCTTATTATCTAGCAAAAATAGTACATCAACCTTACAATGCCTTAAGCATCCCAGCCGCTTATAACATGCATTTTTTAGGGAAACAAACAAAGTCGTCCTTTTTAGGGTTTTATTACAATGTCAGTTTTCATCAACAAAAAATGTCCAAAAAACTTTTTCTCTGGGGCTGCCGCCCCCAAACCTCTGCAGCGGCCTACACCCACTTTCCTGAGGCCTGGCCCGACCCTAAACCTCGATGAGGATACATCCTGAGTGTATAGTACTTTGCTAATTAGTCACCACATATCAATAGAAATGTGTCTTTGCAATAACCTTTGAGAAGCTCCTAGGATTCATTGTCTCAAAAAGAGGAATTGAAGTCGATCCAGCAAAAGTCGGGGCCATCCTAGAGATGCAACCACCAAGAAATATCAGTCACCTTCAATCTTTGCAAGGGAGACTCTAGTCCATATGAAGATTCATAGCACAACTTGTAGAATACTGTCACCCTTTTCAACACTTGCTACACAAAAAACATCAAATTCAAATGGGATGATAACTGCCAACAAGCTTTCCAAATACTCAAAGACTATCTTTTGAATCCACCAGTTCTAGAACAACCCCTATTACTATACATATCTGCTACTTTAACAACACTGGGGGCACTCTTAGCACAACAAGATGCTGAGGGCAAAGAAAAGGCAGTCTACTACATCAGTCGCACTTTGGTGGGATATGAGCTAAACTACACACCAATTGAGTGTGCATATCTTGTTGTGGTCTTTGCTACGCAGAAATTATGACATTACATGCTAACTCATAAAACTAAGTTTGTCGCAAGAATCGATCCATTGAAATACCTTCTCAACAAAGCAATGCTTACTGGTCGACTAGCCAAATGGGTGATGCTCCTGAGTGAATTCGACATTGAATATGTAGATAGAAAAGCAATAAAAGTACAAGCTATTGCAGATCAATTAATAGATGCTCCTATGATAGATGACTCTCCTCTAACTTTAGAATTCCTAGATGAGTCCATCTTGACAGTATCACATGCAAAGCCTTGGTAGCTATACTTTGACGACTCATACACACAACATGGTGTAGGAGATAGCATCCTCTTCATCACACCTCAAAGGGATTCCATACCAAAATCCTATTGATTATCATTTCCTTGCACTAATAACATAGTAGAGTACGAGGCAGTAACAATTGTATTATGGATTGCCATTCAGTGGAAGATCTAGGAACTTCATGTTTTTGGGGACTCTCAACTTGTAATTCGTCAAGCAACTGATGACTACCAAACAAAGGATGAGAAATTAATGCCTTACAAAAAAATGGTGGATAACCTGAAACAATATTTCATGAAGTTAACCTTTGAGAAGATACCAAGAGAGCATAATCAAGCCACAGATGTCATGGCTATTATTGCTTCACTGATTGATCTACCATAGAATGAAACCCGCTATGAGTTCTTGGTGGATAACCTTTTGGTTCCCTCATATGAGATCACTCCTAATGAGATGATATGTGTCGTTGGTCCTGATTCCCAATTATATGGTTCCATTTTCACATACCTTCATAATAATACCCTTCCTTCTGACTTATCTAACAATCAACGTCGCATTTTCATTCGCCAATCTTCTTGATACATCATTTTAGCCGATATCCTATACCATCAAGGTCTAGATGGCACTCTTCTTAGATGTTTAGAAAGGGACAAAGATTAGATTGCGTTACGTGAAGTTCATGAATGGATATGTGGTCCACATTCTAGTGGTCCTACCTTAGCCAAGAAACTCATCAGGACTAGATATTACTGGCCCAATATGGAAAAAGACTCAGATCAGTTTGTCAAAAAATGTAAGCAATGTCAACTTCATGGAGGCCTCATTCATGCGACTAATATCAGTTTGTCAAAAAACTGTAAGCAATGTCAACTTCATGGAGACCTCATTCATGTGCCGATGCAAGAACTTCAACCAATTGCGACTCCTTGGCCCTTTTGCCAATGGGAACTCAATCTCATAGGCAAGATTCACCCTCGTTCCTCCAATGGCCATAAATTCATCATCCCCACCACAAAGTATTTCACAAAATGGATTGAAGCCGTGCCTCTTACACAAGTCACTAGAAAATAGATTGCTACATTCATTCTCAACTACATCATTTGTCAATATGATATTCCTATTTCCATCATCACCGATAACGGGAGTCCCTTCAAAAAGCAAGATGTTCATGAACTTTGTGATCGCTTCTATAATGCCCATCATTTCTCCACACCTTATTACCCCCAAGGTAACGACCAAGCTGAGGCACCAAATAAAACAATTCTTAAAATCCTAAAAAAGATAGTTGATGACGCTCGCCGCAATTGGCATATCCACCTTAATCTTGCACTTTGGGCTTACTGCACAAGCGTCCGCACACCTACAAGAGCCACACCTTATTCACTTGTCTATGACACTAAAGCTATCTTGCCTATCAAGGTCAAGTTACCCTCTTTATGAGTCTCTTTGCAAAACATTATCAGTGATGAAGACTACAGGGTGTCTCGCTTACAGGAACTTGAACTATTGGATGAACGAAGACAAACTACTTTTAATCATCTCAAGGCTTATCAACAATGAATGAGCTACAGCTACAATCATAAAGTCAAGCCTCGCACATTTGAGGTAGGTGACTTATTTCTCAAAGAGAATCCTAAAAACCAGCAAGACAGAGAGAAGAAGGGCAAGTTCGAACCAAATTGGCTTGTTCCTTACATCATTACAACAACCTATGGATCCGGTGCATATCAACTTTCAACTCTAGATGTCGAACCTTTGGAGGATCCTATCAACAACATGCACCTTTGTAGGTTTTACAAGTAGCTCTTTAGAATATCCTAATTAAAAAATACAAAAAATAAAAAAAATAAAAAAAATCATAAAATATCAAAAATATAAAAAAGTCATAAAATATCAAAAATACAAAAAAATCGTAAAAATAAAAAAATTGCTACTTGGTGAAAAACCTGGCAAACAAGCACCTTGTGACACACAAAAAAAATTTAAAAAATCCAAAAAAGTAAAGAGGAATAATTCGTCCAATGGTGAAAACCACTTTGGTGGCGCCTTGGGCAAGTACCATGGTGAAAACAGGGTCACCGACGCCATATGTAGAGACATTGCTCCTCCCTCCTTTAGGATTCCATTTCATCCTTTCACTTCACACACACTCACAGCCTATTCATCCACAATAAATTTACCCATTCCCATCATGGCTTGTCATTGATCTACCTAAGATTGGTTAACCATTCATAATAATATTACTTTTCACCCCTTTCCATCCATAATAAATCAGCTCCTATCTGTGGCTAAGAAAAATCCTATTTCTAGTAATGGGTGTGGAACTAAGAGCATCGCATGTTTCAAAGAGTATAGTTTCTTCCAACTTTCTTTAGTCTATCTGCGCATAACCCGCAATAAAACAAAATTTGCGGCGCCAATCCGCAATAAAGTTTCATCTTCTCCATAATAAAGTATTAGTTTCATGGATTCAGTCAGTTTTAGATGAGGCACAACAGCAACAATGGGCTTTAAGAAAATAAAATCTTTCAATAGACTCAGACAACATATGGTTCAATGCTATCTATCATTTTGTGAAAGTAAACATTGTGACCACAATCAAATAGACTTATGCAAGTGACAAGAGACACTAAACTTGAGGACTACAGTGGATGTTGGTGTCGAGTCTTGGTTTTCTTTTGATTTTATCTTTTGATTACATGTCTTTTATCTTTTTCGAGATGTCTTTGTCTAGAGATTCTATCTCCAAGATGTCTTTGACTAGAAAGGCGAGGATGGGGTATCGTCACCTATTTTTATTTTGTTGTCTGTTAATTGTCTCTTAGTAATGCTACGACTTGTCCAAGGATATGAGGACACTATGAGTCTAGTGTGAACTAGGGCATTCCTTGTTTGGAATTGTTTGATCTCCATGCAAATAGGTATAATGACTTTCTAGGTCGAACATATATCTGGATTGTCATAACCTATTTTTCCATAATAAAGCTCAATGATGATAACGCACAAGAAGCTCATTCACTTTCATATCTTCTATCTTTCATCCCCCTTTCTTGATTAACTCCATTGTCCTTCTTGAGTCCATGTAGCCTGCTATCACATGACTGAGTATAATGACACACCAAAAATATTAGCATTTCATGTAGTTGCACATGCATTACCACATATTAGCGTATCATACATACATATAGATATCACAATCACATCACATCCTGTACACAACACGTGTTAACAACATTTTACATTTTCATCATGTAAATAGTTATTTGCATTATCATATTCATCTACATTTCATACATTCACATTTGCATTTGCATAACATATTTAAAAACAAAAAAAAATAAAAAATATTGCGTTGCATCATAACCATCACATAGAAACATACATCATATAGAAACATCTCATCACATAGGTACACATGCATTTAGCTATCGTAAGGATGAATCTCATATATATATATATATATATATATATATATATATATATAATCATAAGTGTCATGATACAATGATGTCAAAATACATATGGCTACAATCACCTAGAGGTGTCTACATCATCATACAAAATGGTACAAATTGATACACAGGGACCCCTCTAAGGCTATGATGAACTCCCTCCCTTGGAGCCGGCTAGCCTTGATGAAGTCTGAGCCCTGGAAGGACCCATCCTAAGATCATCTCTCTTGTCCCCTCTATCTAGTGGTGGTGGAGGACCCATGACCCCACCGCTCGATGCCTGTCTCTTGTCCCTCCCTCCAGTGGTCGTCACTGTTCGCGATGGTCTATGAAAGCTCCTAGCCTACTGTGTCCTCTATTGCCTATCTCCTTTCCCTTAGTGCTATCTTAGCCTCTGTATAACGTTGGATATCCTGACCCCTCTCTCGCTCAGTATCCCTCAGCTATCTCCTAAGCCTATCCCTCTCCCACTCGAGATCCTGGATCTCATCTTCCTATCCTTGGCAGATCTCCCTCAAATATAGTAACTCATCCTCCTCCTCTCCCCCCTCACCCTATCCCTATACCTATGGCTGCTCCTGTGTCTACCCTTGTCCTTGTCCCTGTCCCTTTCCATGTCCGAGAACCTGTGCTGCTAGCACCTGTAAAGAAAATCCACCTCTGCCTCTCACCATGTGAGCCTACCAAGACTTCCTCTCCTCTACACCCTCTCTCCTCAGAGCCACTCTCCTCTATTCTACTACACCCCACCTCCTCTGTCGGCCTCTACCTCCGCCATCTCCTTCTACTGGCTCCCCTAGATCCGTCAGCCATGGAAATGGATACTCTGCTCAATATGCAGTATACTCTGCATCCATCCCTACATCTTCTATCTCTGGCCACATATCCCAAGGCAAGGGAATCATCTCTACTAGTTGTGTAACTACCTAATCATAAGAACATAATGGCCCAAAGTGCATTTGATCTCTCACTGTCCGAGCATACATCCACCTTTGCCTCTCACCATGTGAGCCTGCCGATCCTGCCTCTCCTTTACACCCTCTCTCCTCAGAGCCACTCTCATCTCTCCTACTGCACCCTACCTCCTCCATCAGCCTCTACCTCCACCATCTCCTTCTACTAGCTCCCCTAGATCCGTCAGCTGTGGAAATGGATACTCCGCCCAATATGCAGTATACTCTGCATCCATCCCTGCATCCTCTATCTCTAGCCACATATCCCAAGGCAAGGGAATCATCTCTACTAGCTGTATCACTACTTGATCATAAGACAATAATGGCTTGAAGTGCTTCTGATCTCTCATTGTCTGAGCATACTTCCCGAAACCCCACGACATTCCCTATATCCTGTGGAACTGACTACCCACCCTGTCCACCAACTGCCTCTCAAGAACATATGGTGTCTACCCAATCAGATACCTGCACCAAAACACATACGTCAGCTCCACTGCATCATCCTCCCACTCCTCGCACTCTTAGTATGGCCTCCATACTATAGTGTTGATCTCATCAATGACCCTACACCAGTACTCTAATCTCCCAATCCGTGGTTGAGATATAAACATATCATATAGATGTACAAAACTGCACCCATGGCCCCTGCCTCTAAAATGAATTGGTCATGTCACCGACAGATGCTCATATGCCCACACCTGTAACAATGTAACTCCGCAATCCAATCCTGTTGATCCATGGTATTCAAAACTGATGTAACTCATAGTACAAGTGTGCGAGAAGACACAGTCCCCATGCAAACCTGGTGTGCTATGTCACCAATGTCTCTAGTGTACTCCCCCATCCCACAGCCAATCCTCGTGTCGCCCTATCTGGATAGAGGAACCCACTGATCACTCTTGCCAATACTGCTGATAGTGTTAATCCTGTCCATGTCATGGTATCCCAAGCCACGTGTCCAGCCCTCATCTCCAGTCCCAGATCCTGGAACACTTGTCTTAGTGCATCCTTGTCTCCATCTCGATCATAAGGAACCAACTCCCCATCGATCGGTATCCTCAGTATCCTATAAACATCCTCTAAGGTGACTATCATCTCCCCCATCGATAAATAAAACATGCAAGTCTCTGAGTGCCATCTCTTGGCCAACGCAGTTAGCAAACCCATGTTCGCCTGAAACTCAAGCACATACAAAATATGTCGCAGACCCATAGCCTGAACCGCTACTCTCTCCTCAACTGTCAGCTTTGCTCAAAAACTCTAAGTCGATCAGAATCTCTCTTGTGACTCTAGCATAGGTAGGTCCTCTTGTAGTCAAGCAAATCAACTGTGTCAATCATAGTGGCATTCCCTTTTCATCACAAAATGCTACTTTTTATCCTAGTGCTTATGGTACTCTATCCTAGTGACACTCCCTATTCATCAGAAAGTTGTCGTTTATCCTAGTGGCACTCCCTGTTCATCACAAAGTGTTGCTATTTATCCTACTAGTACTCCCTATTCATCATAAAGTATTGCATTTTTTTGCACTCCCTATTCATGACAAAGTGCTTCTCTTTTTAGTACTCCCTATTCATCACAAAGTGCCTTGATCTATTCTATCCTAGGGCCTCTGCTTGAGTGTATCCTCTTGAGTAGTTTCCTGATTGGCAACGTATGTTCTATCACATAATTGTCAATCCTAGCCCTATCTGCTATTTTGATCTTCCCTAGAGGACCTGATTGAGCGTATCCTCTCAACAACTTATCCAATCAATAGCGTATGTTCATCACAGAACTGTCGATTTGGCCTAGAAGACATAAACACACATTTATGACATAAACACGCTTATATAACTGCACATATGCGTCTTCTCTGCATAAACATGCCTGACATACATAGACATGCCTCTGCTCTACATAAACGTGCCCATATAGCATAAACGCACTTGAAATACACAGACGCACTCCCATCTAGCATAGACAACTTTGCATTCATAGACGCCCCTGGCACAAACAAAGATGCCCCTAGCCAACCCAAACATGCCTGGCACCAGCACAGATGTGCCTTAGCATTTGTTTGACCTCGCTTGACATATCTAAAAGACATTAAATGTGCTACCTAACATGAATTTATGACAATATTTAATGCAACAAAGTACAAGGAGGTTTTGTGGTACTTACCGGCTCTCCTACATCTACTGGCCTCTGAAATTGATGAACGCGATTGAATCTATGAACCAATGCCATTGTTGTTGACTATTGCTTCTCTATGCTCTCTTTGCACTCTAATCTCTTGGATTTGTGGATGACAATGAGGATGTTTTACCCTTGTGGTCTATCTTATAGACTTCCCTAGCCCTAGCCCGCATCTCCCGTGTCAGTATTCATTATCTTGTGACTTTGTCACTCTATCCTATCTAGTCAGTCCATTCTAGCCTTTCTTTCTTATCGAGCGATTGTTTGTGATCTTTCCAGACATTTTCATCCAATCTCTCGAGGGGGAATATCATTCCCATCTTGGGGCAACTTTGTATCAGTTCATCTTATCTTCTTTGAAATGACGTGACAAACTGCATTGTCTCAAAGAGGGGCAAAATGTAGACACCTAAAATTCTCTTGTCTAATTAAATAAATGTCTTTATTTATTTAATTACTAAAAGCCTAATTCTTCTATTAATTAAATAAATATTTATTTATTTAATTAATTCATTTATCCTCTTCTAGCCTTATTTCTCATTTAAATAAATACCTTTATTTATTTAAATTGCCCTTTTCCTAAATTAAATAAATATCTTATTTATTTAATTGATCCCACTTCCTCTATTAATTAAATAAATCTTTATTTATTTAATTAATTCATTAACCTTTTCTACCCATGAAACATGTTATTCAGCTCTTAATTCCTACACTACATACCCTCTCATTATTTTCTTATTTCTTTTACCTACCCTCTAATCATAGCCGACCATTTATCTTTTACACCTCTTAATCTTATCCCTCTGTTTCTGATGGTGTCTTCTATATAAGGAGATGCTTCCTTCATTATCAACCCCTCAACTACACAAACCTACCCGAATACACTTTCGAACTTTCATATGTGATCAAGCCTACTTGCAACCACATTTCCTTTCTTTGTTGATCTCTTGTGCACACATAAATTCTAAGAGAAAATATATCAAGCAAGATCAATGGAGATAGGAAGCATGGAGATCCAAACCCTATTGGACGTGTGATGGTATAATCTTTGTGATTTCATTTGATTTGCATTGTCTTAGGTAATCTTCATATGTTATGGTGGATCTTTGTTGGTTGTTAGGCTAGTGTTTTGTGGTTGAATCTATTTAGTCTTTCAATATTGTTGTTATCCACTTTCACCATAAACATTATCAAATCACTTTCACCATAAACATTATCAAATTACATGTCTTCTCTTAAGTTGCAATGATCATTACTAGATCTTTTATGAAGGATCATCTAGTTGCACTTGATGCAGTCCTACCCTCTATAGTTTATCTTTGTGCCTCTGCAATCGAGTCCACTACTCTCTAGCATCATATACATGGACATCTCTTTGCCTACTCCCTGCATCATCTCAATTCCAAGGAGATCATAAGAGTCCTTCATTACATTTTTTATTCCATGCCTATATATTATGGATGTCTCAAAGTAAAATATCAATATCCATTTTAGTCAAGCACCTTCCATGCAAAGGAGTGTCTTGAGGTTGTGCATATCAATCTATGAAGACAATTACCTTCTTCCTTTCAAGGATGCACGCACTTCAATTTTTTTATGGATGAGTGCTCCTACAAGACATGGGTGTATTTTCTCATGATGAGGAGAGAAGTATTTTCATTCTCTTAAGACTTCCATGATCATGTTATGTGCAATGTAGTAAAACCTTTTTATTTCCTCCACTTAGATCGAGGGGGGAGATTCACCTCTAAGGAGCTTGCGGAGTTCTTGAAGTGTCATAGCATTAATCAAAATTTTTCTATCCCTATTGTAGCGTCGTAAATTGTACGCACTTGCTAGGGTGGTACAATTTCACACCTAGTTTAGCACCCGCCTTGGCGCATTTTGAATTTTGCATTACATTTCCCCTTTAGCACTTAATTAATCAAATTAATTAGGTCTAAGGTTCTATTTCATCATCTCCTACATCATAAAGTTGGCCCCTTTCGTTAAAAGCGTGCCCTTTGCATTTTATTCCTCTAATACACCACTTAATCAAAAACCCTAATTAAGTCCTATTTCAAACTTGGGGGCTTGGTTTTGGGGTCAAAACATCTCAAAATCACCTGTAACTTTGGGATTCTCTCTAAAATCATCATATCCGATGGCCCTGAAAATTTGGTGAAAAGTTGTCAGGATCGTGGCGCCCGGAGTGCACATGGTCCCGGAAATTTTTCCCAAAATTTTAGGAGCACGATCCAATCATAAAATAAAGCTTGACCCCAAGAAATTGGTGGGATATTCAATCTCTAGGTCGGCCAAAAGATGAATTTACGATCTAGGGTGTCCTACATAAGAGCTCTCTTTCTTCATTTGAAGGGATCCGATTTTTGATTTTCAGGACCTCATAGGCAACGAAAGAGCAGATCTTTGAAGACTTCAACAACATTCAACATCCTTCTATCAAGCATTTATCAATTTCATTCATCCACTTAGGGCTTGGAAGACATTGAAGAACAATAGGAGATTACCGACTAAAGATTGGCTTGTACTCCTCCTTTGAGGGTTGGGTTTCGAGACTCAGACGATGCCGCAGGTTGCAGATCCGGGAGAAGCAGACTGAGACCAAACAACACACCAAGTTTTAGAGCAAAAGACCAGGACAGGGGCATGGGGCGCCCTGGTCCTGCCAGGACAGGGGCACTGGGCACCCTGGTCCCTGGGACAGGGGCGCTGGGCACCCTGGTCCTCCTGACAGACAGCATTTTCAACATTTTTGACAGCTTTTCCAAAGTGCAAAACAACAGTTTTCGGAGCAGTTTCAGGGGCAGAATCAGGATAGTGGTGCTTGCGCCCCCATCCCGAACATTTTTAGTCAGATTTTAACTCCGGGTACGCATTTACATTCTTGTCTTGTCCTTGTGTTTACAGCTTTCCATTATTTAAGTTCAATTCTGCAATCTCGTTATTAGTTCATACTTGCACTTTGGGGTTAGGGATTGAACTTGCATCATTTTATCTTTCAATTGCAACAAAGGAATAGAAATCCTAATAGGTATCCCGTGGCTCTCTCTTCCACAAAAAGAAGTAGCCAATTGTGTGATACCTCTAGGCTCTTTCGTATTCCACAAGTGTGTGGTTGAAAGTGAGATTTGGGCATGTTTGCTTAGTGTCACTTTTTCTCCTACACACCTATAAACCTTAATAGAATTGTATTGCAAAGCATTACAATCAATTTGTCATGTAGATTGATTAGTGCAAGTTTACTACAACCAAGTTAAAGGATTGGTTTTGGGTAAAAGTAGTAAAAACAGCTATGTATCTACTCAATACATGTCCTAAAAATGTTTTACAAGATAATACATAAAAGAAGTATGAAGTGGGTTATAAACTATCAATTTATCATCTTAGAGTGTTTGGTTTTACTCCATATGTGCATATCCCATCTAAAAAAAGGATGAATCTTGATACAAAGATACTCCAATGTATCTTTTTAGGGTACAACATTACCTCCAAATATTATCATCACATGTATCCTAAGACACATAATATTTATAAGAATCTAGATGCGGTCTATGATGAGTCATCTTTTGACTCTTTAGTGTATCAGGAAGATACATCCACTTCCCATATATTTATCTCATAGTAAGATGATGAGATGATTCTTTAGAGTATAAGCAATGTCCATGTCCAAAATGAGTTCAAACAACCATCAGGGACTCCTAGCAATATTCTCTTCCAAACCTCTACTTAGGAGTAAGGACAATAAGCCAAACAATAAATGAGATGAATCTTTCATTTTTTGATTTTAGTTGTGAATAGTATGAATTAAACTTGATACAACTCAAGAAGCTTTCAATTATCTACATTGAAGGAAAGCCATGGATGCTAATTATGAGTCTCTAACAGAGAATAAAACATGGAAACTTTTCAATCTACATGCAAGAAAGACACCCATAGGCTAAAAATGGGTTTTTTAATATGAAATACAAGGCAGATGGTTTCATCACCAAATAAAAAGGATGACTTGTTGCAAAGAGATATGCTTAATAAGAGGGCACTGATTATAAGGAGACCTTTTCACCCACTATGAAGCTCAAAACCATCAGATGTTTTAATACATTAGTTCCATTGAAAGGATAGAAGATTTACCAAATAGATGTCAAGAGTGTATTTTTTAGTGGTGATCTCAAAGAAGACATCTACATGATCCAAATCAAAGATTGCATTGATGAAGATAATACTCACAAGGTATGCCATCTCATTAAGTAACTTAATGAGATTAAACAAGCCCTTCAGGAATAGTACATAAAAATAAATGATCACCTCTTATTGCATGGTTTCACTTGTATCTCCTTTGATCCTTATTTGTATTTTAAGAAGATACGGATAGAGGAAGTCATTATTGTATGGTATGTGGATGATCTTTTGATCATGGGGAGTTAAAAAATTCTCATTGATACTATAAAGAATAATCTAAAGGAATTGTTTGACATGATAGATTTGGGGATAACTTATCATTGTCTTGGCTCAAACATATAGAAAAAGGAGCATCATATCTTTATTTCCCAAATCAAATATGACAAGATAGTCTTGGAATGGTTTGATATATCTGAGTGTAAAACTACATCCACTTCAGTGGGAAAATACTTACAACTCTCTTACTTCTAGGATTCACCTCAAGTTGATGGTGATCTCTATAGAATACTTGTTGGGAGTCGCGTTTACTTAAATTATACTAGACCAAATTTATGCTTTTTCTATCATCTATCTATTCAATTTTACATAGGATCCAAATAAGTGTTACTGGATTGTAGCTGGGTAAGTGTACAAAGTTATACCAAAAAGGTACCACTTTTTATATTTTCATAAAAAATATGTCATTGGCATGAAAATGTCGTACAAACATTCAGGTTGGATGCCCAAGAAAAATCCAACCCAAAGGGTTGGTATTATCCAATGCAAACTTTTTCACAAGAGCCAAATATGGCGCTTGCCAAACTCAAAATTTTGAATTTTCACATTTGGCGTGTGCCAAATTTGGTGCTCGCTAAATGTGAAAATTTATTTTTTTGCATTTGGTGTGTGCCAAATGTTTTGGATGCAGGAGCATCCCTAGTTGATGAACAATCTTGCATCAACCAAAAATATTCCCTTTCAGTTTTGTTCTTATTTAGTTCTTTGTGTAGTTTTATGTGTTCTTACTGGTTGGTACCGGTAGTTGCTTGTTCTTTGTGGCAGATCTTATTTTTGGTTTCCAGACAATTTCATGTGCTTGATTCCATATTTTGAATTCATTTGGGTTCTTTTCAGCCAATTATCACTTCTAGTTGACTGTTTCTCGATTTTGGGACAGTTCTTGTGCTTACCATTTCATTTTCCTTCATTACTGACATGATTCTTGGCATGTGGTTCTATCTTGGGTCTTGTCTAATGTTATTTGGAGTGTGGTTGACCTTCCTGCTGAACCATATCACTTGGTTATTATTTTCTAGAAAGATTTATTAATTCTTAGGGTAGACCTAATTACATCTTTTATTTTTCTGCATTGATGAATGTAATCTTATGAGGTTGACCCAAATGTAGTTCGGTGGGTATAAATATGTTATTATGTATTCATTTGTAGGGGAAATAGAAGTATAACTTGGAATAAGAATAGAGATTCACATATTGTGATCCGATTGATTCTTAGAGTCCTGGTTGGATTGTATCTTGCTTTAAGCTTGCATGTAACCGGTTAATTACTAGATGTTCTTTAATGAGAATATGATTGTTGTCAAATGATTATCAGAAGTTCTAAGGCTTTAATATGATCTGTTTATGTAAACTTGTTATGTTTCCTTGTTGATTTCATTGCGTCTTTCTTGCTACATAAGCTAGTTGATTCTTTTGAGGGATTTTACCGGTTATGGTTGCATCAAGTGGTATCAAAGCTAGTTATGGACTGGTTGGTGGAAAAACCATTTGTGAACATTGAAGCATTCCTTGGGGTGGACAGATTGTAGATTAGAGGTAGAATGCATGTGTACTCAATAGATCAGTGAGGGGAGGCAATTGAAACCAACACTCAGATCATCAAGTTGAGGTAATTCAACAGAGTGTAAGAAGAGATGTCGCAGAGGAGGAAAAACCCCTGGAGGGTAGAGAAGATGATGGAAGACTTTAAGAATGAAGTGAGGAATGAAATCTGAAATGCTTTGGATAGTTTGTGAAGAAACCCTGATTCTGAGGATAAATATGAGGAAGCTGAAAGACTGAAAGATGAAAGAGAGAAAATATTCCTAAGAGTAGTGATGCAAGAAAGTAAAGTTAATAAAGTTGAGGTTTCCAACTTTTTTGGAACACTGAACCCAGAGGAATTGATCGATTGGATCAGAGAGTTGGAGGACTACTTTGAGTTTGAGGATGCCAAGGACCCACAAAGAGTCTAGTTGGTGCAGACTAAGTTGAAAGGGCATGCTGCCTTGTGGTGGAAAGAATTGTAGAAAGACAGAGTGGAGAATGGTGAATTGAAAATCACCCGGTGGAGATAGATGGTTACTAGATAAAAGGCCAAGTTCATACTGGGAGACTATGACACTAGTACATTTGGGCCTAATTTCTGATAGATAATTGTCGGATTTGCGACAATCAAATGTCAAACTTCCGACCAACTTTGCCATCGAAAACTCATCATCAGGCTTCCCGACGATGCCATTTGCATTGGTAGTCCGATGATGTAATGATCTCATCTGATGGTGGCTATATTTTTACCCCTCACCACAAATATCGATGGATTTCCATTGGATTTATGATGGATGTTATGATTGCTCCTCAATGACCGTCCGACATGGAAGTGATGTCGAATATACAACATCCTTGTCGGACATTTTATTAGTTGTCATCGGAATTCCGATGGTGAGAGATGATGTGGGTCAAACGGCTTTTTTGTCGGTGAATGAAAGCATTGAACAAGTTCTATTTTTTAAAATGGCATTAAACATTTATTATTTATTTGATTCAGTGTTATTTGCAAAAAATGATTATAAATGATGTTTCCTTTCTCCAAGAATTGTCTAGGATCTTTCCATCAGATAATATGTAACATCGAATGACTAAATCTTTTCTTTACAAATGCTTATTTTATTTAATTATTATCTGAGTGTGAATTAAAATTTATATATGTATGGAAGCAAAACATACAAGCTTTAGAGTCATGTGCAAGAAAATTTCCTAAAAGAAAGCAAGCAGACCTTATCTTGAATGACATGGAAACAAGCTCATCAGCTTCCTAGAAGAGAGAAATTGGAGAAAAGGAGAGGAAAGTGTTAAAGGGTGATAAATAGATAGAGAGTATGCAATACACACAAACAATGTCTGGAGTGTCTGATGTGACATGTCTAATTTATGTCCGGAGGGACTAACTAGTTTTGGAGTTCCTGTGAAACCTATTGGGCCATGATTTGGAGGAAATCAATGTGTTCATGCAAGGAGCACCCTTTTTCTATTATAAGAATGATGCTTTTGCAATGAAGGATATTTGGAAGTCAATATCCAAAAATTTGTATAGTGTGGAACCAGAGTTCATAGACTCAAAGTAATTTTCAACTTTCAGAAGACCAAGAGGTTATGTACATAATATCCCAACAGAAGGGCAATTTAAAGCATTACCTCTCCCCCTCATGACTATTTAGGAAGCACTTCCTCAAACAAAGGACTATTGGCCTCCATAGGATCAAATAAAAAATTGAAGCATAGACTCTAGGCGATGTGGTGGTGTCCTTTGTGAATAACTCTGCACTATAATTAAAAATTCATGAGGGAAAATGCAAGATAGTGAAGAGAAATACAATCTTGAAAAGTGGGAAGAATGGATCTTGGTTTGGGTGGGGCCAAGTCAGGTAGCTCCTCTAGAGGTTGATGAGATAGAAATCATATTAGGATTTGAAAAAGATCACACTCGTGGAACTTCGTGTGCGAGTGATCGATTGCGGTGTTTGGGTAATGCATTCCAAATAGATATAGTTGCATGCCATCAGGATAAAAGTCTTTAATCAAGACATTACCCATTTGGAATGCAACTGTATCTATTTGGAATGCATTACCCAAACACCGCAATCGATCACTTGCACATGAAGTTCCATGAGTGTGATTTTTTTAAATCCTAATATTATTTCTATCTCGTCAACCTCTAGAGGAGCCACCTGACTTTGCCCCACCCAAACCAAGATCCATTCTTCTCACTTTTCAAGATTGTATTTCTCTTTACTATCTTGCATTTTCCCTCATGAATTTTCAATTATAGTGCAGATTTCTTCACGAAGAACACCACCACATTGTCTAGAGTCTATGCTTCAATTTTTTTCTTTGATCCCATGGAGGCCAATAGTCCTTTGTCTGAGGAAGTTCTTCCTGAATAGTCATGGGGGGAGAGGTAATTCTTGAAATCTCCCTTCTATTGGGAGATTGTGTACATAACCTCTTGGTCTTCTGAAAGCTGACAATTACTTCGAGTCCGCCAACTCTGGTTCCACACTATAGAAATTTTTGGGTATTGACTTCCAAATATCCCTCAATGCAAAAGCATCTAGTGATCTCTGGAGCAGAGGTTTCTTTGCATCGACCTAAGAGACATTTAACTTGTGTTGTATCTATGGAAATATGTACCCTAGGATGATGTAATGCAACCTCTGCTCCACCAATACCAGATAGAAGAGAAAGTACTTTAATTTAAAGCCATCGGGATAAAAATATTTTAAGACATATATTAGGTATAAAAGGAAGCCTACCCTATCATTTGAAGGGGTTTACCTATAATTCAAGTGATCTCTTAATTATAAAATCAATTCAATTCCAAGTGAACGGGCAATCAAGCATTCGTCAAGAATTGAAGGAGAAATCAAGTTAATAAAGATATTTAATAGAGGAGATATTTAATAAAGATATCATCGTTTTAAATTAAGAAATGTGTAGGAGATTAAGAATACAAACCTTCCATATTGCACACTTCAAGGTATATTAAAATTAGTTTAAAGTGTATTCATTTAGGGACCTTTCATAAAATATTCTCAACTTACACATCATTAAAGGATCTTAAAATATTCATTGTTTATAATGATAAGAATTTGGTTGTTCCATACACCTTCCTTTACTATTTTAAAAATATCATTGACCAAAATATTGTTCAATAGTAGTATGGAGTGCATTTCATCTATTTTATGCCTAAATATTTCATCATACCACTTTCTTTTCAAAGGTGATTGATCAATTGCGGTGTTTGGGTAATGCATTCCAAATAGATGTAGTTGCATACCATTTATCTGTCTTGATTAAAGAATTTTATCCTGATGGCATTAAATTAAAGTTCTTTCTCTATTTTTTAGTGATCTCTGGAGTAAAGGTTGCTTTGCATCAATCTGGGATACATTTAACTTGTGTTATATCTATGGAAATATGTATCCTAGGATGATGCAATGCAACCTCTGCTCCACCAATACTAGATAGAAGAGAAAGTACTTTAATTTAAAGCCATTAGGATAAAATGCTTTCAAGACATATATTAGGTATAAAAGGAAGCCTACCCTGTCATTTGAAGGGGTCTACCTACAATTCAAGTGATCTCTTAATTATAAAATCAATTCAATTCCAAGTGAACAGGCAATCAAGTATTGAAGGAGAATTCAAGTTGGTGTAGGTGCATTTGGAAGACCAAAGGACTCAATGCAGCCATTGAAGACTTTTGAAGGTCTTAGGAGTGAAGAGCCAATCAATTATGATGTCTTAAGGGGGCAGCCTTAAACAACACACACTAAGCTTTGACTGCTTAGGTGTGCTATGGGCCCATTCCTTCCCTTGACATCCCTTCCTGTCCATTTCCGTTAAAAAGACAATCACTATTAGCATTTGAATTCAAACAGTGTTCCCATGTTTAACTGCATAGAACAAAGCAAATGGCATAAGAAACTCTCATCTACCTCGTAGCTGTCATAGAATACCTCCTCGAGGAGATATTCTCATGTCCTTTCCTGCTTTATGCTGTCGATGAAATACATAAGTGTCCTCACAATGCAATCAATGCAACAAATAGATTTCCATTTCGATCAGTTTTATTTGCCAACGTACTCTCTACCTATGCCAAAATGGGAGCTTTGGAATAGAGTATGGGCTTCCATCAAAGTAGAAGGTAAGGGCAATTAATATTAGATGCATATGGTTGGAAATGCTCTATTTGACATGTTTGGAAAATGTGGAAGTATAGACATGAAAGCGTATGAATTGTTTGGTGAGATGCATCAAAGAAACACGATCTAATGGAATGCTATGATTGCAGGATATGCACAAAATGTGTTTGAAATCGATTTAGAAACTTCCAACCAAATGTGATTAGTCAGTATAGATGTTGTAGTGCAACTACCCAGGTACACATGCATGCAAAATGTGTAAGCTTAGATAAGGCACATGAACTGTTTGACATAATGCCTCAAAGATCACCCAATATCCAATGACGGTTGGGAGAAAGAATTTTTTTTTAGAATCTTAAATATTTCTTTATTCATCACTATAAATCTATTATGAATTTAGTCTCAATATTGCAGAAATTTATTCTATTATGAATGCAATATTTAGGGATGTAATCTTTATATATTTTTTTTAATTAGGAAAAGGTCCTAATAGAATCCCCAACTAATTAATCTAGGGAAAGATACCACTAAAGAAAGAAATTCAATCCTCACCACTATGGTCTTGAAGGATTTTAAGACACTTGGATTCCTATTTTGGCCCACTTTTCCTTGACCCTATGTTAAGATAGTAAACTAGTTTGAGAGAATCTATTGGGTGGGAAATTGTGTATGGTTGCAATTATTTTCATGCATGGAAAGTGATTTAAAGTTTGGACCAATAGAGGATAAGTATTTCTTGAACCTTCGAAGACATATGTAGAGCACCGCATAGATGTTTCTCCATTATTGAACTCTTTGAATATGTAAGTAAATTATTTTTGGTTGATGACACAGTAAGTGTCGTATTTGTCTTTTCGATATGTTGTGGATAATATTAATCAAATATGGAATTTTTTTGATGCTATATACACTATGTTTTGGATTGAATTTAGGTAAGCAAAGAGGTAATGGAAGAATAAAAGAGGTAAACAAAGGAAGAAGAGTGAAATAGGTGGTTTGGGATGGAGGTTACAAGTATATATGATAATTCGTATGGATAATTTGTTGTCTATAAAGAAGCAAATAAGCTATCACAACTTCAACATTAATGAATGCCTCATCTATAGAAGAAAAAGGTACCTCTAATGGTTTTAAAATTTGTCAAAATAGTTATGATATACCAAATAATCAAGTGGAATATCCTTTAGGTAACTAATATTATCTTCAAACTATTTATTTTGATTTTCATCATATATGGACCTAATTGCCCCACCTTTAGGAGATAACTATAGGAGATAATTTATTACATTTAAAAGTCCATCATAAATAAATTAATTATACATGCTATGTGAATGTTTACTATCACAAATTGATTTTAATTCATTTATCTAAATGAATACACTCTTTATTTATTAGTTCTAGGAATGGAGTACTCACACTAGCAAACAAAATGCTAGGTTTGAGAAAAATAGTTAGAGATTGGATATATTTTTTTATATTTTCCAAATGGCTTGAGTATAATGATAATATAATTTTTAAAATAGGTTTATATCACTTTCCTTTGACTTGGTCATGGAAGATCATCTAAACCCCAAATGCACCTTCATCTTTAAAAACATGTAGTTTAAGGTCAATCATTCATATCTATCTTATCAAACATTAGAGGAGTGAGCTTCTAAAAGTAAGAAGTACCAAGATGCATGCTCTAGTAAAAAATTTGTAGTCCTAAATATCCACAAAATTTGGAACAATAATACAATTTTTTAATAATATTTAATTGTAAAAGAAAGGATTAAAATGGAACTAAACACTCTAAATAAATTAATCAGGGTTAAAGGGATAAACTAGGATCAATTCATGAAGGCAAGATCTATTATCTCAAAATTAATAGATTCATGCAAGAAAAGAAATATTAAATCTAGAGATAAAATTCTTGAAAAATTTAGCTAGCTAAAAGTGAAATAATGTTGTCAAGCTCTCATTTTCACATAGACTGGAAGAATGCTCAAAAAGGTTGTAGAGGGTAAAGGCTGATGGTTGTTGTAGGGTCTGACTTTATACCCACTGATCAGATTTCGTTGGAATTTTGTAAATCCATTTCAACAAACATTGTTTGTGCATATCCCGCAATCATAGCATTTCATTAGACCATATTTATTTGAGGCATCTAACCAAACAGTTCATTTCTTAATTATAAAATCAATTCAATTCCAAGTGAACAAGCAATGAAGCATTCATCAAGAATTGAAGGAGAAATCACTATTGAACTTACCCCTATCTCATGTAACCCTATGTTGGCTAGGCCCCACAATAATTAGAAGATCCTAATTACTACTATCCTAAACCTTGCATTGACCATCATAATTTCACAGTGAGTTAAGTTAATTAGTCCATTAGATAGACTAGGAAAGAGTTTGGTATTGAGTTAGGTGTTGGTGGAAGGTTTAAGGAGGTACACTATCATCATAATTAATGTTAGAGAGTGTTGTGTGAAGAAGAATGGCCACAAAAGGAGTGGTTGTCCTAAGTGCTTGAGACTGTCACAAAAAGTGAGTGTTGCAGTAGTGAATCTTCCTTTGACCTTTGTGTGTTTGGGAGGGTAAAGACCCATGGTGGTATATGTTGAGTGATTGGGAGGGTAAAGACCCACATATCAACTATCTACTTTGACATCCTAGGATGGTGTCCACCTACTCTAAAACCTTGTGGGCACCCTCTATCTGATACTAACATATACATAACATATGCCTCTCATATAACCCTATGTTGGCTAGGCCCTGCCATAATTAGAAGATCCTAATTACTAAAAACACTAGATTCTCCCCTAAAAGGTTGTTGAGTCATAGAAGGTCTAGCTTGAAAGCCCTATAGTCTCTCATACCTAAAATGAGAGACTTTTCCATAGCTGGTTACAAACTTCTCTCATGCCTCTTGTATCCTCCCATGTACCTCCTTTCCCATAAGAGACTTTGCCATAGCAACCCTAAAGTCATTTGGATTGGCCATGTGTAGGAAAACTGAAATTTTGGGCTTTCCACCCCTAATGAAATAATTGACAAGTAACTTGTCTTGAATGTAATATACAAACTACAAGAACTCCAAAAACTAACTCTCATGTTTATGAAACCTTATTATGTAAATTGTGAAACTCATCTATGCATCTCTGTCAAAAATATTTTGAAATAGAACACACTTTGAAGCACTCCAAAATGGTATCTGGAGAGGGTTTCCAATGTGAGTTGGTGCATTTTATCCTCCTAGTACCACAAGGTGGAATCAAGTCCTCTGAAAAATTGCATTGAAAATTATGCCTTTAAGTTGCTCACATATAGATGCAACTTAAAGCATAAGTCCAAGCTAAGGAACCAAGACTTAACCTCAACCCCATTTGTGGATCTTAAAAATGTAGAGGATTGGAGATGAAGCAACTCTCAAATATGATCCTTTGGCTCATGATATGTGCTTGCTATAGTCTATACCTCTTGTATTTATGCATGATGAGGCTAGGTAATGTGTATTTCCCAAATTCAAGGTGAACTCCTAATAAGCTCCCAAGATGCAAGTATATGCTCCTCTACTACAAGTGGATCCTCGTGGCTTGTAAGATTTGAGGTCCATACTCGGGCTACTCATCTTGGTGAAAACTCTCAAAGTGATATGACCCTTCCTTCCATTTCCTACACCCTATTTTCTAACCCACACTTCATAACCTTTACCTCACTTCCTATCATTATTACCTTCCATCTACCTTTCATATCCCCTATCTTAACCTCCTCACTTTCCTACATCCTATCCTAAACCTTAACCTCATACACACTTACTTTTACTTCACCTACCTAACCCCATTCCATCCTTCATATCCTTAATTTATCTCCCCCCATTCACTTTCCTACCTTCCAAACCCCTAACATATCCTAACTTACTCTTTCACCATTACATCCTTCATCACTTACCTCCCTATCTTACATCCCTATCTTATCATCTTTCACCATTTTATACCACCTTCCTAATGGTACACTTATGCTCCCTTCCAAAACACCGACAAAAAGTAGCACCCGATCACTACATTGTGCTCTCACGGTTCTGCAACAGGGATATCACCTCAATTTGAGTAGTAGCAGATATCGAAGCATAGAGCAGTGAAGGACAACTATAGTAGTAGTTGCCCATAGGATCACGAGATGGATCTATCACTGAGGCTGCTTTCTTTGTTACCTCTGTTGGATGAAGGCAAGC
Source organism: Cryptomeria japonica (assembly GCF_030272615.1). Classification (NCBI taxonomy): domain Eukaryota; kingdom Viridiplantae; phylum Streptophyta; class Pinopsida; order Cupressales; family Cupressaceae; genus Cryptomeria; species Cryptomeria japonica. The sequence goes on along the minus strand of NC_081405.1, from coordinate 138,712,930 downwards.
AGTGAGGAACAACTAACACCTCTCTTTGCAGGGGTTCCCCGTTCCAAATGGAGGCTCACCTTCACTGCTTCAAATTCTGGGATAACCTTCATTCAATGTGTGGTGTAGGTTAGGGTCATTGATTTCAGTCACTTCACTAGTCATGTCTGTGAGAAAAATGATCAATTGATCAATGATTTATTAGCTAAATGGACGTTGGTCACTTCTATAGTCATGTCTCTGAAAAAAATGATAAATGGAGAGAGGGGTTATGTTGGGGCCCCTACTATTCTATGGTGGAAGAAGATCTATTCCATATGATTTTTTTCTAGTCGGAGGATCAATCCAAAGTTGTTATGCTCCATCCTAGGGAAGAGGGATTGAAGTCGGTCCAAAGGATGGAGGTAGTTCACCCCTAGTTGAGGAAGTTAGGTTCTCGACAGTTCAGCTGAAGGGAGGGAGGCTCTTAGGGAACCCCACTAGATTGTTCTCCCTCATTACCAGGGGTGAGGCTATCCTTCATACCTAACTAATTTGGATGGTAATAGTAGACTAATCAGAGAGGTTGGGTAGCTCAACATGTGCTTGGAAGGAAGCTAAACAAACGAGAAACAACTTTACCAGAGAGCAATGTTACTAGGGGGTGTGGGTAGGCCTTCATTGTTATTGGATTGTTCTCCCTCGTTATCGGTTTAAATCCTAAACCCATACACCCCTAAAAAAATTCCAAACGGCTTAGAAATGGACCGAAAACATGCCCTTATTACATTAAATAATGCCCAGACTTGAAAATGCCCCTAAACAGACATCAAACACAAAACCATAACAAAATTCCTACCATGAAGCTGGAAAGTTAACTATCGCCTGGTATCCTGGTATAGCTGCTCCTGCAGCACCACTTCATTCCATGGCCGGTTCCCTATAAAGGCGGGATTTTTTAATGGTAGACGTGGGACAAAGAGGTAGGATGAAGTAATGGTAGAGGTCAACAGGATGAAGACACGGGATTTATGAAATGACTTGGTCTTTTCTTTTTTTTTGAAGTAATGCATGCAGTCATCAGAATTTCAACGAATGCGGGCACTTTTTCTAAAAAAACCGAAATGCCATTGCCAATTCCTTCTCCATCGAAACCAAATTTTGCATTATTGTAGGAATTTTGACGAAATCGGGCATTTTTTCAAAAAAAATTTAAATTTGATCACAATATACCTTCTCCATCGGAAACCTCTGTCAAAATTTGAGGCCAAATGTATGATTGTGAATTGGATATGTTCAAGAAGTTGCAAAACCTAAAATAGAGAAAAGGTGGTGAGTTACATCAATGGACTAAATTTTAACATTCAACATGAGATGAGTATGTTGAAGGTTTCCATAGTTGAAGAAGCTTACCAGCATGATTTTAAGGCTAAAGAGAAAGTGAGAAGAAGATGACTAAATAAGGGAAAGGAGAAATTCAGGAGGAATGACAGTATGAAGAAACTAGTTGAAGAAGAGGAATCAAAACCTAACTGGAGTAAAGAACCAGAACAAAAGACACCGAGGAAAGGTAGCAATAGTACCGGTAGAATATTTCCTCGTAAATGTTTCAAGTGTGGAGAAACCGGACATAGATTCTATGAATGTAAGAAAGGAATGGCAATAAGGTGTGTGGCAAGCAAGGAATCAAAAGGTGATGGTACTAATTCTAACTATGCATCAGAGCAAGGACAATCCCTTATGTTCAAAAGAAATGATATCAGATCTACTTAGAGGAAGAGTCTTTTCCGTACTATGTGCAAATCAAGTGGTAAGTGTTGCAATGTCACTATAGATAGTGGAAGTATTAATAATTTAGTATCTAAGGAGATGGTTGTGAATCTTGGGTTGAAGAGGCTTAAGAATCCTTGTCCTTTTGAGGTGAGTTGGTTACAAGATAATCAGAAGATAGAGATATAGGAGCAGTGTTTCATGAGTTTCAATATTGGGTCTTTTAGATATGAAGTTTTGAGTGATGTTGTATCTATGAGTGTTTATCATGTCTTATTGGGAAAACCTTGGCAGTATGATAGAGGAGCTATTTATGACTGTAGAAGAAACTTAATTACTATTGAAAATGATGGGCAAAAGTTCACATGATTTATTTGAAGGAGAAAGAGGAGGTGAAGAATCTGAGTCTTAAGAAAAGTTGTAGTACTGAGAAACTAGTGGCAGAGGTTATACTAGAAGGTTTGATAGAACTGGTTGAAGAGATCATACTGGAAGTTTTGAAGAAAGATCTGATAGAACCAGTTGCAGAGGTGAAACTAAAGGGTGACATGATTTTGGAGAAGGATCTGACAGATTAAGTCTTGTGGTAGAACTAAATTAGAGTTACAAAAACAATGATAGTATACAGATCTGAAGCAAAGAAAGAGAGACAAAGGGAGTCAAATTTTAGAGAAGTTGGTTGAGGCACCAGAGGAGGTGAAAAAGAGGTTGGCAGATAAGGAAGATGTTTGGATAAAAACGAGCATGGGATCTTCATTCCGAATCCTTTTAGATGTTAATGAATTGCCTCTCATGAAACATCCTTTTCTACTTGGGTTGTCTAATGCAGGAGCATCCCCGGTCGATGAGAAATCTTGCATCAACCAAAAAATTCCCTTTCAGTTTTGTTCTTCTTTAGTTCTTTGTAGTTTTTTGAGTTCTTACCAGTTGGTATCGATAGTTGCTTGTTCTTTGTGGCAGATCTTATTTTCATTTTCTAGATGATTTCATGTGCTTGATTCCATATTTTCAATTCATTTGGGTTTTTTTCTGGTCATTTATCACTTCCGGTTGACTGTTTCTGGGTTCCGGGATAGTTCTTGTGCTTACCAGTTGGTTTTCCTTCATTACTAGCATGATTCTTGGTGTGTGGATCTATCTTGGGTCTTGTCCGATATTCTTTGGCATTTGTCTGACCTTCCTACTAAACCACATCAATTGGTTGTTATTTTCAGAAAGATTTATTTAATTCTTATGGCCAACCTAATTACACATTTCATTTTCCTACATTGGTGAATGTAATCTTATGAGGCTGACCTGAATGTATTCCGGTGGGTATAAATATGTTATTGTGTATTCATTTGTAGGGGTAGAAGAAGTATAACTTAGAATAAGGATATAGATTCTCATATTGTGATCCAATTGATTCTTAGAGTTCTGGTTGGATTGTATCTAGTTTGAAGCCTGCATGTAATCGTTTAATTACTGGATGTTCTTTGATGATAATATGATGGTTGCCAGATGATTGTCAGAAGTTCTAAGGCTTTAATATGATCTATTTATGTGAACTTGTTATGTTTCCTTGTTGATTTTATTGTGTCTCTCTTGCTACATAAGTTGGTTGACTCTTTTAAGGGTTTTTATTGGTTATGGTTGCATCAATTCTACATTTTCCAACTTGAAGGTTTTGCGAATGTCTAAATTTCCAATTTGAGAACAAGCTATACCAGACCCCGAAGGAGAATATATACATGAAATTCTCCTTCGAGGATCGTATTGCTTTTTCCCAAATTGGAAATCTGTACATTCACAAAACCTTCAAGTTGGACAATGTAGAACATTTGGCACATGTCGAATGGAAAATAATTTCTTTTCACATTTGGCAAGTGCCAAATTTGGCACCCGCCAAATGTGAAAAGCCACTTTTTTTTAATTTGGTGAGCGCCATATTTGGTGCTCACCAAATAGTTTGCATTGGAAACCACCAACCCTTTGGGTTGTATTGTACTTGGGCATCCAAGAACCCAAAGGGTTGGATGACCATTTTAGGCGTGAGACGTGTTTTTATCAAAAGAAGAGATAATTTCACATATTTTTGGTCTTTCTCTCCATCAAGTTTGCACTTGTTTCAATGGAACTTAAAAAAAAACCATAGAAGATTCAAGCTCTCTCTTACCTATCTAAGCATGTAATTGTTTTCACATTTTGATTCCGTTAAGTCTTTCATCTATAATTTCTTTTGGTAGTGTGTCTGTTTTTGGTCAAAAACCAACATGAACTATTTTGGCTATAGTTTTTTACACGTTCATTATATTTTGAAGAAACTCATATTTTTAGAAACTAGACTCCATTCTTCACAATTTAAAACAAAAACTTTTGATTTTTGATTAGTTTTCAATGATTTTAGGGGGGAGCATGCTCAAATTTATATTTTTCAAGATTTCTCCACTTCAAAAATTAGTAAAAACTCATATACTCATTAAAAAATTAGCCAAAAAATCCGGAATAAACTACAATGTGTTAGCTAATTTTTGACCAAAGTGATTTTAAAAATTCAAAAAAAAAATTAACATTTTAGGGGGGCCACAAAAGACGCTATGTTATGTTTTTTGCATAAAAACATGACCACTTTTTGTGTCCCCACTTTTGAAGCCCTTAATCTCCACCATTTTAAAAAAAAACTAGTAGTTTAGAAAGTAGACTCAAAGCACTCTAGCTCATTTTCTTGTTGCATCTTCTAATTTTGAGTGTAACTATGTTCAATTTGTTGTTGAAGTTCAGACTTTGTTGATTTTAGGAAAAAAAAAGTGGCATCTTAAGACCACCTTTTTGTACCACAACTTGGTGCACATACCCAGCTAACCATTATTTATGATTTGTTTAAGTTGCACTTGAGTATGGTCTAGAATACAAGAATAACACCTAAATTTTCTTGTAGTGATATTCTTATTCAATTAATGTTGGATCTATTGATGATAGAAAATCAACTTAAAGCTATATTTTTCATCTTGGATTTGGACCTATTTCATGGACAATTAAGAAAAAAATTATTGTTTATCTCTCATCTACTGAGGTCAAATATCATTTCATGCAAGGAGCTATGTGTAAGGTGATTTATATACATCACATTCTACCTGATGTGAAAATTTATAAAGAATGACCACCAATTATCTATTGCAACTTTTAGGTTGTCCTGGAGCTTTTCAAGAATTTTATTTTTTATGAGATAAAAAATCCATTTAGGTCAAGTGTCAATAAATTTGAGAGCATATGATGCACCACCACATTCAACTCTAGCACTACCCCATCGATTCATAGATTATAGATATACTCACTCAGCCTCTTGGCAAGGTGAAATTTGAGTTGAGTTGTTTAAGGGGTGTACTTCCAAGATTGACATACAATAAGGGGGAATATTAGCATAATACATTGTACTACATTATTCATTCCTTGTAGTTTCTACCATTTCTTAATGGTATACTACCATTTTCTAATGATATGCTTTGTGTTTAATCTCTTTCAACATAATGGAAACCATCAAGTTGAGTTATATACTTTCTTATTCTTTGCTCTAATTATTGTTTAACTATGGTGCCTAAATTAGATACCTATAAGAACTTTGGCACATATCTCGATAGCCTTGCCAAAATAACCTAGAATTTATAGCCATTGTTAGTGTTGGCCTTCTCATTTGATAATTTGGTCTTGATATTTGTACTCGACTATTGTAATCTAACTTAAATGTGAAAATACCTTGAGAACCCTATATTTCCATGATGGGTTTTGTTATGATTTGTCATGTTATTGGATCAAAAATTGGTCGACTTATCTATAGATAATTGCATCACCACCATTATCACTCCTAAGGTAATCTCATTTAAATTCAAGCATTTCAATTAAAATTTAGCCTCTGGCCTACTAGGGGTATGTTCTCTTTTTCATCATCATAGTTATACTGGAGGTGTAAATACCAACACATATTTTGACATAGCAAAGCCCCTATATAACATAATATTTTACCTATTTTTTGTGTGTAGGTTAAAATATGCTAGTTAAAAGTGATATATTTGTGAATATTAGATTGAGACACATAGTTTCAAACTTCAAACAGTAAAAACCCTGAGACTAGTCTTGTTATCTGCATAGTCCAACACTTTTTAGTTGACTTTGGAGGCAGTGATCTACAAGACATCCTAATCTAGAATTATAAGCCTTAGCTAATAAAGACAGTTATAGGAATAGGGTACCTATCTCTATAGTCTCACACTTTTAGTTCTTGATTATACTGAAAGGTCCATTTTTGCATCTCACTTCTAGATTTAATCTTATATTTTGGTTAAATATATTATATGTGTTAATTGCTGAGAAGGCTTTCACCTTATATAATGAAATCCTAAAAGTTTAATAGACATGGGACCCACTTCTTCTATTTATTAAATAAATATTTATTTAATTAATTAATTAATTATATTTTTCCCTTCATGAAACTTGTCATTCATCTCTTAATTTACCTTTAACCACCACTTTGATATTTTGCTATTTTCTATAACTACACTCTAATTTTATTTGAGCATTTATCCCTTCACCTATTAATCCTGTCCCTTCATTTATAGGGTTCTCTCTATAAAAAAGGACCCTTTCATCCTTATCGACCCCTAATCTTAATGTGAATCATAATCCTAATACTCATAGCAATCGAGCGTCTACACAACCATGATATGTTCTTTATTGATCTCTTGTGCACAATACAAAATCTGAGAGAAACCAACATATCAAAGAAAGATCAATGGAGATAGAAAAACAATGGAGATCAAACCCTAATGAGCATATGATGGTATAATCTTTCATATTTGTTGTTTGCATGTTTTTAGGTTCTTCATTGGTGTATGGTGGATTTCATTGCAGGACTAGGGTTTTATGTGGTTGAATCTTATATGATTTTACAATAATTTTGAATTCCCAATTTCACCATAAAAAGTTCCAAACTAATTTTATGATACTTTTATAAGACTTACCATAGTCAATCAAATTTGCAATCAAATGGTGTAGAAATTTGTGGACAAGGTAAATATGTTTTCTCTTCTCTATTAGTGATATAAATTTTCTTTCATGAAATAAAACACACACTTATAAAAGAGGCCTAGTTCAATCATAAATGATAGAATGTTGTAGTTGTGGTGGCTTTTGGTATGAGAACAATCATTTTAAGGTTTATCCCTCATATGAACATTTTTATGGTTCACCTACTAGATAGTAGGGTGAGGAGTATGATCCCATTTAATATAGTCATTACTCTTCGTAATATCCTACTACCAATGCATCTTAAAAATATCTTTCCTAAAGATTACACATATCCAATAATGAATACCATGGGCTCATAATAAAACAAGATCGTTTTACAAGAGAAATTTTTTTTTTCATAATAATAAAAATTATAGAGTCTAGATTACAATTTAAAGACTATCTTGCAAGTACAAAGTTCCAAAAGATTAGGCTTGATACTATTCCCATTGTTTATGTATATGACAAGTTAGATTTATGATGCCCATGACATATGATTTATTGCAACACTTTTCTCAAGACCATTTACATGGATGATTTTATACACACAATAATGATAATTACATGTGAATTGGTTACTTTTTAAGTAAAAGTGAAATAATATTCCATGAATACTAAAAATGAAAAGTTTGTTAGAAACTTGTTCTAGGGTTTCATTGATGCATGCTACAATTTTGCAACTATAAGTATTTTAATAATCTATGGAATGCTTGCACATCTTTTATTTTACCATATTGGTGTTTTCATGTGCTCCTATGATTTGGTCTAAACTTAGTATACACTATTGTTCTCAAGTCAAATGTATTTGGTTGTGGCATATGGTTAGGGTTTTACATTATGAGTCTGGGTGTGATCTTGTGCCATTAGGCATCCTCATATGCATGGCTTTGGTTTTATTGTATTCTTGGCCTTTGCATGGTTGTATTTAATGTTTAATGTGTCTTCAAATGCCCAAAGTTGATAATTTACCCCTTCAAGTTGATGTCTTGCAACCTACACAGTGGTCTTTATCCTAGGCCTAGTTCTTTAAACTCATCACTACCAAATTTCATATTAAAATTATGTGCCAATATTTATTGCTACAATCCCCAAAAAAGTAGCCCCTATGTACTTTTTCTAGTTCATTTTTCTTTAGCTAATCACCAATTAACTTAAGGTACACACATAAACTACTAAAATCTCATGACTATTTCCTTGGTTAGTAGCCTCTACCACTTATGTCCTATTGATCTCCACAGTATCCCATGGTCATATCCTCAACCAAAATTTCTCCTTCGATTAGCTCATGGTATTAGCCCCTAATTTTATATGTCCACCCCTTCAAGTTGTTGTGCTTACCCTACACTATTCATTGTTGTTATGTGTCACACTTTGATTAAAGTAGTGCACAAAACATAATTTGATAGTGCATCTCCTATTTGATTATTGTATAGGCTTCCAATTCATGCACACAAGTTTCCTTATATTTGATATATCTTGACCCCATTTGGCCACATATGCAAAAAAAAATCGCCTTATATTTTTGGTGACATGTGGTTTATCCTTGAGTGTCTCATGCCCAAGTATTGAAATAAGCCTAGTGGGCTACATTTATTCTATCTTACAAGTGCATGATCTTTATCGATGTTTGATGTGGATTCAGATGCAAGTCTTCACTAATGAAACATCACTTGTGGTGGCGGTGACATCAATGCCCTTGTTATGGCCCAATCTACTCATGCCACATGTCCTATATACTATACATAGTCACGATAGTGATAGTTATAACTATTCAAAGCATACTTGTTATGTTTCGGTAATCCACATAGTTCTATCTCCATCAATAAATAATGTAAAAAATTGAATTGCAAGGACATCATATACCTTCAAGGCTTTCCATTTTGTTGGTCTTACAAATGCATTGGTCCTAAATAACCACCAAAATAATCATTGCATTACTTTATGCATGAATGACCGTGAACGTATCTCTTTGTAAAATGGCAACTATAACACTACATTGAAGCTTGAAGGATGATCAACAACTTAATCAGCAAAGTTTCACATGCATATTGGATCAAACTCATGCATGTGGATGCCAACTTAGACATGAGACCATTAGACTCATAATTTCACAAACAGAATGACATATTTACACAACTACCACTTTGAGAAGTCTAGCCTAAACATAGATTATCACAATTTAATATCATCACAAGCCACACACATAATACACCTCCACAAAATATTATTTCACTAATTTGAAACAAAGCATGTACCCATCTAAACCTTCTTTAATTCCCCTAATCTCATACATCTTCACGCAATTGGCTAATCTCCACACAAAATGACACACTTGCAAAAATTTAAATCCACATAATATGATGGTTTTTTGTTAGATTTTTTACATTTTACCATCATTGCGGAGGTAGACTATGAAGATTGGAATGGTGAAAATCGTGTAAATATCCATTACATTTGACAGATTCTGATTTTTGGAAATCAACCGCTTCCTATTTTCACTAGCTTTTATGGTGAATTGTAGCTATAATTACCTCTGGTGTGAAAATTAGTCGAGTGATTAAATATGTAGTTTTAGTTTTCATACATGTTTACCAAACTCCTCTAACCTTTATGCTTTGAAGGACGTCCATACCCTGTCCCAAAGCTCCCATTCGACACAGCTTAGGAGGATGCTCGCAAAAGTTGCAGAATTTGGCTTCACACCTACCAACTGCGTTTGGTTGGAAGTTTCTAAAACCTTTTCAACGAAACAATAATATCCCGCAATCAAGAAAAAAACGCTCTTTGAGGCATTCTGTCAAACAGCTATGGTGCCTTGTCTATGCTTCCACATTTTGCATATCTGGAAATGTGGCATTCTGTGAAACAGTTCATGTGCCTTGTTCCATGCTTACATATTTTGCATACATGTCGACCACTATCCCACGTCGTCATCCCAAGGCAGCACTCATTGAAATTTGTACCGATCACTTTTCCTGCGTCGGGAAAAGTGTAAACCGTAGCATTAAGAGATAAAATATTAGTCTCTTACTAACTCCGTCTAACTGCAACATGGACTTTACATTTTAAATCCAAGTATAATATATATTGAATCTATATTAGTGGTAGTAAAAAAATTGCCATGAGCATTCAAATTTTTTATTTTAAACTTTTCAAATTTTAGTGTTTTAAATGTTAATAATTATATGATAATATATAATTAAAGTTCTACATAGTATATATCGATATTTTTGATATGTTTTATTTTTAATTTAATTTTTATTTTATTTTAAGATTTATTAAATTATTTCTTTTATATTTATTTAAATTATAATGTATAAATAATACATATATTTTAAAAAAATATTTGTTATATATTATTCATAAAAAACTTATTTTTTAATTTAAATTTTTTATTAATTATTATATTATATTTTATAATAAATATAACATACAATTTTATATGTTTAAGTCTTTTTAACTTTTAAATGACAAAATGTTTAAGATAGATATTTTATTTGTCAAAGAAGAGACGATAAGTTGATAGCATATTTTTAAAATAATATTAACTTACATATTGAATGCTTTCTATTTTTTGAATTAGTTTATTATATCTTTTGAATTTTTTAATATGTATGATGTTTGGATTTTTTTATTATCATTTTAATATGTAATTTAAATTTTTTAATTATTAATTTAAAAAATAATTTTTTTTTAATTTAATTATTTATTAAATTTATAAGTTAATTATTTATTAATATTTTTAGTCACTTTTATTAATATTTTGATTTTGATTTGTATTTAGTTTATTCTATTTTAATTCTTAATTAAAATTTAATTTGAATTATTTTATTTATTTATTAATTTAATGAAATTATTATTTTTATAAATATTTAGATTTTCTATTTATTTTATTTGTTCTAATTTTAAACTTAAATTTAAGTTTGAAATTTATTTTAGATGTTCATCATTTTATGAAATTATAAAAAATTATTAGAATTAATTAAATAATTTTCTCATTCTTTGCCTCTTTCTACCTCTTTTATCCTCTCCCCTCTCTCTATCTCCACATTTCTCCATCTCTCTCTCTCTCTCTCTCTCTCTCTCTCTCTCTCTCTCTCTCTCTCTCTCTCTCTCTCTCTCTCTCTCTCTCTCTCTCTCTCTCACTCACACACACACACACACACACACACGCACACTCCCTATTTGTCTCGTCCTATCTCTATCTTGATTCATCTCTCTCCATATTTCCTCCTCTCTATCTCTTTCCATCTTTATGTACTTCTCTCTATTACTTGTTTCTATCACCTATCTCTCTCACTCGTCCCCTTTTTGTCTCTATCTCTATTTCCCCCCTCTCAATATCTTTATGTGTATCTCCATTACTTCTCTCGATCACCTTATTTCTCTCTCTTGCCCCCTCTATATTTATATCCCTACCTCCCCCTTCTCTATTTATATATCATTATCTCTACCTCTCTTTTATTCACTCCACCTCTCCTACTTTATATCTATATCTCTATCTCACTCCTCTGTCTATCTCTTTCTATCCCTATCTCTCTACCTTTATTTGTCTATCTCTGTCTATCACTTTTTATATCCCTCTATATCTCTTTTTATATCACCCTCATCTTTGTCTCCCTATCACTATATTGACCTATCTCCCTCACCCCCCCTTTCTCTCTCCCCATCTCTACCTTTATCTCCCTTAGAACCCTATCCCTCTATATATATATCTCTTGTTTCTTTCCCCCTCTCCATTTGTATTTGTCTATCTCTACTTCTCTCTATTTTTTATCCTTTTCTCTTTGTCTTCCTCCCCCCCATTCTATCTCTCATTTACCTATATCTCTCCCTTTCTCTATCTCTCTTCATATCTCCCTTCCTCACTCCCTTTGTATCCCATATACATCTCTCCATCTATTTATCTCCCTCTTCCTCTCTCACTCTATCTTCATATCTACCTCTATCTCCCTCTCTCCTCCTAAGTAACCTACAACTTGCATGCTCATGTTGCTGATCTGAATTCTGTAATCAAGGATGAGAGCTAAGATAAATCTTCTAGTCTAAAAATGTGATCAATGACCACTTTATAGTTTATTGAATCAATCCCCCAAATGTAAATCAAATATGCAGTAATGAGGGTGACAACAAATACTCCCAAATAACTATCCCAATTAATATAGTTCCTTAGACTTTATTCACATAAAATACTCAGCTTCCTAGAATATAGGCATTACTATAGTACCTATAAATCATCCATAAATCTCAGCGATTCAAATTAAACAAATTTCTATGAATCATAAAATGAGTTATTAAATTACATTTGTTAAATTATATTTGTTGTACTTGATTGCAATAGACACAATCAAATGCTTTTTTTGTGGAATAGGACACTATTAATCAAACACTATCCTTCTAAAATGTCTACTTCTATTAGCCTATTGTGCCAACACATCCAAAGTCTAAGCACTCCACTGACTCCTTCGCCATTACTCTCACTCCATCACCATCAACAACCACACTACACTTTGGGCAGGAACTTGACGCTATGCATCTCTTGTTTAGCTATGATTTGTTGATTTCTAGGATGAAATATTTTATTGATGATTTTGTTAGGATATCTTAAGGATTAACTTTTAATTATTTAGAATCAAACATGTGTTAAAATGTATGTTTTTATATAAGTCAACTTATTTATATTATAACAAGGATTGTGTCTTAAATTTTAGTTTGATAAAACTCCAATTCAAATGATTGGAAGGATAATTCCTTTTCAAGTCATTCATATTTAAAGTTAATTATTTAGCTTTTCATTTTTCTAAGTATTATTAGAAAGATAATTTTCAACTCTAAAGTAATGTTAAACAATTTAAATAAACATTAACACACAAGTAATGAGGAAAAGCTAGGGTGAATACCGATATGATTTAAAGTAAAATAAATAAACATTCAATTGTGAACAATACATGATGTAAATAAATCAAAATAAAATAATAGCAGTCATATAATAATCATAAAAAATGAGTAACATTTGTGTAGATAGTTGATGGCTGATTTTCGAGTACACCTATCCTAAAAAATGTGTTACAGTTTTTCTTCTAAGTAGAATAGATTTTAATGACATGTGCTACATTATTTAACTAAATTTTCAATATTAAAAAAATAATGATCATTTATTATTTTTATTTGAATAGGTTATTAACATGATTTGGAAATATATAAGAACAAAATTTTTAGAAATCTGAATATACTTTCTAAGCTACTAGTTGTTTTTTGGAAAAAAACTAAATCTATATGATGAAAATTTGAAATTTGAATTTAGTAGTACTAAAATTTTAGAAAAAATAAAAATAAAAAGAATGTGTATGTCTATGGAACATAAGTACAAGCAGGTCATAGGCGCTGATGTGGGGTTGTACACAGGCCTCCCATGTAGGTAAGTTCATTAATTGTCTTGTGTGTAGGGCCTCCTCCTCACCGTCACTTCTCTCTACCTTCCCTTGTGTGGGCGATTAATGCTAGTTAATGGAGAGCTCTTCTAGAGGCACTGCAAAACTTAACAATAAAGCCCCATTTAAACCTAAGTCATTCAAGGATATAGTTACTTCATCTTCTCCCTCTATCATCGAAGGTGCGAGGTTTGTCTTGAACTCTAATGGTAGCCCCTATAGAGAAGGTAAGGACCCTCACTCAGCCCGGGAATCTATCTCCATCTCTCCTAATGAATTAATGTGTAAAGAAATTAATATGGAAAAGGATAGCCTTAGAGATACTGCAATTTTCTTTGCTACTGTGGATTTGGATAAATGCCCTGCTCGTAAATTCATTGATGATTGGATTAGGAATGTTTGGAATACTAAATTAGGTTATTTGGTATCATTCTATAGACTCATTTAAAAAGGATTGTTTGTTATTTTTTTTAAAGATCATAAAATGCAGAAATAAGTGCTTAATAAACAATACTGGTCTGTTGGAAAATGCACATTTCGTGCCCTAGAATGGACACCGGAAGTGGTTAATGAAGAAATTATTGCACTCTTGTGCCCTAGATGGGTTCTAATCTGAGAGGTGCCTCCGCTTTTATGGAAATTCATACCCCAAATACTAGAACTGATAGGCAAAGCTATTCGGGTTGATAACTCGTCCTCGCTTATTCCTCATTTAGATGCTAGGGTTTTGATATCACTTAATCATGGGTGTGATTTCCCCAATATGGTTATTATTAATCTTGAAAACGAAGTCGTGGTTCTCCCTATTGAAATCCTTGGTGGGGTGAATGCCTGCTTTTTATGTAGGAAAGAAGGGCATATCCATAGGAATTGCCCAATTATTAATAAAACTAAGGGCTCAGATAGACCTCGCAATCAATCTGACAACTGTCACCTATTCATGAAATGATCTCGAATATGGATAAGCTCAGAGGTATTAGTAAAAAAATCAATAACCTGTTAAAAGGGGAAAATTCTAAATCCTTGGAAGATGGAGAAATGTTCAATTCTGGTAGATCTGGTGTTCCCCCCACCCCCCATTCTGCAATCTCCAATGCTCTAAAGCAGATAAATGAGAATCCACGGGAGGAATTTCAGATTGTAGGGAAAAACCCTAAGAAAAGAAGGAGAAAAAATGCACAACAATTAGCATTGGAAAAAATTAGGGCAAATGGTCTTAGTAATCTAACTAATAAGACTAATCTGGACAACAACTTAACATCTCCTATGGAAGATGATGGTCTTGAGGTCCCCCAAAAAATGAAATTCTCTAGCCTAACCTCTAGTAGTGATAACCCTGGTGCTCATAACCCTAAGGATAGAGTCGGTGTGAGTAGTGAGTTGAGTTTGGGAGGGGGCTAGGTTGGGTTGATGAATTTAACTTCTCAAAGAAGTTCGACAGAAATTGATGTCTCATTCAAGGAGATTCCATTAAAGGATCCTCCCTTCACCTCCAAGGTTGAGCTCTCCTCTCAATCTGAGCCCATTCCTGATTCAATCTTTGTCATTCCCCCCAAGAAGTTTGTAGAGCTTGAAGAGTCATGTGTGATCGAGGTCATTGTTGTTGACCCTAAGGCTGATGGTACTTATCCAATATCTTGTGATTTTGCTACTCTAGACCTCCCAATTAGTTTGAAGGCTTTGGAGTCTTGTGTTGAGACTTTGGAGACCCCCAGTCAGGGGATCATTAGGAAGGAGTCTGAATTAGTTGAGGAAGACCAAGGAGAAGAGTGTCTAGGAGATGAAGGAGAGTGGACTACGGATACTGAAAATCCTAAGGAAATACCTAGGAGAAGAAAGGGTAGGCCTCTGGGATCCAAAAATAGGGGCTCCATTAATAGAAGGATTAATGAGGAGAAGAAAGACCTCTCGAGAAGAAAGACCTCTTGAGATGCTTTAACAAGTTTAAAGCATCCAAAGAATAAATCAATACTCCGATCCTAGATGAAGTGCATCTCTTGGAACATTAGAGGTCTAGAATCTCCAGATAAGAAACAATTGGTCAGAAGGTTTGTTAATCAGCATAATAATGTAGACTTCATTATGCTACCAGAACTCAAGGCTGTAAAGTTTACCCTGGATGTCAACCTAGATTTTATATGGAAAGACTCTATCAAGATCTCCTCAAATCATGACAAAGGTAGAGGAGGTGTTGGAATTCTTATCAACCCCAGATGGAAGGAGAGCATAGTAAGCCAAGGATGCTCACCATGTAACAGAGTGGTCTGGGTGTCCCTAGACAGTAATGGAGTCAGATTTGGAATTTGTTCCATTTATGCCCCAATGATTACAAGGATAGAACTGCATTATGGGATTGGATAGCCACATTACCAGATATCCCCTAGTTGGTAGGAGGTGATTTTAATATGGTTGAAACTCAGGAAGACAAGTATGGAGGTAAGCCTTTGGAATGGAAAGGGATGGAGAAAATTCACTGGGAAAGAATGAAAAACCAGAAAAAACTATTTGACCCTCTGTTCTGCAAAAAGAAAGATAACTCTGAAATTTGGTATACATGATGCAACTTCTAGAGTGGGAAACACAAGATCTTTTGTATGCTTGATAGGTTCTATGCTAATAAAGACCATTTCTCCTTTGACCTAGGCAATAATGGCAGTCCTATATCAGTTCTTCTGACCACTCTTTTAGATCATCATCCTATCATCTGTCAGGTTAGACTCAAGGACTACCCTAAGAGCCAGGAAACTCCAAAGGATAAGTTCTTTTTAAATTCCAGCATTCTCTTAGATGCAGATGTGTTGAGTGTGGTTAATATTGTCAGGATGTTTAACAGAAGGAATAGGTTGTTGAAATCTTGTGTGGAAAGATGGAACCAAAATGTGGATAGTTGGCAAGTGCTGCTTCAAACCATAGGGCAAAAGAAAGCAAGGGATTTTAGATGGAAAGAGAAAAATCTAGCTGAAAACTTCCACTTGTGTGAAGTTAAGATTCAAGACAACCCAAGCAGTATTGAACTTACCCATGAGGTAGCCTTGGCCAGGGATAGACTCAGAAAACATTAGCAAAATAAGACCAGAGGGGCCATAATCAGGGCTCAGGCACATTGGATGTAATTTGGGGACAAAGGATCCAAATTTTTCTTTAATATGCTAAAATAGAAGCAGTGTAGAGAAAAAATTGGTAGGATTTGGGTAGAAAATAGAGAAGTTAAGGACTTGGAAGATATCAAGGAGGCATTCTTCCAATTCTATAAAGGTCTTTTCTCATCCAAAGACTCTACTAATTCTTGGGAAGCAAGAGAAAAGTGCAGAAGGATTATTCCTCCTAAAATCTCAGAAGCAGATGCTCAAGCATTAAAAGGGCATATCACTCTACAAGAAGTAAAAAGTGCCATTAATACCCTGAATAATGACAAATCTCCAGGACCGGATGGGCTAACGATAGAATTCTATAAATCCAATGAGGATTGGGTGAGTCATGACCTACATGAGATTTACACTGAGGCCTTTAGCATTGGCTCTCTAGGGGAACAAATTAACAGTGGGATTATCAAACTACTTCCTAAGGATGGGGACAAGTCCCTTATCAAAAATTGGAGGTCGATAGCAGTCCTTAATGTTTCCTAAAAAATCTTGGCCAAAACTCTAGCGATTAGATTGGAAAACATTCTCCCTAAATTTATTTGCTCCACTCAAACAGGTTTTATCAAAGGAAGATATATACTGGAAAATTTAATTACCAGCTGGGATGCCATGGAATGGGTGAGGACTTTAGGACAAAACGTAGCCATCTTTCTCCTAGATTTTGAAAAAGCTTACGACAGGGTAGAATGGGGCTTTATTCTGACTATGTTAGAAGCTTTTGGTTTTCCAATAGAATTCTATAAATGGATTATGGTTTTGCTGAAAGATGCTCCAGCTTAGGTTGAGGTTAATGGATCCATGACACAAAACATTTCTCTAGGCAGGTCCATCAGACAAGGTTGCCCCTTAGCCCCTGCTCTCTTCGTTATTGCAGCTGATGCCCTGTTCTACATTCTTAGAGACTCTACTATCTCTCCTAAAGTTCAACGAATCCTACTTCTAAATGGGGAAGAATTAATCAATGCACAATTTGTGATGACATAACACTCTTTTTAGATATCAGCAAACATAACTTGGAAGCCCTAGAAGGTAAAATCAAATTTCTAGGGGAGATTTCAGGAGCTAAAGTTTCACAAAGAAAATCTACCATGCTTGGATGGGAGGAGCAACCTCCGGATTGGTTGCAGCAGTTTGGGATTCAATGGGGAGGACCTAAAAAGATAGTCAGGTGCCTAGGAATTCCATTTGCAATATCCCCATCCCTCAAAGAAATGTGGCAATGGATTAAAACCAAAATAGAAAAAAAACTTAACAGATGGGATAATAGATATCTTTCACTTGCCGAAAGAATGCAAGTTTGCCAAAAAGTTCTATCTTCTTACAATATTTATTATTCATCAGTATGGATGTTCTCTAATTACTAGATCCTAGAAATATAGAAAACCATCAGGAACTTCCTGTGGTCTGATGGAAAAGGTAAAAAGAAGATGCATTTTGTTAAATGGGAATGGTGTCATAAGGACAAGAGCCTGGGAGGGCTAGGACTTAAGGACTTGAGAATCCAAGGGATTGCTCTTGTAGCAAAGTGGATCTTCTAGGCTCTTGATGGGAATCAACTGTGGAAAGTGCAGGTTAGGAATAATATATTGAAGATCGTAGCAAAGAAGGCCAAAACTTGGAAATCCCTCCCTTTCTATGACCTTGTGGTTGGAGACTTTGAGGTATCAGTACAAGGGTCCAATGTCTTCAAATCTATCTAGAAGGCCTGGAGTAGTATTAAGCGCTTCATCAACAATTTTAGAGTGAGCAACAGTGAGTTTATCCATGGGACTAGATCCATTTGGTGGAACCTCTTGCACTTATCCAAACCCTTGGCCCTTACTCAGGGGTGCTCTGCTAAAGCATGGGCGGCAAAAGGCATCTGCTGCTTTAAAGATATTATTAAGGATGATAGGCTATTGGATTGGGATACCCTTAGAGATAAATTTAACCTTCTAAGTTCCCATAATTGCACACATAGTATGTTATAGAAAGCTTGTGAAAAGCTCTTGCCCAAGAAATGCAATAATGATATAGAATTTTGGAAGGATCTTTTGTGGAATAATGCCATCTCAGTTCTTAATGTTTAAACTAGTGTTATTTATAAGACCTTAACTTATGATGAAATAATAATTTCCCATGCTAACAAGCTGTGGTTTGCATATTTTTCAGTTAAACAATGGTAGAAGGTGTTCAATAGGATTTGGAGTAGCCCTATTGCTCCTAAAGAGAAATTTTTTAAATGGTTGTTTATTTTAAACAGGTTACCAATTAGAAAAGATCATAACAACAGTGATATTTGTAATATTTGTAGGGTTTGTGATTCAGTTAAACATATTTTTTTTATTGTAGCATAGCTAAAGAAATTTGGTTATTATTTGGTATTCAATTTCCTATTCAATTTACTGTTCTTGATGTTATAATTGGATATATTAAAGATCTAAAAAAGGACACTAACCTTTTCTAGTATGTTCTTACTTCTAAGATTTTATGGCACATTTGGAAATTAAGAAATGAAGATAAATTTCAAGGATCAAGTAGGGCCCTTACTGAGTCTTTTTGTGGACTCACCCTTCATCGAATTCTGTTGCAAGTATTAGTAACGATGAATGTAGAAAAGAATAAGTTCTTCATATTCATAAAGGATGGAAATGCAAGGATGTTCCTTCATGAGCTGGAGAATGGATATAAATGGAAGAGGACACTCAAAGGGAAGAAAGAGGGGGACCTGGCTCTGGAGACCCTACGAGCAGAGGTGGTCAGAGCGTGAGACCCTATCCAAGATTAGATTTAGATGCTCACAAAACTCCTTGACGAAGAATCAGCCATGTGGATGGAGGGCCCCAAGGGTTGGACTGCATAGATGGATGCTTCGCAGGAGCAAATTATTCAAGGATAACTAACATACTTCATGGACCGATGCTCCGTATAGTGGCTCCTTTTTTGAATTAAGCATTAACGCATTATATGTATAAATTTTTACATCTCTATTTATACTTCTTGGTAAAACTGGTAAATGTGTGAAGGTTGGACATGCTGTCCAGGTTGAAAAACCGTAAATGTTTTTGTAATAGTCTTCTTTCCTTATATGCAATATTAAAAAAAACATAAGTACAAGCCAAATATTAAAAAAAAATATTGAAACTCTCAATATATGTAGATGACACATGCCCAAATATGCAACAACTTCCTTGTAGTTATTTGGCAAGCAAACACTTAATTATGAATTTTTTAATACAATTTCTTAAAAATAAAAATAAAAACTTATATGTCTGCATAAAGAGGAACCACAAGTAGCACTGCACCAGCTCGCAAGAGGAAGTGAGGCACCAGAGAGGAGGAATGCCAAGAGACCACATGACCAAGAACATCCCACGTACAAGTGCCCATTTGAAAGAGATCCATAGGGAAATGCATGGGATGGACTACACATCCCACTAGCTACCACTCCAGCCACCAATAGGAATATTCCACTAGTGCAAGAAGCCGCAATGCCCACAACAAGCCAACACAAGGCAAGAAAAGTTGAAGGGAGCTAGAAAAAGTCGAGGCAAGGGGTCTCCATCACTATCACCATCCTCTAAATCATCTACAACCTCCCCTTAAACCCTAGCTCATTCCCTACTTCTGCTCTCTCTTGCGCTCATAATTTCAAAATAATTTTGCTATGAAGTGTAGACATTTTTGACAAACTATATGTTGTTAGTACTATGTATCTATATTGCTCACATTGAAGGATAATAGATAATTGTATTGTTATCCTTGGTTGATAATTCAATAAGACTACATCTGATTATACTAGTGTAGTGTTCAACTATTCCCACTACTAATTCTAAGTATTTAAAAGTGATGATATGTTTGAGTTCACACAAAAAGTTCTTCTCTCCTTGAACTACAACTAATAAGGGGGGTGTTTGGAATTGTTTTGTGTAGGTAGTGGATAGATGTAAGTAATTCAATGCTTGCCTTTTGATTAGAATAGTTATTATATTAAAATATGAATTTTCTTATATTTATTAAATTATTGAGCGATTTGTTGTAACACCTATATATTCAATGTAAAAAAATTAATACTTCAAAGAAATTATCTATTTAATTTCTTTTAGAAAATAATTGTCGAGCAATTTTTCATAAATTCATTTTAATTCATGTGACTTCAAAAATCAAATGAGTGATTATAAATACTCCAACTCTCATAAAATGTACAAGTGACATCATTCAGTGTAAGGACTTGAAAATTATTTTATTTTTTATGGTTTAAGTATCTCTATTTTTTTCTTATATGCATGATTTAAGGTTTGCAAAATTAATTAAGTAATCAAATCGATCATATTCTACAAATTATGCATATATGAAATTTTGACTTTTTTAAAAAAATCTATGATTATAAATAATATTATCAATATCTATCTTTACTCTCCATATAAAACAATCTCATATATAATAATGAGTTCATTATTTTAATTTAATATTTAAAAAATAAAACAACACCTTAAAATTGAAATAATAATTAAATACATTTAATCAATAAATATATTTTAATATCATGAACAATAAACCCCCATAAATGTTACTAAATATTTCTACTAAATTAATACTGACTTTTAGTTCACTTACAAAATTTGAAATATAATTTTTCGATTTAATAGAGATAGAACATTAAAATTTCAAACTGCATCAACATAAATCTTAATACATAAACCTAAATCCCACACTAGATGTTTGGAATGAAAATATGGAACATAACTGTGATTTAAAATATTTAAGCTAGCGAACGTAAAGGGACAAATTTATGGATAGAGGTGGTGAGGAAGGCGAGGGGTTGCGATTGCATGGAGAGGGGTGGCCATGAACAGATCATCCGGACCTTCTTGAAGGTGAATGGGTGCCACGGAAGCAGTGGACCAGTGGAAGCAGTGAAGCAGGCGGGCCAAGAGCATGATTGTCATTGAAGTGCCCAAAGCAACTCCCATGCATCCCCGCCTTCCCGTGCTGAAAGAAAGGAGGCGTAGTTGAGGGTCGCTCAGCTCAACACTGCCATCCTTCATAAAACGATCGGGACAGTAGCGCAGAGGGTCTTCCCATACGCAAGGGTTACGCCCCAATCCCACACGGCTCAGTATTACGTGAGTGCCCTTGGGAATGTGGTACCCACCCACTGTGCTGTCCTCCATCGACATGTGAGGAACGTTGAAAGGTACTGCCGGATGCAAACGCAGCGCTTCCTTTGCGCACGCTTTCACGTACACCAGCTTCATAAGGTCTGACTCTTCTACCAACCGGTCTTTGCCAACCACTCTGTCGATCTCCTCCACGGCTTTCTGCATTATCTCCGGCTGCAACAGCATCTCTGCTAAAGCCCATTCTACAGCATTCGACGAATTATCGACTGTTGCCAGTGTCAATTCCTGCACATAATTAGGTTAGCGCTACTTTGATTCAAATATATAGATTATTATTGTATTTCAAATATGGACATACTAATTAATAATAATTACCGACGCTTGAGATTTGATCTCCTCCGAGCTGAGCAAGGGAGTGCCGTCTGAGGAGTCTTTTATAGAGATCATGACGTCCAACAAGTCTTGCGGTTCCTCTAAAGAGCTACATCCGCGCCTCCAGCGAAATCTTTCTTCGATGAGTGGTGTGTGATATTTGTTTATGATCTGGATGGCTTTTTTCATGGCTCTCGAAGTGCCTCCGATGTCAAGCCACCTCAAACACGGCATGTAATCCGAGACGGACATATTAAACAAAAGAGACAACGCCTTGAATGCCGCTTCTACGTACTCTTCATCCTCTGCACCGGGGCCTCCATCCTTATTAGCACTTCCATTTCCAAAGAAGCGCCTGTTAAAGATGAGTTTTTTAATCATATTTGCGCTGTAATGCCTCACAGCACTTCTTATATTGATTAAAGCGTTGGGTTGTGCTTGACATTGAGCTGTGCATTGGTTCCATATCCAGTGGATCAGATTGTCGGCCTCCTCCATCCGCTTGCCATGCAACCACTTAAAGCGTGAAGTGTTCAACACCTCCGACGCAAGCGCACGCCGCATTTTCTTCCACTGATCTCCCCATGGAACCAGGGCAGTGGATAGAAATCCTCTGCTGCAGTAATGAGTGGCCATGGTGAAGGGGCGAGAAGCAAATATAGCGTCGTGTTTATGAAGGAACTCTCTTGCTATGTCAGGGCTATTAACAGCAATGACATGGACGCTTCCTAGACGAACGCACAGGATTGGGGTAGCATAGGTGTGGAGGAGAGAGTGAACCCACTTATAACCGGGTCCATTGTACAGCAGCTCGGGAATATTGCCAACCAGTGGCCAGGGTTGCGGCCCTGGAGGCAAAGCCACAGAACTTTGGTGTTTCGAAGACTTCACTAAACCGGAAATGATTACAGATATAATGACAAGAATGACAAGAGTGGGAAAGATGGCTATGGTGGGATTCAACAACAGCGCTGCGAAATCAGTATGGATCTGATCGTTCAGAACCTTGTTTCGTCCATTCCATAGAATTGCAATAGAAGGCAACGAAGTAGAAGAGGCGTTGGATATAGAAGTGTTCTCCATCTAATGGAAAGAGAAGAAAAACTCTGCTTCACCCGATTATCACCAATCAAAGACGAACTTTACTCTAAGATGCGATTTGATTTGTGAATTGAGCGTTTGCCATTCATCTAGTATTTATAGGCTAAGGTTTACTCACACAGTTTGATAGAGGGGACTCAAATTTCACGTGTGCTTAGCACTCCAATGGAATGCACCTAAAATTCAGGTGAATGAAAATTCACGTTTATCATATGGGGAACGAAATAAGTGGTCATCAAGGATCCCGATAGCATCGCGAGATTTGAAAGGTAGACATTGTTGCCGCGTCGCATCCTCACGTCACGAGCTGACGAAGTGAGAGCGAAGGTTTAAATGATGAAGAGTTTTAAAAAGACTTGTAAATGATAAAGAGTTTTAAAAAGAGAAGGTTTGTGAGAGCGAAACACGTAGTGGAAAAACATCGAAGAAGTTCTAAAAAGACTTTTAAAACTCTTGCAGGAAACACGTAAATGATAAAGAATTTTAAAAAGAGAAGGTTTGTGTTTTTTTTAGGTGAAAATAGAGAAACATTTGCAGATAAGATATCTAGATTAAGCCTTGGGTCTTATGGAGGGGTTCAAATTTCAATTTTTTAGGAGGAGGAGGTCTTATGAAGGAAAATGAAAATTGCTACAAAGATTATTTGGAATTTTTTTTCTGAAAAATAGAAGCTCCTATTGGAGAGAACAAACTTATTCTCTACTTATTTTGGTCTCTATATTCAGAAGTATTGTGTTCATGAGACCACCAGCGTCCTTAAAAATTTTGGAGCTTAAACTTTTAAGTTGGATTGCACCACAAAATTCATGGGACCAACAACTTTAAACTATTCCTAAAAATCTAGGCAACTCTAGCTCTATTTTTTAGGAAGTCCCCCTCCATGGGACCCTGCCCTAAATAAGTACTTTAACAACAATGTGTTTTACTATTTATTCAATGAGACAAATATGAAAAATAAAAAATTTTATTGTCAAATTGAATGGCATAAGATCTGCATCAAATAAAAAGAGAAGAATCTTGCTCCCTAGCTTTGATTTGATCTTCTATTTTGTCATGTGTTGATTAGAATTATTCAAATTTTAAATTTGCACAATTCAAATTGGGAGGGATGGATAATACAATAATTTCACTAAAATAAGGCAAATTCATAAATGGATAGGATTGAGTTGAATAGAGGGAAATAGATTTATGTAAAAAATAAAAAATAACAAGAAAAAGTATTAGACGAACATGATCATATGTATTTGTATCAAGCCATTCCATTTAAGTGTGCTCAATAGTGAATGGAATTTTGTACTAGCATGAAATTTTTATAATTCTATTTTTAAAATAAAAAAATACATATTTTTAATTACTAAAAGGTACTATAAAAAGTATTTTTTATGTAGTGATTGTGAAATGTATATAAATAGTAATAGAATTAAATTGAATATAGAAGAATAGATTTAAATAACAAATAAAATAATAAAGAAACTTAGATATAAATCAAACCTAAAATAATATGTATTATTTGAGCACATATATTTGTATAAATAACTAAATTAAAATATTCTTAATATTAAAAAGAAAAAATTTGCTTTTTTTTATCAATAAAGGGCTATTTTCGATATGTATTATATTAAAGATATAAAAACATTAAATAGTCTACAAAAGATTGAAAAAGTAGCTATAAGCAAAACTAGACAATCATATCTAAGCTTCATAGTCAAATGCTCAAACAAGGTAGGAGAAACCAAAACCAATAAAATAGTTTGAAGACTACATCTTCAAATATAGACAAAAATAGTAGATAACCCTAACAACCAACCTAAGATGCTAATGAAGAAACTAGAACACTTAAACACCCGATTTAGGTCACTAGAGATGGAGATAAGGGAACCACTAACCCACGACCCAAATTAGATGATGGGATCACCTTTGATTATCCCAAAGGAACCCTGCTTTTGTTAGAGGCAACCTCATGAGCAAACTAAAGGAGAGGAACACAGTGGAAGCAAACTGATACTTCTGAAGGCTCAAGCCCTAATTCCACAATAATTTCTTCTAGCTTTGCCTCCCAAGTGTTGATTCTTTCTTTTGAAGTAGACAAAGCTACACCATCATCTTCTAGGTATTCTTTAATCCAACCCTTATCTTCAATCTTGGTAAAATGAAAGAGATTCCATAGAAACTTAGCATTCTCTTTAATCCCAAAATATCTAGCCTAGATTGGCTTCTTGTCTTTGATGTAGAGAATGGGAAAATGAGGAGGTGGTTTCACATTCCTAATCATGACCATGTAGTCCTTTGAGAGTGGAATTGTCAAAGTATAACCAATGTTTCTTATGACTTACTCAAATGACCCAACAATCTAGCCTTGAAGACTGTCTTGCAAGGATCTGTTGTCTTGTCCTTGGATAGTCTTGTATGAAGGTGTGTCACCACAAAGGTTGTTGGGATCTCCATATTCACTCTATATTTGTGGTTAGTCTACAAAAACTCTTCACCAAGAATCATTTTAACAGCTCTAACTAGTATAGGATGATGCAAATTCAACACTTCTTGCAGGCATCTATCTTTTATCTCACCCAAAAATGCCATTTACCTTTAAGAGGCAACCAAATGGATAGGGGAATCCATCCCACCCTCTGCTCGATTAGAACCCAAATCAAACAACTTGCAAGAAATAGCTTCACAACTTCTAAAAGACTTCGGTGGAATGAAGAAGGAAAAAGGAAAATTAGGATAAAACTTGCTAAGGAAGCCACACCCAACATAACTCCACTATGATATCATACCACCTTATTTGTGTTGATATATGCTACCAGAGTGCCAAAAAATATGCAAAATTGACTCCAAATTTGAAAAGCTTATCTCAAAGAGCTTCCCTCCACTAAAAATAGCAAATATTTAGACAAAAGAAAAATGATTCTGCTCCACCCTCACCAAAGTAATTACAACTTCAATCCCAAAGAAAATTCTTAGAGAAAGGCTCAATCTCTGACATTCAATGCATAGTAAATGCTCTTCATGGCTACGACTTCAAAAATTCTTGGAAGACTCAATGCCTATGGAAAGAGACATTAATTTCTTGAATAAAAAGAATAAAGTCCTTCTCCCTTTACTTGAATCTTACCCGATCTTATATAAGAATTAAATTTGAAAAGACCAATCTCTTATACCTATTCATAGCCAAAAGTAGATTTTGAAGCTAAGGCATTTCAAAATTTTCTTTTTTCTTTATTTAAAAATGAAGCCAACTATTACGAGCACACATTTGAAATGATCATCTTTTGACCACTTGCTTGGGAGAATCTCCTCTGAGATCTCCTAGAGAATGATAAAATGACAAGATTTGAATTTCTACCCATTTTCTTCTGTAAGCCCAGAATATATAATTTTGAAGAATGCCAAGGAGTTTTGACAATCTTTAATGAAGATCTTGAAACCTATGGCCTTGAAATATTCTAATTTTGTGATGCAAACCATTTAAGATATTCTTCAAATATATCCATTCCATTGCTTTTGGATTAGAGAGGACTACTCTCATTCTTCTAAAAATTTTGAGTCCACAACAGTTAGAAATTTATGAAACAATAGCAACTAAAGTTATAATTTGGGAGAAAAAATGTGTTTCTTAAGATCATCCTTTGATTCACTTCTTCTTTAGAGGTTCCTTATAAATTATTCTTATGTCACTAATTTTTTTGTTATTGATTCCATCTTTCCCCATATTTGCCAATTGATCAGCTAAACAATTCACTTCTCTATAAACATGATTTATTGCAAATGCTTCAAAGAATTTTAACATATCTAAAGCCCTCTGTAAGAAAGAGCTCAACCTCCAATTTGAAGTGTCACCATTTCTAAGAGAATTAATGATTATTGTTGAACCCCCCTCAATTTCCACCCTTATTACTCTTATTTCTCTATAAATTAACAACCCTTCAATAGCTTCTTTGATTTTTGCTATATAATTAGTGTATACTTCTAAGATTTGGCCTGCTTTACTACTACCACACTTTCTCAAGAATGAATAATACAACCTTCTCCCTAGATTCTAGGGTTTCTACGAGAGGCCCCATCAAAATTCATCTTATACCATCCAAGTTTGGGAGGATTCCAAACACTTTGACTTCTAGCTCTCTTGAAAGATTCTCTGCCTTTCCCAACAAATGAAGAAATTTTCAACCCAAACCAATTATCCAAGTCATCTTTTTATCCCAACTAGTGAATGGGGATTTATTGGACCAAAATTTGGAAAGTCTACTATTTACTAATTCCACAATAGTAGTGTCGATCTTATTGAAAAGGGCATCCTAAGGCATTTTTTCCCTTGAAAATTCCTTCTATTTCTTTCCTTCCAAATTTCCAAATAAGTATAGAAGAAGAGGATATCCATATTGATCCAAATAAGCTTGAGGAAAATAGACTTTACCAACTTTTAAACATGCTTGTAGACACCTAAAAATCTCTCATTAATCATTCGTCCTAATTAATTAAGTAATTCTTCAATTATTTAAAATAGTTATTCTTCTAAACTACCTCAATCATCTCATTCAACATTATTAATTATTCAGTTTCTATTCCTTAATTAATTAATTAACCCTTTTCTAAATATTAATTAAATATTATTTATTTAATTAATTACGATAATTCCTTAATTAAATAATCTTTATTATTTAATTAATCACATTTCTAATGTTTAAATAATTTCATTTAAATTATTTAAATTAATTAACTTATTTCTCCAATTCCCCAAATTCAAATTTCAATAAATTTCATCTAATTCCAAATCATCAAATTCATATTTCACCAATTCTAAATTTTAGTTAATTTCATGTGCATTTCAACATTCGAAATTCCAACTTCAAATCCAAATTGAGAATGAAAATCAAATTCAATTCCAAAATCCTATAACACATGTTGAAATCATAACTAATTGATCAAATCAGTTAACTCTTCAATCACCTCTATTCACTCCAATTCAACCTTTTTTGACTAGTCAATCAATCCACTTATCTCTCCAATCAATCGTGTTAATAGATCAATCAAATAAGCTAACAAGTCGATCATGACTAGTTCACTGATCAATGAATCTCAATTCACTATCAATCAGAACTTGAGTTCAAATCCTCACCCCCTTCTATGTTGAAAATCTATATAAATAGCATCATTTTCACAAATCAATCTAGATCACACTCTCCAAAGCAATTGCCATCTTATGCAGGAATTCAGTGCAATACCTGAGAGCCACCCACGCAATTTCAGAGAAGAAAAATGGAAGCACAAATCTGGAATAGGGAGTTTGAATTTGTTTAAAGCTTTCAATTCTTGCATCTAATTTCTATTGGTTTATGTTTGAGTTTGTTTGATTAGTTAAGGATCTATGATCGTTCTTATTTCCTAATTAGCCCATATGAATTTTAACCATGAAAACAATTCTCACAATATCATTTGGGAGAGCCGAATCCTGATACCCAACCTAATCTAGCACATAACCATTGTCAATATCTATTGGCATAGGGGCAAGCCAATAAAATATGATCTATAGTCTCTTCATTATGCTCTCATAAAACACAAATAGAAGGACTTGCAAATCCTAACTTCCTAAACTACTCAACTGTTGGAATTCTACCTTGGAGGGTTGCCTAAGCAAAAAAACCTACTTTGAGAAGACACTTTTTGTCCCAGCAAAATTTAATTAGAATCTTTGTTTTCTAAATACTCTATTTCTTAATTATTGATTTATATCTATCTTTTAATTTATAATTGCTTGAGTTAGTCTCTATCCAAATCACTGAATCTGATTTATAATTACTTGAGTTAGTCCTTTAATTTCATTAATTCTTCTCTCCTAACTGGGAAATCCACAACTTTTTTCCATTTCCAACCCAAAAAAGGACCCCGTTCTAAAAATTCAATATAATCCCTTATACAAATGCCCCAAAATCATTCACTTATTAACTTAATATTATTGATATTCATCATTTTATCTAAGGCATGATATCCCCCCCAAGAATCGGTCCAAAAAAGAGCCTTTTGACCATCTCTTACATTCCACAAAATTTGATATGAGATTAATTCTCTACATTTTAATAAAAAAAACTCCATACCCTTGATCCTTTTGGAGGATTTTGAGACCTAAAGATGGCTTCCATGCTCATATCTTCTAAATATTTCTCTTTTAGAATTCTAACCCATTTCAAGTTTGAATTTTTGTAAAGCTTCTAGACAAGTTTTTCTCCTAATAGTTTATTTTTCCAAAGTTATTTCCTGAAGCTAACACCCCCCAAATTCTTAGGCCTAAAAATCTTATCCTACGAAACCAAAGATAATTTCTTTTTCTCAGCCATTCCTTACCAATAAAAGGTTCTCATTTTCTTCACTAACTTAATATTAGCTCCAATTGAAAGAAATAAACCAGACATTAAATAGATAGGCAGAGAAAAAAGAAATATCTTTAACATAGTTACTCTACTTGCCCAAGATAGTCATTTTTTCTTCCAAGACTCCATTATTTTGTCCATTCTTTTACCTATTGGGTCCAAAAATTTGGTGGTTCTCAATCACTTCTCTGAGGGTAGACCTAAATATAAGCAGGGGAGTTTCCCTCCCTTAAAACCCAAGAGATCCAAAATCTCTTGCTTGATCAATGGTTGAACATTAAAGAAGAAAAATTCTGATTTGAGCTGATTTGCTTGCTACCCCAAATCTTTAGAGTAAAGTTTGAGAATATTTCTAAACTTCATTGCTTCTCTCTTATCGGCTTGCCCAAAGAGCATCGTGTCATCTACAAATTGTTGGTGAGAGACAACTTTGAATTCATTAGTAATCTTGATGTCTTTGATGAATCCATCCTATTGAGCTCTATTCCAATCCCTGCCCACTACTTCTACCATTAATATAAATAGAAAAGGAGAAATATGATCCCCCTTGTGAAGACCTCTAGAGGTTTCAAAAAAGCCTACTAGAGATCCATTCGAATAAGAGATTTTCTAGAACTCTATATATTGGGGTGCCCTTATTACAATAATTCCAATATGAGATTTTCTAAAGTGTTGAAGGGAATACCATATTATTTTAAATCCGAAGGGATAATAACCATACCTTGGGAGGTTTTCCTACACCAAAAGAAGGGGATTATGTTAAAAACCACGCAAAAGAGATATTTGAGGGTTATTTTAGGAAGGATACTCCAGTCATTAGAGATAAGGAATATATCAAGTTTGACATGGATAAAATTAAATTCCATGTACCTATTTGACTAATTAAATCAAATCTCATTTAATTCAACATCCATCTAACTAGTTCTCATTAATAAATCAACAAGATCTATCATGATATCCATAAAGTCTTCTAAGCCACCAACATTCCCTAAAGGGAATAGAGGGGTATTGAAGTATCTCACTAGAATCCAATGACTAATAAGATGGAACTAGTAACAAAGAGTCACATAATAATTTTCTTTCTATTTTTTAATTAGGAGTATAGTCATTAACCATATTCTATTTTTCATTAGAAGACAGAAAAAAGATGGAAATCATCAACTTACTTTTACATTGATCCACTCTAGCTCCCTTTAGAGACAAAGGATTCTACATAGTGGCAATGCCCCTTGAGGAACCTTCAACAAGTTCAATACAAAATTCTATCAAGAGATAGATCTTTTCAGCCACTTTATCAAAAATCAAATGAGCAATTTCAACTTCTTGGATTAGGCACAAATCTAATTAATTGCCTAGAATAAATAATTAAAAAAAAAATTTCTTGTGGGGGTTATTCAAATATATTATATTCTAAGATAGCACTTCCATTTTTTTGATATTTTTTATCCTAAGATGTTATCCATGGTCCATTGCTTACCTAGAGAAATTTCCTTAGCTAATTTTCTTGAGCATGTTAGATGATGGGAAAGTTGTCCTTGCCTTAAGTCATTACCCACATCTACCCTTTTGTAAACCTTTTCTTCCCTTCCCACTAGAGTTCAGGCTTCATCATCCTTTATAGGAAGAGGAGTCTTTATAGTTATGTTCAAGTGAAATAGAACTTGTACAAAGTTTTGGAAGTATAGATGAGCCTAATAATCTTGTAGTTTTGAGAAATGGGCCTTAGCCAAGGTTGTCTCTTCCTCATTGTTATCTCTATTTTTAGGTTGTTTTTTAGGAATTAAGGTAGGATTATTTTCAATTAAAATGTTTTCTTCCTCAATCAAGGCCCCAACATCTATTTTTTGAGCCATAAGGATATCTTTTTATAATAGACCATCAAACTTTGTTTGAGATTATTCACTCACTTCCATCTTACTCTGTTGATGAATCTCAATCACTTAAAGGAGATCTCTCCATCCTTAATATTGATAGGAAGAGAGGCCAACACTTTATCTTTCTCCTTAATCATTCTAGTAGGATATTTTTTTCCTTTTGGCCTAGTGGGTTTTCTTGGAGGGGCTCCTAAGGAGATTTACCAAGATACTTCAAAGGAGGGGTATCTATTAGAATAAAAATTAGTATTTCATAACCCTTCACCTTTTTTTGAGGTCTAGAGGGACTCCCCAACAACCTCTTTATTTGTATTTTGCACTTTTTTAGCACCTGAGATTTGGCATTTATCCACTAGTTAGCCAAACTTGTTGCAATTCTAACAAAAGAAGCCAACATTTTCATAAATAGTACATTGACTCCATTTAGTTTCTAGACACTAGTAGACCATTGATGAACTAAGTCAACATTAGGTGTAGAGTACAAGAACTTACGAACAAGATAATTTTCCATTCTCAAAGTAGCTTCATCCATGAGTTTGTTAGAGACAAATACATCAATCTCTTCATCAAACACTTTAACAGTATAGGTTACAAAGTTGTAAAGGTTTTTAAGGTTCCCACCAATAAGGTTGTCAACCCAAGAGGTGGGGGTCACCTGATCAAATAAAGGTCTTGTATTCACAGTAGACAGTTTCAATAGAGCTCCATTTTGAACCAATAGTTCCTCTAACAGGTTTACTAAAGGGATAGGGGAAGAAGTATTAAATTCTAGTATAGCTTTTAAATTTATCTTTTTAAGATTTCCCAGAACATCACAATCTCCAAAACTTGAATATGTGATCTATGGAGCCTACAAGTGCCCTCCTCCATTATTACCATACCATGAGCCTACCTTGGATGCAAGAATTATTTAAAAAATTGTAGATTTTCACTCAATGGGATACTTCATATCCTATATTTTAACACGTTCTGAAGGAATTCACTATAGGGGAAATTAATTTTTTATTTAAAAAATGTATATAGGCAACAGGGTAAAATAAATTCAAAAGTGAAAAGAATAATAATAAGGATAATATGTCAGTAAGCTATTTTTGGATTTGATTGTGTATATATTTTTTGCATCAACATTTTGGATCACACTCAATAATCCATCATGAGGATGAAAGAGAGTGGTTGTGTATATATTTCATCCTGATGATGAATCACAGAGTGTGATCCGAAATATTGATGCAAAAAAGATATACACAATCAAATCCAGAAACAACTTACTAATTTAGTTATGGATTGTGAAAATTTAATCAAATTAAAGGATAATATGTATTTTAAATCAAACAATGTTTAATACTATGAATAAAGTACTTGAGGGGGCTAAATATAAGACTTCCTACAAAAAGTTGTCAATGTATAGCCAATGTGAGATAAAGGAGATATAATCACATGTGTGCACGAAATCTCAAACAAACTAGGATAAACAAGTCATTTATGTAATTATAACCTACCAAAGTAGAAATGTACCTAAGGAAGGCAATCTTAACCTACGTAAATATAATACTTGAATAACACAAATAAACTATATAATAAAATAAACTAATGTAGAAACACCTTATATAAGTCCAACTCAAATGGACTTTCAAAGGTGTATTGTGTATCCCACCAAATATGTTGTCAAGATATAAAATCATGTATAAAATGATCTCCCCTAAATAAAGAGAATAATAAAAACTCACTTATGAGAAGATAAAAAGAGAAAGGATATGAAATCCTCCGTGAAGAAATATTACATCATATTGCTAAGAATTTTAAAAAATAAAATGATCTCCCCAAAATAAAGAGAATGATAAAAACTCACTTATGAGAAGATAAAAAGAGAAGGGATATGAAATCCTCCATGAAGAAATATTACATCATATTGCTAATAATTTTAAAAAATATTGAACTTGGTATTTGTGAAAGGTTTGTTGGAGATGTCTACAACTTGCCTTATCATAGGACAATTATATAGATCAATGGCTTGGTACTATATAAGTTACCTAATCTTAGTGCATATGAATCTTATCATGTTTTGATAGTTCATGATGAATTGGGTTAATTAATATCTAAATAAAACCCTCTCTTTATCATATAATACAATTAGTGATTTGAACATGATAGATATTTTGAATCTTCAAGCCTTGGTGGTATTACTAGCAACTCACACATGATTAGCCTTCATTGGAGAAAGAGAAATAACATGTTGTTTCTTTCTCTATCAAGAAATAGAGTTAAAACCAAAGTGAAATCTATGGAACTAAAGTAGATATATTATCGTAAAATTTGTCATCCTGATAACCAAAATTCATATATCTAACATAGTTTAGTAGTTGCACTTCTTCTCATACATCAGTTTAGAAAGTGTATTTTGCACCTTTACTTCTTTTCATAAATTTTATTGTTCGTTCTTTATATTTTACTATTAGTGAAAGACGATCTATCTAAAATTTTGATCACTTTGAAAAAAGTATCAATATATAGATCTTAAACCCACTTAATCTAATCTACCTTCTCTTATTATTTGTGTATTATTTTATTTTTAAAATCATTTGACAATACTTCTAAGTTGAAAAGAACACTTTAATATTTCTATAATGAAACATAAATTCCCCTCGTTAACTTGTGAAATAAATTATTATGAAAATTTAAGATATTAATGTTTCGAAAACAAGAACTTCCCTTCATATTCATTTTTAATATTCCCATTGTTAATCAGATGATTTAAGGGAAGTTTAAGAAAACGAAAGCAGAGAGTAATCTTCCGGTTATGTAGGCAAGTGTTAGCCATATCTCTTTGGTTTTCTGTCATTAATTTGTTTGTAAGTTGATCTCTTTCTGACAATTGCAATTGTCGGTTTGGATGGAACTCCGCTTGTCTGACCGACCATTTTTGCATTATTGTACGTGATTACACTGCAACTCAAGTACGCCAAACCGACCATTTTTCATTATTGTACGTGATTACACTGCAATTCAAGTACGCCAAACCGACCATCTTTTTGGTCGAAACTTTTGTTTGTCAAGCTTGGCTTTGTAATATCCATCGCGCTTGACTTTTGAAAATTTGAAATTTACATGATTTTAATCAACACATGACAAAATACCTTCTATTTTTATTCAATATTGAATTTATGTAAATTCAATTTGACAACGTACTTAATCTGAATACCTTCAAATGACGTAACATTATTTTCCCAAAACTCTTTTCATAGAAAAAATAAGACAAATTCATTGCAGACAATATCAATCACTCTCAGAGTGTCAATGAAAAAAGTATCAATTTGGCAATAAAAATAAGTGAAATATATTACTGTTAAATTCTACTTATTTAAAATGTTTTTAGATTTTCACTATTTTCACTGTCCAATTGACACAAACCTTCTTTTCCCAAAACTCTTTTCATTTTTTTCATGCATCTATTTCATATCAAAAAAAAAAGACAAATTCATTACAGACAATATCAATCGCTCTCACTGCATCAATGAAAATAAGTATCAATTTGACACAAATTCATTGCAGACAATATCAATCGCTCTCACTGCATCAATGAAAATAAGTATCAATTTGACAATAAAAATAAATGAAATACATTACTGTTAAATTTTACGTATACAATCTTCAATCGCTCTCCCTACGTCAGCTCCTGATGTGACTGTGCAACGCGGGACAAATATTCCACCTTTCAAATCTCCCGACAGTATCGGCATCGGTGATGTACACTTAATTCAATATTGACCCAAAGGAGTTCAAATCTCCAGATGACAAATCATGTGAAAAATCACACCATACCCATCTTTCAAACTCTTGTCATTCCTGTCATTACATCTGCAATCATTTTCCGTTTAGTGAAGTCGTCAACACAGAAAAGTTCTATGGCTTTGCCTCCAAGGCCGCAAATCTATTATTGTTAGTCTTTTTGTTCAACTCACTCGGCACCTTAAAAGAAGTAATTATCAAAACAATTGAGATTTATACTTCAATTGAATTATCTTTTTATTTCAAAAAGTTGTCCGGTTATCAACATGTAATGTGAATTTGAATAAACATAGAATAATAAAAGGAGCGTTTGTATGTTTTCCTATGCAAGAATCTAGGTTTTGTCTTTTAATTCTTGACTCTTCTTGAATGCTTGTATTAGATATTTTTAAGTTAATTCTTTAGCCTCTCATGATATTCTCTCCTAGAAAATAAATATTAGAGGTTAGATACAAACCTAACATGTTCTTAGTTTTATTTTAGATTATTTTGTAAGGTAAACAAATTGCCCTTTTTGGTCCTTTAAGTTGTAAACTACTTATGTTTAAGAAAAAGAAACTCTCCAGAAACAAAAAAATCTGTGTCCATATTTTCTTGTTGCTAGACTTAAAAAATAATATGAAGTCTTTAAAAAAATTAAAAATAAAATGAAGACATAGGATATCCATTTAGACGAAGAATTCAAGATCATAATGGAGTAGTGTTAGGATCAACAATGTGGTTTTGAGTGTTTTTCTACTTGTGACCTACTCAGGTCGTGTTGCAAATATAAGTGTATATTATCATTGATGTCAAACTTGTTGGTATAGATTTGATCTAGTTGATACCAAATGTGGTTTGATACAGTGTAATGCTATAGAATGGTGAAAGGTGAATTATAACTATGTCTTCATACATTGTATGGTGTCTAGTGATGTTATCCTGTTGGTTTAGGTGTATAACTTGCATTGTCTAATATAGTTTAGTGATAGTTGGTTATGTGTGGATGTATAGAACTCACTTGAACACTCTCTAAATAGAATAACAATTTGTCTTGTGATGTTTCTAGTACTCTGTTGGTATTCTTGGTATACCGATATGATATTTTAGTCATGTCTAACTGCTCTAATGAACATTCTATTATGTCATTTGATCTTATACATGGTAGATGTGCATCAGATATTTATGTTGTTGATAGGTGCTAGTTGTGAGTTCATATTTCTCATATTTTAGATATTCAAATGTTGTACAGTTGAAGACATGTTAGTTTTTTCAGTAATAGTAAGGTGGTATAAAAGGCTCTCTAATCTAGTTTGTGGTAGAACTATGACAAATGATTATACCATCAAAGCATTGTGTTGGTAGATAAATTATCTCATCACCTAAGTTTAGCTTTCAGGTGTCCAAGTGATCTACAGTTGGAGTTAATTATGTTGGTGGTCATGTTGATTCAGTTATAGTGTAATGGTGTGGACGAATATGTTGCATTCCTCGTCTTATAGTTGGTTAAGTGTTGTAGATGGTTGATTAAGGTTCTCTTATCTTTTATGTTGATTCTTTGTTCATTTACAAATCTTGTTAGTGGTCTAGGATTGAAGTTTGAGTTTGTTGTATTGGAATGAGCTAACAATTTTATCTTTTGAGGTTGACTCATGGTTATTTGATCCATATGGTAGCATGTGGTTCCATAGGAGCCATTTTGAGAGTATTTGGAAGGTGTGCTAACATGGTGTGATCCTTCACACATTTCATTTGCCTTGGAGACTTTTTTGGGCCGATGGTTTTACATGGACGCGATACATCTTGTTAGCTCGACCTAGTAGATGTTATTAAGATTGTAGTTGTATACACCTAAAAATTACTAGACATAATTAAATAAATAATTATTATTTATTTAATGACTTCGTTCTTATATCAATAAATAAATTGAAAAGATTATTTATTTGATTCGTGTGTCATGTTCTTCTTAATCAATTGATTAATTAAATATTAATTATTTAATCAAATGTCATCATTTCTTCAAAAGTTCCTCTAGATTAAATAATTTAAAATTATTTAATTACTCATTAAATATAAGTCTTCAATCTTAATTCCACATCATTTCTCTTCCAAGTTATCATGTCATCTCAACAATCAAGTGGCTAAGTAAATTAAATATTTATAATATTTAATTCTCTAATTATCCTCAACATCCATTCCTAGTCAATAGGAGGAGGGGACTTAGATGTCCTCCTTCTTCCTATATTCTCTCCATCACTCCTACATCCTAGGTGGTAGTTTTTTCCACATCAACCTAGTCAAGGTCCACTTGTCCTATAATGCCTAAATTCTCTCCAACATCCCTAGATTGTTGATTCCACTTGTCTTGGGAAACATATATTATCTCCAACCATCCTATATTCTTAGGGTATTTATCCTTGGTCAAGGTGAGCATCATGTCATGTGGCTTCTCCTCCCACATTTTCCTCCACCTTGTCATCGTAGGAGGAGCATCTTCCCCCTTTCTCTCTCACATTCCAACCAATTATTCTTAGCCTTTCCTCCTATCGAGATTCACTCTCACCTATTGATCTTTGCCACATAGGACTTTGGTCTTGCAGAATCTATAAAAGGAAGCCATTTTCTAGCATTTGAAGCTAATCATTATGAAGCAATCAAGCATTTTAGAGAAATCAAGCAATCAAAAGTGTGCCTTTGGCTTAGTATCATTGTAGCAGCATCATATCATCCATATACCATTGGTTTGTACACTATCCCCATCTAGTTTAATTATAGGTCATTGCATATCTCATATCACAAATTTCATTCACCTTTTGTCATTTTGAAGTAGCAACCAAGTGCAATTTGAGAACAAATATAGAAGCAAGATCAAAAGTTGATAAAACACAATGGAACCTACAAGGAGTTTTTCTTTATATTTTACTCATTTATTTAGTTTCATGGGTGATTTTGGATATTTTGTAGGATTTTAAGAGTTTGTGGTAGCTTGGCTTAGTCTTACATTTCAATAGATTTTCCTACTCACATTTTTGGCACCCACCATGGAGCCCTTACCCCATTTTAAATATTTTTTCTTAGTTTTAGTATATGCAAGTTCAGAGCCCACAAAATAGCACATTTATTGATTAGTTTAGCCCATTTCTGCCATCTTATAGTGCATTTAGCACTTAGTTTAGCACATTTAGCTGTTATGTAGCACATTTAGATTTTTAATTAACGCATTTACTATTCATTTAGAGAATTCATTCCATACACTAGTGCATTTATGTTTCATTTAGCACATTCATAGAATAGATTAGTGCATATACAGTGCAAAGTGGCACATTCACTACACAGTCTAGTGCTTTTGTCATTTTTTGTAGCACATATATATTCTATTTTAGTGCATATATTCTAACCATCTTTAGGTACACACATATGATGAAGACTAAAATTTCAAAACTACTAACTATGGTTTTGTAAGGTATTTAGCTACATTTTGGTACTTAGTTTAATCTGGGGTTTAGTAATTTGATCATTTTCATGTCACATAGTTTAACTAGGCAGTTAATTTATAGCATACAAAATCTGCACCTTTGTCTTCTTAGAGTAACTACATATAGCTTAATCTAGGTGCTTAATAAACAAAGTGTTTACTATGTTTGTAAAATTGATAGGTATTATGCTCTCCCCTTAACTGGTTGATCAAAAAGCTAGACTCACTTTCATTTTTCTTTTAGCAAATTTGTTATTACCCATTTAGAGGGTTGGCCTCCCAAGTAGCCCATAAGGCTAAGTAAGAGGGAACGACCCAAGTGGTAACAAGGATAAGGCCAAACCCTTTCAATCCACTATAAATAAATTTTCTTGTGAGGAAACTCATAAGTAACAAGTTTCAATGCATCATACTGACATTTATCTCCTCAAGTACCCATAGTGGTGCCAAAACCCGCATGGGCTAGGAGGCCTCTTTTTATAAGAACGAAACGCCACATGTATGACCACTTGAACAGATGAACTTACTAGAAACCATTTTTATTAGAAGCCTACCCTTTTACTTGTTGACAAAAGGGTTGTGATACATGTATTCTAAAGATAGCTCTCATGTACTCCAAAATTTGAGATGGAAAGTTTCTGAAAATCTTAGGATTTTTAAAAATTCGAAGCTTGGTATGCCCAAGAAGTGAGTGCCATGGAGGAGAGACAGTTCTACCAAGATTCTATCTATCTTGTTAAGTGAATTATTTTATTGCAAAAGGATTAGACAAGTATAGTCTTGGAAATATATTTGTTTAGGATTGTACATGCTTCTATCTTTTATTTTTCAAACAAACATTGTGTCTATTGTGTATATTATGTTATCTTATAAAACTAGAGAAAAACATCCCTGAGAAAAGTAGAAAATTTTGAAAACTCATACACAAAAATATCAAAAAATACAGAGTAATGCATTTGCAACACAATCTAGCCCCTTTGAAACTCAGAGGAGTGCATTTAATTATTTTTTTTGGTGCATATAACATATAGTTTAGCACATTTGTAACACAAATTGGCACTTTTGAACTATCTATTGGCACATTTGTGCACCAAAGTAGCACTTTTGAGAATTATTTTAGTATGTTTATTCACAAGAGTAGTGCTTTTGAAATATCCTATAGTACATTTGACTAAAATAGTAGTGCTTTTGAAGAATATAGTAGCTCATTGGATAAATATTTTAATGTATTTGTTGACTATTTTAGTGCCTATGCTCTAGTGCATTTGTAATAGAGAACACTTTAACAAGTCTAGGAAATAAACAAAAGTCAGATTTGGATACCCATTTTTTAGAAGATCACATTTCAGAGAACAAATATTCAGTTAAGTGTCAAAATAGATACATTCCATACTTTCCATACATCCTATACATACACTTTCAACTCTAGGTAGAAAGAAGGATTCCTTTAGATCTTTTAAGATCATCACTTCAGCTTGGTTAGTTCCCTTATCATGATTGTATCATCCTTCAACTTTGGAGCTAAACTAGTATAAACTCTTGGTAGGGTTACTCACCATAATAGAGATTTGTCATCTCTAATTTGATTTGCCTTGTATCACTATTTCTCAATAGTCCAAGATTTAATCTTTCAAACACAAGATAAAAATTGCACTTAGATATCTTGGTTAAGTCTTATTCCTCTAAATTGAAACATCAAGCATTCATCCAAAATCTACACAAGTTTTCATCCAATATACACATAAATTTCATACCTTAGAGTCACTTCATTGAAATTTTAAGAATCTCGTATAGTTGAAACAAAAGACAAAGAGTAATTAAAGAGACTGTGGATTTCTTGATAAAAGGGAAGGGAAAAGGTCCTAAATATGATTCAATGAATATTTTTGGAGAAACTTCAAATCCATTTTATGACTACGATAGTGATTATGAGACCTCTAGTGATATACATGAAGCACATGTTCTTGAGGAAACACAAGATCCTAAATTTCATAAACTTATGGAAAAAGTGATGGAGAAAGATAGAGAGAAGTATTTCCTCCAACTTGCACAACAAGGTGTCAAACTTCCATCCAACTTTTATCTTTCAAGATTGAAAGAAACAAACAAAAGTGAAACAAATACGAACACAAATACCAATGAAAACATGAATTAAAAAACAAATGATGGCACCAACCAAGATGATGCAAATAAAAGAACTAAGAGCAATGCAGAGAATAATCCTTTGGTGAATCATTTAAATACACTTGCGCAACAAATTCAAGACTTGTAACAATAACTCACCAAATGACAATCTGGATCTTCACCTAAATAATACTCACTTGAGGATATATCTCCATACAAATTTGACAAAATCTTGCTAATGTTACCATTTCCTCCAAATTTTGAGGTTCCAAAGTTTGACAAATACAAGGGGAAAGGTGATCCACATCATCACATTAGAGAATTTTGTGCCACATGCATGGAAATTGCACATAATGAGACTTAATGTGGCTTTTTCCTAAAAGTTTGGGTGGCCAGCTATAGAGTGGTTCTATCATTTACCCCCAAGGATTAAATAATTTGATGAACTAGTGGTAAAATTTATTACTCATTTCTCCTACAATAGTGATCATGAGGTTTCAATGTTAGACCTTTGCAATAGTAAATAGAGAAATGGAGAATCTTTCACTAGTTTCTTATAAAGGTGGAGACAACTCATAAGCAAGTACCCCTATGATATCCTAGAGTAGAAAAAGATAGAGATATTTATCCACAACATGAATTCTGAATTGAGTTACCAATTGCAACTTCAATGTCCGCATACCTTTAGAAAGGTTATTGACAAAGGACTGCTCATAGAGAAAGCATTGGTAGAGAAACGACAAATCAAACTAGTTGCAAAGATAATGCCAATCCAAACAACAACAATGATAAATCTAGATTTTGGACTAAGAACAAAAAAATCATGAAAGATGGTGTTGTAGATACACAAAATATCAAACCAAAACAACCCAACTTTAATTTATCAGGTCTGTAGAATAACATGAATAATCAAAATAACAAAAAAAAACACACCTAAATCTAGAGATCAATATGCTCCTCGCAGGAAATTTACACCATTGGATGAACCACTTGAAACCACTTTGAGGAAGATAATTTCAAACAACCTTATAACATTACCCGAAGTGAGAGACTATGAACCAAAGGTTAAACCTGCATGGCGGGATGATCAAGATTATTGTGAGTTTCATAGAAGCAAAGGACATAAAACCAATGATTGTCAAAGGCTGAAAAATACCATTCAAGATTTGATTGACAAGGGTGATATATCAATTGATGGGCATAAATCTAATGCAGAACATGTGGCATTCAAGGATCCTCTTCCAAATTATGAAAAGAGAAATCCTCCAAAGTCAGATAAAAGTGATGTCAATTACACAAATGCATATTATGACTATGTTATCAATCACATATTTGAAATTGATTCATATGTAAATGTGATTACCATTAACAACAAACTTGATTGTAATGTGCCACACGTCAAGGAAAAGTCACCCTTCAAAGAGCACCACCTAAGACATCTTATGTGACTAATCAAAATAATGTCCTAGACCAACTTAAGAAGGCACCAGCCCACATATCTATCCTAGAAAATTTACATTCATGACCAACCCATAAAGAGATTTTGGAGAAGGCTCTACAAGAAACCAATGTATCCCCAAACCTTGATCCCACTTATTTTTAGGCCATGGTGGAATAGATTACCACTCCACATTTCCTATCCTTTACCAAAC
Source organism: Cryptomeria japonica (assembly GCF_030272615.1). Lineage (NCBI taxonomy): Eukaryota > Viridiplantae > Streptophyta > Pinopsida > Cupressales > Cupressaceae > Cryptomeria > Cryptomeria japonica. The sequence continues at coordinate 138,670,755 of NC_081405.1, read as the reverse complement.
ATGATGATCTCAAAAATTAGCCTCACAATGCTCCCCTTAATATAGAAGTACTTGTACATAAGCATAGAATTAAATGTGTCCTAATAGATGGAGGCGCTGGTTTAAATATCTACACTTTCAAATTAGTCCTTGCATTGGGGTTTTCCAAAAAGGTAATGGATCTAAAGAAAAATATCACTATTAAGTCTTATGATGAAGAAGAATGAGCATCCAAAGGGTCTGTTGGTTTTCCTATTAGATTGGGACCAATAGAACAAGAGGTGGTTTGCTAGGTGCTTGATCTTGATCTAGCATATAATATACTCCTTGGATATCCTTGGATACACACAATGCAAGTTGTCCCATCCACTTATCATCATCACGGAAAACTTTAAGAAACCCCCCCCTTGGACAAGGTGTAAAAACTAGGCGAAAGTTGTATAATTCTGAGGAAAATTTTAATTTTACTGGCAAATTTTTGCAGTTTATGGAGAAAAATAATAATCTTCATTGGAAAATTAGTCATGATCACTCAAAGTTTGTAAAAAATCCTGGTGAATTGTAATGTTTTTAAAACCCAAAAAATATTTGCATGGGCAAATTATAATGTGTTTAAAACCATAAAAATATTTGCATTGGCGATTTCAACCTATTTTCAAACCATTAAAAAAAAATATTGGCAATTTCAACCTATTTTCAAACCATAAAAATAAAATATTGGCGATTTCAAGCTATTTTCAAACCATAAAAAAAAATTGGTGATTTCAAGATATTAACTTTAAGTCATTAAAACACGTGGCACACAGTCGTCAACTCTTTGCCTGGAAGACTGCCCATTGGGGCATCTCGTGACCTAGCGACAAGATCTTATGACTCTCTCTATCTCCAACTCGCAAGCTGAAAATGCTAAGCCTTCGTAACCGTGAGATCTAGTGACTGGGAGAAACTAAACTGCCACTCACCAATTCTCGACCACGAAATGTTAAGTCCTCGTCACTGCAGCGACTTGGAGATAGTGGTAACTTTAACCCTTGTCGCATACTCGCCAACATAAAATGGTTTATCTTTGAACCACTAGTACTTCACTCACAATCTTGTGACTTGATCAGGTCTTCAGACATTTAACTTCACGAGCTAGCGATAACCATTAAACCTAACCAAAAACTGTCTAGTCGCTAGCTCGTGACCTTAAAATGATAACATTAAACAAACATGAGAGCTAGCGACAACTGTATGAAATGAGTTACTCACTAACTCTCATGGCTATAATGTATGACATCAGACCAACTTGGGACCTCGTGACCAAAGTAATTTCACTAACAATCTCTAGCTCAATAACATAAAATGCTAACACCCAAAAAGCTAGAGACCTCGCGATGTAAACCCAAACCAACTTGTTGCCAACTCGCGACTTGATTACGTCTTTAGACATTTTACCTTGTGAGTTGGAGATAACCATAAAACTTAACCACAAACTATCTGGTCACTAGCTCTCAACCTAAAATTTTTAAGGCTTGGAATTTGACTCATTCCTGAGGTACTAGTTTGAAGGTGTCTCCTAAGTCTAGGTTGATTAGACAAGTGAGGACAATGGTTTAAGAGGCATAAAAGGATTGGATAGCTTCTGAGTTAGAGATGGGAGATCACCGATTTCTCTAAGAAATAAGAGCTCAGGTTGCTTGTTGTCAGGGATTCTGAAGCAGAATTTGTCCAATCAAGTCGGAATAAAATCAAAACAAAATCATTCACAATAGATGAGCCTTAGCAGGATGCAGTGGATTTGATAGGCATGACTTCTAGAGTCTACAGTCATGTTTAAAAACACCAAAATGATGATTTTTCACGTGAATGAGCATCACCAAATGAAGTGTGAAAATTTTATAAATACAATGGAGTGGTGACTTAATTGGTAGAAGAGAAAAGAAACTTTTTTCATTTTCTGAGAGTGGTTTTTTCCTCAGAAAGGAAGATGATGTTTGAGCAGGATCGTGCATGGAGTTGTTGTGTGCTCTGTGATACCGGATGGGTGTTTTTTTGTTTTCTTCTGTGTGAGTTTGTTTATTGTCAGAAGGGTTGTGAAAGTGAGAAGGATTACCAGAGGGGGTGTGAAATCCTTTTCTTGTCAAGAAAGGCCAAGTATGGCACATCCTCTGCTTCTACTCTACCATACGATGGCAAGGGGTTTGAAGAAGGATCCCGTAGAGGAATGAAAGAGGGATTTGTTTGGGTGAGGAGTGGCAACCAGTCATCTTTGTGATGACATGGAAGCTGTGAACCCTCCCCAACATATTGCATTTACCCTAAAGCTCCCATTTCCACTTTCCCTGATCGTAGGCATGAAGGATCGAGCTCCTCTTTCCATTTTCTTTGTTCCTGGGCATGAAGGCTTTGTCCTCTATTTCAAAATGATATGTTGGATAGAACGTAACATCTCACATTCCATCTAAATGTATCAGGGTGATAATGGCATGGCTCAAGCAATTTTGCAAGTTGTATAGTCATTGGGGTTCCTTTTCTGGTTCCAGTAGTGATTCTAGACTCTAGGTGAAGGGAGCAAGTTGTATACTGTATAGTCATTTATAGAGAAAATGAAAAGCATTTAGTGTCAAGCTTTATGTAGGTTCTTGAAGGAGTTATATATAAATTTATTTTGTGTATAATTATCTCTCTTTCAAATGATAATAATCATGAGTTTTAACTTTTTTCATTTGTTGCGTTGTTATGGTGTATGTAATTTTTCATTTAATGCTTCCTATTAATTATTATGCTGAGGAATGCAAAATTTCTATTAGTCTAGAATCATATTAAGGATTCACCTCATTGTAGTTGGTGGGCAGATTATAGTCATAGAACACCTCCATATGTATTACATAAACATTCATAGCATATAAAATCATAAGAGTATTAAGAATGAAAGTATCAAACGCCACAATAGATAGTAATACAACATAATTAGTAAAACATGCATGTAACTCAATTAAAGGGAATATCTTTTGAGGATTCAATTCCATGATAGATGTTATAGAAAAATCACAATTTTGTAATCAAAGGCAAATAAGAAAACATATTCACCCACAATGAATCAACTATTATAATTCGAAGGTCACTTCACCAAGTCAACATCAAGACAACAAACCAATGCCTTATCCTAGGGCATAGAGTCACTTACAATTCAAAGACAACATGCTAATAAACTTCAATAAGATTCATTTGCAGATAAATAGGAATGAAATTATGAATAATGTCATTACATACACAACCCAGATTTAGATGTAAACTGAAAAACCCTTGACCATTCAATTCACAGTGAAAGCATAAATTCAACACAAAGACAATTATGTGAAGAGCTCAAACTGTAAATGATATTGATATTATATTCATAATGAATCATGATATCAGAAAGTAAATTCACAATGTGATTCAACTATGCCCTTATCAAATTCTTGAACAGTTGAGCTATTATAACTATATAAGAGTTTTGAAGTTTCAACATCAATAAAAGTAGCCAATTGGCCATACCTCTCTACTGATAAAAAAGAAAAAGTGGCCATCCCTCTCAAATTAATCTTATAATCCTTTTATAAGATGAGGATTCAACAAGATTAGAATTACTGTGAGGAATCTTGGGTAGCAACTTCAACCTGACATTTCTTCTTTGGCTTTAGCATGGCTTGCCACCTGTCCACCTCTTTGTCTATTGGCCAACTAAATGCCTTTACCTCTTCCAATTTTGTAACTGAATCTGTCCATCTAGCATTTGTAACTATCCTAGACTCAAAAATAAACTTTGCACAGTCAACCTCAACCTTGAACAATGAATCAAGCATACCATTAAGGAAATCAACATCAACTTGTTCATTTATATGCTTGATTATTTCTTCTTGCTCCAGAATCAAATTAAATTCACTGGTCCAATAAAAAACTAATTTCAAATCTCCATTACTACCATAAATTGAAGGCATGAATTTACTATAACCTTCCCCAAATGTCTGCAATTCTTCATTTATAAGCACATCCTTACCTATGAAAAATGCATAAGCTGCATTCATTACCTCCACCATTCATTACCTCCACCATGTATTTAGTGTCACTGATCTTGGGAGGGAACTCGTCGCTATACATCATTGCAGTATCTATCTTATCCATTAATTTGCTTCTTCCTGACCAAACATTGAACAAAGGTCCAAGAAAAGCGACAGCCTCAAAGGATGTTTTACTTGCCTCTTTCAAAGAAATGTGCAAATCATGCACTACCATCAATTTTCCTTTCAATACATTAATCGTGTGTTTTAGAATTCCTGACACAATAGAGATAGCCTTGACATTTTGTTCCTTTTCAAGCTTTTCAATTTTCTCTGTGTATTCCTCCATTTTTGCTGTCACGTCAACTGGTATTTCTTGTACTTGTTCTGTTACTTCTGTAATTTGTATTGGAGGGGGCTCATTTGCAATTTTTTCTTTGAACTCCACTAACTCTTCCTCCAAAGCGCCCTTCTTCATCAGTGTCTCTTCATATTTTTTAGACAATGCAATCAATTGGGTATATGTTTCTGTGTATCTTCTTGACAAATCCTTTGTTTTTGATAAGTTCATGAAAGAAACTTGAGTAAAAAATGAGGCAATCTCTGTGTCAGTTGTGTTCTGCAAGTTCCAGATCATTTTCTCAACTTTCTTTTCTACTTGGATATTTAGAAGGTGGGGCTTTTGAGTGGAAGGGGCCGAAGACAAAGTAACAAGTGTCTTTGACTTAGGATTAAATCCTAATCCTCTTATTACATCTCCAATTTCAAAATTCAGTTTTAAACATTGGGTCCTCTTGCTTCCTAATCTGATCAATAATAAAAATAGACTAGATATCCCATTCAGGCATCATAATCATACCAGTACTCTTAATTAATTGTCTTGGCTGTTCCACAGATATTTTCTCCCTTTCAGGATCATATTCCTGCAATACCTTGATGATCTCCTCTTTCTTTTCTTCATTTGCTTCCTCTATGATCAGATTTTCTCTTAATTGTTTTTGTTTCGACCTTGTCAAAAAACTTTTAAATTCATCTGACTTAATAAAGTCATCATCTTTCATGAACTCATTTGACAACATCACATGCTCATCAAAGCCTTGAGCAAGGGCTTCATTTGTTTCTCCCTGTTCCTCATTCTGCCCTGCTTCTCTAAGATGTGTCCTTATTTAATGAAAGTAGTGTCCTTGTTCTATAATGATTGCTCTAGTAGGGTCTCTCCTCACAATTGTACCAACCTTATTGGTTTTTTGTTTCTTTGCAGCTGGCACTTGGGTAGATTGAACTTCATCCCCACTCTTTGCATCATCAGCAGACACACTAAGTGGCCTCTTGCCATGTGAAGAATGACCATATTGGGGGTCTTGCTACTGAGCAACCACTTCTAGAATTTGAGGCATTTATTCCATTAGAGTTTCATATAAACTTAGCATTTTGTTAATCCTCTCTAGGTACGGACTATCAGGGCAAAAACTTGAGAAACTAGGGTCAGCAGCCTTCAATTCTGCTTCAACTCTCATCAAATTTTTCCATTTTCTTCTCCTTTCTTGTACTTTATCTTTTCTCAGTAAATTTCTAACAACATCTTCATCATCCAATGGTTCATGGTCCTTTATTGTGGCCCAAGGTGTCATTTTTGGCAATGCACGTTTAATAAATTGTTTAGGATCATAGAATCTAAACACAACATTAACCAACCTATATTGTTTAAGGAAATTGTTTACTTCATCAAAGGAACTCCTACCAATGGTAAAATCAAACACAACCCAAAGACTAGGAAGAAGAGAACCCTTCCTGTGTTTGTCAAGGTATTATTTTTCAACTAGGGTCAATTGCCAGATAAACTCCATAAAAGCAATCCTAATTGGAACAAATTTTGGTAAAATATGGGGAGGCTGAGGACACCCATAGACTCTGATCACAGTAAAGTTATCAAAAAAATAAAAGTCCCCCCAGTTATGTGAAATAGACCAGTTTGGAAAATACTGGTAAGGTCTCAAAACTCTCCTAACATTAATTGACAATCGTTCCCTATTTATTCCTAGCATTTCCATAATTGGTGAAACAATCCAATTTTCAAAGAAAAGGAAAGAAGAATGGGAAGAACTACTGTCGCAAACCTGGGTCCATCTTTGTATTGGCATTAAGACACCCAATTCTTCTTTGAAAATCTCCAATTCTTTATCCATGAACTCAACATTATAGAACAAGATTAAATGCATCAACAATGAATAATGCTTGAATGTAGGGCTGGGTGCACCACTCTAAATTTCAACTAGAGCATTATGGATGTGTTCAACCACATAGCCCACATAATTGTAATCTTTTTTAACATCTAGGTGTTGAATGTCCATAACCATCATTAGTAATTCAGCTGACACTATTGAATCTCCAACAAAACCCAACACTCTGCATAATCCATAGATTGTATAATGCATGTAATGGTGGAAAGGTGTGATGTCAAATAATGGTTCGATACTCTCTAGAATTATAATCGGTTTCCTATTCAACCTAGGCATGTATCTGGGCATTGCATGCTTCTTGATAACATCTTTGTATTTGTCATAATCCTCTGCAATCTTCTCCAAATCTATATTTGTACATGCAGCACCACTAATCTGGAAAGCTTCAACAAAGCTAGCTTTGTTAATTGAAACTAGGGTAGACTGGTTCTTTCTTTTGATTACCCTAGATACTGGGCAATAGCGTTTGGCCAACTCTTTGATGAAATCCACATCAACATACACATTTGGCACAATTAAATTTGCCATATTTAAATCCCAAAGGTTTGACATTGGGACACCCTTAACCCTATTATTTTAGAAATAATGAAATAGAGAAGAACCAGTCATATTAAGCGTGGTAGGGTTTCTACATTGGCTTCATAAATCTTTCCATGCCAAATCATTTTTATCCAAAGCAACGGAAGTCCCTGGCAGCAAATCTACAAATTATTCTTTGTATTTCTTAACCATCTTTTCCTCAGTGGCAATGGCCTTGGAACCTCCAGGTCCTACTCCTCCACTTGTTGTGGCCTTGGGCTTGGGCTTGGAATGTCCAGTTCCACTCGTCACCTGGCTCATTTTAGCTGCAGGAGAAAAACAACCAATTTTCTAAAATTTTCCCACACCCAACACTCTGAATTCTCCAACGTTGTTGCAAAGCTCAATTCACTGGATTACCTCGAAGATAGAATGCATTAATGCATTTATACAAAATCTCGGCTTGATCATGTAATTTATGGTATTTGGGTATTGTCACTTCTCTCAAGTCTCATTAATTGCCACACTTGCATGAAATAGCTACTGTGGCATTAATTCAAAGCTGAAGTACTCAAGTGAAATTTGAATTCATGCCCTTCTATTTGATTGGCGATTGCCATTCAAAAATTTTACAGAACCTAGCAAACAAGTCCACGTGTTAGCGAGTTAGCGAAAATGCTACCAAATCCTCTTAATCACAAGCTTGCAACCCATTTTACGAATCTTCAAAGAATCTCATGAGTGAGTGACAACTGTTAATCTTCATCAAGCCCTTCAGTCACAACCTCTCAATAACATTTGTAATATTCTTTCTTTACCTGCGAGCTGGCGGCCATTGTAAATCTAACAAAACAACTTATTTCATAGCAAGCTCAGAACTAGAAACTTAATTTGACTTAAACCCTTGCGATCCTGCAACAACAAGACACTTAACCACCATCGCATACTTGCAACACTTTTTGACTTAAGACTTACAAACCCACGAGCATGTGATGACCACAAAATTAGACCAAAACTTACCTGTCACCAGATCGCAACTTAAAATGTTAAACAACTTCAAAAAATGTAAGCAAGTGAAGAAACCAACTAAGTTGTGATACCAACCATAGCACATGATCACAAATTAAAATGACTTAACCACGAACACCTCGCGAGCTTGCGATAACATAAAATCACACCCAGCTGCAACCTCGCAACATAAAATGGTATTTGGGCACCGTCACTTCTCTCAAGTCTCATTAATTGCACACTCGTAACCAGTTATAACAACCCAACAAACAAGTCCATGTGTCAATCCCCATCTTTAATCCAACACTCACAACTAGTTATAACAATTTGGAAAGGAACCAACAAGTTAGCAACAATGCTACCAAATCCTCTTAATCGCAAGCTCGCAACCCCTTTTACGAATCCTCAAAGAAGCTCGTGAGTGAGCGACAACCATTGATCTTCATCAAGCCCTTCAGTCACAACCTGGCAACAACATTTGTAATATTCTTTCTTTACCTACGAGCTGGCGACCACTGCAAATCTAACAAAATAACTTATTTCATCGCAAGCTCGCAACTCGAAACTTAACTTGACTTAAACCCTTGCGATCCTGTGACAACAAGGCCCTTAATCACCATCACATTCTCACAATACTTTTTGACTTAAGACTTACAAACCCGCGAGCATGCGATGACCACAAAATCAAACCAAAACTTACCTATTGTTAGATCGCAACGTAAAATGCTAACAACTTCAAAAACTATGAGCAAGCGATGAAACCAACGAAGCTATGATACCAACCACATCGCATGATTGCAAATTAAAATGACTTAACCATGAGCACCTCGTGACCTTGCGACAACATAAAATCACACCTAGTTGCAACCTCGCAATATAAAATGGTCAAGTGCAAAACATCTTGTGAGGTAGCAACAACTAAAATCTCCCAATACTCGCAAGCTTGCGACTTAAAATGACTTGATGATAAAGGACCCACGAGCTAGCGATAACCATACAATCTCAAAACTTTTTATCTCTTGACCGTAGCGACCCAGTGAGTACCAACAAAAATCAATGTTTTATGTTAATTTATCATCATAAACAGGCGTGAGAAGTGGCACACAGAACATTAATGACTTAGTACTTACTCGCTAACTCTCACGGCTATAATGCATGGCATCAAACCAATTCAAGACCTCACGACCAAAGCAATTCCATTAATAATCTCTAGCTCGCTAACATAAAATGCTAACACTCAAAAAACTAGAGACCTCGTGATTTAAACCCAAGCCAACACTCGCTAACTCACCACTTAAATTGTTAAACATGAAATTTATCTATGAGTTAGAGATGAAATATTAAACATGTCTCATTGTCTCAATGTTTGACCAACCATTTGACCACACTTGACATTGACATGGACAAATAAAGAGAGGACAACTCAGATTTTCAACGCACGACAACTTCGGTTTACTAGCCAACTAAGATAGAAAATAAACACAAAACCCTAATCGTCATGAACATCATGTTAAGCATTTAATGTAGAATAGTAGAAAGGTTCTAGCAATAACAGTTATGAAATATGAATAATTTTATGGATCTTATGACACAAATTGTTGGATTTCATGTTCAACATAATGTGGAACCAAATACCAATTTACTAATAATTCAATTGTTTACTAATAATTCAGAAAATAAAATCTAATTGTTTACTAATAATTCAAATTCACAATTAAAAATATGAAATAAGTATCCGTTCTGATTGACAAATTCAAGGAATACAATATCAAAAATCATCAATGACAACTATAGTATTGCAATTTGCAAATTGAAATTGTAATATGACTCAAGAACTGTAGTATAGTTATAAATAGCTATAAAATGACTGCTAATTCACTTCAGTGACTCACTTTGAGGCTTCTATATCCCAAATGGACTCAAGATCTGGAAACTGACTACTACTAATAGGTTCATCTTCATTTTGAGTCGAGTATTAAAAAATTTCTTTGTCTTTATGCTGACTCTGAGTCTGCAATCCATCATTTGTCTCAACACTAGCACTAGAAGTAGCACCACCAGCTTTTAAAGTGTTGCACAACCCTCGTCTTTCATGCATGGAATTCCAAATTGCCAGTGCCCTATCATATGGAAAATTTCTAATATTATACTGGGTTACAAACAACCTCAAGCAAGTTTCCAATTTTTTGTGTAATTTATTTCTGATCTTTGATTTCAAAAGCCATAATGCACTGAAAACTCTCTCATCTTCCACCGACCTCAATATCATTGTTTGACATAAATCAGCAAGTTTCAAATATTTTGGTACTGCAATACACAATGCTTCACTTTGATCTATTCTTTTCCAAAGCCTTGTGATTGATCTAGGTTCAAATGGATTCTCCAAGTTAACCAACTGCTATTTCATAAGCAATGCAAACTGTTTACACTATTTTTTAAGATGATCTGAATTTAAAATTCCTTCTATTGGTTGTCCATTGCAATATGCATCTTTTGAAAATGTCAATATCAATTCCTCTATTTTTTTATGAAACATCTTTCCATCATTTGGATTATCTCCAATTGAATGGCAAAATTGAGGATACACACAACCCATGGCTTCAAGTATTTCTTCTCAAGGGAATCTTTCACAAATCTCAGTTGAAATTTCATAGGCAATAGACTTCAAATTATCACTAACAGATTTAACAATCATGTCAAAATCTTCCTTTTTAACTAGTAGTGCTCTCGCTCGCTTGCTCGTCTTAGATTGGTGCATTGGTATCTGAAATCCTTTTACAAAGACACATAACTCATTTTTTGTATTTAAATGTAAAAAAATTTCAACATGATTCAAATCTGTAATTATCTGCCACCTAAAAAAATTTGGGCTTTGCCCTGTTAGATCTGAATATAGACCATCCAGGCTCACGAATGTCATTTTATGCAGAGTGATATACTCATTGATATACATAGTTCTGTCTTGGGCTTTCTTAACAAGTTTTTTCATTGAATCCAGCATGGGGAGAAGACTAGGTAAAGTTAACAAAGTCTCTATGTCACTTAACATATGTAAGAGATCAGAGATTAGGAGCTTTGTCCACTATGAGGCATTGCTCATACATTAGTCCAATCAAGGATTGATATTCTGTTAGAACTCATTTCACTAGTCCATGCAAGGAGATCCATCTGGTCTCAACATCCCTGAGAAGCTTGTTTCCTATTGTTACTCCCTTGGCAAAAATCTAAAATTTTGCAAAATGTTTAGGACATTGGCAGAAGTATGAGTGGAGCTCGTGGACTAGATCTTCAACTTTTGACACTATAGGAGAATTTCTTACAATTCTATATACTAAATTCATTTGATGGGACATGCAGTGAATGCCAACCATGTATGGTGCAATACTAGTTTGTAATCTTGCGCAAAGACTGGTCCTTTGACCTTGCATTACTACAGCTGCATCAGCTCCAACACACACCAACTTCTTGGAAATTTTCAAGTCATCCATACTAGCAATTTCATTCAAAGCTTTCTTAACTTCCAAATATAAATTTTCTGTTGTTGAATTGCCCCTCATTTTACGAACACAGAGTAGATGAGCTCGGCGGACATGTTCTTTTACGGTATACACATGCATAAAAACCCAAGCAGTGTTATCTACCACAGTAACTTCATCTATGGATAATGAAATGAAATTTGACTCTTTTACACTCTCTTGAAAATTTTGCTTTTACACCTCAGCGAGAGAGTCTGCCATTTCCCATCCAGTTTTTATTGACCAATGTGACATATGATAGTGAGGAACATTCAAAAAAGATAATAAATTACTAAATTCTGGGAAATCTTTCATAGGAAACCCTCTCGATAGAATATGAAAAAAAAAACTCATCTGAACAGTATTTTCTAGGTTTGCATCTTTCCCTGCATGTCCAAGCCCAACCTTGATTGTATTTCCAAATCCACTATTACCAATTGTTAGGGTTTCAAGCAGATCCAAAGCAAATATGAACTAACAATTATATGCAGATTTAAATACAAAAGATAAAGAAATAAAACAGGAAACAGATAACATGGAGATTTAACGTGGTTCACCCAAAATGGGTTACGTCCACCATACACAGTCATCCAATCTTTCTTATTATCCAGCAAAAATAGTACATCAACCTTACAATGCCTTAAGCATCCCAACCACTTATAACATGCTTTTTTAGGGTTTTATTACAATGTCGGTTTTCATCAAAAAAATACCCAAAAAAAATTTCAACAAGGATACATGTTGAGTGTATAGTACTTTGTTGATCAGTCACCACATTTCAACAATCTCCCACTTGGAGACTGATCAGGTTCCACACCGAACAATCTCCCACTTGGAGACTGATACTACATGACACCACTGTACATGCAACATCCACTGGATAAAACACTAGGACTCGACTGGTATAAACCCCACAATTATCAATCAAGAAGACCAACAGAAACTGATGAAGAAATCAACTTCTCCTGTGGAACTGCCTTCGTGAACATATCGGCAGGATTCTCACTTGTGTGAATATTCTCAAGCCATAACTGACCCTCCTCTAAAACAGTCTGGATGAAGTGGTACCTGAGCTGAATGTGCTTTGTCCTTGAATGAAAAGCAGAGTTCTTCACAAGATGAATGGCACTCTAGCTATCAGTATACAATGGGCGATCCTCCTGTGTCTGACCCAATTCCTCCAAAAAACATTGTAACCAAATCATTTCCTTGCTGGCTTCTGTAGCAGCAACATACTCAGCTTCAGTGGTTGAAAGTGCAACAACCTTTTGCAGCCTAGAAATCCAACTGACTGCAGTTACTGCAGTTCCCCCTATAGTAAAAACATACCCTGTAGTGCTCCTCCGTGAATCAATATCACCTACCAAATCAGAGTCAACAAATCCACTTAGAACAGCATTAGATCCTTTGAAACATAATGCCTTCGTAGTGGTTCCTTTCAAATACCGAAGGATCCATTTCACAGTATTCCAATGTTCCATACCTGGATTACTCATAAACCTGCTCACAACTCCCATTGCATGTGCAATATCTGGCCTTGTGCATACCATTGCATACATTATACTGCCAACAACTGATGAATATGGGATGTTAGACATTTTCTTTACTTCTTCCTGTGCCTTTGGGCACATCTCCTTAGTCAATTTGAAATGACTAGCCAAAGGTGTACTAACTGATTTTGCATCCTGCATGTTAAATCTTCTCAACACCTTCTTTATATATTCACTTTGGGACAAATTCAAGATTCTATTTTTTCTGTCCCGTGTAATCCCCATACCCAGAATTTGCTTAGATGCACCCAAATCCTTCATAGCAAATGACCTAACTAATTTCTGTTTAAGATCATTTATGTGTTCCATGTTAGAACCAGCAACAGGATAATATAACTGCCATTATCCAATCTCTTAAAATATACACAATGATCAGAATGACATCTATGATAACCATGTTCAGCCATGAAACTATCAAATTTTAAATACCATTATCAGGGTGCTTGCTTTAGGCCATACAAACTTTTCTTCAACCTGCACACCAAGTTCTCCTTACCTTTGACCTCATATCCCTATGGTTGCAACATGTAAATTTCCTCCTCCAAATCTCCATGGAGAAAAGTTGTTTTCACATCTAATTGTTCAAGATGTAAATCATCTGCAACCACAAGACTAAGTATAGTTCTAATTGAAGTTATTTTTACAACTGGAGAAAATATTTCATCATAATCTATACCCTTTTTCTGTGCAAAATCTTTTACCACAAGTCTGGTCTTATATCTTTTCTGACCTCCTTCCTCCTCCTTCAACCAATAAACCCATTTGTTAAGCAAGGCTCTTTTTTTTGCAGGTAAAGGGACTAAGTCCCAAGTCTTATTTTTCATCAAGGAGTCCATCTCCTCTTTCATGCCTAGCTCCCATTGTTGTTTGGCATCCACCTGCATTGCTTCTTCATATTCTTCTGGTTCACCAGAATCAGTTAATAATATAGAATACAAAGAAGGAGAAAATCTTTCAAGGGGTCTACTTGACCTCATAGAATGTCTAACACTTGCAGGAGTTTGTGGGACATTCTATTGTTGTTGAGCATTAGGTACTTGTGGCATTTCATTTTCAGGAATCTCATCCAACACCACATATTCTTGCTTGTCCTATTCATGCTTCTTTTCCTGTATCTGTTCTTTATACATAACCTTCTCATTGAATATAACATCTCTACTTCTAGTTATTTTCTTATTTTCAAAATCCCATAACCAATAGCCATATTCATCTATCCCATATCCAATGAAGGTACATTTCTAAGATTTAGCATCAAGTTTGGTTCTGTTTTCTTTATCAACATGGACAAAAGATTCACAACCAAAGGTTTTCAGAAAAGAATAATTTACCTTTTTACCAGTCCATGCCTCCTCTGGAATACCACCATCCAAAGGGATTGAAGGTCCTCTATTTATCAAATAGATAGCAGTATGTACAACATCTGCCCAAAAATGTAAGGGCAATCTAGCATGCAATCTCATGCTCCTCACGCATTCCATGATAGTCCTATTCATTCTCTCTAACACACCATTTTCCTGTGGAGTTCCTAGAACTGTCTTCTACTTTCTAATCCCATTTAAGGAGCAGTAATCTTCAAATGCTTTGCTGCAATACTCACCTCCATTATCCGATCTGAGACACTTCAACTTTTTTTCTATCTCATTCTCAACCAAAGCTTTCCATTTCTTAAAAGTTTCAAAAACATCTGATTTTTGTTTTAGGAAATATACCCATGTTTTTCTAGTTGAGTCATCAATAAAAATAACATAATAACAAGAGCCACCAAGAGATGATACCTGAGTCGGCCCCCATACATTTGAATGCACAAGCTCTAACTTCTCACTCTTCTTCTCTTTCCCAACCTTGAGAAATCTGACTCTTTTATGTTTGCCATAAATGTAGTTTTCACAGAACTCTAAATCAATCTTCTTTAGTCCTGGCAATAGATTTTTGGAGTGAAGGATTTTCATCCCTTTCTCACTCATGTGCCCAAGCTTATGGTGCCACATTGTCGAATATGTTCTTGCAACATCTATTGTTGTTGTCCCTGCAGTAACTTTATCTGTAGCAGCTAAGGTAGAGTAAGTGTTACCAGTACACAGATATGATGTGCCTACCTTCGCACCTTTAGCTACTACTAATGATCCTTTACTGACCTTCCAGATACTGTCTGAGAAGGTAACTATGCAACCTTCACTACCTAGTTGCCCTGCATAAATTAAATTTCTTCTTAAGTTAGGAACATGTCTTACCTCCTGCAGAAACTAGTCATTTCAATTCTGCAACTTGATCTTTATCTTTCCTTTTCCAACAATTTGACAGGGCTCATCATCACCCAAATATACCTGTCCAAAATCACCTTGAACATAATGTAGAAAATATTTTCTATGGGGTGTAGCATGAAATGAAGCCCGAGAATCTATTACCTAGGAATCATTAACATTATCCAAACATAAGATTAAAGCATCTTGTAAAGTATTACTTGCAATATTAGCTTTCTTTCTGTCATTTTCATTTTTGTCTCCTTCTTTGTTTTTCTGAGACCAACAGTCTTTCTTTAGATGACCAGGCTTTCCACAGTACCAGCAATCTTTCTTTCCTCTAGATTGAGAGTGTCCTTTCTTTGACTTCCCTCGTGACTTCTCATTCCAAGGGCCTTTTCCCCTTTCCTTTGATCTTCCTTTGTTCTCCACATTCAAAACACTACTTGATGATGTTGGAGTCTCACCTGTGCTTTTCCTTCATATTTCCTTGCTTAGGATAACACCAACAATATCATCAAATACTAAAGTATTTTTACCACAGACAGAGTTACTTACAGCCATAACCAAGCTATTCCAGCTTTCTGGCAGAGAACATAAAATCAAGAGAGCCCTAACCTCTTCTGCAAAGGTAATTTTTACTGAAGACAATTGACTAGTAGTTGTATTAAATTCATTTAAGTGCTCTGCTACAGATCCTCCCTCACTCATTTTCAAATTAAACAAATGCTTCATAAGAAATACCTTATTCGAAGCTGAGGGTTTCTCATACAACTTAGCCAATGTTGCCATCAAATCTACAACTGTTTTTGCTTCTGTTATATTGAATGCTACAGACGACGCAAGGCACAATCAAATGGATCCCAGTGCCTTTCTATCTAAAATGTCCCACTCTTCATCTGACATTGTGATCGCTTTCTTTTCCTTTCCTTCCAATGGCCGCCACAAATCCTTTTGATACAGGTAATCCTCCATAATTGATAATTTTGGCCGTTAAACTTTTCGACCTTGAATTTGGAATCCTCCATTGCTCCCACTCAAATCTGAGAGTCCTACCAATTTATAGAATACCTCACTCTGATACCAATTGTTAGGGTTTCAAGCAAATCCAAAGCAAATATGAACTAACAATTATATGCAGATTTAAATACAAAAGATAAATAAATAAAATAGGACATAGATAACATGGTTCACCCAGAATGGGTTACGTCCACCATACACAGTCATCCAATCTTTCCTATTATCCAACAAAAATAGTACATCAACCTTACAATGCCTTAAGCATCCCAGCCGCTTATAACATGTGTTTTTAGGGCAAAAACAAAGTCGGCCTTTTTAGGGTTTTATTACAATGTCGGTTTTCATCAAAAAAATACCAAAAAAAAAATTCAACAAGGATACGTGCTGAATGTACAGTACTTTGTTGATCAGTCAACACATTTCAACACCAATCAGTGTCATTTTGTGGTTATGGTCTTCATATTCTGCGGCATACTTAACATGAAGAGATTTTTCCTTTGATTTCCATCTTACTACTCATGTTTCCTTTCCGTCTATGATCTGTTTTTCATAAACCTTACCAATATGCTTTTCTATGTTGTGAATATTTAGCTGCATCTTCTTCTCTCTTTTAGTTTTCTAGCTACAAATCTTACACCTGCATTATGTTGGTTGTTCATCATTGTTTGGGACTGGTTCAATTAATGGGTACTTTGCTACCTAATCAATCTTAAAACTCCTTGTCATCTCCCACTCTCGCCCTAGTTTTACTTTCCTTTTTCTTTTCTTCCTACCAACATCATCTTCAGTACTAGCATTTGCATCCCAGTGAATTATCTTATTGTGTGTATCCCTTATAACATCTTCTATCATTTTGGTATTGTCATCCTCATTTGATGCATTTAACTCAATGACAATCCCACCTTGTGGTGGTGGTGAGCTACTATGAATGGCTTTTGCAACTGTAGAAGTTGATGGACTAAAAACTTTGCCAATTCGAAAGAGAGACTTTATGGTAGTATCTTTAAGTTTAAGTTTTGGGCGTTTTGATGGCCTCTCAATCCCTTCAGTTTCACCACACTGAGGAGTCTTACCCTTATCTGACATCACAATCCCTTCACCACCCTGAGAAGTCTTACCCTTGTCTGACATCCCAATCCCTTCACCACCCTGAGGAGTCTCAGTCTCACCCTTGTGTGACATCTCAATCCCTTCACCACCCTGAGGAGTCTCACCCATTTCTGACTGTGACATCTTGAGTCTTGATCTCTCACTACGAATTAAAAGTTAAAACTAATACTATCAAGTATGAAGAAATGATTACTCACCTTTATGCCTTCTCAATTCTTTGAATCAAGAATCAGGAATGCCTGGGCCTATGTTGCAGGATTGTAACTCTGGCCCTCCGCCTTGCCCTATAATGTGAATGAACTTCAACTTTCCAACTCAATTTGCGGAATGCGAGTCGAGACTCGAGAGCTCCCAATTTACTTATCAGACACAAACAAATTGTAAGAAAGAGTGTATTTATAGAAATCCATGATTGCATTTTTGGCGAATTGTGTGGGGCCTAGGTGTCGCAATTGCCAATAAACATTTAGTTTAATTACATTTTTTGTGAATTGCGTGGTCATGCAATGAACATTTAATTTAAGCGGGGTGAAATGGGTCCTCGAATGCTTATAATGTTTTAATTGATATTGGCGAATTTGGCTGACACATGCAATGAACATTTAATTTACCATTGGCGAATTAGGCCCTGGGTACGTGGTCATTTTACTATTGCTGGCGAATAACGAAGGTGATCTAATACCCACGTCTGAGTGATTCCAAGTGAATATTACGGGCATGCATGTCGATGGTGTGTGGTCAATGGAGAAGCCAGATTATACAGTGTACCGTTAACCCCAAAATTCTGGATGATTTGACCATGATTTTGCCCCAGACTATTCATATGAAATTCACCAATGGGCAAAGATTCACCACTAAAAAAATCTCTGATAATCATTGTTTGAAGTTTCCACATAATGGCCAAGAGATAACTATTCCAGGGGATCCTAATCCTTTTTAGTATTGCAATACCATAAGACCAAAACATGAAGTGGTTGTAACAAATAATTGTGCAGCTTCATCTCCCACTTTATATATTGACTCAACCTTAGTACCATCAACATCTAAAACAATAGAACCAAAACTTAAGCTCAAAGAATAAGGTATGGGCGAATATTCTATTAAACAAACCTTTTGTATTTTGTAGCTACCTCCTTCACCTAATTATTATGGCAAACCATCTTTGGGTAAACAATGATCCTTGATATCTAAGAAGTACCCTAGAAGTACTTTTATCAAATGGGGGACTCTATCAGATGAAAATGATGAAAAAGGATATCAAAGAATGACTATACAAAGAAGAAGAGAAAAAAATGAATACATAAAAATCAAATATACAATTACCTCTTGGATAATATGGCAAGGGCTTCACTATAATGCAAAAGATGGCATATGATGGCCACAATCCCATTGGATTAAGAAAGGAAGGAATTATTGAACCCCTACAACCTACTTTCATATCTAGAAAAGAAAAAAAAGAATTGGGATACATAAGAGATTTCAAGGAAGCTACCAACAATTTAATTGATTAAATTCATGAATTGCAAGAGGATAGTGAGTCTGATTCTCATGAATGGGAGGCACTTTTTGAGGTATCCTCCAAAGAGAAGAAGATAGATGAGATTCATTCTTATCATTCTACCAAAAAATTGCGATGAGTGAAAAATTTCAAGGTCTAGAACACTAGAGAAAGATCCACAAAATATCGAGAGTGACTCTTACAAGGAGAGTTGGATATCAGATGCAACAGACAATATTGAGGTGTAACAATCTTGACCTTGAAGCTATTATAATAAAACTTGAGAACCTCTATGTACTAACCATTATATCCTTTGATACCAATGAACCTGATGATACCTTTCCCCTTGTGCATCCCAAAATCATAGATTGGGCATAAGAGACCACACCTAAACTTGAAACCTTTTAAAATGATAGTGCAATAATTGATTACCTAAATCTCAAGTATCCTTCATTTACAGGAGGTTATGACACAAGCTTTACTTATGAGCAAAATAATTCAACTTCTTTTGGAGAAAATGACAAGCCTTCCAGTCACACAAATATAAAAATAAAAAATGAATCTAATGGTGGAAACTACAATGCAATAGTGTTAGATTAAAAAAAAGTAAAAACAAAAGATGCATCTGATGGTGAAAACCTCTTTGAGATACCAAAGGATGGGAGGCTTGACTTTCTTCCCCAGCTAGAGTATTACAAAATATCTTCAGTCGTCATTGAACCAATAATACCTGTAAATAATGGCACAAAGGAGAATCCTAAAATCCTTTGTCTTGCAACATCTTTATCGGCACAATAAAAAGAAAACTTCATTAGATTCTTCAAAGAGAAGCAAATAAATTTTCCTTGGTCTTATATAGATATGCCGGGCTTAGATCCAGATTTTATAATACATCATTTATCAATAGCTCCTGGGATTAAGCCAGTAAATCAAAAGTTAAGAAAGATGCATCCATATATTGCCCTTTTGGTTAAAAAGAGAATTGAAGAAGATCTTACATGTGGGATTTATTAGATAAATTGACTGTGTTGAGTGGATATTAGACATAGTACCTATTTTAGAACCAAACAAAACCTTCAGAGTATGTACAGACTTTTGAGATCTAAAACAAGTGTGCCCAAAAGATGATTTTCCTTTGCCTAACATTCACATCATTGTGAATTTGATTGTGAGACAAGGTTCCTTGTAGTACATACTATTAGAACATCATGCCATTTTTTTTAAAGAATGTAGGAGCAACATACTAGATAATAATGACTACTATCTTCCAAGACATGATACATAGCTTTATGGAAGTTTATGTAGATGATATCTTGGGAAATTCATTCACCAAGGAAGAACATTTTAACATATTAGACAAGATATTTCAATGCATGGAGAAGTTCAATGTCTTCTTAAATCCAAAGAAGTGTGTGTTTAGAGTCACATTTGGAAAGCTTCTAGTGATATATAGTTTCGATAGAGAGAATAGTAGTAGACCCAGAGAAATTCAAAGCAATCATGAAAATTCCACCACCCAATAACATCAGTCAGTTAATATTTCTCTAAGGTAAGTTGCAATCTATTCATATGTTTATCTCTCGACTAGCAAATAAATGTCATCCTTTTTCTCATCAATTGCACAAAAATGTTCCTTTTAAGTGGGATGATAGGTGTGAAGAATCATTTCAAATGTTAAAAGAATATATAATGAATCCTCCAAACTTGATGTTTCCCATTGAAGGAAAACCACTTTTTCTTTTACATATCAACTACAAAAGCATCTCTTTGTGCTATCCTAGCCCAAGATGACTTTGAAGGAAAAGAAAAAGACATATATTATATCCATAGGACTTTAGTTGGATATGAGATAAAATATACACCAATTGAGTGAGCATGTTTGGTTGTGGTTTTTGCAAAAAAAATTGCACCATTATATGTTGACACCCAGTCAATTTTGTAGCCAAGATAAATCCTTTAAAGATAGGAAGAGAGAGGGGTGAGCTATATGGAAGAGGATATAGAGAGGTTGGTAATGATACATGGATGGAGACGTGGAGAGGTGGAGAGAGAAAAAGGGATAAGCCATGAGAGAGGTAGAGAAGGTGTGATAAAAATCTGATGATATATACAATGGAGAGAGACAAAATTAGAATTGATAGGGAAGGGAGAGAGAGAGATGGGATAAGGAGGGAGGGGAAATAGAGAGGGAGAGTGGAAGAAAGGGAGGGAAAGAACTAGAAAGGGGAGAGAGGAACAAGAGGAGATATAAAATAACAAAGAGAGAGAGTGTGGAGTAAGAGGGGGTTAAGGGATAGGTAGGCATGGAGGGAGTGAAAGACCTCATGAAGGAGATATAGAGGTAAGGGGAGAGAGAGAAGAGATACAGAGAGTTAAAAAATAGATAGGGTAAAAGAGGAGGTAGATAAAGGTGGAGATAGAGGGAGAGAAATAGAAAGGGGATAGATAGATAGGTGAGGCAGCTAGAGGGGGAAAGAGAGATGATAAACCTACATGGAAAGAGAGAGGGTGAAATAGATAAGGGGGAATAGAGAGATGTGGAAAACAACACATGGATGTAGAGAGGAAAGTAGAGGCCTAGAGAGGAGAGCGAGGTAAAAACCTCGACAATAGAGACAAAATACAAGAGGAATACTGAATAATAGAGAGTAGGGAAGGGAGATAGATATGGGGGTATGTATGGGTGGGGAGATAGAGACGGAGAGGGGAAGAAAGAGAGGGAGATACCTAGAGAGGGGAGGGATGGATAAGAGGAGATACAAAAGAAAAAAGAGATGAGTAAGAGGGGATGGATGGAGAGGTAGACATGGAGAGAGTCAGATACATGTGGAAGGAGGAGATAAAGAGGTTAGGGGAGAGAAGTAAGGGAAGGAGGAAAGGGACAGGGTTAATAGGTGAGAGAGAGAGAGAGGTAAAGAGGGAGGGAGAAAACTATAGAGGGGTCATATAGATATGTTAGAAACCTAGAGAGAAAAAGAGAGGTGATAAACCTAGATAGTGAGAGAGGAGTGAGATACATAGAGGGGTGGGTAATGAGACCCATATCTAGAGGTAGATAGGTGGATAGGGAGGGAGGGAGAAACCTAGAGAGCGGGGAGAGAGGGTGAGATCGAGAGGTGATGATCTAGAATACTGAGAGAATATAAGTGAGGAAGTGAGAATAATAGATAGTGGGGGAGGGAAATAATGAGGGAGAGGAGAATAAAGGGAGGAAGAGATCTAGAGAGGGTAGGAAGGAATAAGAGGAGAGATAGAAGAACAAAGGAATGAATAAAAGGGGATGGATGGAGAGGTGGGAGTGAGAGACCTAGCAAAGGGGGAGATAGATAGGTGAGAGGAGAGAAAGAAGAGAAGGAGGGATTTCATAAATGGATAGGGCTAAGGGAGGAGGGTGAGAAAGGTGGAGTGGAAGGGAGAGTATAGAGTGGAAATATAGATAGGTGAGAGACCTATGGGGAGAGAGAGAGATTGGTAATGAGATAAGGAGGGAGAGGTATTAAGGTAAAGAGGGAGGGAGGGAGGGAGAGACCTATATATGGGGAGAGAGAGGATAGAAAAGATAGTAGTGATCAAGAGAATTAAGAGGGAGGGAGTTAGATCTAGAGATGGGAGTAGGGAGGGATTGAAAGATAGAGAGGGTGGGATGTACCTAGAGAGAGGATATAGAGGTCAGAGAGACAAGAGAGGGAGAGAGATCATATGTCTAGTTTTTGGCAAAGATAAAGAGAGTGAGATAGAGAGTTAAAGAATGCTAATAGGAGAATTCTGGTTACAGAAATTTGGCATTCTCATTAATAAAATTTAACTGTTTAAAAATTTATATGACCCTCTAAAACATAGAATCTACATTATAAATATTATAGATCTAACTAGTGTTCTTTAAGTTCGTAAGACAGGATGTGCTTGCACCGGCCTCGCTTCATGAAGCCCTGGTAAATTATAATCTATGGCAGGGGTCGGCTCTCCTTGGGGGCCTTTTTCCACAACACTTTATCCAATCCAGCCATGCTTACATGGTTCTTTATGACCGAATAAAGCATGCCCTCGAACGACAAAACTTCTGCCATGTGAAGAACAGTCTGCAACAATTTGGCAGACAATTGGACGACCATATTGTGCATAGAGTCAGAATCAAAGTTGGGGCTCTCATGGTGATCCTAGAAATAGAAAACGTTGCTCCTAGTCTGCCAATTTCACAACCAGTAGAAAGGGGACGGGCTATAGATAGGATGCCAAACCTCAACGCACTAGTGTAGGATGTTGCCTTGGGATGGACAAACTCCTTTCAGCTCACTTCCGATGACCCCAAAATTCAAACCCAGGAGGATGCAGCCATGGACGAGTAAAGTAATTCTGGCTTTGTTTTTTGCTACTTAGAATATGCTCCATTTTGATGTGTGGAAAATCTGATGGCAACCGGTATGATGCAAAAAAATTTGACTGCTCCTTGTTATTACCAGTTTTGGTCTATTCGTTTATTTCCACTGGTAACATAACCGGTAGCAGAGTCACCTTCTTAGCCTATCGGCTAGTACTGATATTGGAGGGTTTTTTATGAACTGGTCAAGAGGACAACATACCGGTATCAAATTTCTAGTATAACACAACTGGTAACCGGTCATGGAAGCTCTACAGGGTTCCGAAAATCAAAATTACAATTTCTGAGTCCTCATGATAACTGGTTGTGGGTATCATTTTTTAAGTTTTCTTTCGGACTCGTCCCGACCCGCTACTCTAATTTTGACCTTTAAGAGGCCTGTTCTATGGGCATGTTCTATCTATCTCTGCATATCTTTGGGGGGCTCCTTCTCATAGCGTCTTTTCCTCTTTGTTCATTATTTCTGAGCAAGGATATAGGGTTTTCTTCCTGATTCTTTCCCTATTGATCTCTTGAATCAGGTATCTTATTAATATATATATATATTAGTGGCTTGCCACTTTTGTTCAAAAAAACATAAAATTATTATAGAGCTAAAACAAATCTCAAATGTCCTGCCCATACATACATAAAATATAACTTAAAGTATAAGAAAGAAACTTAAATGTTATATTTCATGTATATATTATTCTTTAGGGATCGGGTGTAACTTGTGTCCAAACTAGTATATTTTCCCATTCGCAACACATCCTACAATTTTTCAATGCAAAATATTTGGCGCTAGCCAAATGGAAAAAGTTCATTTTTTTTAATTTGGCGCACATCAAATAGGGCAAGCACCATATTTGGCATGCACCAAATTTTTTGCATTGGGAAATACCAAACATATTGGTTGTATTTACCTTGGGAACCCAACCTAAATATTTGGACAACCATTTTAGGCCAAAGACATGTTTTTATGAGAATTTTGAAATTTTTGACATCTTTTTGGTCATGCTCTCCATTAGGTTTGCACATGTTTCAATACAACTAAAATATAATGCTATAACTTTTTTGAGCTCTCTCTTGCCTATCC
This sequence comes from Cryptomeria japonica, assembly GCF_030272615.1. NCBI lineage: Eukaryota > Viridiplantae > Streptophyta > Pinopsida > Cupressales > Cupressaceae > Cryptomeria > Cryptomeria japonica. The sequence goes on along the minus strand of NC_081405.1, from coordinate 138,646,601 downwards.
AACCATATAATTTGTTTCACATTTTGATTTTGGTAAGGCTACCATCTTTAATTTATTTTGTTTGTGTGTCTTTTTTTGGTCAAAAACCAACATGTTCTATTTTAGGCATAGTTTATTACACATCAAAATTTGAAGCAACATACATTTTTAGAAACTAGACTCCATTGTACACACCTTGAAAAAAAAAAATTGACTTTTGATTAGTTTTCAATTTGATTTTAGGAGGTAGAATGCTCAAATTTCTATTTGTAAGGATGTGTCCACTTTGAAAATTAGTAAAAAAATATATAGTCGTTAAAATAATAGTTAAAAAATCCACCATAAACTAGAAGGTGTAAGCTAATTTCTCACTAAACCAATTTTAATAATTATAAAAAAAGTTAACATTTTAGGGGGGCCACAGTAGATGCTATGTTTTTTTGGCATAAAAATAGGACCACTTTTTATGGCTCCCCTTTTTGAAGCCCTTAATCTCCTCCATTTCCAAAACAAAATAACAGTTTATAAATGTCATATGGCAAAACCACACCACCAGTGGAAAATTGCATAAATGGATTTCATGATTTGGACACAAAAATTTCTACTAACTTTGAGGTCACCCATGTATACCACCAAGGGAACACACTAGAAAACAAGTTGATCAAAATTTATACAAAGAAGATGATAGATATTGAAATGATTGAATTCATCAAAATTCCACATTCCATAATGATATCAAGATTTTTCATCTAGATTGTACTATGTATTTTTTTTGTTGCCAAAAAAAAAGTTAGATTAAACTCTCTGATTGATCTTCATGACAAATAAATTTGATAAATTGCTAGCAAAACAAGCAAAATAAATAGGAGAGAAGAAAGTTCTTTAAAATAAGCATAGTAATCTATAAATTAGATGAAGCTAGAAGAGAAGGGTAGAGTGAGGAATGGTAAGGATGAAAGGAGAAATATAGAAGGGAGCGAGTAAAGAATCCAACCAAGAATAGGGAAAAGAAGCTAAAAAAGGGAACCTAACTAAGTTAAATATTTTAAATATAAATTCAAAAAGAAAATAAAAAGTTGTATATATAGACTAATTAACTTGTAGAAAATTATCTACTTATAATCTATATTAAAAAAATATGTAATAGAATGAAATACAAACATAACAAATTATAATCATATATAATAGACTAATAAATTAACTTAAAAATAAGCTAGTATTGAATGTGTGTGTGAGAGAGAGTGAACTAAGAAATACCTATTGTTTATAAAAATAATATAAGAGACATATAATGACTAGGGAGTGAAATGAAAATAATAATGTTTATATGTATATATGTCAAATCCAAAATCAAAATCTTAATATTGATATGATTATCGATAAGGGGAAGAAAATCATATGATCCCCAAGGATAAATTTGGATAGCACTCATATCATTTCTAATTAAAACCTCAAGAAGATAAAATAGATTTTTATGATAAAAATATGAACTTCCATAAATTGTTTGAGAGAAAAGTGTGCAATCTAGCAACCTAGAAGTGAAGTAGGAAAATAGAGCATAGGTGTGGGAGCATTTTGAATAGATTGAAGAGTTGGAAAACAAAGAATAGGTGTGGGAGTGGGTAGTGAATTCATTAAACAAGGGGAAAGCACAAAATTTTGAATGGAGTGGGGGGCAAGAAAATAGAGTGCACGTGCAGGTTTAGTGGCTCAAGGTGCAAGGGTAGGATTGCAGGCAACAATAGGGGATGGTCGTACTAGTCTTATTCAACATGGGGATCTTGAGGCAGAGGAATGTGATTAGAAATATGATGGGTCCCAAGGAAAAATATGTGGGGCTAATGGGTTTTCTAGTGTTTCCTAAGAGAAGTGTCTTGGGGAAGAGACAAATGCTCAAAATGTGGACCCCATTTGAGATGTCATTTGGGAGGCTCTTTTGAAGCATCCCAGGTGCAGGAAAGGGGGGGCCTTTCATTTTTTATTAGAAAGCCTTATTTGGGTACCATTTGAAGAATTCATCGATCATGTATTAAATTTGTATGATCTAGGTAAAGATAAATATTCTATTTCAGTCATAGATTTGGTTATTGATTTGAATATCTCTCTTATGGATCAATCCCTAGTTGGGAAATTCTTGGGTCCTTGACCTAACATTGAAGTGGTCAAGACTTTTGTTAAAATAAAATTGAAGGTTAAAGGCCAAGTTAATGTTTTGCCTATGCTATAAAGTTTTTTTTTTTCATTTTCTTATGATGGGGATTTATAGACAATTCTCTGTTGTGGTCCTTGGATCTTTGGTAAGACCTCTATGACTTTCAAGAAATGGGAACTGATCTTAGATCTTTCTGATTTCTTTTTTAATACCATTCCTATTTGGGTTGGACTAAATGGATTATTGTTGGAGTTTTGGGATGAGGAAATTTTTAGGGGAATTGCAAGTTCTTTTGGTGAACTTATATTGATTGATGAGATGATGGATTCATGTAAGCATCCATTGTATGCTAGGATTTGTGTTGGTATTGAGAAATATTTTAATTTTCCATTTTCTATTGAGATTAATTTGAAGTTGGGTATTTGGACTCAATGCAATGAATTTGAGACTCTTCCTTTTGTGTGTTTCCATCATAAAAAAATTGGCCATTTGGCTAAGCAATGTTCTTTGAATCATCCAACTAAAATGAAGAAATTTTGGAAAGAAGAAGGTCCTCTTTCTTAGAAGGGTGAGGCTTTATCTCTAGAAAACGAAAAATATGTTCCCCTCAACCTCCTAAACTGAAGATGAATGCGATCGAGCATGTGTAAAAGCTTCAACCAGCTCCTGCTGTGGAAGAAAGAGGGAAAGGTAAAGGTCATTCTCCCTTGGTGGATAATTGTATGTCTATGGACTCTAGAGTAGGGACCACAAATGGGCCTTCCCCTACTAGCAACATGTTCGTGAGGGTGTTAAGGCTCTAGAAGTAAATATAATTATTATGTGTGTGTGTGTGTGTGTGTGTGTGTGTGTGTGTGTGTGTGTGTGTGTGTGTGTGTATGTATATATGTATGTATGTATATGTATATAGATATATATATATATACATATATACATATGTATACATATATGGATGTATATATGTATGTATATATATGTATATACATACATATATACATGTATATACATACGTATATATATAGATATACATACATACATATATATATATATACATATATGTATATGTATACATATATGTATATACATACATACATACATACATACATACATACATATATATATATACATTAAGACCTCATGTAAATGAGGAGCCGAAGAATGGGAAAGTCAAGGGTGGTTTTTCCAACCCTTCGGATGTGATTGTTGAGGAATGTATTCCCCTTTCATCAATTTGAGTGGAGCTTGATATTGAAGGATTAAATCTTGTGGGGAATACCATTTCTTATTCTCCTATGGTAAAGGTGAGTCATGTTGACTATGCTTTCCAGAAAGGCAAGATGGCTCTAGTTGGTAGCATGAAGAGCTATGAAGATACAATTAGCTCTAGTTGGGTGGAGATGGATAATCTTAAGGACTTCAGTCTAGAGGAATCTGATTCGGAGGATGGATCTCCTTTCAAAGTGGTTAAGTAAAAAAAATAGAGAAAACCACTATCTGCGTAGGTCACTACTAGGAATAGATCTAAACAATATTATGGGCCCTTTAAAGGTTCAAGGAAAAAACCTTATAGATGGTGTAGAGAACAAGAGATTCTTCAAGATATTGTTGATGGGGTTCAAAAGACAATCCTTGAGATGCGCTTTCAGAGCACACCTCTTAGGAAATGAAGTTTGTTTCCTATAACATTAGGGTTAAATGATCCCCACAAGTATGATCTCTTATCCAATATTGTTAGAGATCATAAGCATGATATCTTGGTTGTTCAAGAAACTAAGTTGAAGATTTAGATATTGTTAAAGTTTAAAAACCCATGTCTTAAGGATAGCAGTATTCATTGTAATTATTCTGATGGGGCATCTAAAGGTATTAGGATGTTCTTGAACCAAAATTTTTATCTCAAAAGTTTGTCTATATGGAAGGATGCTAATCTTGTCATGACCAGGTTCACCCATTGTAAAGTGGAAAATTGGGGACTTAGAAAATTCACCACATGGAAAGGAGAATTCACTAAGCTCAATTTTCACTTGGGAAGACTTTACATTCAAAAGAGGGGATGAATCTAATAGATCCAATCCTAAATGATGCAAGGACTAAATACTAAGTATATTGATTGTATATGGAATGTGATTAACCCTCTTTTGTAAGTTGACTAGTTGAATAAGACTAAGTGCTAAAAATGAAGACGAATATGAGAAAACAATGAGCTACAAGTTTGGGATTTCATCATGCACATGGCTCCGAGAAGTTGGAGATGATTTGGAGTTTCTCTGTGAAATCTACCAAAAGTTGCAGGGACCATGTATCAAGTCACCCTCCTACTGATCCTTTGAACTTTCCACATGTTGAAAAGGTTTTTTTTGTCTCTGCAAATAAAGCTTAACTCCAGAAGAAAAATTGCTCACCTTCTTTCTACACATATAAGGAAAGGGAAATGTGTTGAGAATGTTGAATAGTAGAAATCCACCATTTTGAGGGGATGTTGAATTGACTGAAAATGAAATGCTTATATCTCCTCATGAAGCTTTTCTTGCATCCACATGGAATTGTGATTTCATGAGTTCGAATGATGATCTCTAGGGATAACTTTAAGAAACCCCCCCTTGGGCAATTGTGTAAAATCCTGGCGAATCAGACATTATTTTCGGGGGGAAATTTTCATATCGATGGCGAAATTTTTTTTTCTAGGGTACGAAAATGCCATAAATTTATGGCGAATAATACCTTGTTCTATAGGGAAAATATTTATTGTGGGAGGCGAATAATTATTGTTAAAAGGAACAAATATATAATTGTATGAGCGAAAAAAATTTCTCCGAAGGAAAACTTATTTAAATGTATTGGCGATTTTTATCCACCGCTTGAAAATTATTTAAATGTATTGGCAATTTTTATCCACCGCTTGAAAATTATTTAATTTGTTTTGGCGAATATTTTGTTATTTATGGTACAATATATAATTCATTGGTGATTTCATGAATTCATTACCAATTGTCATTAATAGACAAGGCACATCACATCACATCAGTACATCACATCACATAATACATTGAGTCCGGACTCTGCACGATGTATCAATAAGCATGGAGGCACATCACATCACATCAGTACATCACATTATATAATACATTGAGTCCAGAATCTGCATGATGTATCAATAAGCATGGCCTCTTTGACATGTAAAGGGTGACACATACCTAAAATCTATCAATGATTTTAAACTATTTGATGATCGTAGATCAATGGCTGAAGTTTTATTTCAGCCCAATTTTCTGAAGAGAACATAGCTCACTAGAAAGTGCCCGGAATGGAATTGGATTCAATAGACACGTATCAAATATCATGAATCACAATCGATAATTTTGTTCATTTAATATATATCTATTCACTTACGGCAATCCACTCTATCCCCACGACTTCCAATGTGATACTTGCCAATTTGGTACTAGTTCATAGTTGTTTCCTTTTTTGCACAATAGTACATTTATGGGAAAGATTTGCAGAGATATGAAAGATTTAAAAAAAATCATAGCAATTAATACTGTTAAAGAAGTAATTATTACAATCAAGAGCTTCAACAATTTATATACGATCTCTGCTTCTTTCATCTTCAATTAGCCTTTGCTCACGGTATTTTAGGTTTATAAGCTCACTGCTCAGGTTGTTTAATTTGTTAATCTATTTTCTCAAGATGGACACTCCCATCAGCTTGAGAAGCATTTCTGCAGAAGACCAGAGGGCCTTTCTAGGCTCCGTTAGAGACCCAACCCTCCAATCAATCTGCAAGGAGGTTGGATTGTTCACCAATGAGGCTGTGTGGATGCTGTTGGGCAGAGAATTTCTGCGAAATGAAAATAGGTACTGTGTTAACACGGACCTTACATCTCACTTCTTAGCATCTCTTCTAGACCTGGGAGGAGACAAGGTGGATATGCTGATGTTGTTGAGGAAATTTTTTAAGGAAGACTTCCTCAAAGATGACATTACTCTTGTCGTTCTTGCAAAAGTAGGGGTGGGGATCCCTTGGGTGAGTGATTTATCCAAGCTTCTCCTCCCTAACCAAACACTACCAATGGCCAGGCAACCATTTCTCCTAAACCTGAATGCGGAGCAGCTGATGCATCACAAAAAGTGGGCACAGATTGGCAGGGACTTCCTCCGGAAATGGTTCCTCCTGGATGACTTTCCAAACTACATGTGGATTGAAGAATTCTCTCAGCTTATGCTATCCGAAGAATTCTACATGGAAGGAGGGCCAGATTCGTAGGGCAAAATTGTAAACAATTCCACTACCTGTGCCCTAGCCCCACCCCCCTATAGTTTTTTTTTCCTATGTCCTTGAACCCTAACAAGCTGCCAGTAGCTCACTCATTTTGGCTTTTAAGTTTTGGGGGGACTCAAGTCTCAAACGAAAAAATTGTAAATTTAAAAAGCATAAATACTAATGATAATTTTTCAAATTCCAGTTTGTTTCACTTTGCCTCTTACAGTCTTATGGATATAAAAATGCTTTCTATAATTCTATTTTATTTTTATTAATTAATTTCTTTCAAATTCTTTTTGTATACGAGCTACGTTATTTCAATTATTTGTTAAACAATGGAAATAAATTTAATACCGTGATCTTTTTTATGTAATGCTATAAAATAAAAAATTCAATTCATTCCATTAATTATTTGTACATTGATTATGGTTGATTATAATTTTATAAATATATACTATATAGTCATTCAAAATACAAAATTTCAAAAGTTGCAAGATACAAAAGTTTATTGGTAAAGGTTTTTTCATTCAATTAATTGAGAAGTTTCAAGATACAAAATTTGCCCACAGCTTATAACAAGCAGACAAAAAAGCTAGTTCATTGATGATAGGCTACTCACTCAGTCTCACTATGCCCCTGGGTCACCTCCTCCTAGTCCTTTCCCTCCTTAGAGGTCGATGCTTTGGCTTTCCCTTTTGCCGCTTCAACTTTCATTTTTGGAATGCAGTTTAGGAACCTGAAGTCAGGGTCGCCCTCCAAGCTTGCCAGTAGCTATATGACCCTTCCTTCTTCAGCCCTATCTCTCAATGCCCTACCAACCTCCATCCTTGCCACCACATGCAAAGAATTCAGGACTTCATCCACCCTCATTAATTTAACAAAGATTTTCATCGCTTCCTACCCCACTCAGGCTCATTCACGGCATTGGTATTTGATTTCATCCTCTAGGCCACGAATAAAAGGAAGCAATTCCTCCTAGTCATCCCCTTCCTTAATTCAAATGCCAACTCCTGGCACCACCCACTCCAAGATTGAATCCAGGTTAATCAAAAACTCCCCATCAATCAATTTGACCAATGTGAGTTTTACCTTTTCCACCTCTGGTTTGAATTCAGAGGCCCACGCCATAATCAGAGAGTAAACCTCCATGTTAGTTCAATACCAGTGACTTATATGTGCCACCTCCTCTGCAAGCATCAGTCGATCTACCACCCACAACTTCTCCTCCTTAAACCTGAACAGTCCTTGCATTCATTTATCAGATACTTTGCCCAAAAAGGGCACCAACTTCTTGTTTGTTTGAAGTGTGAATTGGCCTCCATTGTCACCTGCAATTTCAAAATCACTTCCTGCAAAAAATATCTTACAGAAGGTACGATTCTATGAACTACAGAGTTGTTCTGCATGTGCTTCAAAGCAAAAAGTGGTACACAGATTAAAAGGTAAAAAAAATTGCCTTTGTCTTATAGGTCGGGTAATGAATGTGCATGATAAGACATTAATGCCATGAGATCAGGAAAAAGATTTCCTGCCATCCTCCCCTTCCTCCTTTTGTGTGGCATGCCGCAGACAACTCTTTTGGCAACAATTAATTGCCACCTTGGCATTTGTACTTTCCAAATTTGCTCGCCTTAACAAGTTGAGGACTGCAGTTGCACATTTTTTTAAATTAATAGACTAAATTTATGTTGAACTTTTATATATATTTTTAAACTATTTTTGAAAATTATATATCGTAAACATATTTTCAAATTATTTTGTTAAACTTTAAATTAATATTTTAGATTTAATATTGAATGTTTTCTTTTTAATATTAAAATTTTACCTTTCAAATTGCATATCAAAATTTATATTTTTATTTAGTTATTTGTTTTATTCTAGAAACTAAGTTTCATGTTTTATACTATTTTTGAATTTAAAATTTTTATAAATAATATTAAAATTATATTTAATAGTTATCTCAAACTACTGCACATCTTTAATTACAAATAATATTAACATTATATTTAATAGTTATCTCAAACTATTGCCCGAAATTGAACATTTTAAATTTAATTAAATAGAATTAAGTTCATAGATTAAATACACTTTAAATCATTTTAAATTTTTCGTGCAGAATTTTAAAATGATTAAATACACTTTAAAAATAGACCTGAGAAGTAACACAAGTATGGTTACGTGCCAGAAAAATGGCAGAAGTCGTGGGACCCACTTCATCTTAAAACAAGTACCATCGACCATTGGATGAACAAAGATCAACGAGTAGGGTGGATTTCAGCCCAAATATGGGAAGTGAACACCTTTTTGAGAACTTCGCCTGGAATTGGACATTTTAAATTTAATTAAATATAATTAAGTCTATAAAGCTTTTTTTCGGGCGGAGGTTTAAAATGATTAAATATACTAAAAATCAAACCCGAAAAGTGACGAGTATGGTGACGTGCTAGAAAAATGGCAAAAGTCATGGGACCCACTACATCTTAAAATAGGTACCATCGACCGTCGGATGAACAAAGATCAACGACTTAGGGTGGATTTTGGGGCAAATGTGGGAAGTGAACAGATTTCTGAGAACTTTTCCCGGAAAAGTGACATGAGTATGGTGACATACCTGAAAACTGGTAGAAGTCATGGGACCCACGACAACTGACAATAGGTACCATCGTCTATTGGATGAGAAAAGATCAATGGCTTAGGGTGGAATTCGGCCCGAATGTGGGAAGTGAACACATTTGGGAGAACTTCACTCGAAATTGAAACGTTTTAAATTTAATTAAATATAAGTAAGTCTATAAAGCACTTTTTCAGACGGAAGTTTAAAATTATTAAACAGACTTAAAAAAAAGACCCGTAAAGTCACAACAGGTACCTTGGTCCCTCGTCCATTGGAAGAGAAAAGATCAATGGCTTAGGGTGGATTTCGGCCTGAATGTGGGAAGTGAACACGTTTGGGAGAACTTTGCCCGGAATTGAACGTATTACATTTAATGTCCTCAGAATTTATACTAAAGTAGCGAATGTTTTGTCCTTCAACATCGAATAGTTATTAATAATAATTAATAAAATTACAACATGATTCTTAATATCCTTAGAATTTATACTGAAGTAATGAATGTTTTGTCCTTCGGCATCGAATAGTTATTAATAGTAATTAATAAAATTACAACATGATTCTTGATATTTTTCCGTTTAGGTTTTACTTTTCTACTTTTTAGAGTTTTCAAAATAAGAGACTCATAAATCATAATCGTCTTTCATTTCTTGGACAAACCTATAGATCGAGGGAGATTCGGAAATAGCTACTAGATTGAGGAATGCAAGTTGCAACAGAGATTGCCTGTGCCAATCTAGTGAAATAGAAATTCCAATTTTCGGGTAAAATCTAGAACACCTACATCCCACCTTTTTTGCTTTTGGTAATCCCATGGTCCAATTTGAGGGTTAGCATTTTTAGGTTTTTATCTAGCATTATTTTGAATTATTAACAATAATAGTGATGGGGAAAATGGGAAGAAGTAGTTCAACAAGAAGCCAAGTGAAAAACAAAATGTACCTAACTGAACTAGTTAAAACACCAGGTTTCACTGATGGATACCATGATATTTATGACCCTGCTATCCATGGTGAAAAGCGTATCATAGATATTAGATATACATTGTCTAGTAAGGCGGCAGATGCATCCAAGGCAAAATTTACTATTTTCAACCCAATGTTACAACAAAAAACAAATAAAATCGCATTGTGGGATGTTGGATTGGGAAGCATGGTGTTACCTGAAGTATTCCCTTGCCCTGATTTTGTCATGGTCTGCACCAAAAATTATGATGAAGATAAAAAAGCAATTGTCAATAAAAATACAAAAGAGGAAATTCTATCCATATACGAGGGAGAATTTGCTCATTTGTTGAACCTAGGATTTAAAGCCCAAACTTCAAACGTCCAAATTGACCTTGAAAAGCTGGTAGGGAATTATGAGAGTCTCGATCCAAGTCGCAGAGATTCATTTATCAAAGCTCTAATAAAGATTGGTACTAGTATTATGTTGGATCAAAATCATAAGCCTCCTTTTAATTCTAAATTTTTTGTTCCATGGGTTGGGGATACTATTCCTTACTGTCGTTTTGCTTGGGATTGGAAAATGATAGGGAAGTGGGTGCAAGCCTTCTTGAAATGATTTATAATATCCATTATGCAGGTCAGCCAGTAAGATATAATTTTATTGAGCACATTGTAAAATCCATGCAAAAACAATTACTAATGATCAAAAAAGGTTCTTGTAAGACATTTAGGTTCTCATCCTACTTGTGCTATCTCCTTCTATCCAAGTATCTTGCAATATTTGAGACCAACAAGCTTCAAATTGTGAGCTATAAGATTGATGAGAAGATTGGGAAGAGAACAGAGTGTCCAATATATGATTGGACCCCAAAGATAAGGATGCATGATAACAGAAAGAACTACAACCATTTTGTAGACTTCTTTTTGGCACCAATGTATAATGAAATTACAAGCACTCCAATGCGTAGGTTGCCCATGTCTTGTAGAGATTGCATTCAACTCAGAAGTCAAATAGAATTGGCTGATTGGTTCTTCATGGAAGAATTCACTGTGTTAAGGTTTTACGGATCGACAGTAAAATCATATAGACTTCCAATATATGTGATAGAGAGGGTATTTGCATTAGAGTATGTATGGCAATTGGAGAGCATAGACAGGAACTTCCATGGTCAGCAAAAGAAGAGCATATTTCCTTCCTTGCCTTTCTCATGTGGAAGGTTCACATTTGAGAGAAAAGCATTCATTGTGGCACATGATTTCTTGATAGTTTTTAACTTTGATGATGAGGGTCTCTGGCAATATGATCCAATCGGTGTAGTTCAAGCAATGCTTAAGAAAAATGGGAACTCTTCAGCATTAAGTAAACCATTTCTAGAAAAGCTTAGAAACAAGAACTCCTGGGATGAGGTTAAAAAAGAGATGGAGAAAATTGCAACTGACAATAACATTTCAACAGAAGAAATTTCATCACAAATTATGGCATTGCAAATGCACACAGAGGGGACAACAAAGGAGGGCTAGGGCATCCAAAATAGGAGGTCCTACAATTTCTACCTAAAATCTGCTAATCCATCTAAAAAATCTATTCCCAAATCAATTATGCATGAATGTAAAGAAAATTATTTCACTCAAACCAAAATAAATGATTTTTGGACTATGAGGAGGAATCTCGGTGAACCAAAGACAAGTGCAGAATTTGAGAGCATCGACGAGGATGTAAAGTTTAGCAAATTGTGGGATATGGAGTATGGTGGGACTGAAGGTGATGATGATGAGCATGAGGTTTCCGTTGAGCCCCCTCCAACAACTACTATAGTCCTAAAAATATTAGGTGGAGCTAGTGAGTCCATGAAAGAAAAATATATCAAAGGGGCAAACCTTGTGGAAAAAATGGGTTTTGAAGGTGGTGGTCTAGGTGCCAGAGGAGATGGCATTTGGTATCCACTTCAGGTACAACTTCCATCATAGTCAAAATCAAAAGGTCCTTATAAACCAGTCATTGGACTTGATTCTTCATATTCATCACGGATAGGTACTACTCATTACCCTTAGGGTCCACCTTCATTTGTTTTATGTTCAAATCCACAACCACCACCATATCATGGTATTCCCATCGGTGGTGAATCAAGTGCCACTGCCATTGGTGGGGAATCTGGGGATAGTATTCCTATTATTGTTTAGTCAAGTGTCGCTGTGATTGGTGGGGTTGGCATGGGTACTACTACTGATACTAGTTGTCTTGATGTTGGACAAGGGCAACAACAAAATATCTCTTACAAGAGGCCACTAGAGGTAGATACTCAATCTCATACTATTGAGAATCCTATGTCAAGTGCCACTGATACTACAAATCAATCATTTGCAGCTTCAGATCACACACCCCAAAAGACTATGAAAACTACACATGAAAGTGTCAGTGGGAGTGGGATAGCATTAGGAACTATTGTTGGTAATCCTGGTCAAGCATTAGTTAAAACCACGGGAATAAGTGGAACTAGAGCCTATGGTATTCCTATGTCACCTTTCAAATATTCAATTGCTTTAGCAAGCCCAAATTTTCAATTTCGTGATTACTATGAAAAATATGAACACACAACAAAAGAAAATAAAGAAAAAAAGAAAGCATTTCATAAGAATTTAGTGTCTGAAGTTGTAAATGAATAGCTTGCAAGGAACAGGGTATTTCCAACATATGACCCACAGAAAGATATGATGGAGTTCATGGTTGTTATGCCCCCGAACGCATCTAAAGATAAAAATCCACCACACAGTCAGATAGATCCCTCTCAATTTCAAGTTAGCACCCTCCAAATGGATTTTTCCAAAGTACATAATGTGGACAAAATTAGTGTGTCAAAAAGGACTAATGAAGTGGTCTACACTTCACTGCTAAAGCTGGAGAGAGAAAAAAATAAACTTGAGAAACAAATAGAAAAGTTACAGGCAGACCTGGAAAACGAAAAAATCAAGGAGGAAAGCAACAGATAGCAAGTGCAATGATTTACAGAAAAGGATTAAAAATTCAGGTTCTGCAGTAGAAATTGCAGAGCGGGAGAAGAAGGATGTAGAATTGAAGGACCTAACTGAAAAACTAGCTAAAAGTAGTATAACAATTGTTGAGGAAAAAGCCAGTTTTCAAAAATTATACAAAAGTTATGAGTCTACTGCCACCGAAATGAGAAAGTTATAGGACCTATTGGATCATGGGAAGGAAAAAGAAAAACATTTGCAAGAGGAATTAGAGGAAGAAAAAAAAAATGTGCACAAATGAAAGAATACCTACACAATGCAAATGATAAAATAAAAACTTTGGAGGATAGATTGAAAGATAATACGAAAAATACAACGAAGGATATACAAGAAAACATTTGGTGGCAAATAATGCAAAGGAGTGAGAAGTTGTGTGAAGGATTTCAATTGACTAAAAGTATGAGACAATTTTTTATAAAAATCAAAGGGCACTATGAGAAGAGCACACATGTTTATTCAAAAGAGGAAATGGAAAAAAAGATTCTGAAAGTAGTCTACAGTTCCAGTGACAGCTACTTAGCATCCAAGGGAATTAAGAGCCACATTAATGCCACAATTAAGATATCATCTATCATTCAAAAATGCCAGAAGCTAAGGGAAACATTAGAAGTTATGGACAGTTGTGGAAAAAAGATAGTGAAGCTGTAAGAAAAGAAAAATAATTTGATTAAACTTGGTCTGGCTAAGCCTGTTGACACATCAAATAAATTCATTGGAGAAGAAGCATACAAAAAAATCATGGAGATAAAAATGAAGTCTGATTTAGACTTGCTTCCAAAGGACACAACTCCCAAAAGCTTTCTAGAATTCATCCAACCATTTACAACTCTAAATACGGTATTGGATGAAACAGTGATGTCAAGTAACTCTTATAAATATGGAATGTTGACAAAGTTGGAGTTGACTTTCCATAGTTTACAGAATATTGACCTTCCATCAAATGAAGAGTGGAGCACCCTACAAAAACTGGCACAAAATTCTTAAGAATCATAGTATGTATTGCACAATTTTCTTCTTTTATTCTTAATTTCAAGGTTTTATGTTTTTTCTGTTTGCTATTTTGCTAATCCAGCCTATGAATCTATGATGCACTCACTAATGTTATTTTGCTAATCCAGCCTATGAATCTATTTTATGAATAGGAAAAAAATAGCACTCGTTATTGCTATTTTGCTAATCCAGCCTATGAATCTATGATGCACAGTGCAAAACTTCAGCCAGTAAATTTGTATTCTCAAATTCTCCCTTGCTTTAACATTTATGCATTTCTCTATTTCTGATTAGTAGGTTTTAGGCACTGCTATTATCTATGTTAAATTTGTCATGGTGTGAATTAATATTTAATTTTGAACTCTATTTTTTGAACAAGAGACATCAAACATGTAGCAGATGTTAAATTGCTAATACACCCTATGATGGCCATATAAATATGTGTTGAGTTTGTGATTTTGATGTTCAGTGTTCACATGTTGCAAACTTGCAATTTGACCTGAAGTTGTTATTGCTCCCTTATTTCTATACAAGTGAATTCAGGGTCATTTGCAATTTTGCAAAGGGTTCTACTTCTGAAACTTTGTATTCACTTTTGCATGGACATTAGAGAATCACACAGGAGCTGTTGTTGCTCTCTTGTATCATATGGCTATATTTTGAAGGAATTAATAAAAATCTAAGTTCTCGACATGTGTATTACTATTGAATGAATTGTATCATATGGTTCTGAAATGTATCACACAGATTTGAGACTCAAACATGTATAAATAAACAATAAACATCTCTGTATCAATAAACACATTATGGTTTTTTTTTATTATGTTATTTTAATCTGGAAATAGAAAGTTGAAAAATATAATTACAAATCAATATTAAATTCTAATTGCAAAAAGTAATATGATTTTGTAATATGAATGATGAGATACATTAATAAGATTAATAAATACCAATCCCTTACAATTGCCATTCATCCTCATCAAATTCAGTGCTTTCTTGATTCCCATCTGTGGTTTCTTCACTCTGAGTCTAAGTCTGCATATCTTCACCGAACTGCATCTCAATGCTACTAGTAGGTCCAGTAGTCCCACTGGCACTTTGGTTTGAAGTGTTTCCCAAACCTCTTCTTTCACATTTGGACCTCCAAATTTGTAGTGCCCTATTGTAAGGAAAAGTGTGGACATCATACCTAGATGTATAAAGCTTCAAGCAATTTTCCAAATTTTTGTCTAGTTTGTTTCTTAGCTTTGATTTTAGGAACCCCAAAGCAATGAAAACTCTCTCATCTTCCACTGAACCCAATATCATGGTAAGACATAAATCAGCAAGCTTTGCATAATCTATCATTGAATCACGCAAGGATTTGTTCTCAGCTATATATTTCCAAAGCCTTGTTACTGATCCCTCTTTGTGGGGGTTCTCCATTTTGGCATATTGTTCTTTCATAGTGTATGCAAAATGAGATGATTGCTCTCAAAGATGAGTTTCGTCTAATATTCCATTTATAGTTACTCCATTAAATTCTTTGGATATGCAAAATTATTTTACCAAAGTTAGTAGCTTACTTCAAAAATTAGTTGCACTATTGAGGCTCCAATAATGAGGAAACACAATAGACATGGCTTTGAGTAGGTTGTCAGGAGGGAATCTACTTCTAATTTATGAGGAAAGATCATATGCAATTTTCTTCACAGAAGTAGTTACAGTCTCAACAATCTTGTCGAAATCTTCCTTTGTAACTCTTGCTAGTTTCTTCCTAGGGCACTTTCCTAGTTCCTCAGGGCCGACCATGGTATAGAAGTGCATTGGTATCTCAACTCCCCGTACGTTGGCACATACCTTCCTGTCTACACCGATTTATAAAAAGTTATCAAGATTGTTCAAATCTGTGAGTGTCTGCCACTTAAGAAATTTTTCATTAGATAGTGTTGGTTGATTTCGATAGAGATTGTCAAGGGTTAGGCATGTCATCTTATGCAGCGTAACATATTCTGCAATATATAGAGCTCTTTTTTGGGCAGCATTCATAATATTTCTCATTTTCTCTAGCATGGGCAGAAGAGCTGCTAAAATTAAGAGTTTCTCTAAAAAACTTAACCTACCAGGAAGTTCAGGATATTTTGGTTGATCTGATTCATCGCGAGTTGTGTGAAATAGTCCAATCAAGGGATATTCTAAAAACACTCGATGTGCTAGACCATCCAAAGAGATCCATCTGGTATCATTATCCTTGAGAAGCTTGTTCCCATCAGTTAATCCATCAGCAAAGTGTTGAAATTCCATAAATCGCTTGGGACTTCGACAGAAGTGTGAGTAGAGCTCTCTGATTAAAATTTCAATTTTTTTAACCGAAGCAAACTTGCTCACAATTCCAAAAGCTAGATTCATTCTGTGAGCCATGCAGTGAATTGTAGTAATGTACAGTGCAAATGAAGTTTCAATCTTTGTACAAAGTTCATTCCTGTGACCTTGTATTACTGAAGCTCCATCTACTCCAACACAAACTAATTTTTTGGCTACCGTCATGTCATCCATACCTCCATATTCAATTAAACTTCTCTTTACTAGTTGAAATAAATTTTCCATTGTCGCACTCTCCTTCATTTTAGCAACAGATAGTAGATGAGGTTGGCAGGTATGATTCCTAAAGTATAAACATGAATGCATACCCATGAAATATTGTCTACTGCGGTAACTTCATCTAAAGAAAATGCAATGAAGTTTGACTCTCTTATTTTTTCTTGTACATCTTCTTTTTCAACCTTAGCAAAACAACTTGCCCATTCCCATCCACTGTTTACTAACCAGTGTCTATTAGGATAGTTAGGAACTTTCAAAAAGTGTAATAAACCACTAATTGATGGGAAATCTGTCATAGCACACCCTCTACTCAAAAAATGAAAAATAATGCTTAACTGAACAGCTTTTCCTAGTTGTTCTATTTGCATTGCTTTTCCAAAAGCAAATTCAATAGAACCTTTAACTTCAACAGCATTCATCTGTTCTCACAAAAATAATACACTTCGGCATTCCTCATACACTTACATTCATCCTTTGTTTTCCATCTTATCACTGATTTTTCAACCCCGTCTATCATTTGTTTTTCATAAACTTTACCCATATGCTTTTCTATAGTGTCAAATTTTAGCTGCAACCTAATTTTCTTGTTATGTTTCCAAGTGCAAATCTTACACCTGCATTCTATTGGAGGCTCACCTTCAATTGGATTCTCCACTGGTTCAATGAATGGATACTTTGATGCCCAATTAATTTGAAAATTCCTCACTGACGTATCCCACTCCCGATCCTTTTTTGATTGTGGTTCACCCTTTTTTGATATGGCTTTTCATTTCCCCTTCTATGCATTATCATCAATGGCATTATCACCCAAGTCGATTATATCATTCCGGCTAACTTGGGTATCTACCAGATAATCTTCTTCAAGATCATCTTGATCTGAGATATCAGGTTCACCGTCGTCTTCAACATGCGCTGCAGGTGGCGAATTTTGTACTTGTACTTGTGATGATGTACCTTCCTCACACCCTAAGGTGCTCCTATTTTTTTGCCTTTTTTTGGAAATTAGACCAAAGAAGATTGTTCCTCAATTGGCCCATTATCCTAGGAGATATATGGTGAGTGTCTTAGGGGCAGATTCTTCCCCACCCTTGCACTGTGATAAAACAAGTGTCTGGTTACTAACTTAGCTGGACTTCTAATTTCTATGGTGTTTAGATAGGGTTCGAGTGGTCACAATCAGCAGCATTTTACACTCCGTTGAGGGAGGTCTCTCAGTCTGTAGAGGTTATGCTCTATAGATTTTAATGTATCGTATAGGCATTGAGGGAGGCATAACATCATTGTGATATCATGTAACACTCATTGCATATTATTTTCATCACATACGTATTAATTTATGGTGGCTTGGATTACTTGGCTTTAATCGTTGCCACTTAGTTCGTTCCCCTCTCACCGGCCTTAATGACACCCTAAGGGCAACTCAAGAGGGTAGACCTTCTAAAGGATTTAATTGCAAGAAATAAATGAAAGTATGAAAAAAAAGAGTCTAGTTTTCTGATCACCCATTGAAGGGGAGAGCATAATACCTATCCCTTCGAAGACATGAAAAACAAAATTTCTTTTTATCCTTCCATTGCAATAATTTTCTATTCTAAGTGGAGATGTTGCTCCACACAGACATAGTGTTCATTTTTAACTTTCATAGTAATTTGTGAAAGAACAGAAAAGAATTTGGTTTTTGTCTTTTTAAAAACACCAAAAGAAGTTCTCTACTCTTACCCTTCAGAGAATTACGTTAGTAGACACATGGTGGGCTATCCAGACTAATTTCCTTCCTTTGGTTACAAAAGTTTGCTTTAGTGTTTATCAGTGATCTATTATAAAACAAAACACTAAAAGACTAGAATTCAAGAAAAATGAAAGAATATAGAGGTTTTTTATTTTCATTTTTTTTTATTACATGAGGAACTTGCTAAAAATGGAAACTACCAAAAATAGAAACTTTTCAAAAATAGAAACCTACCAAAAATGGAAACCTGCCAAAAAATAAAAAAATTTCAGAAATGGAAACCTGCAAAAAATGGAAACTTTTCAGAAATGGAAACCTGCCAAAATGGAAACTTTACAAAAATGGAAACCTGCCAAAAATGAAAAACTTTCCAGAAAGGGAAACCTACCAAAAATGGAAACCTACCAAAAATGAAAATTTTCCTGAAGTCGAAACCTACTAAAAATGGAAACTTTCCAGAAATAAAAACCTACCAAAAATGGAAACTTTTCAAAAATAGAAACCTTTCAAAAATGGGAGCTTTCCAGAAAAGGAAACCTACCAAAAATGGAAACTTTCCAAAACGAAAACCTACCAAAAATGGAAACTTTCCAGAAGTAGAAACCTGCTAAAAAAGGAAACTTTCAAGAGATGGAAACCTACCAAAATGAAAAATTTCCAAAAATAGAAACCTTCCAAAAATGGAAGCTTTCTAGAAATGGAAACCTACCAAAAACAGAAACTTTCCAAAATGGAAACCTACCAAAAATGGAAACTTGCAAAAAATAAAAAAATTTCAGAAACATAAAATTTCCAAAATTGGAAACCTACAAAAAATAGAAACTCTCTAGAAACAGAAACGTACCAAAAATGGAAACTTTCCACAAATGAAAACCTGCAAAAAATTGAAACCTATCAAAAATTGAAACCTGACGCATACACAAATTTTCAAATTGTTATTAGTTCACGTTGGGTTCACCAAATATTTTCAGGTAGTAAATAAGCATAAATTATATAATCAGATATCAAAGAGTGAATCTCAACTCTAATCTAATCAATATTACTCCTAAATGAGAATAGAATAATGCAACATCAATTGAATTGAAAGAATGATCTATTTAAAACTCCCTCAATAGAAATAGCAAGACTTCCATTGCTCTTCTCTATTATTGATGATGTAGGTGGCTCTCAAGTATTGCACTTGATTTCTTGCATAAGATGGACAACAATTTTGAAGACTGTGATTCCATAATTTTGGATGCTGTGATTCTAAAAACTAGATTCAATTGATAAAAATGATGTTGAATTTATAGATTTTCAACACAAAGGGGTGAGAAATAGAACTCAAGTGTTCATTGATAGATAACTAAAATTGATTGATCAGTAAACTAGTCATGATTGACTTGTTAACTCATTTGATTGAGTAGTCAACTAGATTGATTGGAGAGTGAACTCATTTGATTGATCAGTAAACTGAATAGACTAGGGAGATGACTGAATTGATGGATTAGTTATAGAAAACTGATTTTGAGTTAAAAAAATATGGTGAGTTAACTAAGTTAACTGATTAGACAACTGATTTGATCAATCAGTTTCTATTTAGCATGTGTTGTAGAAATTTGAAATTGAATTTGATTTTCATTTTCAATTTGGATTTGAATTTGGGCATTCGAATGCTAAAATTAACTGAAATTTAGATTTGGGGAAATGTGAATTTGAAAATGTGAAATTAGATGAAATTAATTGAAATTCGAATTTGGGAGAAAATGAAATGAAATTAATTGGAATTATAATTTGGGTAATTGGAGGAATAAGTTAATTAATTTCAATAATTTAAATGAAATTATTTAAACATTAGAAATTGAATTAATTAAATAATAAAGATTATTTAACTAAGGAAAATGTTGCAATTAATTAAATAATTAATATTTAGTTAATATGTAGAAGACGATTAACTAATTAAATTGATTTGAGAATAGAAATTGAATAATTATATATGTTGAATGTGATGATCTGAAGAAATAATTAGTTTAATCAAATAATTAAAGAATTACTTAATTAAATAGACGAATAATTAGTATGCGATCAATGAGACATTTTTAGGTGACTGCACCCTCTACAAGGGCTTCCAATTTTGCCAAATTATTAGAGTTTAGCCAATGGGTTTGGCTATCGTAGCACAAGTGGATCCATCCTAGTGGCAATAATACATCCCATGCCTGCTATGCTTGGTTTCCCTTTGGAAGCCCCATCAAAGTTGAGTTTTAACCACTCATTCTTATTTTGACTATTAACATTGGTCTCTAATTATTTTGCTCGTCAATCCTCCCATACCATATTGTGGTGGGATGATTAAGCCAAACCAATTCTCTCTTATTTTACTATCCCATATTGAGAAGCAACAACCTTTAAGATTACCATATATGAGTCTATTATTGGTGGTTTCTACTATAGTTGCTTTGATTTTATTGCATAAATTATTTGATTCCAATTTCTTGTATTGAAAAATCCTCCTATCCCTTTCCTTCCATATTTCCCAAGCTACAATCGAGGGGGGTAGTTTCCATAAGTCCTTATATAAGCTCTTCTTATTAAGTAGGGTCCAACTCTTCAAATTGGTTACTAGGTCATTTGAGAAGGTTGTTGTCCAGTGCAATTTCTTACACAACCATTCCCAACATTCTGCCACATAAGGGCAACTCATCAGGAGATGATCCATTATTTCCTCATTTGATTCACATAGAATACACCTTGATAGTCCTACATAACCAATCTTCTTGAACCAGAGAAAATTTTACTGGCAAATAATCGTCAATTGGCAAATATTTTGTACCATGCATTCAGAAAATGGTGAATTAGTTGGGCCCATTGAGGTAGATGGATTTCCCCAACTTTATGAATGTTTCGTCACATGCATTCCAGTTTGCCTTTATTTTCATTAATCATTTGTAACGATTCATCATTTTTTGCCAATCGATGAAACGATTTCACAACAGTATATTTAATATTTTTGCTTGTATTTTTAGAAGTGTTCCTTAATATAATGATGTAATTCACCAATAGAAATAAATAGTTCAATTTGCATGAGGACCCAATTCACCCAACACTTTTGGAAGAGTGTCTTAATTCTCCCCCATATTCTCCAATAACATTTATTGTTCAATGTTGTGGGAGGATTGATTTATCTAATTATATTATATGTCCATCCCAATGGATGGTCCATAATCACCTAGTAAATTACAATGTATATGTTTTTTCGATGTTTCATTCACCCTATGTTTCCATAAGACGTGTTAGTATTAAGTGGGATCCACCAAATTTTTTGAATACCGTTTAAAATTCCTGCAATAGTCATCAAATAGGGATTGGTATAAGATTGTATGAAAGATCAAATTTATTTTTACACAATTTGGTAAGTTCGGAGCTCTCAATTCAGATCAATAGCCAAGTTATAGAAGGAACAACCATTGTTGCATTTTCGTCTACTAGTTCTTTGTGCTACTCTCTGAGAACCTAAAGGTAGGTGATCGTTTCTGTGAAGTGTTATATTATTATTCATCTCAAAGTGTTTTTAGGTTGTTCTTATTGAGTAGGGAGACTTCAGACATATTATGCAATTATTAGATCATTCTTATTAAGTAGGGAGACCTCAAAACATATTATGCAATTTTTAGATCAATGTTATTAAGTAGGGAGATCTCAGACATCTAGATTCTAGCCCTTAGGGGCAATGAATCTTATAGTCTATTATTGCTTCTTAAACTATTGGCATTATACACTCAGATGAGAATGGTTGATGTTGTCATTGATGGCAACCAACTGGTAGCTCATGGTTCACAGGCTATACCGGCAATAGATTTCACCTACCGGCACTAGCAGTTACAACAAGGGTTACTCACACTGACATCTAGTTACATCAGCAACAGATCATACCGACACTCTAAGCCGACACAGAAATAATACTGTTTTGTATTATAAATATATTTGTATAGCCGACATGATGTATTGTAAAGACTCATATATGTATGAGATCTTGTAGGTCATTTTGAAGTGTAATTAGGTAATGTAAAAAAGTGATATATGAGATTTTATAGGTTATGATACCGGATAGTTGTTTATACGCTTTGATGTATTTATTTTGAGAGTGAATAAGAGGCAGAGAAGAGAGAAGCAAGGTTTATGGAAGAGGTATCAAATAGAGCTTAAACTGGTACTGAATCCAGCATTCAAGATGCTATTTTGAGCAGTACATTATTATTAGATTTAACCATCCAATTGTAGTCAGTGGGACTCCATTTTTTTGTTGAGCAGTGAGCTCTAGGCAGTTGGTCTTCCTGCATGTACAGGCCCCTATTGTACTAAGTAATATTTATTCATATTGGCCAGTGAGTAAATATTGTGGGTCACAAATCCCACCGAAGTTTTTCCCCTATCGGGTTTCCTCACCAAAAATATCTGTGTTATGGTTTGCATTGATGCTTATTCTTTTGTTTCTCTTTATTCCATTATTATTTTCTTACGGGTATATTAATTTGAGTTATAAAGTTGCAAATATGTTTAAATCCTACATCAACCGGTTAGACATTGATTCACCCCCCCTTCTCAGTGTCTTTGGGACTAACCAAGTATCTAAGAATTGGTATCAAAGCCTAGTCCTCTATTTGCAGAAGCCTAACAACTTGAGGAAGATTCTGAAATTAGTACTGATGGAAGTTTGAGACAACAGTTGGAAGGAGATCTTGAAAATTTTGATGTAGAAAAATTGAAAAATATCAAACTGGAAGATGAACTCAAAACTGCTTGGGAATTCATCCAAGCACTTCAAGAAAACCTGGTCATAGCAAAGAATAAGAGAAAAAAATTACATGTACAATTGCAAAATCAAGAGGATGAAGAAAAGGAAACTCTCAGAGATATTTTAGAGAAACTGAGACAAGAGAATAGTAACATGAAGAATGAGATGCAAGATTTAACCATGAGACTATGCAAGGAAATTGAAGATAGAAAGAAGAATGAAGAAGATTTGGCAGGAAGACTTAATGAAAGATCCGATGAATCTTTAAGGCTTAGTTATGAAAATGATATGCTCAAAATAGATTTGACTCCTTGCCTATGCATTAATTATAGACAACTTAATAAGGTGATGGTGAAGAACCGATATCCCTTGCCGAGGATTGATGACTTGTTTCATCATATTAAGGATGCAAAGGTCTTCTCCAAGATAGATCTTAAATCCAGGTATCGCCAGTTGAGGATGATATTAATCATACAACATTCCATACTCTATATGGACACTATAAGTTTATGGTGGTACCTTTTGATCTCACTAATGCTCCATCAGTTTTCATGAGCTTGATGAATGGAGTTTTCAAGACTTATCTCAACAGGTTTGTGCTTGCATTATTGGATGATATATTGGTCTTCTCGAGGTTAGTGGATGAGCATGAGGATCACATGAGGTATGTTTTGCAGTATCTTCAGGATAATTAGTTGTACGCCATTATGACAAAGTGCGAGCTCTTCTAGACAGAGGCTACATATCTTGGCCATGTTATTTTAGGAGAGGTTATGAAAGTGGATCCCTCTAAGATCCATTCTATAAATGATTGGCCAACACCCACTAATGTGGGCAATATTTGCAATTTCATGGGGCTTCCAGGTTATTATCATAAATTTGTTCAAGATTTATCATAGATTGCTCATCCTATCATTTCTCTTCAAAGGAAAGGGAAGAAGTTTGTATGGTTAGATCAGTGTGAGACAAATTTTCAGATCCTCAAGGAGTGGCTGATTAGTACACCTATTCTAGGAGTGTCAAATCCTTTGGGTGACTTTGGGGTGTGCATGAATGCATCTTTGGAGTGTCTTGGAGTAGTTTTAATGCAAGATGATCAAGTGATTGCATATGAGTCACACAAGCTCAAAGATCACGAGTTGAATTAACCTACTCATGCTTCAAACCTAGCGGCAGTTGTGCATGATTTGGTGTGATGGAGAAATTTCCTTCTTGGGCATTGATTTGAGCTGCATAGTGATCACCGCAGTTTGCAGTACATCTTCATGCAACTGAACTTGAATGCTAGACATCAACATTGGATGGAGTTTTATGTGACTCTAATTTTAAGGTGAGACATATTCTATTGGAATCAGGGATCACAAAGAGGGGGGTGAATCAGTGATCTACCAAAAATCAAATTTACAAACCTATTCTTTATCCACCAAAAGAATACACTTAAAATTAAAATGAGAAATAAATAACAAACAACCACAAGATCATAACATCGGTATTTTTACATGGAAACCCAAATGGAAAAAATCATGATGAGATTTTAACTCACAATATTATTCCACTATGGCTAGTAGCAAAACAATATTACAAATGGGGAATGCACATGCATTCAAGCACACTACCTAGAGCTCACTACTCAATTACAATAACCTGGAAGGCTACAACTCTTGGGGAAGTCTCACTGACTTATAGTTTGATTACAATAATGAAATGAACTCTAAAGTAGCATCTGACAATGCATGAATGAGTTCTGGTTAAGCACTAAGTCTGTAACTATACTCGCTCTAGAAATACTCTATTTCTATCTCAGTCAATTATCGAATTATCTGTGAACCAAATGCGCATGTGAAACTACAATCAATCACACCAAAACATATCACCACAATAGTAATACACTGAAAAAATCACCAATTTAGTATTATATATATGGTCATATCAAAAGTAATCTCCTCCAAATAAGCTATCAAAAGTGTAACATGTAGCTTCAAGTCAGCTTCAATCTTTAACAAAACATAGCACCTTGAACTTAGTCATCAAAATTACTAGAAATCTTACCTAACAAAAACTGCATTAGAATAATCATGATTTACCAGTTAACACTTTCTTCTGGATAAGAGGAATCACGATCACTGAATCAAATCTGCAAGAAGAGTTTCCATCAATGACAACCCTAAACCACGAATCAAGCATCGGAAGTCACCGGATGAGTGTCAATTGCCAACATATTCATGGCAAGGAAAATGTGGTAGTAGATACCTTGAGTCATAGGAGGCATGAGGTTTTAGTGAGGACTCTTAGTGCAGATTTGAGGAGCAGGATTCTTAGTGCTCTTCCTTCAAATGTTTGGTAGTAGGAGGTTAGTGCAAATATTGGTTCAGGGAAAGCTTGGGATGATAGGTATGCATGTTATTTATTGGAGTATGATGGTCTTCTTCACCATTTGAGATGTATATATGTTCTATCGTCAAATAGTATTTGAGCTTTGATCTTATGAGAGACCCATCATGCACCTTACTCGGTACATCTAGCTGTCAAGAAGATACACGCAGATTTGTGATAGTTGTATATTGGTTAATGTAATGATGGTGAAAGAGGTTGATCAAGAAATCAAGAGTAAATATTTTCTCTGCTCAAGAGAAGTGAAAGTTTTACAAAATATTTTCATTAACCTTTTCACGCACATTACATTAAAAGAGGGGGACAATTCACTAGATCCAATCTCAATAGGAAGAGAATGAATACTAAGTGAATTGACAATGGATTTGGAAAGTAAAAGTAACCCCTCTTTTAGAATGTAAAAGATTGAATTATGTGATTTAAGACTAAGCGTAAAAGGGACAAATAAATGACTATAACTTGATATAGGAATGTGGGATGAAGATGTGTACCCGGAATCGGCAATCCTGCAAATTTGAGTGAATGTTGTCGGGACCGTGTTGAAAATGCACATGGTCCTCCCAAACATCCACACACCAAAAAGGGTTTTTCTGCCTCTAAGAATGAAGCCCAAATCTACAAATATAGTTGTGCACCTACAACCTACACATAGAAAAGAGAGGAAAAGGGGTTTTCATTTAGGTCAAACCCCAATTTTAGAATTAACCAAATGACACAACGTAGTACTTGCAAGTAAATGTAAATGAAAGACTGAAATAGAATTCACCTCAAGGGAGGATGCAATTGAAATGTAGATAGATTTTCTTATGTGGAATTGAATGATGAAAGATATCTCCTCTTCAATAGTTGAATCCTTGACTTGAATGTAACACCTAGCCTTGAAAGGAGACTTGAGAATGCTCAATGCTTGAATGCTTGAATGCTTGAAGGCTTGAATTCTTGAATGCTCAAATGATTGAATGATGATAATGCCTGTTAACCTTATTTTCTCTTATTGAACTTATCTTATTCAAATGGGAAGAGGAATGCATCTTATATATCCACCAATTAGGGTTAATTGACTGATTTTTCATCATAGGTCGACATAGGGAAACTTTTCCTGCTTCCAAAATGCAAAGTTTGAATGGTCGGGGCACAAACTAGGGCAAGGATAGGGGTGCCATGCCCTTTCCCTAGGAGCGCCCCTATCCTAAGGGGACAGTGAAGCCACATCACTATCTTGCCCTTATCCAGGATAAAAATCAGTAAAGGAGAGTGTGGGGTGCAAGGAATTGCAATTTTCGGGCAGTGTGAGCATGTCTCGTGTCTCAGATCAGGCTTAGAGATTTGTTTTGCCAATGTGAAGACCCAAATGTGGTTGAAAATTGAAAGGTAACAATTTTATGAAGTTGCATTTAGCCTCCACTTTAGCGGTAGTATAAGAATATGCCAATACTTTTGGTAAAGTATAAGGAAACAAGATTGAAAGACTTTCACGATGTCAAGGAGGCAAGATACACCAAGCCCCCAGTGGACTAAGGATCTTACAACATTGATTGAAAAAGTAAAATGGAGGATCAAGAGAGAGAGAGAACCATGACTGCAAGTAGAAAGGCTCCCCTTACTATGAGTCATGAAAGGCAAGGATACCAAAAAGTTACAACGCAAAGCCACTTGTTCACTAAGTGACTTTGAGTATCAAGAAGGAAAATATGAGTGGAGTGTATGCCTTATTACGAGTGATTAATTTAAGGTAGGAAACACCCATAAGAAAGAGAGATAGATAGAGAGAGAGAGAGAGAGAGCATGTTATCGCAAGTATTTAGCTCCCAAATCAAGGAATAAATCCAAGGATATTGAACACAAAACAAAAAAGACAAGGTAGTTTTACTTTCCATGGGGTTAGTATGATGTATGATACTCATGTATATCATATGTATATATGTGCATAGAATAATTGTCATTATCCAAAGAAAGGAAACTACCTTGGAAGAAAGGGAATAAAAGTTGTCTTTTGAGTCAACATAAAAGAGACCAAAAGAGATCTCAGTGCTTTGCATCATCCTCAAGTAGAAATTACTAGGGAACATAGAAGAATAGGGATACACATAGAATAATAATCACAAAAGAGAAAGAAAAGAGAGAGGTAGATGATCTACGGTGCTAATGTAGCTAGTCTAGCACAACATCCACGTCCCAATCTTGCTAGTCACTATTTCGAGAAGGTGCAAAACATGCCAGAGGAGAGAAATCGAGAACAACAAATGGAGCTATCACAAGATCCAAACAAGGACTATGCTCATGTGCTAAGTCACTTTGTTTGTTTCTAGGAGCTAGGATTAAGGCTTTTGAGAACTTTTCACATAATTTCTTTGTCCACATCAACATATTCATAGTCACTATCAGAAGCATTAGGAGTTGTATTGCCATCACGAATAACATTTTCACCTATTTCTTCATCAAGATTTATAGAAAGAGGAGCGTGAACATGAATAGGAATAAAACCCTCACATGTTTTTTGCAACTTATGATTTGGAGATGTAGGTTCAAAATCTTGCTTAGGAGAAAACATAATCATGTCAACTATTGGAGTTTTGGGAGATTGAATATTTTGAGGCACAACTTCACGAGCTCAAGCACGGTGCTTTCATCGGCAGTCTCTTGCCCAACGATTCTGTCGAGTCTTAGCAGAAGAATGAGAAGGAGGAGGAATATTTATGAAAGGAGGAATATTTGTTGAAGGAGAAATATTCCCATATTTGGTAGTTGGAGGTTTAGGTTGAGGTATTTTGGGTTGGACAAGAGGAGAGACATGCCTCTTCTCTCTGTAAGAGCAAGGAGGTGGAACTACACCATATAAAGGAGGAATGTTAGGTGTAGGAAGGAGACCAAGTCCATCATGAGGAGGAGGTATAGGTCTAACCTTAGGAGGAATATTTTTGTTCTTCTTAGGAGAAGGCATAGTCTCATCCATAGGAATAGGTTAGGAATTTTTCTTAGGTGGAATATTAGTTCAATCCATCAAGGGAAGAACATCATTTTCAAGAAGGATGGGAATGTCTATTGTTGAAGTTATAGGATGTCTTAAGGACAAGATCATATCTTTCTTCCACTTTTGATAAGATTGAAAGAGAGAATCGCTTCTTGGTGGAAGAGATTGGAATTGTTTAGGCCAAATTAAATCAATAAGAACACCTGGGCTTCTCTCGGCTGGTTGAAATAAGCTACGATTAACAGTTATGATTTTTCCATTGTGGGGAAATTTCAAACACTTATAGATTGGAGAATCAATATCCTTCATGGAAGATAGCCAAGGATAGCCCAACTTCACATGGAATTTCTTAGAGGAAGGAATGATAACAAAGTTGACATCCATAGTTTTAGTGTGAACCTCAATAGGAAGTATAATAGAACCAATTACAGGATAAGAGAATCCATCAAATAACTTAACAACCACATTAGTATCATCATAGATTAGTTTATGCAAACATAAAGCGAAAAGATAATCCTCAATGATGACATTAACCATGCAAGAGGGATCGATAAGCACACCATGACAAGGCATTTCTTGAATCTTTGCAACTATGTATAAAGACCCATCAAGTGCTCTAATGGTCTCACTAGGGTCAAATGTGATAGATAAGTCCTTAGGTTTCCTTTGTTTCTCTATCATATTTACCAAATTTTGAACTTTAGTAGTCACATCAGAAGGAGAGAAAGAGGTATGTTCAGTCTCAAGATCACGTTAGAGGTATTAGAAGGTAAAGGATCAGTAAAAATATTAAGATTTTGATTAGGAGGGGATACTCATTTATTTCCCTTATCATTCACACCTACCACAAATATAGTATTATTATCAATCAAATATTGAATCTTACTTTTCATTGCAAAACATTTCTCAGTGTCATGACTTGGTTGATGATGAAATTGACAAAAAGAGTTATTATCAAATTAGGGTGAGGCTACCTTAGAAGGGTCAACTAGTTTTATGGGAGGAAGTTTAATAACATTTCTTTATAACAATTGAGACATAATGCTATGTAAAGATTCATTCAAAGGAGTAAATTGTCTTTCTCTTCTAAAAAATTTAGAAATAGGAGGCACACCTGTTGTAGCATTCACATTATTATTGTTAATGTTGTCATTGAATTTGATGAATCCTTTGCTTGGTCTGAACTTTGCAAATGGTTGTTGAGCACTATCACCCTTATCACTTGGAGCCATAGGAGTGGATTGCTCCAGTTGATAATTTTGAAGTGTTGCACACAACTGCGGAAAGGAAGTAAACTCAGAAAGGAGAATTTTGTCTCTAATATATTTTTACAAATTTGAAATTAAAATTCTTTGAATATCATTATCAAGCACTTGAAAATAAATTTGAGAACACAAATACTTATTTCTACCAATGAAATCAGTCACTTTTTCTTTAACACCTTGTTTACAATGCATTAAATTAGTCAAAGTGATTTTAGTACCTATGTTGTTTTTAAATTGTTGAATAAAAGCATTTGATAATTGTTGAAAAGAATTAATAGAATAGGAAGGCAAAGAGAAATGCCATTGTAAAGCCTAACTCTTGATGTTCTAGTAAACAAATTTGTGATAGTTGTATTATTGGTTAATGTAATGGTGGTGAAAGAGGGTGATCAAGAAATCAAGAGGAAAGCTTTTCTCTCCTCAAGAGGAGTGAAAGTTTCACAAAATATTCTCTCTAACCTTTTCACGCATATTACATTAAAAGAGGGGGGAGAATTCACTAGATCCAATCTCAATAGGAAGAGATTGAATGCTAAGTGAATTGACAATGGATTTGGAAAGTAAAAGTAACCCTTCTTTTAGAATGTAAAAAGTTAAAAAATGTGATTTAAGACTAAGTGTAAAAGAGACAAAGAAATGACTATAACTTAAGATAGGAATGTGGGATGAAACTGTGCACCCAAAATTGACAATAAAATGTCAAGACGAAGCTCCCTTGTAAATTTAAGCGAAAGTTGTCGGGACCATGTTGAAAGTGCACACGGTCCTCTGAAAAATCTGCATGCCAAAAAGGGTTTTTCCACCTTTGAGAATGAAGTCTAAATCTGCAAATACAACTAGGCACCTGCAACCTACACATAGGAAAGAGAGAAAAATGGGTTGGGATTGGGGGTTTGCCTTCAAGTCAAACCCCGGTTTTAGAATTAATCAAATGATGTAAATTAGTACTTGCAAGTAAATGTAAATGAAAGACTAAAATAGAATTCACCTCAAGGAAGGATGCGATTGAAATGTAGATAGAGTTGCTTGTGTGGAATTGAATGATGAAAGAGATCTCCTCTTCAATGGTTGAAGCCTTGACTTGAATGCAACACCTAACCTTGAAAGGAGACTTGAGAATGCTCAATTCTTAAAAGGAATGCTTGAATGATGATAATTCTTGTTCACCTTACTTTCTCTTATTGAACTTATCTTATTCAAATGGGAGAGAGGAATGCATCTTATATATCCACCAATTAGGGTTAATTGACTGTTGTTTGTCATAGGCTGACATAGAGAAACTTTTCCCACTTCCAAAATGCAAATCCCAATTCAAATTTTGAATGGTCGAGACCCAAAATAGGGCAAGTAAAAGGGCATCACGCCCTTGTCCTGTCCTTATCTAGGACAAAAAGAAGAAAAGGAGAGTACAGGGTGCGAGGAAATGCAGTTTTCGAAGAGTGTGAGCTTGTCTTGGGTCTCTAATCATGCTTAGGGATTCCTTTTGCCAATGTGAAGACCCAAATGTGGTTGAAAATTGCAAGGTCACAATTTTATGACACTATAGGTAGGAATGAGGAGAGATATAGCAGATTTTGTGTCTTGTTGCTTAAAGTGTCAACATGTGAAAGAATAGCATTAGCATCCAACAGGTTTGTTGCAGTTGAACCTGGTTCTAGATTGGAAATGGGACATTATATCTATGGATTTTATAGTTGGATTGCCTATGTCTTCACATCAACATGATGTTATCATGGTCACTATTGATAGGTTGACCAAGATGGCACATTTTTTTCTAATTAGATCTTTGAGGCACAATCAAAGAACATCTTCAGCATCCTAAAATCCATCTAGAAGTCGCACCAACACCACTTATCCATTCTGCCAAGATTTCTCAGTAAAAGATCTATCAGTTAAATCTTAAACCCATGCCCGGTAGGGTTTACAAAAGTGTGTGATAGCATCCGATTACCAAGTCAATACCAACTAGCCAAAAAATGCTCTAGAAGCATGAAACACATAAAATCAAACATACTCCATAGATCCAAACATGTTGGAAGTATCCAACAGATAGTCTCTTCTGTCGATAATACTAGATCTTCTACCAGTAACCAAAACCTATCTGCTGGTAACCAATCATAACAGCTAGTGTTGACATAAATGACAAAACATCAATGCAACACATAATCATTTCATTCATAATGCCAACAATCCTATGGAAGAAGATGATCATGCACTAGAAAACACAATTGAAGATGATGGTACAAATACATTGATCCATGGCACATTTAGTACTGGCATAATTGATCATGATGATCAAGATGACTTTGATGTTGTTTGTGATTTACCTATACTTGAGAAGGCATACAAACCCCTTTACGAAGGCTCCCAAATAACTCTTATCTCTATTATATTGTTGTTGGTGAACTTGAAGGTTATGAATGGTTTATTTTACATAACAATCTTGCGTATGTTAACATATGTCATATATGTCATCTTTTTTCATCTATTTTTGTTGTTATTTCATCACTAATAAATAAAAGGTGAAATATGTACCATTAATATTCTTTATATTAATAAATTATTTTTTTGGTTCTAGATTGATAGGTGATTTTTTGTTATCGCCATCAAATATTCAACCTCGCTCATATCAAGAATAATCTTTCATTATGAAATATATTGGAATGGAGTATCAAGCAATAGATGCATGCCCCAATGATCATGTTATATATCATAAATAGCATGAATTTGCAATAGAATGTCTAGAATGTCATATCAGTAGATATCAAACAAATCAACTAACAAAAAAGATGCCTCGCAAGGTTCTTTGTTATATTCCCATTACTCCATGTTTGCAACGATTATTTAGGTGCAAAAGCTTGGTGCAATTTATGGATTACCATGCATGCAATAGAATTTGAGATGACATTCTTCGAATGCCTGTAGATGGTTCTGCATTTACAGACATAGAGGAAAAATGACCACACTTTAAAGAAGAACCTTGTAATCTCAGTCTTTCATTTGTAGCAGACAATGTCAATCTATTTGGAGAGCTGAGATCTATTTACTCAGTGTGACCTCTTTTTGTTATCAACAATAACATTCCTCCATGGATGTCAATAAAGAGGGAGCACATAATGTTGGCAATGATTGTTCTGAGTATTTTTCTCATTTTATAGTCATGTACATTAAATTATATATATTTTAGTAAAATGGTTATAATAATTATGTAATGTTTTTGTTCATTCAACTAGGTAAGTACCAAGTTGAAGATATGAATGTATATATCGAGCCTCTAATCGACAAGTTCCTGGAGTTATGGAATGGTGTCACTATGTATGACATCTCTAGACCAATAGGACAAAGACAATTTCAATTCCATGCAATGCTTGTATGGACAATTCATGATACCTCAGGGCTAACACATTTTTGTGGTACATTATAATGTTCAACTTGTGCACTTTAAAAATGTTTAATTTTTTAAATTATAAATCATAGATTTAAAAAAAAAATTAATTCAATATATATAATAATAAAAATTAACATATTTAATCCAATTAATCATGATCTTGTAGGTCTTCAAACAAAGGAAAAATTTGCATGTCCAGTTTGTGGTTCAAAGATGAAATCTCATCATTCAACAAGTTTAGGAAAGCAAGTGTTTGGTGAGTATAGGCACTTCCTCCACAATAAATATTGAACTACTGAAAAACATATTTTCAATGGGAAAGCAGAGACTACATCAAAAGCACAAAGAATGACACCTCACCTATGGAAGTTGGAATATAATGGAATTAATTGTCAAGGTAATGTCATTCAATCTAATTGTTTATATATCATATATGATATGTTTGGAATTTATATTTTTATATTGTGTTTTGTTTACTCATTTTGTAATTGACGATGATTGTAGTTGTTAACGTTTTAAACTTATATGCTTCATGAAGGTCATCAAAGAATTAATTACCACCTTCCAAAGGGACTAAAAATTTATCCCAGACAATTTAGTAGGCTTCCCTACTATGAGAAACTATAAATTGTGTATTTGTTTGATACTATGCATATTGGAAATAATATAACATAGACGTTATGGAAAATATTGGATGGAAGGTGTGACAAAGAAAAAATGTCAAAATTTATAGCGACATTTAGGAATTCAATCATGCAATGAAAAATGGCATTCAATTAAATAGCGATGAATACTGAATTAATATAAGTGCCCTTCCTTGGTTATTAATGGAGCAGCAAAGAAATGCTATAAAAGAGGTCATACGAAAAATTCATTTTCAAATAGGATTTTCTATGAATATAAACAATCTCATAACAAAGAAAAGTGAATTTGGCCCAGGGATGAAAATGCATGATTGGCATACCTTCATTAAAGTAATTCATGTTCTTGTATATTTTCTGTATATTTGTATACTCCATGTACTTTTCATTGTATTATGTTTAGTACTAGTTTTGGAAAAACAATGAAAGGATCATTTTATATTTGTATTTTCCATTAATATATGTGTGTTGTATATTATTTTGTTAATTCTCATTAATATATTTGTGTCTGGAATCACTTGTAGATGGTTTTCATTTAGAGAAATCCATAAAGAAGATATAAAATATTGGAAGAGAAAATTCCTCGTCTAATGTGTGAAATGCAAAAGTGTCTACCTTTGAAATTTTTCAATGCACAAGAACACTACCTCATACACCAAGTTGAGGATATTGAATTGTGTGGACTTGTATACATGAGGTCAATGTGGATGGTTGAGAGGCACTTGAAATTTTTGAAGGCTTTGGTTCAACAAAGAGCACATCTTGAGGGTTCTATGGTGGAGGGATATGTGGTATATCAGACGATGGTATACATTACTGAATATCTTCCCAAGTTTGTGGCAAAGATCCATGTAGATTACATTTGGGATCCCAACTCCATTAACAAATTCAAAGGGAAGTACCTAATGGGGAAAGGTAGATTGAGAAAAGTGAGAGGTAGTTATTGGATGTCCACAGACATTAATCTGAATACATTTTATATTTGGTTTTTATATATATATTGTAGTTAATTAATTTTTAATCTTTAATATACATTAGTTGTAAATTTATAGTTATTTTTTTCTATAGTTGCTACAGAGTGGGATGCACTACATTTGTATGTCACAAGCAATCTTGATTGGTTGACGGTATGGATTGAACGATGTCAACAATCTGGTTGTGCATTAACATGGGAAGGTGTGGCTTCATTGGTTAAAGAAGCTCATTGTAATGGAGATTCCAATGTTATACCAAGGGAAATTGATTTGGCATATGGTTTAAGAGATAAACAAGTACGTATAAATATATTAATAACCCATATTATTTATTTAGTTTCAATTGTCTATATATATATGTGTGTGTGTGTGTGTGTGTTGTTTTTTGCAATACATTTAACCAAGAATTAATATGTTTATCAACTGGCGATGCAATAATTTTTACATGTTTGACATATTGCAGGTGAAATACCACAAGGCTATGTGGTGCAATGGTCATAAATTTAATAGCAAAAAGTTGGATAACACGAAGAAAAATTGTGATTCTGGGATAATTGTAGCATTTCAGGTGACTAATCTTTCATCTAGAAGTGACATACATCCTAAAGTCACAGAAAATCAATATTATGGGATTTTGGATGATATACTTGAGTGTGACTTTGGTTCCTTCAAATTAGTTATTTTCGTCGTCCAATAGTACAAGCTATGATTGAATGAAAGGATCCTGAAAGAACTATTATTGAACATGATAATGGATTTACAATTGTCAATAGAAGGTCATTTGATCAAGTTGGAAATAAGCCCTATTTTCTTCCAAGACAATGTGAGCAGGTATTTTACTCAAAGGTTCCACATAAACTGGGTAGGTCATTTGTTGTTATACATGATCCTAGAGGAAGGCTGGTAAAGTATAATGTCATGAAATAAGAAGATACAAAAGAACTAGAAGATGATGTACATGATGATCAAGATAAACAATTAGTTGATGATGTGCTCGACGAAGATGTCAAAGAAGAGGAACAAGATGATGATGTAGGAGTTAATGTTCATGAAGATGATGATGATGATGATGATGATGATGATGATGATGATGATGATGATGATGATGATGATGATGACCAATAATCCTTACAATGTTGATTTTGGATCAGAAGATACAGACAAAGAGTTGGATGGAGAAGAAGATCAATGACATGATTTAAATGTATGATGTATGTGATTAGTATATTATCTATTTGATATTTATTTCTTGATATTTTTTAGTGAAATCTAAATTTTGTGATTATGTGGGAGGACTTGTTTGTAATTATGTGGGAGGACTTTTACTTTGTGATTATCTTTACATGTCAAGTCATTTATACTTTTACATTACAACTATTTGCATCATGTTGTGTTCCCTGCTAAGATACTTATGGAAAATTTAATGGATGAATCATTTTAATGGTTTGTTATGCAATAACACAATGATTCATATTATGATGTATGATGCACCTGATGCTATTTTATATCTATGCTCTTAATCTACTTTGAGGAGTTCATGTTTTCCAATCTTGATATTTTAACAAGTCTATGATATTTGCATGAGCTATTGTAGATAATACCTTAGGGAATGTGTGTTGCATTAAAGGATGCCACTGAATTTATTGTAGTATTCAAGAAAAAATTTATTGCAGTATTCAAGACAAAATTTATTGCAGTATTCAAGACATAATTTAATTCATTTAGCTAGAAATGAAAACAAAATTTATTGCAGTATTCAAGATGACCCGCATACTTCAAGAAAGTATGATTAGTACCTTTTCTAAGGGAAAACCGAGTCAAATCACAATCCTAGTGACAAACATAGTAACATTATCAACATTAAAGTCCAATACTAAATAGTTAAGACTTTCTTAAAATGTTTAGATTGAGAATGCATTCACAACCTCCTCACACTCAAAATTTGTTGTAGTATTCAAGACAAAATTTAGTTCATTTAGCTTGAAATGAAACCCATCCAAAAATACACATTCCCTCTTGAAGAAGACAAATTGCATATGTCATTAACACAACAATTCATACAACATAGCACAAAAGATATGAGCCAAAAATGAATCTTCTCTTTATTGATTTTCAATATAAAATTGATACATTGATGAAAATATTACAGTGAGTCACCAAAACTTGTAGAAGACTCTTTGTTGTTATATTAACGTTTATCTAATGCATAAAAATCAAGAGTCTGGAATCCTTATTCTTGGCCTTGAATTCCCTTTTATAACACAAGGGAGGAAACAAGCCTCAGACCAAAGAAGATATGTGTCAAAATCTAATTACATTACAAAAAGGACCTAAAGCCTAAGACCTTGACCTCTATGTGCAACTTGCATTGAATGATGGGGGCTAAAAAGGCATCATCCTAGAAGCTTGAGTTGTGAGTCTACAAAAGATGTTCTCACATCTGTACTTCATATCTTCTTCTATTAGGATCAAAAAATGCAATCTAGCATGTGGTGGCAGGTGTCTTGGACACTTCTCCTTGTTGGCTAAGTGTTCTAATCATTTTCCCAAAATGAACATCCTGCACAAAACTTTTAGGAATAGAAAAAATGGAAAGACTTTGACTAGTCCTCCTCTTTAGGCTGCTCTTCTTCCAAGGATCAGTACTTTTTATGTAGCACCTCAATCTCATCAGCTAGCCAAGAAAAACCCTTCAGGCTATGTAATTTATTCATAGCTTTCTTTGTTTTATGGGAAGGTACAACTACTCCTCCTAGGGGAAAGCTATGATACATTTTCTCTACTTCCATAATTTTATCAACAATATTAAGAAATGTATCTCCTTGGTTTAGATCACCTTCCAAGGATGTCAAGATGACATTTATTGCTTCTTGGAAACCCTGTTTCCATTCTTCTAAGCTCTTAATTTTCTTGTCATCTATCAAAATTGTAG
Source organism: Cryptomeria japonica (assembly GCF_030272615.1). Lineage (NCBI taxonomy): Eukaryota > Viridiplantae > Streptophyta > Pinopsida > Cupressales > Cupressaceae > Cryptomeria > Cryptomeria japonica. The sequence continues at coordinate 138,608,986 of NC_081405.1, read as the reverse complement.
GGACATGCCACTTTTTGAGTCCTTGGAAAGAATCAATCATTCCCATCAATGATTTCCTTACCTCCTATATGTTGGGTAACTCTATATTTAATAAATTATAATTTTTCTAAGCTACACATACAATCAAAGGTGCTTGAGCCACATTTTTCACTCATAACATAACCTCCTTCAAGGTTTCACCCTTTGGCAGCCACGTAGCTCTGATTGGTTGAAAGAATGCAATAAATTCATCAAGTTGACTCAGGAGCTTGGATGTTAAAGAATATGAAGTGTGGACTTCATCCAATTTATCAATGATTTTATTTGAAATTCTCAAAATTGAATCTTTCCTAATTTTAAAATAATTGCTTATAGCTTCATCTTTGACCCTTTGCATTTCTTTGTTTATCTTCTCAAGATCCTCGAGTCTAATTCCTCTAGAAGAGTGAGCTGCCATCTTCTTTATTTTCTCTTTCAATGAAATGTTCTCAACAAATAATTCATTGTACTTGGTATTCAAAATAACATGCATATGCTTTAGCTTTATATGTTTTTTCTCTAAATTCTCTACTGCCAACTGAGAAAATTAGGTTGGATGCTTGGAAATTGCTATAGCCTCTGAAGAAGTAGTGTCTTTTAAGGTCCTTACAACAATATCCCCTATTTTGTGTTGCACCCCTTACAAAACTATGGGATTTTTAGTGCTAGGGGTCTTTGACCACAAAGAAAAATCTTTTGAACTTATATTTACACCAGAGCCATGATCTCCAAACTCTCTAGCAAAATTAGGGTCCTTCTGCTACATGATCTAATCTAACAAGAAAATTCTCTCAAAATTCTACCCCAAGACAAGGAGCACTCAACTTTTAACTACCATTTCTCTTCCCTCTTGAGGGATGCAATCAAAATTGTTCTTGTCAAAATTGTTGATTTATTCATCAGACATGTTCTTCAATTTCTCCCTTAGCCAAAATGATCTAAACTCAGGGGTATTAAAAAAATTGTCATCCGCCATAAATTTCTTTGAAGAAATAATCCTCTCATCATCTTCTTCTTGTATAGGGATTATTCTTGGGATGAGAACCCTGTTTAGATCATTGAGAACTTTGGAATTTGCATCATCTTGGAATGTTTCCCTTGGAGGAGAAGGTGGCAGCACCGAAGTATCAAAATTCTCCTCGATATCTACAAAGTCAAATATTTTAGCCTTTCCTCTTTCAATATTCTTAACCTACTTTGTTGTCACCCCCTCATCCTTATGTATACCCCCTTTGGAGGACTCTGCAAATTCTTCCTCAATCTGTGCCTTAGGAGCTAGATCAATTGGTTTTTCTTTGTATTCAACTCCTTTATCTGTGGCCTCTCTTCTTTTCAACTCATCTTAGATTATATCATCTATCTTTCTTAGCATGAAAGACATTCTAGCAAAATCATTCTTGAAATCTTGGAAGAAACCTAGAAATTGGGATCCTCTTGCTTCCTTTCTCTTTCAAATTTACTCATGAGGTCCCACTTCTTCCTCCTCTACTCCGCCTCACATGGATGGGAATTTCTTATTAGGTCGTCCCTTTCTACAAAATAATGAAAGTATCCCTTCTCCTTCAATTTGTTCACTCTAATATCATATATGCATCCTTTAGGGTCAAAATTTTTGGCTTGGGCAACCCTTAGCTTGTAATTCTTCACCAAACAATTATGTACCTTCTCTAAGGTCTCACAACCCACACTGACTTCATCAAAAACTATTACCCTAGGGAGAAATTTTTCCTTTCTATTAGATTTGATTTTTTCCCTCTCCATCCACATCATTTTCTAGATGAATTCAATGAATACTAACCTTGGAGAGACAACAATAGGCAATACATGGGACAACTAATCACATCCATAAATTATTATTATTATTGTATAATTACCATAAAAGAAGAAAACCCCAGAATTGTGGGTGAATGTACCCTCAGGATAGACATTTCCATCAGCCCTACAACTCCTTACTCTCAATATTTTGATTATCACTTTAGGTAGCCTCAGCAATAGTATCCCAATTTTTGTCAAAATGTTCATCATAAAATGGTTGAAGAATACACAAAAATCATCAAACTTAGATCCCTTGTCCCAAACCTGGGTCCATCTTTGTACCGGCCAAGGGAGACTTGTGTAGGGATCATTTGTCTCTATTCTCAACTTTGGGCCCCAATAGGCTTTGTTTTGATAAAGAATTAAGTGGCACACCAAAGAATAGTGCAAGAATTCTATTTTTTTATCCTTATTTTCAGCTCTCACCAATCCCTCATGAATATCACTTGCAAAATCATACAACTCATTTATTAAGGGGTGTTGAATATTGTTGACCATCACCATATAATCAATGGTAATTTGGTAAGCCAGCAATCAACTGCAAGGACCTAACCTAGTGTAGAATAGGTTTTAACAAAATAGGGCTCAAAAGAGTCAAGCTTGAAAGGCTCCCTTTTAGATGGTAGGACATAATTCTGTGAATATTTGTAAAGTTTCCTCATGAAATGAGGAACAAGATCCATCACGTACCTGTCCTTTTTGTTCTCATAGTTTCTCTTCAAAATATCTCTGTTTATAATTGTGAGGGCAATCTTATCTAAATCGGAACATTGAATGATAGACCCGAGAGAGATGTCTAGTAGGACATATCCTTTAATAGTCCTAACCATCCGGCTTCGAACATCATATGCCTTTTTCATCTCCCTTATGAACATAGGATCTACAAAAACATTGGGCACCAACAATTTGCCAAGGTTCAATGTCTAAGGGTTGCACACTAGGATGGCCTTATCTCTATTGCCATTTACTGAATGAAAAATGTCCCAACCCCTTTCCTTAGTGAAGGTATCCCTACACCCTACCTCTTTTTCATTGAAGATATTCCTCAAATGATCATGCTTTGTGGATCCCTTAAATAATTCTAGCAGGTCTTAGGATAGGCACCTAGTCTGTCTAGTTGCCCTCCGTGCAATTTCTTCCAATCTTTGTTCAACCTCCTGTTGCAACTCTTCAGGGGTCATCGCAGGAGAAAGAGGAATAGTAGGTTGTGTTGTTGGCTACTCCACTTAATCTTATGAATCCCCTTTCGATGGATTCCTAAAGCGCTTTGCAGGCTTGGGGGTCTTTTGTTTTGTTTGAGCAACTTCTTTGGCTAGCTCCTAAGGGTTTTCTCCTTATGGGATTGGCTTTTGAGGATTTAGGGATTCCTCAGTAGATGGATTAACTGGAGCAGGAGCATCATGTGAAGGGGATGGGGTTTCAGCAGAGGCAGCTTTGACTAAAGCCTTCTTGGTTCTCTTCCTCTTCTTTGGAGTGGGCTTCCTTGTTTCCTTCTTGGTGCTATTCATCTTCTTTGGAGTGGGATTCCTTTCTTTAGGAGCGGGAGAGGGCTCATCTAAAAATTCACTATCAGAAATAATAGTGATGGTCTTTCATATAACTTTTCTATTTCTCTTTGTGGCCTTCTCTTTCAGAGGGGAGCTAGCTTCGACCTCCTCTAATACTTGCGGGGTAGTTCTAGGGCTTGGTTGCACAAAAGGGGCACCTGCAATTTCTTTCATGGGGGGGAACCATATCTAGAGGTGTAGCCTTAGTGATGGGAATTGAGGATATTTCCTTAGTTACGTGGGCTTTCTTGGCAATAGGGGTAGTAGATTGCTCAGCAGGGGATGCCATCTTAACAATTTGGACTGATTAAAAACTTGGAAAGCAAATACAAGAGTAAAATCTACCAACTTCTAGGGAACACATGCAGGCAACTCAAGATATTACTATCACAGTCTGATAATGCATGCAAGCAGGGAAAAAGGACTTACTGGTTTGTTGTTCAACTGAAAATGCTAGGAAGCACGTTGGAATGCTGAAATTCACCTTTTTCTCGCTCTATGCTGCTCTAAAATCTCTCTGGATGCAAGGTAAAAAAGAATGCCAATAAATTTTCAATTTATTGCGATGCCATTAATTCATTCATTTTGGATAGAGGTAATCATTGGTGCCATCTTTGAATTTTATCTGTCAATCTAGCAGTTGACAATCCGGATTGCTCATTGGCCTTCCCTGAATAATGACATGGTATTCTCTTAAAGTTCCTCATGTCAAATTAGCCATCTTAACTTTCCTACAAGATAAGCTTATGTTGTAATTTTCCTTTGTTTTAATTATCTCGTGGTGTCACTAGCCATTCCTTCTATCTTCACGGGATAAGCTTCTATTTGTTTTCTTTGGAGATCTTACCCCGCATTGATCTTAACCCTTCCTTTTGCCTTTCGCCTATAAGCCCCTTTCTTTGTGTCTTTATCATCCATGGGATAAGCTTTTGAAATAGCCTATTCTTATCCCGAAGCATCTTTCTTATCCCTTCAGGGACACGCATGATAAGGCTTTCTCTTATTTCCCCTTCACAATTCTTATCCTGTGATGCACCTTTGAGTTTCACTGTTGTTCTGGATCTTTTCCGCCTCGCGGGACAAGCCCTTTTACCTTTTTCTTAAGTATTTTCTTATCCCGTGACTCTTTTCTTATCCCCACGGGGATGCACGGGATAAGAGAAGAACTGCATCCTTCTTTGTTATCTTATCCCATGTTGCCTCGCAATGCAATTCTAGCAGTTTATAAATCCTTTGGGATAAGACTTTACTTCTTGTTTCCTTCATCTGCTCCTTATCCCACGTTTCTCTTTTCTTATCTTGTGGTTCTTCTGGGATAAGGACTCCTTTGTAATTATTTCTTTCTTCTTATCCTGTGGTGCTAGATTATTGATACAAATGTGTCAAGGGATAAGATGAACTCTTTAAATACTACCATTTGCTTATCCCAAAAGATTGAGACTCTCATTGAAACCACCTGTAGGATAAGAAACAAGGGGTGCTTCCTAAGGAAATCTTATCCCGCACAACTGAGTCACTTGAGGACAACACTTAAGTGATTATTTAGAACACGTGGAGGAATTCATGGGTTAAGTGGTTGTGCGTGGGGCCTTCCTAGGAGATAAAGGACTTAAGACCCAGGGTTTCTAGCAGCACTTAGGAATATTTATCCTGCAATGTCATTTACCCCTTCTTTTATCCTTGTGGGATAAGCTTTTATGTGTTTTACCTTGGAATCCTTTGTTACAAGCTTGGGTTGTTGTTGCACCAAAAGATTGACCTGTCAATACCCAATACAACCACTAGACTTATATAATCCACAGGAGGTTGTTAAACCATGTCATGAATCCGCACGAGGGACGTTGGCCCACTGCCAACAATCTCCCTCCTAGCATCACTCATCATGGCCTGCGTGATTCAAACCTATGACCAAGCTATGATACCACTTGTTACAAGCTAGGGTTTTTGTTCTACCAAAAGATTGACCTATCAATGCCCAATACAACCACTAGACTTATAGAATCGAGAGGAGGTTGTTAAACCATGTCATGAATCCCCACAAGGGGCACTAGCCCACTACCAACAACCTTATCCCACATTTCTCCTAGTCTTTCATCTGCAAGCCCTTTTCCTGTATGTTCCTACCATATGTGTGTAGCGTCGTAAATTGTACGCACTTGCTAGGGTGGTACAATTTCACACCTAGTTTAGCACCCGCCTTGGTGCATTTTACATTTTGCATTGCATTTCTCCTTTAGCACTTAATTAATCAAATTAATTAGGTCTAAGGTCCTATTTCACCATTCTCCACATCATAAAGTTGGGCCCTTTCGTTAAAGTGTGCCCTTTTCATTTTATTCCTCCAATACATCATTCAATCAAAACCCCTAATTAAGTCCTATTTTGAACTTGGGGGCTTGGTTTCGGGGGTCAAAACATCTCGAAATCACTTGTAACTTCAGGATTCTCTCTAAAATCATCATATCTGATGGCCCTAAGAATTTGGTGAAAAGTTGTCGGGACCGTGGCGCCCGGAGTGCACATGGTCCCGGACATTTTTCTCAAAATTTTAGGAGCACAATCCAATCATAAAATAAAGCTTAACCCCAAGAAATTGGCAGGAGATTCAATCTCCAGGTCGGCCAAAAGTTGAAACTAAGACCTAGGGTTTCATATATAAGAGCTCTCTTTCTTCATTTGAAAGGATCCAAATTTTGTCTTTAAAGGACCTTCTATGCAGCGAAAGAGCAAATCTTTGAAGACTTCAACAACATTCAACATCCATCCATCAAGCATTCATCCATTTAGGGCTTTGAAGACATTGAAGAGCAATAAGGGATTACCGACTGAAGATTGGCTTGTACCCCTCCCTTGGGGTTGGGTATGATTTCATGTTGTTTTCATGTCTTTGCATAAGCCTCACTATATCATTTGTATTCATGCTTTAGATCACTTTGCATCTTGATTTGGAGCATTTACATTATCATTTACAAGCAATTAGGGTTTACTTTCTAGGTTGCTCTAGTTTGCTTACTTGCATTTTAGGATCTTGCACACACACAAGGTCTGCACACACACTACTTTTACAACTTGGCTATTCGTGGAGGTGGAAATCACCAAAGCGGGGGTTTGACTAAGGCAAAACCCTATATAGCCGCCCACCACACCTTTTCAGATATAAGTGCAGATTTCCGAATTTGAAGGACGCCGCAAATTGCAGATCCGGGAGAAGCAGACCGAGATAGGGCAACACACCAAGTTTCAGAGAAAAAGACTAGGACAGGGGCGTGGGGCGCCTTGGTCCTGCCAGGACAGGGGTGCTGGGTGCCCTAGTCCCTAGGATAGGGGCGCTGGGCGCCCTAGTCCCTCTGTCAGACAGCAAAACAGTAGTTTCCGGAGCAGTTTCAAGGGCAGAATCAGGACAGTGGCGCCCGTGCCCTCGTCTCAAATATTTTCACTCAGATTTTAACACTGGGTACGCATTTACATTTTTGTCTTGTCCTTGTGTTTACAGCTTTCCATTGTTTAAGTTCAATTCTGCAATCTCGTCATTAGTTCATACTTGCACTTTGGGGTTAGGGATTGAACTTGCATCATTTTATCTTTCAATTACAACAAAGGAATAGAAATCCTAATAGGTATCCCATGGCTCTCTCTTCCACAAAAAGAAGTAGCCAATTATGTGATACCTCTAGGCTCTTTCGTATTCTGCAAGTGTGTGGTTGAAAGTGAGATTAGGGCATGTTTGCTTAGTGTCACTTTTTCTCCTACACATTTTGGTGAACCCGACGTGAACTCCAATCTTCTCTAATTCTGATTTATTTTTCAAAATTGAGTGTTTATGCTATTTACAAGTTTTAATTTCTTGCAAGATTCAAAAAAAAAAAATTTAGAGGAAATTTTTGCTAAAACCCTAATTTTTCAATTCAAAGTTGAACTTGTGGATAGCTTAATTTTGGTCAATAATTTCAAATCTGATTTAGGAACTCATTTGAATCATAAATTTCATTTTCTAAATCTACATTCTAAGTGCTTGCATTGGTTAAAATTAAACATTTCCTTCTATTTTGCATGTGTTATCATTTGAAAGAGGAAAATTGTTGTCATGATGCATTCATTTCATAGATGTGATAATGGGATAGCTTCCCTTGTTTCAATTTTTCCTTTTCCTAAAGAACCTCCCCCCATCTATAACAACATTTTAGTGCCTAAAAGAGTTGCTACCAATCCCTTTGAGACTCTCCCATGCTCTAAGGATGAAGACTTTAAGAGTGATCTTGACAATTCTCCTAAAATGTGCCCTTCCTATTTAGCTATCCTAGAGGAAGAGAATGATATCATAAACACCTTTCTTAATGTTACTTCACCTTCCCTACATGATGCCTCTCTAAGTGAAAAGGTATTGATGGACATTGAATTATTTTCTCCTAAAGTTGGTCCTTCCAATGGGGGCATGTTAGTGCAACAAGAGGTTATGAACACTTCTTTCAAAGATTTCCTTCCTAAGCATGAATCTTTGGAGAAATATGTTCATGTTCCTCCTAAAAAACACTCCCTTCATGAGGATCCTTTTGTGCAAGAAGATGACATTATCCCTACATTTCCTAGTGATGGCATTTCCTTTTCCAACAAAATTCCCACTAGAGATGATGAATTAATGATAAATGCTTACCCTTCTCCTAAAGTTTGTCTTACCCATAAGCATCCCTTAGAGAAAGAAGATGAAATAATAAGCAATTTCCTTAATTCTCTCTCCCCTAAAGATCATATTGAACATATTTTGAGGAAAGAGGATGAGTTTAACACATCTATTGATGCTCTCCCTCCTAAGGATGAGGAATTAATAAACAATGTTATCTCCTTTCCCAAAATTGACAATACTTCAAACATTCCTTTCAACAACTTCGCTATTTGGGATGAACCATTAGAAGAAGGTGTAGATTATTCTCTACCCCATGAGAGAACCCTAGCCAAAGGGGATGAAATCAAGATTGAAAACTCCCTTGATAGTTTCTCACCTTCCTTGAATCTCAATTATTCTCCCTTTCCTCAACTTGGTTCTACTCATAAGGATACCCTAGTTCAAAGCAAGATGGTTAACATCTCTTTCAAAGATCTCCCTCTCAAAAGTGAGACTTTAGAGAGTAATGTTGATCCTTCTCCTAGAGAGTTTATTCCCCATGTAGATCCTTTGATGATAGAGGATGATATGACCTTTCCTAGTATTACTCTTCCTACTAGAACATCAATGCCTATTCCTTTTTTCTCTCCTAAAATTGATTTGATCCGTGATAAGATTTTAGTGCAAGAGAAGACTATCAATAATTCTTCCAACACTTTTGTTCTTTCCTCTAAACCATCCTCAATCAATTTGATACATGTGAATGAAACACCTAACAAACCTCTCTTCACTATCCAAGGTGCTTGTCCTTCTCAAAATTCTCAACCTTTAAATAAGCCTATCTTAGTGGTTCAAGGTGGTTATGCTAATGATTCTTTTTGCACTCCTAACAAACCTATTATTACTATGCAAGGAGGTTATTCTACTAAGAGCCCTTATGAGTATGCTAAGCAACTGACTAGAGAGAGTTATAATGTGGTTGCTCATACCTATAATACTAGAAATAATAGGCAACCTAATCCTCCTCCAGTTATCCCAACTTCACTTCCTCCTTCCCAACCTATTCTTCCGCAAGCTCCACGTATTTCACAAGTTATTGGTAAGGAATATGATCTCATAGAACAACTTAAAGCTACCCCTGCTAAGATATCACTTTGGGATTTGATCCAAACTTCTTCTGCTCATCATGGAATGTTACAAGATGCCTTGAAAGATTTGAATGTTCCTCCACCTAATACATCTAGTAATATAGTGTCTTTGGTTAACTCTGTGATGAATCCTAAAGCTCAAATTGTGTTTACTCAAGATGAGTTGCCTACTAGTGAAATTCAACATCAATATGATCCCTTGATGATTGTGGTTATCATAAATGACACTGCTATAAGACGAACACTGGTAGATAATGGTTCTGGCCTTAATGTGTGTAGCATTAATCTATTGCATAAGATGAATGTGGATACATCTCTTATTGAGCCTGACTCTCATCCCATTCAAGGTTTTGATAATGTGGCTAAGTCTTCATTAGGTATTATCACCTTACCCATCACAGTGGGACCTGTTACTTTGCCTACTCCTATCCATGTTATGTCGGGAAATCTAACATACAACTTGTTATTAGGGAGACCTTGGATTCACAGTATGCAATTTGTCCCCTCTACATTGCATAGACAAGTTAAATTCATTTATAACAATAAGACATATACCTTGATAGGTGATACTAATCTTCAGGCTTGTTTGCAAACATCTACTTCCAAAGGGAGTTCTTCTAAATCTTCCTCTTCTAATGATGACTCTTTTAACAAGATACCTATGAACAAATCATCATCCTCTGATAGTCAAAATTCTTTGGATGAGCCTGAAGTTCCTGAAGAAGATTCTTCTCACCTTGAATCTACACATGAAAAGGCTTTTGATCTTGAGAAGGTTCTCGTAGAAGACGATTGGGGATCTTTAGACTTTAACCCTACTTTTATAGGAGAATATAGAGTGCCTAATATTGAGAAGGGAAAATCTAAGGAAGAAACTAAAGATCAATCAGTCTTACCTGAACCTATGAGAAATAATTTTGTGGCCGCTTCTCAAACTTCTTCTCCTCACACCTCTAATTCTGAAGAATTTGATTCTTTGTCTTATGAAAAACCACCTTCTCTTTCTAAAATGGCTAATCGTTATGGCCGTGGTTTTCATATTTTGGCTAAGAGTGGCTATAGTGGAAATGGTTGTGGCACAAATGAACAAGGAATTAAAGTTACTTTAGAACATAACATGCATGAATATTCATTTGGACTTGGATATAATCTTTCTAAGCCCACCAAAGCATCTAAAAGACCATCTCTCAATGTGAATGCTATATTTAGTAGTGATGATGATCTCACTTCAACTAAATCATCTTCTACTTCTATCAATTCTCATTCCCCTCATAAGGAAATTTTGGCAATGAACAAATCTCTTTATGAATCCCCTCAAATTTCTAAATCCACTTATGAATATTTATCTCCTATTCATCATAAAGTCCTTTCCTCCAGGGATAAGGCTCTAATAAATTACACTCATCTTTCTTCTAAGATTTCTCGTAACTTTCCTTCTTCAATTTTTATCACTTTATACATGTTTTTGATCTCACTTATAGTTGAGCATTTAGCATGTCATATTCAAATACCTCATTCAATCTATCATGTCTTTAAATAACCTTAATGGCTATTATGTTGCTCATCATTATGTGACATTGGTAGCTCATTTACTGGGGGCTCATTGTCATTCATGATGGTACAATTTCAAGTGCAATCATATTTTTGAAGCAACATAATAGCCTAATTTTTCTATGTTATCTCTTGTTCCTATGGGGTAATAGTGTGGAAATATTGATCATCTTTTCTTTAGAATCCTATTTTACTAGATATGGGAGAAGATGTGTATTCTCTTTCTTATCCTACCCACTTCTTGTGAGGATCATTTTACATACACTAATGTCTTGCTTGCATGAACTCATGTGAGTATGTAGTACATTTTGTTTATGTCTAAATCTCTCCTTGGAAGATTGTGTAAGTCATTCTCATTGTCCTTATCCTTGGGAGGCAATGATCTTTCCTTATTTTTATCTAAGGATCCACTTTTTCCTATTTCGTGGATGGTGTGAACTTTATTACTTGATGTTATTCCTTGTATGCATTTTTTGTTGTTTGTTCAAGGATTCTCTCTTACAAGAAGTGTAAGTCCTTGACTACAACCTCTTTTGCACTTGGTAAAATACATCCATAATGAATTCACTCTCCCAATTGGGTTAAAAATTGCGTCATCCTTTATTAAGAATCACTTTCACCTCGCAAAAGAAGGAAGTATTGCATTCTTATTCTCTTTTTTGTCTTATTCTAGAAGATGTTATATTTGTCTAAGACAATTCCTCTCGGGGATAGGTGTCTTTTGTACAAAGATCTCTTCTCCTCTAAGGATCTACTTTACACATACTACAAGATATCCCTTTTCAAATATCTTATCCTTGCTTAAAGAGTGCAAAACTCTCTTGCTCGGATTTATGACATTTTTGCATTTTTGGGGTATCTTCTTTTGCGATGAAGGTAGGTATCCTTGTTCTACTTTTCTTATGACATAAACATTACACTTTTTGAGCAATGGGTCATTCTCGGAACCAGAGCACAGACTCTTAGAGCGAGATGTCTCCATTTTTCTTTTATGCAAGGTGATTATTCTCGAAACCAGAGCATAGACTCTTAGAGCGAGATGTCACGCTTTTGTACTATACATATACAGGTTGTAGCATACTTGGGCATAGACTCCTATGAGGTGCTTCTAACCTCACTTACACACACATGCATGAGGTTGAGTGGAACTAGTGGCATAAGGCTAGACTTTCTCACTCTCCTGCCTTACATGGATCACCTAGACAAACTCTAGGGCTAGTTTTCCATGTCCTTTTCCCCATGGATCACCTAGACAAGATCTAGGGGCGAGAAGTCCATGTCTTCTCTCTCACTATTCTTCTCATGGATCACCAATGTGTGTATTCATGCTTTTTTCCTTTCTTTTCTTCTCTTTGCATTTTGTTTCCAGTTACATCCTTCATCTTGTGTTAGAGAACTCTCAAATCCTCAAACTCTTTGTTGTGTTGGAATTGAAATTTAGTCCTCTTTCTTACCAAATGATTCTCCATTAGTTTTTGATCTCATATCAAATCTTCTTGTGAGCATTTGTCATCAATATTCTTTAACAATTCGAAGTGGTAAACATGATACCCTGTTTCAACTCACTAAAATTAGCAAGCCAAAATGGGGGGGCATATAGCTACCCTCAAATTTTCATCACCTTCCTTAGTAAGCATTAGGTGATTTTGTGATCTAACATGTGGTTTTGTAGGTTGTGGTTCTTAACTGAGTACTGCAGATACCGCTGGGGGCTTCATCCGACAACTTATGGATATATCCTTTTTCAAATAATGTTTACTTTTCTGTACTTTAGCTTGCATATGCACGTGGTGTTCATATGACCACTAAAGTGGGGGCTAAATGTAGCGTCATAAATTGTACGCACTTGCTAGGGTGGTACAATTTCACACCTAGTTTAGCACCCGCCTTGGTGCATTTTACATTTTGCATTGCATTTCTCCTTTAGCACTTAATTAATCAAATTAATTAGGTCTAAGGTCCTATTTCACCATTCTCCACATCATAAAGTTGGGCCCTTTCGTTAAAGTGTGCCCTTTTCATTTTATTCCTCCAATACATCATTCAATCAAAAACCCTAATTAAGTCCTATTTTGAACTTGGGGGCTTGGTTTCAGGGGTCAAAACATCTCGAAATCACCTATAACTTCGGGATTCTCTCTAAAATCATCATATCCGATGGCCCTGAAAATTTGGTGAAAAGTTGTTGGGACTGTGGTGCCTGGAGTGCACATGGTCCCGGACATTTTTCCCAAAATTTTAGGAGCACAATCCAATCATTAAATAAAGCTTAACCCCAAGAAATTGGTGGTAGATTCAATCTCTAGGTCGGCCAAAAGTTGAAATTAAGACCTAGGGTTTCATATATAAGAGCTCTCTTTCTTCATTTGAAAGGATATGAATTTTGGCTTTCAAGGACCTTCTATGCAGTGAAAGAGTAGATCTTTGAAGACTTCAACAACATTCAACATCCATCCATCAAGCATTCATCCATTTAGGGCTTTGAAGACATTGAAGAGCAATAAGGGATTACCGACTGAAGATTGGCTTGTACCCCTCCCTTGGGGTTGGGTATGATTTCATGTTGTTTTCATGTCTTTGCATAAGCCTCATTATATCATTTGTATTCATGCTTTAGATCACTTTGCATCTTGATTTGGAGCATTTACATTATCATTTACAAGCAATTAGGGTTTACTTTCTAGGTTGCTCTAGTTTGCTTACTTGCATTTTAGGATCTTGCACACACACAAGGTCTGCACACACACTACTTTTACAACTTGGCTATTTGTGGAGGTGGAAATCACCAAAGTGGGGGTTTGACTAAGGCAAAACCCTATATAGCCGCCCACCACACCTTTTCAGATATAAGTGCAGATTTCCGAATTCGAAGGACACCGCAAATTGCAGATCCGGGAGAAGTAGACCGAGACAGGGAAACACACCAAGTTTTAGAGCAAAAGACCAGGACAGGGGCATGGGGTGCCCTGGTCCTGCCAGGACAGGGGTGCTGGGCACCCTGGTCCCTCTGTCAGACAACAAGTTTTCAGCATTTCCGATAGCTTTTCAGGTTGCAAAACAGCAGTTTCTGGAGCAGTTTCAGGGGTAGAATCAGGAGAGTGGCGTCCGCGCCCCCGTCTTGAACATTTTCACTCAGATTTTAACACGGGGTATGCATTTACATTCTTGTCTTGTCCTTGTGTTTATAGCTTTCCATTGTTTAAGTTCAATTCTGCAATCTCGTCATTAGTTCATACTTGCACTTTAGGGTTAGGGATTGAACTTGCATCATTTTATCTTTCAATTACAACAAAGGAATAGAAATCCTAAAAGGTAGCCCATGGCTCTCTCTTCCACAAAAAGAAGTAGCCAATTGTGTGATACCTCTAGGCTCTTTCGTATTCTGCAAGTGTGTGGTTGAAAGTGAGATTAGGGCATGTTTGCTTAGTGTCACTTTTTCTCCTACACAATGTGGAATAAGCCTTTGAACTAGATTTGTCTTATCTAGTAGTACTCCTTTTATCCTCACAAGAACGCACAAGATTTTCCCTAATTTCTAGCTTATAACTCTTATCCCTGCGGAAACATGTGGGATAAGAGAAGCATAGCATCCTTCTTTATTGACTTGTCCCACATTGCCCTGTAATGCTATTATGGTAACTTGGAGACCCTGTGGGATAAGATTTCCCCATTGTGCCTAAGACAACCCTTATCACGTGAGCCTCTCATAGTTCTCTTGGATCATTGCGGGATAGGCCTCTACTGCTTGTTTCTTTTAACCGCTCCTTATCCCATATTGCTTCTTTTCTCACCTTGCAGTTGTTGCGGGATACATATTCCTTTATAATTCTTTCCATCTTCTTATCCTATGGTGCTAGATCATTGATTCAAATGTGTCATGGGTTAAGATGCACTCTTTAGAAACTATCATTTCCTTATCCCCTGAGGTTGAAAATCACATTGAAACACCCAGTAGGATAAGGGACAAGGTGCCCTTTCTTTGTAAATATTATCCTATGGGATAAGGGACAAGGGGTGCTTTCTTTGTAAATAATATTCTATACCTTGGCAATGTTTACTAATTATTTCATATAAAAATGTTTAATATCCCATAGGTCAATTTTAATTTTTACATATAATTATAATATCCCATTTAATTATAATTACCCATATAATATCCCATGTAATATCCCATTTAATTATGTAATCAAAATATCACATTTACATATAACTATAATATCCCATAGGTCAATTTGAATTTCAAATTACTTTGCAGAGCAAAATACTTCAAAAAACTTCATTCCTACTAGGCAAAGCAAAAGACTTCAAAAAAATTCATTCCCGCAAGACAAAGAAGCAGAGGATCAAATCTGCAGACAGTGGTGATGAAGAGTTCATTCGTGTGCAAAAGAGGAGATTCACGGGAGGAGGAAATTAGTTTACACGTGAGCAATCACTAAGCTTCATCTTATGTGCATTTCAAACATAATCAGAATTATTTGTTTCTCTTTTCAATGATCTTCTAGAGTTTTTAAGGGACTTGTTCTTGGTATTGCAAGGGTTTGTATGCTTTATGAAGGATTTGAAGGATGTTCTTTGAATGTTGGGATTGTGTCGAGTACTTCTTTTGTATATGGACAGTAAATTCAATGTTAGGGGAAGACATCGTATGTGATGTGTGAGGCGACCAATGTGTCTTGTCACTAGGAACCTTAAGTGTACTGGAAGATAAAAACTCAGACATGTATTGCAATTACATAAAAAAAATTTATTATTAAGTGCTATCAAAAGGGGATAGCTCCCTTACATCCTATATGCAAGCTACATAGTAGCAGAAATAGAAAAAAAACTATTCTAAATAACGGAAAATTGCAGTGAGCCTTTCACCAATCTCCACCACATACATAGTCGAGGCTGCACTAAGTCAGTTATCATTTGAGTTTAGGAATATCCTAAAGGGCTCCAAGTCATGGTTTTTGATACCCATCCAGAACACCTCCCAAGCCTCTACCATGAAATTCTTTTGCCTTTCTCGTACAACCCTAGCCTCTCGAGCATCCTCATCCTCCAACTCAGACTCTTCCTTTGGTGGATCCAATATGTGATGTTCCAGATTGAAGTACAAGTGCAAAACACTAGTCCAACCATTCAAATCCAAGTCTAGAATAGCACTTGCTACCACTTGCCCATCGTTCGATCTTACGAAGCCATCGATAATCTATATGCATGCTTCCTTGGAATCAAGGATGTCAACCATTGGGCACATAATCACCTCATAGACAAAATCATCACACCAGTGCATGTCCCAACCCAAAATACCCTTGGTCAAACACCACAACACATCCCAAGTGAGGTCATCTGAGTTAAAAAGTCTCTTGCATTGCTGCTGAAATGTCTCCTCCACACATAGGTAGCTCAACCGAAAGTGATGGACCATTTTCCATCAGTTATCCTCCTACATTCATTTCTCGATTTTCCTTCATATTTAACCTCAACCTTATGATCCCTTGAAATGGAAATAATCTTGAAAAAGACTAATTAGTTCCTTCTATTTTCAAGATGCATATTTCATTTCTTTATTGAATAGTGGGCTTTGTCTAAACGAGAAAGAAATTTGATATCCTGTGAAAACTAAATCCATCTTTGGATTTGAAGTGTCCAAATATCTTGCCACCTTCTCCCAAAGTCCCTTTATTTAGGGTAATTGAAGCCTTATTTTCATCTATCATGATCACCTTTGTTAGTCTAGATCCAAATTTGTGGTTTGGAATCCAAATCAGTACCCTCCCTTAGTCATCCACTAGAATTTGTTCCAAATCCTCACTCAGGATTGCCTCGAAAACTTTCTCATCCTTTGTCCTTAAATATTTTGTTCCTGAGTGCATTTGTCTAGTTCCTTGGTGTCTAGTCCTGAATGGAAATGAGAAGTGCACATTTGATTTAAATAAGAAGTGCAGATCTCATTTTGAAAGTTTATGTCCCTTTCAAAGGGCAGAAATAATGAAAAATTGCACTCTTCCAAAAGGGTTCTATTTATATTAAGAACTATTATATGAGATATTATAATTATACATAAAAATTGAAATTGCAATATCTCATTTACATATATAATATCCCATTTACTTATAATTACTATACAAAGTAAAATATTTTCTTTTGTTTTTAAATATCCCATTTACATATAGTTATAATATCCCATATAATATCTCATTTACTTATAATTATAATATCCCATATAATATCTCGTTTACATATGTCTATGAAATTGAAATATCACATATAATATCCCATATATTATAAAATGCACATAAGATGAACCTAAGTGATTTCACACCTGTAAATTGATTTCCTCCTCTTGCACGCACCAAAGGTCTTCTTCTTTGCCTTGTGCAAATGAATTTTTTTTGAAGTCTTTTTCTTTGTACAATAATTTGAAATTGAAATTGACCTATGAGATATTATAATTATATGTAAATGGGATATTTCAATTACATAATTAAATGGGATATTATATGGGATGTTATATGAGTAATTATAACTAAATGGGATATTATATGGGATATTATAATTATATGTAAAACTTAAAACTGACCTATGGGATATTAAACATTTAAAGAAAAATATTAGCAATGTATGAAAAATGTGGTAACATAGACAAGGTAGTGAACTATCAGAAAAAATGCCTTAAAGAAATGTGGTCTCATGTGATGGAATGCAATGATGGTGATGGAATTCCATGGCAGTCCAAATACTATGGATTGTCATGGCATTCCATCACTGATGGGGAGATTGAGTGAGAAGTTACTCAATAAGTCTAAATTGGTTTAATTTGTCAAGTGGACCCAAGGATATGCTTTTCTTTTGTGTTCAATTAGTGTTTGGCAACTTAAAACTTCAACACCCACACTTCTCCTCAAACAACCACCCTATATTGTGTTATACAACTTTGTTCTAGCTTGCTTCCTCAATGTTACTCAAATCCTCCACCATAAGTCCACACCCCAAAAATGATGTCTTGACTATCATTATTGATTTGATTAGGTTCCTTGAGTCAATTTCAGCTGTCTCTCAAAATTTTTGAAGGTTCTAGTATCATTTAGGCAATTGAGTTCAACTTTTTACGAAAACATGGCTAAAAGGCTACTAGCCCAAGGAGGCCTAATTGAGTGAGTTTTGCTTGCATAGAGAAATGATGACCATAACCATCATGAAACTTGACTTTGAAGCTATTAACAAGGTATAAACTCAAGGATTTCATGGTTTTAGCCCCTGAGAAGTTGGTATAATGATTGTCCACGTTTGTAGGCAAATAACTAGGGTTTTGAGAGGGTTTTGTCCATATAACAAAGGAAGTCTCTTCTAAACTCCACACCAAGCTTCTAAAATCTTGTAGAACCTCTACCACATCTTTTATAACACTTCCTCAACACTACCCTACATGACATTACATCCAACACTTGCCATACAACAACAAAATGACTGTTAAAATGCATTGTCACTGCTAATTCACCGTTTTTGCTACACTTTGAAGGGTTAAGACTTCATAAATAAATTCACCAAATAATGTAACAATATCCAAACACTTTTTCAACACTTGACACAAGATTCCAATCATGAAAATGGTTATTTATCAACTTTGGATGCAAAACATATTAAATTCCCCAAAACTAGGTACTTGCTGCCAACCACAACTCCACACATTTGCAAGATGAAATACACACTGTTTGGAGCTCTAAATACATATACAACTCCAAGAAGACTAGTGCAGACCTCTACCTCAAGTTTTCTCACTCAAATTGGTCTTTGAGCACAAACAAGTTTGATCTTATTCACATTGCTAGCCAAATCCATCTCCAACTTGCCTAGCATATGCTCAAAGCACTTCTTTTTCACAACCCTGACCAAAACATGAATTATTTACAATGTACATGAGAAATACAACTTTTCTAATTCCATCCAAGAGAGCCCAAACCTAGATTAGACAAGTTGATGCATTTTGGAGGCCAAAACCCTTGACAGGGCAACCAAAGAGCAAAAATGAAACTTTTTTGTACAACCAACTTCCAAAAGCAAAACCTGAAATCTAATTACATGAAGATAATTTAATATACATCACAATCACTATCCAAAAGGTACAATATATAAATGATAAGCCTCAATACGGACTATTATCCAAAATGAAGTCAAAACATGCAAAAAAGCCAGAAAATTGCTTGCTCTTGAATTGATTTTGATAGAAAGTACAAAATCCAACCCTATACCAAGAAGAGGGAGGAATATAAATATAATTTTGAGGTGGTTATTAATTCCTGTATGGAAATAAGGCATTTTTGTCTTCTCTTTAGAAAAAGTGTCCAAAATGACAACTTTTACAAGCAAAATGACAACTTTTGTTGCTCCAAGTGGCAATTTGAGAAACCTAACTCAACCAACCTTCCAAAACCACCTAGGAATGATTAAAAACCCTTTCTAAACATGTTTCAATGCTTTCAAAAGAATGGCCAAGCCTATAAGGCAATTTTCCACTTTTTAGCACTTTTGGCCTAGAAGCACAAAATTGACAATTCAAGCCCTAAGAAGAAAAACTTGATCTCTCAAGCACAAAATAAGATCAAAAACATATGAAATGACAAAAAACAACCTATGAAAACATTCAAAACCCATTACAATACTTACAAACAATTAAGCATGAAAATACTAAAAATGGACAGTATAAGCAAAACTAGGTGCTCCTACACCATATTCCCCCAAAGACAAAGAAGTCATGTGACTCCTTGAGGCAGAAAAGAAGAAGGAATTCAAAACTTAGAGAAATTAGAGTCATGTAACCAAGTGGCTTTTGAAAGTGGTTTATCTTTCCACTTGATGAGATGCTCCATGTACACTTGATGGCGAGTCCTCTTGTAAACACTTTGAGTCCAACACCTTTTCAGCTTGAGGAATGGATGGAAGTGGCAAAGATAGGTCTAAAAGTGACTTGTGAAATTTTTTAACTCTATCATCCTCCTTAGGAAGATGACCTTTGAATTCCACCGAATCTGAAACATTAAAAATAGGAGACAAAGAAAGATCAGTAGGCAAAATAATTTTATATGCATTAGAACCATACTTGGCCAATATCTTGCAAGGACCTATCCACCTCATTTGGAGATTGTTGGGAACTCCCTTTTGTAATCTAGACTTGTTCAAATGAACCATCACAAAGTCCCCAATTGAAAATTGAACATCCCTCTTTGATGCATCCACTCTAGCTTTCACTTTTTGTGAGGTATCTTGAAGAGTCTTTCTCACTTGCTCATGAACTTCCTTAATTGATTGAGCCATGTCATCTATTGTACCTCTCTTTTTCTGCATATTACCAAGATCCCTTAGCTCCATGACACCGCTTGGGTCTACACCATAAATAATCTTAAAGGGACTCTTACCAATTGACCCATTAACACTATCATTGTATGCAAATTCTGCATGATGTATGAGTTGATCCCAACTTTGGCCATATTCATTTGTCAAACACCTTAAGAGGTTCCAAGAGTCCTATTGACCACCTCAGTTTGGCCACTAGTCTATGGGTGATAAGTTGAACCAAAAGAAAGATTAGTACCCAATCTTTTCCACAATGTCTCCCAAAAATGGCCAAGAAACTTATCATCTCTATCAGAAACAATGCTAGAAGGTAAACCATGGATTCTAATCACTTCCTTGAAAAAAAAATAGGCTATATGACTAGCATCATGTGTAGTCTTGCAAGGAATAAAGTGTGCCATTTTAATAAATCTATCCACAATCACAAAAATGCTATCAAAACTAGCTTGAGTCTTAGGTAGTCCTACCACAAAATCCTTGCTAACACATTCCCAAGGCCTTGTAGGAATTGGAAGAGGCTGATAAAGACCAGCATTAGAAGTATTGCCTTTTTCTTTCTAACAAACCATACATTGCTCCACATACCTTTTGACATCTCGCTGCATTCTAAGCCAATAATAGAAATGTTGCACCAACTCCAATGTCTTGTTGAGACCAAAATGTCCACTCAAGCACCCATTGTTCTTTTATTAAATTAGATTCTCCCTCATTGAGATTTTAGGAACACATAGCTGCCCACCTTTAAAAAACAAACCATTTTGCAAAGCATAATCAGCATATTCACTATGAAAAGAATTATAAAATGCTCGGCAAAGCTTATAGATGGCTGAAAAATCTTCATCATCAGGATACATTCCTTTGAAGCATTCTATGCGAATACTCTAAACCTATACTTCTAGCACTATTAGAAGCCTTCTACTCAAAGGATCTGCTACTTTATTGCATTTCCCTTTCTTGTGCTTAAGAGTAAAAGTGTATGACTATAAGTACTCAACCCATTTAACATGCCTATGATTTAACTTATCTTGTGAATTCAAGAAACTCAAAGCCTGATTATCAGTATAAACAAGAAACTCCTTTGGAAGCAAATAATGTCTCCACTTTCTAAGTGCTTGAACTAAAGCATAGAGTTCCAAATCATAGGAAGAGTACTTCTTTTTAGCATGATACAACTTTTCACTAAAGAAAGATACAGGTCTATTATCCTGACTCAACACTGCACCTACTACAATATTGCTAGCATCGTATTCAATAGTACATAACTTGTCTAAACTAGGAAGTATAAGCACTGGTTCAGAAGCAACCTTGGTTTTCAAAAGTTCAAACCCCTTATTTACTACATCTGTCCACTGAAACTTTATCTTAGCTCCACCTCTAATAGTATCAAGAATTGGTGCACAAATCTCACTAAACCCTCTGATGAACTTCCTGTAGAACTATGCCAAGCCATGAAAACTTCAGACATCACTTGCTGATTTGGGTGTAGGCCAATTTGTGATGGCTTCCACCTTGGTTTTATCCATTTTCAAATCTCCACCTGAGATCACAAAGCCAAGATAAACCAATTCCTATTTCACAAAATCACACTTTTCCAAATTGATTGTCAATTATTCATTATATAATTTGTTCAAAACAATTTCAAGATGCTTCAAATGTTCTTCCTTTGCTTTACTGAATATTAGTATGTCATCTAAGTACACCACTACAAATTTACCAATGAAATCATGCAACACTTCATTCATGAGTCTCATGAATGTACTTGGGGCATTAGAAAGACCAAATGGCATAACTAGCAACTCATAAAGACCCTCATTTATTTTGAAGGTTGTTTTCCATTCATCACCTTCTTTTATCCTAATCTAGTGATAACCACTCTTGAGGTCAATTTTTGTGAAATAATTTGCTCCTCCCAAACAATCCATCGACTCCTCAATCCTTGGAATAGGAAATCTATACCTGATAGTGATTCTATTAATGGCTCTTGAATTTGTGCATAATCTCCATGTACCTCCTTTCTTAGGTGCTAAAACTACAAGTACTGCACAAGGACTTATACTTTTTCTTATCATATATTGATCTAGGAGTTCTTGCACTTGTCTTTCCACTTCTTTGTTCTGCTCAGGTGTCATCTTATAAGATTCTTTGTTTGGTAAAGAGGCTCCTGGTATGAAGTCTAACTGATGGCTCATGGCTCTAGGAGGTGGTAAGGTTGTAGGTGTTCTATCCCTTATAATTTCTTTAAAGTTATCAAGTATTTGTTGCACTTCTTGTGGTATTACAACCTTCTTCTCCTTCTTTTCTTCCTTGGGTGTCACTATGAGTGCAAATCCCACTCCTTTACCCTCTTCAAGTGTATTAATAAACTCTTTCTCATTCACTATTAAAACATTCTTATTCTTTGAACTGCTGCCCTCTTTCTCTTCGTTTATAGACAAAATTTTAAATGTAATACCATCCTTCTGAAATAAGTAGGATTTATTTTCACCATTGTGTATGGTTTTCCTGTCAAATTGTCAAGGTCTACCAAGAAGTAGATGTCAAGAATTCATTGGAAGAATATCACATTATATCTTATCTTGATACCCTCTTATAGTGAATTCTACCCATGTTTGTTCATTGACAAGAACATGTTGCTCCCTATTCAACCATGTGACTCTATAGTGATGTGTGTGAGGGATTCTTTCTAGTTTGAGTTTCCTCACTACTTCTTCTGAAACTATGTTATCCATGGATCCTGAATCAATGACCACCTTGTATACCTTTCCCATGATCTTGCACTTAATTCTAAACAATGACCTTCTTTGAATAGGTTCCTCCTTGATTGGCTCCTTTATCAAGACTCTTGTCATCATAAAACTCTCACCATCTTCACATGTTAAGCTCACTTCATGAGCTTTGCTGCTTGCTGCATTTTCTTGCACATAATTCAATTTTCTTTCACCTCCTTGTGATGAAGTGGGTCTCTCTGGACATCTGTAGGAAGGGTGCCCCAACTTCTGATATTTGTAGCATTTCATGGTGGAGAAGTAGGACCCTCTTATTTATCCACTAGATCTACCTCTACCTGGGTTGCTAGATCCCCTTCCTCTATAGCTGCTCTTGCTATATGAATCCCCACTTTGCTTAATAAGTTTGGATTCTCCTTGGGACCTTTGATCTCCTCTTCCACCAAAACTTCCTCTATGGCCTCTACCATCTCATGGCTCTCAAAGCCTTCAAGAATGGTTCTTTCTCATGAACAGGGTCAAGTATGGGAACCTCATCTTCTATTGCTACCATTTTGCCCTTATCTCCAACCTTATCATTGACCTTCAGTCTTAACTTCAAATTCAACTAGTTTTGTTGCTAGCTGCTCCACCCTCTCTTTGAGTGCTCCATTTTCTTCTTCTTGGTCTTCGACCTTCTTAGCTAACTCAGCATTAGTCACCATGTTTTCTTCTAAGGATTCTATTGATCCTAAGTCAATTTGTTTTCTCTTTTTACCTGAATCTTTCTCAGGCTCTGATACCACTATGATAGGGAGATTGAGTGAGAAGTTACTCAATAAGCCTAAATTGGTTTAATTTGTCAAGTGGACCCAAGGATATTCTTTTCTTTTGTCTTCAATTAGTGTTTGGCAACATAAAACCTTAACACCCACACTTCTCCTCAAACAACCACCCTATTGTGTGTTATAGAACTTTGTTCTAGCTTGCTTCCTCAATGTTACTCAAATCCTCCACCATAGGTCCACACCCCAAAAATGGTGTCTTGACTATCATTATTGATTTTATTAGGCTCCTTGAGTCTATTTCAACTATCTCTCAAAATTTTTGAAGGTTCTAGTATCATTTAGGCAATTGAGTTCAACTTTTTAGGAAAACATGGCTAAAAGGCTACTAGCCCGAGGAGACCTAATTGAGTGATTTTTGCTTGCTTAGAGAAACGATGACTATAACCATCATGAAACTTTACTTTGAAGCTATTAACAAGGTATAAACTCAAGGATTTCATGGTTTTAGCCCTTGAGAAGTTGGTATAATGATTGTCCATGTTTTTAGGCAAATAAGTAGCGTTTTGAGAGGGTTTTGTCCATGTAACAAAGGAAGTCTCTTCTAAACTCCACACCAAGCTTCTAAACTCTTGTAGAACCTCTACCACATCTTTTATAACACTTCCTAAACACTACCCTACATGACATTACATCAAACACTTGCCATACAACAACAAAATGACTGTTAAAATGCATTGTCACTGCTAATTCACTATTTTTGCTACACTTTGAAGGGTTAAGAATTCATAAATAACTTCACCAAAGCATGTAACAATCTCCAAACACCTTTTCAACACTTGACACAATATTCCAAGCCTGAATATGGTCATTTATCAACTTTGGATGCAAAAGACATTAAATTCCCCAAAACTGGGTACTTGCTGCCAACCACAACTCCACACATAAGCAAAATGTAATACACACTGTTTGGAGCTCTAAATACATATACAACTCCAAGAAGACTAGTTCAGACCTCTACCTCAAGTTTTCTCACTCAAATTGGTCTTTGAGCACAAACAAGTTTGATCTTATTCACATTGCTAGCCAAATCCATCTCCAACTTGCCTAGCATATGCTCAAAGCACTTCTTTTTGACAACCCTGACCAAAACATGAATTATTTACACTATAAATGAGAAATACAACTTTTCTAAGTCCATCCATGGGAGCCCAAACCTGGATTAGACAAGTTGATGCATTTTGGAGGCCAAAACCCTTGACAGGGCAACCAAAGAGCAAAAATGAAACTTTTTTGTACAACCAACTTCCAAAAGAAAAACTTGTAATCTAATTACATTAAGAGAATTAAATATACATCACAATCACAATCCAATAGGTACAATATGTAAATGATAAGCCTTAGTACGGACTGTTATCCAAAATGAAGTCAAAACATGAGAAAAAGCCAGAAAATTGCTTGCTCTTGAATTTATTTTGATAGAAAGTACAAAATCCAACCCTATACCAAGAAGAGGGAGGAATATAAATATCATTTTGAGGTGGTTATCAATTCTTGTATGGACATAAGGCATTTTTGTCTTCTTTTTACAAAAAGTGTCCAAAATGACAACTTTTGTTGCTCCAAGTGGCAATTTGAGCAACCTAACTCAACCAATATTCCAAAACCACCTATGAATGATTAAAAAACCTTTATAAACATGTTTCAATTCTTTCCAAAGCATGGCTAATCTTATAAGCCAATTTTCCACTTTTTAGCACTTTTGGCCTAGAAGCACAAAATTGACAATTCAAGCCCTTAGAAGCAAAACTTGATCTCTCAAGCACAAAATGAGATCAAAAACTTATGGAATGACTAAAATCAACCTATGAAAACTTTCAAAACCTATTACAAGACTTACAAACACTTAAGCATGATAATACTAAAAATGGAGAGTATAAGCAAAACTAGGTGCTCCTGCATCAATCACCATCAGAGCACATTTCTTTGAGACATTTGTTTAAATAGTTCGCTACCTTGTCTATGAAAGGTAGTGAAAAATTTGATAAAATTATTAAGATAAACATGTATTTAGTTGTATATACCTGATTCTAATCAGTAAATAAGTTACTTTTACCTACCCCTAATTGTGTATTGTGTAGTGTGATGAAATGATTGATTTTTTACAATCCTAGAGAATACTCTTTACAATTCATTCCATTATTTATATAAACTATGATGACTAAATATTGTAACAACAAATAAATCTATTCATTTTGTCTACTATGTAATCATTAGCATACATGTCATGTGACTTATGTAAATATGATTATGATTGACCTTCATATAAGATGTAAGCTAACATAAGATAAATGAATTACATATGCAGGAACCTGAACCCCTTTGACGAGAATCCCACATAGTCTACATAAAGGCAAGGTGATGATTCTTCTCATGGATTAGCAGGTATAAGTCAATACACCCTATAGAAACCATTTAATATTTGCTTACTTTCTCTTTACACCCATCTTGGAGTGGTTTAATAATACGCCAAGTTTTAGCAACTATAGTATCATTTTGTTTGCAATTTCTTACCCAAACTAATTATCAAATCCTAATACAAGCTTTATCCCTCTATAATCTCATTCAAGCATTTTAATTAACCTCTTGGATTAAAGCATTGAATGAAAAATTACATACATCATAACAATACAACAAGCAAATGAAACCCTTGATTCCATTAACTCAAAAGAAGATAAAATCATACATAGGAGAGTACAGATTTTGAAATTATATTTGTATTAACTTCAAAAGCTATCCTCTATCAAATAACCAAATACATTTCATTTATAGAAGAACCCATTTGAAATTTGAAATTGATTACTATGTTATATTTTTCTTCGTAAAATGATATTACAATTCTCTTCTATTTACTCATGACTTCTCAAAATTGGAACCTAATCCTACAGACCAAACCTACACAAGAGACCCTATTGAGATATTTTGGAAACCTTTCTAATAGCCTTTATTTCCCTTTTATAGAAAATAAGGGAGCAAAAAGATAGAGGCCAAGGGACATGTCATCTAGAATGAACAAGCCAAGAAAGCCATATGCAATTCTATTACAAAACATTCCTTAAAACTAGCCATATGCTAGAACCCATGATAAAATAGAATTACAATTTGTAACTGAACATTGGTAGAAACAAAAGTGCTTGATTCATACCATTATCATCCTAGTGTCTTCAATCAGACTGTGAGATGCTTCATTCTATCCTACACAAAATTTAACTTCCTGGAAGGGAAACTAGATCCTGGCAATAAGTAAATCACCTCCAAACTAGAGGAAGGTCTCCAACCTTTATGCCTAGGATTAGAGAAAGTGGAAGGAGAATCTTATAGGGAAACATAATATGTTGGGGAGGGGTTGTAGCTTCCATGTCATCATAGAGATGACTGGTTGTCACTCCCCACTTAAAAAAATCCTTTTCATTCCCCAATGGGATCCTTCCTCAAACCGCTTACCAGATAGTGGCAAAGTGCAAGAAGAGGATGTATCATGAGTGGCTTTTTCTGACAAGAAATGGCTTTCATGCCCCCTATGATAATATTTTGAACTTTCACAACCCCTCTGACAATAAGTAAACTCACACAAGATAAAGAACATCCATCCGGTATCAACAAGAACACATCAACTCCATGCATGATACTGCTCAAACAACATCTTCTTCAGTGATGAAAAACCACTCTTCAGAAATAAAAGAGGCTTCTTTTCTCTTCTACCAACTAAACTACCACCTTATTGTATTTATAATCAAAATCAATTCACTTGGCAATGTTTGTTCATGCAAAAACAATCTTCCTAAATGCTTGCTTCAATCTATTTACCATGCCAGCTGTAAACTAGGGAAATCATGCATATCAAACCCAAGGCACCATCAAATTCCAACTTTTTCACAAGGAAAATCAATCCACTACTTTTCTGTCAAGATTCACCTTACATGGATGATTTTATTTTGATCTTCTCATCCTGGGACTGTGCAACTTTGCTTCAGAATTCTTTTAAAACACTAGATTATCCTCTTTTAGATCTTCTCAAAGAAGGATTTTTCTACTTTATCCTTGACAATCTATGAGAATCCCTGACAACAAGCAACCTTTGATTTTATTGAGAAATCCGTGATATTTCATTTCCAACTCAGAGTTTATCCAAATTCTCTTATGTCTCTGAAACAATTGTCCTTGCTTGTCAAATCAATTTTTACTCAATACAAGCCTTCAGAAAACTAGCCTTCTGAAATGAGTTAGCATCCAATCGTCCTACCTTGTTGCTATTTTCTCCAAGTTGAGAAGCTTGCACTCTATCCATCTTAAAAACATCAACCCACATGAAGATCAATATCTTTATACAAAGTTCAAAATACAAGTATATTTTTTAACATTTAAATCTTGAAATCAATTTTTTTTAATGCCTAACTGTTGGAAAACTCAAGAGTTGCTAGGAAAAGAGAACATCAGCTAATGTGCTTATGATGTGTGGCTTGATGATGTTCATTAGAATTTTGTGTTGGAAATATGGAGGAATTGATTATGTGTTGCATTGATGTTTTTTCATTGATGTCAACACTAGCTATTATGGTTGGTTACCGACAGACAGGTTTTGGTTACCAGTAGAAGAACTAGTGTTATTGGTAAGGTTTTAAGGTTTAACTGACAAAGATTTCACTTAGAATATTTGATAGAATGCATAAGTGGTGTTGGTGTAGCTTCTAGATGGAATTCAGGATGCAGAAGGTGATCCTTGATCGTGCCTCGACTGATTGGAGACATCACTTTGCCATGCCGAACCCAGATTAGGTCTAGGACCTATCTAGGTTATGGACGGGTATCATGTTAACGTGTTCTTTGCATGTTATCAAGATGTTTTATGGATTGGTTATTATTGTTTTGGTCTTAAGCCGACATGGCATATCATTGTAATATGGATGTATGTAATGATCTTATTGTAATATCTTTTTGGTGGTTGACCTAATTGGTTTAGGCCTTAGGGTTTGTATAAATTTATGTAAGATCTCATTGAATATTGTGTGTCATGGTCATGGAATTTAATATCATATACGAAGGAGATTTGTTCAATCATAGGTGATCGAATTGGGTTTAAGTAAGAGGTCAAAGGCCTCCGGTATTGAGCTTAACTAAGACTATAATTAGGCATGATAGATGCTATCTTTGGCAGTTCATTCTTATGGATTGTTGTCCAATTATCTTGAGGTGGTTATAACCTTTCTGTAGTCAGTGAGACTCCTTTGTAGTGAGTAGTACACTCTAGGCAGTGTGCCTTCCTGCATGTGTAGACCCCTTATTGTCACATACTTTCTACATAAGTATCATCTAACTATGGGTAGGCTTCCCATCATGGGTTTTCCCTTTACTGGGTTTTCCATGTACAAATCATGGTGTTATGTGGTATGGTTGCATTGTGTTCATTCTTTGTTTTATTATTAAGTTTTATTGCTTACCAGTATCTATTTTTTCTATTCTGGTATTCAATATTTATGTGCTCCGGTTAAAGGTTATAAAGTGGTTTGATTAATATAATTTGTATCCTACCAATTGGTATTAGAGATTTGGTTCTCTTTTGCAGAAGCTTAACCACTTGAGGTAGATCATATGGTAGCTAATACTTTAAATCCACTAACAACTATTTTTAGAGGACAAATCCTTAAGCTTGATGGAACAAATTATGGGATATGGAAAATCCGAATGGAGACTCATATTAGATGTCTTGGCAAGGATATTTGGGAGATCACTAAGAAAGTATATACACTTTATGATCCGGCATCTGGAAATTCTGCTTCTGCAGACCTGGACAAGAATATTGAAAATAATTGTAGACCTAGAGAAGCCCTTTTGTGTGCACTTACTGATCAACAAATCATGGGATTGACTGATAAATCATCTACAAAGGTTATGTGGGATAAACTACAAACTCTGAATGAAGATGATCCTACTGTCAAAATTGCTAAACTTGATGGTTACTGGGTAAGGTATGAGAACTTGAAGATGTACGATTATGAAAGAATTGCTACATTTAGGGAAAGAGTAAATGAGTTTGTCATGGGAATTCAATGTTGTGGAGGATATCTGAGTGAAGGTGAAATAGTTTCCAAAGTCTTGAGAGCCCTTCCACCAGCTTACAAGATGAAGGCAACTGCAATTAATGAATTGAGAACAATGGAAAACACTTCAGTTAATAGAGACATTCTGATTGGGAAATTATCTGCTTTTGAGCTTGAAGAATTTGGACCTTCTAGAGTTGCAAAGTCTGAACCCACTTTTCATGCATCGTCATCTACTGGGAAAAGTGATTGGAAATCCCTATATTTAAGATTTGAAGAAAAAGTTAAGAAATCATTTAAGCCTAATTAGAACAAAAATAGATTCAAGAAAAGCAAACAATGCTACATAGCGGATGAGGAAGGAGTAAGTGATGACTCTGATGATGAACCAGTAGAAGACTCTTCTAGTAGATCCGGCAATGGAAAGGAATGAGTGTTCTATGATTTAAAGGAAGATGAACCATAATCGGCTATCAAGAATGAAGAAAAGGCTCTAGCAGCAAAAGTTGAAGACAAGGATGATTGGGTAATTTATAGAGGATGTTCACATCATATGACTGGAGTTAAAAGAAAAAAATAGTCCCTGCAAGAATACAATGGAGGTCAAGTCAGATTTAGAGATGACAAAGCATGTATGATCAAAGGTAGAGGTATTATTTCTCTAGATGGAAAACATAATACTTATAATGTCTATTATGTAAAATTTTTAAAGCATAATCTTTTAAGTGTTGGTCAATTGGTGGACAATGGTTTCCAACTTCAGTTTAAAGACAAAATGCAAAATCATTAACAAAATTGGTTTGGAGATTGCAACCAATACTCAGACTGGAGGTAATATATTTCACTTGAACACTGGTAATAAGACATGTTTGATTGATCATATTGATGAGAGTTGGCATTGGCATACGAGGTTGTGTCAAGTTAATTTTTATTGTATTGTTAAGATCAGTTCAACAAAGGTAGTTAGAGATATACCTAAGATTATAAAGCCTCATAATTCGGTATGTAAGGAATGTCAATTGGGAAAGCAAGTTAGAACTTCTTTTAAGAGAATACATGATAAATCTAATGATGTTTTTTATTTTATTCACACTGACTTATGTGGTCCAATAAGGACTAGAAGCTTTCAAGGTGCTAGGTATTTCATGTTAATAATTGATAGCTATTATAGAATGATGTGGGTGACTTTTCTTAGGGAGAAGTCTGAAGCCTTTGATAAATTCAAGATCTTTAAAGCAAAGGTGGAAATAGAAACTGGATTGAAATTCAAATGTGTGAGATCAAATCAAGGTAGTGAGTTCACTTCTCATGAATTTAACAATTATTGTGAGACAAATGGAATTAGGAGACAATTATCTACATCCCGGACTCCTCAGTAGAATGACATAGTGGAAAGGAAGAATAGAACCATTTTAGATGCAGAAAGAACCATGATGATGGAAGCCAAATTGCCTCACATCTACTGGAGAGAAGCAGTGAGTACAACAGTCTACACATTGAATAGAGTTCACATCAAAGGTGAAACCGGTAAGACCCCTTATGAATTATGGTTTGGACATACACGTATCATTAAATATTTCAGAATTTTTGGAAGTAAATGTTATATCAAAAGGGATGATTCAATTGGGAAGTTTGATCCCAGATGTGATGAAGGGATATTTATTGGATATTCAATTCAAAGCAAAGCATATAGATGTTATAACAAAAGATTGCAGAAAATTGTGTAGAGCGCAAATCTAAAAGTGGATGAGAAATGCAGAACAATGAACCAATGGTGGAAATGATCATAACTGGACCAACAATGCCTCAACTAGTACAAGACACTGAGACAAATAGACCAGTACAATCCTAAAATTCAACTGTGACTGATGATCATAACAATGAACCTGAAGTTTAGAAGACACCAAGGTATATAAGGTTAAATCATTATGAAGATCAAATCATTGGAGATATGAACAAGGGAGTTATGACAAGAAGAAGATTGGAAAATGAAGAGGTATGTCTTATTTCTCAAATTAAACCGGCATCTATTATTGAAGCTTGTAAAGATAAACATTGGTTAAAGGATATGGAAGATGAATTAGATCAGATAGAGAAGAATGAGACTTGGACTTTAGTTCCCCGGCCTAAAAATAAGAATGTTATTGGAACTAAATGGTTTTTAGAAAAAAAAAAAAATGAGGATGGTCAAGTCATAAGAAACAAGGCTAGATTGGTTTGTAAAGGATATTCTCAAATGGAAGGAATTGATTATGGTGAGATCTTTGCACCTGTAGCTAGAATTGAAGCTGTTAGACTATTTCTTGCCTATGCAGCTTATAAGAACTATAAGGTCTATCAAATGGATGTTAAATGTGCATTTATGAATGGTGAACTTGAGGAAGAGGTATACATTGAGCAACCTGATGGATTTTCACTGGCAAATGATAAAGATATGGTTTGTAGCTTGAAGAAAGCTTTATATGTATTGAAACAAGCTCCTAGAGCTTAGTATGCAACGTTGGATAAATATATTTTGAAGCTTGGTTTTACTTAAGGCAATGTTGATAGTAATTTATACTATAAGATCACTGATGATGATATTTTGATTCCTGAAGTATTTGTTGATGATATCATTTTTGGAGGTGAAGATAAATTGAGCATTAAATTCTCTAATAATATGAATAATAAATTTGAAATGTCCATGATTGGTGAGATGAGATTTTTCTTAGGTTTGCAGATTACTCAAACTGACAAAGGCATCTTTATCTATCAAACTAAGTATCTAAGGGAATTGTTGAAGAAATTTGGTATGGATAATTCCAAACCGGTAAGTACTCCTATGGTGACAAGTGAGAAATTATCTATCAAAGATACATATGCACCGGTAAATCCAACAAGGTATAAGTATATGATTGGTGGAGTGTTATATCTAACTCAAACTAGACCAAATATTATGAATGCAGTAAGTATTGTTTTAAGATATCAAAGTAATCCTAAAGAAAATCATGAATATGCAGTAAAGAGGATATTTCAATATTTGTGAGGAACAACAGAATATGGCTTATGGTATTCTAGAGATGATAACTTCACTTTATGTGCATATAAAAATTCAGATTGGGTAGGAGATATTGATGATAGGAAGAGCACTTTTGGTGGAGATTTCTTTCTTGGAAAGAAATTGGTTTCATGAATCAGTAAAAAACAATCATGCATTTCTTTATCTACTGCAGAAGCTGAATATGTTGTAGCAACAACTAATTGCACTCAAGTCTTGTGGATGAAGCGAATGTTGAAGGATATCAAGGTAAATTGTAGTGAATCGATAGTTATCTATTATGATAACTTTGCAGCTATTGACATGTCTAAAAATCTGTTATTTCACTCTAAGACTAAGCACATATCAATAAAATATAACTTTCTAAAGGACAAGCTAGAAGAAAAGAAAGTCAAATTGGTTTATGTGAACACTAAAGAATAGATTGTAGATATATTCACTAAACCATTGTCTAAGGAATCATTTGAGTATTTGAGAGACAAGTTAGGGGTATCTACCACTTTTGGCAGAAACTTAATTGATGGAGTAGACTATCAGTCTAGTATGCATCATTAGCTTTATCCTTTTCTTTGGGTTGATGTAGGGATGCTAGTACTTAGGGGGAGTAGTCAGCTTTGAGATACAGGGGCTTATATTATGGTATGATGAAAGAATAAGTATCCGATAGAATATTGAGAGGGGGGGTGCATTAGTAAACTGAAAAACAAATACAAACTTCCCAAACTCAAACTCAATCACATAAAGTAAACTTATCAATGTCAAGATCAATACTCATAAGAATACTCAACATCAATCAGTTAACTGTTATAGCAACTTAACAGTAAACAACTTTAATCTTGCAAACATCCAAATGTTTAATCATACTTCAACATACTTTATCATGCCTTAACAAAATAGTTAAGTAGTTAATCAAATCAACAAATAAGATCATAACCACAAAAACATTCACCACATGACACAAATGTTTATACGTGGAAAACCCAAATAGGTAAAAACCACGATGAGATGAGACTCACAAGATAGCTATCTGAACTCTTTTGAAGTTCGCCTTGTAAGGATCCAAGCCTATTAAAGCTTTTACAATAAGTCCTATTAAGAACTGATCTTGTTAGGAATCACCTAGTTAAAGGATTTACAAATACCTTGATAAAAAGAAAATACCCTGTTAGGACTAACCTCGATAGAGGATTGAAGAATCCAAGCTAATGGACCTATTGGGACTCATAAAATTTTGGTGAATTTGGGAGGCACATTTAATGATTTTTGCACTTGCATCTCATCCTAGCGTGTTTCAAGCAAATTTTGAATTTTTACCTTATCGGCATAACTTACCCCGATGGAGGTGTTGAGTGTGGAAAGGTAGTCATTGGCCATTGGGTGTCAGCTTTTGAGGTCTCCTCGATGACCTAATGGAAAGTACAAGGCGTTGGAGGTTCACTGATGGTATCGGCCATCGGGATAGCATGTTTGGAAAGGTCCTGATGATGTGATGGAAGAGCCCAGTCATGAAGAAAATTTTGTCCCACATTGGCCGTGAGGAGGAGCACTTCAGTATTTAAATGCAAAGCCCCACACATATTAAATGTCAAAAGCTTGTGGGCTTTTGGCAAGATGACAGTTCGACGTCGGTGAGTTCCCCGTGTGCACGTGCATCTCAGAGCGACCTAATTTTGCAGTAGATGAGCAAATGCCAACTTTGAACTTGAACTTTAAACCGGTTCAATGGTTCAAGTGGTTCAACTAGTTCAATGGTTCAAGTGGTTCAACCGGTTCAAAGTGTTCGGTGGTTCAACCGGTTCAGAAGTCCAAGTGGTGGGCCCAGTGATGATGAATGTCGAGCAGACCATGGCGTCAATAAATCTTTAGGTGGACTCACCAAAGGCTCACTTTCATCAACATGCAAGGTGTCGATGAAACTGTTGGTTTGATAGGACATGAAAGGAGCTGGCCGAAGGCAAAATTCTGCCAAAAGATAACATTGAATGAACCCAAAAATATAAGTTGGCGTGCTAGGTAGCATCAAGGTAAGCTCTGAGAAAATTATGAGGTGTCGAGTGGTGTCACGTAGCTGGTGATATGGTGGCCTAGTGGATGATGAGGTGGATGTGCCACGTGGTGGAGGACAAGATATAGGACCAAGGAGTGGGCAGATGAATGTCAAGCAGATCGTGGTTTCGATGGATCTCAAGGTGGACTCACTGAAGGCATCAGTTTCATCGACATGAAAGGTGTTGATGAAACTAGGATTTTGATAAGATGTGTAGGTAGTTAACTGAGTACTCAGATCCATTGACAAAGGGCACATCGAAGAGGCATCAACCGGTTTAATCAAAAAGTGAAGGCATCGATAAAATTGCGGTTTTGATGAGACAAGAAAATGGATAGCCGAATAGGAAGTTTGGCCGAAAGGTTGTGGCCTAACAAACCAAAGGAGGTGGTGTGTCTAGTGGAGGTGACTTGGCATTCCACGTGGGTCAGGTGGTGAACCAGAGGTTGACAAGTGGCAGGATTGACTAGATGGGTGGAGTCCAGGTAGATCAGAGAGCAAATCCTTAGGTACCATGCATTGACACTATGGCATAGGCGAGAGTCATTCAAAGATGCTAAAGTCTAAGAAAGTTAAGGAAGATCAATGGCTATTGCCAAGTTGCAACATGAATTTTCTTGGTGGCTAAAGGCTGCAACTTGGTGACCAAGCGGTGGGGTTCGGTAGAAAAGAAGAGCCAAGGAAGAAACAAAGGGTTTCATTCTGACAATGGACCCAGACGGTGCTGAGGTGGCTGAAGAAAAGGCTCTGAAATGAACCAGATGATTCCATGTGGTGGAGATGCATGGCAGATGCCTGTGCGGAAAAATTGAAAGATTTAAATATGATTTCTGATAGTGGTGACCAGGTAGAAACTTAAACGGCCGACCTGCAGAAAGATTGATGACTAAGGGATTATTGTTTTTCCGACATATAAGTGTTATATATCATTGGAAAGCTCTTGATCCAAGGAATTTGATTTTATAGTTAAGTGTATCCCATGGAAATTATTTTTGGGGAAATTACCTCAAGATCTCATAATTTATTTCTCAGTCAAAAAGATTAGATTTTCTATAGGTCATGTTGTGTGGGTAGTTATTGCTAAAGGATAGGGTGGTTGTAGTTGTCAGAGAGGATGCAATCTAATTTTTTCCTCCTTGCCTTCTTATTCAAGAGTCTTCTCATTTTGTAAGGGTTCCATATTTTGGTGAGCAGGGCTCCATAATCTTGGTTTCCATTCTTCTTAGTTTTTCCAAGTTTGTACAGTGTAATGTCTTCTTTCAAGTAATACAGTATCTTGTTGTTGTAGATGTTTTCTATTGCAAGTCACATATATGTAAGGCATATATACAGTTTATTGGATTATCTTTAGACCTTCTCTTATTTTCAATAAATCTAGTTTTCAAGGGAGTTTGGGTTTGTCCTCTCAAAGTGAGAGTGTAATGGTTGTTCTTAGGTACTCTTCAAGGAAGAGTTTAAATTCTATGAATAATCATTTTGGATTCAGGATAATGTCAGGATATATATGATCCTCTTTTTGAGTTTAGAATGTTTTAATGTCATACATTAATACAGGGATATCTTTCTCAATAAATTGGATTTGCAATAGAGGTTTTCATTTTCAATTTGATGTATGACTCCATGCCCTTGGATAAGGCACTGGTCTTGCAAATTTTGGGGATTCTCGGAGATTTTTTAAAAAATCAAATATCATTTTTCGTTCATGTTTGTAGTTTTAGTATGTTCCACCCATCTCATGCTCCAATCTTGTTGAGATATCAATGTAGAGCTAGCCCATCTGTAGTAACCTCCTTGTTGTTGAGCCCTGTGAGATTAATCTGCTTTTATTGATGCCATATGTTTGTAACTGGTTTTACTTTGTGCATCAAAGGGTGTCCCCCTCTATGTATTGCATAACCTGAAGTGATCATTAGGATCCTATGTTATGTTTTCCAAGCCCTAAAGCTTTTGATTGATTGAGATTGGCTATTTCATAGATAGATTGCAAGTGAACTTGGGTGTCTTTTTTGAGACCAACAAAATAGCGACTTTGTTGGGGAAATGTGAAATTTATTGAAGATACTTTCCTCCATGAAGGGGGTGGAAACTTTGTATGAAGATCAGTGTATAATGTTAGAAGGTCTGAGAAAGATCACACCAAATATAAAAAACAACAGCGACAATATCCAGGTATTTGCCAAACTTGGTATTTAAAGATTGTAAGAATTTGTGTTCCTTACCAAGTGAGTTTCAGCATTAGGAAGGAAAAGGAATAAGTTAGGTTGCATGCTCCTATCAGCTTAAAAGCATGGTTGAAGCATTTTGAATAATAGGGAAGATAGACTCTAGCTACAATAATTCTTATTGGTTGAAAATAATGAATGTATTTAAGAAAAGATCGCAGCTAGTAATGGATTGCTGTAGAAATTTCTCTATTAAGGGTTATGTGTGATTTTTGATGGCATACCTGGTTACTCGAATCAGATTCCAAGTGACATTAGGAAGAATTTACCATTGTTTAATGGGGACCAAAAATAATCAGCAAGAATGCATGTACAAAACTTTGTTGATTTGATGAATGACTATGATGTCTACCATGAGAATATTTGCATGAATTTGTTTGTGCAGAGCTTGAAGGGAGCTGCCAAGTTTTGGTTCTCATTTTTTATTCCCTCATGGGAGGAATTAGTTGCATCTTTTCTTGAGAAATTTGCTGAGAGGATAAACTTTAATGATATGCTATGGAAGCTAACGGAAATTAGAGTTGAGGAAGGTGAACTAGTGTCGACCTTCAATATTTTCCAAAGCACTGGCTGAGATCCCACAAGAGTATAGACTAAATGACGAAGTGTCTTTAGTGATTTATTTGGATTGCTTTAGAAGTAAGATGAGTTATAGGTTGAGGGATAAAGAGCCAAAGACATTACATTAGGATTTTATGACAACCATGGACATAGAGAAAAACATAAAATATGGTATTCCTAAAGGATTTTTATCTGTCGGTTTTCGTTATCATGATATTGGTAATGCCAATTGTGTTGAAGATGAAGTGAGAGTATTTTCAGATGTCACTTCTTGTAATCATGTTGATGATCTTTCTAATATGAAAGTTGAGCACAAGTTTATTTCAGAAGATTTTAATGGTATACACAATTGCAATGAAATTATAGCCCACATTGATAAATAGATTTTTAAAGAATGTCACATTGAACAACAAAGTGTAGTGCAATTGCAGAACTTAGAAAATCTCTTGAAGTTGTGGATAAGAAAGTTCAAATGTTGGAGAGCCTTAGAGTTATGAATGAAGACCTTCTGCAATGTGGTGAAGAGGATTTTTTAGAAAAGGACTGTGAATTGAATGCCTACACACTTGATGAACAATATGCTGATCTAATAAATAGTTGTGTGATAGAAAATTTAAGTGGACATGCTGGGAATTCATCGGATTAAGTTAATCATGCACCTCATAAGGATGGTGATGATGAAGATAATGATGGTGATAAGGAGTGGTCTTTGCATATTACTAATGTATATCAAAGTAAACATGAAAGTGTTGAATGAAAATGTGCAACTCTTCTTGAAAGGCTTGAACACCAAAATGCATCAATTAATGATGACATGAAGGAAATTGCAAATGCTCACCATGATTCAATAGAGGCTAAAGAGATGTATTATGACAAGGAATTATCAACAAAATAATGTGAGAACTACAGTCATGAAGATACAGTTGAAGACAATGTGGATAATTGCTCATATGCCAGCAACAATGATGAAACTGTTGATGTTCATTGTTACCCTGATATACATGCTGCTATTCTTTGCCAAGATGATTCCAATGAAACTGATGGTCATTGTGTCAATTCTTGTGATTGTAATAGATGGAATGTTGAAGACAATTTTTTTTCAGATTTTGTTTCTTCCTTTTCAGATGAAGATGATTGTGATAATAGAATTGATGATGTTTGCAATAGGCAAATTTCTAATGATTTATTTGATGCTGATATAGATCATGATCAGCCGTGGCTTTGCCATAATATTCAAAAAAGGGGTTTGCATTTTATTCCTAACCCCTTGTATGAAGAGATGTTGGATATGTCAGATGTTGTTAATAATGAACTTGTTCGTGAGACTGACACCGTTCCATGCAGCAGTAACATGTGTCAGGATGAAGATTTTTGTAATGAGTTGCCTACTAGTATGTTTGAACCCCATCTTGAAGTTTTTCATGCAAAGATGAGTGAATGTTCAAATCCTATTTCAGATTATATGTTTTTGCTAGAAGTATATGCATATTTTACAAGAGTGAGATATCAAACATGTTGATTTATTGCATATAGTAGATGATGAAAAGAATGGATATGTTTGAGTGGTTGATCATGAAAGTAAGGTCCAAAGTTATTTTCATGATGACTGTGTATATAATGATGATTGGAAAAGCATTTTCAATAATGTGTGTCACAACAAAAACACATCTCTGATAATCAGTATTTGCTTCAGATTGCATACATTACCAAGTGATGAGAATCTGATTTTTGATAAGGGAAAGAGTTGGTTTCAGCTTGGATGGCCTAGGGCCATTTTATAAATAATTTCTATGCTATACAGTTGCTTTGTTTTCTGTTGTGTGGTTTTCAATAAGGAACCCTTGTTCTAGAGAGTGAAGCTCTTTGAAGAATTTAAAAGAAAAGAGGTGATCTATTTTTGGTTGGTCTTCTCTACCAATGTTTATGGATTCTTGTGTTGATCTTGCAAATAACCATCCCCAATCAGAGCCACTATCGGGACTCATAAAATTTTGGTAAATTTGGGATGCCCATTTAAAGATTTTTGCACCGGCATCTCATCCTAGCAGTTTTTGAATTTTTGCCTTATCAGCATAACTTACCCCAATGGAGGTGCGTAGTGTGGAAAGGTAGTCATTAGCCATCGGGTGTCATCTTTTGAGGTCTCCCTGATGACCCGATGGAAAGTGCAAGGTGTTGGAGGTTCAGTGTTGCTATCGGCCATCAGGATAGCATGTTTGGAAAGATCCTGATGACCCGATGGAAGAGCCCAGTCATGAAGAAACTTTTGTCCCACATTGGCCACGAGGAGGAGCAATTTAGTATTTAAATGCAAATCCCCACACATATTAAATGTCAAAATCTTGCGGGCTTTTGGAAAGATGGTAGTTTGGCGTCAGTGAGTTCCCCACATGCGCGTGCATCTCAGAGCGACCTAATTTTACAATAGACAAGAAAATGTAAAATTTGAACTTGAACGTTGAATCGGTTCAATATTTCAAGTGGTTCAACTAGTTCAATGGTTCAAGTGGTTCAACCGGTTCAAAGTGTTCAGTGGTTCAACCAGTTCAGAAGTCCATGTGGCGGGCCCGGTGATGATGAATGTCGAGCAAACCGTAGCATCGATAAATCTCCAAGCAGACTCACCGAAGGCTCAGTTTCATCAACATGCAAGGTGTCGATGAAACTATCGGTTCAATAGGACATGAAAGTGGCTAGCCGAAGGCAAAATTCTGTCGAAAGAACATTGAATGAACCAAAAAATATAAGCTGGTAGGTCAGGTGGTGCCAGGGTAAGCTCTGAGAAAATCATGAGGTGTCAAGTGGTGTCACGCAGCTAGTGATGTGGCGGTCTAGTGGATGGTGAGGTGGAGGTGCCACATGGTGGAGTAGAAGATATAGGACCAAGGAGTGGGCAAATGAATGTCAAGCAGACCGTGGTTTCTATGGATCTCAGGGTGGACTCACCAAAGGCATTAGTTTCATCGACATGAAAGGTATCGATGAAACTAGGATTTTGATAAGATGTGTAGGTAGCTCACTGAGTGCTTGGATACATCGACAAAGGGAACATCAAAGAGGCATCAACCAGTTTCATCGAAAAGTGAAGGCATCGATAAAACTGCGGTTTCGATGAGACAAGAAAATGGATAGCCAAAGAGGAAGTTTGGCAGAAAGGATGTGGCCTAACAAACCAAAGGAGGTGGTGGGTCTAGTGGAGGTGACTTGGCATTCTAGGTGGGTCAGGTGGCGAACAAGAGGTTGACAAGTGGCAGGCCTGACTGGATGGGTGGAGTCTAGGTAGATCAACGAGTGAATCCAGAGGTGCCATGCGTTGACACTATGGCATAGGCGAGAGCCATTCAGAGATGCTAAAGTCCAAGAAAGTTAAGGAAGATCAATGGTTGTCACCAAGTCACAACATGAAGTTGTTTGGTGGCTAAAGGCCTCAACTTGGGGACCAAGCTATGTGGTCTAGTAGAAAAGAAGAGCCAAGGAAGAAACAAAGGGTTTCATTCCAACGGTGGACCTAGACGGTGCTGAGGTGGCCAGAGAAAAGGCCCCAAAATGAACCAGATGATGCCACATGGCAAAGATGCATGACAGATGCCTGCGCAGAAAAATCCAAAGATTTAAATATGATTTTTGACTATGGTGAGCAGGTAGAAACTTAAACGGCCAACCTGTAGAAAGATTGATAACTAAGGAATTATTTTTTGCGTGATATATAAGTGTTATATATCGTTGGCAAGCTCTCGATCCAAAGAATCGGATCCTACACTCAAGTGTAACCCACAAGAAGTATTTTTGGGACTGTTACCTCAGGATCTCATAATTTGTATTTTCTACAGGCCATGTTGTGTGGGTAGTTATTGTTGAAGGATAGGGTGGTTGCAATTGTTAGGGAGGATGAGATCTGATTTTTTCCTCCTTGCCTTCTTATTCAAGAGTCTTATCATTTTGTAAGGGTTCTAGATTTTGGTGAGTAGGGATCCATAATCTTGGTTTCTATTCTTTTGAGTTTTTCCAAGTTTGTACTGATGAATACTAAGAGGGGGGGGGGGGTAAATTAGTATGCCAAATATCTTTGCACTAAAACACTTACACAGTCTAAAGATAAACCGGTAAAGCAGTCTGACAATCAAACTAGTTATCACACATACAAACCAAAAT
Organism: Cryptomeria japonica; assembly: GCF_030272615.1. NCBI lineage: Eukaryota > Viridiplantae > Streptophyta > Pinopsida > Cupressales > Cupressaceae > Cryptomeria > Cryptomeria japonica. The sequence goes on along the minus strand of NC_081405.1, from coordinate 138,567,358 downwards.
GCGAATAAAGCATACACCCAAAAAAGCAATACAACCATAACACAAGATATTTGACGTGGAAACCCAACTGGGAAAAACATGGTGAGATGGAACTCACAAGTCACTATCTATAGAATAGAAACCAGACCGATTAAGGTCTTACAATGTTCTTCACCAAAACAAATCCTGTTAGGAATCTCAATATCTGTTAGGAGATAAGTCCGATTAAAGACTACCTTGTTAGAGGATTTTACAAAGGCTTTGAGGCCTACTCGATTAAGGGCTACAGACTTGTCAAAGATGTGAGTAATCAACAAGTGTTTGATCTATCTAATAGCACAAACTGCTTGGTTAGATCCAGTATTGCTCACAGCTAATGCATTCCAGCATTACTTCAGTCTCCTCTATCTCTCTCAGTTACAACTCGATCTTCTCTGATAAGATCGCTCTCCACTTCCACCTTAAACCCTAGCTCAACATAAACCCTATTCGTAACTTCTTCAACAACTCAAAAACCCTAGACATGATGTCCTTTTAAAGGAATCTGATTTCATGTCAATCCAATAGGATTACATTACAATTTCCTAGGTTCAATGAATCTAGACATACTCAGTAACACGACACAAGAATCACCGTTAATGTGTCAGCACCGTCAAACAATCGGTGGATTGGTAACTCATCACAAAATGCCAGTTGGTAACTCATCACAGAGTGTTACTGGTTCATACAAAATGCCGGTTGCCAGTTTGACAAAAATGAAGACTGGTAAGAATGTGTTGTGTCGCTTTGGTTCCTCGTACCGCTTGTGATCTACGAATTGCTTGGGGTCGACATGTCACTTCAGACCAGGAATCACATTCTGCAAAATCACTACTAGTCTAAAGACTAGAATACAACATACCAGTTGGAACAAATACTGGTTGAGCATGAGCTCATACATATAAAGGGGATATTAATACAAGTGTGTGTCCATCAATGACAATCACAACATAAACATCAAAAATGCCAACAATCTCCCCCTTTGGCATTGATGGCAACACTTAGGAAAATAAAATTTTGACATCTAAGTGTTTTACAACAAAAACTTGCCATTAACAAAATTGCTCCCCCTAAGCATATACACTATCCCTTAATCAACATAGTGTATAGCAATTTTCCATTCAAAGCATAATCGTCAGAGCATATAGCATATATCAAAATTTGAAAACAGATACTTCTCCCTCTGATATACTTCTCCCCCTGATATATCAAAATTTCAAAATTTTAAGACCATCAAAATTTTAAAACCATATACTTCTCCCCCTTTGCCAACAATGACAAAGTACCACTGAAAAACCTATTTCCATATATATATATATATATATATATAAGATTTTATGACAATAATGAATAATACTTGTCAAAAACCACTTTATAGTCCTACAAAAATTGTTTCATGGAGAGAGACCAGGACTCAAGTAGGGAGGTCGCCACTTCCTTCTCTGTCTGCATTTGTGATACCTATTCCTCCATGGCATCTATTGTGCTCAGTTCTTGAGTGACTGTCAGGGCATCTAGGTTCAGATAGCATTTCTGGAGAATTTGCAGTCATGGAAGTAATACCAGTTGAAGCTCCTACAAATCTCTAGACCTTGTGTTGATCTCTTGCTCTATCTTGGCTGACTGAATCTAGAACCAGTGAACGGTTTGCCCATATGCTGCAAAGGAGTCGTAAGGAGTCTTGAATGTGCTTAAGTAGGACTGTAAGTCCATTTGAAGCTATTTCTTCTTGGCTAGCACATCATCACAGAATAAATGAGGTTGACAGATTTTGCTGAGTAGCAAGTTTCCCTCATCCAAAGCACTCCTTATGTCCTTTTGATCCTTTAATAGTTCAGTCCTAAGCTCATTCAATTTCTTCACCAGAGAAACATTAAGAGCCTTTTGGTGCTCTTTCTTTACATTGGCCTTAGCTGCTTCTTTTAGGCTCTGCACCTGATCATCCACTACAGTACACAGAAGTTTGAGTTGTGCTAGTGATGAATCAGTGTCAGGAAGATTAGTACCAGGCATTAAATCGGTAAGTGTGTCTATAGTTGCCTGAATGATGTCTTGTTCCTTTTTCCTGTGAATGATCTCAAGGTGCTCTTGAGCAACCTTGATGCTCTGCATAAGTTCTGACTCACTTGCAAATTGGAGATTGATAGGACTAGAAAGATCAACCGGTGAGGGTTGACTTCTGGTTGCCTTTGGAGTCTCCACCTGAGAGCTTTTTGTCGCTTCACATTCCTTGGCTTCTTTAGCTTTCTTCTTTTCTGCTTCTCTTCTCTTCTCTTCTTCCTTGTCTTCTTCTACCTTTTTCTTCTCCTCTGCTCTCCTCTTCTGCTCTTCCTTTTCTTCTTCTTCCCTCTTCTTCTTCTCTTCCTCTTCCTTTTTCTTCTTTTCTTCCTCTTCCTTCTTCTTCTTCTCCTCTTCTTTCTTCTTCTTTTCTTCTTCTTCCTTCTTTCTCTTTTCTTCTTCTTCCTTCTTCCTCTTTTCTTCCTTGTCCTCTTCTTCTTTCTTCTTCCTTTCTTCTTCTTGCTTCTTCTTCTCTTCATCTTTTATTTTCTCCTCTTCCTCTTTTTCCTGTTTCTCATCTTCATCCTTCTTCTTTTTCTCTTCCTGTTCTTTTGCTGCTTGTTGTGTGTCCATAGCTTGTTCACCACTCTGATCGACCTGTTGCCCCTATTTAGTTCCCTTAAAAGGTATGTCCTGAGTGACATCTTCTATATCCAGGGCATCGACATCTATGGTGTCGATTGGTTCCTCCACTAGGTTTCCTTCCTCATCAAAAACCTCATCCGGTTTGGAAATAGCCGGTTCCTTTTCTGCTTGGAGGTTGGCCATTTGAGCTTTGTGAGAGTTGATAGCATGGGCCATGTGTTGATGTGTATCCTTTTCTACATAATCAACTCTCCTTTCCAACAACCAGAGTCTTCTTCTCCTTGTGAAGAAGAGACCTTTATTTTGATCTAATACATCAAATAATTCTGAATTAGAGAGTTCGGGGAAGTAATGTGAAAAAAATTTCTCCCTAATCTCTTGTTCCTTTTCAATGGAAATGCGCCATTTATTATCCAATGCTTTAAATAATGAATCCGGTGTCTGAGATTTAATCTCTAATGGTGACCGGTCATTTTTACATAGATAAAGAATGATTTCCTGCAGTACTTCATCTTTTTCTTCACTATTGAATTCATCATAATAATCAATTAAATCATGAAGTAACTTTCTCCTAATATTCTTTACTATTCTTTGACAATGTGTCAAAGTTTTGTAAGAGGAGATATCTATATTTACCAGTGCGGATGTTGCCAGTTCATTCTTCTTCACCTTCTTGGTCTGTCTAGCCTTCTTTGGTTGTTCGTCAATCTCAGTTTCTTCGGAGTTCGATTCATTTGCCTTAGTCTTCCTCTTTCTTTTGAAGACTTTTGCCAGTGTTACCTTCGGTTTCTTCTTTGCCAGTGACCGCTTGGTCACTCTTGGAGTCGCAGTGGTAGCCGGTGCCGATGCTGCAGGCACTACCTTAGCTTTCTTAGCTGCTAGTTCTTTTCCCTTCTTTACCGATGGTTCTTCAACTGGTGCGATCCTCTCCAAGTAGGTTCCGGTTCACTTCACCTTTGGATCAAGAGGCGAGGCAATAAGGGTTGAAGCATACCCTTCCAACATGTCAAACATGACCTCATAGCCCATAGGCTCCACTTCCTCCATTCTAGGCTCAACAACCTCCATTAGACATTTGTCCACCTGAATAGTGAAACCGATGTCATCTTCATACTTCTTCACTATGTCATCTGAGATTCGTACCCTCTGACTCATCTTTCTTCTAAAATCATCAAAGTATTTGTTCAGTACCTTAGGGTAACCGGTTCCAATGGCTTGCACACTTTCCTTTATCTGCTTGGTTACTAGTTGGTCAGGGGACCACTGGACATCTCCTACACCCAGAAAGTAGCTTTGGAAATAGAATAGCAACCCTACCAGTAGTTGTCCAAACTTAAATTTCAGTGAATTATCCTTTTTGATTGCCTTAAGGTTTGACAGGAGTTGCCTCTGCATGCCGGTGCATAAGTCAAATGATTTATCCTCTATAATCATCCGGTAAGTGGCATTTACCATTGCAGCAAATACAGAATTAATCCTGTTGGCTAAGAATGTTCTGTAGCCTATCACCATGCAGGCATATTTTACCAGTTCATCCTTGATAGGATTAGCTGTCATACCTCATGAATCACTTGTTAAACCAGTGAGCTTGGTCATTTCCATTTTGCTTATCGTTCTCAGGGCTGGCACTTCCCCTGTGTTGCAGAAACCGATGACTACATGAATTGCCTCTGGTGTGATATCATGCATTCTCTCTAGGTACATCTTGTCACCATGGACTCTGCTCAAGATGATCCTGATGTGATCCTCTGTGAAGTCTTCCAGAAAATACACCGCATTATGGAGTTTCTTCTTCTCTAAGATACTGAACTCCGGTTTGATCCTTTTGTCCTTTCCGCAAAATAGACCTAATTGAGTATGAATGGCTAAGGACCCTAGGTCTTCTATCTTGCAATCAATATAGTCTGAAATAACTTCTTCAACTATGACTCTAGTTGGAACTTGTGACAAAGCATTATATTTGCCCTTCCTTTGAATAAAACTTTCTGACTCAATAGATGTGCTTGAACTGGTATGAGATGCGGAAGCCATTGAAGAGTATTTCAAGAACACAAAAAATACCTTTCTAGAGCGAAATTAGGGCTTCCTGATTCTGCTTTACTTCGCTCTCTGTCGGATGCCAAATCACCACTTTGAGTTCTCCACTACCACTTGCAAACTATATTTGAATCTCTTTCAAAGCTCTCCAATTTCTCGAAATCTAAGCTCAAATCGCCTCTTCCTCACTCTGCACTTGAAAACTTTTCTTCACTCAAAAACAAATAGTGAGAAATGATTTGAAAAATGCATTTATACATGTCTCTCACCTACCATCATTAATGCTCCTATATTAGGGCATAAACCCTAATTTGCCTTTTTACCATTTCCGGTCTTCTGCCAAGCGACAGGTGTAGCATATCGGTTAAGGTATTTTACCGGTGTTAACTGGGGGTTCGAAAGCATTTTGCCATTTTCTCCTCCTAAGACTTTGAGGCTTAGTTTGCCAGTTCCGATATTTCCACACTAGGTGTAGAAACCGGTTCCTCCTCCAATAATATTGGTTTCTTCTTCCATGTTTTCTTCATGTCTCCTTGAACTTTTTCAACATCTATTTCTCCTTCCTGAGTGACCAATATATCATCAGATATACTTTTTCTTCTTCTATAGAATCTTGCAATGTGACCCGGTTTGTTGCAGTGATAGCAAACAAGTCCAGGTGCTCTCCAAGGTCCATTGTACATGTTTCCATTCTTCCTTCAGCATGTTGCAGCAATGTGACCATGACCATGATAGATCATACAAATTTCTCTCCATCTATTTGTCGCTTGATGACCACCACTTCTTGACTAATGATTGAAGACATTAAACCGGTTGTGGTTCTGATTCATAAAAGATTCAGGACCAGTTCCTTGGGTCCTCTGAGGATATCTTCCAGTGTTATCCATTATAGACCTGCATTCAAATGCTCTATGCCCAAATTTGTTGCATGCATAACAATGACCATTGAACTTATTGGATCTAGGTATATTGTTGATAAAATAAGGAAAATTATTATAGGCTTTTCTCCTACATACATTGGCAGTGTGTTCTTCTTTAAGATAGTTAAAGCAAACAGGTTTGAATTTTTGCTTACCTTTTCCTTTGAGTGTCAGTTTCTTCTTTGATGCTTCAGCATTTGTTCCTAAGGATTCTCCTTCCTCATGTCTAGAAAAACCAAGACCATTGGTATTCTTTGCTGGTCTAGATGACTCAAGCTTTTGCTCTAGCCTGACTGTACTTTTGCCAAACTTAGCAAGTATTTCCTTTGACTCAAAGAGTTCTTTGGAGATAGCAGTGTTTGTCTCCATAAGACTTGCATTTTCAGAGATGGCAATGTTCAGTTCTCCTTGCATGTCTTCTTTTTCCATTCTACTCTCATGAAAGCAAGCAGTTAGTGCACTAATCTCATGTTTCAACTTGGAAATCTCATGATCTTTGTCTTTTACTAGATCTTCATCTTTTCTCTGATTCTCAAGCTCTTGGCTAAACCGAATAGTCAGTCCTTCCAACTCCTTTCTCAAATTGGAGTTTGAATCATTCAGCTTATTCACTTTAGCAATCATAGCTTCCATGTTAGCTTCATCTTCAGAACTACTTTCAGATAGTTCCATCAGCCTCTCTGCATGTTCTCTTCTTTTTGCTTGAGATGCCTTGTATTTGACCATAAGATCATCATAGGCTTGCTTAGACTTAGTGAGCCATTGAGTAAGTTACCTCAAGGTGTATTCCCCCATATCTCTTTCCAAGTGGTTAAACTTATAGAAAGGTTGGCTCTGATACCAATTGATGAATACTAAGAGGGGGGGGGTGAATTAGTATGTCAAAAATCTTTGCACTAAAACACTTACACAGTCTAAAGATAAACCGGTAAAGCAATCTGACAATCAAACCGGTTATCACACATACAAACCAAAATGCGAATAAAACATTCACCCACAAAAGCAATACAACCATTACACAAGATATTTGACGTGGAAACCCAACTGGGAAAAACCACGGTGAGATGGAACTCACAAGTCACTATCTGTAGAATAGAAACCAGACCAGTTAAGGTCTTACAATGTTCTTCACTAGAACAAATCCTGTTAGGAATCTCAATCTCTGTTAGGAGATAAGTCTGATTAAATACTACCTTGTTAGAGGATTTTAGATTCACATGTGTGAACCACCTTGTTAGAGGATTTTACAAAGGCTTTGAGGCCTACCCGGTTAAGGGCTATAGACTTGTCAAAGATGTGAGTAATCAACAAGTGTTTGATCTATCTAATAGCACAAACTACTTGGTTAGATCTAGTATTGCTCACAGCTAATTCATTCGAGCATTACTTCAGTCTCCTCTATCTCTCTTAGTTACAACTCAATCTTCTATGATAAGATCGCTCTCCACTTCCACCTTAAACCCTAGCTCAACATAAACCCTATTCGCAACTTCTTCAACAACTCAAAAACCCTAGACATGATGTCCTTTTAAAGGAATCTGATTTCATGTTGGTCCAATAGGATTACATTACAATTTCCTAGGTTTAGTGAATCTAGACATACTCAGTAACATGACACAAGAATCACCATTAATGTGTCAGCACTGTCAAACAATTGGTGGATTGGTAACTCATCACAAAATGCCAGTTGGTAACTCATCACAAAGTGTTACCAGTTCATACAAAATGTCGGTTGCTGATTTGACAAAAATGAAGACTGGTAAGAATGTGTTGTGTCACTTTGGTTCCTCGTACCACTTGTGATCTGCGAACCGCTTGGGGTCGACATGCCACTTCAGACCAGGAAACACATTCTGTAAAATCACTACTAGTCTAAAGACTAGAATACAACATACCGGTTGGAACAAATACCGGTTGAGCATGAGCTCATACATATAAAGGGGATCTTAATACAAGTGTGTGCCCATCAATGACAATCACAACATAAACATCAAAAATGCCAACATGTACAGTGTAATATCTTCTTTCAAGTAATAGAGTATCTTCTTGTTGTAGATATTTTCTATTGCAAGTCACATATATGTAAGGCATATATATAGTTTATTAGATTGTCTTTAGGCCTTCTCTTATTTTCAATAAATTCAGTCTTCAAGGGAGTTTGGGTTTGTCCTCTCAAAGTGAGAGTGTAATGGTTGTTCTTAGGTACTCTTCAAGGAAGAGTTTAAATTCTATGAATAATCATTTTGGATTTGGGATAATGTCGGGATATGTATTATCCTTTGTTTGAGTTTAGAATGTATTAATGTCAGACATTAATACAAGGATATCTTTCTTAATAAATTGGATTTGCAATAGAGGTTTTCATTTTCAGTTTGATGTATGACTCCATGCCCTTGGATAAGGCACTGGTATTGCAGATTCTGGGGATTCTCAGAGATTTTGTAAAACATCAAATATCCTTTTGCTTTCATGTTTGTAGTTTTAGTATGTTCCACCTATCTCATGCTCCAATCTTGTTGAGATATCAATGTAGATCTATCCCATCTGCAGTAACTTCCTTGTTGTTGAGTCCTCTGAGATTAATCTGCTTTTATTGATGCCATATGTTTGTAATTGGTTGTACTTTGTGCATCAAAGGGTGTCTCCCCCTTGGTTTTGCAGAACCTGAAGTGTAGGAGGATCATTAGGATCCTATGTTATGTTATCCAAGCCCTAAAGCTTTTCATTGATTGAGATTGTCTATCTCATAGATAGATTACAGGTGAACTTGGGTGTCTTTTTTGAGACCAAAAGGACCACCTTGTTGGAGGATTTAAGAAGTAAACAAGCTTATTAGAGCTTACCGGGTTAGGGGATTTCAATTTTGCTATAATTGTTAGAAGACAAAAGGTTTTTCTTGATCTGTCTGAATATAACTATATTTGCTTGATCAGATCCTTTTAAGCTTCAATCTGCCTTTAATCAAACTATAGATTCATTCTCTAGTTAGGCAACCACACACTCAGCTAATTTCTGCCAACACCTTTTACGAAACAACTTCATCGACCTTAAATACAAATCAATTAGGTCAGTAACATAACAAAAACCTAATTCTCTCATAGAGATTACAAACAAATTAGTTCATGTGTGACCGTTGGATATACATAACAATCTGTAGACATTCTTCAAGAAAATTCCAACCACTCCATGATCACTGCTTCATCGGACTTGTAACTCATCACACACTTTGCATTATATGCAATCCACTTTGCTCATTCCCTAAACCAAAAAAATAGGCCAAAACAATCTAAACTTATCTTCATACAATGACCACACGTGTCGCCATCATTACCGCTCATCATCAAATAATAAACCAAAATAACCATTTCAGCAAACTTAATCGGTTAGGATTTAATAAAAACAACTAGTAGGGTTTACTGGTTATATTGCATAGAAAGGGTTTAACCTTATATACCGGTTGTCGGTTCAACTCACATACTTACATACAAGTTTACAACATCTTCCACAAAGCTCTTCCTACCAATTACAAGACAATATCAATAATAACAACAATATCAACAATATCATAATTACCATTACCAATTCAATTGACATCAATGACAACATAACATATCATTAATGCAAATGCCAACAATCTCCCCCTTTGGCATTGATGGCAATACAAATATCAATGCCTTTGATTGCTGCTATGATTGGTGAATAGGAATCCCGGTTTACATTACCAAGTATTCACCATTCTCTATCTGTCTTCAGCCTATTGTTGGTTTCCCTTTGCCCTAATCACATAATTCTTTTCCTAATCACATAATTCTTCTTCCCCTTTGACAACAATGCCAAATTGAAAGTAAAACATGTAATTGCAAATTTTCACTATTCATCAACAACATACTACAACTTGATGATCCCCTTGTGGAATACATCCACTTCTACATCAATCCTTCTAAAATTTTGCAAGTGATTTAGGGACTGATGCAATCAACATCATTCTCAACTAACTTCATGAAGGGGTACAACCCCTAGTTGACTTCTAAGACACTCAAATGTAGTCTTAGGCAGAGGTTTGGTAAAAATATCTACAAGGTGCTCCTTGGTAGAAACATGCTCTAAGATAACATATTTGCTTTGAAATTTTTCCCTTAAGAAACGATACTTCAATTCAATGTGCTTGGTTCGTGTGTGCAAAACAAGATTCTTAGAAATATTTATGGCACTTGTACTATCACATAAAATCTTTATAGGTTCTGAGATTTTCATCTTAAAACCTTCCAAAATGTTGCAATTCATATAAGCTGCAACATACTCAGCTTCATTAGTAGATTCTGAAGTACAACTCTGCTTCTTACTACTCCATGAAACAAGTCTTCCTCCTAGAAAGAATACTCCACTGGTAGTGCTTTTCTAGTCATCAACATTTCTTGCCCAATCAGCATCTATGTACACCTTCAAATCAAAGTTTCCTCCATATGGATACCATAATCCATAGTCAGCAATACCTTTTGAATATCTAAAAATTCTCTTGGTTGCTATCATATGTGCTTCCTTTGGATTCTTCTGGAATCTAGAAACTATACCAACTACATGGGCTATATTCGGTCTGTTGTGAACAATATAGTGTAATTTGCCAATAATTGACCTATATTCCTTTTCATCAACAGACTTAGATTCATCTTCCTTGGATAACTTACAACCTAAAACCATTGGTGTTCTAACTGGTTTACAGTCACTCATGCCAAAATTCTTCAAAACCTCTTTCACATACTTAGATTGAGTAATGAAAATACCATTCTCCATTTGTTATATCTGCAAGCCTATGAAAATTTTTATTTCCCCTACTAAAGACATTTCAAACTCATGTTTCATTTCATTTTCAAAACTATTTCTCATGACATCATTGCCTCTGAATATGATATTATCAACAAATACTTCCCTAACTAGTATTTCATCTCCTTCAGAGTTGAGATAAATATTACTATCATCACTAGTTCTTGCAAAGCCTATCTTCATCAGATGTGTATGAAGCCTTTCATACCATGCTCTGGGCACTTGCTTTAATCCATACAAATCTTTATGCAATCTGCATACCATGTCTTTCTCATCTATCAAATCATAACCATCTGGCTTCTCTATGTATACCTCTTCTTCCAATATCCCATTCAAAAATGCAAACTTAATATCCATTTGGTTTACCTTGAACTTCTTATGGGCAGCAAAGGCAAGTAAATTTATGACACCTTCTAGTCTTGCTACTGGTGCAAAAATTTTGCTATAATATTCTCCTTCTTCTTGTGCATAACCCTTGCAAACCAATCTTGCCTTATTGCTAACTACAATACCATCTTCATTTAACTTGTTTCTAAATACCCATTTAGTACCTATAACATTCTTGTTTACCGGTTGGGGTACCGGGGCCCAAGTGTTGTTCTTCTCAATTTGATCCAGATCCTCCTCCATAGCTTTAACCCAATTATCATCACCAAATGCCTCCTTAGAACTTCTTGGTTCAATGATGGAGATCATGCAAGAGTTCTCTCTTATTCTCCTTCTAGTTAGTATTCTAGCATCCTTATCCCCAATAATCCTTTCAGCACTATGATTCAGTCTCACATATCTAGGAATAACATGATCATTCTCTTTAGGTTCAACTTCTTAATTATCATCTTCTTCTGAATTTATTTGTTTTGGTTGGACAAGAGCACTCTAAACTTCAAAAACTAGTTATTGCTAAGAAAGTTAGAAAAGAAGTTGAAGCATTTGTAGATAAAGAAAGATTGACAAAGGAAGTCGTTGTAGAAGAAAGAGAAAGACATGCTACACAACAAGAAGGAGCATCTAGTGCCCCAATCAGTACCAACACTGGTAGACAAACAATGAGTACAGTGGTGAAGGAGACACCTGCAAAAGAAAAGAAGGAGAAACCTTCCAAGATTGAATTCAAGAGAAAAGGTAAAATCGTTGAACCCCCTATACCTAAAGCACCCAAGGTGTAAGAAGTTTATAGGAAGAGGAAAAAGGAGCAAGCAAAAGAGACCAACAACTGATGAAGAAGAAACTAAGTTAGAAGGTGAAAAGAAAGCTTTAAGAGCTAGTGGTAAGAGATCAAACGATGTTGGAACTTCCATAGTTAAGATGATAAAGAAACCAGTAACTAAGCTTACAGTTTTCGAAAAGATGCTTATGCATATTAAGGAATATGGAATTCTTAGGAATTGAATAAATGGTATGATAATTTTAGTGAGGATGAACAAAGACAGATAAAGGATGCAATATTTTTTATGATGAATAAATATAGTAAAGACCTAATTGAATTGCAAGGGAAGATTCCAAATTCTTTATATGAAAAGATGGAGGCTAGATGGCAGGCAACCATAAAATAGGATAGAGAATTCATGTCTTAAAAATCTACAACTTGAAGCTACAAGAGAGGAGATAGATGAAATTATGGTAAAGGCTAAATCATCTTTTAAATCCAAGAAAAGGTTGAAAATACTGTTAGTTGGTGAGACCCAATCAGTTCATATTGAAACTGAGAAAATATTGAAGAAGTTACTAGGTTTGATTCTCGAGGAGGAAGAGAAACCGGAGAAGTTTGAGACAGAAGATATTCCGAACAATGTTGATATCAATCATTTTCAGCTTGATGAAATAGTGATAGGAGATCAACCGATGAATGCACAAATTGAGACAGTTGTCATCTCTAATGAAGATACTGGTAATAATAATGATGTTGATGCAACTAATAATGTTGATATACAGGTTGATGACATGCAACATGTGGATGTTGATGTTCAAATGTCTGAGGATAGGAAGAAAAGAAATATGAAGAAGAAAAGAAGGATGAGGAACCACCGATAGTAACTCAAACTATTGATACATTGCCCCCACTGGTATAGGAAACTGAAAAGGATAAGGAAAGTGAAAAGAAAGAGGAAGTGACATAAGATAAGCTTAAAGATGTAGAGAAGACTGAACCTAAAGTGACACCTTTGTCACTTGATTCTAAAAAGAAAATTGTTGATGAAGATGATGATGATGCTATAAGCATCAAAGGACCACTAGACATGGACAATTTGAGCTCAACTAAGTTGATGGAGATTACAAATGCCATGCAATCCCAGGCCAAGAAGAAGAGGATGAAAGAACAACAGAAGGAGGCAGAAACAATAAAGAATGTTGTTGAGATTTTGTCAAGTCTCCTATCGGAGACTGATAAAGATAATTTTGTTACTCCTATTTAGAAGCTTGGACAACTTGTTTCTGATGCCGGAGAGAAAATGAAATCACTTGAAGATGCAGCTTATATTAGTGTTGAGAAGGATTACAAGAAGAAAAGAATTGAGCAATTGACGAATTAAATTGATAAAGGTAAAGTTGCCTTGACTGTCAATAAGGACTATTTAAAAGAGGCACTTGAAACCGGAGGTAAAATCCTCTCAACTGTTTCTAATTTTTCATTGTTTTGTATTGATTTGAAGGAAGAAGTTGAGCAAGAACTTGAAGTTCTTAGTGATTCATTCAAGCCCCTTAATGACTCTGCTATCAATTTTGGAATATTGGTTGTAGAACTTCAGCATAAGATGAAAGCTTCTTAAAATGAATAGGTTAAGAGGATCAAATCACTACAAGAATTATAGACATAGCTAATACCGAAGGTGGAAATCTTGCAAAGATGTTATAAGGAAACTGAAGCCATCCTTGCAACACTAGAGATGAGTACCATAGATGCCATGGAGGAGCTTGTTGGACAGATAAAGACACATGTGGAGATTATCGACACTATTTTGGAGACATGGCATAACTATTTGAAACAATTTAAGTCTCATTTTAGTGATTCTTTTTCTAAGATTGCATTGTAAAGACATTCATATGTGCTTATGCAATTTTGATGCACATTTTGATGTAACATGTATTTATCTTTCATATATTTACTTCTTTGTTTGGCATTGTTTTCAAAGGTGGAGTAATAGTTGAAGAGTCAAGTCAAAATTTTGTTGTATTCATAATGGGGAGTAGTAGTAGGAGTCTTGTAATGGTTTAAATTTTTGTAATAGCATGTAATTGCTAAGGGGGGGTGTATCTCATGAAGTCATTTTTTTTTTTTGCACACTTAGTTGACACAAAATTTCCTAAGTGTTGCCATTAATGCCAAAGGGGAAGAATGTTGGCATTTGACTGAACTGGCAAAGACTGTTGATGATATGCAACCAATAAATGATTGATTGGTGAATGTGATGAAGAGATTGAGATTCATATTTTATTACTAAGTCTTGTGTTGTCATTGATGGCATTAATGTTTTTGTAGTCATCTAAGTATTGGAAGCCAACTGGTAAGGTATAACGGTACAAAAAATAGTTTAACAGAGAACCAGTAATTAGGTCTTCAACTGGTAAATAGGAACAGAGTTGCATTCATGCAACTGGTACAGGTGATTGATCAAGAGTTGGATAATGAGGTTTTAAAGAAATGATGGAGACATATATTTGGAGCTATGTTTATGACTGTATTGGAAGATTCAACCAGACAAGAAAGATTTGATGTACAGAGTAGGCATTCTGATGAACACTTAACCGGTAGTGATAAAGTCACTTAAATTGGTAAACCAACATAGGTTTTGTCTTGTTTTTGGTTTTTTATGTCATTGGATGACATAAGCTCGATGTGCAATGTTATTTTGTCTAGATTCATTGAACCTCAGAAATTATTTCAAGGTTGTATCTGAGTAGGAGATGTTTGTAAAAAGTGTGATGAGGTATCAAGTCTATGTGTGTATGAAGAGTCTGAGATCATTAGCGAAGGATGCTAATTTTATTGTGCGGTGATTAGTGAAGTTGTGTATTGATGTGTTGTTGAATTTTTTAGGATCTGAAGTGGATCTTATCAGACACTGAGGTGTTACATGAAGATTATTTGACGGTTTCTTTCCTAACAATTTGCAACAATAAAATCCCCTAAACGGGTAGGTCCTAACATGCCTTAATTTGTAAATCTCCTAACAGGGTAGCTCTATATCATAGTCTTAAAACCTCTTGTGAGGTTGATCCTAACAGGGCTCATCATATTAAATCCTTTAACTGAGTGACTCCTAACCGGGTCTTCTCCTAATAGGGCATATTTGTAAGACCTTGATCAGTCAAGATTTCTATTCTGCAGATAGTGAATATTGTGGGTGTTAACTCCCATTGTGGTTTTTCCCTTTTGGGTTTGCATGTATAAATCTCTTGTGTTATGTGGAATTTTTTTTATTGGGCATTAGCTTATGTGGTGATATTCTTCTTATGCTTGTTAAGTTTTAAGTTGTTTAAGTTGGTGATCAGATTCATATTGTTTTTACTTGCACTAATTCAATCCCCCTCTCAGTGCCTTATAAGTTTATCAGTATTATATGGGAACTTTGGAAGGAATACAATAGAAGGATGTTTTAAGAGAAGGAAATGGTAAAGTAATCCTTAACACAAAATATTGAAGCATTGGTTTCAAAAATAGTGGACAACGTGGTGAGGAATATTAATCTTAGTTAAACCAAGTTCACAATGTGGGACAATGAGCTTATGAATTTTTAGTTGGGTCTTGTTGCTCCCCCTGTTCATTGGGCTAGGAGGGTTGATCTCTCCTCAAATATGAGAGTAGGGGTAAAATAAATGGCTCCAAAAGTTAAGTAGCTAAACATTAACTTTTATGGGAAAATGAAGGGAAATCCTAGATAGAGCAGAGATGTATTATTGGTCAAGGACCATCTTGGAAAGATATTGGCTAAGAAATAATAGTGTTTATAGGTGGGAACCAATAATGGGGTAGAATCGTAGGCTACCCATCTAGGTAAAAAATTAGAATTAAAAATGAAGAGGACACAAATAGGGTGGGATTCATTGATAAATGTAAGTGCTATATGGTAAACTCACACCCCTAGTTGGAAATTGTGTAAGTGGGCCCCATGTATACCACCAAGAGAACACACTAGAAAATGAGTTGGTGAAAAGTGCTATGAAGGAGATAATAGATATTGATATGACTAAATTCATGAAATTTCCATAACCCATAATGATATCAAGAGTTTTCTTCTATATTGTACTATGTATTTATTTTTGTTACCAAAAACAAATTTTGAATCAGACTTTATTATCCATCTTCATGATAGATATCTAGAGAAGAACATTAATAAATTGTTAGCAAACCAAGAAAAATAAATAGGAGAGAAGGAATTTTTAGACAATAAAAATAGTAAACTAGAAATTAGAAGAAGCTAGAAGAGAAGGGTAGAGTGAGGTGTGGTAAGGGTTAAGGGAGTGAGTAAAGGGCCCAATCAAGAATAGGTAAAAGATAGAAAGCTAAAGAAGTTAAAGATTCTAAACATAAATTCAGAAAGAAAATGAAAAATAATTTTAAATAAAAGATTGCATATATCTAGACTAATTAACTCATAGAAAATTATCTATTTAAAGTCTATTAGAAATATATATGCATATGTATATGTATATGTATATGTATATGTATATGTATATGTATATGCATGTATATGTATGTGTATATATATGTATGTGTATACGTATATGTATACATATACATATATATGTATGTGTATGTATATACATATGTATGTATATGTGTATGTATGTATATGTATATGTATGTATATACACATATATATACATATATATATATGTGTATATATATATATATAGATATGTATGTGTGTGCGTGTGTGTGTGTGTGTTTATATATATGTACACACACACACACACACACACACATATGTGTGTGTGTGTGTGTGTGTGTGTATGTATATGTAGATTTATATATATATGTATATATATCTACAAATACATACATATATATATCTGTATATATATAAATATGTATATGTGTGTGTGTGTGTGTGTGTGTGTGTGTGTGTGTGTGTATCTATATATATGTATGTATGTATGTATGTATGTGTGTGTGTGTGTGTTGTATGTATGTATATATAGGGTTAGTGCAGGATCAAGGGGGGCCAAAAAGTGGCGATGTGAAAAAAATAGCCTTTCTCACTTGCCTAAAAATGCGAAAATCCATGTTGACTTTTTGCTTGGCCTAGGTGTCAGTACACCTTGGCCTGGTAATTACCTATGCAAATCGGATATCGGATAAAATCGGATATCCGAGTTTTATTTGTAATTTTAATTTAAAATATATATTATATGTTACGTATTATATAATACATATTATATTATATATAATATTATATAATATTGTATTATATTATATATTATAATATAATATAATATTATATTATATTATAATATAATATTATATTATATTATATTATATTATATAATATAATATTGTATTATATTATATATTATATTATATTATATATAACATAATATAATATTATATTATATATAATATAATACAATATAATACAATATAATATTATATTATATTATATTATAATATATATAATATAATACAATACGTATTATATAATATAATAATATATTATATAATATATTATTATATTATATAATATATTATTATATTATATATGTTATTTAAAAATAATTTAAGTGTTGAAATCAGATATCCGATTTTCTGAGACTTTTATATTTAGATAGTGACAGTCCCGTGAGTCATTTTTAACTCACGGGTCGCGCGAATTTGTCAAAATCCGATATCCGCTCCATCCGATATCCGGTTTTTTGACAAAAAATTGCTAAAAAATTGATTTAGAGGTAAGAATTTTGTCGTTTTGAATCATTTTCATTCATTTTTTGTATTTTTTGTGAATGTTTATTTGATTTTTCATTGAAAATATGGTTTTTTTTCATGAAAACTAGGTTTTTTTTAAATCAAATACCTAATTGTTTAAATTTGTTAACTAAATTTAATTGTTTACATTCAATTAGGTTAAAAATGGGAGATAACAATGAAAACACTGACCAACCACAATTGCAACAACCAAACCCTCATTTGCCAAACCCCCCCTCAATTCAAGATTTGATTGCACAAAATTTGAATGAATTGAGGGGGATTGCAGAAGTATATCGTAGGATCCCTCATCTAAACCCATTGTTTGATCCTCTCACGTCGATCGTAAAAAGTATGGAAACCATGACTGAGGAGCACGATGTCGCCCTTTTGTGGTGAGATTCTATGAAGGAAAAATATGTAGATGGCTTGTCGTATAAGGATATCAAGGATCTTGAGATATCCAAAGCCGAAATCGCCTCATTGTTTGTCAATCCCCGTACTAATCAGCCTGTAGATCCCCAAAAAATAAAACTTTCTATCAAATGGTGCACAAATGATGGGATTGTGAAAAAATTTTGGGATCGTTGGTGGATGGTTTTCGACAAACCACCCAACAACAATCCTGATATCCCCTTCTATTTCATAAAAAAATTGTATACTGAGTTTGTTTTATAGAAACATGTGAACTACTTTGACATCCAACCTTTCCAGGGTGTAGGTTTAGGTATGCCCCAAAATAGACCTGGGGCAGTCAGAGTAGTCCAAGGCCCATATGTCCCCCCTCCTCCTGTTGATCCCCCACCTGCAGTTTAGCATCCTAATATCATTTGTGAGGCGGCTTCATGGACCATGTTGGCTATTCACTCTTTGAGTAGCCTTTTGGTTTCTCAGGCTGCGTCAATAGCTCAGCCTACTTTTGATGGTAGCGGTGCATCAGGTGGTGCTAACATGTCATCCTCGGCTCCACACATATGCGTGCCACATAGTCGTGTCATGTGTGGGCACGTATGCTTGGGTCCAGTTGGACAGCTTGTTGATCCTGCTATGGACAGTACAAATTATGAGGTGCATGAGATGCATGATGCACCAGAGGTTATTACATAGACTGGAGGATACCCTGGGGAGTCCTCACATGCTAGAGGCGAGGAGGCACCATCATCATACATTGATGATGTATTGGTAAGATTTGTGTTTTCACAGTTCATGTTATATTTTAATTAAATATTTATAAATTAGATAATATTAAGTACTAATTTTTATTTACATGGTCTATTTAACAGTTGATGACCGAGGATGAGTTGAGACAGATTTAGGAGGGCACCTTGTTGGCCATTTCATTTGGCCTCAATAGCTTGACGGTACATATATTATTGCACCTAGTCGTTTGTATTTTATTGTACATACATGCTCATCATTTATATTTGTATTAATTAGATTATGTAGTAACTTGCATGTATATCTTATTTTACTCTTATAGGGCACAAGCAGCACGAGTGTGGTGCAGTGTGATCTAGGATCTGGTAGTGCAATTGGAGACAAGGGAAAGGTAATTGAATGCAAATATGATTGAATGAATAACTTATAGTGATTATACATGTCTAGACATAGATTGATAGTTTCATATACTTGTTGTGTATATATACAGAGAATCCTTGGCTTCACATCCTTGATGACTACACCCAGTATACCTGAAGAAGAAGAAGAGATGCCTTGAGTAGATGTGTGTTTATTTTATTTTTTGATTAGTAGATATAATTTGTTATTATCAGTGACAATTATATGCTAACTTGTATCAATGTCATGTTTCTAAACATATGTAGGTTGTTTATGAAAATATTCAAAACATATCTCCTCTACCGAAGACATACATCAAGAGTCCTACAAAGTTGAAGAGAAAACGTGGAGATGAGGTAAACATGAATAGTTCAATTAAATAGTTCATTTTTATGTTAACTTTTCGAATGTGAATTATTTAATATAACTAATATTAATCGTGGTTTTTTTTTCTTGTGTAGGATCCTTCAGAGCCAAGCAGTGCGGCGAAGAGGATCGATTTTGATGATCCATCAACAGCTTAGGATGTTATAGATAGTTTTGGGATGCTTACATGTCTAGTTGGCATGTATATTTTGTATATGGACATACATTCACGTATTTAGACATACATTTTGTTGCAGTTGGTATTTATGCCATATTTGTGTATGGACATACATTTGTAATCATTCAACATTTTTATATATACAGAAGTTGATATTCAATCATATAAATTGTTGCTCATCTGTGTGTGGTGTTATCATGGAAATCTTTAATCTTCATTCCAATAATTAACAATGGTTAATAATGGCTATTTAATGAACAATACAATACAATTTATTTAATGAACAATACAATTCATTTAATCAACAATACAATAAAATTCATTCAATGAACAATACCCTACGCATGCTCCTGTTTTGCCCCCCCACTCGATTGAACGCTCGAGGTCATACCTTACCGGCATCGTCCCTTGAGCGCCCTAAGTGCTCAAAATTGTCAAACTTTGACGGGCCCTAATTCAAAATCTGTGGCACCTGCAAACAATCCGTTTGAACCTACGGGGCCACGAGAGGGGTCCCTACAAAAGCCTATCTCAGTTTTTCAAGTTTCCCTATGATTTTATTAGGGCAGCAATTTTTTGGTTGGCAAAAAATTATCAGTCTCACTCAATGGAATGTTGTCGCGTGGCCAATTTCTTGTTCAGCTCATCGCGATGATGAACCGTCAGCTCCGACATGTCCAGTTAGGCATAATTATCGTACGTGTGTTCCTGTTTGCTCAAAATTGTCAAACTTTGATGGGCCCTAACTTGGAACCTGTGGCACCTGTGAATGATCCGCTTGAACCTACAGGGCCATGAGAGGGGTCCCTACAAAAGCCTATCTTGGTATTTCAAGATTCCCTACGGTTTTATTAGGGTAGCAATTTTTCGGTTGGCAAAAAAATCATCAGTCTCCCTCAATGGAATGTTGTCGCCTGGTCGATTTCTCGTTCAGCTCGTTGCGATGACAAACCGTCAGCTCTGACATGTCCAGTTAAGCATAATTACCCTACGCATGCTCCTATTTTCCCCCCCCCACTTGATCGAACACTCGGGGTCATACCCTACCGGCGTCGTCCCTTGAGCGCCCTAAGTGCTCAAAATTGTCAAACTTTGACAGGCCCTAACTTGGAATTTGTGGCACCTGTGAATAATCTGTTTGAACCTACAGGGCCACGAGAGGGGTCCCTACAAAATCCTATCTTGGTATTTCAAGTTGCCCTACGGTTTTATTAGGGCAGCAATTTTTTGGTTGGCGAAAAAATCATCAGTCTCACTCAATGGAATGTTGTCGCCTGGTCGATTTCTCATTCAGCTCGTCACGATGATGAATCATTGGCTCTGACATGTCTAGTTAGGCATAATTACCCTACACATGCTCCTATTTTCCCCCCCCACTCGATCGAACGCTCGGGGTCATACCCTACCGGCATCGTCCCTTAAGCGCCCTAAGTGCTCAAAATTATCAAACTTTGACGGGCCCTAACTCAGAATCTATGGCACCTGCGAATGATCCATTTGAATCTATGGGGCCATGAGAGGGGTCCCTACAAAAGCCTATCTCAGTATTTCAATTTTCCCTATGGTTTTATTAGGGCAACAATTTTTCGGTTGGCGAAAAAATCGTTAGTCTCACTCAATGGAATGTTGTTGCCTGGTCAATTTCTCGTTCAACTCATCGCGATGATGAACCATCAGCTCTGACATGTCTAGTTAGGCATAATTACCATACGCATGCTCCTGTTTCCCCCCCCCCCCCACTCGATCGAACGCTCAAGGTCATACCCTACTGGCATCGTCCCTTGAGCGCCCTAAGTGCTCAAAATTGTCAAACTTTGACGGGCCCTAACTCAGAATCTGTGGCACCTGCAAATGATCCATTTGAACCTACAGGGCCATGAGAGGGGTCCCTACAAAATCCTATCTTGGTATTTCAAGTTGCCCTATGGTTTTATTAGGGCAGCAATTTTTCGATTGGCGAAAAAATCGTCAGTCTCACTCAATGGAATGTTGTCGCCTGGTCGATTTCTCATTCAGCTCATCGCGGTGATGAACCATTGGCTCTGACATGTCCATTTAGGCATAATTACCCTACACATGCTCCTATTTTTCCCCCCCACTCGATCAAACACTCGGGGTCATACCCTACCGGCGTCATCCCTTGAGCGCCCTAAGTGCTCAAAATTGTCAAACTTTGACAGGCCCTAACTTGGAATCTGTGGCACCTGTGAACAATCTGTTTGAACCTACGGGGCCATGAGAGGGGTGCCTACAAAAGCCTATCTCGGTATTTCAAGTTGCCCTACGGTTTTATTAGGGCAGCAATTTTTTGGTTGGCAAAAAAATCGTCAGTCTCACTCAATGGAATGTTGTCGCCTGGTTGATTTCTCGTTCAGCTCATCATGATGATGAACCATCAGCTCCGACATGTCCAATTAGGCATAATTACCCTACACATGCTCCTTCTTTGCCCCCCCCACTCGATCCGATGCTCGGGGTCATACCCTACGCATGTGACATCCATGAATGTATATGAAGGGATATTTTGTAAACAATTAGA
Organism: Cryptomeria japonica; assembly: GCF_030272615.1. NCBI lineage: Eukaryota > Viridiplantae > Streptophyta > Pinopsida > Cupressales > Cupressaceae > Cryptomeria > Cryptomeria japonica. Next base: position 138,545,378 of record NC_081405.1, on the reverse strand, counting down.
AACCTTTAATGATAATCAAGTTGAAGCCTTGAGATTTATGCAATATGGTTCAAGTCCAAAACTGTACCTTGAGAGCATTTTGATTTTACTTATGTCTTGTGTATTATTAGAAAGATCAATTTGCCAATGTGACATCTTCATATGAGAGAAAAGCTTCATTTTATCTCAATACAGTTGTACCTATTTCATTATTAGAAAAAATAAATATACAAATATCTGTTATTAGTATCCTCTAGATTATGGATTTGAATTGATGTTCTCAATTAGTTATTACTTGTTCAGCTTTTCTTCATAAGGTACAACCATCTGGTGGTTATCATATGAGGACAACCATCCATGACTTTCAAAGTAATTGATATTTATTCCTACACCTCACACTCACAAGATTAATAATAAAATGACATTTATGATTCATCAAATGCTGACAAAGTCTAATCAAAGTTCAACTTCAAGATGTATACAACATATGATATTCAACTTCAAGATGCATACAACTTACCATATTCAAGCTCATGCCAACCACCACTTGGATATTGTTATATGTTGATTAAAGTACAATATATGTAATAAAACCATATAGTCTTACAAAAAAGCCATCATAGACCATCTATGTCGATTAAAGTACAATTCATTTGTAACAGGGGCACACTCACAATCTAAAGTTGCAAAGCCTTGTGGGAAGCATCAAATTAGAAATTTATTAATATAACTCATACTACTGTCAAAAGCATCAAAGATGCTACTGCTAGAGAACACCATGCTCCATTGTGGAGAGAATATTAGGTGCATCTGATGTCAGCATCTGAAAATGAAACAGTGTTATTCAATTGCCAAAATCTAACTGACTGTATTTTAGAAACCATTAATGAATAAAAATAGACAAGGCTACCTGACTGAAAGTTCGATGACCACTTTGACTAGTAGGTGTTGATGTTGAAGGCCCAACATTAACCTATTTACCTGACTATCAATGTCAAATGTTTGATTCAATAGATCATCTGTCATGACAATTTGATCCACTGCAGATGTGTCCTAGCCACATGCATTTGAATCATCTTCATGATAATAAATACAACAAGACCCACAATTTAATCTCATTAATGCACAAAGGAATATGTACCATCACCAAGAGAGGGTCTCGTCAACAACGAATGATCTAGCATGAACCTGTATTTTTAAGAATTGTTAGTCTACACATAAAATGCATGGATGAACATAACAGATTTATGATAATCACTTCAACTGAAATGCATGATAATAAATGAAAAGGTGGGATCATATACCATAAAAATATGTCCCTTCGAATTATATCAACAGAACCCACTATGTTGACGCAAAAATCGTAATGTGATACTATTGTATATCATCAAAAAATACCTTCATGAGCATAAAGGTTATGCGATAATTATATCATAAAAAATTATCAAATAGTGTTCTCTAATAACAAAAATTGTAAAGCTCATAAATTGCATGATAACAAGTCGTGTTGCAAAAATACATCCCTTCCAATTATATCAAGTGTACTCGCTATGTGCATGCAAAAACCATGTTGCCAAAAAAAAATGTTCATCAATAGACCTGCATTTTGAACACATCCTTAATATACACATAACAAACTTGAACATTAAGGTTTAATGATCATTGTTTGAAATAAAATGCATGATAAAAAAATAAGGCACCATTAAAGACCTACTACTCAAGTGTGCCTGAAGGGTCATCTCTTTGTTTAAGAGTATCCAGTATTGCTTCATGATCAATAGTAGTCACTGTCCATAGCTCTTTGGTCTTCGGTTTTTCTTGATGCTTCAACAACTTGACATTTGTAGCTATAATTAGGTGTGAATAGATTATAATGGTTTTGTGTCTCTCATAGTCTTCAAATGCAGGTATGCCATTCTTTCTAATCATGTATGTTCGCAACCAAGTTCCCACAACAACAATTGAACCTGTAGGATATGTGAACCCATCATCATCTGTCACTAGTTGTGTTAGCTTTTGTTTTCCCTGTACACATCGTGCCAACCAATATTGTGATCTCTCTTCATTCCCTTGCGGTGCAACAACTGCAAAAACATGTCCTGGTTGTACAAGATCTGATAGACGATCATACTCAAGTGAACTTTCCATGTCATCGTTTGACAAGGATATTGTTTGAGATAAAGGAGTTAGATAGTGGGGAACTCACGTATCAACCCACTCACTTGACTCACACTGATCCCAATCACACTGAAGACAACTCTGACAAAAACAAGCCAATGCTCGTGTCCAAATGGTCCATGTACTTGCATCTGAGCTGAGAAATGAATGCATAATTGAAGAATCTTTAATTGTTTGACAATCCAATCTTTCTCCCATTGTTCCCTCCTTAACCAACCAAAAGAATCTTCTCACTGCTGAATCAAGAGTACCTCCATGTGACAATGCTAAACTACACCAATCAACAATAGAACGTGCATCAGAGAAATTTGCACCTAAAATCCTCAATTGCTCCTTAACTAGAGCTCTCTTCAAACATGCACCTGCTCCATCATGCTCTCCTTTCCCATGCCCTGCCTCAAAAAAACACCAAATATGAGGTATATGCCTCTCCACATGCATTCTACTCAACCAATAAAACATACGCGCATTCTTGAATTGACCCGTACAGTTATCTGACCATATTATATGTCGGTCAATAATATCTTTCTCATGCAAGAACTCAAAAAAATTCTCGAAAGAATGTTGCACATACTCAGAGGAGTGTGATCTATCATTGCTCATATAAAAATGATACTCCCTGATTATCTTCATGTCCTCTTCTATACTATCGGGAGCATGTCTATATGTAATGTGAACAAAAATAGTGATTTGGACTGAATTGTAGTACTGAGACTGTACCTCATTCTGTGGTTGCAATGTATAGTTCTCTGCAAAATCAACCACCGATACAATAGTGCCAATCGGGAAAGAGTTCTTACACATCCTAAACTGTTGATCCAACCATTGAGACCTATGGGTGTGCCTTGCATACTTGTAGAAAATATTTTCCTTAAAATCCAAAATAAAATCAGCAATACTCACTTCTCTTGAGACTAATTCGCATCTAGAACCTTCACCTCCACTCTTCACAGTATATTTCACTATCTCGTATCTTTTTTTTTGAACATAATTATTTCCAAACTCGTGTTCGCTACCCTCATGAAAACATGAAACAAACTTTGACAACCCACCGCATTCTGAGCACTTCTCATTCAAACAATAATTTCTATAGAAATAGAAGCCATCATCTCTAGGGCATAAAAATAGATCTTGCAAGTCTCTTGATGATCTCGGAAATAACATTGCACCACACTCCTGCAACATCTCATTAGTATGCATCGTAGAATGAATATGACATAAAAGTTCATGGTACATTGAAAACTCCACATGGTACTTGCAACAACAGGTATTGCGAATCTTAAGAGGAACACAATAAAATGGTTTCAAAGATTCAAAGGCCCTTTGTGATATTTGCAAAGTTGGATGTAATTCACAAAATTTTGTGTACAACATTGTTTGGCTTGATTCCAAGAAATGTTTGGGATGCGGTGTGCGGTCTCGGTTGCCGATTCTTAATTTCAAAACGTCCTTTGCATTGGGTGACACTCTAGAATTAGAGTGTCAAAATTGTTGAATCTCTTCCTTCACATTGTCAGTCAACTTTCTATCAACACGTGGAAGCCTCCACCAAATGCCCATGTATCTTGTTGAAGTGGATCGTCAAGTCTTTGTCTTCGTGCAAGTGCTCTATCCAAAGTTTTACGGTTTATGTTAAAATCAACACAAGTTTGTCTCATTTGACGAACCTTCCTCAATTGATGGCTTACTAAGGAGGTTGTAATCACTCTTCGAGCGGCTCTCTTATCTCTTTCTTTGGTATTCTTTCCAATAGAATTGAGAGCGTCAAATAGATTTTTTGCAATAATAGAATTTCTCTCTGTTTTCTTGTTCATACAAATCTTCAATTTGTTTAGCAATGGTCTCATCTTTATCATCTTTAGCAATTGAACAAAGAGTTGGCATTGCTTAGTCAATGTTTTATTGCTAAAATTTTGGTTGAAAAGTTTTGTAGCCCACAACCAAACGGTTCTTGTTGACCTCTTGCCTTCAAGATTCACAATAATGTTCTCATCAATTTCAAATAACCATTTTGGGGTTCTTGAAGGTCTTGGATTTGGAATTTGTCTTTCATCCATGAGAGGGTCTTCATTTCTAAAGTAATTAGGTGTTACATATGGTTCACTTGGTGAGGCAATTCCACCTTCAATGTTAAATTTTTCCACATTTTCACCTCCTATGTCAAAATTTTCCACATGTTGAGCATTTTCATTATCACTTTCAACATTTTCAAAATTTTCAAAATTTTCACTTTCAAAATCTACATTTTCATTTTCAATAACTTCTGGCACATTTTCCACATGTTGAGCATTTTCATTATCACTTTCAACATTTTCAATATTTTCACTTTCAAAATCTACATTTTCATTTTCAATAACTTGTGGCACATTTTCAATTTCAATTTCCTCTTTAGTTGAAAGAACATTAGCAATATTTAACATACCTTGTCTTCTCCTCCTATGACATTCTCTATCTCTTTCTCTATACACTTCAACTTGGTCATTTGAAAGTTTTCTTTTGCATTTAGACTTTCGACGACTACTACTCCCCATTTCCCTCCACACATATGCTCCTTCGTGATTAACAATGTAAGTTTTCACTTTAAGAATCTCCCAAAAGCACTAATTTGTCTCTAGCTATCTGCAACCCCATGATCGTCGACAGAAAGCATAGGACCCAGATTGTCGGCCATTGGAATCAATAGAATGGCCCACAAACCCTTTTTTTTTTGGTTTTTAGTACCAAAATCGGATATCTGATAAAATATGATATCCGATTTTATCGGATATCTGATTTTAGTACAAAAATATGTGGTCCCCAAGAAAAATTCCCATTGCCGCCATTTACGAACTAAATTGCCACATGGCAGAAATTCGATATCTGATTAAATCGGATATCAGATTTTATTGGTCTTATTTTAGAGAGAGAGAGGAGGAGGAGAGGGAGAGAGGGAGAGAGAGAGAGAGAGGAGGAGAGGGGGAGAGAGAGAGAGAGAGAGAGAGAGAGGAGGAGAGGGAGAGAGAGAGAGAGAGAGAAAGGAGAGGGAGAGAGAGAGAGAGAGAGGAGGAGAGGGAGAGAGGGAGAGAGAGAGGAGGAGAGGGAGAGAGAGAGAGAGAGAGGGAGAGGGAGAGGGAGAGAGAGAGAGAGAGGAGGAGAGGGAGAGAGGGAGAGACAGAGAGATAGAGAGAGAGAGAGGAGGAGAGTGAGAGAGAGAGAGAGGAGGAGAGGGGGAGAGAGAGAGAGAGGGAGAGACACACACACACACAATATGACCCCTAACGACATGATTTGGTGTCTTAAGGGGTCCGATGGTGTTGTTAGGGGTCATATGGTGTCCATAGGGGTCATATGGTATCCCATGAACCCTTATGACCTCTTAGGACACCATATGACCCCTAATGACACCATATTGGGTTGCTTTGGGTCATATTATGTCCTAAGGGGTCATATTGTGTCTTAAGGGGTCCTATGGTGTCCCAAGACACCATATGACCCCTATGGACACCATATGACCCCTAACGACACCATAGGACCCCTTAAGACACCAAATCATGTTGCTAGGGGTCATATTGTGTCCTATGACCCCTAACGACACCATAGGACCCCTTAAGACACCAAATCATGTTGCTAGGGGTCATATTGTGTCCTACGACCCCGTACGACACAATATGATCCCTAACGACATGATTTGGTGTCTTAAGGGGTCCTATGGTGTCGTTAGGGGTCATATGGTGTCCATAGGGGTCATATGGTGTCTTGGGACACCATAGGACCCCTTAAGACACAATATGACCCCTAACGACACAATATGACCCAAAGCGACCCAATATGGTGTCATTAGGGGTCATATGGTGTCCTAAGAGGTCATAAGGGTTCATGGGACACCGTATGACCCCTATGGACACCATATGACCCCTAACGACACCATAGTACCCCTTAAGACACAAAATAATATCGTTAGGGATCAGATTGTGTCGTACGGGGTTGTAGGACACAATATGACCCCTAACGACATGATTTGGTGTCTTAAGGGGTCATATGGTGTCGTTAGGGGTCATATGGTGTCTTGGGACACCATAGGACCCCTTAAGACACAATATGACCCCTACCGACACAATATGACCCAAAGCGACCCAATATGGTGTCATTAGGGGTCATATGGTGTCCTAAGAGGTCATAAGGGTTCATGGGACACCATATGACCCCTATGGACACCATATGACCCCTAACGACACCATCGGACCCCTTAAGACACCAAATCATGTCGTTAGGGGTCATATTGTGTCCTACGACCCCGTAAGACACAATATGACCCCTAATCCGTAGGACATAATATGACCCCTGACGACATGATTTGGTGTCTTAAGGGGTCCTATGGTGTCATTAGGGATCATATGGTGTCTTGTGACACCATAAGACCCCTTAAGACACCAAATTGTGTCGTTAGGAGTCATATTGTGTCCTACAACCCCGTAAGACACAATATGACCCCTAACGACATGATTTGGTGTCTTAAGGGGTCCTATGGTGTCGTTAGGGGTCATATGGTGTCCATAGGGGTCATATGGTGTCTTGGGACACCATAGGACCCCTTAAGACACAATATGACCCCTAACGACATGATTTGGTGTCTTAAGGGGTCCGATCGTGTCGTTAGGGGTCATATGGTGTCCCATGAACCCTTATGACCTCTTAGGACACCATATGACCCCTAATGACACCATATTGGGTTGCTTTGGGTCATATTGTGTCCTAAGGGGTCATATTGTGTCTTAAGGGGTCCTATGGTGTCCCAAGACACCATATGAACCCTATGGACACCATATGACCCCTAACGACACCATAGGACCCCTTAAGACACCAAATCATGTCGTTAGGGGTCATATTGTGTCCTACAACCCGTACGACACAATATGATCCCTAAAGACATGATTTGGTGTCTTAAGGGTTCCTATGGTGTTGTTAGGGGTCATATAGTGTCTTGGGACACCATAGGACCCCTTAAGACACAATATGACCCCTAACGATACAATGTGACCCAAAGCGACCCAATATGGTGTCATTAGGGGTCATATGGTGTCTTAAGGGGTCCTATGGTGTCCCAAGACACCATATGACCCCTATGGACACCATATGACCCCTAACAACACCATAGGACCCCTTAAGACACCAAATCATATCGTTAGGGATCATATTGTGTCGTACGGGGTCGTAAGACATAATATGACCCCTAACAACATGATTTTGTGTCTTAAGGGGTCCTATGGTGTCGTTAGGGGTCATATGGTGTCCATAGGGGTCATATGGTGTCTTGGGACACCATAGGACCCCTTAAGACACAATATGACCCCTAACGACACAATATGACCCAAAGCGACCCAATATGGTGTCATTAGGGGTCATATGGTGTCTTAAGGGGTCCTATGGTGTCCCAAGATACCATATGACCCCTAATGACACCATAGGACCCCTTAAGACACCAAATCATATTGTTAGGGATCATTTTGTGACGTACGGGATTGTAGGACACAATATGACCCCTAACGACATGATTTGGTGTCTTAAGGGGTCCTATGGTGTCGTTAGGGGTCATATGGTGTCAATAGGGGTCATATGGTGTCTTGGGACACCATAGGACCCCTTAAGACACAATATGACCCCTAACGACACAATATGACCCAAAGCAACCCAATATGGTGTCATTAGGGGTCATATAGTGTCTTAAGGGGTCCTATGGTGTCCCAAGACACCATATGACCCCTATGGACACCATATGACCCCTAATGACACCATATGACCCCTTAAGACATAATATGACCCCTAACGACACAATATGACCCAAAGCGACCCAATATGGTGTCATTAGGGGTCATATGGTGTCTTAAGGGGCCCTATGGTGTCCCAAGACACCATATGACACCATAGGACCCCTTAAGACACCAAATAATATCGTTAGGGATCATATTGTGTTGTACGGGGTCGTAGGACACAATATGACCCCTAACGACATGATTTGGTGTCTTAAGGGGTCCTATGGTGTCGTTAGGGGTCATATGGTGTCCATAGGGGTCATATGGTATCTTGGGACACCATAGGACCCCTTAAGACACAATATGACCCAAAGCGACCCAATATGGTGTCATTAGGGGTCATATGGTGTCCTAAGAGGTCATAAAGGTTCATGGGACACCATATGACCCATATGGACACCATATGACCCATAATGACACCATCGGACCCCTTAAGACACCAAATCATGTCGTTAGGGGTCGTATTGTGTCCTACAACCCTGTAAGACACAATATGACCCCTAATGTTATGATTTGGTGTCTTAAGGGGTCCTATGGTGTCGTTAGGGATCATATGGTGTCTTGTGACACCATAAGACCCCTTAAGACACCAAATTGTGTTGTTAGGGGTCATATTGTGTCCTACGACCCCAGTAAGACACAATATGACCCCTAACGACATGATTTGGTGTCTTAAGGGGTCGTATGGTGTCTTTAGGGGTCATATGGTGTCCATAGGGGTCATATGGTGTCCCATGAACCCTTATGACCTCTTAGGACACCATATGACCCCTAATGACACCATATTGGGTCGCTTTGGGTCATATTGTGTCCTAAGGGGTCCTATGGTGTCCCAAGACACCATATGACCCCTAACGACGCCATCGGACCCCTTAAGACACCAAATCAAGTCGTTAGGGGTCATATGGTGTCCTAAGGGGTCATAGACCACAATATGACCCCTTAGGATACAATATGACCCAAAGCGACCCAATATGGTGTCATTAGGGGTCATATGGTGTCCTGAGAGGTCATAAGGGTTCATGGGACACCATATCACATAACTATCATTAGGGGTCATAGTTATGGGTCGTAAGACACAATATGACCCCTAACGACATGATTTGGTGTCTTAAGGGGTCCTATGGTGTCCCAAGACACCATAGGACCCCTAACGACACCATAGGTCCCCTTAAGACACCAAATTATGTTGTTAGGGGTCATATGGTCTCTCTCTCTCTCTCTCCTTCCTTCCCTCTCTCTCTCTCTCTCTCTCTCTCTCTCTCTCTCTCTCTCTCTCTCTCTCTCTCTCTCTCTCTCTCTCTCTCCCTCTCCTTCTCTCCCTCTTTAAAATATGACTAATAAAATCTGATATCCGATTTAATCGAATATCGGATTTCTACCATGTGGCAGTTTACTTCATAAATGGCAGCAAAGGGAAATGCATCGGGGATCGCAAATTTTTGTACTCAAATTTTCAAATTTCAAATTTCAGCTCGGGAATGCTTTGGTATTAGGCTTGGAAGTTACAAGCCTGGAAAGTCAACTGAAAAAATGTGTTTTTCAGTATTCCCTGGTTTTTCAGACTTTACATTAGTGGCTGACGACTTTTTTTGTAGCCAAAATTGATAAAACGAAAAAGGTTTTTTAAGGACATTCCCAGCTTTCCAACAATATAAGGCTTGTCTTATTTCGACTTTAGTAAATAAATATTATTTATTTCTAATTGAATTCTAACAATAGTCCTAATTGATATACTGATTGAAAAACACTCATAACTTTCAAATGGTATAACATTTTTTGAAACCAAAACATGCGTCACATCCTATGCTTCGTCTACTATAGGGAAATTTTTTTTTTTTTAAAATTTCATAAGGTTTTGACCAAGTTAAGGTGGTCAGACATAGGAGTTTCTGAATTTCTGAAAAGCTGTAGTAAAAAAATCATAAATAATTATTTAATTCATAAAAAATTTAAAAAAAATATGTGTCACATCCGGACATGAGTCTAATACTTATATTATAAATATTATAAAAAAATATTAAGATTTGATTTTGATTAGGGTGGTCAGACATACGTCTACTTCTTATTTTTTTCTTGAAATTTTAGTACCACTGCATTGAAATTTGAAATTTTCATCAAATAAGATTTTTTTTTTCCAAAAAACAACTAGTAGCTTAGAAACTACATTCAATTTTCTATATATTCTCTTCTTACATATTTTAAAAATAATGTTCACAACTTATTCAAATTTTTATGTCAAGCTGCATAACTCTGATTTTTCTGAAATTTCATTGCCACTTAAGGGCCTGTTTTGGCACACCATGATCCTGCACATACCCTATATATATATATATATATATATATATATATATATATGTATGTATGTATGTATGTATGTATGTATGTATGTATGTATGTATGTATGTATGTATGTATGTATGTATGTATGTATGTATATATGTGTGTGTGTGTGTGTATACATGTATATGATGAATAATTATGAACAACAAATACCCTAACTGGTACTGCGAGGGGGGGGTGAATCAATAAATACAAAAACTTCTCAACAACTTATCAAGTTAAAACAATGATAACTGGTTGTCTTCATCACTGAACTTAACCATGGATATACCAGTTAAACAAAAAAATGCTTCAGACAACTAAACTAGTAAAACTAAATAATTCAAATATCATTAACACTTGATACCTACTTCACCCATATACATATGCATGTGTTGTATCAGTAATACCATAACCATTAGCTCTGCATGCATAATCACCTAAACAAAGTATACTCAGTCATCACATGAAAAATGCACAACTCATGACACACAAATTTTTTACGTGGAAACCCAAGTGGGAAAAACCACGGTGGGGATTAATACCCACAAGCTTGTTTTGAACTCTTTTGAAGCTCACTTTGTTAGGAGCCTAGTTCGGTTAAAGACTTTACAATAAGGTTCTGTTAGGAACCGATCATGTTAAAGATCACCCGATTAAGGGATGGCTATATACCTTGTTAAAGGTTGAAACCCTGTTAAAAGTTACCTTGCTAGAGGATTTGAAGAACTCAATGAACTTGAGTCACCTGGTTAGAGGTTTTACAATAAGCATCTTAAAGCAACCCGGTGAAGGGATTTTCCTACTGTTGAAATGGTTAGAAGACAACAAATAAAGCTCTGATCTAATAACAACACTATATGCTAGGGAAGATCCTTTTCAGTTCCTCTACTCTGTAATCACACTCTGCAGTTTTCACTCACTGGTCTAGCACGTATCTCATCACTCAGATACACACACAACTTTTGCCAACACTTACAATAACAAACATCATCAACCTTATAGATAACAATTAGGTCAGTAACATAAACCCTAAACCCTAATCGATTTAGGTTTACAATTACAAGCAATCCAATCCCGACTGTCCAAACACATTACATAGAATGAAACAATCTCAAACAGATCACAAGTCATTTTGCATCATCCATTATTCACCGCACATAGAAATCAATAACCCATCACACTTTCTTCTCATACCGTTAAGAAGAATATACATTCTCAAGGTAGACATTTAATGCAATTGATCTTCACATGCAAGATCCTCAAGGAAATCCTTCACGTGCACAAAACTGACATGGCATCTTGATCTCATCCTTATTTCTTAGCTAACTCATCACAGAATATCATGGGTTGCATCGTACAAGCTAGATTGCCAAACCGGAAACTCTAAAGCTGAGACTACCAACTAGTAGTCACACTTAATGAAACCCTGACACCGGTTCACTACATTTCTTCATACTGGTTCTCCAACTTGATCATCAATCTCTTCATACTAGTTGACCTGCACTTATTGACATCAATGACAACATATAGTATCATTATATTATCATACCAGTTCATCATATGCCAACAATCTCCCCCTTTGGTATTGATGGCAATACTCAGTGTAGCATTGCAATTATAAGCTTCAAAGACCAGTGCAACTATCTTCATCATCAGATATCTTCTCTCATATCATACATCATTAAATATCTTCTCCCCCTTTGACAACAATGCCAAAGTGGAGGCACAAGCTCCCATACTCCACTATGTTGCTCCCCCTATGGAGTAGCATCCTTCAACACATCAATCCTAAAAGATTTGTCACTATAATACCTGGCTGATATGGAGCACACATCTTTAGTTTACTTCATGAAGGGGCAGAACCCCTAATTCACCTCTCAAATAGGTAAATGTAGTCTTTGGTAAGGGCTTAGTGAATATGTCTGCTAGCTACTCCTTACTAGAAATATGTTGTAATACAACCTCTCTATTTTGAACCTTTTCTCTCAAGCAATGATACTTGACCTCAATGTGCTTAGTTCTAGCATGCAACACTGGATTCTTGGAAATATTTATTGCACTTGTGTTGTCACAAAATATACTCATCGGTTCAGATATAGGTAATTTGAAACCATCCAATACATGTTTCATCCACATGAGTGCAGTTCATAAATGCTGCCACATACTCCGCTTCAGTTGTAGACTGAGAAGTACAACTCTGCTTCTTGCTCGTCCATGAGACTAGTCTTCCACCAAGAAAGAACACTCCATTGGTTGTGCTCTTTCGATCATCCACATTACCTCCCCAATCTGCATCGATAAATACCTTGAGATTAAAATCACCATTGTATGGATACCACAATCCATAATCGACTATCCCTTTCAGGTATCTAAGAACCCTCTTGACTGCTACCAAGTGGGATTCTCTTGGACTTTTCTGAAAATAAGCTACTATGCCCATGACATGAGCAATATCTGGTATGTTGTGCACCACATAGTGCAACTTACTGATCATTGACCAATAATCCTTCTCATTCACTAACGTTGAATCACCTTCCTTAGTTAATTTACATCTTGTCACCATCAGTGTACCAACCGATTTTCTCTCCTCCATGTCAAAGGTCTTCAATACCTCTTTGATATACTTGGACTAGGTAATGAAGATTCCTTCTTTCATATGCTAAATTTGTAGACCAATGAAGAACTTTAACTCTCCAATCAGAGGCATTTCAAACTCTTTCTTCATTTCATCTGCAAATGCATGGCTCATTCATCATCTCCTCCAAAGATTATGTCATCTACAAACACTTCACAAATCATAATCTGATCACCTTCAGATTTCAGATAGATGTTTCTATCCTCACTTGTTCTTTGAAATCGTATCTTCACAAGATGAGAGTGTAAACGTTCATACCATGTCCTTGGTGCTTGTTTCAATCCATACAGGGCCTTGTGTAATCTGCAAACCATGTTACTATCTTCTGATAAGGAAAACCCATCTAGTTGCTCAATATAGACTTCCTCTTCTAGGATTACATTCAAGAACGTAGACTTTAAATCCATCTGGTATACCTTGAATCCCTTAAATGCAGCAAATGCAAGTAGCATTTGAACACCTTTTAGTCTAGCCACTGGGGCAAAGGTTTCTCCATAGTATTCTCCTTCTTCCTGAGCATATCCCTTGCATACAAGTCTTTCCTTGCTCCTTACAACTATGCCTTCTTCATTTAGCTTATTCCTGAAGACCCATTTGGTACCTATGACATTCTTGTGGTTTGGGTACCAAAGACCATGTTGCATTCTTTTTCTATCTGGTCCAGCTCTTCTTCCATTTCCTTAATCCAGTTTTCATCTATAAGTGCTTCTCTAGAAGTCTTAGGCTCAAATTCAAAAATCATGCAAGAGTTTTCTTTAACCTTTCTTCTTGTGAGTACCCCTCCATCTTTATCTCCTATTATCTGCTTCGGATCATGATGTAGTTTCACATATCTAGGAATGACTCTAGCTGGTTCTGCTTGCTTTTCCTCTTCTTCTTCTTCTCCATCTTCTTCTTCACCTACTGTAGCTTCTACCGGTACAGGAACACTGAGGTCTTTGCTTGTTTCTTTCTTAATCGGTTCCCAGAAGGCTATACTCGTTTCATCTTCCACTTTCTCACTACAAGTTTCCTTAGGCTCCTCAGGGGATTCATCAACCTTGACATTGATACTTTCAACAATTTTTTGTGTCCTATTGTTGTAGCACTTGAAAGATTTACTCTTAGTGGAATATCCCAAAAATATTCCTTCATCACATTTAGCATCAAACTTGGTCAGATGCTCACCTCTCTTGATGTAACACTTAATGCCAAATACTCTAAAATAACTCACAGTGGAAGTCTTCCCAGTCCAATACTCATAAGGAGTTTTATCTTTACCTTTCTTGATGAGTACCCAGTTCATAGTATAGATTGTAGTGTTCATTGCTTCTCTCCAAAAAGCATGAGAAACCTTTCCTTCGATTAGCATTGTTCTAGCCTCTTCAACTACAGTCCTGTTATTCCTTTCTTCTATATCATTCTGCTATGGTGTCCTTAGGGTAGACAACTACCTCTTGATACCGTTATCTTTGTAGTACTTGTGGAATTCATCAGAAGTGATTTCACCTCCTTGATCAGTTCTTAGATATTTTATCCTTTGACCACTTTCTTTCTCTACTAATTCTCTAAAGGCTTTGAACTTTCCAAATGCCTCAGACTTGTCTTCCAAGAATGTAACCCACATCATTCTTGAGCAATCATCAGTAAGAATCATGAAATACCTATCTTCCTGAATACTTCTATTTTTCATTGGACCACATAGATAGGCATGCACAAGATCAAGTTCTCTACTGAAAAAGACTTACTTTTGAAAGTTGAGGAAGACATCTTCCCAAGTTGACACTCTGCACAAAGAATTATTCGGTTTGTTCAGCAAAGTCAATCCTCTTACTGCCTTGATCTTACTCGCCTTTACAATATTATCAAAGTTCATATGACAAAGTCTCCTATGCCATATCCAACTATCATCAAACTTCGCCATCAGACACCGACTAATCTTGGTATTCAACTGAAACGAGTTACCTCTGGTCTGCTTACTAGTGGCAACAAGTTCACCACTCTTTCCAATTATATTGCAGACTCCACCTTTGAACTCTAGAATGATTCCTTCACCATTTCGCCAAGCAACACTCAAAAGGTTGTGCTTAAGGCCTTCTACCCAGTAAACATCATCCACACTGCTCTTTCCATTCAATGAGATGGATCCTTTACCTTTTACCAAGCACGGTGCATCGTTGCCAAATCTGACAACACGTCCATCATATTCTTCTAGAGACAGAAACTTTCTACGATCACCAGTCATGTGGTGAGAACAACCACTATCAATAATCCACTCATTAGAGTTGTCAATGTGAGAGACAAGTGCTTTCTTGTCAGACACTTCTTCCTTTACAACTACAAACACTATGTCCTCATTCTCTTCATCCTCAGATTCTTCATCAGTAACACCTTCATCAACTGCAACAAGACAATTTCTTCTATTTCCTCCTTTATACTTTCTAAACCTCTCCTATTTATCCTTATTTTCATTGTGAGGATAGTTAACAGCTATATATCCTATCTTATTGCATAAAAACATTTTAAAGGAAGCTTACCTCTGTATTTTCCAGTGCCTTTTTGAAGTCTCTTAGTAAGAAGAGCTTCAAACTACATTAGAATCTCTAAATCATCCATACCTTTTCTTTGCATGGATTCATAACTGATACTTACTTCTTTTCCTTTTCTAGTTAGTGCAACATATGCTCTAAAAGCTAACTCAGTCTTTTGAACACTGCCACCATAGCTATTCAACTCATATGTAGTCAACTTTGCAATGATAGAGTCTAAGGATACCTTGGTTTTTTTGATAGACCTTAGGTCCTGAATATCAACAACTCTGATTGCATAGACCAGTAACAACAATCTCAAAACTTTATTGATAATGGTGGCATCATCAATTGTTCCACCAGTGCTCTTGATATCTTCAACCACGGTCTTGATCCTTATGACATATTGTTGAATGGTCTCCCCTTCAACCATCCTCATGTCTTCAAATTTTCCTCTAAGGCTCTCTTCCTTAGCTTACTTGACATGCTCATCACCACCATAAGTAGTTTCCTATGTGTCCCATACATCCTTAGGATTTTCCTTATCTTGTACATCAATGAACTCAATATCAAACAAACTACTAATAAGGGCTTCCATGACTTGGCCATTTTATTTAATCTCTCTTTTCTGATCATCAGTTAGAGTGCTAGTGGGGATTACATAGGCATTCTCAAGATAGCTCTAGTGTTGAGCACCCAAAATATTGATATAAATCTTCATTTTGTCCTTCCATATTTTGAAGTTATCTCTATTGAACTTAGGACCTTCCCTCTTCATCATTAAAGCAAGATCTTTTACCTCAAGTGGTTAATATTATATCACCAAGGACCTGGAGTTGATCTGATACCAATTGATGAATAATGATGAACAACAAATACCCTAATTGGTACTGAGAGGGGGTGTGAATCAGTACATACAAAAACTTCTCAACAACTTATCAAGTTAAAACAAAGATAACAGGTTTTCTTCATCATTGAACTTAACCATGGATATACCGGTTAAACACATAAATGCTTCAGACAACTAATCCAGTAAAACTGAATACTTCAAATATCATTCAACACTTGATAACTACTTCACCCATATACATATGCATGTGTTGTATCAGTAATACCATAACCATTATCTCTGCATGCATAATCACCTAAACAAAGTATACTCAATCATCACATGAAAAATGCACAACTCATGACACACAGATTTTTCACGTAGAAACCCAAATGGGAAAAACCACGGTGGGGATGAATACCTAGAAGCTTGTTTTGAACTCTTTTGAAACTCGCTTTGTTAGAAGCCTAGTCCGGTTAAAGAATTTACAATAAGGTTTTGTTAGGAACCGATCCTGTTAAAGATCGCCTGGTTAAGGGATGGCTATAAACCTTGTTAAAGGTTGAAACCCCATTAAAAGTTACCTTGCTAGAGGATTTGAAGAACTCAATGAACTTGAGTCACCTGGTTAGAGGTTTATAATAAGCCTATTAAAGCTACCCAGTCAGGGGATTTTCCTACTGTTGAAATGGTTAGAAGACAACAGATAAAGCTCTGATCTGATAACAACACTATATTCTAGGGCATATCCTTTTTTGTTCCTCTACTTTGCATTCACACTCTGTAGTTTTCACTCACTAGTCTGGCAAGTATCTCATCACTTGGATACACACACAACTTTTGCCAACACTTACAATAACAAACATCATCGACCTTATAGACAAAAATTAGGTCAGTAACATAAACCCTAAACCCTAATCAATTTAGGTTTACAATTACAAGCGGTCCAATCCTGACCGTCCAAACACATTACATAGAATGAAACAATCTCAAACAGATCACAAGTCATTTTGCATCGTCCATTCTTCATTGCACATAGAAATTAGTAACCCATCACGCTTTCTTCTCATACTGCTAAGAAGAATATTTATTCCCCAGGTAGACATTTAATGCAAACGATCTTCACATGCAAGATCCTCAAAGAAATCCTTCACGTGCACAAAAATGATGTGGCATCTCGATCTCATCCTTATTTCTAAGCTAACTCATCACAAAATATCACCGGTTGCATTGCACAAGCTAGATTGCCAAACCGGAAACCCTAGAGCTAAGACTACCAACCGGTAGTCAAACTTAGTGAAACCCTGACACTGGTTCACTAAATCTCTTCATACCAGTTCTCTAACTTGATCATCAATCTCTTCATACCGGTTGACTTGTACTTATTGATCTCAATGACAACATATATTATCATCATATTATCATACCGATTCATTATATACCAATGGTATATATGTGTGTGTATATTTATGTATGTGTGTGTGTGTAAGAATGTGTGTAAACGAGAAAAGAGATAAAGTATATAGAAAGTAATATAAGGGACATTAAGATCAAGGAGTGAAATAAAAATAATAATGCTTATATATGTGTGTATGTTTCCAATCCAGAATCAAAATCTTGATATTAATATGATTGTCAATAAGGGGAATAAAATATTACGATCCTCAAGGAGTGATTTGGATAGCATTTATATCATTTCTATTTAAAACCCGGAGTAGGTAAGATGGGTTTTTATGATGAAAACATGAACTTCCATCCAGTTTTTTGGGAGAAAAGTGTGCAAGCTAATAGCCTACAAATGGAGCGTGGTTATTTCTAGCTCCATTGACGACATATAACACATTCTAGAATGGAGCTTGTAGAGATTGACACCCCACTAAGGCTCACCTTCCAATGACAACAAATGGCCTTCTTTGGTGAAGTAATTTAGGGAAGGAATTGTTAATGATAAATCACATCTATTGTGTTAATTAGCCGATAGGCTATCCCCTGTGGGGGTACACCGCCACCGGAATTGTCTCACGTCGGGAACCACCTACTTAAAAATGATTTTTTGAGTATGGTTTGTTGTTTAATGGTGGTTGTTTCTGATGAAGGGTTAGCCGGGAGAAGATGCAGCCCGCTGGAAAAGATGCAGATCATCGGGCAAGACTTGCCTTACATGTGGCTAGGGTTTCTCCTCTAACGAGTGGGAGGGATTTCTCATATAACGTGTTCGTAAATGGTTGACACTGTACTAGAAATTATTGTGCGTGCCCACATGCTTCCTGCGCCCCACGTGTTTCCATCATGGCATCCAACCTCGCTGGCGACCACCATCGCCCCTGCAAATCTTTCACGACAACCATATTTTTGCCTTTTATTGGGGTTAGTATTGAAGGAAAGATGTGCATGCAAATTGTTGCAAGTGAGTGTGACAATAAACCCATTATCCATGTTTACCATTTTATTTTTTATTCAGTTGGATTTAAACTAAGAAATTTGACTAGTGGGTAAGTTTCCAGAATGAATTTAGAGACAGTCTTATCAATTCATGTGTTGGGTTCAGCTTTACTCGTTTTGTAAAAACTTGTTCAAGGGCTTCCCAAATCCTGTAGAGTTTGGGGGAATTTTTCAGATTTGTTAATATTCCCTGTGCATCAAATCATAGTTAAGTTCATTGCTTTCATTCGATTTTAGAATAAAATCGCTATTGCTTATTATGATTGTTAAGAAGAATCTTATTTTCTCACATAAGAGGATTTACATAACCTTGCTCAAATATCCTTTTGCTCATTTATCTGTGAAGATCATGAAATAGAATTTAATTAGATCACACAGATTTCCATGTCATGTTTGTACTCCCACATTTTACATACACGTCTACTAGAACCGTTTCGACCATTGTTTTGATAAAAATTTACCATCTAATATATACTCGATGAATTTCCAAACCCTTTTCCAAGTTTTCCTTTCGGATTCAAACATCAAACCCTAGTAGAGAATTCGACTTTACACCTGCCAATTGCGTTTTTCCTTGAAAGCTTTGAAAGTCTTTTTATAAAAGAATTTATCTTCTACAAATATTGCACCCTTATCATTCCATTACTTTTCATTAATTTCTACTTAGTATATCGCTCTTTTGTCTCAACATGTAAACAACGATCATTCAACTACTGAGTTGGATAAGGAATTCATCAGAGGTTTTAGGAATTTATGGTTACATTAATGCCTTTGGTAGGCTTTCATTTTAAACCCTTTGACAAAATTACCCTTCTATAGTACTTTGATGAATTTCTCTTCAATATTGTTGAATATCCATTAGAGCACTCAGTCTGGCACTACTATGGAGGTGGCTTGTGGTAACATTTACTTGAAAGTTTTTTTATTCTTAGAAAAACATTTTTAGTAATGGTGCAAACAACAGGTCTCCTAAGAAGACACCATCTGGTGGCATTTTGTCAAATAGTTCTTATACATTGTTTGCACTTCCACATTCATTTTATTCACATTGAATTTGCCTGACAGTATTTGATTTTAAATCTGCATTCTAATATGCTGTGTAGAAGTTCCTTCATTATTACTGGATCATGTCATAAACAGGGTGCAATATTACAGTCTAAGCTAATTTTTATCTAATTGATTCGTTAAACATTACTGGGAAACTCCACAAGAATTTTATTTGCATTAAAACGATGGAACGATTAACATTTTTGAAATCAATGTCTTTCGCAACCATGACAAGCCACCTTCGTAGTCTCTAAAGTAAATAATATTTAGCACCTAAAATATTATATTAGCTACCTCCCTTATATTAGTGGTATAAACTTCTTCGAGACATTTTCTGAAGCATGCAATGTTATGTATTGTGTTCCTCCTATGTCATAATGAAAGATGATTGTAGTTGTTATGCATAAACAATGCCCTAAGAAGCATCTTGAGTCCCCTGCTTATGTCACAAAATATCTTTGGTACAAAGTTAATATAGATATTGATTTGAATTTTGATATTTTAGATCTGGTTGAATGTTTCTAAAGTCTTTTCAACATTTCGTTTCATGCATACAACAAAACTCATTCAAGTATGTCTCTTGAACAAAACAAATAATTCAGAGATTGTCGCTTGAATTTCTAATACAACTACAATTGACCTTGTTTCATTATCATTAATCTGTAGGTTGTCTGTATTTTCTTATTTGAAATAAGATTTACTTTGTTGTGCATGGAAATTTGTGTTGAATTATTAATAGAGAGTCTAATGTCGATTTTGACCTAGGATTAGCATTGTCAAAGGGATTTGCCTTGGCTCTTCACTACAAGGAGTACTCATTATGAATCCCTTTGTGATGCAGAGGGTTTGGGATGTTATATCAATTTCTTGGTTTTTTGCTCAAAAAGGGGTCTCCACTTGGTATCACCCAATGGACCAATTTCTTTAACCCTATCAAGGTTTCTAGAGCTTTCCCTAGATCCTTCCCAAGGATCTCTTCACTCGGGACAACTCACAATTGACAAGGCGCCTCCTACCCCTAGGGTTCCAACCCTTCAACCAAGGACACCTAACAACCCCAAACCCCAAGCAACAAGATATTTACTCAAGAGGTGGAATCTAACCTATCTGAGTGTTTACACATGTATTATATGGCATTTTCACTGATCTTGACCACTTAGATGGGTGTTTACTAGCCCTTTGTATCTTATCCCCTTTTAGACCTAGGAAATAGGGCTACAAGCAATTAGCCCTCCATTTGGACTTTTCTTGATTTGTCTCACAACCTGCCCGAACAACCCCCTGAATAAATTTGATATTAAAATACCCTTTTAGGCATTATAAAAGTTTCCAAACTTCTTCATCTCTTTTTTTGAGTAGAGATGGTCAAAGCCTACTGACCCTATTTAGTCTCTTCTAGCCTATATTAGGGTTTAAGCTCTCAAAATCTTCACTAGTCACAAAGGAATGAAAGGATAACACTTGCCAATGGTCTACACTTTTCCAAGGGTCATTCTCATCTGTTGTTCAAGATTTCCACCCTTTTTTCCTATTGCACAGGCTTGCCACATGAGCGATGTCAAGCCTAGGGCTTCATCTTAGGAAAGGAAAATGACACTTCTTGCCTCAAAAACAACCACTAACATCTATTATACATGGCAAATCAACATCCTCCTAGGTTTCAGGTTGATGCCATAGAGAGATTTTGATTTGTGTCACTGTTTGCATCCAAACCCTAGTTTTGAGGGTTTTACCTGGCCAGTGGGATAGAAAATTCAGTTTCTTCCAAACCCAAAGGCTTAAAGACCTCTAATAAACTCTAAATTGATGGTGAAACTCTTTTACAACTTTCCAAATGTTAATTCATTCCCACCATTCACGGGGGATTATGCAAGAACAAAAAACTCAAGGAAAATGCACGAAATCACAATAACCGTTTGCTTTGAAGACACGAAATTCATTCAATATTATCTCCAACCAATACGCATCATTCCTATAAGCTTATATCACACCAAGGAACTCCTCCAACTACCTCCAATGCATACAATCAACCAACTAACCATTGGGATAACCACATTTCAAAATCTTGGAAGAAAGTTGCTTAAGACAATAATGCAACTTTGCAACTTTTGTCAACTTCCTACAATTTGGTCTTGACTTCACACCAAAGGTCAAGAATGAACCTACCACACATTCCAGACCCCTAAACACCAAAAATACATATAAAATTCCCATACAAGGCTTTTGATCAAGTTGACACACCTTGGAGCCTCAGGGCTTATTACATTATCTAGACCTAATCAATAGGCCTTCAAACACACACATTCCACATTTTATTCCTAACATAATCATGAATTAAAATGATGTAAACATATTTCAAAATGAAGTAGACACATGTGCTAGTGCCCCTACACCATACTCCCTTGGACAAGAAAACTCAAGTCTCGTGAGTTGCCAACTGGTTGATTGTGGTTCCATGCTTGAGGATATCACTTTCACTCATCCAAGTAGCTTCACACTCAAGAAGCCATTTCCATTTGACTAGGTAGTCTTTGTACACACCTTTCCTTGTTTTTTTATCACCTTGGAGTGAAGAATGCACTCCAATTCCAATGGCTTTCTAGGCGGTAGATCCTTCATCCACTCTACATCCTCTTCCTCAAGAGATGAATCAGGTGCTGCATCCATCAAGGATCCTTTGAAGGTTGTCAAATCACATACATTGAAGATGGGAGATATTCCCAAGTCTTCTTGAAGTTCAACTTCATATGCATTGTTGCAAAAATTATGAACCACCCGGAGGGGACCTATCTTCTTCATGACTAGTTTAGAGGGTTGGCCTTTAGGTAACCTTTCTTTCCTTAGATAAACCATCACCAAATTCCCTACTTTGAATTGAACATCTCTCCTCTTAACATCTGCTCTGAGTTTATATTTATTAGTACTTTGTTGAAGTGAAGCCTTAACTTGTTCATGAATCTCCTTCATGGTGACAGCAAAATCTTCTCCTTGGGCACTCCTTTTGTCCATGACTCCAATATCTCCCCTGGGTTGTAGGCCATACACAAACTCAAGTGGACTTCTCCTTGTGCTCCTATTGACTGAATCATTGTATGCATATTCAGCTTGTCCAATCACTAAATCTCAACTTTGTCCATGCTCCTTGGTAAGGCATCTAAGGAGATTGCCAAGGTATCTATTAACCACCTCAGTTTGTCCATCAGTCTAAGGTGGTATGCTGATGAAAATGATAGATTGGTACCTAATTTATTCTAGAGAGTCCTCCAAAAATGACCAACAAACTTGGAGTCTCTATCAGTAACAATATTGAGAGGTAATCCATGTATCCTTACAACTTCTTTGAAAAAAGATCAGCAATATGACATGCATCATTTGTGCATTTACATGGCACAAAATGAGCCATCTTGTTGAACCTATCAACAATTACAAAGACACTATCAAACCCCCTAGGATTTTTGGGCAATCCAAGTACAAAATCCATACTAAGGCTTTCCCAAGGCCTAGTAGGAATCGGTAAAGGCCGATACAAACCAACATTGGTTGAAACACCTTTTGCCCTTTGACAAATAAGACAATGTTCCACAAATATTCTTACCTCTGCCTGCATCTTAGGCCAATAGTAAAATCTAGATACTTGCTCTAAGGTTTTTTCCAAAGCAAAATGACCTCTAAGACTGCCATTGTGTTTCTCTCTAATAATATTCTCTCTCATAGAACATTGGGGAATGCATAATTGATGCACCTTGAAGATAAATCCATCTTGCAACATAAAATCAGAAAACTCAACATGAAAAGAGTCAGCAAACTTAGTACATACATCATATGAATCCTTGAAATCATGATCCTCCTTGTACATGGCCTTAAGAGAATCAACACCAACACTTTGCAACTAAATTTCTTGGACAGTGAGGGTTCTCCTGCTCAAAGCATCTGCAACCTTATTAGTCACACCCTTCTTGTGCTTGATGGTAAATGTGTAAGGTTGGAGTTGTTCAACCCACTTGATGTGCCTTTGGTTCAACTTATCTTGCCCATTAAGGAAACTCAATGCATGGTTATCAATATAAACAATAAACTCTTTGGAAGAAGGTAATGGCGCCACTTTTTGAGTGCTTGCACCATGGCATAAAGCTCCAAATCATAGGTTGAATACCTCTATTTAGCCTCATTCAACTTCTTTGAAAAGAATACCACCGGATGTCCCTCTTGACTAAGGACTGCACCTATTGCCTACTTGCTTGCATCACATTCAACTGTAAAAAGTTGATGAAAACTAGGGAGCCTCAAGGTGGGAAGTTTTGCAACCTTCCTCTTCAAAATCTCAAAGCTTTGGGATACTTGCTCTATCCATTCAAACCTGCATTTGATTCCTCCTTTTATAGTGTTAAGGATGGGAGCACAAATATGACCAAAAGCCCTTGATGAATTTTCTATAAAAAGTAGCCAATCCATGAAAATTCCTAACATCACCTACTGTCCTAGGTTTAGGCCAATTTACAATAGCATCAACCTTAAAAAGATGCATTTTCAAACATCCATTTAAAACTACAAAGCCTAGATACACCAACTCCCTTTTCATGAATTCACACTTCTCTAGATTGATTACCAATTTCTCCTCATGAAGCTTCCTCAAAACCCAATCCAAATGCTTCAAATTCTCCTCCTTGGACCTGCTAAACACCAAGATGTCATCAAGATAAACAATAACATCCAATAAATTCTTCCAATACCTCATTCATGAGGCGCATAAAGGTACTAGGTGCATTTATGAGGCCAAATGGCATCACCATCCACTCATATAAGCCCTCATTGGTTTTAAAGGCTAACTTCCACTCATCACCAGGTCAGATTCTGATCTGATGGCAACCTAACTTCAAATAAATCTTTGAAAAGTAGCATGACCCTCCAAGATAGTCCATTAGGTCTAGTTCAATCCTAGGCATAGGGAACCGATACCTAATTGTGATCTTGTTGATGGCTCTAGAGTCAGTGCACATCCTCCATGTTCCATATTTTTTTGGTGCCAACACAATGGGTACAACACATGGGCTCAAACTCTTCCTAATCAACCCCTTATCCAAAAGATCTTGCACTTGTCTTGCTATCTCCTCATTCTAACTAGGAGTCATCTTATAGGCAACTTTGTTATCCAAGGTCACTCTAGGGATCAGATCAATTTGATGACTGATTTCTCTTATGGGAGGCAAGTTATCAGGGATGTCTTTGGCCACAACTTCCTTATATCTATCCAACATGGTTTGCACTTCACTAGGAATCTCTCCTTTCTCCCCTTTTCCTTTCTTGGACTCATCTTTTGGGTATAAAACTAAAGCATAGCCTTGGATCTCTTCTTGTTTGAGGACTTTCAAAAACTCCTTTCCCCTAAGAAACATGACATGTGGACCAACAATCTTCTCTTCCCCTTGATTAGGTAAAGGATCCATCCTAAATTGTCTACCATTCTTGGTAATGACATACACATTTTTCTCACCATCATGTTGTGCTTTGACATCATACTGCCAAGGGCAACCTAACAATAGGTGACAAGCATCCATAGGAAGGATATCACACAAGATCCTATCCTTATAGTCCCTCATTTCAAAATCTACCCAAGTTTGTTCATCTACTACTACATGTTTCCCCTTGTTAAGCCAAGACACTCTATAAGGACTCACATGTAGTAGCCTTTTCATTTTTAACTTCTCTACCATTTCTAAAGAAACAATATTCTATGTGGATCCAGAATCAACAATCACTTTGCAAACCTTACCATGAGACTTACAAGTAGTTTTGAAGAGTGACTTTATTTGTGGGGGCTCTTTGCCTTGGGGTACCTTCAACAACATTCTCCTTAGCATAAGGCTTTCTCTATCCAAGGTGGGACCTACATTTCCCATGGGTGAATTGACACTTTTTCCATTAGATTCTTGCACAAGTTGAGTCCTTATTTTCAATCCATGTGAGCTAGAAGCTTTCTTCGGGCATCTACTCATAGTGGGACCCACTTGGTTGCAATTGTAACATTTACCAGTGAAAACACCAAGTCCTCTGCCTTGGTTTCCTTTCCTACCCCTACCAAAAGGCCTTCTTCCTCCTCTAAAGCCTCCATTCTTATTAGTGAACTCTCCATTGGACTCTTGCTGGTTAGAATCACCATTTTTAAAAGGAGTATTCCTTCCTCCAAAGCCTCCTCTACCTCTAAAATTTCTGCCACCTCTTCCTCTATTATTTTGTTCTCCTCTCCTCTTTATCTTATCTTCCACCCTCTATGCCAATTGGAAGCATTTGTGCATAGTGTTTGGAGCCATGATGCCAATCTTATCTTGGATGTTTTGCCTTAACCCATTCAGGTATCTAGTCACCTTCTCTGCCTCTTCTTCATGCTTCTTGGACCTAAGACTTAGCTTGTGAAATACTTCAGTATATGCATTCACATCCAACTCCCTCTATCTAATATTTTGTAGCTTCTTATACATTTGAACCTCATAGTCTATTGGTAGGGAATGGTCTTTGATTTTGTTCTTCATCCTCTCCCAAGAGGATATCTTCTTCTTTCCTATGTTCACCCTTTCTTCCTGCAGCACTGTCCACTGCAACAAGGTAGACCCCTTGAGTCTAGACTTTGCCAAACTCACTCTATTCTCCTCTAGGACCTCTTTATACTAAAACTGGTTATTGAGTGCTTCTATCCATTCAAGCACCTCTTCTTCATTTAGGCTACCACTATAGATAGGTAGACTTTCCACATTATCCATGTTTACTGATTTCAGGGCATCCAAGAACATCTTTTGATCAGGTCCCATATTCTGAGGGATGGCCTCCTACTCCTCATTCTCCTCTTCTAATTCATCATCACAAGTTTTGTCCTTTCCCTTAGATTGTCCGATCTCTTTGAGTTTCTCTTCAAGCAACTCCTCTACCATCTTCTTGATGGCCTCTAGGTTCATTGCCTTAGGAGGCATTGTAGCTGCCTTTGTTAGGGTTCCCATAGATACTGAGAAGGGGGGGGTGAATTAGTATCTGACCAGTAATGTAATTTTCTTAAAACTGAATATGTAGAACATAAAGTAACAATATACCGATATGCAAGAATTAATGTAAATAACAAAATCAAAAACATCCACATGAAAAGAACACCATAACACAAGATGTTTAACAAGGAAACCTGGTGTGGGAAAAACCTCGGTGGGATTTGTGACCACAATATTCACTTACTGGCCAATAAGAGAATATTACTTACAATAGGGGCCTGCACATGCAGGAAGGCCAATTGCCTAGAGCTCACTACTCAATAAGAAGTCACACTAACTTACAATGAGGATTATGAAAATCCAATGATCTGTACTGCTTTACAATAGCATCTTCAATGCCAGATTCAGTACTGGTTCTTGCTCTGTTCTTTACATATACCCTTGACCTTCAATTCGCACATTAGGTCTGCCTTATAATATTTTATGCTTCCTATCCATATCCTACAAATGTCTACAATGATCTCTTTTATATACAAGAGTCATTTTACAATTTGCCAAGTCGGCTTACAATAATAAACAAAAAATTACATATCAAAAATCATTGTGGCCTCTGTGCCAGTATACATGTTCTCTTCTGTGCCGGTGTACATCTTCTGTGCCGGTGCCGGTGTAGATTGATCTTGCTGATGCCGGTGCACTGTCTTGTTTGAATAATGCTTTGTCAGTATAATGTCTTGCCAGTGCCATAGGATTGCAAGGTTGCCTGTGTAATGCTTAGCCGGTATAATGTCTTGCCAGTGCCATAGGATTGCAAGGTTGCCTGTGTAATGCTTAGTCGGTATAATGTCTTGCCGATGCCATAGGATTGCAAGGTTGCCATCAATGACAAAACCTTCAATCACACACAATGTCTCATTAGAGTGTCCATATGCCAACAATCTCCCCCTTTGGCATTGATGGCAACACTCATGAGAAATTTCAAAAAGATATCCAAAAATATGTAGACCAAAAATGTGAGAGCTCCCCCTAAGCATGTGATCCCTATGCTTTGAATTTTCTCATCCTACTACTCCCCCTTTGGCATCAATGACAAAGGTTAGTAGATTTTGTAGTTTTACCAATCCATAACCTCAACCTTGTAGTTGGGTAGTTATTATCTGAAGAATATCTCCCAAAATTAAGTTTATACCATCCATAAACTTCTTGCTATCTTTTATTGTTGTCTCAATTCTGTATACTGTACCGGTGAGATGATGCAAGTGCTCTGTCAGTGTTATGCTTCCCTGTGTTAGTGCCTCTGAGATTTCCTTCCACAGAGATGCTAAATAGTCCAATCTTGGACTTAGTTTAGATCTCAAGAATTTTGTCTTGTTTATTATTTTCTCTTTCTCTCTTTCTAATTTGAGCAATTCTTCCTCAAAATTTGTTATCTTTTCCTCAAAAACTGATAATGCATCGGGTGAGTTAACAAAATTATCTGCAAGTTTATTTATCTCTTCCTGTACCTTGCTCATCTTTTTGTCTACATCTATGGTCAAAAAGTTTATCTTACAGGTGTCTTTGTACAGAGTTTTGTGCTCTTTCAATAATTTGCACAATTCCGGTAGAAGTGTGTCAAATTCCCTGTTACACTTCTTTATTCCTTCCTCAAAGAATTTTTGTTTCTCTTTTTCTACACTTTCCTTTACAGATTCTACCTTTGTTTGCTCAAAATTTCCAGAAATATATTTACAAAGTGTATCCAACTGGCCTAAAGAATCTTTATTGTTTATATTACAATTAGGAGCTATTGATTTCAAAAATGGAATTGAATCATCTATCGCTTTATAAGCTTGTGAGCTATAATCAGTTATTTTCTTGATAGATTCAAGCAATACCTCTGTTACATTTGATGGTGATCCAACAAACTGAGTGCCGATGGAAGTGGCCATGCTAGTATTGACCTCTAGTAGGTCTGTTTGTGTCTCCATCTCTTTAAGCATTGGTTTTCCTGCATCATTTCTTACCGATGGCATCTGTTCTGGAGCCTTTAGCTCTGTTGGTTTCTCTGTTTGTGTTCCAGATTCCATCTTTTTCTCTGAATCTGCTGTCGGTTGCTCTATGTTTCCTATTGCTGGTTACTCTTTGTTTCCTGTTGCCGGTTGCTCTTTGTTTCCTGATTTATCTAGTGTATCCTTATCTACCACTATGTTGATTTTCTGAGTATCAACATTCACAGTATATAGGACTTCAGGATTAGAATTATTATCCTCTGTGTCCATACTCTCAGCTGCCGGTTGATCTTCAGTGGTTGTTGTTTTTACCGGTGGAGTATTTAAAGGAGGTGGGGGTAAGTTATCTCTAATCTTGATACTTGGTGGTCCACCAACTTTACCTTTCCCTTTGTCCTTTTGATATACCAGAATGGGCTTGGGATTCCTATATTCTTCTTGTTTTTCCTTTTCAACCAAGAATGTATCCCAACCATCTTTTGTTTCCTTTGAAACTTTAGTAACTCTACCTGCCATTAGTGATATTTGCTGGTGTGCAGGGGAAAAAACTATCCGATTGGCCTGAGCTATCAGATCATCAATTTCCTTAGGAGAGTTGACCGGATATACTACAAGTAATTTTTCTATTTTTATTTTCTTATCCAACTCAACTATTCCTTGCCTTCTAGCCTCAAGTCTTTTATATAGTTCATCAAGAATTTCATTTAGGGCTTGCAACAAAAACTTTTTATACATGTCCATGTGTAATATGACACTCTCTTCAACTTGTCCTTTCTCATCATCTAATAGGGTATCATAGATTTTCCCTATGTTTTTCAATTTAGCTTCCTCTATGATCTCATTCAGTAGTATGTCAAGAGGGGCCAAGTCAGTGTTTGTCTTCTTCTTCCTTTTGGGGGTCAGCTTCTTCTTAGGTGTGACCTTCTTGACTAGAGATCTCACGGCTTGTTGCTTCTGTCTTGTCCTTCTGGATGAAGGAGTGGTTATCGGTGAGGGATCTCTTTTCCTGACGACTCTTTTGAAAGTTGCTGACATATCACCTTCTGAGGAAGTACATACCGGTGATAGATGAGTTTCAGGTTGTTGGGCTGCCAACTCATCTTCAGTTATGCCGGTTTTCTTTAATACATCTTCTTTTATGGCTTTTTCTTGTCTGGTTCCTTTCCTTACAAATTCCTCAACCTTCTTCACTCTCTTCTTTGATTGTATTTGGCTTTCAATGGTCTCAGCACTACCAAATACTTCTTCCTTTGGTTCATTGGGGGCTTCTAGAAGTGCTTTGGCATAAGTTTTCACTATGTGGTCATCTGTTTCATACCCCATCTCTGTGACCCAGATTGTCCTTGGGATGACTGCTTCCATCCAGATCTCATCCTTTTTTATTTACAAAACATATATCATCCTTGTATTTGTTGACAATTTCCTGTGATAGTCTGATTCTTTTATTCATTTTGACCTTTAGTGCTTGAAAATACTCATTGATATTCTTTTCTCTGTTTTCACCCATGTTGTTGAACAAGTCAGACAATTGTTTTCCTACCAGTATGTCAAATCCAAAATCCTTGTTGCCTATACCGGGAGCCTGTTTGGTTATATGTAGCATTAAGCATACAAGTAAATTTCCAAATCTAAAGGTTCCTTTCTTATCCTTCTTGATTTTTGCTAAGTTGTCAATTAACTCATCTTTTAACCATTCATAGATATCAATTTTCACATTGTCCTTAACCATGTCATAAGCACTCTTTATGCACAAACTGGAAATTGAGTTAAGCCTATTAGCATGAGTTGCTTTGTAACCTAAAATCATGCTAACAAATCTAACATTTGTATCCGTCACATCATTAACCCTCAATGATCTCTTGTCGGATGTTGCACCAGTTAAGTTTGTTACCAAGTCATTGGAGACTTTCTTGGTTTTGTCAGGTCTGTTACCGGTGGAAGGTAACCCTGTTACTATTTTCACAACTTCCTTTGTGATTTTATGCATTGAGTCAAGCCAAAAGAATGAACCATGTACCCTGCTTAAAACTATCCTAACCACTTCCTTTGGAAATTCAGGAATGCAGAGGATTTCAGTGAATCCTAGGGTTTCAACAATTTTATGTTCAGGTTTCACATTCCCGGAGTTATCACATATAACAGATTTATACATGTTTTTGATCTGTTCATCACCTAATTCCTCTATGTTGCAATGAATATATATTCTAGGGTCTTCTGCATAAACAACACCTTTTGGAATTTTTGAAAAAGTACCTGTGTTGTCATCTTTCTTAGCTACCTCGGGAACTAGCTGAAACACGAGCCTAGGTCATTTTATAACTTCGATTACTGTAGGGTTTGCTATGAATTCAGGTGCAGAGGAAGATGCCATGATGATAAATACCTTTTCTTTCCCTTGGATGGATTGATTGTTGAAGTGCTTTGCCTCTTTGCTCGGAATACCTTAGCTCGGAAATCTTCGCACTCTCTGAAAGTTTGAATTCACGATGGAATGAAATGGAGCCAAAAACCTTATTTTATAAAGTCTTTTATGCTACCTACCACATTAATTGCTTGTCGGTAATGTATTAGCTTAACTTTATTTGCCGATAATGAGTGATTTTCAACTTCTTTTTTTTAACCGAGGGAATAATAGCACGTGTCATTTGATTGCCAAACCCTCAAGATAATTTTCTTCAATTTGATGAAGAACATCCTGTCGATGCAGCATTGCTTTGTCCTGCTGGTGGAGCATCATATTGTCCTGTTGGTGGAGCATTTGTTGGTTCTACCGGTGGAGGAGTATCCCCAATATTTAGATCACCTTTTCTAATCCATCGCTTTGAGAATTCTTGCTTAACCTCTTCAACCTTTTCTTTACCCTTCAAACTAGTGCTTTTGTTATCTACCAATGTACCTTTACTTCTACACAATTTAGCAATATGACCAATCTTGTTACATGCATAACAAGTTACATTATTTTTCTGAATAGCTTTCCCATAACCTATATCGGTTTGTGTTATGCATTTATTTGATAAATGACCAAATCTTCCACAAACATAACATCTTACATTCATTCTGCAATTTTCAAAGTTATGACCAATTTTGTTGCATTTGGAGCATTGACCAGTGGGAGGATTGATGTTTTGATAATTCCTAGATCTACATTCATTTTCCCTATGACCAAATTTATTGTAGTTAAAGCATTTTCCATTGAATTTGTAAGTATTAGAAGGTCTTACCGGTTTGCTGTGATCCTGGGTATTTGCAGTACCGGAGCTTTCTCCAACTTCAAATCCAATTCCAGAAGTGTCACCTTTGGGTTTTTGATTCTTTAATAAGGTACCAAGTTCTTCTGAGCTTTTCTTGAATTTTTCTTTGTGTTGATTTGCAGTTTCCAATTCCCTTTCCAACATTTCTTTTTGTCTCATTAGTTCATTTGAGTCATTCTGAGTATGCATCAGATCAATTTTCAACATGTCATTTTCATAGCTAAGTCTTGTGTTCTCATTTGCTGCATCACTTAGTCTTCTAGTCAATTCTTCTTCATTCTTCTTTCTGTCCTCAGTCTCTTTGCAAAATCTCATAGTCATATCCTGCATTTCATTTTTTGTTGTCATGATCTCTTGTTTCAATTTGCTTATCATATCATTTAGTGATTCCTTTTCATCATTCTCATTTTGCAATTTTTCACAAAGTTCTCTTCTCTTATTTCTTGTAACAGTAAGATTTTCTTGAAGTGCCTAAATAATGTCCTGAGCTGCTTTTAAATCATCTTCTAATTTAATATTTTTCAACTTCTCTGCATCATAGTCGGTAAGAGCTCCTTCAAGTTGCTTCATCAGATTTTCCATCTTTACCAATGTCAAGATCTTCCTCAAGCTATTAGGCTTCTGAAAATAGAGGACCAGGCTCTGATACCAATTGTTAGGGTTCCCATAGATACTGAGAGGGAGGGGTGAATCAGTATCTGACCGGTAATGTAATTTTCTTAAAACTGAATATGCAGAACATAAAGTAACAATATACTGGTATGCAAGAATTAATGTAAATAACAGAATCAAAAACATCCACATGAAAAGAACACCATAACACAAGATTTTTAACGAGGAAACCCGGTGTGGGAAAAACCTCGGTAGGATTTGTGACCCACAATATTCACTTACTGGCCAATAAGAGAATATTACTTACAATAGGGGCATGCACATGCAGGAAGGCCAACTGCCTAGAGCTCACTACTCAATAAGAAGTCACACTGACTTACAATGAGGATTATGCAAATCCAATGATCTGTACTGCTTTACAATAGCATCTTCAATGCCAGATTCAGTACCGATTCTTGCTCTGTTCTTTACATATACCCTTGACCTACAATTCGCACATTAGGTCTGCCTTATAATATTTTATGCTTCCTATCCATATCCTACAAATGTCTACAATGATCTCTTTTATATACAAGAGTCATTTTACAATTTTCCAAGTCGGCTTACAATAATAAACAAAATATTACATATCAAAAATCTTGTCGGCCTCTGTGCTGGTATACATGTTCTCTTCTGTGCCGGTGTACATCTTCTGTACCGATGCCGGTGTAGATTGATCTTGCTGATGTCGATGCACTGTCTTGTTTGAATAATGCTTTGCCAGTATAATGTCTTGCCAGTGCCATAGGATTGCAAGGTTGCCTGTGTAATGCTTAACCGGTATAATGTCTTTTCGGTGCCATAGGATTGCAAGGTTGCCTATGTAATGCTTAGCCGGTATAATGTCTTGTCGGTGCCATAGAATTGCAAGGTTGTCATCAATGACAAAACCTTCAATCACACACAATGTCTCATTGGAGTTTCCATATGCCAACAGCCTCTTCTCCAAATTCTGAGTCTGACATACACTATTCCACTCTTGTTATAGCTCTGATACCAATATGATACAGAGGGTTTGGGATGTTATATCAATTTCTTGGTTTTTTGCTCAAAAAGGGTCTCCACTTGGTATCACCCTATGGGCCAATGTCTTTCAACCTTCTCAAGGTTTCTAGAGATTTCCCTAGATCCTTCCTAAGGATATCTTCACTCAAGACAACTCACAATTGACAAGGAGTCTCCTACCCCTAGGGTTCCAACCCTTCAACCAAGGACACCTAACAACCCGAAACCCCAAGCAACAAGATCTTTACTCAAAAGGTGGAATCTAACCTATGTGAGTGTTTACTCATGTATTATATGGCATTTTCATTGATCTTGACCCCTTAGATGGGTGTTTACTATCCTTTTGTATCTTTTCCCCTTTTGGACCTAAGAAATAGGGCTACAAGCAATTAGCCCTCCATTTGGAATTTTATTTATTTATCTCACAACCTACATGACTAACCCCTTGAATAAATTTTGTATTCGAATACCCTTTTGGGCATTCTACAAGATTTTAAACTTTTGCATCTGGGTTTTGAGTACAGATGGTCAAACCCTACTGACCCTGTTTAGTCTCTTCTAGCTGGTATTGGGGTTTAAGCTCTCAAAAGCTTCACCAGTCACAAAGGAATGAAAGGATAACACTTTCCAAGGGTCTACACTTGTCCAAGGGTCCTTCTCATGCCAAGTTTGACCATCCTTCAATATGTTGTTCAAGTTTTCCACCCTCTTTTCCTACTGCACATGCTTGCCACATGAGCGATGCCAAGCCTAGGGATTCATCTTAGGAAAGGCAAATGACACTTCTTGCCTCCAAAAATAATAGGAATATCTAGTATACATGTCAAATCAACATCATTCTATGTTTCAGGTTGATCCCATAGAGAGATGTTGATTTGTGTCACTGTTTGCATCCAAACCCTAATTTTGAGGGTTTTGACATGCCAGTGGGATAGAAAATTCAGTTTCTTCCAAACCCAAAGGATTCAAGACCTCGAATCAAATCCAAATGGATGGTTAACCTCTTCTAAAACTTTCCAAATGTTTAATTAATTCCCATCATTCATAGGGAATTATGCAAGAACAAAAAACTCAAGGAAAATGCAAGAAATCACAATAACTGTTTGCTTTGAAGACAAGAAATTCATTCAATATTATCTCCAACCAGTAGGCATCATTCCTCTAGTCTTATATCACCCCAAGGAACTCCTCCATCTACCTCCAACACATACAATCAACCAACTAACCATTGGGATAACCACATTTCAAAATCTTGCAAGAAAGTTGCTTAAGACAATAATGCAACTTTGCAACTTTTGTCAACTTCCTACAATTTGGTCTTGCCTTCACACCAAAGGTCAAGAATGAACCTAACACACATTGCAAACCCCTAAACACCAAAAAAACATATAAAATACCCATACAAGGCCTTTTATCAATTTGACACACCTTGGAGCCTCAGGGCTTATTACATTGTCTAGACCTAATCAATAGGCCTTCAAACACACACATTGTACATTATATTCCTAACATAATCATGAATTAAAATTATGTAGGCACATGTCAAAATTAAGTAGACACATGTCCTAGTGCCCTTGCACCACTTTTTCTCAACTCTGGTTATCCTACCGGGCACTCATGCAATTTTGTGTTGAGTTGGGCATTTAATATGTTTGCAAAGTATCCCGATTTTGTCGAGGGTTATGTGCTTTTTTTCAAGCTCCACTTATTTCCTATTGCATTCTTGTGCATTTGGGTAGTTGGCCTTCAATATTTATTGTGCTATGCAACAAAGTCACAACTAATTTGCTAATTTGAGAGAGAAAAAGGTGTATGGTGTAGAAATTTAATCTATTTCAACACTGAAAGATTTCTAAATACATAATTTATTTGAGAATACAAAATGCATCAAGAGATTTGTGATATGGTATTCTCGATTTTGAAATTAGGTGTGGTTAGATCGACGATTTGTGGGATCGTGACACACATTTGAATGGTTCAACACAGCTTGTAGAAATGTCAAAATAGACTTCATATGTAGTGTAATTGTATCCCAGGTGATTCTAGAGCATTATTTTATTTTCTCAACACTGTGGTTATTGTGTCTACCTTCAGCTTTTCATTTAACCTTTGGATCAAAATTGGTACAGTGGACAATGACTGCAATTATTTTATAGAGTTCAAATTTTGCTTGGGAATATGGAGTCAATGGTCCTTTTTGGTATGCAAGCGGTGCTACAATTCAGGTATTGTAAATAACTTGCATCAAATTCTATAATCTACAAAAATAGAAAATCGCATTTATTTATACTATAAACTCAAACTTTGAACTCAAACTTTGAAGTTTATAGATAATAAATTGCAACATTATTATTAATGAGAAAGGTCATTAGTGTACTATTTTAAGAATATTCTTCTTCTCTTCTTCTTCATTTTCACTAAAATAATTTTGAATGACTTAAAAAAAAAAGGTTCTCTTGTTTGGAATCATGGCTATTGAAATAAAAAGAAAGGCTCCATATGTACACACTATTTGTGAGATTGTACATGCTAGGTATGTGAACTATTGTTTAATTATAACATTTTCAGCTAACTTAAATGGACATGTAACTTCAATTGCCTATCTAATTGAAGCTTGCACTGGTAATGTACAAATGGAGATCTGTTGTACACTTGGTCTTCCTCACATTTTGTGTTTTTCCAAACATCATTGTGACAACAATGATACTGATGGGTGGATCTGTTGTTGTAAATTCTCTGACTGGTGTAAATATATATGTTTCTATCTTTCTAATCCCACTTGGTGTCATTGTTTACACACTTACAGGAGGACTAAAGGCTACTTTCTTAGCTAGCTATATACATTCAGTTATTGGTATGCACTTCAAAATTTTGAATAGTTTGATTAAGCATTTTTTTCCATTGTTTTTCATGTCTCACTTTACCCTTTTCTGAAATCCTTCTATCTCTAAGCAATTATTCTTTCTAAAAGAAATTTATTACTTATCAATCTACAAAATGCTAGGTGGGTATTGTGTGACCTCGCTTGTTCTTTTTCTTTAGTCCTCTTCTATGACATAAAGTGAGCTATATTTCCCCTTAAAACGATATGAGGAAAAACAACAAATTCACCTCCAAGAGTAATGTGACATTTCTTCCCACTAATATTAACACCTCAATAAACCTAGTCCAACATTGAACATGTAAATGAAGAATTGCAATAAAAATAATCATTACAATTAATAAATATAATTTCAATAACCTGTCTAATTCAGTATTTTAAAAACGCTGAGATCATATTCAAATGACTAGATATGGATATATGACAAAAAGTCAATGACTCAGTTTTATCTGTCATATCAAGTAATAATTCAAATAATTGGTTCATAAATACACCTTCCCAAAATATGATTATGTAGAAAGCTTATAAAGCTCTAATAATGTTGTTGTTGTAAATTTAAAATAGGACCTATCCAAGAGAGACAAAACCAAAAAATAAAATAAATTTGTTACAGTAGTTGAACACTACACACCACTTGACCATCTCAAGATATGGATCCCAGGACATTTTCATTAGTATATTTTCCAGCAATGCATCTATTGTAACACAATTTTTGAGTTTAATAAATAGTAAGGTAGATGATACAATATTCAAAACCATTACAATTCGATTTGCAAGAGTTAAATTGAGCTCAATAATATATATCCTAGGGCCTAGGCAATAGAGTACTTTCACCAGAATTTTTTTTTGTGCAACTTATATTATGTCTACCTTCTCACCCTTGTCTCATAAATGTAAATGTACTCTCAAAGAACCATACTCATTGGATTTGGGCATTCTTATTTTTTTCACTTTCAATAAACATCTTGATATATTTGATTACAAGTCTCCACCAAAATATGTGTTTGAACATCTTTGCATTCCTTAACCATGAAACTTATAAAAGATTTTGGGATTTGGTTTTTTGTCATTTCTTCTCAAACTGTTCTATTTAGAAACTTCCAATTTCTAGCCACATGCTTTTCTCTAAATTACCACTGTGTCATTTTTAATTATATTATGAGTATTCTAATAAAGAGAGTCAATGTTATTGCTATTTTTTCTTTAAAATATATAAAGAGAATATTACAAGCTTACATTCAAACAAAAACACTTCCTTAAGAAAAAAGAAACTGCAGAGTATTAATTATTTTCGTTGAAACCAATAATTCCACAATTCCATGAAAGGTACAAGCCCAAACAAGTGCTTTGATATTTGTAGGCCCTTTGGTTCTGACTCAAAATGAAGATTCTTTGCAAAGTATGGCAGAAGATTTAGAGGCTGAAGGTGAGGTATTGGAATTAGCATTGAATTCCAAATCCATCAATACCTTATTTAGTAGAGATCTATCTTAACAACATAGACTTGATACAAACTCCTATCGGTCATACGCATTGCACCTTACCCAGGTGCAACCGCTAGTAAAGATATTTTTTCTATGTTTCTTGTCGTGGTCCTAGACATAGGAGTAGAGAAGCAGATGGTGGATGTGCTTTGTAGGAGGTTAGTTTGAAGCAGATATTGTCAAAAATAGGGTGATGGGAAGTAGCATTAGATTACCAAAAGATTTCTAAATCATTAGGGTAAGGGACTGAGAGGTGAACGAATTCTCTTTCATCTTCTCTACCACCCCTAAACTCTTACCTAGGTGAAGGAACGTGATGAGTAGAAGTTTGTAGTTTGGGAACCAAATGAAGGCCTCGAGTGGCTCTCAAACTACATTAAGGAGGAAAGGATGCTCCAGTTTGGAGGTGGGCTTGTTTTAAATGAATCGACATTTTTGAGTGATGAGCATCAAGAAGAGGCTACGAAAGTAGGCACGAGTGCCAAAGACATGGAGGAACAAGAGGACAATATCCTCTATGGACCAGAAAGCCAAAAAAGATGAAAGTATGGCACTTATTCTAGTTTAATAGGTGTGATGGGTGGTCTCTAATGTATGAAAAATCTGATATAAATGCCCTCTGATAACCCCATTTTGTAATAATGATAGGGAATGGTAGAATATAATAGTATATATAGATGTTCCTCTCTTATTTTGTTAATGGACATTTAGGGAATTTAGGTGGATTTTGTGATTTTTGGAAGAGCTCTCGTGAATGGGTTCCGACATCTTTTATTTAATATTGGGTGCAGTATTTTAATGGCTATTTATCGATCAAAAAATAATATTTCTTAAATTTTTTCTTACAATTATTCTTAAAAATTAAATTTTATTTTTTCTATTTGAAAATTAAAACATTATCATATTTATACAAAAAAATATTTTATATTAAGCACATTTTAATTGAATGACTTACACAAATATATGTTCTCAAGTAATACATATTGTTTTAAGTTTGATTTATAATCTAATCTCCTTTAAAAATTTATTTTTTCTTTAAATCTATTTTTTATGTTCAACTTAATCCTATTATTATTTTACATAAATCTACTTCCTTATGGTCAACTCAATCTTATTGCCATTTGTGAATTTGCCTCACTTTTAGTGAAAGCATTGTAATATCCATCGTTCTTGACTTGTGCAAATTTGAAACTTACATGATTTTAATCAACACGTGACAAAATAGATGACATTAATGTTTAGAGACCAAAGTAGGGCTAGAAGACATGGAACCTTCTATTTTCATTTAATATTGAACTAATGCTATTCAATTTGCCAATGAAAATAAGTGAAATGCACTACTATTAAATTACTTACGTACTTAATCTGAATATCTTCAAATGTTTTTATATTTTTAATATTTCCACTCTACAAATCACACAAACCTTCTTTTCTCAAAACTCTTTTCATTTTTTTCATGCATCTGTTTCACACCAAAAATAAGACAAATTCATTACAAACAATATCAATTGCTCTCATTGTGTCAATGAAAATAAGTATCAATTTGACAATAAAAATAAGTGAAATAATTTGGTATTACGAATGATCTCTACTAGGGTTTGAGGTTGCGTATTACATATTTCTTTTTTCAGACCGCATTTACTGTGGGTTTTTTGCGTTTATTATGGCTCCGGCCAACTTTAGCCCAACAGTTGATGCTAGTGTTGGAGTTGCTGTGATGGACCCTCCTGGTGCCCTAGAACAAGTACCCTCGCAAATTTGTTCCGAAAGTGTTTCACGAGGTATGTCCCCGCCTGATGTTGTGCTTCTTGTTCAAGATTTTGATAATGCTTGTGAGTGGCTTGAAAAATGCACTTTGATAGGCTATTTTGTGGGTAGGATCCCTCCTAAAAGCATGCTTCGTGATTGGAATGCCAAAGCCTGGTCTCCTCATGGAATCTAGCTTGATGGCATCTAAAGTCTCACGAAGGGTTTCTTTTTGTTTTGCTTTTCGAGCCCTTCCCATGTTGAGGGTATCCTCTATCATGGGCCAGGGATCGTTCGGTCTTCCCTCTTGGTTTTTCAGCATTGGTCTCGAGACTTTTGTGTCTCAGATGACAAAAGTTGTGAGTCTTGATCTGGGTTGAGTTCCTTGGTCTTCCTTTGCCTTATTGGCCTTTCATGCAA
Source organism: Cryptomeria japonica (assembly GCF_030272615.1). Classification (NCBI taxonomy): domain Eukaryota; kingdom Viridiplantae; phylum Streptophyta; class Pinopsida; order Cupressales; family Cupressaceae; genus Cryptomeria; species Cryptomeria japonica. The sequence continues at coordinate 138,505,247 of NC_081405.1, read as the reverse complement.
ACTATTGCTCAGTCTATTGGCAAAGTTATTTGCCTTGAGCCAGACCATTTTTTCAATGCTCAACCTCAAAAGAGGGTTTGCATTGAGGTCAACCTTTCACGTGACCTGAAAGAAACTGTTGATATTCAAGTGCGAGGCAATACCTTCACCCAAAAGGTGCTTTATTTGAACCTTCCCAACACTTGTTTTTGGTGTGAGTCGAGGGAACACAAGATTAGGGATTGTCCCTTGGCTATTCCAAAAATAAAACCCCCAATTAAGGAGTCTGACTTTCGACCTGTGGAGGGAGCTAAGAAGGATGAATGGACCACTATAATTCTCAAAGGCAAAAACTCTGTGGCTTTGGCTCAAAAGACACCCATTGGTTCAAGTTCCCAGCCGATGGCAAAACTTCCTATGCAGACACTGTCTGCCCAGGAGGTCTCTACATCGCCCACTTCGGTTTCAAACCTTGACTAGCAGGGGATGAATTCTTTTGAGGGTTTCAATCGGCCCCCTTGGGTTCGTACTCCTCAAGTTATGTCCACGATTTCTTCTCCACACTCTCTGCATCATTCTCACAACCCTTCTGGGTGTGCTAAATTGTAGATGGTGGTTCAAAAAAATGATGAGTTATTCTGGTGGGGACTCTCTTCCCGGTCTCAGTCCAGATTTTTTAAACAATAGCTTCTCCTCTCTTGGGGACGAGGACGATATGCAAGATTTTTCATGAATTACATCTCATGGAATGTTCGAGGTCTCACAGACCTCACCAAAAAGTATTATGTTCGAGATGTTTGTAAACGTGTTGTAGGTCTGGATGTTCTCTGCCTTCAAGAAATCAAAATTGATGGTTTCATGCTCACTGTTGCATGTCGTGTTATTTGGCCAGATAACCTTGTTTTGGCCTCCCAGCATGAAGTTGGTCGAGGTGGAGTTTCTACTCTCATTTCACCTCATTGGCTCTCTACAGTTATTTCTCATGATTTTGATCTCATGCAGTGCGTTGTATGGGTTTTACTATCAATTGATAATCATTTCATAGGGATTGTTAATGTTTATGCTCCCAATGGTGCAGTTGATAGATCACACCTATGGCGATGGATTGCTGACAATCTGCCACCTACAACTTGGGTCATGTGTGATGACTTCAATATGGTTGAGGTGGCGACCAATAAGGACGCAATTTTACCTTTTTGATGGACAGCTGGCAAGAGGGAAGCCTAGTACTATATGGGTAATAAGTTGGGTCATTTCGACCCCAACACTAACCATCGCCGCCTTGGTGGGGTCTGGCACACTTGGTCTAATTTCAGAGCTGGCTCTGATAGAATTTTTAAAAGGCTTGATCATGCTATGATAATTGCGCAATTTTTTTTTTCTTTTTCTGAAGATCAAGACCTACCTATCACTCCTCTTGTTAATGTGATGTTGTCCGATCATTTCCCCATAAAGTTTAGCATTGAATGGCAGCCATCTAGGTAATGTCCTTTCAATACACAGTTCTACCTCAACACATCTCTCCTGCATCATCAAACCACGCCCACATTCAAAGGGTTTGGAATTTAGAGCCAAAGCCTCATCATCACACTAGTTGCATTGCATGGTGGAATGATGCCATTACCCGCTCTGCGAGGTTTCTGCGTATTTATGGTAGACAACTTGTCATGTACCATAGGCAGTCGTATGACACGACCACCAAAGATCTTTGTGCTGCCATAGAAGATCTAGCCTTGAATCCTTTTGATTCTAACCTACAACTTCGATTAGCCCAGCTCCATCATCAAAAACAAGTTGCAGATAGCTATTATGCTAGAGGAGCTCAAATCAAAGCTAGGTTACATTGGCTCAAGGTGGGCAATAGGGCCTCCAAAGAATTTTTTGTGGCTTTGCACATCCATCACACCTCTGTAGAGATCAAGAAAATCAAAGAGGGGTATGTTGTTCTCACCGAGCTACCTGATATTCTGCAATATTTTGTCTGTCATTATGAGAAGGTGTTCACAGTGTAGGAAGACTCTTCAGCCAGAGCACAAACTTTGCAAGATTTCTTAGCTGTTGTTCCCAAATGGCTTTTTGAGTCTCAACAGACCTTTTGTGATCTATTACTGATCATTGATGATCTCAATGAAGCTATTTTTTCTATGGCAGATGATAAAGCCCCTGGGTGTGATGGTTTCTCCTATGAATTCTACAAAGCCTTTTGGCCTTGTGTTGGTCCTAACCTCCATAAGGTCTACCTTGAATCTTTTCATTCCCAATCACTGGGAGCGATGCTTAACCGAGGTAATATCAAATTTATCCCTAAGGTTGGGGACCCGAAGGAAATTTGCAATTAGAGGCCTATTACCTTTCTCAATGTCTCGTATAAGATCATTGCCAAAGCCTTTTCTCTCAAGATTCGTCATTTACTGTCTCTTATTGTTTGTCTGGAGCAGACTGGATTTATCAACTCCAGGTTTATTCTGAATAATATTCTTGTTGTTTGGGAAGGGATGGACTAGGCTAGACGCTCTAAACAGTGGGCAATTTTTCTTAAGATTGACTTCGCTAAGGCATATGACCACATTGAGTGGCCATTTATCTTGGCTATGCTCAAAGCCCTTGGCTTCGGTCCCATATTCATTCAGTCTGTCTAGATGTTATTCAAGGATGCCTTGACCTATATCACCATTAATGGCCGACAGTCTGAGGCTTTTGGCTTTTTCAGATCCATTTGCTAGGGATGTCCTCTAGCTCCTACTTTATATGTTCTTGCGGTGGAAGGGTTTGGTTACTTACTTGCTAATGCTATCTTTGTTGGGAGTGTTCATGGTATCTCCTTGCCTAGGTCACCTTCTCAACTTGTCAATGGCCATTTTTCGGATGACTCCTTCCTCACTCTCATTGAGGAAGAAGACAATATACAGGTCGCTCTTCAATGTCTATGCACCTTTTGCTTGGCTTCTGGTGTGGCCATTCAATGGCACAAGACGCAATGTTATAGGCAATCTTTTCTTCCTGTCTCGCCTTGGATTCTTCAATATGACTGGAAATGGCTTCATCATGGTGAAATTTTTCGCTTTCTGGGTATTCCCTTTGCCTTTCAAGCTTCACATGTGGATCTTTGGAATGTTGTTTTAGCCAGGATTGAGAAAAAGTTGGCCTATTGCATTACCAAGCCTCTCTCTCTGGCTGGTAAATTCCAAATTTGTTCAAAGGTTTTGGCTGCCACCCATGTCTATTACTCTTCATGTTGGGCTCCTTCTAAGGCCTCTTACATGAAGTTGGAAAGACTTATGCGGGCTTTTCTTTGGGCCTTTGGGCCTTTGGGTCTGACCATCAAGGTTTCCACAGAGTCGCTTGGGAGTATTGTTGTCTTCCCAAGGAGTCTAGAGGGCTCAACCTTATTTCTACTTAGAAACAAGGGCTTTCCTTATGTGCTAAAAGGATAATTAGAGCCTTACCTGGCGACGAGGCCTCAAAAATCCTTCTTAGGCATTGCATTTCTTCAGGATTTCTTGCCAATAGGCCGACTTGGAAGGGGATTGGTTTTCAAACCCTACTCATTATGAAATACCCTGTTAAGATCCAGGGTACTTTTGTTGTTAAAAAAATCTAGCATGCTTGGGAAGCTATCAAGCCTTGGCTTTGATGGGTGGGTGATGGTTCTTATGATGGGATCTCCATGAATCAACACAACCTCTAGTGGTCACCTCTTTTTCAGGTGCAAGGGTTACCGTTGGCCAGAACCCAGGGTGTTAGTTCTCTGTGTTTTCACAAACGCAATATTCGAACACCTAAGGATCTATTTTCCAGAGCTTTTTTGAGCCTCTGGTCATGGGATGACCTCCAGGTCCAGTTTCGTCTATCTCGACCAGATCGACAAACTTATGACCTTCGGGTTTCAGCCTTACCCTCACATCTGTTACATAAGCTTGACCTTCAGTCTGTCAGACCTTGGTGGAAAGATTGGAAGTGGTATCCTTGGACTCCTTTCACCAGCTACAAACCCAAAATGGGTTATCTCTAGTTGGTTCCCCATTTGCCTATGGTCTATATTCTCAACTAGCGGTGGCACTCGCAGTCTTCTCAAAATTCCTGGAGACTCGGGTTTCTTGTTGTCTGGTCTGCCACCACTGAACACAAGATTGCACACTTTTCTTAGTGTGTGCTTTTTCAAGGGCTACCTTTGGGTTCTAGACTTAAGCATTTGGGGGTTCCTAATCCCCGGTGCCCCTTTTTTTGGTCACCTAGAAACTTGTATGCATATTTTTTGGTTTTGTAGAAGAGCTCAACAATACTGGAGTTGGGTCCATGATTTCTCTCGACCTGAGCCCTTTTCTTGGCATATGGCTCTTCTAGGCGATTCGCCTAGAATCCCCTTCAATTTTTCCCAGATATGACATGCTTTTAGAATGGAGATCCTATTCACTCTTTGGAAGGATAGAAATGCAGCTCTTTTTACTCACATCTCTTAGGATATTAATGTCTCACTTTATGCTAAAGCTTGTATTTGTAATAATGTATTAATGCAGATTCAAATACAAGCTGACAAAGTGGCTCTGGAGGTGGGCCACTTACAAGAGCTCCTCCAGCACTTGGGTAACGCCCCTTATGCGGTTGCCAGAGTGTCATCGGATTCTATCTTTGTCAACCACACTCCGTCTTATAGCCGTCGTCATGGCCATAGTTCCTTCACCCGCCACTCTCAGACCCTGCGGTCCCAGGCTCCTCGTCGCTCCTCTAGCGGGAGAGACGATGTGTGGAGGCACAACTCGATTTCTCCTCCACGTTGTGGCTCTGCCTCGAGGTGGCCTTATGCTGCTCCTGTGACTTTGGCTCCTCCTGTTGGTGATGGCTCTTGGTGGCCTTCTGCCACCACCTCCAAGTTTTCCCACTTGGCTCTAGCGATTTTCCCTCCTAGGCGGGAGGAAGGAGAAGTTGACAAAGATCCTAAAGATGGGTGGTCCATGTCGGACCCGACTAGTAACCCCGCTATTGTATGGGGCAAGAAAGATGATCCAGATCCTCCTCCCTCGGCTGCCTCTACTTTGGTTGCTTGAAGAAGTTTTTTGATGAATAGCTTTGTTTTTTGACTCCGGCTTCTGGCTATGTGACTCTCGTTGGGTGATCTTGTATCCCCCGGCCTTTTTTTGTGAATATGTACTTTAATATTTTTAATTAATAGAGAAGGCCTATTCATAAAAAAAAATTACATATTTAAAATGTTTTAAGATTTTCACTATTTCCACTGTCTAATTGACACAAACCTTCTTTTCCCAAAACTCTTTTCATGTTTTTTCATGCATTTGTTTCACACCAAAAATAAGGCAAATTCATTGGAGACAATATCAATAACTCTCGTCGTGTCAATGAAAAAAAGTATCAATTCGACAATAAAAATAAGTGAAATACATTATTGTTAAATTTTACATATTTAAAATGTTTTTAGATTTTCACTATTTCCACTGTTCAAATGACACAAACCTTCTTTTCCCAAAACTCTTTTCATGTTTTTCATGCATCTATTTCACACCAAAAATAAGACAAATTCATTGTAGACAATATCAATCACTCTCACTGCGTCAACAAAAAAAGTATCAATTTGACAATAAAAATAAGTGAAATATATTACTGTTAAATTTTACGTATTTAAAATGTTTTTAGATTTTCACTATTTCTACTGTTCAATTGACACAAACTTTATTTTCCCAAAACTCTTTTCATGTTTTTTCGTGCATCTATTTCACACCAAAAATAAGACAAATTCATTGTAGACAATATCAATCACTCTCACTGCGTCAACAAAAAAAGTATCAATTTGACAATAAAAATAAGTGAAATATATTACTGTTAAATTTTACGTATTTAAAACATTTTTAGATTTTCAATATTTCTACTGTTCAATTGACACAAGCTTTCTTTTCCCAAAACTCTTTTCCTTTTTTTCATGCTTCTGTTTCACACCCAAAATAAGACAAATTCATTACAGACAATATTAATCATTCTCACTGTGTCAATGAAAACAAGTATCAATTTGACAATAAAAATAAATGAAATACATTATAGTTAAATTTTGCGTATATAATCTGAATATCTTCAATCGCTCTCACTACGTCATCTCCTGATGTGAGTGTGCAACGCGGGACAAATGTTCCACCTTTCAAATCTCCCAACAGTATCAGCATCGGCGATGTCCACTTAATTCAATATTGACCCAAAGGAGTTCAAATCTCCAGATGACAAATGTGAAAAATCATTCCACGGAGTTTTAGGTGCATTCCATTGAAGGGCTAAGCAAACGTGGAATTTGAGTCTTATTTCAAAAGTTGTGTATGAGTAAACCATATCCTATAAATACTAGATGAATGACAAACACTTCATCCCCAAATTAAATCTCATCTTAGAGTAAAGCTCGTCTTAGATTGGCGATAAATCGAGCGAGGCAGGATCTTTCTTCTCTTTCCATGGATAACACTTCTAGCTTCAATTCCTCTTCTACTTCGTTGCCTTCTATTGCAATTTTATGAAATGGACAAAACAAGGTTCTGCACGATCAGATCAATGCTGATTTCGCAGAGCTGTTGTTGAATCACACCATACCCTCTTTCAAACTCTTGTCATTCTTGTCATTACATCTGCAATCACTTTCCCGTTAGTGAAGTCTTCAACACAGAAAAGTTCTATGGCTTTGCCTCCAAGGCCGCAACCCTGGCCACTGCTCGGCAATCTTCCTGAGCTGTTGTACAATGGTACCCTTCAACCTTCCTCACATGTCCATGGAGGAGAGCACAGTGGGTGGGTACCACATTCCCAAGGGAAGGCGGGGATGCATGGGAGTTGGTCTGGGCACTTCAATAACAGTCATGCTCTTGACCTGCCTGCTTCACTGCTTCAACTTATTTCCTATTCTAGAATTTAGGTTTTTTCTTTTAATTCTTGACTCATCTTGAGTGCTTGTATTAGATATATTTAGGTGAATTCTTAAGCTTCTCATGATATTCTCTTCTGAAAATAAATATTAGAGGTTTGATACAAACCTAACACGTTTTTAGTTTTCTTTTAGCTTATTTTGTAAGGCGAATGAATTGTCCTTTTTGTCCTTAACATTGTGAAATACATATGTCTAAGAAAAAAAAACTCTTTAAAAGCAAAAAAATCTATGTCCATATCTGCTTGTTGCTAGACTTGAAAAATAATATGAAGTCTTTAAAAGAAATTTAACACAGAAATGAAGACATAGGATATCCATTTAGATGAAGAATTCAAGATCATAATGGAGAAGTGTTAGGATCAATAATGTGGTTTTGAGCGTTTTTCTACTTGTCACCTACTCAAGTCATGTTGCAAATATAAGCGTATGTTATCATTGATGTCAAACTTGTTGGTCCGGATGTGATCTAGTTTATACCGAATGTGGTTTGATACAATGTAATGCTACAGAATGGTGAAAGGTGAATTATAATTATGTCTTCATACATTGTATGATGTCTAGTGAATGCTCTAGAATTATGGTGATAAGTGGTCTAGTGGTGTTATCTTGTTGTACCTGGTGTATAACTTGCATTGTCTAATATAGTTTAGCGACAATTGGTTGTGTGTGGATATATAGAACTCATTTGAACACTTTCTAAATAGAATAACAATTTGTCTTGTGATGTTTCCAATACTATGTTAGTATTCTTGGTATACCAATATGATGTTTTAGTCATGTCTAATTGCTCTGATGAATAGTCTATTATGTCATTTGATTATGTACGTTGTAGATGTCTATCAGATATTTATGTTGTTGATAGATGCTAGTTGTGAGTTCATATTTCTCATATTTTAGATATCCAAATGTTGTACAGTTGAAGACATGTTATTTTTTGCAATAACAATAAGGTGGTATAGAAGGCTCTCTAATCTAGTTTGTGGTAGAACTATGACAAAGGATTATACCATCAGAGCATGGTGTTGGTAGATAAATTATCTCATCACCTAAGTTCAGCTTTTAGGTGTCCAAGTGATCTACAGTTGGAGTTAATTATGTTGGAGGTCATGTTGATTCAGTTACAGTGTAATGGTGTGGAGGAATATGTTGCATTCCTTGGCTTGTAGTTGGTTAAGTGTTGCAAATGGTTGATTAAGTTTTTGGAGCAATTACGGTGGGAGATTCCTCAAAGAGAATAGTCTAGACCATGCAAAAAGAGTTACACAACATAAACAACTCGATGTGATGGAGGCAATGCATAACAGACTTTAATATACCATGAAAATTAGTTACAGCCTGTCGGCAACATGCGGTCTCACAAGATTCAGGTCACAAGCCTAAGTACAAAACATGCGTGCTATGCAACATTCGGGATCAAGCAAGAATGCGAGCCAACTCTAGACCTCCTAATCCCAAGATTATTCTTCTATGTTCTAATTACTAAATTCTAATACTCAATTGCATTGATTTATATGATCAAGAATGATCCGTGTGGGCCCAAGATGGAACAAATATTGATGAACAAGAATGAAGCGTGTAAAATAACAAGATTAGCTTCCGCCAACAAGATCCTTCTGAAAAATTCATAGAATGAAGTGTGGGACCCAAAGGAAGGTCGGCCACACACCAAGGAACATTGGAAACAATGAACTGGAGCTTTACAACCCACGAAAATGATTCACAAGATCTGCCAAAGCCAAATAGGTCCAAGCGATTCCGATGTTCTAAGCCAAAAAATTGTCTTAGATTCTGGAAGTGGTAACTTGCCAAAAAAATATCCAAACGTCCCATGGACTTAGGATGAGGAAGATGAACAAGTCCACAATCAAAATCTAGCTCCGAAAGATCCAATGAACAAACACAAAGAAATGTAGAAAGAAATGTTGAAAGTGCAAAACAAGAAACAAATTGAACAAAAAAAAATTTGGTTCATGCAAGATTGCCATGAACCAGGGATGCTCCTACATCAGACATCTAAGGTTGTTAAAAAAAAGTGAGTCCCTCACTTTGTTGGGGTCAGAGGAAAACCAAGATGGTCTACCTCTACCTGAGAAATCCATGATGAAACTTCCACTGGTCTGCCTTTCCACTTTACAAGATACTCTCTATATTGGTTGCTCAGGGTACTACGCCCAATCCTACTGTCCAAAATGTCTTCAATCTGATCAGATATCCTCTATGCTATCTACTTCTCCATGTCTGCTATGTTGTCCTCACTAAATTTTTTCTTATGATACTGATGTAGATCTACAATGTTGAATATAGGTGAAATACCCAAACTATTCGGTAAATCTACTTCATATGCATTTCCAGAACTGAATTTCTTCAAGATCTTACAAGGTCCAAACTTCCTCATATGCAACTTATTATAGGTTCCAATAGGAAATCTCTCTTTTCTCATGTATACCATCACTTTTGTAGTGTCCTAAATTGCATCTAGTGCATTTATGACATTTATGCATGGCACCCAATGCATTAATGACAAACTCATGATCAAAATTCTACTATTTTGACATCATGGCCTCAAAAGACAAAGTGTCTATATATGCCTAAAAAATCCCTTTGGTCTTATCTTTGGTTAGATGCAAGCACGATGCATGGACATCCTCGCACTACATTAACATCCTGTTAAACCCTTGAAATCTCGAATCTAGTAGAGACTCGGATGTTGTTCGACATGTGTCCTTTAATTTGGCTCGTGTCTTTCCGTAACGGCTCTCCATGCCTCCTTTGAGTTTAAAAACCCTTCCTAGCTCATTTGGAGAGGTTCCCTTCTTGGGTTCTTGGTTCTTGGCTCTCATATTTCTCTGTACACTCTTGGACACACTTGTACCAATATTAAGATGTAACTATCTTGTAGAAAAATATTGCCAACAAGCACATACCAAGGGCTTCGTTACACTCATATCACGAACAAGAAGGGTTTGGCTACACACCTTGTCTTCTCTTTATCTTTTATCATTGCATGCAATACACATTTTTTCATGTTTTGATTGTATATATTATCTAGGTGCATTCATATTTCCAATTTACTAATCTTTACATTACATGCAATAGGGGTTTTCTTCCATTAAGCGGGGTATAGTTTCTATTTGCATCTTTCCAATTTTCCAATTTACCAAGTTTCCAATTTATTTTTTCAATCTATCTATCTAGTTGTTCATGGCAGTGGAAACACCTAAATGGGGGTCTGACTAAGGCAGGCCCCTATACATCCCCCAACATTTCTCTCATCTTAGTGTGCGTGGGTGGTGAACAAAAGCTGGGCATCGAGAAGCGGGCACAAAAGCATTTCTGAAACTTTTTGTTTGCAGGTCATATGGACGATAGCACATCGTGCTAGTGTCTGCACCCCACACTTAAGTCCAGAACCCAAGGGCTCCCAAACTCAAAGGTATATTTTGCTTTCAATCCTGCACTATCCTATAAATCTAGTTTTCTGCACTTTATTGATTTGGTATTATAATTTTATTATTTATTTCCATATCATAGATAGTTTAGTTGTTTGTTATCCCCTAGCTCATCTTAGCACCAATTTGAAGAGGTAGTGGCAGACGGATTTTTCCTCTAAGATTCATCATCTTGGAGGGGACAAATCTCCTCCCCTACATTTTGGTGAACCCGACGTGAATAACTAATGTCAGATCTATTCCTCTTAGAGTTCGATGCTTTTGATAAATCATTCTCTAAGGATGACTTTGACATGTTGGATGAAGTTTTAGATGACTTCCTAGAAGCACCTCTTCCCAAAAGAGATGTAAAGGGAAAGTCATCCTCTATGACATCCTCTTTCAAAGGTGAAGAGTCTGTGAATGTTATTATTGTCTCCATGTCTCCACAAATGCCTAAGAGACCTTACATCCATGTGACTGCGGCAAGTCCTTCTCCCAAGAAAGTTAAGACCATTAATGGGAAACCTTTCAAGGGAGAAACTTATGATTTGTATACTAGATTCATGCAATCCAATCAATTTTCTCATGATACCATTTCTCACACGTACAATACTCAAAATGATAAACAAGCTCTTGAGAAATCGCAAGCTTCTTTACCTCCTCCTCAACCTAGCCTTCCTGAGGCACCTTTGTTGGCGGATAAGCGACCTAGTGACTACGATCTTATCAAGCAGCTTAAGGTTACTCTGGCTAAGGTCTCACTATGTGATTTGCTTCAAATCGGTCTAGTGTATCAAGGTATGTTGTAGGAAGCCTTGCAAAATATTTTGCTACCTTCTTTTGCAAGACCGACAGGCGTGAAAGCGTTGATGGATCATATTCATGCAGATTCACTAAATATTACTTTCTATTTGTATGAACTCCCACCTCTCAAAGTAAGAAGTTTAGCAGATCCTCTAATAATAATCATCCATGAAAATGGCGTTGGTATTAGACAAACACTTGTTGATACAGGTTCTACATTAAATTTTTGTGGTTTAGATTTATTGCCAAAGATCAAGGTGGACCCAAATTCTTTGGGAGCCTCCTCCTTTTTCATTCAAGGATTTGACAATAGTGGTAAAACCGTTGTAGGGACTATCATACTATCCTTGAAGGTTGGACCTGTCACTATCTTGACCCTTGTGCACATGATGCCAGGTCCTTTTGTCATACAACCTCCTTTTAGGGAGACCATGGCTTCATGCTTTAGGAGATGTTTCATCTACACTTCATGGATCAATAAACTTTGTAGCTAATAATCAAGTTGTTACAATTAAGGTTGATCCTGAGGCTATGCATTATGTCAAATAGAATCAGTTGGTCAAGCCTTTGTTGCACCTTCATTTCAAAACTATGTACCCACTTTGTCTTCTTTGGTGGCAACTTCTACCTCTGTTTCATACCCTAAAAAGGAAGAACATAAGAAGGAAGAAGTCACTAAAATGCAAGATTTTGTGAAAGAGAGATCATCTTAGGAGTAGGATTCTTTGAAAGAAAAATCCCCGAAGGTAGATCCTCCTGAATTGCAAACACTGGAGTCTACTTCTGATAAGTCTTCTACAGTTAAATCACCTTCTCCATCAAAAAATGAATGTGTGCTTAGGTGATGATTGGGGTTTTTTGGACTTCAACGACTCTCATGTTGGTGAGTATAAAGTAAATCATATCCATTTGATTTTTCCCAAGATCTCATTCACCTCGGCTACAAAAGATGATTATGCATCCATAAAGCCAGATGACACTTATCATGTTGATCACCTCTTATATACAAAACCACCATCGTTCACAGAGTTACAAAACATTTATGGTCCTGGAAGATGAATAGAAAACTACTTTCACAACCCACTAAGGAACCTTTTTCTATGTTGTCATGTCGTTTGGGTTGAAAAACGCAGGAGACACATGTCTATGGGCCATGACCTTGATATTCCATGATTTCATCCATAATATCTTAGAAGATTATGTTGATGATAACTTGGTGAAGTCTTTAGCATGTAAAATGCATATCAAAAATATTTGTTTGGTCTTTGAAAGGCTACCCTCAAGTTTGTTTTCAGCATTGACGTTGAGAAACTTCTGGGATTTATTGTCTCCCAGCAAGGGATTGAAATAGATATAGATAAAATCGATGCTATTGTGAACATGCCTCCACCTAAGAATATCTCTCAGCTTCGTAGTTTGCAAGGGAATATTCAAGCCATTCATTGATTTGTAGTGCAATTGGTTGACTGTACTCTCCCCTTTACGCAACTGTTGAATAAAGAAACCCTTTTCAAGTGGAATGAAGAGTGTCAAAAAGATTTCAATTCCATCAAGGATTACTTGTCTAATCCTCCCATCCTAATGCCATCTATGCTTGATAGACCTTTCTTTTTGTACATTTATGCCTCATCTCACACAATAGCAACTTTGCTAGCTCATCGCGATGATAAAGGTCGGGAAGAGCAATCTATTATATTAGTTGTACTTTGATAGAGTATGAAAATCAATATTCCGATGTGGAAAATTAATGTTTAGATATTATCTTTGTGACTCAAAAGCTAAGACATTACATCCTTCATGTAGAAATGCAAGTCATTGCTAAGAAAAATATCCTTAAGCACCTTTTCGCAAAGTCTAATCTCTCAGAAAGGCTGGCCAAGTGGGTGATGTTTCTCTCTGAATTTGACTTGAAATTCATAACTCATAATTCAATTAAAGGGAAATTCATCATTGATCAATTGGCTGACACCCCCTCAAAGAAATCATTTCCTACCTTGAACCTCTTCATTGATGAGGATGTGTTGGTCATTGATGACGACTTCGTGTGGGACATGTATTTTGACAATTGGAGGTGTCAAAATGGCTTAGGAGCGAGTGTATTCTTTTCTTCACTTGAATGAAATCCAGTCCCTCTCTCATTCTATTTAGAATTTCATTTTACCAACATCATTGAGTATGAAGCCTTGATTGTAGGGTTTCATGTCGATATTGCCATGGGTGTAAAAAACATCTGCATCCATAGAGATTCATAACTTATTGTAAACCAGGTTATAGGTGTTTATCGTGTTAAGTAGTTGAAGTTGTTTAGTGTAAAGATTTGGTATTAACTATACTGAAACAGTTCACTACTTACATGATTGATAGTATCTCACAGAGAGAAAATCATCATGCGTATGCAATGGCAAGCATTGCTTCCCTTGTAGGCCTAGAATTTGGTCGAGATGAATACTACTTCATGGTACAAGTCCTTCGCTCCCCGGTTGTAACTGATCATGTTGGCATTTCAATAAGGATATTGAGAAGGTTGTTGATGATTTTGTCATTGATGTCAAGAAAATGATTTTCTGATTCAGTATGATGTAGCCATATCTTAAGAAGTATGTTTTGAAGAGAATTAAGATGTCGGTAAAAGACATAGAAAGAATGTGATGAATAAGGGGAGGAATAATTTATTCAATGGACAACTATTACCGAGTTAGACAATGATGAGATCATGATGTTTAGATTGTTTTTTTGATATCCTACATATGCTATTGTTTGTAAGGTTAATACTATACCATGTTATCGAGCAAAGAACCAAGTTAGTAAACCCTAAGGAACCTAGTTGGTAAACCCTAAGGTTATCGCTATTGGTTAATGAAGGCAGAATGTCTACCGAGTGAAGTTTAGTATTTACCGAGTTGCAACCGAGTAATAACAGAATGCATTGAATGAATAAAAGCATTATTTAATGGAGGAAGTTGATGAGCTGGTTATGATTAAATGAATATTACAATGTGTATAAAGGTTGTTAAGGATCTATGGCAATGAAAGATTGGCAGGAAGATCTACAACTCAGATTGAACCGCAATACCCTAGCACAAGTTCCAAGAAATGTATGCAAGTTCCAAGGTGGGGTAAAATGTTTTCAGATCGAAGGATACATTAAACCTGGTCAAGTTTGAAGATCTGATGGCTATGATTGATCATGGGAAATGTGATCAAGGAGATTAAGTGGTTGGCAAATTGTTTATAAATGAGGAACTGTTGATAAACAATGCATGCGGGCAAGTGTAAGCATAGGGATGCTACATAGTGATTACCGAGCACTGAAGCTTGAAGACCTGTTTTTTTGATAACAGAGTATAGAGCCTAGCAGAAGGACAAGATAAGTCTTATGACTAGATTGTATTGAGCAAATAAGAATCTGCTTTAGCATTTTTAGATGTGAAGTTGCAAATATATTTTTATTACTGTTATTTTGTAAAGTGACAGAAAATCTCTTAACCGAGTGGACTTAACAGTCTTATTTGTAAAACCCTCTAGCAAGGTGACATTCTTATTGAGTGTTTGAAATCCTTTAACAAGGTCACTTCTAACAAGGTGAAGATCCTAACAGATCTGAGGGAAATCCCTTAACCGGGTCCCATCTAGCAATGTGTTTGTAATCTTTAATAGGATTTGCTTTTAACCGAGCATACTCTAGAAGACTATATTTCTTAGTGGGTCCAAAATCCCACAGTGGTTTTTCCCTATTTGGGTTTCCACTTTAAATCTAGTGTTATATGTTTTGTGATCTTATCTTTTTATGAGTTTGCATGCTTTACAGTTTTTCTGATAAGGTTACTGAGGTTGAATCTGTTGATTTTATGGAAGATTAAGTTTGTATGATTCACCCCCCCCCCCTCTCATCTTGTTAGCTTGGCATCTATACTAAACATTTAGTATCATAACTATCAAATCAAACCCAATTTGATAATCTTATGTGTCCCCATGTTGACTCAGTAGAATGATTTTAACACATTTTCAATTACCTAAAGATTGGAAGCTTTCCTGATGATGCCAATAAAAGTTCATGTGTGCGGATTTGGAAGTTGGTTGCTCACTACATTCTCTTATCTAATGTTCTTTATAGGAGATCATATGACGGTCTTCTTTTGCATTGTCTAACAAAAGTTGAAATACACCTTTCCCTTCAAGAGGCCCATTCTGGCTCTAGAGGTGGACATTTTGGGGGAAAATATTTGATCCATAAACTAATCCACATGGGGTACTACTAGCAAATAATGGAACAAGATATCTTTACTTTTGTCAAGAAGTTCCCCTAATGTCAACAACACAACAATCTGATTCGAGATCCTATGCAGGAGCTTTGTAGTCAGGTTTCTCCATGGCCATTCTAGACATGGGGGTTGGATATCATCGGTAAAATATCTCCCCCTTCATCTAAGGGTCATGTATTCATCATTATCACTACAGATTATTCCATGAAGTGGGTCAAATTTGTACCACTGAGATCAACTACTGCTGCCATGATCTATGGCTTTATTATGGACAATATTATTTCTCACTTTGGTTTACCCACTACTCTTGTCTCTGATAATGGCACACCATTTAAGAACAAAGAGGTTAAGCGGTTTCTTTAAAAATTCCACATCTAGTATTGTTTTTCTACACCTTATTATCCTCAGTCCAATAGTCAAGTGGAAGCATCTAACTATATCATTGAATAGATCTTATGTAAGACCGTTACTAAACACGGTAAGGATTGGCATGTGCAATTAGTGTATGTGTTATGGGCCTACTGCATGAGTGTTTGTATGACTACTAGAACAACACCCTACAACCTCGTGTATGGCGTTGATGCTATCATGCCCCTCGAATTGGATATCTTGTCCTTGTGTGTCTCCTTGAGGAGGTTACCGATGACGACTCTTATCACTTTCTTCATCTAAATCAGCTTGAGTTGTTAGAGGAGCATCGTTTAAATTCCCTTCAACACCTCCAAGCTTATCAAAAATCTTTATCTAGACAATATAACCAAAGTGTGCTACCTCGAACCTTTAAAATAGGTGACATGGTTCTTTATGAAAATCAAAGAAACATCAACATGCCACCTAATCAAAGAGGGAAGTTCAACTCAAACTAGTTAGGTCCATACATCATCACCTCTTTTTATGGTTTGGGTGTCTATGGTTTATCCTCCATGGATGGTACCCCTATCAAAGAACCTATCAATGTGGCACACCTATGTAGATACTATACATATAAAATGCACAGTATGTGTCATATGCGTGGTGTCTAGATCTCTATGGTAGTCACGTCATGATACATATACCTTCATTAACACGATATTCATTTATGTGTTATAGAGTGACTATGCATTTTTACATCCACGTGTGTGTGTGCATAAACACATGTTCTATCAATACAAAGATCATCATAAGGTTTAATCATGCATATGTATATAACAATATGTAAATTAAATCATGGTGTCCATCTAATATAAATCATCCATCACATGAGCATACATAATGAACATGTAAAGTAGCAAGAACATCCATCCATGATAACACAAGGCAAGATAAAAAATGGCAAATCTCATATATATATATATATACATATGTTTAATGTATAATGTCAAAACACTGTACCTGTAACACATCACTACAAAAACACATGATGTTGTCATATGTGTCTCTGAAATACATAAATACATCCATGTATATATATCAAAAAATGTTGTACACAAAGTGAATAAAAAATGTCTCACGACCCCTCTAGTAGGGAGGTCCCTAAGGTCACTGGTGCTAAAGGATCCTGACCTAAAGGAGGGGGTTGTCTCATTGAGGTGGATTGTGATCCCACAATGGTGGTGCTCCATGATTGTATTCCCCTCAGCTCCCCTCATAGCTCTGCTACGGTCTGTCACTGCATCATCAGCTCCTTATGTATAGCCATCTCTCGCTAACATGACACCTCCAGATCGGCCATCAACTGACGCACTCATGGGTGATCCAAGCGACCTGTGGTACCCTGCTAGACAACATCTACCTATCAACAGAGGTCATCGATGAGATTTGTAGAGATTCACGTGCCCTCTTAGCAGCCTTGACTCGCACCACCACCCAGTCTCTCTCTCTAAGGAAAGCACAAACCTCTAGCAAGGGATGGTCCCATTGCCCCATCACGATGGTCAGCTACGCTACTCCCTACACTAGCTCCACCTGACCCTCCTTGTACATTGTGCATAGCCATGCTACAAGATCGGTTACCTGAACATGTCTCCTTGTTGTTTGGAGGGGCCGATAGGTGTCCAACACAGGACCTCGGGTTTGTACATCAGGAGAAATCTTTGTGAGTTCCTGGTGGATAAAATAGCCACTTGGTGATGCCCTTTGCAAACAAGAAGCATTTCTACATCAACATCCATAGTATCAAAAATATCTATATCTATAAAAGTGTGTATTTATATGTGAAAAGAAAAACTAAAGTACATCAATTGAAATCAAAGCACATACCAGGATCGCACCTCTACCAGTCTGGATCTTGTGGAGGGACCCTACTGGTGGATCCCTCTACAACCATTTTTGCTGCTACTATTCATGTTGGTAGCACAGATGGTGGTACAATTAGCGATGGTGGAATCCCCCTAGTGATAGATATCGCTCGAGGAGGCCTGGTCATCACTATCGCCTCCCAGAGCTTTGACATGTCCTCCTCTTGCGCCTAGCGGGAAGATTGGTGTCGGACCTACTCTGCCCCACCAGCCTGCAAAACGCGATGTGACTCCAACATCATCTATGTCTAGCTATGGAGTGGTTTCATCATTTCTACCCTAAAGACTATCCTGTACATCTCCTAGGGTAGGGAAAGGCAGGTCCTACAGTTGTAGTGCGCTCCTAGCTGATCGCACATATCTGGGTGTGACAAGTTGGATAGTCTATACCTATCCAAACTATCTTATACATCACCATCAATAGTAAGGGACAGTGACATGATCCTAGTGATCAAGTAAGAAGTGGTTCCACTGCATCTGAGGGAGCTATGTGTTGTCTGTCACCCAGACCCCCATGTCTCAGAATGGCTGCCAAATGACATCTCTGATCCCGAGTTGATCTATAATAAACCTCCAGTATGTAAGGTCTCCTATCCACCACCCATCACACTGCAATGGGTATGCATGTTCCCATGGCATGTCTAATGGCATGGGCACTGGAAATCCAACTGGACGCATACAGGTGATATAATCAAAGGCCCAGACCTATAGAAGAGTGTATGATGTGAGGCTCTAGTACTCATGGTCTATGTACCAGGACAAATTATAGTAAAGGTGGGCCATCATGCTATGACCTCATTCATACACTCTTTGCCTCTCCTCCATCTCTTGTATCAAAGGCACGGACCCCGCAGTCAGCTCCAAGCCTCGATCATCTATCAACACTCATCGTGCAACGGTCACTATCATAATGTGTCATACCAAGGGAACTGGCACTCGCCCTTGGCCCAATGTTCACAGATACACATGCCTCATGGCATCAATCCTCCATCACAGAGCCCACTCCTGCTACCTGCCCAACTCCATGGCAGATAGTATGGTTGGTGACACCTGCTCCCCCTAGATGGGAAGTTGAAGGATGCGATACACATCGATCAAAGTCATCATCATCTTCCCTATCAGCAAATGGAATGACATGGTGTCTGCATCCCATCTTTGCATTAATTCCCATAGCATCGGGACGTGGAACTGAAACTCAAGTAGAGAAAATGTCCACTATAGACCTACTCTCTGGAGAAGTTGTCTATCGACCACTGACAACTCCTTTTCCTGATTGTATAAATTCTACAATAGATGCCCTGAGGTATTCTCTCACATCTTGATCAATGTCTGCACATAGAAAAACAACTCCATCAGTCCTCCTCATCTCCACTTTATTACTCAGTTGATGCTTGCATGCCCATAAGACATCATCATATCTTATGGATGACAGTGCCCAAGTAGGACACCTGCATGTAGTCTGAATGAACGCACCTGTTAGTGATGACAGTATGTTTCCTAGATGGCAGCACGTCTCTTGGATGCCTACGCGGCCGTTTGAGCTTAAAAGATCAAAATAAATGCATAAAATGACAAATTAACATGTGTTTCGAATCATACTTGGTTGGGCTCATCACCCTACTCAATTGCAATCTGCAACTCCTCAATACTGCTAGCTCGATGCTCTCATCTATGTGGCATTTTCACTCAGACTATTCAAATATTTTCTCAAATGCCCACAGTGAATAATGAAAATGACCCTTATTGGGCCCCACCTTCGGGTATATAGCCTAATTTTGCCCAAACATTTTCTTACTCATTTTGGGATGATTTTGGCATGTTTTCCTTCCTATTCTCTCAGCCTCAGGGGGGGGGGAAATGAGGGGCATATACTCACCTTTATCAGATTTTTAGATTCTTTTCCTTTCTATCTTTACTAACACTCCTTAAGCATTCTTCTCATAGAAATAGCTTCCTCCATTTTTTGTGCAAACAAAATTTTTAAGTTTTGCAGTATGAAACTCATCGTGCTAATTATTATGGTTCCTCTTGGATATTTGGGGGCATCGCCCATGATCATCGACTCGATCTGTGTGACTCCTACAATATCCTTTTTGGGTTGATTATTTACTGCACCTATTTCATTTATTGCACTATTGAGCTTAATGAATGAATTCTTCTGAACTACTTTAGTGCGAATGATCCCTTGATTCAATTAGTCCATATAAAGTGGGGGAAAAATGTAGTGTCCTAAATTGCATCCAATGCATCTATGACATTTACGCATGGCACCCAATGCATTAATGACAAACTCATAATCAAAATTTTAGTATTTTGACATCATGGGCTCAAAAGACAAAGCACCTTTGTATGCCTCAAAAACTCCTTTGCACTTATCTTTGGTCAGACCCAGGAGCGACATGTGGACATCCTCATGTCACGCTAACTTCCTAATAAACTTGCATAATCTTGAATCTGGCAAAGACTCGGATACTGACTAATGTGTGTCCTTTGTCTTGTGTCTTTCCATAACGACTCTCTACACCTCCTTCAAGTTTACAAACCCTTCCTAGCTCATTTGGAGAGGTTCCCTTCTTGGGTTCTTGGCTCTTGGCTCTTGGCTCTCAAATTGCTCTCTACACTCTTGGACTCACTTCTACCAACATTAAGCTACAACTATCTTGTAGAAAAATCTTGCCAACAAGTACATACCAAGTGCTTCATCATGCTCTTATCTCGAACATGAGGGCTTTTTCTACACACCTTGTCTTCTCTTTATCTTTTATCATTGCATGCAATACACATTTTTCATGTTTTGATCGTATCTATTATCTAGGTACATTCATATTTCCAATTTACCAAT
Organism: Cryptomeria japonica; assembly: GCF_030272615.1. Classification (NCBI taxonomy): domain Eukaryota; kingdom Viridiplantae; phylum Streptophyta; class Pinopsida; order Cupressales; family Cupressaceae; genus Cryptomeria; species Cryptomeria japonica. Next base: position 138,484,737 of record NC_081405.1, on the reverse strand, counting down.
CTTTACATTACATGCAATAGGGTTTTTCTTCCTTTAAACGGAGTATAGTTTCTATTTGCATCTTTCTAATTTTGCAATTTACCAAGATTCCAATTTATTTTTCCAATCTATCTATGTGATTGTCTGTGGTGTTAGAAATACCTAAATGAGGATTTGACTGAGGTAGACCCCTATACAACCCCCAATATTTCTCTCGCCTCAGTGTGCACAGGTGGTGAACAGGTCATGCACATAGTGAAGCATGCACAAAATCATTTTTGAAACTTTTTTTGCAGGCCATACAGACGACAGTGCACCGTGCTGGCATCTACACCTCATGCTTAAGTCTAGAACCTCATGGCTCCTAGACTCAGAGGTACAAATCTCCTCCCCTATAGCTTCATCACCAACTTCAAATTCCTTATGTCTCCTCTTCTCGTCTTCTTTTTTCTTATACTTATTGTTCATGTCTTCCTGTTGGTGTAATTATTTATTCTTATAGGATAATGCATCTCATCGTAGTTTAGATATGAGAAACTTAGGGAAGTGTGCAAATAGGGATGTAGCTTGTAGCAGAAATTCCACCTTTTGTGGTATTATCTTGCTGTTACACTCCACATTTGGTGGGTCATCCACCTCTTGTGGAATATTATATTATTTCTCCTACCTACCCCTACTTTTTCTTACCTACCCTTGTTTCTCATTGAGCCACATGTCATGATTGTGTGCTCACATATCTATTTGGCCTTGCCTATATATGCAGGCCTATATTCATTGTATTGGTTAATCCAGTTGATCATTTGTATATCCATAAGAATACAGTTTGTTCTTGTCATACTTTTGTCTCTCTTTTGTGCTTTTCATTGTACCCTTGATCTTCACAAAATCTCAAATGGTATGAAAGCCATTGGGGCTTCATTGATTGGTTTGGGGAGACATCTTGGAAGGCTTCTATTTTTGGATCTGAGGTACTATGCATTTTGGAGGTACTTTGGAGCATTTTTGACCTCACAGTTCCATTTGGGAGGCCATTTGCATAAAAATCAAGTATAAACTCGACCTATTTTGGCGAAAGTCAAAGTTTGGGTGGGGGGAAAAATTTTGCCCAATTTGTTTGGGTTTGGGGGGGGTCATTTAACCCCACCCCTAAACCTCTTCACACTTTGTAGACTGTACCTAGTGGCATTAACCACCGGCTATCTTCGGCAGCCCCGCCACCCATCCTCGACAACCTCACCGACATGCAGAACACTCATCCCCCAGTGACGTAGCTTTCTTGGCCCCTGGCGACCCTGCTTCCCCGGCCCCGGTGACCCACCGAGCCACCAGCAACAACCTACTAGCCACCGGCTCCAGACCAACCCACCGATCATCGGCCACTAGCCGGCTACCAGCACTCTGACTGCTGGCAACAGCAGCCAGCCAGCCACCAGAACCAACGCTCCGGCCACTGGCATCTTATTGCCATGTCAGCATTTGAATGATTTCCCAAGCGAATCCAAGCTCACCACGTGGAAGGAGGCCACTGGCCTGTGGAAAAATGTAGTGCCACATCAATGCTTAGTTAGCCACCATGTCAGGATTATGGAATTGACAAAGGATTCTCAGTTGATATTCAACTTGTTGGACAAGCTTGAACCTGAATATGTAGCATTTGTTTCTAGCTTCCAAACTCATCGTTTGATAGTGGGGAGTTCCTGCACTATGCCTTCATTTGATGCTTTCACAGAAATGTTGATGTTAGAACAATCTAAGTTGTTGAACATGAGGATTCTCAAGTCTTCAAAGTCCAAGGCTTTGGTGGCTAATCAAGGGAGTTAAGGGAGTCAAGGAAAAGATTCCAAGAAGAAGAAGAAGCAATCTAATTCAAAGCTACAGCAAGAAATAGGACAATGATCCTCTCCATCAAAAGGCAATTTTTCATCCTCTTCCAAGAAGGGGAATCCACCTAAGAAGGATAAACCAACTTGTTCTTATTGCACAAAGTATGGTCATGATGAGCATCGATGCCACACCAAGAAAGTTGATGAGTTGACATATCTCCTTAAGAAGAACAACATCAATTTTCCTTCTACCTATGACAAGAAGGATTCATCTCCTTCTACTTCATCATAGTCTAATGGAAAAGGGCAAGCATTTGTAGCTAAAACAGGTTCTTCACAGCAGTGGATACTTGACTCGGGTGCCTATTATCATATGGGTTCTACAAAGGAGAATTTTTCTTCATTGGAGCCATCAAAGGTACCCCACATTTACATAGGTGATGATACACAAGTTGAGGTTGAAGGGAAAGGTTCAGTTGACATGGATGATGGAATGTTTGAGAATGTTCTTTATGTTCCTAAATTGCCTATCAATCTTCTCTCTAGCTACCAAATCACTCACTATCAGAATGGGAAAAAGGTTGAGCTTACACTTGATTCGGTTGTGGTAAAGGAACTTGATAATGATACCTTGGTAGCAGTGGGACAAGTCAATGACAACTCAAGACTTTATTCATTTTCCCACTTTGTGCCAAGTTCTCCTTCTAAGGCCTTTCTTACTCATTCAAATTCAGAAAGTAAGCTATGGCATGAGTGGTTTGGTCACCTCAACTACCGCTATCTTCAGCAGCTTAGCACTAAAGACATGGTCACAAGTCTACCTCAAATTAGTTTTTCAAAGGGTGTATGTTCAGGATGTTCCATGGGCAAGCATCCCGAGGAGAAGTTTGATAAGGGGAAAGCTTGGAGAGCTTTGGGAGTTCTTCAACTTGTTCATAGCGATGTAGCAGGTCTATTTCCATCACCTTCATTTAGTAGGGCCTACTATGTCCTCACCTTCATTGATGACTACTCTCGCTTCACTTGGGTCTATTTTCTTATTCATAAGAGTGAAGTTTTTGATAGATTTCTAGACTTCAAGGCTCATGTGGAGAAGCAATCAGGGAAAGTGGTCAAGATTCTTCGCACAGATAATGGAAGGGAATATGTTAACAAAAGAGTTGATGATTTTTGTACATTTGAGGGGATTGATCTTCAGCATTCAATTGCCTACACTCCACAACATAATGGAGTTGCAGAACACAAGAATAGAACTCTCAAAGAAATGGCTAGATGTATGATACATGCACATTCTCTTGATCCCACCTCTTGGGCAAATGATATCCATTGTCAAACACACATTCAAAATTGGGTTCCACACAAATTTTTGATAGGTATTACTCCTTTTGAGGCTTGGGATAGAAGGAAACTGATTGTGAGACATTTTAGAGTCTGTGGGTGTCCAGCATGGGCTTGCATTCCTCCGCAGAAATGCAAGGCATTGGAACCTCAGAGTAGGCCTTGTATTTTTTTTGGATATCTTGAGGGTGTTAAGGCATATCGATTGATGGATCCTAAGACACATGAGGTGTTTATTGAGAGGAGTTTTAATTTTGAGGAAAGCTCTCCTATCTTAGCCTCATTTCCTCCTCTACCTTCCTCCATTGTGGATAGTGATGATAGTGATTCAGATGGTGAGACTCCTTCAACTCTAACTTGTGAGGTTACACCTCTGTAGGGTCCACTTGCAGTTGAGGATCCTTGTTTTCCACATCCACCTAGACCTCGTTGGGCTCGACAGACACTTGAGTCAATGGGTTCTCTTGTTGGGGATCCTTCAAATACATGGAGGACTCGATCATAGCATTAGGACCTTCCACATGCATACATTTCTACCACTTTCAATCCATAGACATTTTAGGAAGCATCAGGGGTTCCCAAGTGGTACCAAGCTATGGAGGAAGAGTATAGTTCCTTGATGAGGAACAACACATGAGAGTAAGTCCCTCTCTCTAAGGAGAGAAAGATGGTTCAATGTAAGTGGATCTATCAAACCAAGTTTGTAGTGGATGGTAGTGTGTATAAGTATAAGGCTCGACTTGTTGCAAAAGGTTTCTCTCAGGTTCCAGGTGTTGACTATATTGAGACCTTTGCACCTGTAGCCAAGATGAACTACATTCGCTTGACACTTGCTATTGTTGCAGCTCATGGTTGGGTTGTACATCAGATGGATGTGAAGAGTTTTTTTCTTCATGGGGATCTTGATGAGGAGATATATATGGAGAAGCCATAGGGTTTCATCTAGGATTCTTCCTTGGTTTGTAGACAAGAAATATCTTTATGGCCTTAAGTAGACCCCCAGGGCTTTGTACGCCAAGATGGATTCCTTTCTTCTCTCAGCAGGGTTCACCAAGTGTCATTTTGATCCGAATGTCTACATTTTGCGACATGATGACTCACACTTGATACTTGTGCTCTATGTTGATGTTTTGATCATTACAGGGAGCACCGCATCTATCATTAGTAGTGTCAAATCTGCTTTGTATGATAGATTTTCTATGAATGACTTGGGTCTTTTGCACTACTTTCTTGGGATAGAGATTTCATAGTCATCTTTTGAGATTACTCTTTCGCAAGCCAAGTATGCTCTTGATCTACTTGCATGCTTTCATATGGTTGATTGTAAGCCTACATCAACTCCCTTTCTTTTAGGAGTCGAGCTTGAGGCTAGGTGCTCTTCTCCACCCATTGATGCCACATTGTATCGTCAGCTTGTGGGTTGTCTCATCTACTTGACTCACACATGCCCTGACATTTCATTTGTGGGTGGCATGGTTTCTTGCTTCACGGAAGAACCACATGAGCTTCATTGGAAATCTGCCAAACACATCCTTCACTACATCCAGGGTACACATCACTATGGGATTCACTATGCACCAAGCGCAGAACTTTGTTTGGTTGGTTACACAAACTGAAATTGGGTTGGCAATCTTGATAATCATAAATCTACTTCTGGTTACAACTTCAACCTTGGTTTAGGCCCCATTTGTTGGCAGAGCAAGAAGCAACATTATATTTCTCTCTCTTCGATTGAGGCTGAGTATCGAGGGGATGTTAACGTTGCGACTGAGACCATTTGGCTTCAACATATTCTCACAAAGTTTGGGTTCTCCACTCCATAGCCGACAGTTCTACATTTTCACAATCAGAGTGCTATTGCCATCTCAAAGAATCCGGTTCAGCATCAGCAGGCCAAACACATCAAGATTCATATGCATTATATCCGAAATCCAATTTAGGAGCAGGTCACTGATTTGCAATATTGTCCTACAATGGAGCAAGTTGCAAACATTTTCACCAAACCCTTCACTAAGGGTAAGTTCCAGCAGTTGTGAGCTCTCTTGGGGGTTAGGGATGTCTTATTAAGGGGGGTAAGCTGACTTCTCTTTTCTCTCTTATGGGGGGGACCTTTTCCTCTTTGAGACTCTTTTGTACATTTTTCTCTCTTTTGGGGGGGAGTTTTTTCCCACTGGTTTTTCTCCCTTTCTTCATTTGTGAGCGATTGCATTGCATAGGTTTTCTTGCATTTTCATATTGTACAGGGGTACCTATCATGGCCTAGTAGTCAGGACCCATCTTGCTTTGTTGACTTGAGTCTTCATTCCCCTAAGTTGTACTTAAGGGGGGATGTTGGTGTAATTATTTATTCTTATAGGATATAATTACACTTTACTTAAGTTAACTTAGGATAATGCATCTCATTGTAGTTTGGATATGAGACACTTAGGGAAGTTTGCACATAGGGATGTAGCTTGTAGGAGAAATTCCACCTTTTTGTGGTCTTATCTTATTATTACACTCCACATTCGGTGGGTCATCCACCTCTTGTGGAATATTATATTATGTCTCCTACCTACCCCTACTTTTTCTTACCTACCCTTATTTCTCATTGAGCCACATGTCATGATTGTGTGCTCACATATCCATTTGGCCTATATTCATTATATTGGTTAATCCAATTGATCATTTGTATATTCATGAGAATACAGTTTGTTCTTGTCATACTTTTGTCTCTCTTTTGTGCTTTTCATTGTGCCCATTATCTTGCAAAAATCTCACACTTCCAAATGTTGTTTAACCTGAGTATGCATTGTCTTCATATGCTCTACAAATTCTTTTGCTTCTGTACTCCTTTTATCTTCATTATTAATATCCCTCAACTTTGATATACCTTTAGGATATGCTCCAGTAATAATCTCAAAAGGTGTTCTTTCAGTACTCATGGTCACTAAATTATTGTAGGCAAATTTTGCTTGTGCAAGAATCAAGTCCCAACTTCCGATTTTATCTACAACTAAGAATCTCAACACATTTCCCAAACTCCTATTCACTACCTCCATTTGTCCATTAGTCTGTGGGTTAAAAGTAGAACTGAACTTCAAATCTATCTTCACCTTCTTCTAAACTGTTCTTCAAAAATATCTAACAAACTTAGTGTCTCTATCTGAAACTATGCTCTTAGGTAATCCATGTAATCTCACCACTTCCTTGAAAAATAGATCAGCATCATGCACTACATCTATTGTCTTCTTACAAGATATGAAATGTGCCATCTTCTAGAATCTATCTACCACCATAAATATAGAATCATTTCCTTTATGTTTTAGGCAATCCAAGTATGAAATCCATGCTTATGTCCTCCCAAGGTCTCTCTAAAATTGTCAAAGTCTTAGACAATCCAACATTCTAACTATAACCTTTTGCAAGTTGACAAATTCTACAACTCTGAACAAATTTCCTGACATCCTTATGAATCTGAGGCCAAAAGTAATTCTCACTAATCAATGCCACTATCTTATCAATACCAATTCTTTTGGCTAATCCTCCACTATGCTTATCCTTTATTAGTTTCTCCCTCATAGAACTCCTCTAAACAACATCTCATCCTAAATAAAATAATCCAACCACTTACTTTTGTCCACCATAACCAGTTCCTTACATGCTTTCCAAGGTTCTGCAAAATCTAGGTCATCTCCATACAAGTTCTTCAATTCCTCAAAACCTAATACATCCACTCTCATCTCTATCAGTAAGTTCCTCCTCCTACTCAATGCATCAGCAACTTTATTTGACTTTTCACTCCTATGCTTCAAAAAAAAGGTATAACTCTGCAAGAACTCCACCCATCTCATATGTCTCTAATTCAACTTACTCTAACTATTCAAATACTACAAAGCTTGATGGTCTATATACAACACAAACTCCTTAGGCAACAAATAATGTCTCCATTTTTTTAATTCTTGAATTATGGCATAAAATTCTTGATCATACACTGAATATCTCCTCCTTGCATCATTCAACTTCTCACTAAAATAAGCTACCGGTCTACCTTCCTGACTTAACACTGATCCAATTGCATTCACACTGGCATCACAATCCACTTGAAATACTTTGCTAAAATCCGATAAAGCTAACACGGGCTGCTCTATCACCTTTTACTTCAACAATTCAAATCTCCTATTTGCTTTGATTGTCCATTTGAAATCCTTCTTGTCTCCTCTCATTTTTTTTGTCATAGGGCTACAAACTGAACTGAAATTTTTGACAAACTTTCAATAAAAATTAGCCAATCCATGAAATGATATTTACCTCTCTAATTCTTTCTAGTGTAGGCCACTCAACAATTTATCTTACCTTCTCAAGATCCATCTTCATTCCATCTATAGATATCACAAATCCCAGATAGACTAACTCTTCCTTCATGAAACTGCACTTATTATTGGAATTATTGTCAGTGATGTCAAAAGGATAAAAAGAGAGGTTGTAGAGATGTAGGGTGTAATCTCGCATAACACACAGGTTATATTGTGCTATTATGCATAACACATCATGTTATGTCATGGGAGTTTCAACCTGATTCATCGTCCCCACATGTCGGCAGCAGTGATCGAGTCTTGAGTTGGGGTTGAGAGTTGTGGTTTCCACATGGCAGCAAATTGTTTGGATCACTTGTATTCTGGTCTCGTCGTATGTTCAAATGTAGGGAAGAGGTCGTGCAGGATAAAAGTTTCATAGAGGTCAAAGACCCCCCGCTATCTTGCAGCATCCATGTTGAGTCTTGATTGATCATGTGGGACAAGAAAAGACAAAGGTAAATGAGTCCCCTGCCATCCCACACCACGCAAAATATGTGCATGGTGTCCATGTGGGATAACTCCAAGCTAGGCATAGTGACTCTTGCTATCCTGCGGCTTGTTTCAGTTGAGATTGAAGGTCTCATGGGGTAACCAAAGATGAAGCAAGAGATGCTTCTCACCATCCTATGACATGATAGACATGTGAAAGGTGACAATGTGGGGTTAAGAGAAAAAATGTAGGAACTGGGTTTCTCACTATCCCACAGTGCTAAGGAAAACAAGACGATGGTTACACGGGTTAACATGAAGAGAGCGGTGAATGGTTCCCGCTATCTTGCACTCTATAGAAGGATGGAAAAAGGATCTCATGGGGTAATATAAGACGGAAATATGGTGCATTTCATCAGCCCACATGGGTAAAATGAGCATGTGAACAATGATGTGGGGCAAGTCAAAAGATAAAATGGCACACATCCTGCCATCCCGCAGTGACAGAGCTTAAGGTCATTGTTACCACCAAAGATGTTTCAGTCGACATGTCAGCAACTTGATAGATACAAAGATCCATGTGGTTGTCAACCAAGTTTGACCAAATGACCTAAATGATGATTAATAATACTTTTGATGTCATAGATGTATGCCGATAGATTCTGTGGTCCACATGGATGATGACTTGGATGTTGAAGGAGATGATTTTAGCCACATGATTGCATGTCTATAGGCAAAATGATCTACGTGGTGATTGACTGAGCTTGACTAGATGTTTTGGATGATGAAAATAAAGACATGTGGCTCCCATGTGGTCAAGAATGAAATCTAATATGCAGAAGTTGATGCTTGCAGATATTTTAATGAGGTTGTTGTCAATCTCCCCAAGGCAGGTTGACAGAGGATGAATAATGCATTAATGGTGACTGCATTGTAGGTTGTTTATGTGGCTTGGGGAAGATTACCAAACTTAGTAATCCAAGTACATAGAATTATCTGAAGATAGAAAGGATGCATTTAATTTAGGCAGCCGATATGATATCATATTCACGACATAGAATAAAATCTCTAGAGTTGCAAATCTCCAAGATAATCGACTTGAATAAAATATTCAAGTTTGTAGTAGTAGAAATCTCTAACGATTGAGATAAACAACAGGTGTCGATTGTAGGAGTTGAGCTGAGTGTGGTGAAGAGAGAGAGAGAGAGAGTGCTGAGATGGAGTGTGGATGCCAAGAGAAAACATAGCAAATTTATAGAAGTACAAAGATTCATCACAGAGAAAGAACATAGCATTCTGGAGAGTAGTGTTGTAGTAGAGAGAAGAAGATAACTAGACAAAGGAAGAGGAAGAAATAGAGGAAGGGATTGAGCAGGCAAAGAAATTTATTTTCATGTTATGAGAAAGTTGTAAGTGTTACAAAGCTCATTTATAAAAAGGATTCATCATTGCATTATAGATTTTTGATAATCATTGTAAATCTCTGAGAGGGTGCTCAAAGTAGGGGTAGGTGCTCCTTTGAGTAGGCTCTCATAAAATCAGGGCTTGGTGCTCCTTGGGTTGATACCCTAAAGTTTTAGGGGCTGGTGCTCCTTGGGTTGATATCCTAAACATTGTAAATAGTTATTTACTATGAGGATGGATTGGAGCAGTAGACTCTAGCAGCTATTCTCACCGATTTTTTTCCCACATTGGGTTTTCTTTCTATATCTAGTGTTGTGGCTTGTCTTTGTGTGTCTGTGTGTTCTCAATTAATTTGCAGTAGTTATATTAGCACACATAGCTAAAATTTTAAAATACATTGATTCAACCCCCCTCTCAGCGTCCATTTGTGTTCTTCAATTGGTATCACAGCCTAGGTTGTAGTAAAAGCTTTCTCTAGCTTGGTTATATTCTAGTTAGTGAACATAATGGCTAGGAATGAATCCTCATATTCTAAAGCACCCATTTTTTATGGCACCAACTATGCCTTCTAGAGTAGAATAATGGAGACATATTTATCTTCCCTTGGGTTAGATGTCTAAATGTCAGTAAAAAATGGATATATTGTTCCCCAAGTTCCTCCTACTAACCTTGATGCTAAGAGGGAATATGAGAACAATGCCAAAGATAAGAATGCAATCTTAAGTGGTCTGTAAGATACAAAGTTTGTCAAAGTCATGCATTGCACATCAGAAAAAGAAACTTGGGACAAGTTGCAAAGTGTATATGAAGGAGATACCAAAGTGAAAGAAGCCAAACTACAAAATCTAAGAGCTTCGTTTGAAAATCTAAAAATGAAAGAAGAGAAGATAGCTGACTATCAACAAAGAGTAGATGAGACTGTGACTGCTATAAGAGGACTTGGAGAGGTAGTTAAAGATGAAGTTACTGTCAAGAAATTTTTGAGATTATTAACCTTAAGGTATGACACAAAGGTCTCTGATATTGAGGAAGCTACATACTTAAAGACCTTCTCTATGGATGAACTATTTGGCTCTCTGTCAGCTTATGAAATGACAACAATAAGTGTTGAACCTTCAAAGAGAGAGGATTCCTTCAATACCACACAGAAAGGAAAAGAACAAGCTATAAATGAGGATGAAAATGACTCTAATGCTACTATAGTAAACTTTGTAAGGAAGCTCAAAAGAGGTTCAAGAAATTACAAAGGTAAACTACCTTTCAAATGTTTCAATTGTGGCAAGATTGGACACTTTTCTTCTAAGTTCCCTTATGGAGAAAAGGATGAAGATGAAAAGAAAAACATGAAGGCTCTTGATAAAGAAAAGATGAAGAATTCTTATATTCCAAGGAGAAGAGATTTTGGAAGAAAAAAAATCTTTACACATTTGAAGATGATGCCTCTAATGAAGAAAGTGTCTCTGAAGGTTGTTGTAGTGATGGTGAAAGATAACTCAATCTCTTTATGGTACAAGAAGAGTTATTTGTTGATGATGAAGAATAGGAAATTCAAACTATAGTGGACCTTGAAGGTGATCTTGTAAGTGCACTAGAAGAACTTAGAAAGATAAGAAAAGAATATAAAAAGTACAAGAATGTTGTTGCTAAAGAACAAGATCTGTTGAACAAATCTCTTGAGAAATCAAAGAGAACAATTTCTAAGTTGAAGATTCAGTTGGTAGAAGAAAGGAGGATGTATGAAGTAACAAAATTAGACTTAGAAAGAAAGGATGAGGAGTGTCAAAAATTGGAAGAAGACCTTGTAAATATGAGAAAGGAATTGGAAAAAAATAAGGATGAACTCAACATGAGAATTAAGTATGGTGGCAGCATTGAAGCTTTAGACAAAATGTTAAGTAAGAAGAAGCACAACAAGGACATGAATGGTGTTGGATTTGAAAATGGACAATGTTATAATAGTAAAGATTCATCAAGGAAGGAGATACATTTCACCTCTTCAAGTGAAAGTGAAGTCAAACAAACATTCACTATCAGCAAGCCAAATGAGAAGAAGACATATATTGTTGCTGAAAGAATCAATCAATGAACCAACATACTGATTTTGAAGGAATAGCCCAGATAAATGATGAATATTTCACAAGAGTCAAGGATACAAAAAGGAAAAGCTCAAGAAGACCAAACTATGCTGCTCCAAGGAGACAATTAAGAAACAACTTCAACAATGAGTGGTATGTACCTCAATTCCATGGCTACTGCTATAAATGTAATAATTATGGCCATAGAATTGTTGATAGTAAGCTTATGCATAGGTCTCCTCCTAGTTTTTAAAGTAGAAATCAATTTGATTCTCTTAGGGATATGAATGTTATTTGTCATCATTATAATGGGTAGGGTCATAGAAGTTATGAATTTAGGAGAAATGTATCTCAATCCTACAATAGATTTTAAAATTCATCATTCAATGCAAATGTGAAATACCCACATTTCAAAGCATTGTAAGCTTAGGACAACTAAGAAAAAGAAGACAGTGTCAACATCTGAACCTAACGCAAAATCAGAAAAAAATGAGCCAACGGAAAAGAAGAAAGAAACAAAATAAGTTTGGGCAGAAAAGGATAAAGATAAGACTAAATCAAGTTTGATTGTTCAAACTGCCCTACATGGTGAAAGGAAAAACATGTGGGTGGTTGACAATGGGTGTTCCATCCACATGACTAGTGATAAGAAGAAATTCATTAAGCTTGAAAATTGGAATGGTGGCTCAATGATATTTGGAGACAATTCATCAATCAAAATCAAGGGTAGAGGCACACTAAATATTGATGGCAATCTGAAAGCACATGATGTATATTATGTGGAAGGTCTAAAGCACAAGATGTGAAGTGTGAATCAAATATGTGACAAAGGATATAAGTTTACATTTGATTCCAAGGGCTGTGAAATTAGAATAAAAAAATCAGTGGTCAACTTGTTGCTGAAGGAAAAAGGACAAATGGAAATGTATATAATCTTAAGGAATGCTTTGAGTCTCAATGTATGATGGTACAAGTTGATGAGAGCTAGTTATGGAATAGAAGACTAGGTCACATCAATTTTGATAACCTTTTTAAGGTAAGAAAGAAAGGGTATGTAAGACACATACCTCAAATTATTAAGCCAACAAGCACCTCTATGATGAGTGTCAAAGAGGGAAGCAAACTAAAGTAGGCTTCAAGAATAAATAATACTCAACTACAAGGCCGCTAGAACTTGTTCATACTAACTTATGTGGGCCTACAAGCACAAGAGCCCTTAATGGAGAAAGATACTTCATGCTGCTTATAGATGATTTATCTAGGATGACATGGGTCACTTTCTTGCAAGACAAGTCACAAGCCTTTCAAAGGTTCAAAATATTCAGAAAAATGGTTAAAAAGAAAGTGGATACAAGTTGACATGTTTGAGATCAGACCGTGGAGGTGAGTTAACATCAAATGAGTTTGAAGATTACTGTGAGAGACATGGAATTAGAAGGCAATACTCCATTCCTAGGACACCACAACAAAATGGTGTTGTGGAAAGGAAAAATAGGACAGTCAAAGACATGGAAAGGACAATGCTAAATGAAGCAAATCTGCATTATGTCTATTGGAAGAAGGCAATCCATACTACTGTATACACATTAAATGGAGTGCAACTGAGATTGAACAACAAAATGATACCTTATGAGTTATGGTATGATAGGAAACCATCAATCAAGTACTTCAAGGTGTTTGGCAGCAAGTGCTTCATCAAAAGAGGTATTCCACTCAATAAGTGATCAATTAGGAAGTTTTCATTCAATAAGTGATGAAGGTATCGGGGTATTCCACTCACAGGAACGCCTACAAGTGCTTCAACAAGAGGATGAATAAAGTGGTAGAAAGTGTACATGGGAGAATTGATGAGGATTTACATAAAGGTTGTTGGCATTTGACACTCAATTGGTTGGTTTCACTATGTTGTCATTGATGGCAACATGGTATTGTGTTATGGCTTCATGTTTTGGTTCAGTTGTGTACCGACAGGCATTTCAAAGATACTACACTGACATCAGCACCAGTACTAGTAGGACAAAAGGATTTCTTTGGTTACCGGCAATGCAGGCTGACATGGTTTAGAAAATATTATCGGTATTGGAGGCCAACATCTCTTGGATCCAGCATCGGCAATTTGTTTTAATATTTATGCATTTTTTTTATCTAGCTGACATGTAATTTGATATTGTATGTATCTTTGTAAGCCAACATAAGGCATGTAAATTTGTATAGGGTATATAGGTCAATTTGATAGATCATTTTGATAGGAATCATGATGTGAATATGTAATGGAAGGAGATGCAAAATAGGTCAGAAAGATTATGTATGTGAGGAAAATAGTGTAAGGGTTATTTCGGTAAAAGGTTTAGGGTTTTAGACCGGAACAGACAGAGCTTAAACCAGAACTATATTCTGGCATAGAAGATGTTATCTTAGTAGTTCAACACTTCTCTGGATTGTATTCTATATTTTTATGTAGTTAGTGAGGCTTCTTTTGTGATTGAGCAATGTGCTTTAGGCTATAAGCCTTCCTGAAAGTGCAGGCCTCTCATATTTTATAATATATCTTCATATGGTAAGTGGATTGATATTGTGGGTCACAAATCCCACCATGTTTTCTCCTCTTTGAGGTTTTCCACGTATAATTTTGTGTGTTATGTTTCTCATTTATGTGATTGGCTTATTGATTGCTTTACTTCTTTCAATTTTGTATGTATTGGTATACCGATTGGTGTATGCATGTTTTAATAAGGCTAAAATTAATCATTACGGTATAACATTGATTCATCCTCCCCTCTCAGTGTTATTGGATTCCAACAGTTGGTATCAGAGCCTTGTGCCTAGGAGGAATTTTAACAGCTTGAGGAAGATCCTGAATCCAGAATCCATGGATATGGCTTTGGAGAAGCAACTTGAGATGGCACTTGAAGATTATGATGTTGAAAGATTGAAGAACTTAAAGCTACAAGATGAATTGAATTCTGCTAAGGAATTCATTCTTGTCCTACAAGAGAGGTTATCATCTATTCAGGCTAGGAGGAAGGAACTTTTGCAAAGTCAAGATGATGAAGAGAAAGATGCACTTAAGGAACAATATCAGAAATTAAGTCAGGAGAACATGGTTATGAAAAATGAAATGCAAGTTATAACTATGAGGATGTCTAACGAGATTGAGGATAGAAAGAAAAAGGAAGAAAATCTTGTTGTATCTCTAAAGAACAAATTTGAAGAATGTGATAGGTTGGTTCATGAGAATGATATGTTGAGAACTGATTTGGTACAATCCCAGAGTAATGAACAAGAGCTTGAGAGACAAATGATAATTCTGAGAGAAGATTTAATTACTGCAAGTGAGTATAAAGAAAAATTCAAGATTAGCTCAACACAGCTATATGAGTTATTGAAGAGACAAAGGTAGATTGGAGATTTCAGTGGACTTGGATTTGAGAAAGGACAGAGTTCTAATACTGCTAATGAAGATCAAAACCATAAGGCATCAGTAAGGCAATTTCATGCTTATAAATTTAATGGTATATGTTTTGTTTGCAATAGATTTGGTCACATGGCTAGATAATGTAGAAACAAAGCAAATTAGAACCCTGATTTTGCTCCTGATAAATGTTGTAAATGCAATAAGTAAGGTCATAAGACAAAAGATTGCAGAATGAATGTTAAATGTTATGCATGTGGAAAATTTGGACATATGGCTAATCAGTGCAAGTCAAGCAATTTCACCGGTTTTAGCAAAGAAATTCAAAGGAATAATGTTACATATTATGCATGTAATAAGGTTGGACATATTGCTAAACTATGTAGAAGTAGAAATCCACCGATTGGTAATGGAGGATCCAATGAGAAAGGGAAAGAGAAGGTTAGTGAAATCCGACAAGATCATACTCAAAGATGGGTTAGGAAGACTGAAGAACAATCATCAGATGGAAATATCCCAGTTACTTATCTGGCAGAGGAGGTTTCTCCTGCACTGATAGGTACCTCATCCGGTAACTAAGGCAGATGCCTTAGGGGTAGGAAAAATTCATGAAAATGTTGAATATGCCCCGAGAAGAGGTTCTGGAAGATGTTCCAGACATTGGAGATGATTATTCGACATGGATATGTTCTGTGTGAGATTCAGTATCTTTCACCAATAGTCATTTATGTCAATAGAATATTAGGGTTTTTCTCAAAGGTTAAAAGTTTGAATTCACTTCATTATTGATCACCTTTCATTCAGAGCAATTTTAGAGTGATTTTAGAGCAACTAAGAGAGATCAAGGCATTATAGAGAAATCACATTTCTTCTTGAATGATTTCACCAACGTTTGGAAGAATTTGTTGGAGGTTTTCATCGAGAGCAATCAAAAGGTATTTATATTTAAACATGGAATCAGGATCATCATCTATTCCTTTTTTTGTTGTAAACCTAGCTATGGTAGAGGTCTAGGACTGCCCCAGGACAATTTTCAAGCAGTATCCGTATGTGGCTACCCTAGAAGATTCAGTTGGAGCATTTTCTCACATTCTGGAGGGAGTTTTCTATATAGAAGATGTTAGGGAATATATTCACTGTCACATTAAGGACTTGGGAACTTTTGAAATTAAGGGTATGTATATGAGTGAGCTGCTGGGAGAATCTAGAAAGATCAAACCGGCATACAAGCATATTGAAGACTTAGGGTTTACCGGCATTCTGGAAATTCTAGAATTTGAAGATGAGATAATCAAATATATTTTGAGTAGAGTACATGGGGAATTTATATGGTTAGATAGACCTTACAAGATCACTAAGGAATTCATTCAAGAAATCACTAGTTTACCATCGGTTGGGCAACATCCAGATAGAAGGTTTCGAATAATTTTGTGAACAAGATCACTAGCACAACATCTGATAGGAGATCTATGAGAGTGAGTACTATTACCAACATGGACATCAGATTCGGTAGCAAGATCATCAGGTATAAGGTAACTCAGTCAAACTGACTGAATTTTGTTTCCAATTCCTGCATTTTAGCTGCATACAAAATGATGAGAGAGAATGTGAAATTGGATCTATGCGGTTGGATGCTAGATGAGTTGTTAATAAACCTAGGAAAGATTAAGGGTGAAAAGAAGGGCACCTTCCAGTATGGCAACTTGATAGTCTGCTTAATGTTATTTTTCATTAATGATACACCCAATTTTTTTAAAAGGCAATGGGCATTTGACATCCTAGTAGGGAGACAATTGAAACGGTCAATTGTTGCTTTAGGAATTCATAGAGATGTTAAGGTATGGGGATATTTCAACACATTCCAGAAATCTATGAGGTCTAGGGTAAGGGTACTTGAGCATATTATAGAAAAATATTTAACCGACATATGCTTCAATGTGAAGAAGGATGAAACACTTATGGAAGCAGTTAAGCCCCAAAAACTTTGGATTGAAGAAGTGGGCTATGAGGTGGATGCACATATTCTTGATGCCTATGCAAAAATGTTGATTGATGAGGCAGAGAAACTTTGTGGTACTGCACAACAGAAAACACATGAAGTTGAAATAGGGTTCAATCGGAAGAAGAGAGAGAAGCAGGAAGGAAAAGAAAGCAAATTTGTGGAGAAAGTCTCAAAGGACATCAAAGAATTAATTGATGTTGTCCCAGAGAAAGGAAGAAAGAGGAAGAATCTAGAAATACACATTGCTCTTGTTACTGCAGAATCTGAATCTGAGGATGACACATCGTTGGCATTCAAGAGGGTTGTTAGGAAGAAAACAAAGGAAACGAATGTAGAAGCTAAAAAGCAATCGGCTAGGAAGGTCACACTCAAAATACTGACACAAAAGAAAGCACCAAAGGAAACACCTACAACTACATCTGCTATTGCAAAGAGAAAGATGAAGAGTGACATTGATTTAGAAATTCAATCAGGTAATGTGACTATCATTCCACCTAAAACTTGTGTAGAGTTAGTAGATGAAATCACTAAGGATGGCATATTGAAGAATGTTCAATTTTATTATGAACACTTAGAGGATGATGAACAGAGAGAGGTAGAGGAAGCAGTCTTATTATATCTGGATATTTATAAGAAAGCCTTAATAGAAATTGAAAATCAAATATTAGCTAAGTTGTATAATATGTTAGATGCTAGAAGACTGTCAGCTATGCAAGAAGATAAACATATTAAAATTCAAGAGCTATTATCTATTTGTGTCACTATTGCTCCAGGTGAAATGGAAAAGAGACTTGAGGTGGCAAATAGAAAAGTCTTTAATAGCAAACATAGAATAACTAGTTTGATGCTAGGAAGGGTAAATGAAATAATAAAAGAGACTCAACATGGATATACTTACAACTAATGTGGATAAGAAGATAAAAGAACTTCAAGAGAAAATTTCAAATATAGCTAATTCTTTTGATGGATTGATTTCATTGACTACATCCATTGAAGGTCAAATTTTGATTTTGGAAAAACAAATTTATGTTCTTGACAAAGAAAGAGACAAAATAATAAGAAGAGCCAGAAGTCTGAGAGGCTTGGTGAGTCCCCCGTTAGATTCACTCAGTGTACATAAGAAAGAATGCATGGATATGGTGGGAAAGCCCACACTGGCAGAGGTAAATGAAAAAGAGTCATTTGCACATATATTGAGTGGACTTGTATCTATTTCTGGCACATTCAAAATAGGTTGGGATACCTATCTTGAGCTACTGGAGAAGGCTCATCCAAAAAATTTGAAATTTGTCAAGCTCTGGTAAGATATTTTGGGATATTCATTGTACAGTTCTTTTTCTTTGACGTTATTTTTAGATTTTTTTATGGCATTGATGTCAAAGTGGGAGTGGTATAGATGTAAAAAATTAAAAAAGGGGAGTTGTATACATTAGGGGTAGTTATGGAGATATGGGAGTTATAGCTATCGAGATGTGGAATGGATATTCAACTCAGGGGGAGCAGGGTAGGATGAAACCGGCAGATGAAACCTTGACCATTTTTCACATGAGTGTTGACATCAATGCCAAAGGGGGAGATTGTTGGCATTTGACACTCAATTGGTTCATTTCACTATGTTGTCATTGATGGAAACATGGTATTGTGTTCGGGATTCATGTTTTGGTTTAGTTGTGTACCGGTAGGCACTTCAAAGATACTGCACCGGCACCAGCAAGACAAAAGTATTTCCTAGGTTACTGGCAATGCAGGATAACATGGTTTAGAAAATATTATCAGTATTGGAGGCCAACATCTCTTGGATCCAGCATCGGCAATTTGTTTTAATATTTATACATTTTTTTTTATCTAGCTGACATGTAATTTGATATTGTATGTATCTTTGTAAGCCGACATAAGGCATGTAAATTTGTATAGGGTATATAGGTCAATTTGATAGATCATTCTAATAGGAATCATGATGCAAATATGTAATTGGAAGGAGATGAAAAATAGGTCAAAAAGATTATGTATGTGAGGAAATTTATGTAAGGGTTATTCCGGTAAAAGGTTTAGGGTTTTAGACCAGAACAGACAGAGCTTAAACCAGAACTATATTCTAGAATAGAAGATGTTATCTTAGTAGTTCAACACTTCTCTTGATTGAATTCTGGATTTTTATGTAGTCAGTGAGGATCCTTTTGTGATTGAGCAATGTGCTCTAGGTTGTAAGCCTTCTTGAAAGTGTAGGCCCCTCATATTTTATAATATCTCTTCATATGGCCAATGGATTGATATTGTGGTTTGCAAATCCCACCATGGTTTTTCCTCTTTGAGGATTTCCATGTATAATTTTGTGTGTTATGTTTCTCATTTATGTGATTGAATTATTGGTTTCTTTACTTCTTTCAATTATGTATGTATCGGTATACCGGTTGGTGTATGCATGTTTTAATAAGGCTAAAATTAATCATTCTGGTATAACACTGATTCACCCCCACCCCCCCCCCCCTCTTAGTGTTATTGGATTCCAACAAAGGTAAAAAGACTACAATAAATCAGATTAAAGAATCACACAGTGAAGATCAAAAACAATCTGAGAGTGAACAAGAAGAAGAAGCATCAAGCAAAGCCCCTAACAGATATGTGCAAAAGAATCACCCAGATGATTAGATTATAGGCAATAATAATGATGGTGTGAAAACAAGAAGGAGAACAGGGAACAATGAACCAGTAAATTTCTGCCTCATGACTGAGATGGAACCTAGGACATATGATGAAGCCAACAAAAGTGAAAAGTAGATGAATGCTATGGAAGAAGAGCTGGAGAAAATTGAGAAGAAGAAAACATAGGAATTGGTGCCTAGACTTGCTAACAAGAATGTCATTGGAAATAAATGGGTCTACAGGAACAAGATGAATGAAAAAGGAAAAGTGATAAGGAGCAAAGCAAGGCTTGTGTGCAAGGGATATGCTCAAGTTGAAGGGATAGACTTTGAAGAGACATCTGCACTAGTTGCAAGACTTGAAGCAATCAGAATGTTCTTGGCATTCTGAGCCTATAAAGGATACAAAGTATATCAAATGGATGTTAAATCTGCACTCTTGAATGGAAATCTAGAAGAAGAGGTGAACATAGAGCAGCCTGAAGGTTTTCAGATGCATGAAGATGAGAACGTTGTTTGTAGATTGAAGAAAAAATTATATGGTCTAAAGAAGGAACCTAGAGCATGGTATTCTAGGTTCGATAAGTACCTCCATCAGCAAGGTTTTAGAAAAGAAAATGTTGATAGCAATTTATATATCAAGGTAGCTAGAGATCACATGATCATAGTAGTGGTATATGTAGATGGCGTCATCTTTGGAGGGAACAAAGATATTCTATGCAAAGAATTTGTTGATCAAATGTAGTTAGAATTTGAGATGTCCATGCTTGGAGAGTTATCATATTTTCTTGGTTTGCAAATATCACAACAGAATAAAGGCATATTCATCTCTCAAACCAAGTATGCTAAAGACATGTTGAAGAAATTTTAGATGGAAGACAACAAACCAGTTAGTACCCTCATGGTAATAGGATGTAAGTTAAGAAAAGAAGATGAATCACCTAACTTGTTTATCAAACCTTGTATAGATCCATGATTGGATGTTTGTTGTACCTTACATCCTCAAGGCCTAATATAGTTCAAGTTGTATGTATGGTGGAAAGATTCCAAGCAGCTCCTAAGCAATCACATGTCAATGCAGTTAGGATAATATTCAAGTATTTGCATGTAACACTTATTTATGCTTATGGTATCCAAAGAAAGGAGATTTCACTTTGCAAGCCCATGTTGATGCAGACTAGGCAGGACATGTAGATGACAAGAAGAGCACTAGTGGGGGAGATTTCTTCCTTGGAGATAGGTTAGTTTCATGGCACAACAAGAAGAAAGAATCAATTTCATTATCAACTACTGAGGAAGAGTATATTATTGCTGCTACATGTTGCTTACAAGTGTTATGGATGAAGGAAACTCTTAAGAACATTCATGTAGAGTTTTTTCAGATCTTATTCCCACCATGTGTGACAATTCAAGTGCAATAAATATATCAAAGAACCTTGTCATGCATTCTAGGACAAAGCACATTGCAATCAAATATCATTTTCTTACAGAAAAGGTTGCAGAGAAAGAAGTAAAAATTGAGTATGTTTGTATCGATGAGAAAATAGTTTATATCTTGACGAAGCCACTACCCAAGGACATTTTTGAGTACTTGAGATAAAAATTGGGTGTTGCCTCACCCTCCTTCTGCACTTAAAGCATTTATTTGAGGTGCATGGTTCAAGTAGAGCATATTGTTTCTACACTTTCCACCTTGAACCTCATATGTGTCGTGATCAAAATTGGAAGTTGCATTCATTGTTATAGAAAATCACAGGGTGGGAACTAAGGAGCACCCTTTGCCATTGTTGTCAAAGGGGGAGAAATTGGTTAGGTTATGGTATACAAGTGTATTGACATCAATGCCAAAGGGGCAGATTGTTGGCATTATTGTCATTGATGTCATGGGATGTCAAATGGTTGTAGAAAAGCTAGTAGTAGCCATGATGTGAAGGGATGTCAAGAGGCTGCAAAAAATTATGTTGTGCAATTACGCATAACATGTGTTATGCTGCAAGGGTTTCAACCAGAGTCATTGTCTCCACATGTCGGAAGCAATCACCAAGTCATGTGTTGTAGTCTATGAGTCATGATTTATTTCCCCATGGCAGCAGTTGTTTGGTTCAAATGCAGGGAAGAGTTATACGGGATAAATGTTTCATAGAGGTCAAAGACCCCCGGCTATCCTGTGACATGTTTTTGAGCATTGGTTGACCATGTGGGACAAGAAAAGTCCAGAGGAAATGTGTCATCCACTATCTTGTGTGCATATTATTCTTGCGGGATAATTTCAAGCAGGGCATAGCGACCTCCCCACTATTCCACGACTTGTTTGAGTTGAGACTGAAGGTCTTGTGGGGTAATACAAGCTAAAGCAAGAGATTCATCCTGCCATCCCATGGCATAATGGATGAAAGGTAACCATGCAGGGTTAAAAGGACAAAGGGGTTGCTTCTATCCTGCATCATCAAAAGTGAGGAGTGATGGTCATGCAAGGTGGAGTGAGATATGCATCCCGCTATCCTGCAATACTAACTAAGACAAGACGATGGTCGCACGGGAAAACATGATGATAGTGGAAGAATGTTCCCACTATCTCATACCATTCAAGGTGGGTATGTGATGGTCGTGTGAGACAAGACAGTGAAGCAAGAGAAGGATCTTGCTATCCCACAGCCTACAAATATATGTAAAGAGGTACTTGTAGGGTAAGTTAAGGTAGAAAGATGATGCATCATGCCAGCCTACATGAGAAAAATGGGCATATGAATGATGATGCAGGGCAAGTTAAAATCAAAATAGAGAGAATCCCGCCATCCCACAGTGACAGAATTTAGACCCGTTGAGGTATTTTAGGTGACACAGTGGCAGCTTGATAGGCATGATAGTCCATGTGGCATTTGACTGTGGTTGACCAGGTGACTTGGATGTCATTTTGATGACACCTATGTATGTCGATAGGCACAAGGGTTTTACATGGAGGCCAACCAACCTCAATTGAGTGATCTAGACAAAGAATATAAAGACATGTGGTTTCTTGGTGGACAAAGAATGAATCTGATATGCAGAAGTTGGTGATGATAGAAGTAGGTGTCAATCTTTTTAGAGTAGGTTGATAGAGGATGGAGAATGCATAAATGGCGACCGAGTTGCAGGAAGGTTGTGTGGCTCAAGGAAGGATTCCAGATCATTTTGGGCAGATAATTATTACTAAAACTAGTAATCTAAGTACAAAGAATGATCTGGAAAAAGATCAGATGCATTTACTACAGGTAGAAAATATGAGGTCAAATTCAGGATAGAGAATAAAATCTCAAGAGGTGCAGATCTCTGAGACAACAATTCAACATTGTAGTAGAGAAAAGATCTGATGAGTACATAGTTAATCAAATCCAGCAGTAGAAGTAATGAGATTTGATATTTGGTAGGTGTGGTTGTTGAAACAAATATAGGGGTGGAAATATAGACACCCCAACTAGTCGATTGTGATGAATAACAATGAATAGTAAGTACTCAACAGATTCTAAGAGGGGGGGGTGAATCAGTATAGACAAAAACTTCCTTAAACCACTTTGACTGCAAAGATTGCACTAACTAGTAAACAAGATCACTGATCTAAAATAGGGCACTACCGTTAAAACACAATGAGACTGTGAAACACATAAACCGGTAACACTTAGATCTTCTCACAACCTAATCTCTCCTTTCCTCTTCACCCATATGCATAAAAAAGTAATACATCATAAATATAAAGATCACTGGATCAACATGCATTACCACTTAACAGAAAACACTAATCATCACATGAAAAAGCATCACACATGACACACTGATTTTTCATGTGGAAACCCAACTAGGAAAAACCACTGTGGGGATGAATACCCACAAGTTGTTCTTTGAACTCTTATGAAGTCCGCTTTGTTAGGAGCCTATTCCAGTTAAGGACTTTACAATAGGTTCTGCTAGGAATCGATCCTGCTAGGGATCACCTAGTTAAGGGATGGCTAAATACCCAGTTAAAGGTTAGAACCCTGCTAAAGGTTACCTCGCAAGAGGATTTGAAGAACTCAATGAATTTGAGTCACCCTGTTAAAGGATTTACAAAAAGCTTATTAAATTTACCCGGTTAAGGGATTTTCCAATTGCTGAAATGGTTAGAAGTCAACAAGTAATACACTGATCTGATAATAGCACTCAATGCCAAGACAGATCCATTTTAGTTCCTTTACTTCTGCAATCACACTCTGCATGTATCAACACACTTTTCTAGTCTGGAAAGAATCAAGTATCTCTTCACTTGGATACACACATAACATTTTCCATCAACTTCACAATGCAAATCATCATCGACCTTATAGCAAACAGATAGGTCAGTGGCATAACCCCTAAACATTTAGGTTATCAATATAGTCGGTCCAATCCTAACCGTTCAATCACATTGCATAGTGTAAAATGATCTTGAACAAATCTCAAGATGTTCTCCATCATTTTTTCTTTGCTGCTTCTGGAAGCTGATAACCCATCATGCACTCTCCACCATTTACTGAGACTTCGCACATTCCTGAGGTAGATAGGATCAATCTTCTTCATGAAAGATCCTCAAGGAAATCCTTCACGTGCACAAGACTAACATGGCAACATGATCTGATCTTTATTTAAATGCTAACCCATCACAGGATGTCGTTGGTTGAATCACATAGACTTGGAATGCATCAACCAGAAACCTCGATACAAACTTTCCATATACCAGTTCACATACCGGTTCACTTTCTGCATATACCAGTTCATTCCATCATATCGGTTCACTTGTACCATCATACCAATTTACTTGTATCATCATACTAGTTTACTTGTATCATCATATTGGTTCACTTGCCAGGTTGCTTACTTCAATATATCGGTTGATACTTCAACATATTGACATCAATGACAACATACAATATCATCATGTCATCACACTTCTACACATATGCCAACAATCTCCCACTTTGGTATTGATGGCAATATACAAAGATATCTCTCCACTTCATATCTTCTCCCCAATACTATAGATATCTTCTCTGCTTCACATCTTCTCCCCCTTTGACAACAATGCCAAAGTGGAGGCACGGACATCCATGTTCTACTATGTTGCTCCCCTAAGGAGTAGCCTCCTTCAACACATCAATCCTGAAAAGATTTGACACTGCAATACCTGACTGATGTGGAGCACATACCTTTAGTTCACCTCTTGAAGGGGCAACACCCCTAATTCACCTCTTAAATAAGTAAATTTAGCCTTTGGTAGAGGCTTGGTGAATATGTCTGCTAACTGCTCCTTACTGGAAACACATTCCAATACAACCTCTTTCTCCCTCAAGAAATGATACTTGATCTCAAAGTTCTTGGTTCTAGCATGCAATACCGGATTCTTGGAAATATTAATTGCACTTGTGTTATGACAAAATATGCTCACCGGTTCAGATACAGGGACTTTGAAACCACTTAGTACATGCTTCATCCAAATTGTTTGAGTGTATTTCATAAATGTTGATACATATTCTGCTTCTACTATAGACTGAGAGATACAACTCTGCTTCTTACTCATCCATGAGACTAGTCTACCACCAAGAAAGAATGCACCACCTGTTGTGCTCTTCTGGTCATCCACATTACCAGCCCAATGGACATTTGTAAACACTTTGTGGTTGAAATCATTACTGTATGGATACCATAATCCATAGTCTATAGTTCCCTTCAGATATCTAAGAATCCACTTGACTGCTACCAAGTGGGATTCTCTTGGACTTTTCTGGAAACGTGTAGCAATGCCCACTGCATGTGCAATGTATGGTCTGTTGTGTACTACATAGTGCAAATTACCAATCATTGATTGGTATTCCTTCTCATTTACCAACACTGAGTCATCTTCTTTTGACAATTTACAACTGGTCACCATCAGTGTGCCAACTGGTTTGTTGTCTTCCATGCCAAAGGTCTTCAACACCTCTTTGACATACTTGGACTGAGTGATAAAGATATCATCTTTCATTTGTTATATATGTATTCCAATAAAGAACTTAATCTCTCCAATTAGTGACATCTCAAATTCCTTCTTCATCTCATCTACAAAATCATGACTCATCTTGTCATCTCCACCAAAAATTATGTCATCAACAAATACTTCACAGATCAAAATCTAATCTCCTTCTGACTTCAGATAGATATTACTATCTTCACTTATTCTTTCAAATCCAATCTTCACAAGATGGGAGTGTAAATGTTCATACCATGCTCTAGGTGCCTGCTTCAATCCATACAAGGCTTTATGTAGCCTACACACCATATGACTGTCTTCTGATATGGAAAACCCATCTGGTTTCTCTATATACACTTCCTCTTCAAGTATTCCATTCAATAATGCAGATTTTACATCCATCTGATACACTTTGAATCCCTTGAAGGCTGCATATACAAGAAGCATTCAAACTCCTTCCAATCTAGCTACTGGAGAAAAGGTTTCTCCATAGTCTTCTCCTTCTTCTTGAGCATATCTCTTACACACTAGTCTGGCTTTGTTTCTTACCACTGTGCCATCTTCATCCAGCTTGTTTCTGAAAACCCATTTGGTTCCAATAACATTTTTATGCTTAGGTATGGGTACCAAAGACCATGTACCATTCTTTTCTATCTGGTCAAGTTCCTCTTCCATAGCCTTGATCCAGTCTTCATCTTTATGTGCCTCTTTAAATGTTTTAGGCTCAAATTCATAGATCATGCAATAGTTTTCTCTAACCTTTCTTCTTGTAAGAATTCATGCATCCTTATCTCCTATGATTTTCTTTGGATCATGATTCAGCTTTACATACCTAGGAATGATCTTAACAGATTCCTCTTGCTTTTCTTCTTCATCCTCATCTTCATCAGCATCAGCATCTACCGGTGTAGGAGCACTGTTACTGATACTTGGTTGTTTTGCAACTGGTTCCCAGAAGGTTACAACCGATTCATCTACCACTTGCTCACCGTTGATTTCTCATAAGTTTCATCAACTCCAACATTGATACTTTCAACAATTCTCTGAGTCCTATTGTTGAAACACTTGAGAGCTTTTCTCTTGGTGGAATATCCTAGGAATATTCCCTCATCACATTTTGCATCAAACTTTCTCTGGTGTTCATTCCTCTTGATATAACACTTGCTACCAAACACTCTAAAGTAGCTTACTACAGGAGTCTTACTGGTCCAATACTCATAAGGTGTTTTATCCTTACCTTTCTCGATGAGTACCCGGTTCATAGTGTAGACTGCAGTGCTCACTGCTTCTCTCCAAAAAGTGTGAGCAACCTTTCCTTGAATCAGCATTGTTTTGGCTGCTTCAACTATAGTTTGGTTGTTCCTTTCTGCTAGGTCATTCTACTATGGAGTCCGGGGGCCAGACATTTGCCTCTTTATGCCATTTTCTTCAGAGTACTTATTGAACTCACTAGAAGTGAACTCACCTCCTTGGTCAGTTCTAAGGCATTTGATTCTCTTACCACTTTCTTTTTCATCCAGTGCTCTGAAGGCTTTGAACTTTCCAAAAGCTTCAGACTTGTCTTTCAAGAATGTGACCCACATCATTCTTGAGCAATCATCAGTAAGAATCATAAAGTACCTATCTCCTTGAACACTCCTAGTTTTCATAGGACCACACAAATCAGTATGCACAAGATCAAGTAAATTATCTGTTGTGAAAGATTTACCTTTGAAGGTTGAGGAAGACATTTTCCCCAGTTGACATTCTCTGCACAAAGGATTCTCCAGTTTGTTCAATACAAGAAATCCTCTAACTACCTTGATCTTACTGGTCCTCACAATATTATCAAAATTTACATGGTAGAGTCTCCTATGCCATATCCAACTGTCATCAAACTTAGCCATTAGACATTGACTGGTATTTGCATTTAACTGAAATAAGTTACCTTTGGTCTGCACACAGGTGGCCATCAATTCACCACTCTTTCCTTTTATTTTGCACACTCCATCTTTGAATTCTAGAGTGAGTCTATTATCATTCAGCTGAGCAACACTCAAAAGGTTATGTCTGAGACCTTCTACCCAATACACATTATCAGCACTACTTTTTCCATTTAGAGAAATGAACCCTTTTCCTTTTACCATACAAGGTGCATCATTACCAAATTGGACTATACCTCCATCATACTCTTCCAGAGACAGAAACTTTCTCCGATCACCAGTCATGTGGTGAGAACAACCACTGTCAATAATCCACTCATTGGAATTATCAAAGCGAGAGACAAGAGCCTTCTTATCTGACACATCTTCCTTAAAAGCTACAAATACTATGTCTTCACTTTCTTCATCTTCTGATTCATCATCAGTGACACCTTCATCAACTACAACAAGATAGTTTCTCCTATTTCCTCCTTTGAACTTTTTGAACCTCTTCGGTTTGTCCTTATTATCACCATTAGGATAGTTTACAATAATTTGTCCAATCCTATTACGAGAAAAGCATTTCAAAGGGAGCTTACCTCTGTATTTTCTAGTTCCCTTAAGAAGTCTCTTGGCCAAAAGAGCTTCAAATTCCATCAGGATCTCCTCATCATCCATATCTCTGTTTTGTCTAGGTTCACAACTGGTACTAGCTTCTTTACCCTTTCTGGATAGTATAGCAAATGCTTTAAAGGTTGAATCAGTCTTTTGAACACTGCCATCATAACTATTTAGCTCATATGTGGTCAACTTAGCAATGATAGAATCAAGTGACACCTTTGTCTTGTCAATAGATCTCAACTCCTGAATAGCAGCAACCCTTATTGCATAGACCAGTAATAAGGTTCTCAAAACTTTTCTAACAATGGTGGAATCATCCATTGTACCTCTTGCACTCTTGATGTCTCCAACAACAGTTTTAATCCTTATCCCATATTGTTGAATGGTCTCTCCTTCAACCATCTGCATGTCTTCAAACTTTCCTCTAAGGCTTTCTTCCTTAGCTTGCTTCACATGCTCATCACCACCATAGATAGACTCCAGAGTATCCCATACATATTTGGGATTGTCTTTTTCCTAAACATCTATAAACTCAACATTAGATAGGATGTTGATAAGAACTTCCATTACTTTCCCATTCTCCTGAATTTCTCTTCTTTGATCATCGGTGAGAGTACCGATAGGGACAACATAATTATTCTCAGGATAGCTCCAGTGTTGAGCACCCATGATTTTAATGTATATCTTCATTTTGTCCTTCCATATCTTAAATTTATCTCTATTAAACTTAAGACCTTCCCTCTTCATCATTAGAATAGGATCTTTTCCTCAAGTGGTTAAGCTTACAACATAGAGGACCTGGAGGATACTTTGATACCAATTGATGAATAATGATGAATAGTAAGTACTCAATAGATACTAAGAGGGAAGGGTGAATTAGTATAGACAAAAACTTCCTTAAACCACTTTGATTGCAAAGACTGCACTAACTGGTAAACAGGATCACTGATCTAAAACAGGGCACTACCAGTAAAACACAATGAGACTGTGAAACACATAAACTGGTAACACTTAGATCTTCTCACAACCTAATCTCCCCTTTCCACTTCACCCATATGTATAAACAAGTAATACATCAGAAATATAAAGATCACTGGATCAGCATGCATTACCACTTAACAGAAAACACTAATCATCACATGAAAAAGCATCACACATGACACATTGATTTTTCACGTGGAAACCCACCTGGGAAAAACCGCGGTAGGGATGAATACCCACAAGTTGTTCTTTCAACTCTTCTAAAGTCCACTTTATTAGGAGCCTAATCCAGTTAAGGACTTTACAATAGGTTCTGCTAGGAACTGATCCTACTAGGGATCACCCGGTTAAGGGATGGATAAATACCCAGTTAAAGGTTAGAACCCTGCTAAAGGTTACCTCACAAGAAGATTTGAAGAACTCAATGAATTTGAGCCACCCTGTTAAAGGATTTACAAAAAAACTATTAAAGCTACCCGGTTAAGGGATTTTCCAACTGCTAAAATGGTTAGAAGTCAACAGGTAATACACTGATCTAATAACAACACTCAATGCCAAGACAGATCCATTTTAGTTCCTTTACTTCTGTAATCAAACTTTGCAGGTATCAACATACTTCTCCGGTCTGGCAAGAGTCAAGTATCTCTTCACTTGGATACACACATAACATTTTCCAACAACTTCACAATGCAAATCATCATCGACCTTATAGGAAATAGATAGGTCAGTGGCATAAACCTTAAACCCTAAACATTTAGGTTATCAATATAGTCGGTCCAATCCTGACCATTCAATCACATTGCATAGTGTAAAATGATCTTGAACAAATCTCTAAGACATTCTCCATCGTTCGTTCTTTGCCGCTTTTGGAAGCTAATAACCCATCACGCGCTCTCCACCATTTACTGAGACTTCGCACATTCTCGAGGTAGATAGGATCAATCTTCTTCATGCAAGATTCTCAAGGAAATCCTTCACATGCACAAGGCTAATGTGGCAACATGATCTGATCTTCATTTCAATGCTAACCCATCATAGGATGTCATCAGTCGAATCACACAGACTTGGAATGCATCAACTAGAAACCCCGATACAAACTTTCCATATATTGGTTCACATACCGGTTCACTTTCTGCATATACAGGTTCATTCCATCATACCGGTTCACACTTCATCATACCGCTTCACTTGTACCATCATATCGGTTCACTTGCTAGGTTGCTTACTTCAATATACCGGTTCATACTTCAGCATATTGACATCAATGACAACATACAATATCATCATGTCATCACACTTCTGCAGATATGCCAATAGATTGTACATGTAGAGCTGACTTGATAGATAGTGAGTGTGTTGTAGAAAAATATGTGGCTGCCAAGAACATCATATAAAATCTACAAAAGTAAAAAAAAAAGTAGGAACAGAGCAAGAAAAAAAACATTCTACAAGTGAAGCTAGAAGAAGAATACACCAACAAAAACAGAGAAAGGACAAAGCATTCTAGAGAGTAATAATGTAGCAAAGAGAAGAAGACAACCAGATAGATGAAGGAGGAGAAACAGAGGAAAAAATTCAGCAGGTAGAGAAAGTCATTCTAATTATATGAGAAATTTGTAAGTGTTACAAAACTAATTTGTAACTAGGCTTTATCACTGTATTGTAAATTTTGATAACCATTGTATATCTCTGAGTGGGTGCTTAGAGAAGAGGTAGGTTCTCCTTTGAGTAGGTTCTCATAAAATTAGGGGTTGGTGCTCCTTGGGTTGGTGCCCTAAACATTGTAAGCTATTATTTACTATGAGGCTGGATTGGAGCAATAGTCTCCATCAGCTATTCTCACCGAGGTTTTTCTCACATTAGGTTTTCCTCCTATATTTTGTGTTGTGACTTGATTTGTGTATGTGTGTATATTCTCAATTAATTTGTAGTATCAGTACTTGCACACAGTTAAAAAATTTAAAATAGACTAATTCACCTCCCTCTCAGTGTCCATTTGTGTTCTTCAAAAAACAGAGGGTGAAATAGATAGAGAGGAATAGAGAGATGTGGAAAATGACACATAGATGTAGAGGTAGATAGGTGGAAAGGAAAGGAGAATCCTAGATAGAGGAGAGAGAGGTAAAAACCTATAGAATAGAGAGAGAATACAAGAGGAAGAGTGAATAACAGAGGGTAGGGAAGGGAGATAGATATGGGAGTATGTATGGATGGGGAGATAGAGAGGGAGAGGGGAAGAAAGAGAGGTAGATACCTAGAGAGGGGAGGGACGGAGAAGAGGAGAGACAAAAGAAAAGAGATAGGAGTAAGAGGGGATGGATAAAGAGGTAGACATGGAGGGATTCATATACTTGTGGAAGGAGAAGATAAAGAGGTTAGGGGAGAGAATTAAGGGAAGGAGGAAAGGGATAGGGTTAAGAGGGGGGAGAGAGAGAGAATGGTGTAGGAGAACCTATTCATCTAGATTCCTCATGAGGGATTTTGCATTTTTTTTTGTTTTCAAGGTTTTGTAAGGTCCTAAAGACCATTCGGAGTCAATTCAAATCATTTTGTAAGGCTATTAAAGCCATTAAGCTCTTGGTGGCCTATAAGATCCTGATAAGGTGGAAGATGGTCAAAGCATGTAAAACTACCCAATACGGGTTGAGATGATGTAATAAGGTCATTTAAGCATTTCTAGAGGGTAATTAGATGATTTGGAGTCAATAGGACAAGTTTTGGAGTCATGTTGTCAAGTCTGGCAAAAAATTGCAAAGTTGTCAATGTAAGTTTTGTTGTAAAAAGTGCATTAAAGGTGGTTTGAGGTTGTTTATAATTCAAATGTCAATTATGGATATTGAAGGGAAGGTAAAATATATATATACCTCTTTTTCATTGACCAAGGGGTCGGTTGGGTGATGTAAGAGAGCACAAATTATAAAAATTAAAGTTTTACCCTATAAATTCCTTATTTCTAAGACGTGACAATTAGCTCTTTTGCATTTTTCAATGTGTAATATTATTAATTTTCTTTGGGAATATATTTGGAATGAAAGATAAATTAATCCTTGAATTGTGGCTTTTGGTTTCATTCATTTTCACTTTGTTTTGAATGAGTTATTAATGTTTTTGTTAAAATTGTCACAAACCCTTGCTAGGGTATCCAATGACATAAAGCAATGTAATTTTTGGTCATCCCATCAACAAAAACCAATTCCATTGGATGGAATGACCCTTGTAAATTTTATTTTATTTTTCCTTCTTTTCAAGGTACCATGCACAAGATGGCAAGTGCCAAAGGTGACACAAATTTGAGTTGTTGTGTCTCAATCTGAAATTGACAGTGAACTGGTGATGTTTGTGTGCTGAGTGTGCAAAGGTTGGACTCCCAAAGGTTGGTGAAGGCTTAGAGAGGTGTTAGGGGTTAGTTCATACCCTATTCAAAACATCATGGCCCTTGATTGGCCAAAATACTCATCATTGATGAGACTGTCCTCAAACTATGAATATGGCTATCCTAATGAACTATTGGATTGAGATTTTGTGAATATGGTGAAATGAATGAGTTTGGTGGTTGGAGGACAATTGTGAAATTTTTTTGGGGGTCCATAGTAACCCTTGAAGGTGATATAAATCCCAAGATAGTGGTAAAGACTCAAACCAAGATGATTGTCCTAAAAGGTTGTGACTATCCCAGTGAATCAATGTTGCAATAGTAGGTTTCTTATATGGCCTTTAGGGTGGATGGGAGGGCAAAGGAAAGTGGTTTTCCTATGATGAGGAATCTCTCCAAGGGTTTCATAAAATCCCTTGGGTTGGTGAGTATTTTCTTTTCAATGTGAGTTATGCATGTGGACAAGTTTAAGTCCTAACAGGAGATAGGCTTGTGTGCGTAGGGTTTTGAGGGTTTTGTGTAGTCTAGTTGTTGGAGAGTTCCAAGTTGACCTTGAGAAAGTCAAATTGGCTTGGAATAATGAGTTTCAATGATTGGATAAGGTTTCGGAGGAATAGCTTCACTTTTGAGTTGTTGAAGCTTATTGAGCACCTATTAGCCTTGTGAGGGCTCTTGAAGAGTTGTGAAGAGTTGTCACCTATTTGAATAGGTGAGTTGGGAGAAATATCTCTCCTATTTTATGTTTTTTGGGATTCTCTGCATCAAAGTAGTCTCAAAGCTAGAAGACTCTGGGAAAGGTGGTTGTGTATTGGTGGTTTAGTGTGTGTGTTAGTTCAGGTTGAGAGGATAACCTGGTTGTTGGTTGCCAAGAGACTAGGGAGAGAAAAGAGGATACATGTAGGTGAGGCAAGGACAAAATGAAGCAAGGTGAGAGAGACTTTCTTGAAGGAATTTTTTCTTGAAGAGGCATTTGTGGGGTGAGGATTCATGGAAGAATACATAAGAAAAGAAAAGAGAAGAAGAAGAGAGGAAGAGGAAAGAGGAAAAGATGAGACAAAAAGAGGTAGAGAGAGAGATTAGAGAGTTGAGGCAAGCCATGGAAGAAATGAGAAAAAGACATGAACTTGAGATGCAATAGTTGCTTGAGAGAGAAAAACAAGTAAGTGGTTGGCATTTGATAGTTAGAAAGAAGGTTGTGTGGCCTATTCAAAGGCTAAGGCAAAAGAGAAGGAAAAGGAAAGAAGTTGAACTAGATGTGAAAAGAGTAGAACCCCTGATGGAGAAGGGTGAAGAACAAATAGAGGAGGATAGAGAAGAGGATATAATTGCAATAGTCAATGAAGAGGAAATATATTTGTGGGCAGTATATGCAGTCATTGAGGAATAATGGAAAATTAAGGTTGAAGTAGAGCAGGTAGAGAGAGTGATAATAGAAGAAGAGGAATGTATGAATGATAGTGTGTATGAGGCTAATAAAATCCATGTTGCTACTGGACAAATGGAAAAGAATGATCACTTGGATGATGAGGTTGATGGTAAATGGACAGAGATACCAAGAAGACTTGAGGAACAATATGCATATGATTGATATTGATACTAATCACTCTAATTTTGTCAATGAAATTCATGTTCATTTCAATAAAAGAATCATGAAGAACAGGTTGGAAAGGGCAGAAAAAATTTCTTAACAGATTCATGTACTAGAGCAAAAGGTTAGGAAGACCAAGGGTGAAGATGAAGCATAGTGTTGGTTCAAATTCAAGCAAGGATACATGTTTCAAGTACCTGACTGGATGGAAGGGACAACAAGGTGAACAATCATTTGAAGATTTCAAAGTTGGTGGAAGATTAGTTATAACTCCATTTGCAAGGGACTTGAAATTCTTTCAGGGGGGTTGTATGGTGCAGGAGAACCTATTTATCTAGATGCCTCATGAAGGATTTTGTAGTTTTTTTTTTTGTATGTTTTTTTTAAGGTTGTATAAGGTCCTAAGGACCATTTGGAGTCAATTCAAATCATTTTGTAAGGCTATTAAAGCCATTAAGCTCTTGGTGACCTATAAGGTCTTGATAAGGTCAAAGATGGTCAAAGCATGTAAAAATATCCAATATGGATTCAGATGGTGTAATAAGGTCATTTAAGCATGTCTAGAGGGTAATTAGATGATTTGGAGTCAGAAGGAAAACTTTTGGAGTCATGTTGTCAAGTTTGGCAAAAAATTGCAAAGTTGTCAATGCAAGTTTTGTTGCAAAAAGTACATTAAAGGTGGTTTGAGGTTGGTTAGCTTTTAAATTTTAGTTATGGATATTTTAGGGAAGGTAAAATCTATATATACCTCTTTTTCATCGACCAAGGAGTCATTTGGGTGATGTAAGAGAGAACAATTAACAAAATTTGAAGTTTTACCCTACAAACTCCTTGTTTCTCAGATACGACAGTCAATTCTTCTATATTTTTTAATGTGTAATCTTATTTGGTTACTTTGGTAATATATTGGAAATAAAATATCAATGAACCTTTGAATTGTGGCTTTTGGTTTTATTCATTTTCACTTTGTTTTGAGTGAGTTATTAATTTTTTTGTAAAAACTGTCACAAACCCTCGCTAGGGTATCTAGTGACATAAAGCAATGTAATTTTTGGTCATCCCATCATCAAAAATACATGCCACTAGATGGGATGACCCTTGTAATTTTATTTTTTTGTTTTTCCTTCTTTGCAGGGTACCATGCACAAGATGGCACATGCCAAAGGTGACACAAATTTGAGTATTTGTGTCTTAGTCTGAAATTGATAGTGAATTGATGATGTTTGGGTGGTAAGCATGAAATTTTGGACTCCCAAAGGTTTTTGAAGGATAAGAGGGGTGTGACGGGTTATTTTAGACCCTATTCATGATATTGTGGCCCTTTATTGGCCAAAATACTCATCATTTATATGACTGTCCTAATGAACTAGTGGACTAAGATTTTATGAATTTGATGAAATGAATGAGTTTGGTGGTTGGAGAAAAATTGGGAAAGGTTTGTGGGGGTCCAGGGTAACCCTTGAAGGTGATAGAAATCCCTAGAGAGTGGTTAGGACTCAAACCAAGATGATTGTCCTAAAAAGTTGTGAGTGTCCCAGTGAATCAATGTTGCAACAATAGGTTTCCTATATGGCCTTTAGGGTGTATGGGAGGGTGAATAAAAGTGGTTTTCCTATTATTAGTATTCTCTCAAAGTGTTTCATAAAATCCCTTGGGTTGATTAGTATTTTTTTGACAATGTGAGTTGTTCCTATGGACAAGATAGAGTCCTAATAGGAGATAGGCTTTTGTGAGTAGGGTTTTGAGGGTTTGGTGTGGTCTAGTTGTTGGAGAGTTCCAAGTTGACCTTGAGAAAATTAAATGGGCCTATTATAATTAATTTCAATGATTGGATAAGGTTTGGGATACATTGATTCAGTTTTGGTTTGTTGAAGCCTATTGAGAACCTATTAGCCTTGTGAGGGATCTTAAAGGTTTTTGAAGAGTTGTCACCTATTTGAATAGGTGAGTTGGGAGAAAAAACTCCCCTATTTTGTGTTTGTTTGGATTCTTTGCATCAGTCAGTTAGAGAGGGAAGAATAAAACTATAGAGGAGACATATAGATAGGTTAGAAACCTAGAGGGATAAAGAGAGGTGAGAAACCTAGATAGTGAGGGAGGAGTGAGATAGATAGAGGGGAATAAAGAGGGGTGGGTAATGAGACCCATATGTAGAGGTAGATAGGTGGAGAGGAAGGGAGGGATAAACCTAGAGAGGGGGGAGAGAGGGTGGGATGGAGAGGTGATTATCTAGACAATGGAGATAAAATAAGCATGAGGAAGATAGAATAATGGATAGTGGGGGAGGGAGATAGTGAGGGAAAGTAGAAGAAAGGGAGGAAGAGATATAAAGAGGGTAGGGAGGGATAAGAGGAGAGATATAAGAAAAAAGTAATTAATAAAAAGGGATGGATGGAGAGGTGGGAGTGAGAGACCTAAGGAGGATATAGATAGGTGATGGGAGAGAAAGAAGAGGAGAGATTTCATAGATGGATAGGGGTAAGGAGGGAGGGAGAGAAATGTGGAGAGGGAGGGATATGACTAGAGAGGGGAAAGATAGATAGGTGAGAGACCTATAGGGGGAGAGAGAGGTCATTAATGAGATAAGGAGGGAGAGGTAGTGAGGGAGAGAGGGAAGGAGGGAGGGAGAGACCTATATATGGGGAGAGAGAGGATACAAGGGATCGTAGTGATCAAAAGAATGGAGAGGGAGGGAGTCAGAGCTAGAGATGGGAGTAGGGAGGGATTGAAAGATAGAGAGGGTGGGATGTACCTAGAGAGGGGATATAGAGGTGAGAGAGACAAGAGAGGGAGAGAGATCATAAATCTAGAGTTTGGGTAAGATAAAGAGAGTGAGATAGAGAGCTACACAATACTAATAGGAACATTCTGATTACAGAAATTTGACATGTTGTTTACTGAAATTTGATTGTCTAAAAATTTATATGACCCTCTAAAACCTATAATCTACCTTATAAATCTTATAGAGCTGAAAGCACTCTCAAACGTCTTGCCAATATATACATAAAATATAACTTAAAGTATAAGAAAGAAACTTAAATGTTATATTTCATGTATATATTATTCTTGGGATATTGGTTGTAAGTTGTGTCCAAATTGGTATATTTTCCCATTCACAAGACCTCCTACATTTTTTCAATGCAAAATATTGGGCACTAGCCAAATGGAAAAAGTTCATTTTTTTAATTTGGTGCACATCAAATAGGGAGAGAAGCATATTTGGCACACACCAAATTTTCTACATTGGGAAATACCAAGCCTATTGGTTGTATTTGCCTTGGGCACTCAACCTAAATATTTGGACAACCATTTCAAGCTAGAGACATGTTTTTATGAGAAGATTGAAATTTTTTACATATTATTTATCGTGATCTCCATTAGCTTTGTACGTGTTTCATTGTAACTAAAAAAATACTATAATATAGTTAATATCTCTCTTACCTATCCAACCATGTAATTTGTTTCACATTTTGATTTTGTTAAGGCTATCATCTTTAATTTCTTTTGTTAGTGTGTTCGTTTTTTGGTCAAAAACCAACATGTTCTTTTTCACGCATAGTTTTTTACACATCAAAATTTTTAGAAAATAGACTCCGTTGTATACACCTTGAAAAAAATTTGATTTTTGATTAGTTTTCAATGATGTTAGGAGGTAGCATGCTCAAATTTCTATTTTTAAGGATATTTCCACTTTGAAAATTAGTAAAAAATCATATACTCATTAAAAAACTAGTTGAAAAATCCAGCATAAACTACAAGGAGTTAGCTAATTTCTCACTAAAGAAATTTTAATAATTCTAAAGAAAATTAACATTTTAGGCGGGGCACAATAGATTCTATGTTATTTTTTTGCATAAAAATAGGACCAATTTTTATGCCCCCTGATGCAGAGCATCTATCACAAACCATAAAACCTTCAAGGGTATTACTGACCCAAAACTAATACAAGACCTTAAACTTGAATCAAGAGGCATATAAAAATATCAACCACTCTTCTCAACTCCAAAACTCACAATCTGATCATTAAGAAACAATACAAATGATATTCATCCATTCTACAAAGCAATCACAACATAATCTTTACACAAGGACTATCTATCAAGTACTTCCACCATACGCCACCAATCAACCCAAAACCACTTTCAAAGGTTAGATTCCATCCATAAATACTTTCATTAAAGATTTCAGATCATAACATTCACCACAACATGAGAAAACAAATTCTTTATTTCCATGGAATACCCTAGTTCAGAGTTTCATCCTTTAAAAATTGTTTTCACAAAAATAATCACAAATTCTTCAATTCTTAACAAAATTAAGTCAAACAAAGAGAACTTGAAAGAGGATTCATATGACTTTCCAACACATATATCCTTTCTTCATTATTATTCCTCATGTGAACATACCAAATGCTGCAACATGATTGTTGTTGCCTTCACCAATCGGCTTTTCACCATGAACTATAACAAATAGTCATTAATAACTTTTGAAATAATGATCATAAATAAACTCTCTCTAGTAAGACTTTATATTTCCTAGTTAAAAAACTTCTTACAAATTTATAGCCAGATCCAATAGTTAAATCAAAAGTTGTGAGGATTTTGCCAAAACGGGTAACCCTTGGCAGGGTTTTGACATTTTTTGTAAAAACAGACATATCTTGCCAAATACTCCACAAAAATGCATAAGAAAGGATTGATCTGAAATATAGTTCTGTAATATATCATTCAAAAACATCCACATATCATAACTACACCAAATGTGATCCTCCATGGATCTATGACAGTCACAGGTTCCTTAAAACCTTATGACAATTTGAGGGTTTGATGGATAATCTTTGTCAAATCCCCTCCAAAATGCTCTACCCCCTTGATATCAACAAAAAATGGTTTTATAAACCATTTACAACTCCTCCTAACTACTCTAACAACCTCATGACCAATGGATTGCATTCTTACACTTTTGTTGCACTTTTGGCAATGTTGCATCTTTGCAATTTTTATAATTTTTGACAAATTACCACTACACTTCACCCTAGCCTTCATGGACACCCCTAACATGTTATAATGGATTAAATTTTACCAATTATAATATTTCAAACTTTTTTGGATGTTCTTCACACTTTCACCACAATTGACCCTATCAGGACCTATTAGGTCTCTTGATACAAAATGGCTCATCAAGCCTTACAACATGAATTGTTTTGATACAAATGGTATTTTGTGACCTTACAATCATTAATTCAACATTAAAAATAAAGAAAAATGTTGTTTTTATTCATGATACATCTCCATGGCTAGGTGCCCCTGCACCACCCACCCCCCCTTTTGAAGCCCTTAATCTCCTATGTTTTCAAAACAAATTAATAGTTTAGAAAGTAGAATTGGAGTTTTTGACTCTTGTTCTTGTTGCATCTTCAAATTTGGAGTGTAACTATGTTCAATTTTTCATTGAAGTTCAAACTTTGCTGATTTCACAAAAAAAAGTGTCATCTTAAGACTCCCTTTTGGTACCACATATTGGTGCACATACCCCCCCTTTAACATCAAGGACAATGAATAATAATCTTGAATAGCTCTCCTTAGCAACATAGTAGAAAATTCATTGAAAAATATCACAAAAGACTACAATACTCCCTCTTATAGGAATTCATTGACAGCTATAAATATCATATGGCAAAACCAAACCACTAATTGAAAATTGCATAAATGGATTTCCATGATTTGGACACTTATAAAAGATTCTACTAACTTTGAGGTCACCCGTGTATACCACCAAGGGAACACACTAGCAAACAAGATGATGAAAATTTATACAAAGAAGATGATAGATATTGAAATGATTGAATTCGTCAAATTTCCACATTCCATAATGATATCAAGATTTTTCATCTAGATTGTACTATGTATTTTTTTTGTTGCCAAAAAAAAAAGTTGGATTAAAATCTCTAATTGATCTTCATGACAGATAAATTTGATAAATTATTAGCAAAACAAGCTGATTAAATAGGAGAGAAGAAAGTTCTTTAAAATAAGCATAGTAATCTAGAAATTAGATGAAGCTAGAAGAGAAGGCTAGAGTGAGGAATGGTAAGGATGAAAGGAGAAATATAGAATGGAGTGAGTAAAGAACCCAACCAAGAATAGGGAAAAAAAGCTAAAAAAGGGAACTTAGCTAAGTTAAATATTCTAAATATAGATTCAAAAATAAAATAAAAACTAATTATAAATAAAATATTGTATATATAGACTAATTAACTTGTAGAAAATTATCTACTTATAGTCTATATTAAAATATAAATAATAGAATGAAATGCAAATTGTAGACACCTAAAATTGTCATGCTTAATTAAATAAATATTTGTATTTATTTAATTATTTAATCCTAAGTCTTCTATTAATTAAATAAATTCTTATTTATTTAACTAATTCATTTAACCTTTTCTAGCCCTTTCCTCATTTAAATAAATATTTTTTATTTATTTAAATTATCTTTTGTTGGGATCCAAGAACACTGAGAGGGGGGGTGAATCAGTGTTCTGCCAGTATGAATAGTTTTTATCCTTTTATACCATACACATATAAACCGGTAAACAAATAAACATATAACAAGAAGCAAATGAACCATCCACATAAGTGAACACCATAACATAGATAATTTATACATGGAAAACCTCAAAGAGGAAAAACCATGGTGGGATTTGTGACCCACAATATCAATTCACAGGCCATATGAAAAGTTATTACATATAATAGGGGCTTGCACATGCAGGAAGGCACACTGCCTAGAGCATACTGCTCATCACTAAAGATCCTCGCTGACTAGAAGATTTCTGCTAAAGTAAATTGCTGAAAATGAACTCAAGAATGCATCTACTATGCCAAATAGAGTTCTGGTACTGGCTCTGCTCTATACCAGTTCATAAACCCTGAACTACTACCAGCATCTCTTCTCCTCTAAGAATGCATCTGCTATGCCAAATAGAGTTTCGGTTCTGGCTCTGCTCTGTACCGGTTCATAAACCCTGAACTACTACCGGTATCTCTTCTCCTCCAAGAATGCTTTCCAAGCTATCTACAGATCATTGCATTGTATAAAATTTGCATACAAAATGATCTTCATACATATATTTTGCATTATATAGTTCTACTATATTCTCCTATATCCATACATTTTATATATCTCATATTTTTAAAATGACCTAGTAGACTGACCTATATACCCATTACAAACAATATGCCTTATGTTGGCTTACAATAAATTTACAAAAGATATTCAATGTCAGCCTTGACAATAATTATAAAATGATTTATTTAGTAAATCCTCCTCGATGTCAGCTTCCACTAAAGTATTGATGTCGGTGTCGATGCTGGTGTAGCCTTGAATGCTCCAAAGTTGGTATCTGCCGGTATATGCCTCCTAGTGCGGGTATATGGCTTACATCTTATCTTGTTGTCATCAATGACAACAAAATGAATCCAATGAGTGTCAATTGCCAACAATCTCCCCCTTTGGTATTGATGGCAACACTCATGTGAAAAATGGATTCCTTGCCAGTATGCTCTCCCTGAGCAATACATTCCATCTGATATCCTAATATCCTTCCCATGTGTTTTTATCTGGTATATTCTCTGATATTTTTCACATAAATGCATACTCCCCCTTTGACATTAATGCCAAAGACCAGTGAATGAATTCAAAGAATTTCAGAACAAAAGAATAAATGAATACTATTAGTTTCATTGGAGCTTAATCATCTTCAAGATTTCTGGGTATGTCTTTTGCAATAACTAAAGATATGTATCCCAACCAGATTTGAAAGTATCAGAAATGGATGCTAGTCCATTTAGTAAGTGGGCATGTGTTTCCTTCTCTTGCACACCTGTCGGTGTGGGTTTAGCTATCATGTCCATGCACTCTCTCTTATGAACACCCAATGAATCTAATCTAGGACTCACCAATCCTCTAAGAATCCTTTCTCTTCGCATTATTATATCTCTCTCCTTCTCAAAAGAAAAAATTTGGTTCTCCAAGGAAAAAATTTGTCCATCAACAAATGTGGTCAGTGCAGTCAATCCATCAAAAGAATTAGCAATTTTAGCTATCTTATCATATAACTCCTTTAATCTGCTATCTACATTAGTCGTAAGAATTTCTACGTTACAACACACTCTGTAGATATTTGTACATTGTTTTAAACAAACCTCAATGGGAATAATTTTGTCCTCAATTTTCTTCTTCTCTATTTCTATAATCTGATCAAAAGTTATTCTTTTAGTAGTTGCGAATTTATCCAAAGCGTGTCGGTCTACAATCTACCTCAGAGATTGAAAATTGTTAGAGATGTGCTATGTTAGAGTCTTGAGCTTTCCAGAAGGGATTGCTCCAACTTCAATCTGACAGTTAGGTATTAATATGTGCAACACTATGACTGATTGATCCATTATTCCTTTATTTTTAGTACCTTCCTTCAATAATTTCTGAGTAGCCATCATCATCAATTTAGTTGGACTCAACTTAGAGACTGAATTCTTCTCAACTTGAGAAGTGTCAATTGTCAAAACCTTTGTTGGGGAATCAATTTTAACTTTCTATATGGACTCAATGTCTTTTGCCTTGTCCATCTCAGCCTCTTTTGCACCAGTGGTTATTGGTATTATGGATGACTTAGTCATGTGTTGCATTGATTTTGTCATTGATGTCAACACTTGTCTTTATGGAGTTCTACATTATGTGTTCACTGGCAGATTATGTGTTCACTGGCAGATTATGTGTTCACCAGCAGGTTATATGGTTCACCGGCAGTGATGATAACTTGTTATCATCCAGAAATCATTTGGTTATGTCGAAGACATGGATTGGATGTTTGGATTTGGAGTTTTTCTTATTGGTCTAACCGGGTTGACATGTTTTCCTTTACTGGAAGATAGGACTAGGTTATGGACCGGTACATGTTATCTATTCTAGATCAGCATGGCATGTTATGGAGATGGTTTATTGATTGGATATTGTATTGATCCGACATATTGTATCGCATCAAGACTTATTTGTAATTAAT
Organism: Cryptomeria japonica; assembly: GCF_030272615.1. NCBI lineage: Eukaryota > Viridiplantae > Streptophyta > Pinopsida > Cupressales > Cupressaceae > Cryptomeria > Cryptomeria japonica. The sequence goes on along the minus strand of NC_081405.1, from coordinate 138,441,779 downwards.
TTAATTGTAATATCTTTAGTGAGACAACCTATTCATTTGGTCTTAGGTTTTGTATAAATGATTGTAAGATCTTATTGAAGATCGGGAGATAGGATATGGTATGAGTGTGTGTGAATATTGAAGAGCTGAATAAGAAGATTCTTGTGCAAATCACACAAACATTTTCTGAAGGTTGAAGGAAGGTTATGAAGGTGTTTATCACTCATGTTCAAAGCTTAAACTGGTACTGAATCCAGCATTGCAGATGCTATTTTGAACAGTACATTATATTGGATTTAACCATCCAATAGTAGTCAGTGTGTCTCCTATTTTGTGATTGAGCAGTGAGCTCTAGGTGGTTGGCCTTTCTGCATGTACAGACCCCATTTGTATACAATTACTATCTACAGTAGTATCATCTGATTTTGGGTAAGGTTTCCCATCATGGTTTTTCCCCTTACTGGGTTTCCATGTCAAAATCTTTGTGTCATGTGTTGTGGATGTTGTTTCTCTTCATGTTTCATGCATTAACTTATACCGGTACTGCTATAACTGTTAATCTGTTTTACCGACATTTAATTTTGGTTTATAGGCATTTAAGTTTGGTTTACCGGCATTTAAGTTATAATTTATATACAATTGGTTAACAACATATTCAACCCCCCCCCTCTCAGTTGTCCTTCTGGTTCCTAACAGTGGCTTCGCCACTTGGTGCAGTGTCAATTACTGTCAGTGGAGTATTATCCATAGTATTTACAGTGTCATGTACATTGCCTTGCTAAAAAATGGACTGTGTCGATATAGACTGTACACTCTCCTTAACTGTCGATAGTGTCTAAATATCTATAGTTACTGTCGGTTGTGTCAAAATTGGAATCAGACTGCCCAAAATACCTTTCCCCTTTGATTTGTCAGGAATGGTGGAAGTTGTTTCCCTTGCAAATTCTTCTTGAGATATGAGAAAATATGGGTTTTAATGAAAGAATTTGGTCCATCCCTTACTAGTCTCATTTATGACCTCATTTACTCTCCCCATCATAAGGCTTATCTATTGGGGTTTACTACTGAAAATTGTCCTATTTGCAGTATCTATGCATCTTTTCATTTCTTCATTATTTATAGCACCACACATTTCCAAAAGTGATACGTCCTAAATCTCCCTATCTCTCTTGACACCGTCAAGTCTTCTAGCCTCAAGTTAATAATACAAGGATAAAGGTATCTCCTTCAAAATTTCAACTAAGGCTTTCTTATAAATGTCTATATACAACAAAATAGCCTCTTCTAATTCATTTTCCTCATTCTCTTCTAAATATTCATAATAATTTGATACATTTTTCAATATTCCATCTTTGGTAATTTCATCAATAAGCTCAACACAAGTCATTGTGGTCTTACTGGTTTCAATATCATCACCCTTCTTCTTTTTGCTTGTCGTTGCCGGTGTGACTGGTTTCCTCTTTTGCATAGGCTTCATTGCTGGTGGTGGAGGTGCAGTAAGCGTAGTTGCCTTTCCAACAAGTCTCCTCCTAGGCTCTGCCTTCTTCTGCTCTATTGGTGGTTGTACCACATTTGTCCATTGTACCCTTCTAAAAGCCAGAGGTTCATTATCCTCATAATCAGAATCAGAACTGATAGGGGAAATGTGAACATGTGGCTTCTTCACTTTTGCAGTACCAACCTCTATCGGTTTAACTGCCTGTTTGGATCTTGAACCCAGTTGAGTGTCTATCTTATAAATTACATCTTGTACATATGCAGACATCTTTTCTATTTTCTTCTCTCTTCTCAATCTATTAAAACTGATTTTCACTTCAAGATCCTTCTCTCCTATTGTACCAAAATGCTTTGTTTTATCATCTAATGGGGAATCTAACAACATTTTTGCATAGAGTTCAAAAATACTATCATCCACCTCATATCCAAGCTCAGTAATCCATATTGTCCTAGGTTCATCTACTTCCATAAGAGTTTCATCAGTTGTTACCATAAAACAAATATCACCGAAATACTTCTCCACAATGTTCTTTGATATTCTCTCCCTTTGCCTCATGTTTTCTTGGAATGTCTTGAAATACCCCCAAAGTTTCTCATCTCTGTTGGTACCAAGACCGGTGATTTCTTCCTTGATCTTCATACCTACCAATATGTCATGAGCCCAACGCTTCTTCCCTAAACCGGGTAGCTCATTCAGGAAGTAAAGCATTAAACAAACAATCAAATTTTTATATCTAAAAGTGTCTTTCTTGATTCCTTTAATCTTACCAAGGTTCAACATCAATTGACTCCTCATCCATTCACATAAATCATACTTTGCATTATTCCTCGGTATCTGATATGCATCATGAATGCATGAACTAGCAACAGAAATCAATCAATTGGATTGAGTTACCTTATAACCTATTATCATGCTTGCAAATTTCACATCAGTGTCGATGATTGTGATGATCCTCATTGACCTGCTATCAGGAGTTACACCAGTGAGTTTCTCGACCTCTATATTGGAAATTTTCTTTCTAGGTTCTTGTCTGACTTTGGGTAAGCCGGTGACTACTTGAATGGCCTCCTTTGTGAATATGTAAGGCCTATCCATCCAGATGAACTCATTGTGAACCCTACTCAGAATGTATCTAATAACTTCATCCTTGAATTCTGGTATGTACAGAATACCAGAAAACCCTAGATCCTCAATTTCTCTATATTCCAGTTTGATGGTTCTGGAGTCTCCCAGTATCATGGTTTGATACATGCTTTTGATGTCCTCTGTGCCCAAATCCTCCAGGGTGTAGTGAATGTATGCCCTCACATCTTTAACATACATTATGCCATTAGGAACCCTAGAAAATGCTCCCGCAGAGTCTTCCTTTTTAGAAATTTTAGGAACCTCCTTAAATACTGGCCTTAACCTATCCTTGACTTCGACAATGGTGGGATTTGCAATGAAAGTAGGTTCTGAAGATCTAGATGCCATTTCAAAAAATACATGAAAGTGAACGCCGATGGAAGATTGAGTGCTTCAGATAACTGCTCGAAATCCTTTCACAATGCTTCTACTCGCTCTTAACTCACCTTTTCTTCACTCTAAATGCTTGAATGCTTGGTGAGTGAAAATTATTTCACTTACTCCCTTTTATCAGTGAATAAAACCCTAATCTTTTTATGTAATAAATGCTTTGCCTACAACCCTACGAATGTCAGTTTCACAATCATATGTTGGGTAAACCTTCATCGATGATGAACACAACTCTCCAGATCTCTTCAAGGGTGATATGCAAAATTTAGCAATGAAATTGCCAACCCCTAAGGCTTAGGCCTCAGTTACTGGTGGAATTTCCTATTGGTGGAGGAATACCCTATTCTACTAGTGGAGTTACTGGTGTAGATCCATCTCCACTTGATTCTTTAGATTTTCTAGCCCATCTCTTGGTGTGATCTTGTTGTATTTCATCTACCTTCTGCTTTCCTTTCTCATTATCTTTATCATTTCTAACCAGTTGATTCTTGCTTCTACAGTATTTAGCAAAATGACCTATTTTGTTGCATGCATAACATGTAACATTGTTCTTCTAAATTGCTTTGACATATCCGCTATCATTTCTTGACCTACAGTGATTAGCAAGGTGTCCAAACTTTCCACATGCATGACATTTAACATTCATTCTACAATATTCTGATCTATGACCATATTTCTTGGAATTTGTGCATTGACCAGGAAAAAAATTATAGTTTTGATTTGCTTTATTTCTACATTGTTTAGCCATATGCCCAAATTTATTACAAACAAAACATCTACCATTGAATTTATAAGAATTAGATTGTCTTACCGGTTTCCTCTGTTCTGATCAGCTCTGCATATCGGTTGTCTGATCTTCATTTGCAGTACCAGAGCTTTCACCTTGTACAAATCCAAGTCCTCTATAATCATCAATCTGTCTTTGTCTTTTAGAAAATTCATCCAACTATGCAGCATTGATCCTAAACTTTTCTTTATACTCACTTGTAGTAGTCAGATCATCTCTCAGAGTAGTTATTTGTCTTTCAAGTTATTTTTCATTGTTTTGGGAGTGTGCCAAATCAGTTCTCAACAAATTATTCTCATGAGTCAATCTACCACATTCATTAAATTTGTTCTTCAAATATATAATAAGATTATCTTCCTTCTTCTTTATGTCCTCAATATCTTTTTATAACCTCATAGTCAGATCTTTAATTTCATTCTTCATGAGCATGTTTGCTTGACTTACTTTCTGGCATTGTTCCTTAAGAGCATTCTTCTCCTCATCATCTGGTTTTTACAAAAGTTCTTTTCTCTTGGCTTGAGCTGATGATAAGCTTTCTTGTAGGATAAGAATGAACTCATTTGCAAAATTCAATTCTTCTTGAAATTTCAAGTTCTTTATCCTTTAAGCATCATAATCCTCAAGAGCCATCTCAAGTTGCTTCTCCATAGCCATGTTCAAAGATTCCAAATTCAGGATCTTCCTCAAGTTGTTAAACTTCTTCCGAGGTACCAAGCTCTGATACCAATTGTTGGGATCCAAGAACACTGAGATGGGGATGAATCAACGTTCTACCGGTATGAATAGTTTTTATCATTTTATACCATACACATATAAACTGGTAAACAAATAAACATATAACAAGAAGAAAATGAACCATCCACATAAATGAACACCATAAGACACAGGATTTATACGTGGAAAACCTCAAAGAGGAAAAACCACGGTGGGATTTGTGACCCACAATATCAGTTCACTGGCCATATGAAAAGATATTATATATAATAGGGGCATGCACATGTAGGAAGGCACACTGCCTAGAGCATACTGCTCATCACTAAAGAGCCTCACTGACTATAAGCTTTCTACTAAAGTAAATTGCTGAAAATGAACTCAATAATGCATCTGCTATGCCCAATAGAGTTCTAGCTTTGGCTCTTCTCTATACCGGTTCATAAACCCTAAACTACTACCGGTATCTCTTCTCCTCCAAGAATGCTTTCCAAGCTATCTACAGATCATTGCATGGTATAACATCCACATACAAAATGATCTTCATACATATATTTTGCATTATACAGTTCTGCTATATTCTCCTATATCCACACATTTCATATATCTCATATTTTTAAAATGACCTAGAAGACTAACCTATATACCCATTACAAACAATATGTCTTATGTCGGCTCACAATACATTTACAAAAGATATTCAATGTCGTCCTTGACAATAATTAAAAAATGATTTATTAAGTAAATCCTCCTTGATGTCAGCTTCCAATGAAGTATTGATGTTGGTGTCGGTGCCAATGTAGCCACTATCTGTCGATATATGCCTCTTAGTGCTGGTATATGACTTCCATATGATCTTGTTGCCATCAATGATAACAAAATGAATCCAATGTGTCAATTGCCAACATCTTTCTCCTAAATTAAATAAATATTTTTATTTATTTAATTGGTCCCACTTCCTCTATTAATTAAATAAATCTTCATTTATTTAATTAATTGATTATTTTTTTCCTCTATGACACATGTCATTCATCTCTTAATTTTCCTCTACCTTCCCTCTTCATTATTTTATTATTTCTTCTACCCACCCTTTAATCCTAGCCCACCATTTATTTCTTTCATCTCTTAATCTTATCCCTCCATTTTCTAAAGTGTCTTATATATAAGAGGATTATTTCTCTCTTTCTATCACCTAATGTGACTATCAAGCCTTATTGTGATCAAGAGACTTCACAACCACAATCTTTTCTTTGTTGAGTTCTTGTGCACATACAAAATCTAAGAGCAAATATATCAAACAAGATCAATGGAGATAGGATACAATGGAGATTAAAACCCTACTTGGCATGTGAATTGTATTATTGCTTAGTTTGTTGATTTGTGTGTTTTTAGGTATCTTCATTGGTGTATGGTGAATGTTTTATTGTAGGACTAGGGTTTGTTGTGGTTGAATCTTTGTGGTTTTGCAATAGTTTGTCATCATCATTTTTCATTGTATACATTTTGGCACGCTAGGTGGGACTCTTGTCCCTTTCTTTCTAACTTTTGTTGGTTGTTTCTTAGCTTTTTTTTGTCGCGTTTCAAGTCGGATCAAAGATGATTTTAAATTATTGCATGTCTACGACACTTATTTCTACGTCTGAGTCTATATTCTGCATCTGGATTGTTTGTTTTTATGTTTATGTTTTTAGTTATTTTTCTACAAGATCAAACATCTGAAATCATGTCTAGGTTGCATACTTCGATGTTTTTACTCAAAAATTGTGTCTGCAATCATTGTTTCCACATTTATGCCTTGTTTTGTGTTTTGCAGGTCTCAGCTCCCATTTTCATGTCTACGATTTTTCTTTCTACGTCTGTGATAGCAAATTGCATCTCCATTCATTTCTTCCATTTTTTTGTTTTATGTATGTGCTTGCAGGTTTTGTTCCTGTTTTTGCATCTATGTTCAGTATTATCGCATCTATGATCAGAAAGTATGTTTGAGTCTAGTATCGCCACGTTTTTTATTTTTCACCTTTCATTCTCCTTTTGATTTTAGGATTTTTAGATCCGGTTTTTGGCTTAACCCCTTGCTTGGATTAATAAGTGGTGCATCTATCTTGAAAAGACGAAAACATATTATTAAAGGCCCCTTTTTTCACATTTGGATTTGGATTGCTAAAATTTACCTAACAAGTGTGCTTGCAGGGGGGTATTTTATCAAAACTACTAATCATTTGTTGTAGGGTTAATCTAGGTGTGTGTCTTTGGATTTCTAGTTTAATTAGGGTCACATATTTTTTATTTAGGGTTAAAGAACTTTTTTGAAGTGTTTGGTGCACTTTTCACACTTTATGTTTATAACCTAGAGGTGATAACAAAAGTTTCCTCTCCCCTCGCCTTCCATTAGACCTTGGGTGTAAGATAAATTGTTATCATCTTCTTTTTAGGTAGGAGGACCTCTCTCTAAGGTATCCCACATAAGGCCAAGTGAGAGAGTATGACCCAAGGGGTACTTCTTTTGCCCGCTATATAAATTAATATTTTAAATGAAAGTCGCAATGACTTGGTGATGTGTATCCACACCAACGGTTCTCCCTAGTATCCACACTTGTGTTGGATGTGTTAAATATCCTCTTTGGGGATTAGGAGTGGGTTCTTAAATGAGTCATCGCCACGTGGGTAGACACTGAGAACTGCAAAAGTTCCCCCACTAAAAACCTTTTATTTTAGAGGCCAAAAATCCCTACATTTGATGGTTCAGGGAGTGTGGATCGTACCCTGTAGATACCCCTCATGTACACTTTCATGTTGAGACAGGAATCCATCATTTTTTCTTTGGTCTTTTGAGGTAAGAGAATCTAATATTCTCAAGAAGTGAGTGGCGTGGTGGGGAAGCCAGTGCTACCAGAATCTCTATTTGTTTTCTTCTTTGAGGTATTTCTATGTCGCAAGGGCTCCATTGAAAGGTTTTTCTTTCCAAGTGTCTTCAATTTGTGTTATACTAGTGGAAACCTTTTGAATATACACAAAACACTTTGGACAAAAACACCTTCAGACATTGTGTCTTTATTTTTTGTTGTGTTTTATTGCCACAAGACATTCAACATCAAGATTTGGTCACATTCAACAATTACACATTTGGACAGATTCAAAAAAAATCTTGGGTCAACGTCTATAACAATTAAAAGTGCATATGTGTTGATAAATCGCATCTCTGCAAGGTAGAAATGCGTATGTGTATCAAAGAGTGAACATTGTTAGAAAAATAGTTAAAACAATGCCTGTGACAATTAAAATTGTGTTTGTGATATAAAATTGCATCTGGATTTATTTAAGTCACATTTATGCAGAGAACAATTATCATTCATAAGGAAATTGTGTCTGTGTAGGGCAGAAACACATTTGTGTTTCAGAGAACAAAATTTTGCAAAAGTTGTCAAGAAAAATTTGCTTAGGTTTTGAGATCAAAAGATCTTCCAAGGCAGTTTCCTTTTTAGGGCTTCATCTATAGTCAATTAGCCCTTAACCTTGTCATACATCTTCAACCATTTTTCCTCATTTACAAAAACACATTTTTCAAGCTAGAGTCAAAAGGTTTCTTTGTGGTCCTCATCATATCTTGCAAACATACTACAACATATCACTAGGTGGTGCCCATATTAGATCTATCATCTTAGGGTCCCATTTGGTCCTCTTTAGTCAAGGTCAACTTACCTCACCAAGAGATCTCTCATCTCTTTGGAAGCCACACCTTACTTTATATCACACATATCTTGGACTTACATTTTTTGACATTGCAAGACAACCCTAGATTTATTCCATCCCATATTCCTTCTTGATCTTTCATAGTCTTCACATTTTCTTCCATTCCTCATTTTATCCAAATTTTAGTTCATGGTTGAAACCCATTCACAAAGGTCTAGAAGAGAAGTTGAGGAAGCTCTAAGATCTCTCAAAATGAGTACCTATGAGTTTGATGGAGATGAATTTTACAACCCATTTGAGAGTCATAGTAATATACTAGACAATGATAATGAGATCAACAATGACGATGAGAACAACCATGATAATGGCAATTCATCTATAACTTTCATAGACATTGAAGATACTATCATAAATCTAAGGTTCAATAGATTGGTTGAGGAAATCATGAGAAGAGATAGATAATACTTCTTTCAAGTCATGGCACAATGCGGAACAAGACTAACATATGATTTTGATGTGTCACAAATTCTAGAGGAGGATCCTAATCAAGTGGTTCAAAAAAATGCAAATCCTAGAGGACATAATGGTGCTAATAGGAGAGAACATTTCATGTATGAGTCACCCTCATCCTTATTTCAAAAACCTGAAGTTACCAACAACCATACTCACACCATCTTTGCTAGGAACTCTCATGAACAACCCTGCAGAAATCCTTTTCTATGGAGGAGAAATGATAATACACATGCTCATGATAACACCCAAGATCATACTAATGCATACAAATGAACTAAAGGGAACATTCAAAATCATGACACAAGGAGACCCCATGTCAGATTTGGGGAAAATATTCAAGATCACTCCTATGATACCTCATATTCCCATGGTCATGACATGTATTGACCTCGACCTAGTTCTCCTCATTATAATACCATACCAAGTTGTCCATATGCTAGCTACAACTATGTCCCTCCTCCATATGAACACATCTATGACCAATATCATCCATACATGCATTATATCCCTACTCCTTTGCCCAGTGGCTCAAGCATGGGACTAACTCAAAGAGAAAAGACACCACCTAAGAATGACATGCAACAACAAATCAAGGATTTACAAAAACAAATGATAGACGTGAATACACCAAATCAAGGCTATACAATGAAATACATATGCCCTTATCAATTTGAAAAAAGTATTCCAATGCCTCCATTTCCTCCACATTTTGTGACACCAAAATTTGACAAGTATAGAGGAAAGGGAGATCCTAAGGCACACATAAGAGAATTTTTCAGGGCATGTATTGAGGTAGCCAATGAGGAAACATACTTGATGAGATTGTTCCCACAAGGTTTAGGTGGACAATCTATGGAATGGTTCTCCCAACTTCCACCTGGAATTAAGTCAAGGAGTGATCTAGCAAAAGCTTTCATACAACACTTCTCATACAACATTTAAACAAATGCATTAGTGACTACTTTGTGCAATACCAAACAGAAAAATAGAGATTCCTTTGCTTCATTCTTACAACAATGGAGAGATCTTTCTAGTCAACACTCTTATGATATCCCACAAAAAAAATGGTGAAAATGTTTACTCAAAATGTCAACAAGGATATTGGATATGAACTAAGAAAAGATTGTTTGTCCACTTTTAAGAAAGTCATATATAAGGGATTGGCAACTGAGAAAGTCATTATTGAACAAGGCACCATTAAGCTATTCAAGGATAACAAAGAGGAATCAAATGGGAAAGACAAACCTTGCTTTTGGAACAAGAACAAGAACACAGTCAATGATGGGGTATTAGATGCAAATGTTGTAAAACCAAAGGTGACATTCCCAGATGCAAGTTTATCCAATTTGAACAATCAAGTGAACACTCAAAGGCCATCAAAGCCTCAAAGAAAATACACTCCATTGGGAGAACCAATTGAAATAGCATTTAAGAAATTGGCTGTAAACAAGCTTATAACAATACTAGAAAATCCACCTTACAAACCAAAAGTGAAACCTACATGGTGGAATGATGATGAGTATTGTGAGTACCACAAGAGCAAAAGACGTACAACTAGTAATTGTCACATATTGAAGAATGTTATACAAGATCTTGTTGAGAAGGGTGACATAGAAGTTGATGGTCACACCTCCAATGAGGAACATGCGATGTTTAAGGATCCATTCCCTAAACATGGTAAAGGAAGAGCCAAAGTAGATAATCAAGCTAATTATGCTAAAATTTCCTATGATTATGATGCTACTGTTAACCATATTTCAATGGACAATCATGTTTCTACCATTATTATAAAGGATAAAACTCTTGAAGGTTCTACCCAAAGGAGTAAAGTCATTTTCAAAGGCCTTGGACTATCCTCTTCACCATCTAATGATGAAACCTCTAAATGTAATGTCACAACCAGTCAAGGTAAATTCACCTTGCAAGGTGTTCCACCCAAGACCACAGCCTTGGCATCTACCAAAAATGAGTATGACCTTGTAGATCGGTTAGGGAAGACACCCGCCCTCATTTCCATCCTTGATATTTTGTGTATATCTCCTTCACATAAGGATATTCTTGACAAAGCATTGAGAGAAACCTTCGTACCCACTAATCTGAAAGTGGACCAGTTTTAAGCTATGGTGGTATACCTTTCCACTCTGCATTACCTTACATTCATAGAAGTTGATGACGTATCCATATGCCAACCATACAATGCACTTCTACACATTGAAGTCTTTCTTCATAAAAGCCACATCAAACGAGTCTTGATAGATGGAGGAGCATGTCTGAATATTTGTACATTGAATACTATTAAACAATTGGGATACTTTGAAAAATTGTGAATTGAAATATGAAGATCACCATTAAAGAATATGATGATGAAGAACGCCATCCAAGGGAAAAATCACCTTACCTCGAAGAGTTGGGCCTATCACATGTAGAACATAAGATGCCACTAAGAGGGAGGTGAATCAATGGTTTCTAAACTTAACCCTTTTAAATCCTAAGAGGTGTGTATCAACTAGTAGTTCAAACACAAGGTAAATATACCATTGATATAGGGGAAGACATCAAGGTTAAAACACACACAAAAGCGAACATCACATAACACCAAATATACAAGGAAAACCCAACATGGGAAAAACCTTGGTGAGAAATTTTGTTGGAGTCTACTACTCCAATCTAACCTCACAATAAATATTGTCACAATATTTAGGGCACCAACCCAAGGAGCACCAACCCCTGCACCGAGCTCCAACTCAGTGATTACAATGACATATATTATCACAATAGTAATAACCCAGTTACAAATGAGTTCTATAACCTCTGCAATCTTTCTTCTAGTTCAGACTTGCTCTGTTCTCTACTTAACTAGTTCTCTATTCTTCTTTCCTCTCTATTGCAACCTTGCCGGTTCAGCCTCTACCTCTTCTCTGTCGATACTCTACTCTCTATCGATTCTCTCCTCACTCAAACATAGTGATTCTTACCACCACCAATACTCTTCACTTTGTTGGTTATGTTCACTTTGATCACTACCGATTCTTAGCTTGTCGGTTAAGCCCTGCTCTGATCTTCTCTGACATTCACTCTCCACCACTTCACTCACTACTTCCTTCTTACTGGTTCTAACACTACCAGTTCACCCCACTATCAAACTCAGTGACAGTCTACTGGCTGCCTTACCCTTGTCATCTTAGCTCTTCTTACCGATTCTCTCTCAATCACTTAGTCACCTTGATCTTTGATGAACTCTCTGACTAGTTGGCTCTTTGTTGCATTTTCACACCCTGCTCTTCAATATCTGGCCTACAACATCAATCATCTTTGATCTTTAGTCGGCATATTTATATGTGAGTTTTCCTACCATGACTAGCATTCAAACCTTTGGCATGCTAGGGTTCCTTCATCAACCATGAGGCATATCAAATCAGATCAGATCTCTTCTCTACGATAGTCAACCTACAACTAATCACCCACCACTGCCAATCACGTTGCTTCCAAAACATGTTTTCTATATTTAGCAAACATGGCTTGTTTGTCGGTCTGCACTTGTCAACCATGATGAAGTGATCACATAGCTAGCTTCACCTACCCCGATCAACACCTAGACATGTTGCATCGATCATAATGCCAATGAATCAGATCATTGTCCTCTAATATGTCTCAAGTTGCATCCTTCTTCTCTTGACCCATGGTTTACGCCATCAACATAAATGTCGACCAATAACCAACTACCTCACTGACAATGTACGGTCCATTTGTTTAACACATGAACTCCACATGGCGTCTCTATCGGCATGTACCTCCGCTCAGTCACCGTGTCAGTTTAGGCTTAGCCATTGACCAATATACTATCAGTGTTTGCCTACCAGTTCACTAACCCTGTCGATTATACATCAATCGGTCAGCCTTCAAGCTTGCACTTTGATGTTCTGTTGGTGGAACACCTTAGCCTGGTCACCAACCTTGCCAATCCAGAGCATGCACATCTTCATCAGACAAGAGCTCTTCACTTGTCACTTTGTCAACTTTACTGATGGACATCTATACTAGTAATATCTCCTACTTGTATACTAGTAACATACCATGCACACCGATGGCAACAAACTCCATTTTCATTTCGGTAACATCCTTGTCTACAGCTGCTCAACCTTGCCTTCATCTTCATTTGACTGGTTCACTTCTCAACTAGTTTGTCAAAGTGACAAACTTATCCTTCCTTTTCTGTACCAGTAACTCATTATAACTCATTTTGTTTAACTGGTACATATCTCAGATTTTATGCACCTGAGCCATTCTTGTGTTTCACAGGTTCATCCGGTGTGAGCCTTAAATCACCTGCCTTTAACTTCTTGACTAACCTATCCCACAGAGTTATAATGCATTCCATGCACGTTGGGGGATAAGCTCCACTTACTCATGGGAGTGGATCCTTGTCGTCTATTGACCAATGACTGGTGTGAACCAACTATCATTACATTATGCTTAATCTGCTTCTAGTGTTGCACCAATATAATTTCCCTGTTTGAGTAGACACAACTTCAACTAGGCACATAACCTAGTAGACATCCCCTTTGTCTATTATACTAACTTGCAGTAGTCCGAAATTTTTTGTTCATATCAACATCCTATGATAGCCTCTTCATCTAGTGGGAGTCCTGCTGATTGACATCCAACTGCATATTGGTTCTACACTTCTTCATTATCTCACATTTCTTGCTCATTAGTCATATGCTTACCTATTGGCAACAACACACTACCAACATATCACTTACCGGTTGTCATACCATACCAATCTCCAATACTTATGTCTTCAACAAAAGCCAACACTAACTTGTGTATTGATGACTCTAATGACCACAATTCTGGTTGACATCCTCTTCTTACCAGTGACAAGCTATACCCCTAACCAGCTATTCAAGTTGACATCAATGACACCGTCACCGGTTGATATCAATGACAACACAATGCCAACATTACGAAGGATGTGGTTTGTCAAGTCCTTGATCTCTAGATCTTACATACAATATACTTTTGGGATGTCCATGGATACATGAAATGAGATCAGTACCATCAACATATCATCAATGAATCAAATTTCCTTACAATGGAGTTGAAGTGACAATAAAAAGCGATCCAAACCCATTCATATATTGCAAAAACCTAGGACCAAGATTAGAGATAATAATTCCAATTAATAGAGAAGCAACTCCATCATCAGCATATGTGGACCCAGAATCATTAAAGCCTTCTACATAAAAACCAAGTGATCTCAATGGAAAATATAAAGACAATGGCATGGGAGAGTATAATTTGAATCAATCCATGTATTTAAGAAAAATAATGGATTCTCCTAAAGATTATGGACAACCACATCCTTCTAAAATAGTATCTTCTATCACTATAGAATGGGATCGCACCATATTCCAAAAATGGGGTGAGATGGAAGAAGAAGATCTTTACAAAATGATTTATAAAGAACCTGAAGAGGAGTATACATGAGTTCATGTCAAAATACCATGTGAGAAGTATGGCAAAGGCTTTAAGTTCTTATGAAAATTTAGATATGATGGTAAAGGCCCTCCTGGGTTACAAAAGAAAGGAATTATTGAACTATTGCAACCAGAGTTAACATTCAAGAATCAATTCTCCAAAGGACTTGGCTTCATACCCTTCAGATTAGGTACTCACAATTCTAAAGAAGCATTACAAATCATAGATTCTATCTCTACTAATGACCAATAATGAGAGAAATGCTATTCCACAAACTCTAACAAATGTGAATGGGGTTCAGATAAGTCATCCAGTAACTATGAGTGCACTGAAACATTCAAAAAACCAGGTGAACCCACAAAAAAGAAGAGTTTAACAAAAAATTCAGAGTTGGTCAAGTAACTCTATCAATGCCTACATCTCAAGAAAAGAAAGATAGTGGAGAACTGTGGATAAAAACATTTTGGGATCCTGAACCCTCAATGTCTCAAGGTTATAGGTCAAAACCATGAAAATTGAAGACTCTCATTGCCTAGTGTCCCTCTTGTGATGTTGATTTGGATTCGTTTACAATCGAGGCTAATGATGAGAGTTCTAGTGATGACCTCAATAATTGCATTGAAATACCTAAAGACTTTTGTGTATTTACTCTCACTCCCATTGACTTTGAAAATATTGATGGTCTTCCCCTTGTTCATCCACAACACATTGATTGGGACCAACAAGGGCCTCCACAACTAGACACATTCCAAAATGATGAGGCCTTCATTGAATACATTGGCATAAGAAATGATCTTCCTCTTGGGGACCACAAAGAAGGATACATCATAGAACTCAATAGTATGACATATATTGAAGAGATGCCAAACCTTCTAGTCACAAAAGTATAAAAATAAAAACAAATCATGGGTCTTATGGTGAAAACCACGTTGTGGCACTGTTTGGTCCTAAAAAAGTAAAAATAAAGGACATATCCAAAGGTGAAAATCTCTCTGAGGTGCCTCAGGATGGAAGTTTTGACACTCTCCCCATGACATCATATGAAGAGAAATCATTAATGCTGGTGGAGGAAACTATCAAGAAAAATATTGGCATGGAGGAAATTCTACACAACATCTTCTTAGCACAGTCTTTGATAGAAAAAGAAAGACCAAAGTTCATAAGTTTCTTCACAGAATGAAAAAATCAACTTTGTATGGTCATATGTTGATATGCCTAGATTGGATCTTGATTTAGTAATGCATAATTTGAGAGTTACTCCTAGAGCTAAACCTATAAAATAGAAATTGAGAAAGATGCATCTACAAGTGGCACTATTAGTCAATGTAGAGCTAGAGAAATTATTGGATGTTGGATTCATTCGACCGATTGACTATCCTAAGAGGATTCGTAACTTGGTACCTATCAGCAAACTAGATCATAGTATTAGAATATGTATAGATTTTAAAGACATCAATAAGGCTTGTCCTAAAGATTATTTCCCATTGTCAAACATTGATTTGATAGTCGATCCTACAGTTGGGCATGCAATGTTATCATTGATGGTTGGATTCTCCAGGCATAACCAAATCAAAATAGCACCTCAAGAGCAATATAAAAAAAATTACTTGTCCTTGGGGTACCTTTTGTTGGAATGTTATCTCCTTCAGATTGAAGAATGTAGGTGCTACATATCAAATAGCAATGACAACCATCTTTCACAATCTCATGCACGTCACTGTGGAAGATTGTGTTGATGATCTCCTGGGAAAGTCAGTAACAAGAGAAACACATCTTGATATCCTATCAATGGTTTTTGAACGTTTGGAAAAATAAAAAGTTGGATTAAATCCTAAGAAGTGTGTCTTTGGGGTAACCTCCAGGAAACCCCTTTGATACATTGTTTCAGAAAGGGAAATTGAATTAGCAAAAGTCAGGGCTATATTAGAGATGCCACCACCAAATAATATTAGTCAACTTTAGTCTCTACAAGGAATACTTCAATCAATACACAGATTCATCGCACAACTTGCAGATAAATATCATCCTTTTCAACATCTACTTCACAAGAATATCAAGTTCAAATGGGATGATAAGTGTCAATAGGATTTTCAATCTCTCAAAGATTATCTTTTCAATCCACCAATATTGATGTCACCTATTTTAGGAAAACCCCTATTACTTTTTATATCAGCTACACAAATAGAACTGGGAGAACTCTTGGTGCAACAAGAAAATGAAGATAAACAAATAGCAGTATACTATATCAGTCGCACATTGGTTGATTATGAGCTTAACTACACTCCAATTGAGCACGCATGTCTTGTTGTAGTTTTTGTCTTGCAAAAATTACGTCATTATATGCTAACTCATAAAATAAAGCTCATCGCAAGAATAAATCCACTCAAGTACCTTCTCAATAAGGTGAGACTCATGGGAAGATTAGCTAAATGGGTTATGATCCTGAGCAAGTTTGACATTGAATATGTAGATAGAAAAGCAATTAAAGGACAAGCTATTGCAGATCAGCTAGTAGATGCACCTATGATTAATGGCATTCACATTGTCTCAAAATTCTTAGATGAATCCATTCTTACAGTGATAAATTTAAATCCTTGGTAACTTTATTTTGATGGTTCATACACGGAGCACGGTGCAGAAGCTATTATCCTCTTCATCACACCTCAAGGGGACTCCATCCCTAAGTCATACCGATTGTCATTCCCTTGTACAAATAACATAGTATAATATTAAGCATTAACAATAGGTGTTACAAGTCTGGTTGTCACACCAAAAGATTGACATGTCAATGCTTGATACAACCACTAGACTTATAGAATCCATAGGAGGTATTTAAACCATGTCACAAATCTGATCGCTGCACTACACAAAACAAGGAGACTAAGGGTGCACACCTTGCAACAATCTTACCCAGTGCAAGAGAGGGGTTTGAACCTATGACAAATATCTAATACCATTTGTTACAAGTGTGGTTGTCGTTGCACCAAAAAATCATACTATCAATACCCGATACAACCACTAGACTTATAGAATCCACAAGAAGTGGTTAAGCCATGTCACAAACCTGAGCATTGTGTTGCACACCACAAGGAGACCAAGGGTGCACACCTTGCAACAACGGGACTGCTAATTACAATTCAGTGGAATATCTAGGAACTTCATGTTTTTGGGGACTCTCAACTCATGATTTGTCAAGCAAATTATGATTAGCATACTAAAGATGAAAATTTAATGCCATACAAGAAAATGGTGGATGATTTTAAGCAATATTTTACATAGATAGTCTTTGAATAGATTCCAAGGGATAATAATTGAGCTACAAATACCATGGCTACCATTGCTTCTTTGATTGATATGCCTCATAATGAAACCCACTATAAGTTCTTGGTGGATAATCTTTTGGTTCCCTCATATGAGGTCACTCCTACATAAATGATATGTGTTGTTGGTCCTAATTCCACTTGGTGCAATACCATTTTCACTTACCTCCATGACAATATCCTTCCACTTGACCTTTCCAACAATCAATGTTGTACCTTCATTCATCAATCCTCACACTATGTCATTTTAGTTGATACCCTTTATCATTGGGGTCTAGATGGTACTCTCCTTAGATGTTTAGAAGTGACAAGGCTCAAATTATGTTATGTGAGGTTCACAAAGGTATATGTGGTGCTCACTCTAGTGGTCCAACCTTAGCCAAGAAATTGATGAGGACTGGATACTACTGGCCTACTATGGAAAAAGACTCATATCAGTTTGTCAAAAAGTGTAAGCATTGTTAGGTTCATGAAGACCTTATTCATGCACCAGCATAGGAACTTCACTCAATTGCTACTCCATGGCCCTTTTGTCAATGAGGACTCGACCTCATAGATAATATTCACCCTCCTTCTTCCAATGACCACAAATTCTTTATTACAACCATAGAATATTTTACAAAATGGATTGAATTCATTCCTATCACCCAGGTCACTGAAAAGAAAATTGCAACCTTTATCCTTAATTATATCATTTGTCGATACGGTGTTCACTTTTCCATTGTCACAAACAATGGGTGTCCATTCAAGAATAAGGATGTTTGTGAGAGTTGTGATTGTTTCCATATCCATCGTCACTTTTCCACCCCATATTACCCCCAAGGTAATGCTCAAGCTAAGGCATCTAACAAAACTATCCTCAAAATTCTTAAAAATATAGTCGATGACACTGGTCGTAACTGGCATATCCAACTCAACCTTGCACTTTAGGCTTATTGCACAAGTGTTTGCACACCTACTGGAGCTACAACTTATTCACTTGTCTAAGGTGTTGAAGCTATCTTTCCTATTGAGTTCGCGATACCATCCCTACAAGTCTCTTTGCACAATCTAGTCAATGATGAGGATTACAGGGTCTCCCACTTACAAGATTTGGAATTATTGGATGAGCATAGAAAAATTGCTTTTAATCATCTCAAATTATATCAACAAATAATGAGTCAAAGCTAAAATCATAAGGTAAATCCTTGCACATTTGAGGTAGATGACTTAGTTCTAAGAGAGAATCCTAAAAATCAGCAAGGAAGAGAAAAGAAGGGTAAGTTCGAACCAAAATGGCTTGGCCCTTATATCATCACAACAATCTATAGATGAGGTGCATATCAACTCTCAACACCAGATGGAGAACCTTTAGAGGATCCTATCAATAGCATGCACCTTCGCAGGTTTTATATATAGTTTTTCAGTATCCCAATGTCAAAATACAAAAAAAATACAAAAATATCAAAAATACAAAAAAATCATCACTATGGTGAAAACATGGCAAACAGGCGCCTTGTGACACACACAAAAAAATTGAAAAATTGAAAAACGTAAAGAGAAATAAATTTGTCCAATGGTGAAAACCACTTCGGTGGTGCCCTGGGAAAGTACCATGGTGAAAACCAGGTTACAAGCACGTTGTGTAGCGACTTTGCTCCTTCCTCCTTCAAGATTCAATCTCATTCTTTAACTTTGCACACAATCATAGCCTACCATCCCATAATAAATCTTGTCATTCCCATCATAGCTTGTTATTGATCTACCTAAGATTGGCTAGCCATTCATAATAAACCCCCTTTTTCACCCTTTCCTTCCATAATAAATCAGGTCCAATCTGTAACAGGGGCAAAATCCTATATCTAGTGATGTAAGTGGTACCCTAAGCATCACACATTTTTTGAGGAGCATCATCTTTTCATTCCTCCTTTTCATGCACAATCCATAATAAAAGGTCACTTGCAGCGTCGATCCCCAATTAAGTTCCATTCTTCTTTGCAATAAAAGTATCAGTTTCATGGATTCAATAAGTTTCAGATGAGACACAATTAGCAGTGGGATTTCAACAAATCAAATCTTTTAGCAAACTTTGGCAACATGTTTTTTTTTCAGCATTATTTGTCCTTTATTAGGAAGGCAATATTGTGACCAAATCAAACATGTTAACATATGTGGCAAGAAACACAAATAACTTGATGATTTCATTGAATGTTGGTGTCAATTCTTTGTTTTATTTTGATTTTATCTTTATGGTGACATGTCTTTTAGCTTTTCCAGGATGTCTCTGACTAGAGATTCTATCTGTAGGATGTCTTTGACTAGAAAGGCGAGGATGGGATATGTTCACCTATTTTGTTGTCTGACAATTTTCTCTTAGTAATACTATGGCTCATCCAAGGATATGAGGACACTGTGAGTCTATTGTGAACTGAGGAATTCCTTGTTTGTGATTGTTTGATCTCTGTGAAAATAGGTACAATTACTTTCTAGGTCAAACCTATACCTAGATGGTCATAACCTATTTGTTATAGTAAAGCTCAATGATGATAATAGCACAAGAAGCTCTTTCACTTCCATATCTTCTACCTTACATCCCTCTTTCATTCCGTTCTACCTCCATTTTCCCTTCCTAAGTCCATGTAGCTTTCTATCACATGACTGAGTATAATGACACGCTAAAAATATCTACATCTCATGTAGTGTTCATCTGCATCATCACATGTTAGTAAATTTCATCATATGCATACACAATTCATAATAACATCGCATCATGTACACACCACTTATTAGTATATTATATAAACATTTGCATTCTCATATAAATCATAAAAACAATGCATCCCATCATATATATAGTGCATCATATAAGTAATCATAGAGCATTGTTTTCATACACTTTGTTGCATCATGCATATAATAAAAACATAAATGCACAAAAACAAATCCATCACATCATAGCTCATTGCACCATCATAGGCATCATAGAATCATAATAAATCATGCATCATACATAGATTGCATCATCATATAGAATCATCACATCACATCACATAATCATAAAACATATAGAAGCATCACATAGGAACGCATGCATATAACTGCTACAAGGATAGGTCATCTCATATATATATCAAAAATATCATTGTCATGATACAATGATGCTAAAATATCATATAGCTACAAAATCACCTGAAGGTGTCTATATCATACAATAAAACTGATACAAAATGGATCCAAGAGAGCTATGATGAGCTCCCTCCCTCGGAGCCGACAGGCCTGAAAGGAATCTAAGCTCTCGACAACTCAGCCCCATCTCATTTGCCTCCTCCTACTGACCCTGTTGTTTCTAGTGGTGTGGGTTGACCCATAACACCCCCATTAGATGCACGCCATCTCTCCTGACCTTTAGTCATTGAGCTAGAGGCTCTCCTAAAGCTTCCTGCTCTGAGAGTTGGACTCTCCTAAAGCTTCTTGCTCTGAGAGTTGGAGAAACTGATGAATGATATAGGTTCCTCCAATACTCTATCTCCTCTCTCACTCATACATAGTATGCAAACCTTTCCCCTAAGTCTCCTGAGGTTGTGGCTCATGCTACCCTCAGTGCCTCCTTTGTAGCTATGTAGTGTTGTATATCCAAATCCCTCTCACTCTACATCTCCCCTAGCTATCACCTCAATTAAGTCACCTCTCTCTTGATATCATCAATCTCATTGGCCTGTCCCTAAGTGATCTCTCATAGAATGAGAAGCTCATCCCCCTCCTTATCTCCTCCCTAGGCTCTCTATCTATCCACCCAGTCCCTATCCCTGTCTTGGACCAACATGTACTCGTCCTGCTACTTGAGATGGAACCTGTAGTATTTGTCCTCCCTCCCTCTAGGTGGCCATGGTGGTTTGCCTCCCTCTACCCTCCCTCCATCTCTTTTTCCTCCTCTCCCCAACACAATCCTCCTCACTCCTCCTCTCCTCCATCAGCTACCTCCATTCACATCATCATCATCCTCCTCTACAGGTGGTATGGGCTCCCCTGGATCTGTCAACCTAGCAAAAGGATATGCCTCAAAGTTAGTTATGTACTCATCATCCATCCCTTCATCAACTGCATCTAGTAGCACATCCTAGGGCATAGGTACCATCTCCTGAAACTGGGTAACTGTTGCATCATACAACAAAATTGGCCCCAAGTGAGCCTGCTCTTTGACTGTTCGATCAAACTCCCCCAACCCCCATGGCATCCATTGTCTCCTACCAAACTATTGAGTGACCCTTTCTATCAAGTGTCTATCCAAAATATAAGGAGTCCTCCCAAAGAGGTGCATATCATAACAACAAAATGGTAGCTTTGTAGTGTCCTCCTACCAGGCCTCACAATCAATATACGACCACCATGTAACACTATCTATATCATTGATCATGGGCCACTAATACTCTAACTTCCCAATCCATGGCTAGGAAGTAATCATGTTGTATAAATGGACATATTCCTACCCATTCCCTCTAAACCTATAATGAATAGGCCTCATCTTAGCAATATGCTCGTAAGCCTATACCTATAGTAATATCACCCCACACCCTAACCCACAGCCACCAAGGTATAAATACTGATGTATCTCATGGTAAAGGTGTGCTAGAACATAGGTCCCCCATGCAAATCTCCTTCTCTCAGTGAGTAGGATCTCTAGTGTCCTCCCCCATCCAATAGCTAGCCCCCATGTCGCCCTATCTAGACATAGATAGCTGCTGACCATAACCCCTACCACTATTATCAATCTTCATCCGCTGGAATACATTACATCCCAACTCAAATGTCCTAGTCTCATCTCTAAATCTGGGTCTTCAAAGACTCGTCAAAGCGCATCCCTATCTCCCTCCCAGTCATATACTACTAGATCTCCATGAATCGGTATCTGGATCACCTTGTACACATCCTCTAATGTGGTTGACATCTTTCTAGTCGACAAATGAAATGTGCATGTCTCAGAGTGCCACCTCTCTCCAAGAGTAGTTAATAGTCCTATGTTCATATGAATCTCTAGCATAAACATAACATGCCTCAGTCCCATAGTATCA
The DNA here is from genome assembly GCF_030272615.1 of Cryptomeria japonica. Classification (NCBI taxonomy): domain Eukaryota; kingdom Viridiplantae; phylum Streptophyta; class Pinopsida; order Cupressales; family Cupressaceae; genus Cryptomeria; species Cryptomeria japonica. Next base: position 138,419,237 of record NC_081405.1, on the reverse strand, counting down.
ATAGCAGAATGATCATCGCTAGTCAACTCTAGTCATAATCTTTGAGTCAATGGGAATCTCTCTCATGACTCTAGTTGGGGCAAGTCCTCTGGCATACAATCAAACCAATTGTTTCAATCCTAGCGGTACTCATTTTCATCACATAATGCTACATATCTCATCTTGTTTATCCTAGTGCTTATGTTTATCACATGGAACTACAACCTATTTTTGCTAGAGCACTCACCGGATTCTATCAATTTGATGGCTTATCCTATACTCAACTAAACAAACCAATCTGTTTTAGGCCACCTATTGAGTGAGTCCTCTCAGTACCTTATCCAATTGGCAATGTATGTTTATCATAGAATTGTCAATTCTAGCCTCGTTTCTAGTTTGTCTTCCCTAGGGAACCTATTTGAGTGAGTCCTCTCAGTAGTTTATCCAATTGACAATGTATGTTGATCACAAAATTGTTAATTTTGCCCTTTTTCTAGACATAGACGTGTCTTTGCAACAAAGACGCAATTTTACCCAACCTATATATGTTTTGGAATCATAGATGTTCTTTTTCATCATATATGTGGAGTTGTCCCTCATAAACATGCTTTTTACACATCGATGCATTTTTTCATCATAGACGTGCTTGTATCCGACACAGACATAATTACATACATATACACAAACGTTCATGTTCACCACAGACGCACTCAAACCTAACATAGATGCATCTTTGTCCTAACTACCACTTTTGTGGTTTTTCTAAACTAATCCTAAAATTCATTAAAAGGAAAAATGTACAAAGCAAGGTCAAGGTACATACCATCTCACCCATGTCATTTGGCCGTTGGAATCATCAGATATGACCAAATCTGTGGATCCTCTCTACCATCTATCTTGTATTGTTGACTACTCTCTAGGTGCTCTACTCTACTCTGATCTCTTGAGTGTTATGGATGCCAATGAGAATGTTTTCCTTTGACCTTGCATATATAGGTTGTTTAACCCAAGTTTATCATGTCAGTTCCTTCCTTCTTGAGTCAGTCTATTTTTCCTGCATGACTCTGTCACCCTATCTTGTTAGTCCTTTCTAACCTTTCTTTCTTATCAAGAGATTGTCTACAATTTCTCATCCAATATCTCGAGGGGGCATATCATTTCTATCTTGGAGAAACTTTGTATCATTTTATCTTATCTTCTTTGAGCCAATGCAACAAGAAGCATTGCCTCAAAGAGGGACAAAATGTAGACACCTAAAATTGTCCTGCTTAATTAAATAAATATTTTTATTTATTTAATTATTTAATCCTAAGTCTTCTATTAATTAAATGAATTCTTATTTATTTAATTAATTCATTTAAACTTTTCTAGCCCTTTCCTCATATAAATAAATATTTTTATTTGTTTAAATTATCTTTCTCCTAAATTAAATAAATATTTTTATTTATTTAATTGGTCTCACTTCCTCTATTAATTAAATAAATCTTTATTTATTTAATTAATTCATTAGCTTTTTCCTCTATGACACATGTCATTCATCTCTTAATTTTCCTCTACCTACCCTCTTCATTATTTTATTATTTCTTCTACCTACCCTTTAATCCTAGCCAACCATTTCTTTCTTTCATCTCTTAATCTTATCCCTCCATTTTATAAAGTGTCTTCTATATTAGAGGATTTTTTCTCTCTTTCTAGCACCTAATGCGACTATCAAGCCTTCTTGCGATCAAGCGACTTCATAACCACAATCCATTTTTTGTTGAGCTCTTGTGCACATACAAAATATGGGAGCAAATATATCAAACAAGATCAATGGAGATTAAAACTCTACTTGGCATATGAATGGTATTATTTCTTAGTTTGTTGATTTGCATGTTTTTAGGTATCTTCATTGGTGTATGATGAATGTTTTATTGTAGGACTAGGGTTTGTTGTGGTTGGATCTTTGTGGTTTTGCAATAGTTTGTCATCATCATTTTTCACTGTATACACAAACATAACAAATTATAATCATATATAATAGACTAATAAATTAACTTAAAAATAAGCTAGTATTGAATGTGTTTGTGTGTGTGAACTGAGAAATAGCTACTATTTATAAAAAATAATATAGGAGACATATAATGACTAGAGAATGAAATAAAAATAATAATGCTTATATGTATATGTGTCAAATCCAAAATCAAAATCTTGATATTGATATGATATTAATAGAGGGGAAGGAAATCATATGATCCCCAAGGACCAATTTGGATAGCATTCATATCATTTCTAATTAAAACCTGAAGTAGATAAAATAGATTTTTATGATAAAAATATGAACTTCCATACATTTTTTGAGAGAAAAGTGTGAAAGATAACAACCTACAAGTGAAGTAGGAAAATAGAGCATAGGTGTGGGATAATTTTGAATATAGAAAGGAGTTGGGAAAAAAATCGTAGTTGTGGGAGTGGGCATTGAATTCATTAAACAAGGGGAAAGCATAGCATTTTGAATGGAGTGAGGGGCAAGAAAATACAGCGCACATGCATGAGTGGGTAGTGTAGGTTAAGTGGCTCGGGGTGCAAGTGTAGGATTGCAAGCAACAATAGGGGATGGTCGTATTGTTGGTATTTTAGATATGTTGATATGGTTTTGTCATTGATGTCAACACTTGAGAACACTTGGAGATCTTTGGTTATGTTCACTGGCATGATCAGTGACTTATGCACAGTCACCAGTATCTGGTTAACCGGTAGGATTATATTGTTCACCGGCACTGAGGATGATTTGTTATCATCTGGAGATTACTTGGCTATGTCGAAGACATCGTTTGGACACTTGGTCTTGGTAATTTGTTCATTGGTCGAATCAAGTTTGCATATTTGTTGTTCTGTTATCATCTAGAGATTACTTCGTTATGTCAAAGACATTGTTTGGACACTTGGTCTTGGTAATTTATTCATTGGTCAAATCGGGTTTGCATATTTTCTCTTACCAGCGAATAGGTCCAGGATATGCACCGACAAGCTTATCTATTCCAAATCAGCATGACACGTCATAAAGATGATTTATTATTATTGTAAATTCATTGAGCTGACATCATGCATCGCATATTGATTCATTTGTAATTTATTTTATTGTAATATCTTAGTGAGCCGACCTACTCATTTGGTCTTAGGTTATGGTATAAATGTAAGATCTCATTTATGAGATTAAAAAAAATAAGAGTGTGAAAAGGATTGTAATAAGTTATATGTGAATATAAGAAGAGCTATAAATGTAGACATCATTCAAGATTGAAGGAAGGTTTGAAGAAGGCAAATCAGAGCTTAATCGGTACTGAATCCAGCATATGAAGATGCTATTTTGAGTAGTGCATTATCATTGGATTTAACCATCCAATTGTAGTCAGTGTGACTCCCATTTTGTGATTGAGCAGTGAGCTCTAGGCAGATGGCCTTTCTGCAAGTGCAGACTCCATATTGTACACACATACTATCTGCAGTAGTATCATCTGATTGTGGGTAAGGTTTCCCACCATGGTTTTTCCCCTTACAGGGTTTCCACATACAAATAACTGTGTTATGTGTTGTGTAAGTTATTTGTGTTTATGTTTAATGAATTAAACTTTACCGGTACTACAATTAACTATTAAACGGTCTACTAGCATTAAAGTTAGGTTAAGTTAGTTTTGATTTACATTTATTGGACAAGTGATTCACCCCCCCTCTCACTTGCCTCCGGGACCTAACACGTACTAGTCTTATTAAACATGGGGAGATTGAGGCAGATGAAGGTGATGAGAAAGATGATGGGTCCCAAGGAAAAATATGTGGGGTTAATGGGTTTGCTAGTGTTTCCTAAGAGAAGTGTATTGGGGAAGAGACAAACTCTCAAAATGTGGACCCCATTTGAGATGTCAATTAGGAGTCTCTTTTGAGGCATCCCATTGCAATAAAGGGGTGAACCTTTCATTTTTTCTTGGAAATACTTATTTGGGTGTCATTTGAAGCGTTCATCGGCCATGTATTGAATTTGTCTGATCTAGGTAAAGCTAAGTATTTTATTTAGGTCATAGATTTGATTATTGATCTAAATATCTCTCTTATGGATCAATCCCTGGTTAGGAAATTCTTGCATCTTTGACCTGACATTGAAGTGGTCAAGAGGACTTTTGTTAAAATAAAATGGAAGGTTAAAGGCCAAGTTGATGTTTTGGCTATGCTAAGAGGTTTCTTTTCTTTTTCCTTTTCTTGTAATGAGGATTTGTAGAGCATTCTCTATGGTGGTCCTTGGATCTTTGGTAAGACCTCCATGGCTTTCAAGAAATGGGAACTAAGCTTAGATCTTTCTGATTCCTTTTTTAGTATTTGGGTTGGACTAAATGGATTACCACTATAGTTTTGGGATGAGGACATTTTTAGGGGGATTTCAAGTTCTTTTGGTGAACTTATGTTGATTGATGAGATGATGGATTCACATAATCATCTAGTGTATACTAGGATTTGTGTTGGTATTGAGCAATCTTCTGATTTTCCATCTTCTATTGAGATTAATTTGAAGTTGGGTATCTAGACTCAATGCATTGAGTTTGAGACTCTTCCTTTTGTATGTTTCCATTGTAAAAAAATTGGCCATTGGTCTAAGCAATGATCTTTGAAGCATCCAGCTAAAATGAAGAAAGTTTGGAAAGAAAAATGTCCTCTTCCTCAGAAGGGTGAGGATTTGTCTATGGAAAAGGAAAAAGAGGTTCCCCCTCACCCTCCTAAACTAAATATGAATGGGAACATGCATGTGGAAAAGCTTCAACTAGCTACTGATGTGGAAGAAAGAGGGAAAGGTAAAGGTCATTCTCCCTTGGTGGATAAGTCTATGTCTATGGACTCTAGAATAGGGCCCACAAATGGGCCTCCCCCTACTAGAAACATGTTGGTTGGTGATGGTTTTAAGGATTTAGAGGTAAATATGAGGATTCTAAGAATGGGAAAGTCAAGTGTGGTTGTTCTGACCCTTCGGATATGATTGTTAAAGAATGTATTCCCCTTCCGTCAGTTTGAGTGGAGCTTGATATTGAAGGATTAAATCATGTGGGAAATACCATTGCTTCTTCTCCTATGGTAAAGGTAGGTCATGTTGACTATGCTTTCCACGAAAGCAGGATGGCTCTAGTTGGTAACATGAAAAGCTATGAAGATACAATTAATTCTATTTAGGTAGAGATGGATAGTCCTAAGGACTTCAGTATAGAGGAATCTAATTTGGAGGATGGATCTCCTTTCAAAGTGGTTAAGTAAAAAAGTCAGAGAAAACCACTATCTACAGAGGTCACTACTAGAAATAGATCTAAAGTGAAATATGGGCCCTTTAAAGGTACAAGAAAAAAACCTTATAGATGGTGTAGAGAATAGGAGATTCTTCAAGATATTATGGATGGGGTTCAAAAGAGAATCCTCAAGATTCTCTTGCAGAGAACACCTCTTAAGAAATGAAGATTGTTTCCTAGAACACTAGGGGATTAAATAATCCCCACAAGTATGATCTCTTTTTTGATATTGTTAGAAATCATAAGCATGATATCTTGTTTGTTCAACAAACTAAGATGAAGATTGAGATATTGTTAAAGTTTAAGACCCATTTTTTAAGGATAGTGGTATTCATTGTAATTATTTTGATTGGGCGTTTGGAGGTATTAGGATGTTCTAGAACCAAAAATTTATCTCAAGAGTTCTTCTATCTGGAAGGATGCTAATCTTCTCATGACCAAGCTCACCCATATCAATGATGACTTCTCTTGGATCTTATTGAATATATATGCTCCTAATAATAATGTGGAAAGGAGAAGATTTTGGAAAACCTTGGCAGAGTTCAGGCTTCAACATATCAATGATAATTGGCTTGTCATCGGAGATTTCAATACCCCTTTGTCAAATGCTAAGAAATTTGGGGGCTCTCATGTTTTGCTAGATAATAGGATAGACCTTATGGATTTTATTCAAGATAATGTGTTGATTGACATATACCTCAGGGAGGTAGCATATACATTATCTAATAGACATACTAGGGGAGACTTAAATCAAGTTAAATTGGATAGAACCCTTCTTTAGGCTAAGTGAGTGATTAAATATTTATTCTCTCTTGCAGCCCTTGCCTGAATTGGTTCTAATCATTTCCCTATTTGCTTGGATGCTAATATTATGATAGAAAAAAGAGATTTCCCTTTAGATTTGAGAAGATGTGGCTCCTCCATCCTAAATTTAGACATAGAATTAAATATTGATGGGGGATTACAATTAAGAGCTCAGCTATGTACTGAGTTGCCAAAATGTTAAGCCATGTCAAGCTCAGAGTGGGGAAATGGAATAGGGGGTCTTTTGGTCATATTTTCTCCATTGAAGCTTCTCTTCAAAAGGATCTCTAGGTGATTTAGGAGAAAATTCAACTAAAATGGTATAGTGTTTATCTTTTGGATTAGGAAAACAAACTCCTCGCTAAATTGCATGAGATTATTAAGAAGGAAGAAGAATTTTGGAGGCAAAGATCCAAGGCTTTATGATTAAAATATGGAGATAGAAATATAAGATCCTTCCACATTCCAACCATTAGCATAAAGCCTCCAATCAAATTTCCCACATTTTCAAATATGGGAGGAGGTTGATTGAAGAGGCTAATATCATGAATGAGGTTGTGACATTGTTTTCTCATCTATTGTGTGATGATGGCACATTAGATGAATATCTTCAACACTCCTTCATTGAAGTCATCCCAAAGTTGGTAGATGTGGATTAGAGTAAGTATCTTATTATTGTGCCCTCCTTGGATGAGATCAAGGTGGTGGTGTTCTCCTTTGATGGTAATAAAGCCCCTGGGCCCGATGGGTTCTTGATGTTTTTCTTTTAATAATTTTGGGACGTTGTTGCTATAGATATTGGGGACATTGTTAAAGAGTTTTTTGGATGTAGGAGACTTCTTATAGAATTGAACTCAACTTATATTTTTCTTATTTCAAAGACTCCAATAGCTAATTATTTTAAAAAGATTATATCAATTAGTCTCTACAATTATATCTATAAAAAAAATTCTAAGATTCTTGTAATCAATCTTCAAAGGATTTTCCCAACATTATTGTCGTTCAGAAAAATGGATTTGTGCCTGGTCACTAAATCCTTCACTCCATTATGACAATCCATGAAAATATTCACTTCTTGTTGATTAACAAAAAGATGGTTTTCCTCCTAAAATTGGATCCCATGAAGTCCTATGATAGAGTTAATTGGAATTTTCTATTGAAGGTGCTCAATGCCTTTGGTTTTGACAAGAAGTTCGAGGATATCATATGGTGATCCCTAGCTACAACCAAATCGTTAGTCATAATTGATTATGCCTTATGGGTTATTTTTGAGCTCTAAAGGGTTGATACAAGGGGACCCTATCTCTACCTTTCTTTTTATAATCATGGTAGAGGTATTTGGAAACTTTGAATATGGTGTCAAGTGGAAAGCCTAAAGGTTTGTGTCCTTCTTCTAGACCTCTTATCTATTTGCATCAACAGTTTGTGGATTATTCTATCATCCTGGGGGATTCTTCTAGGGTGGAAGCTCGTAACTTTTTTTGCTTCTTATGTTGTTGCCTCTAGTCAAAGGGTGAATCTTCCCAAGATCTCTCTTTTTTTGTTTAATACCCCTGAGGATAGATAGAGGAGGATTGTTGATATTCTTGGATGCAAAGTTGAATATCTCTCTACAACTTATTTGAGCCTTCCCCTCTATTCTAAGGCCTTTTGTTCCTTTTAGCTTCAACTGGTTGATAAGTTTAACTCGAAGTTGGCAAGATGGAATGGGGCTCTTCTTAGCCAAGCTAGTAAAGTTTAGCTTCTTAAAGCCTCCCTTCAAAACCTACCAGTCTATTCCACGAGCCTTTCTAGTGTTTCATCCAAGTTTTTTGATGTTATTGAAAGGATTCAAAAGAGATTCTTATGGTTAGTGATAGAAGAAAGGAAGAGTATTCTCCTAGTTTCTTGGGAGCAGGTCTATAAATCAAATAAATTTGGTGGTCTAGGAATTTGAAGGATTAAAGATTCTAATTTGGCCCTCCTAGCTAAACAAACTTGGAGGAATTTTAAAGATACTAGTGAATGGATTTCTATTATGAGGAGATTCTTATTCACTTAGCAGGTTCCTTGAGTCACAAAGCCTTCCCTCGGGTTCATCAATTTGGAACCACTTGTAGTAGACTAAATTTATCTTGACTAAGGGGTTGAAATGGAAAGTTGGCTCTAAAAACTAGATTTAATTTTGAGATGATTGTTGGTTGCGACATGCTCCCCTTGTCAATTCCCATTTTGTTAGCTACTTTAAGGAGGTCTGTAATGTAGTGCCCCTCCCTGATTCATCTTGCCTTTTTGTACATCAATAGGCCATATTGATATAGCTTAGTCTACTTTAAGATTATTTGATGGTATCATACTATGTACTAACCCTATTTCATGATTATATTGGATATGGGGATGATTATGATAGTGCTTGGTTGTTGTAACTATCTCCTTCTGTGTTTGTGATAGGGATGATGCCATTCTACTCATTCATGAGAACGATATGGCATTATAATTCCCCTTCACTTATCTGCATATTTCATGATATATGTTATGGTATATGTTGTTGTATGTGTATTCGTGGTGACAGGTTTGCAGGTACTAGACATCAACTCCACCTAGCTTCACAAATCTAAGTGTGTCTTCATCCCAATGGCAAGTCAATCGAAGATGACATGAAATCCTATTCTACACTCTAGATTTAAGTTGGTACCCTATCAGTCTTAGTTTTGTGGTTAGAGTTGTCTTGTGGTATTTTATGTTACCCTATGATGGGTTGTCTTGAGGATTTGTGATTATTGGTTAATTTAATTATTAATTAATTAATTGGCTTATATAGTTTATTAATAACAAATTAATTTATTGGATGACATTGGTATTTTAATATAATTGTGTAATTATTTATTGAGGGTTATTATTTATTAATTTTATTTTATGGATCATAATACTTAGCATTTATAATTATGCATGAAAGATTATTTATTTATTTATGTATGTGGGAGATAGTAATGGTATTGAGTTTAAAGTATATTGGCTAGAGTATTTTTATATCTATCCATACATTTAAGTATATGTTTATTGTGTATTTATTTATAATTGGCTTTATCTATTTATTGGTTATTTATTTGTTATTTATTTATTATTTATTTATTTATTTACTTACTTACCCCTTGTTATGATTGACCTTTTTGGGAGTTGCATTTGTGAGATAATATTATTATTTTTTTATTTATTTATATATATTATTTTGTGGTTTAACATTTATGGGCTTTTGATTTATTTATTATTGTTTATTGTTTATTCTTCCTACCCATTATTTATTTATTATTTATCTTACCTACCCTCTCTCATTATTGGTTGTGAGGTTGGAGATTGTAATAATATTATTTTATATTATTGTTGTTTTAATTTTCAAGATGATTGGTAAGAAATATATTATTTTGGATTATTTTGATTGGGCCTTTGATTTATTGGGTTTATTTTACTAAGCCTTTATATTTTATTTATTGGTTATTATTATTATTTTTCTATTTTCTCATTTGGTTTAATTATTTATCTATTATTTAATTTTTTACCCTATCTACCCTATTTTATTATTGGTTGAGATATTCGGGTAAGTTAAGTAATATTATTTTATATTTTTATTACCTTGAATTTCGATAGGGGTTGATATGAAATATTATATTTCTAATTATTTTTTATTGGCCGACATGTTCCATGGATTTTGAATGGAATTCTATTTATTTGGTTTTCTTATATTGTCGTGGGATGGGCTTGGTTGGAGAAATTTTGCATTGTTTGAAGATTTTGCGATTTTTGGTTTTGGAGCCTGGAGTTGGGATTGTGCTTCATCATATTGTTGTCTTTCCATAACTTCTAATATCGGGTTGGAGATATACTTTGTTTGTTATTGAAATAGATTGTTTGTAAAAGATTGTTTGCGGGGATAAAGAATTGATGTTGTTGTTAACTTAATTATATGGTTTAATAATATATTATAGGGACTATTGTATTTTGGGATTATCTTTTCTACAAATGTTTGTTGTGAATTTTGGATGGATGGATTGCTGGTGTTATTTTGGTGAATTAAACTTATTTCATGTTGCAACTTATGCATGCCTCATTTTTGTTAAGTCTAACTTTGGCTTAACTATTTAATTTATTTTTCGAATTGGCTAAATGTTTCTAGGTCATTTTGAGACCTTTTTATGCTCTGTCTTAATTGTGCCATTGTATTACTTGTATGCGCTATTCTACGATGTATATGTGTTTCTTCGTCTAGTATTTGTGTTGTTTAAATTAGTATATGCATCACAGACTCTTGTGTAAGTGTTGCAAAAGTTTGTGAATGTGTTGTAATATTGTTTGTATGTGCTAAACTGTTAAACAAAAGCATTGTTTTTATTGCCATAAGAACTGCATTATTTTTTTATATGCATTGAGATAGTCTGCGTAGACGCTAGACTGTCGTGTCTGATGTTTTGTGTCATCTTGGCTTTCTATTCTTTTGGTTTTTCCAGTCCAGAAGCTATCCTTTTGGCTTTCCTGAGTTTTGTGATGTTGTTCCAAGAATGATTTATTGATTTGAGATGATTAATTGCACTAATGGATTGAGCAATATGGGAAAGGCCTTGTTGTTATTCTTTGGGCTCATATTGAATTCTATATGTTTCATGTTGCCTATGAGGAGGTGGTATTAGCATTTCTATGCATTCATTGATTGGATATCTTGGTTAACCGGGTTATGATGCATTTGAGATCCTTTGTTCATGTATTTGAGTGCATGGTGTTACCCTAAGGTCTAGGTTCATGATTAGGGGTGTGGGCTTCCATGAGTCTGTCGAGGTCATAATGGAATGGACCACTTGGATTCCTTGTGTCATCTATCAAGAGTAAAAAGAATTTTTTAAATGGACTATAAGATCTTGTGCATACTAATATGTGGACCTTCTAGAGATAGAAGCTTGCAAGGAGATAGATATTTCATGTTGTTGATTGATGACTATTCAAGGATGATGTGGCTTACTTTCCTGAGGGAGAAGTCTAAATCTTTAGAGAAGTTCAAGGTTTTCAAAGCTATGGTTGAGACTGAGATAGGTTTGAAGTTGAAGTGTTTGAGATCTGACAGAGGTGGAGAATTCATTTCTAGTGAGTTTAATGCATTTCGTAAAGAGCATGGGATCGTAAGTCAGTTGTCTTTTCTGAGAACCCATCAATAGAATAGAGTCTTAGAAAGGAAGAACACAAATATTCAAGAAGCTTCTAGGAAAATGATGATTGAATGAAATGTTCTGCATGTTTATTGGAGAGAAGTTGTGAGTACAATTGTTTACACTCTTAATTGGGTGCATATCAAGGTTGATACTGATAAGACCCCTTATGAATTATGGTTTGGTCATGCTTCTACTATTAAATATTTTTTTTTAAATTGAAGTAAATGTTATATCAAAAGAGATGAAGATTTAGAAAAGTTTGATGCTAGATGTGATGAAGGAATGTTTCTTGGTTATTCTAATAAAAGAAAGGCATGTTGGTGTTATAACAAGAGATTGAAAAATATAATTGAGAGTGCCAATTTTAGGGTTGATGAAAGAAATGAGAGTCGATACAGATCTTGTGGATATGATTCAGATGATAAAAATGATAGTGCAAATAAAGGAAAGCAACCGCAGACCCAGAATCAAGTTCAAATTGTTCCGGTGAATCCAGTGAATCAAGAGGAAGAAACTAGTGCAAGTGCAGAAGAAAGAAATCAAGTGTCTAAAATTCAAGAAAATCCTAAGACTCCGAAGTATGTAAGATTGAATCATTCAAAAAATCAGATCATAGGAGATAGAAATAAAGGTGTTCAAACTAGAAGAATAATTGTAGCAGATCAAGTTGAGTATTGTTTGATTTCTAAGATTGAACCTAAAGATGTGAATAAAGCAAGTAAAGATGAACATTGGGTAAAATCAATGGAAGAAGAATTAAATTAGATTGAAACGAACAATACATGGATTCTTGTTCCCAGACCTAAGAACAAAAATGTAATTGGAATAAAATGTGTCTTCCAGAAAAAATTGAATGAGCGAGGTGAAGTTGTTAGAAACAAAGCAAGATCTGTATGTAAAGGATATTCTCAAATAGAAGGAATTGATTTTGAAGAGACTTTTTCTCCAGTGGCAATAATTGAATTTGTTAGATTGTTTCTTGCTTATGTTGCTTACAAAGATTTCAAAATCTATCAGATGGATGCCAAGTCAGCATTTCTAAATGGTGAATTAGAGGAAGAGGTGTACATAGAGAAACCAAATGGATTTCAGTTGATTGATCAGAGTGATATGGTGTGTCGATTGAAGAACAGAGCTTGGTATGTTAGATTGAATAAGTATCTTTTGAAGATAGGATTTAATAAAGGTACTGCTGATAGTAATCTATATTTCAAGATTGATCATGATAACATTTTTATTGTTGAAGTTTTTGTTGATGATATTATTTTAGGAGGAAATGATAATTTGTGCAAAGAGTTTTTTAATGAAATGAAAAATGAATTTGAGATGTCTATGATTAGAGAGATGAAATTATTTCTAGGATTGCAAATTACTCAGTTAGAAAAAGGGATTTGTATATCACAATCCAAGTATGTGAAAGAGTTGTTGAAGAAGTTTGGTTTGGATGATACAAAGCCAGTTGGAACTCCTATGGTGATCGGATGTAAGTTGACTAAGGATGGTGATTCCCCTAAAACAAATCAGACCAGATACAGATCTATGACTAGTGTATTTCTATATTTAACTCAAACTAGACTGGATATCATGAATGCTATTTGTCTTGTTGCCATATTTCAAGTTGATCCTAAGGATTCTCATGTTGTAGCTATTAAAATATTTTTTAGATGTTTGAAAGGAACTGTTGATTTTCATTTATGGTATCCTAAAGATAATGATTTTACTTTGAGTGCTTTTACTGATGCTGATTGGGCAAGAGATATTGATGACCAGAAGAGTACTAGTGGTGGTGCATTATTCTTGAGAAAGAGATTGGTTTCTTGGTTGAGTAAAAAGCATAGTTCTATTTCTTTATCTACTATAGAAGCAGAGTGTATTGTTGTTGCTAACAATTATACTCAGTTTGTATGGATGAAGTAGATGAGCCTATTTATATAAGAGTAGTGTATGATGAGCCTATTTATATCTATTGTGACGATTCAAGTGCTATTAACATTTCTAAGAATCCAATGTTGCATTCCAAGACTAAGCATATATCAATAAAGTTTTACTTTTTGGGAGATAAAGTTGTTAGTAGCAACCAATAAGGAAGACTGAGAGGGGGGGTGAATCAGTCTTCACCAAAATATAAAACTTTAATCACAACAACAGATCTAACAAATTGCAGCAATAAACAGATAAGAAAATTAACAGCACAACACACAACACTGAGATTTTTGACGTGGAAAACTCGATTAAGGTAAAAACCATGGTGGGAACCCACCCACAATAAGATGATACTTTACAGTAGTATGTGAAAATATTACAATGGGGAATACACATGCATTCAGGCACACTGCCTAGAACTCATTGCTCAAAAGATATTTTCCCAGAAGGCTACCACCCTCAAGAAAGTCTCACTGACTTACAACAAGCTTCGGACTACAATCCTGAACAAATGAACTGAAGGAATAGCATCTCCAAATGCATGATTATAGTTTCAGTTAAGCACATATGTTTGCCCTACAATACCAATCTCCCTCAAACTCAACACCGAATAATAGATTACTTGTCCATACACAAATCTCTCTCTGATAATGCAAACACAATAATGACACCAAAACTACATGAATAACTCACCTATATATACAATTCATCAACCTTGATAAAAAGGTCGACTAAACCCTCAACCCTCAATTATAAAATTACATCACTCAATACAAAGATCAACCACCAGACCAATATGATTATTTACAAAGCATGGCATAGACCTAATTCAAATTCCCAAACGATCAACTCCACCGAAAATCATGCCAAGATCAATTGCAACACACTACACCACTAGAAATACTGCATAACACGAAAATCAATATTGGTTGATGAAAATTACCAAAAACTCGCACAACGATCAATGCAGATCACCAAAAAAAATAGGACATGACTAGGAAACACCAGTAAGCACGTTAGAATCATCTAGATCAACTACACCAACACCACTTATCAAATCTTCATATGTCAACGTCTAGAAGCTCAAGAACACAACCAATCAGCAACTATCATGAACAAAGATAACTTGCGGAGTACCAAATCACAAACCATCTAAAATGAAGATACAAAAGACAATCCAGAACAATATCCCAAAGTCTCAGCACCAGATCTAATCACACCAGAATATACTAGAGGAAATATCGATAGAGTTCGGTAAAATAAAGAACTGCAAATCAGATCAGAAAATCTTCCCAATCACAATGGATTAAATCACACGAATATGTTGACATCAATGACAAAAACATATCCTAGCAGAAACAATGAATAACCATATCCAACAATCTCCCCCTTTGGCATTGATGGCAACATATTAATGTGAAAAACAGTTAATGCAAAGAAAGAAGATATCACCAACAAACTCCCCCTAAGATCAAGATAGATAAAGTAGTTTTTCACATGATCTCTCTCCCCCTTTGATAGTAATTCCAAAGATCTCCAAAATAGATAACCAAACTCTCTAGAAAACATAAACATGAATCTCTCTCCCCAAAACACAGACTACTCCTGCAGAGGAGTGGCACCAACTCACCAATCCAAATGGAAGAATAAGACTTTGAAATCCACCGAATTGATGCAACTCAATGCATCTAGTTCTCATTAGGAGAGGTGGATACCCCTAACTTGTCTCTCAAATAGACAAATGTATTTGCATGCAAAGGCTTAGTGAAAATATTAGCTATCTATTCCTTTGTAGATACATACTCTAGCTTCATCTTATCCTTACTGACTTGTTACTCTCAAGTAATGATATTTGATTGATATATGCTTAGTCTTTAAATGTTGTACCAAAATATTTGAAATTTTGATAGCACTAGAATTATCATATTAAATAAGAATAGGCTCATCATGAATAACTCTAATATCTTTCAATATTTTCTTCATCCAAACCACTTGGGTGTAATTACTGGCAGCAACAATATACTCAGCTTTAGCAGTAGATAAGGACACTGAATCTTGTTTCTTACTAGCCCATGACACCAACTTCTTACCCAAAAAGAATGCTCCACCAGTAGTGCTCTTCTGGTCATCTACATCACTAGCCCAGTTAGCATCAGTGCAGGCACACAACATGAAATCATCATTCCTTAGGTACCATAAACCATAATCCACGGTTCCCTTTAGATGTCTGAATATCCTCTTAACAGCAGTGGCATGACTCTCCTTTGGATTAGCTTGATATCTTGCAGCCATACACACAGCATGCATAATGTTAGGCCTAGTCTAAGTAAGATATAGAAATCTACCAACCATAGATATGTACAAACTCTGATCAGCTTTTGGAGATTCATCATTTTTAGACAATTTACAACTAGTCACCATAGGAGTTCCAACTAGTTTGGAGTCATCTAACCCAACTTCTTCAGCAATTCCTTCACATACTTAGTTTGAGATATAAATATATCTTTTCTAGTCTATGCAATCTACAAACCTAAGAAGAATTTCGTCTCACCAATCATAGACATCTCAAATTCTTTCTGCATATCACCAACAAACTTCATGCTCAATTCATCATCACCACCAAAGATAATATCATCAACAAAGACTTCAACAATTTGTTTGTTATCATTTTCAATCTTTAAATACAGATTATTGTTAGTAGTACCTTTAGTAAATCCTAATTTTAACAAGTATTTGTCTAGTTTAGCATAATAGGCTCTAGGAGCTTGTTTAGTCCATAAAGGGCTTTCTTCAACTTACATACCATGTCTCCATCATCTGATAGTGAAAATCCATCACATTGTTCAATGTAAACTTCTTCCTATAGATCACCATTCAAAAAGGTCGATTTGACATCCATCTGATAAACCTTGAAATCTTTATAAGCAGCATAAGCAAGCAATAGTCTAACAGCTTCAAGTCTAGCAACCGGAGAAAAAGTCTCCTCATAATCAATTCCTTCTTATTGACAGTATCCTTTGCAGACCAGTCTATCTTTATTTATAACAACTTCACCGGCTTCATTCAATTTGTTTTTGAATACCCATTTAGTATCAATAACATTCTTATCCTTAGGTCTAGGCACAAGTTCCCAAGTATTATTCTTTTCAATTTGATCTAATTCTTCTTCCATAGCTCTCATCCAATTTTCATCTTTGCAAGCTTCAACAACATCTTTAGGTTCAACTTTAGAAATTAGACATACTTCTTTAGCAGCTAACCTTCTTCTAGTCATCACACCTTTATTCTTATCACCAATAATCTGATTTTCACAATGATTCAATCTTAAATACCTTGAACTATTGTGATTGTTCTGATTCTTAGGTTCCTGAACATCTTCACCAACAACAACAGCATCTGGATTAACAGTCTCTACCGGATCATTTTGCTTAGGTGCTTCAAGCTGAACAGGATTCAAAATAACATGTTGACCATCATCATAACTGCATGCTCTGATCTACTTCCCAAGATTTTCATCCACCTTCACATTTGCACTTTCAATTATCTTTCTTAGTCTCTTATTATAGCACCGGTAGGCTTTTATCTTAGTAGAATATCCCAAAAAGATACCTTCATCACTTCTAGCATCAAACTTTCCTATATCCTCATCTCTCTTGATATAACATTTGCTACCAAATACTCTAAAATATATTACAGTAGGAACATGACCAAACCATAGCTCATAAGGGGTCTTACCGGTATCTCCTTTGATGTGAACTCTATTGAATGTGTAAACAAAAGTGCTAATGGATTCTCTCCAGTAGATCTTCGGAACCAGAGATTACTTTAGTGGCGAATATTCACCAATGGCAAATTTTTCACATCAGCAACCTGGGAAATGGCGAATATTTTGTACCGACTAGGGGTGGCCATGTCGCCAGAACATTATTAATTTTCGTCAACTTCACAGCCCGATCACCATATGTTTTATGTAATTAAATATTTATATGTGAGGATTTCGCCAATACA
The DNA here is from genome assembly GCF_030272615.1 of Cryptomeria japonica. Taxonomy (NCBI): domain Eukaryota; kingdom Viridiplantae; phylum Streptophyta; class Pinopsida; order Cupressales; family Cupressaceae; genus Cryptomeria; species Cryptomeria japonica. Next base: position 138,402,043 of record NC_081405.1, on the reverse strand, counting down.
ATATACAATGGACACAAGGTAAATTTAACTTTTTTGCCTACACTCTCTGAGGTTGCCTTAATAGACGACCATAATTCGCCTATAGGAATGTGAAGATTTGTTAGCTAGGAGGACCCAATTTGCTTGACATTTTGTTGACATGTGTCTCCATTCACCCCAACTTTCGCCAACTATATTGTATTTGCCAATTATTTGGATGACTCATAATCACCTTGAAAATTACATAAGTCGTGTTATAGTTACACGGGATTCGCCAAATATTTGTATACCATATAAAATTCCTTTGAAATTTTCCATATAAGGATTGGTATAAATACATGCAAAGATTCAATCTATCTCTACACTATATTGTGGGTTCTAGGATCTGAATTCTGATCAATAGCAAAGTTTCAGACTAAGGAAAATCATTGTTGTTGACTGCATTGGCAACTGCTAGTGACCTAAAGGTGAGCGATCATATTTTTGAAGTGTTATAATGTTATTCTAAATTTATCTATATTTGTTTGCACTATTGACTTCATTTTTATTCAGTGGTGACCCATCAATGCCAAGTGGTCAGCCGGGACATTCAGACCTCAGACATCTAGATTGTAGGTTGTAGGGCCAATAAAATATATATTATACTTTATAGTCTATTATTGCTTCTTCAATAAATTGATATTTTTTTGGTAGCCTTTATTTCATTGGAGATGTTGAACAGGAAGAAGGGTAGGAAACTTGAATGTGGGGAAGGCCATGAGAGGCCAACAAAAAATAGAACATTGTCTTTGTGCTTTGGCTTTGGAAAAGATTGTGGTGAAAATCGGGAAAGTACATCATCACAACTACAAATACAAAATTCGCAACCTACATCGCATGTTGAAGACGGCAGTGAACCTAAAATCTCAGATCAGGATGATCTTGATGAAGATTATCTGGTAGATGCCCAAGTTAGCCAAAATGATATAATCAACTTAGGTGATAATGTCATTGATGATAATGCATGGAAGGGGAAAAGAAAAGCTAGATCAAAAAAGGATGAACGACAATCCAAAAAGGATCGAGAGTGGGATATGTCAATGAGGAATTTTCAAATTAATTGGGCATCAAAGTATCCATTCATTGAACTAGTGGAGAATCCAATTGAAGGCAAGCCTCCAATAGAATGCAGGTGTAAGATTTGTACTTGGAAACATAACAAGGAAATTAGGTTGCAGCTAAAATTTGACACCATAAAAAAGCATATGGGTAAAGTTTATAAAAAACAAATGATAGACGGGGTTGAAAAAAAAGTGATAAGATGGAAAACAAAGAAGGAATGTAAGCATGTGAGGAATGCCTAAGAGTATTATTTTCATGAGAAAATACAGATGAAGTCTGCTAAAGTTAAAGGTTCTATTGAAGCTAGTTTTGGAAAAGCAATGCAAATAGAACAACTGGGAAAAGTTGTTCAGTTAAGTGTTGTTTTTTATATTTTGAGTAGAGGGCATGCTATAATATATTTCCCATCAATTAGTGGTTTATTACACTTTTTGAAAGTTCCTAACTATCTTAATAGACACTGGTCAGTAAACAATGGATGGGAAAGGGCAAGTTGTCTTGCTGAGGTTGAAAAAGAAGATGTAAAGGAAAAAATAAGAGAGTCAAACTTTATTGCATTTTCTTTAGATGAAGTTATGGCAGTAGACAATACTTCATGGGTATGCATGCATGTTTATACTATAGAGAATCATACCCACCAACCTCATCTACTATATGTTGCTAAAATGAAGGAGAGTACAACAGCGAAAAATTTATTTCAGCTAGTAAAGAGAAGTTTAATTGAATATGGAGGTATGGATGACATGACGGTAGCCAAAAAATTGGTTTGTGTTGGAGCAGATGGAGCTTTAGTAATGCAAGGTCATAGGAATGGTCTTTGTACAAAGATTGAAACTTCATTTGCACCGTACATTACTGCAATTCACTGCATGGCTCACAGAATGAATCTAGCTTTTGGAACTGTGAGCAAGTTTGCTTCGATCAAAAAAAATGAAATTTTAATCAGAGAGCTCTACTCACACTTCTATCAAATTCCCAAGCGATTTATGGAATTTCAACACTTTGATAATGGAATAACTGATGGGAACAAGCTTCTCAAGGATAATGATACCAGATGGATCTGTTTGGATGGTCTAGCGCAATGAGTTTTTTCAGAATATCCATCCTTGATTGGACTATTTTACACAACTCGCAATGAATCGAATCAACCAAAATTTCTTGACCTTCTTTGGAGGTTAAGTAATCTAGAGACACTCTTAACTTTAGAATCTCTTCTACCCATGCTAGAGGAAATGAGTAATATTATGAAGGATGCCCAAAAAAGAGCTCTATATATTGTAGAATATGCTACGCTACGTAAGATGACATGCATGACCCTTGATAATTTTTTATCGAAATCAGCCAACACTATCTAATGAAAAAATTGTTAAGTGGCAGACACTCACAGATTTGAACAATCCTGGTAACTTTTTACAAATCGGTGCAAATGGGGAGGTATGTGCCAATGTACAGGGAGTTGAGATACCAATGCACTTCTATGCCATGGTCGACCCCGAGGAACTAGGAAAGCACCCCAGGAAGCAACTAGAAAGAGTTACAAGGGAAGATTTCAACAAGATTGTTGAGACTGTAACTACTTCTATGAAGAAAATTGCATATGATCTTTCCTCACAAATTAGAAGCAGATTCCCTCTTGACAACCTTCTCGAAGCCATGTCTATTGTGTTTCCTCATTATTGGAGTGTCAATAGTGCAGCTGATTTTTGAAGTAAGCTACTGACTTTGATAAAACAATTATGCATATCCAGAGAATTGAATGGAGTAACTATAAATGGAATATTAGACGAAACTCATCTTTGAGATAAATCATCTCATTTTGCATACACTAGGAGAGAACAATATGGCAAAATGGAGAACCCCCGTGAAGAGGGATCAGTAAGAAGGATTTGGAAATATATAGTTGAGAACGCAGCGTTGCATGATTCAATGCCAAAATATTTGAAGCTTGCTGATTTATGTCTTACCATGATATTGGGTTCAGTGGAAGATGAGAGAGTTTTCAGTGCTTTGGGGTTCCTAAAATCAAAGCTAAGAAAACTAGACAAAAATTTGGAAAATTGCTTGAGGCTCTATACATCTAGGTATGATGTCCACACTTTTCCTTACGATAGGGCACTGTAAATCTGGATGTCCAAATGTGAAAGAAGAGGTTTGGGCAACACTTCAAACCAAAGTGCCAGTGGGACTATTGACTCATGTACTGGACCTACTAGTAGCATTAAGATGCAGTTCAATGAAGGTATGCAGACTCAGAGTGAAGAAACCACAGACAAGAATCAAGAAAGTGCTGAATTTGATGAGGATGAATGGCAACTGTAAGAGATTGGTATTTATTAATCTTATTACTATATCTCATCATTCATATTAAAAAAGCATATTACTTTTTGCAATTAGAATTTAATATTGATTTGTAATTGTATTTTTCAACTTTCTATTTCCAGATTTAAAATAGCATAATAAAATACCATAATGTGTTTATTGATAAAGAGATGTATATTATTTATTTAGACATGTTTGAGAACTTAGATTTTCTTTAATTCTTTCAAAATATAGCCATATGATATAATTCATTCAATAGTAATACACCAATCTGTGTGATTCTCCATGCAAAAGTCAATACAAAGTTTCAGAACCCTTTGCAAATGACCTTGAATTCCCTTTTATAGAAACAAGGGAGCAACAACAGCTTCAGGTCAAATTGCAACATGTGAAGACTCAACATCAAAATCACAAACTCAGTATGGATTTACATGGCCATCACAAGTCAAATTAGCAATTTAACAACTGTTACATGTTTGATGTCTCCTGTTCAAAAAATAGAGTTCAAAATTAAATATTAATTCATGCCATGACAATTTAAATATAGACAATAGCAGTTCCCAAAACCTAGTAATCAGAAATAGAGAAATTCATAAATGTTCAAGCTTGGGAGAATTTGAGAATACAAATTTACAGGCTGAAGTTTTTCACTGTGCATCATAGATTCATAGGTTGGACTAGCAATTTACCAATAGCAAATGCTGGTTTTTTCCTCTTCATAAAATAGAGTTATTTCAAGCGATGCCAAATTCCAAACAGAAAAAACATAAAATCTTGAAATTAAGAGTAAAAGAAGAAAACTGTGCAATACATACTATGATTCTTAAGACTTTTGTGTCAGTTTTTGTAGGGTGCTCCACTCTTCATCTGATGGAAGGTCAATATTATGTAAACTATGGAAAGTCAACTGCAACTTCGTCAACATTCCATATTTAGAAGAGTGACTTGACATCACTATTTCACCCAATACCGAATTCAAAGTTGTAAATGGTTGGATGAATTCCTGAAAGCTTTGGCGATTTGTGTCCTTAGGAAGCAAATCTAAATCAGACTTCATTTTTATCTCCATTCTTTTTTTGTAAGTGTCTTTTCCAATGAATTTATTTGATGGGTCAACGGTCTTAGGCAAACCAAGTTTAATCAAATTAGTTTTCTTTTCTTGCAGCTTCAATATCTTTTTGCCACATTTATCCATAACTTCTGATGTTTCCCTTAGTTTCTAGCATTTTTGAATGATAGATGATGTCTTAACTGTGGCATCAATGTGGCTCTTAATTCCCTTGGATGCCAAGTAGTTGTCACTGGTACTGTAGACTACTTCCACAATCTGTTTTGCCATATCCTCTTTTAAATAAACCTGTATGCTCTTCTCAAAGTGCCCTTTGATTTTCATATAAATTACTCTTAGACTTTCATTCAATTCAAACCATTCACACAACTTCTCACTCCTCTACATTATTTATTGCCAAGTGTTTTCTTGTATATACTTCGTTGTATTTTTCATGTTATCTTTCAATCCATCCTCCAGAGTTTTAATTTTATCATTTGCATTGTGCAAGTCTTCTTTCATTTGTGCACATTTTTTTCTTTCTTCCTCTACTTCCTCTTGCAAATGTTTTTCTTTTTCCTTCTTATGATCCAATAGGTCATGTGTTTTTCTTATTTTGGCAATAGCAGACTCATAACTTTTGTATAATTTTTGAAAACTGGCTCTTTCCTCATCAATTTTTTTACTGCTTTTAGCCAGTTTTTCTCTCAAGTCCTTCAATTTTGCATCCATCTTCTCCTAGTCTACAATTTCTATTGCAGAGCACAAATTTTTTATCCTTTTCTGTAAATCATTGCACTTGTTATTTGCTTCTTTCCTCTTTGATTTTTCGTTTGCCAGGTCTGCCTATAACTTTTCTATTTGTTTCTCCAGTTTATTTTTTCTCTCTCTCCACCTTTAGCAGTGAAGTGTAGACCACTTCATTAGTTCTTTTTAACACACTAATTTTGTCCACATTATGTACTTTGGAAAAATCCATTTGGAGGGTGCTAACTTCAAATTAAGAGGGATCTATCTAACTGTGTAGTGGATTTTTATCTTTAGTTGGGGGCATAACAACCATGAACTCCATCATATCTTTGTGTGGGTCATATGTTGGAAATACCCAGTTCCTTGTAGGTTGTTCTTCTACAACTTCAGTCAGGGCAACCCTATGAAATGGTCTCTTTTTTTCTTTATTTGTATTTGATGTGTGTTCAAATTTTTCATAGTAATCATGAAATTGAAAATCTGGGCTTGCTGAAGCAATTGAATATTTGAAAGGTGATATAGGAATAACCGAGGCTCCAGTTCCACTTATGCCTGTGGTTTTAACTAATGCATTACTAGGATTACCAACAACCTTTCCTAATCATGTCTCACTAACACTTTCATGTGTAGTTTTCATAATCTTTTGAGGTGTGTGATCTGAAGCTTCAAATGATTGATTTGTAGTGTCAGTGGCACTTGATATAGGATTCTCAATAGTATGAGATTGAGTATCCACCACTAGTGGCCTCTTGTGAGAGATATTTTGTTGTAGCCCTTGTCCAACACCAAGACAACTAGTATTAGTAGTAGTACCCATGCCAACTCCACCAATCATAGTGGCACTTGACTAAACAATAATAGGAATACTATCCCTAGATTCCCCACCAGTGGCAATGGCACTTGATTCACCACCAATGAGAATACCATGATGTGGTGGAGGTTGTGGATTTGAACCTGAAACAAATGTAGGTGGACCTTGAGGGTAATGAGTAGTACCTTTGAGTGATGAATCTGAAGAATCAAGTCCAATGACTAGCTTAATAGGAGATTTTGATTTTGAATCTGATGGAAGTTGTACCTCAAGTGGATACCAAATGCCTTCTCCTCTAGGACCTAGACCACCACCTTCAAAACCCATTTTTTCCATAATGTTTTCCCCTTTATTATATTTTTCTTTCATGGACTCATTGACTCCACCTAATATTTTAGAGACTATTGTAGTTGTTGGAGTGGGCTCAACCTCATACTCATCATTATCTTCACTCCTGTCATATGTTGTTGTGGGATGCTCCATATTCCACAATTTGCTAAACTCTTCATCCTCGTCGATGATCTCAAATTCTGCACTGGTCTTTGGTTCATTGAGATTCTTCCTCAAAGTCCAAAAATCATTTATTTTGGTTTGAGTCCAATAACTCTCTTTATATTCTTGTAAAATTGATTTGGGAATACATTTGTTAGATGGATTAGCGTATTTTTGGTAGAAATTGTAGGACCTCCTATTTTGGATGCCCTGGCCCTCCTCTGTTGTCCTCTGTATGTGAAATGCCATAATTTGTGATGAAATTTCTACTGTTGAAATGTTATTGTCAGCAGCAATTTTGTCCATCTCTTTTTTTACCTCATCCCAGGAGTCCATGTTTCTAAGCTTTTCTAGCAATGGTTTACTTTCATGTTTACATAATGTTGAAGAGTTCCCATTTTTTTTAAGCCTTGCTTTAACTACACTAATTGGATCATACTACCATAGACCCTGCATCACCAAAGCTAAAAACTATCAAAAAATCATATGCCACATTGAATGTTTTTCTCTCAAAATGTGAACCCTTCACATGAGAAAGGCAAGGAAGGAAATATGCTCTTCTTTTGCTGACCATGGAAATGCCTATCTGTGCTCTCCAACTGTCATACATATTCCAATGCAAATACCCTCTCTATCACATGTATTGGAAGTCTGTATGGTTTTACTGCTGATCCATAAAACCTTAACACGGTGAATTCTTCCATGACGAACCAGTCAGCCAATTGTATTTGACTTTCGAGTTGAATGCAATCTCTACAAGACACATGCAATCTAGGCATTGGAGTGCTTGTAATTTCGTTATACATTGGTGCCAAAAAGAAGTCTATAAAATGGTTGTAGTTCTTTCTGCTATCATGCATCCTTATCTTTGGTGTCCATTCATATGTTGGACACTTTGTTCTGTTCCGGGTCTTCTCATCAATCCTATAGTTCACAATTTGAAGATTGTTGGTCTTGAATATTGTATGATACTTGGATAGAAGGAGATAGAACAAGTATGATGAGAGCCTAAATGTCTTACAGGAACCTTTTTTAATCATTAGTAATTGTTTTTGCATGGATTGAACAATGTGCTCAATAAAATTATATCTTACTGGCTCACCTACACAATGGATCCTAAAAATCATTTCAAGAAGGCTTGCACCCACTTCCCTATCATTTTCCAATCCCAGGCAAAACGACAACAAGCAAATAGTATCCCCAACCCATGGAACACAAATGTTAGAATCATAAGGAGGCTTATGATTTTGATCCAACTGAGTACCACACTTTATTAGAGCTTTGATAAATGAATCTATGTGACTTGGATCGAGACTCTCATAATTCTCTACCAGCTTTCCTAGGTCAATTTGAACGTTTGAGTTTTGTGCTTCAAACCCTAGGTTCAACAAACGAGCAAATTCTCCCATGTTTATGGATAGAATTTTCCTCTTTTGTATTTTTATTGACAATTGCTTTTTTATCTTCATCATAATTTTTGGTGCAGAGCATGACAAAACTAGGGCAAGGGAATACTTCAAGTAACACCATGCTTCCCAATCCAACATCCCATGATGCAATTTTATTTGTTCTTAGTTTTAACATTGCTTTGAAAATAATAAATTTTGGCCTCAATGGATCTACCACCTTATTAGACAATGCATATCTAATATCTATGATACACTTTTCACCATGGATAGCAGGGTCATAAATATCATGGTATTCATCAGTGAAACCTGGTTTTTTAACTAGTTCGGTTAGGTACATTTTTTTTTCACTTGGCTTCCTGTTGAACTATTGCTTCCTGTTTTCCCCATTGTTGTTATCGTTAATAATTCAAAATAATGCTAGATACAAACCTAAAAATGCTAACCCTCAAATTGGACCACGAGATTAAAAAAATTAAAAAAGGCGGGATGTGTTCTAGATTGTACCCGAAATTTCTATTTCACTAGATTGGCGCAGACAATCTCTGTTGCAACTTGCATTCCTCAATCTAGTAGTTGTTTCATAATCTCTCTCGATTTACTGGTTTTTCCATGAAATGAAATACGATTATGATTTATGAGTCGCTTATTTTGAAAACTTTGAAAAGTACAAAAGTAATACTTAGGGCAAAATATCTAAAATCATGTTGTAATTTTATTAATTATTATTAATATCTATTCGCCGCCGAAGGACAAAACATTCATTATTTCAGTCTAAATTTTGAGGACATTAAATGTAAAACATTCAATTCCCGGCAAAGTTCTCACAAATGTGTTCACTTCCCACATTCGGGCCGAAATCCACCCTAATTCGTTGATCTTTGCTCATCCAACGGACGATGGTACTTGTTGTCAGATGTTGTGGGTCCCATGACTTCTACCATTTTTTGGGCACATCACCACACTCGAGTCACTTTTCGGGGCTATTTTTTAATTCTATTTAATCATTTTAAACTTTCACCCGAAAAAGAGCTTTATAGACTTAATTATATTTAATTAAATTTAAAACGTTCAATTCTAGGTGAAGTTCTCACAAGTGTGTTCACTTCCCACATTCGGGTCGAAATCCACCCTAAGTCATTGATCTTTTCTCATCCAATGAACGATGGTACCTATTGTCAGATGTCGTGGGTCCCATGACTTCTGCCATATTTCGGGCACGTCACCACACTCGAGTCACTTTTCGGGAGTCGGGACTGTTTTTTAAGTCTATTTAATCATTTTAAACTTTTGCCCGAAAAAGAGCTTTATAGACTTAATTATATTTAATTAAATTTAAAACGTTCAATTCCAGGCGAAGTTCTCATAAATGTGTTGACTTTCCACATTTGGGCCGAAATCCACCCTAAGCCTTTGATCTTTGCTCATCCAACGGATGATGGTACCTGTTGTCAAATGTCGTGGGTCCCACGACTTCTGCCATTTTTTGGGCACATCACCATACTCGTGTCACTTTTTGGGACTATTTTTTAAGTCTATTTAATTATTTTAAACTTTCGCCCAAAAAAGAGCTTTATAGACTTAATTGTATTTAATTAAATTTAAAATGTTCAATTCCAGGTGAAGTTCTCACAATTGTTTTCACTCCCCACATTCAGGCTGAAATCCACCCTAAGTCATTGATCTTTGCTCATCCAACAGACGATGGTACCTATTGTCAGATGTCGTGGGTCCCATAATAAGAGACATTTAAAGTTGTGCAATAGTTTGAGATAACTATTAAATATAATGTTAATATTATTTGTAAAAATATGAAATTCAAAAATAGTATAGAACATGAAACTTAGTTTCTAGAATTAAAAAAATAACTAAATAAAAATATAAATTTTGATATTCAATTTGAAAGGTAAAATTTTAATATAAAAAAGAAAACATTCAATATTGAATCTAAAATATTAATTAAAAGTTTAACAAAATTCTTTAAAAATATGTTTACGATATATAATTTTTAAAAATAGTTTAAAAATATATATAAAAGTTCAACATAAATTTAGTGTAATATAAATTTTAATTTAATTTAATTTAATTTAATAAATAAATAAAGACTAAAAATATATATAAAAGTTCAACATAAATTTAATTTAATATAATTTTATTGATAAATAATGTGGTGAATCTTATTGACAAACTTGTACCTCCTAAGGACCTATGCAATATGCATTACCTTTGATCCTAGATTCCTAGTGAGACTATTGAAATTTAAAACACCTAATGGCCCACTATAAGTCTATATATCACCTGCAAAGATCAAAGACATACTCTCACGAGGGGTTCTCATTGATGATTGATCCAACATGTATGGTGAATGTAATAAGTTAAGAATATCTTTATACTTTACAATTGCATGAAGTAACATATTGATATGATAAATTTGATTTAGTGGTTAAGATCTTAGATGGTTTCTCTTGTCCTACTATAGGTTCTATTACTCTTCCCATTAAAGTTGGTACTAAGTGCTTAGATGTCATTTTTGCTTTCATTCCTAAATCCTACTTCAGATCAATTTTGTGTGAAGTTGGGACATCCTTACCCTTGGTTCTCTTCCATGAAAATGATCCCATCTACCCTTCATAAATGTCTCAAACTTCTTCATTATGACAAAATATTAACTATAAATCATAGCATGTACCCAGTACCAACCCACACATGCACTAGTTCAAAACTTCAACAACAAGTTGGACTTTTATTTTTAATTCACTTGTTTTTCATGAGATAAACTTCTTTTTTATATATATTTATAAAATTATAATCAACCATAATCCATGTACAAATAATTAATGGAACGAACCGAATTTTTTATATATATATTAAATATAGAGGAAGAAGCATTACATTAAAAAGATCATAGTATTAAATTTATTTCCATTGTTTAACAAAATATTGAAATAACATAGCTCATAGACAAAAATCATTTGAAAAACTTTCATTAATAAAAATGAAATAAAATTATAGAAAGCATTTTTATATCCATAAGACTCTGAGAGACAAACTAAAACACACTGGGATTTGAAAAATTATCATTAATATTTATGCTTTGGAAATTTACAATTTTTACGTCTGAGACTTGAGTCCCTCAAAAACTTAAAAGCTAAAATGAGTTAGCCACTGAGCTTGTGAGGTTTTGAGGACATAGGCAAAAGAAAAACTACTAGGGGGTCGGGGCTAGGGCATAGGTAGTGGATGGTTTACAACTTTTCCCTAAGAATCTGGCCCTCCTTCCATGTAGAATTTTTCAGACAACATAAGCTGAGAGAATTCTTCAAGCCACATGTAGTTTGGAAATTCATCCAAGAGCAACCATTTTCGGAGGAAGTCCCTGCCAATCCGTGCCCATTTCCTATGACATGTCAAGTGCTTCACATTCAAGTTCAGGAGAAACGGTTGCCTGGCCACTGGCACTGTTTGGTCAGGGAGGAGAAGCTTGGATAATTCAATCGCCCAAGGGATCTCGACCCCTACTTCTGCAAGAACGACAATAGTAATATCGTCTCCAAGGAAGTCTTCCTTAAAAACCTTCCTCAACAGCATCAGCATATCCACCTTGTCTCCTCCGAGGTCTAGAAGAGACGCCAAGAATCAGGATGTAATGTCCATGTTAACATGGTATCTATTTTCGTTTTGCAGAAACTCTCTGCCCAGCACCATCTGCATAGCCTCATTAGTGAACAACCCAACCTCTTTGCAAACTGATTGGAGGGTTGGGTCTCTAACAGAGCCTAGAAAAACCCTCTGGTCCTCTGTAGAAATGCTTCTCAAGTGGATGGGAGTGTCCATCTTGAGAAATCAGATTAACAAATTAAACGACCTGAGGCTATAAACCTAAACTAGAGGAAGAATTCAAATACCGTGAGCTCCGACGATTTATCTACCAAATGGCAAAGGCTAATTGAAGAGGAAAGAAGGAGAGATTGTCTATAAATGGTTGAAGCTCTTGATTGTAATAATTACTTCTCTAACCGTATTAATTGCTTTAAATTTTTTTAAATCTTTTGTATCTCTGTAAATCTTTCCCATAAATTCACTAGTGTGTGAAATTGGAAACAGTTATAAACCAGTACCAAGTTGGCAAGTACCACATTGGAAGTCATGGGGACAGAGTGGATTGCAGTTAGTGAATAGATATATATTAAATGACCAAAATTATCGATCGTGATTCGTGACATTTGATACGTGTCTATTGAATCCAATTTTGTTTCGGGCACTTTCTGGTGAGCTATGCTTTCTTCAGAAAATTGGGCCGAAATAAAACTTCAGCCATTGATCTATGATCATTGAATGGTTTAAAATCATTGATGGATTTTAGGTATGTGTCACCCTTCACGTGTCAAAGAGGCCACACTTATTGATACATCGTACAGAGTCCGGACTCAATGTGATGTGATGTGATGTGCCTTGTCTATTAATGGCAATGAATTCATGAAATCATCAATAAATTATATATTTTTTCATAAATAACAAAATATTCGCCAAAACAAATTAAATAATTTTGAAGCAGTGGATAAAAATCGCCAATACATTTAATTAATTTTTCCTTCGGAGTAAAAATTTTCACCAATACAATTATATATTTGTTCCTTTTAATAAAAATTATTTTCCTCCTACAATATATATTTTCCACACAGAACAAGGTATTATTCACCAGAAATTTATGGAATTTTCGTACCCTAGAAAAAAATCGCTAATACAAAATAATTTTTTTCCCTGTTTTGAAAAAAAATTTGCCATCGATATGAAAATTTCCCCCCGAAAATAATGTCTGATTCACCAAGATTTTACACAGTTGCCCAGGGGTTGGTTTCTTAAGGTTATCCCTGTTCGGAACATTTCCTTCAATCAGCATAGTCCTTGCAACATCTAAAACAGTTTTGTTCTTCCTCTCAACAACTCCATTTTGCTGAGGGGTTCTAGGAGCAAATAATTGTCTTCTAAATTCATGCATCTCACAGAATGAGTTGAACTCACCGGAGAAAAATTCTCCACCTCTATCAGATCTCAGACATTTCACCTTTAATCCAAACTCAGTTTCCACCTTAGCTTTGAATATCTTGAATTTTTTGAATGCTTATGATTTCTCCTTTAAGAAGACAACCCACACCATCCTAGAATAATCATCAATTAGCAGCATTAAATATCTAACACCTTGCACACTTCTAACATTTGTAGGTCCACATACGCCAATATGCACAAGATCTAGCAGTCCATCAGATGTATACTATTTTCTCTAGAAATAAATTCTTGTTTTCTTACCCAACTGACATTCTTTACATACTGGATTAGTAGGCTTAACAATCTTAGGCAGATCTCCAACAGTTTGTGTAGAACAGATCTTAATCATTGAATAAAAGTTTACATGACACATTCTCCTATGCCATAACCAACTCTCATTTATCTCATCAATCAAACAGCTTTTCTCACCAGCATTCAAATGAAAAATGTTACCTTCAGTCTTAGTCCCAGATGCAATCTCTATATCGGAGGCATGCAAGATCTTGCATTTGTTTGCCTAGCCAATAAGAACAATAACTAGATTTAAAGTCTTAACTCAAAGATTGGTCATTCATTATGAGTAGCTATCATTTCCATGACTAAGGTTCATTTACTTGTCAACCCAGGGACGTATTACTTGAAATGGATCTTCATTGTCTATGCACTAAGTTCCTATGATAGTCATTCTGCACTACTGCAACAACTAAGTCTATCTAAAATAAACAAACAAAAATATGACAACATAATGGCTATAGGAAATATTAACATTAATAGAATATTCTAACTAAATAATTGTTAACTAAGTTCAGAGCTAACAAACAAGAATTACTTTGTCTACTTTGGCTGTAGGAACAGTCACAGAATCTGGTTCCAGTGGTTGTGGGAACAGTCGGTTGCTAGAACATCTACTACAGCAAAAAGGAAACTAAATCTAACAAACACACAAGAATACTCACCAAGTGGGCCCCCTTGGATGATTGAATCCAAGCTTCAAAGATGATTCTATATACTCAAAATAACATAGCTTTTATTCATTATTTCCAAAAATTGATATAGTACATGAGATAAGAGAAATGCTTCTAATTCTGGAAAACGCTATCTAACCTCTATGAAGAGATGTAGATCTTTATTTATAATAAAGTTATAATAAAATTCCTACTACTTAGATCATTCCCATGAAATTAGGTGGAAACATTTATTACTGCAAGGAGAAGATGTTAATCCATAGAAAACGTGGAACTTAACTAAACTGTAACCAAGAATATAGCATGGTGGTGATTACTAGATTAGTGCTTGCTAGAGACAACCATAAATGAATCTGGTATCGCCTTGCTATTCCTTTGTTGATTCACTTGCACACTATCTTATTTGTTGTTTTAAATGTTCAACCGCCCCAAAATGTCTCCAACTGTTTTCATTACATGATTCTCCATCTGGCTTAAAACAACTGCTTTTGCAGCAACTTATTTACTCCTGCATTAAAGGTTAGAACATACAAGCATACATATATATCTATTTCCATTAATCACAACATTTATACATCCACACATGATTTTACCTATAATAATCAGCATAGCTACAGGAATATTAAGTCAAAACAATACAAGGTTTAGCGGGTTTGGCTATCATTTAGAATGCACATAATCAAAACTCTAATACATCACATGACTTAAACATTATCCCAATATGCAATTTAAAACATAGGAAAAACTTATCAATCATAGAAATAAAAGAGCTATTATTTAAGCTCGTCATTTTCCACCCAACTTAATGTCTTGCTACTCCTCCAGTGGGAGGAAAATTCGTTATTCGGGCACTGACTTGTAAATCACCTATGGTACCTTGTCCTATGCCTCCTTTATCCAGATTCTAATAAAATCCTTTCATCTTTTCCAACCTATCTCACCTGGCTTCCTCCACGACCTCATCATATGATTTATCTGTAGCCCTGCATCCCATCAATGGCCACATAAGGATAGGTGGCTGAAATATCAAAGGTGGCCAATTATTGCTTTTTGTTCTGTCCAAGTGGATATACTTGGGAGTTCTTTGTGTGGCTAGATAATAATTGGGAAATGAATGGGGTTCACCATGCTTTAGGTCCTCTAGAAGATTGTTCCAATGTTGAGCCAGACATTCAATTGCAGCTTGATTCTCAATCCCAACGAAATTTTCATACTCTTGAAATACTTCCTCTCTCAATGGTAAAACTTGGCTTCTAACATCAGGTCTAGTCAACAACTTTTGCCAGTCATAGTACATATGTCATGGGTTTTTAGCCTCAGCTCTGAGTGGCAATGGGCAATCAAGCTCCAAATTCCTATGCATTCTAGCTTGTATTCCCATACTAGTTTCATTTTGTATCCAAGACACCAATACTTTTAATTGAATATCATCAATATACAACAAGGATTCCATTCATTGTCAAAAGAGACAACATAATTATGCAAATAAAACTCACATAGAAAATTTTTAACGGTTGTACAAGAGCTTTGGTAAACAGTATAATACTCATGTGGAGTATTCAAAGAAGGGCTAAGATCCCTAACAATATGATTAAGTTTAAAACATAGATACTATTCCTTCAAATATAAAGCATAAACTCTCAGCAGAGACCTGCACTGCATTAACTCGAGAACCATGTTTGTTGCAGTATCTACTTTGGTTTGTAACTCAACAATTTGGTTATCCCTCTTTTCAATTTATTTTTATTGCTTATCAATTGTCTCATGTAGCCTAGCCTTTTCTATTTCCCGCTATCTATAAAATGTGAGTACAATGGATAAGCTAGTGAGACATGAAGGGATCCTGTGAGTAGTTACCTGAGGGCTTGAGATCTTATCACCTGGTTCTTCGAATTGCTCTTCTACTTGGGCCAAATTTGAAAGTCTTTTGACTTCATGTCCTTCCTGCGGTTGACCCTCTTTTTTACTTTCGTTCCCTAATTCTGATGTTTCTACAGAAACAACCTTACTCACATCTCTTGTTTCTTGAGTTCTTTGTTTAACCCGATGACTCCTTCTTAATAGTATTTCCTGAGTGGTTGTAGGAGATTCTGCAACAGGAAAATCCTCCTTCATTTTTTTCTTTTTAGCTACAGGAGGAACTTGCGCTTCTTGAGGTCATTTCGTGATTTTTGCCTCTACATAGCCTTCATCTTTTTCTTTACCTTTCCTTTTAGAAGATGCATCTCCACTTTAAGTTTGAGTGGAGGGCTGCTCAATACTTGGCTCAACTACTGTTGTTTCCACATCAGGAAAAGCTTATTCGGCAATAGGAGGTTCGGCTACTGCAGAAACCCTAGGAGACAAGGGTTCTCCCATATTTTCCTCTTGAAATGCAATTTCTTTTGTAGCATGAACATCTTCTTCCCCAAATTGCTTGATATCCTCAAACTCTCCCCATGAAATCTATGAGACATCACTAAGAGACCATTCTACCAATAGTTTGATTAATTTATGATGACTAACAGAACTGTTGAGACATGGACCAGCTAGGACTTGAACCTAGGACCTTCCATATGCTACTGGCCCCTCTTGGACCAGTCCATCATCGGTCTGGGTGTGGCTTATTTCCAACACCAACACCCCCCCTTAAGCTACACCTCTTGTGGGCTTGGGGCTCCTAGCCTAGACCTGGCTTGATACCATGTTGAGACATGGACCAGCTAGAACTTGAACCTAGGACCTTCCATACGCTGGTGGAGTGCTCTACCACTGAGCTACTGGCCCCTCTTGAACCAGTCCATCATCGGTCTGGGTGTGTCTTATTTCCAACACCAACAAGAATGGTTACTACCCATCTGTGTTTCCTTTGCACTAATAGAGATAAGATGATACAAGACATTCAGAATATTCATCCTTCGACCATGCCTCAGATGACTCAATAATTTTTAAAAAATAGAATGAAGATTGGAGTACCTATCATCACATGTTATATATTTCATTACATAAAATGTAACCTACAACCATTCTCCTAGAAGAGATTTTCGCTTAGTTCCTTTCTTGTCCGCGCTTAGAGGTCCATCAACTAGGTGAGTAAACTTTTTCCTTGCACTTCTTGCATCTTTTGCCTCAGGAAATAGTTCTCCATCCTACGGCAACCTGGTGACTTCAGCTATTCTCTGCTCTATGGCTATGACCCGTAACCCTTTGATAGAAGCCTCCCCTTCACTGAATGTGCACATAAATTCCTATGCAATCTCCTCATTAAAATATATCAATTTTAAAATATAGTCAATCCACCCATAGGTCCAAAAATAGTGTTCACATTGGTTGTCCTACAGCAAAGTGTCATGAACTACAAGCTCATGACTGATAGGAGCACCCCCCATGGATAACTTGGCATTCAAAAACAATCACCACAACAAAATGAAAGACTGAAATATCCTGCGAGGTTTGAAAATTCATGCCCCGTAACCTTTTATTTATGCTTTAGTACCTTTTATCAACTATGGTGGCAGGAAAGGTATACTCACTCGTGCTACAGGCTTTCACATTCAAAAATGATGTCAAGAAAATTAAAACACATCATGGATAAGGACACATAATTACACAATCATAAATAGAACTGTAAAACACCCCCCCCCCAACTTAAGATGACACATGTCCACAAATGTGAAAAAGGACAGAGGGAAGGGTATGCAGATTATGCGAATCATATCAGGTAATAATCATAATGAAAGAATAAATACATAATTAAAAGAAAAATAAATAATACACATACCTACAGTCGTATTAATTAACATTGTAATAAAATGATTAGCTATTCACAATATGAGATGAGGTGATGTGAAGTGGATGATGTTACAGAAATAGAAATGAAATGAGATGAGGTGGATGAGAAAATTATTAGCAGAGAACGGTATTTCCATAAAGTATGGAAATGGTTATTATGAATGCATGCAAGAGGAATTTTAAGACTCCGGACCAAGAAGGCCCCCTGTAGAGGCTGCAGCAATTGTGCCAAGAAGGCCCCCTACAGAGGCTGCGAGAACTGTGGTCTGCTCTTGGTTGTCAAATTGCTACAGGAACTCTTCTTTTGTTGCAAGCTTATGATAAAGGTGTAGTCGATGACCACTGACCAAAAGTTTGAATCTGACTAGGTCTATTGTTGCCAAGCGAACTGCTCCATTTTGAAAAACTTCATCAATCTCATATGGGCCCAACCAATGTGTATGTAGCTTCCCCATTGTATCCTTATATCTAGAATCATACAAAAATGCCCAATCTCCATATTTAAATTTTCTCTCCTTGATATATTTATCATGCCATTTAGCACGTTGATGTTGAATAATTTATGTATGTTGGACAACCATCTTTCTCAGCTCATCTAGAGCATTCAAATGCATAATGTGGTCTTTTTGTGCTTCTGAGAGAGTCATATTCAATTGCAGAGTTGTCCTAAGTGTTTTATGCTCAAACTCAATGGGCATCATGGTTGTTTTACATACACCATTTCAAAAGGTGTAAAACCAATTGTTATCTTCCATGTTGTTATGTATGCCCAAATGGCTTCAGGAAGTCTATTTGACCAATCTTTCTTATAAAGAGCTACCGTCTTGGTAAGAATAGCTTCTAAATCCTTGTTTATAACCTCTACCTGACCATTTTCCTGAGGATTGTATGGAGTAGACTTCATGTGTCTAATATTATATTCATTAACTAATGTTACAATTAATGTGGAAGTAAATTGTGGTCCTTGATCTAAAACAATCTCTCTTGGTACTCCATATTTGGTAAATATTTCCTCATAGAAAAATTCAGCAACCTTATTATCTCTTGCATATGTCATTGCTCTTACTTCCACCCATTTTGTAACATAATCAATGCATACTAGAATATAAGATTTCCCATTGGAAGGAGCATCAATTGGTCCAACAAAATCCAATCCACATTTGTCAAATGGTGCAACCAATATTTGGGGATACAATGGCATTTCATTAGATCTAGTAGGCCTACCCATTTGTTGGCATCTATCACATTTTCTAGTATATTGAGCTACATCTTTATACAAAGTTGGCCAATAATATCATGTGTTAAGGATCTTAAGTGTTGTTCTTTTAGCATCAAAATGTCCTCCACATGGCTCATCATGACATGCATGAAGAATATCATACGTTTCATCCTCTCTGACGCACCTTCTTAAGACTTGGTGAGGTCCAGTATAAATAAACAATCAATAATCAAAGAGAAATTAAAGCTTTTCTCAACTAGCAACCTTCTTTCTTTAGGAGAAAAATGAGAAGGCATCTTATTAGCAACCAAATAATTTGCAATATCGGCATGCCAAGGAGTGTGAGATTTTATCAAGAACAAATGTTCATCTGGGAAAGCATCATCTATAGCTTCAGGATTATCCTGCAATTGAAGCCTAGAAAGATAATTTGTAACTAAATTAGCTTTACCTAGTTTATCAACAACTGTAATATCAAATTCATGCATCAATAGTAAACATTGAGCCAATATTCCTATAATTGAAGGCTTGTTCATGAGATATTTGATTGTTGTATGATCAGTATGCACATAGATTTGATATCCTGTGATATAATGCCTGAATTTGTTAAGTGCATATATTACTGCCAACATCTCCTTTTCTATGACAATATAATTAAGCTCATGTCCCTGCATGTTTTTGCCCATGAAATAAATTGCATTCTCCAAATTGTTCATCTTCTGTCCCAAAATTGCTCCTATAGCATAATCCAATGCATCTGTATGAATATGAAAAGGTAATGACCATTTTGGGCCCTTGAGCACTGGTGCTTGAGTCAAGGCATGTTTGAACTTCAAGAAAGCTTCATGGCATGCGTGAGTCCAATCAAACTCCATATCTTTAGTCAAAAGACAATTTAAAGGTCCTGCAATTTTACTAAAATCCTTAATTAATCTTTGATAATATCCAGCGTGACCAAGAAAACTTTGGACATCTTTTTGCTTTGTGGGAACAGGAAGGTTTTGAATCACTTCAATTTTGGTTGGATCAACTTGTATTCCAGTTATAGAAATTTGATGACCAAGAACTATGCCTTTATGCATCATCATAGAGCATTTTTCATTTTTCAATGATAAATTGTAATCTTCACAACTCTGTAAAACTTTTTTAAAATTCTCCAATGCTTCTTCAAATTCTGAACCATAAGTGGTAAAATTATCCATATAGATCTCCATGATATCCTGGGAAATATCTGAAAATATTCTTATCACTGCTCTTTGAAAATTAGCTAGAGCATTACACAACCCAAAGGGAAGAATAAAATATGCATAGGTTCCCCAAGGGAAAGCAAATGTAGTCTTTTCTTGATCCTCGAGAGAAATTTGAATCTGGTTGTAACCACTGAATCCATCCAAGAATGAAAAGTATCACTTCCCTACCAAGGAATATAATACTTGATCCACAAATGGTAATGGAAAATGATCCTTCCTAGTTGCTGAGTTCAAAGCTTTGTAATCTACACATGCCTGCCATTTACCTCATTTCTTTGGAACTATGACTAGAGGTGACGCCCACTGACTATCTGATATAGGATAGATAAATCCAACATTTAATAATTTATGTAGTTCCTCTTTAACTATCTCCCTTAATGCAGGATTGATTCTTCGTTGTGTTTGTCTGAGTGGTCTACAGTCTTCTTTGATATAAATACGGTGTGTACAAATCATAGGATCAATTCCTTGCATATCTTTTTAATCCCACGCAAAAGTGTGTTGAGGACATTTGAGCAATTCAACCAGTGTTAGCCTTTGGGTCTCTGTGAGTTGATTATTGATGTTCAAACATTTATTTGGATCAACTTCCACCTTGACAGTAAGATCAACTTGAGCCACCTCAGAAAGATAAGAAGTGTAGACTTCCTGTAGCAACAAGGTATGCAATATGTCATTGGCTACAGGAAAATCCAATATTGTAATACTTGATGTTAACTCCTGCGACTACTACTCCAAATTATACTGATTTGCTAGAATTTTGGAAAGGATAGAATCATCATCTTGGAGTCGTATGAATGATTCTCTATTAATCATTATAAGATGATTGATAGAGTTGACTTCCTCTTCTAATTCTTCCCCCATGTTAGGCCAAACAACTTGTTCTTGATTAAGTTGGGGCTGAGCAGGTGAATACAGAGCTAGAGTTTTGTAGTATTTTCATCAGAAATAGTAATGTCCCCTAATCGTCATCCAATATATGCATCGGTTGTAGCAAGCCAAGGTCTCCCTAAGATAATTGGATATCCCCCCAATGTAGCCTTAGGAGACAAGATCATAAAATCTGTCGGATATTCCCAAGAGTCTAAAGTAATGACAACATCTTCAATCATACCATCAGGCCAAACCATGGAACTCTCGACAAGCTGTAGGACCGTGGGAGTAGGCCTGTGACTGGTTATGTTAAGTTTTTGCATATTGTCTCTTGTCATTACATTGATGGTTTCTCCCAGATCTATTAAGGTGTTCTTTATCTGAGTGTCATTGATGACTATTTTCACAATAGGACTACCAGGGTCAAAATATTTAGGAATTGAAACTTTCCCCAACATAATATTAGCCAGTTGACCCATTGCATGCACTATTTGCATATCCTTTTTCTTCCTTCTAGGTTTCCTTAAACATACCTCTTTAATTGCCTCACCATAGATAGGGACATCCTTAATAGCCTAATATAATGGAATCTTAACACATATGTGTTTCAGCTGATCAATGATATCAAAATTTATCTTTTTGCTGAGGAATCTCTCCAGCTTGCAACCTTTGAGGAAATGGGGGTATTTGCTGACTCTTAGGAATTTGGGTTGCTGGGATAGATATTTCCTTTTCATTTTGTACTTCATTTATAATTAGAGGGGACAGGTTAGGCAAAGTTGTCTCAGATCTAAGGTGAATATCACTTATAGAAAGAGAATAAGCTGGGTATTGATTAGGATCAGCTGAATAAACTTCTTGTTGTTGTTGAGGCTTGCTATTAGGATTTGGCATGGGTTGAGTGGGCATTTGTGTGGGTTTAGGTGGAACAGTGTTAGTAGTAGGAGGGAGCATTATAGCAGGTTGTTGAGACTATTGAGGCTACTACTGAGGTTTCTAATAACCAAAAGATTGATTCGTCCATTACTAACCTCCTCTCTATTGAGGAGTAGGTTTCCCATTCCCTTGGAATGGTTACCATGGTCCCTGAGATTGAGACCATTTTCCTTGTGGCTACTACCCCTATGGATTTTGATTGGAAAAAAAATTCCCTCGGGCTTGAGGATTATACCAATTTTGATAATTTCCAAAATTTTGAGCATATGAAGGTTTCCATTGATTATTTTTTGCATAGGAATTTCCACTATAACCAGAAAAAGAAAGTGGATCAGGAGGCATACCTTGTCTTGAAAAAATTGGCCTTTTTTGAGCAACATAAGAGATTTGTTCATCATCTCCTTGTACCGTCTTGAAATCAGGAACTTCAAGATTTGCAACCATCTTACATCTACAGTCTCTTTTCTTTTATCTACAATGTGGATAGAATTTTGCAAGCATTGCATCAGCTTCCCCATGCTTCTTCTTAGCTTGAAGTGTGTCTAACTGAGTAGCCATATTGTTTATGATATCCTCTTTAAAATCCTTCAAAAGGTGACTGAGCTCCATTCACAAAACTCCATTACTAGACATTGATGAAGACATTCCCGGCTTGATATGCCTATTCTTCTTAGAAGAAGATCTGGAATACTTTTAAGAAATTTGACCAATGTCATTACATGTTGCTTGAGTTATATCACCACCTCCCATAAGGTCTAAAGCATCTATGCATTTGTCACTGATTCCCCTCAGAAATATCAACTTAAGAGAATCTTCATTTAAAGTACTATGCTTGGACTTCTTGACACTGAATAGAAATCTCTCTAGATAATCTTCTAGACTCTCATCCTCCCTTTGTTTCATTCTAAAGATATCATCCCCATGGCAGTCAGCCCCTCTACAATAATCTTTATATTTCACAAGAAACAATCATTTCATCTCATCCCATGTAGTGATTGTACTACTCCCTAGACTCACAAACCATCTCAAAGCTGATTCTTTTAAAGTGGTAGGAAATATTTTAAGTCTATAGGCATCTGTAGTGTAATCATAACTCCTACAGAGGACATCAAATTTAAATAAGAAAGTATTAGAGTCCTTTGTCACCAGTCAATAAAATTTAGGAAGAGAATAAGTTGGAATGTTCTTGAGATTAGCATTGTCATGCAAATCAAAAATGGGGAACTCAAATGTTGGGTTCACAGGTGGAGATGGGTTATTCCCACCAGGGGGTGGATTTCCTTGCATTGGTCTTTGAGGAGGAGTTACCAGACAAGGGTCCTCTTTAGGAGGTCCAAAGAGGAAATGAAGGTTGTTCTCAGAAAGTTCAAATTCAAGCAAGTTCAAATTATCTAGGGCTTGGTAAAGTGCAGCAAAAGGGTTTACATCTAGTGCTTCATATGGATTGAGTCTTGTATAATCAAGATGGTTAGGAATAAATCTACCTTGAGCATCTCTTCTTCATCTATGTATGCAGATTCATAAGAATTACTTAAAACAAACTAAGCTATCAAAACCAGCTATATTGAAAACTTAAAATTCATAACTATGACAGGTTCTTAGTTTGACACCATCCCCAGCAACAGCGCCAAAAGTGTTTGCCTAGCCAATAAGAACAATAACTAGATTTAAAGTATTAACTCAAATATTGGTCGTTCATTCTGAGTAGCTATCATTTCCATGACTGAAGTTCATTTACTTGTCAACCCAGGGACATATTACTTGAAATGGGTTTGCATTCTATATGCACTAAGTTCCTGTGATAGTCATTATGCATTGTTGCAGCAACTAAGTCCATCTAAAATAAACAAGAAAAACTATGACAACTGAATGGCTACAGGAAATATTAACATTAACGGAAGATTCTAACTAAATAACTGTTAACTAATTTTAGAGCTGACAAATAGGAATTACTCTATCTTCTTTGGCTGCAGGAACGGTCACAGAATCTGGTTCCAGTGACTACAGGAATAGTCAGTTGCTAGAACATCTACTGCAATAAAAAGGAAACTTAATGTTAAAAACACACAAGAATACTCACCAAGTGGGCCCCCTTGAATGAGTGTATCTAGGCTTCAAAGATGATTCTATATACTTAGAATAACATAGCTTTTATTCAATATTTCCAAAAGTTGATACAATACATGAGATAAGAGAAAAGCTTCTAACTCTGGAAAACATTGTCTAACCTCTCTGAAGAGGTGCAGGTCTTTGTTTATAAGAAAGTTATAACAAAATTCCTACTACTTAGATCATTCCCATGAAATTAGGCAGAAACATTATTACTGCAAGGAGAAGAACTTAATCCATAGAAAATGTGGAACTTAACTAAACCACAACCAACAATATAGCATGGTGGTGGTTACTAGATTGATGCTTGCTGGAGACAACCATAAATGAATCTGGTATCACCTCGCTATTCCTTTGTTGATTTACTTTCACACCATCTTATTTGTTATTTTAAATATTCAATCACCCTGAAATGCCTCCAACTGTTTCCATGACGTGATTCTCCATCTGGCTTAAAACAACCACTTCTGCAGCAACTTATTTACTCCTGCATTAAAGGTTAGAACTTACAAGCATACATATATATCTATTTCCATTAATCACAACATTTTTACATCCACACATGATATTACCTATAATAATTTGCATAGCTATAGGAATATTAAGTCAAAACAATACAAGGTTTAGTGGGTTTGGCTATCATTTAGAATGCACATAATCAAAACTCTAATACATCACATGAGTTAAACATTGTCCCAATATGCAACTTAAAACATAGGAAAAACTTATCAGTCATATAAATAAAAGAGCTATTATTTTAGCTCATCAGCATTTATCATCCTTGAATTGTAGATCATAACCTTTATCAACCATCTGTCCAACACTCAAAAGATTGTGCTTCAAACCTTCAACATACAAGACATCATCAGTGTTATTCTTACCATCAAAAGAAATAGAACCTCTCCCATGGATTACACAGGCTTTGTCATCTCCAAATCTAACTATCCCACCATCATACCTTTCCATGCTCACAATTTGCTTTTATCACCGGTCATAGGATTTGAACAACTGCTATGAATCACCCATTCATATTTCTTCTACCTTAGTTGCCAAAGATTTCTCCTCAATAGAATAGCTAGTGGAATCAATAGGTATAGATATATGCTCTTTAATGGAAATAAACACAACTTCATCTCCTTCTAATTCATCATCTATAACACCTTCATCTGTAGCATAATAATAGTTCTTCTAGTTCCTAAACTTCTGGTTAGACTTTTAAGGCTTACCATACTTCTCTTACTTCTCATATCTATCATTCCTATTATGCTTGTCAAACTTATCATGTATGTCATACTTATCCATTATCTCTGGGCATCTAGAAGAAAA
This sequence comes from Cryptomeria japonica, assembly GCF_030272615.1. Classification (NCBI taxonomy): domain Eukaryota; kingdom Viridiplantae; phylum Streptophyta; class Pinopsida; order Cupressales; family Cupressaceae; genus Cryptomeria; species Cryptomeria japonica. Next base: position 138,376,642 of record NC_081405.1, on the reverse strand, counting down.
ATGTGTTATCTTATTACAAGAGAAACATTTTAAAGGCAACTTTCCATCATACTTATCGACACCTTTAGGCAATTAGTGCTTCAAGCTCATCAAGCTCTCTTTCTTGCTCCTCAATTTCTTTACTCTCTCTCTCATATCTAGATATTTTGCACTCATTAGGATCATACTTCTCCTTACCAGAAATAGATGCAGATGCTCTAAATGATGTCTTAGACTTTCCATATGATTCTCCAAACTCACTAGCTCAAATGTAGCAATCTTTCCAACCAACACATCTCTTGTCACTGTAGTCGCACTCTGGATCTCCTCAATAGAAGCAACCTTATGTTTATAGGAAGGAGGCAAAGATCTCAGCACCTTAGCAACAATTTCATCTTCCTCAATGCTTCCACTAGAACATCTGATACCAAGGAAAAATTCATTCACCTTATCCATAAAAGTATGTATGCTCTCATCATCTCCAATCTTCAATGTCTCATATTTTCCTTTCTAACTTTGCAACTTAGCAAATTTCACCTGTTTATCTCCTTCATATAGGATTTCAAGCTTCTCCCAGATCTCATGTGTGATCTGAAGTCCCATAAAAAATTTCATCTCTGAATCAGTCAGGGCACTAAGCAATGCTTTCTTCGCTCTAATATTTTATTTGGCTTCCTTAACCTCATCAAGAGCAGATGGTGCATTCTGAAGAACAACATAGGGATTCTTTGTAACCTTCCAGTGATCTTCTACAAGATATTTCAAATGTACCTCCATCCGGTTCATCCATATAGAATAGTTGCCTCCATCAAATCTTGAACTATCCTTCTTAAAGAGAATACCTTGAACTTCCATCCCGGATTGCCTCAAGTAATTTAGCTTCCAGCTGAGGATCTAGCTCTGATGCTAATTGTTAGCAGCATCCAAGAAGGAAGACTAAGAGGGGGGGTCAATTAGCCTTCACTAGAATATAAAACTTTAACCACAACAACAGATCTAACAAACTGTAGCAATAAACAAATAAGAAAATTAACAGCACAACACATAACACCGATATTCTTGACGTGGAAAACTCAATTAAGGGAAAAACCACTGTGGGAACCTACCCACAGTAAGATGATACTCTATAGTAGTATATGAAAATATTACAATGAGGAATGCACATGCATTCAAACACACTACCTAGTGCTCACTGCTCAAAATATATTTGCCCGAAAGGCTACAACCCTCAAGGAAGTCTCACTAACTTACAACAAGCTTTGGACTACAATCCTAAAGAAATGAACTCAAGGAATAGAAAATCCAAATGCCTGATTATAGTTCTGGTTAAGCACAAATGTTTGCCTTGTAACACCAATCTCCCTCAAACTCAACACCGAATGATAAATTAGTTGTTCGCACACAAATCTCTCTCTGATAATGCAGACACAACAACACTAAAACTAAATGATATATACAATTCATCAACCTTGATAACAAGGTCGGCTAAACCCTCAACCCTCAATTACAAAATTACATCACATGATACAAAGATCGACCACCAGACCAATATGATGATTTACAAAGCATAACATGGACCTCATTCAAATTCCCAAATGATCAACTCCACCAGAATTCATGCCAAGATCAACCGCAACACGCTACACCACTAGAAATACCATATAACACGAAAATCAATAACCAAAAATTCACACAACAATCAATGTGGATCACCAAAACATATAGGAAATGACTAGGAAACACCAGCAAGCATGTTAGAATCATCTGGAACAACTGCACCAACACCACTTATCACATCTTCATCTGTCAATGTCTAGAATCTCAAGAACACAACCAATCAGAAAATGTCATGAAGAAAGATAATTTATGGAGTACCAAATCACAAACCATCTAAAATAAAGATACACAAGACCATCCTAAATAATATCCCAAAGTCTTAGCAGTAGATCTGATCACATCAGAATATACCAAAGGAAATACCAACAGAGTCCGGTAAAATAAAGAAGTGCAAACCGGATCAGAAAATCTTCCCAATCACACTGGAATAAATCATAGGAATATGTTGACATCAATGACAACAACATATCCTAGTAGTAGCAATTAACAACCATATCCAACAAAACTAAATGAGAAGGAAGTCATATTGGAGTATGTGCCTACAAAGGAATAGATTATAGATGTTTTCATGAAGCCTTTGCCTAAAGATACTTTTCACTATCTCAGAGAGAAGCTAGGGGTGATTTCCCCTCTTGATCAAACCTAAGGTGCATTAGTATGCAGATCAGTCCAATGCATTTCATAGTCAAATCTTGTGATCCATATTGATGAGTGGAGGTCGCTAATCAGGGGGAGTAGTTAGTGAGTCAGTTATTGTGTTTTGTGGTTCAAATATGTGTATTTTCCATTGATGTCAAAGGGGGAGAGATTCGTGTGAAAAACTGAGTAATAATCTAAGAGGGAGAGAGTAATATGAGAGAGTGTTGGATGTTTGGTGAGATTACTGCAAATATGTGTTTTTATGATATCTAAGAGATGTGTTGTCATTGATGTCAACATATTTCTCTGTCTGTGACAGTGTTGCAGTGAATTTCAGAGAGATGGTTTGTTCTAAATTGTGATGATCAAAGTTTGCAGATTAAAGGGTTTTCAAAGGATTGTGTTTAGATAATTCAGTATTATTTTCAGAGGTCTGCATGAATATTTGAGTGATTTATGGTTATCTATGTTGTGGTTGGTTTTTCTATTGTTCAGTGATGGTAGTGTTCAGTATTTTGATATGTATTGCTCTGCATTGTAATATCTTATTTTGAGGATTTGGAGGAATGTTTGGGATGTTGATGTGTGTCCTCAATTCATTTGGTTTGTGGTTTAGAGCTCTGCAATTTATTTTTCTATGTTGACAGTCATTCCAATTAGTGTTCTTTAAGTTCAGTATAATGATGATGTGATTCTAGTAATTTGAGTCATTGTGGATATTGCGGTGGTGATTCATGATGCTTGTGGATGCTTCTGGATCATGTGCCCTTTGTGTTGGTGGTCCATATTGATCATTGTGCACATGATTGATGATTTTATTTGGTGTGTTTATGTTCTTCATTGTTCTGGCCAACTAAATGCTTGTAGCATGTTGTGGATGTTCGATGCATAATTCTTAGAGGTGTTTCATATTCGAGGCATGTGATATAGGTATGTGCTATGTCTTGGCCAACATTGCTTGGTCTATATTTGAATGTGTTGATCCAACCTTGTTAAGGTTGATTTCATGTATAAATAATTGTAATATCTATGTAGTTAAGTGTGTGTATGGATGAGAATCTGGATGTATGTATGCTAAATGTATACATCTTTCGAAGGCAGAGAAGTGTGAGAAGAAGATAGTTGTTATGTGCTTAACTGAAACTATAACTAGGCATTAGGAGATGTTTTTTTGTTTAGTCATGATCTTCTAGATGTGATCTGAATCTGTTTGTAAGACAATGAGTCTTCCTTAGGGTTGTATCCCTTGTTTTTTAGTAGTGAGCTCTCTACAGCATATCATCGTATACTTCTAATAGAGTATCATCATGTTGTGTTTAGGTTCCCACCATGTTTTTCCCTTGATCGATTTTTCCACGTCAAAAATATTGGTGTTATGTGTGTTCTTGATGTGTTGTTGATTTATACTTTCATGGTTTATAATCAGATCTGAGAATAAGTTTGAATTGTGCACTTTTGTGAGACAATTGATTCACCCCCCTTCTCAATTGTCTATCAGATATCAAAGCCATCTCATCATGTGGATCCTAGTTCCTTAATATTTGTTTTCATGATGCCTCTGGAGGTCTTATGTTTTTTTGAGCTTTAATTTAGCCACATGATGTGTGCAGTGTTATCCTTTGGTTGTCAGGTGTCAATCTAAATCTAGAGTGTGTGTGGGACCTTGTGCCATCTCCTAGCACGAAGGGTGGTTCCTTATTGGTTCCACACAGTCAGGTGGTTTGATGCCTTCTTCCATTGGGATTTCATTTGTTGATGCTCTTACATGGATGTGGATCTCTTATATCTTCAAATATGGATGGACATGTTTAGTAGATTGATGTATATGCTTCATATGACATATGTACTTGTAGAATTTAGGAGATAATTATATTGTGGTTGAGAGCTATGCTCCTTTATAAATGGATATAGTATTCATATGAATGGTAGATGATATATTAGGTGAATATATTGATGTATCTTGATTGTATCTTGGATAATGCTCATTAATGGAACTGGTTCTATAGATATGCATTTATTGTTATGTGAATGTCTATGATGATTAAGGAAATGGATTAGTAATGAGGAAATTATTATTGGAAATGGAATAATGATGCTAGGATGTTGAATAAGTGATTGGGATTAGCAACATTTGGAATTGGTGTTTTAAAATGAATCTTAGGGGTTTAATGAGATTTGCATTATTAATGGTTGTAGTCGTGATAAAATAATGAAGGATTCATATGTATGCATGAAAAGAGATAATGATAGTTGAATTAGTATGCATTGGATCATGGTAGTAAATATGATGTTATTATTATATGGATATGATCTTGATGAGGTTATAAGTAATGACGTTGAGGTACCCAAGGGAAAGATTAATTATAGAATTGTGTTCATTTCCGCTTGCATATTATGCCTTGTAATTATGTTATGAAAGATGATGTTGTGTATATTTTGTATTTATTTGTTTAATGAATATGAGTATTTAGTTATCTATGATGCATTAAATGATGTTTTAAAAAATATGTTTATGTCTATTTGCATATTAGATGGTTAGTTTCTCTAAGGTATTTTGGCAAGCATTACATTGTATTACTAGGTTTGTGTCTCACATTAAGGACTACTTCCAAGATGGAGTTTGGAAATATCTCACTAAGATTAGTGGATATTGGGAGTTTGCAATGCGATCTGAATTCAATTAATTTGTCTTTAGATCCATCCATTAAAGACGAGCTAATATGGAACACATCATATTTTGGTAAGTTTACGACTTCTTCTCCTTTTGGGCCTATGTGCTCTTTGGATTTCCTTACTCCTTTTTAGGCTAGAGTTTGGAACTCCAAATTGATACCCAAGATTAATATCTTTTTTTAGATCCTCCTTCAACAAAATATTCTTACTTTGGACAATCATTGCAAAATAGACCTTTTTATCCCTATTAGATTATTCCTTTGTTGTGAGAATGGTGAGAGTGCTCTCCATATTATCCTCCATTGCTCTTATGTTCAGGATATGTGGCCTCACTTTTTTACTCTCTGGAATATCTCTTGGGTCTTTCCTTCCTCTCTTTCTTATTTGTTTGGCTCAATGGACCCCTCCCACTTCTAATTTGACCCTTTACTTTTTGTAATCTATTTGTCTTCCCCATGTGGAATGGGGAATTTGGAAAGAGAGAAACAATCATGTCTTTAGAAATTCCTCCCTACCTACTCAATTTGTGGCTTCCAAAATTTTGAGGGATATAGTAGATAGTTTCCATTGTGTGGTTGTTTTTGTTTAAATTCATCCTTGAATTTATCTTATAGCTTATTTTTGTTAGGTTGTTGTCAATTGGAAACTTAATTTTGACATTGTGATTCCATTGAAGAATCCTCATAACCCAAGGAATGATATCTTTTGGAAGCTTCGGGCCCTTTGGGATGGGTGAAGGTAAATTGTGATGGGGCGGCGAAGTGTAATATAGGTGCAACATGTTGTGGGGGAGTATTGAGGGATGATAGTGGTGGTTCTATTTTATTAGTGGTACTCCCATTGGGTAGCCAAACCAATCACCTTGTCAAAGTTGTTGCTACCTACCATGGTCTGAAACTAGCCTATCAATTGAATTATAAAAATATTTGGCTTGAAGGGGTTTCTAAGAATATTATTCAATGTCTTAAGGGGTCCCAAAGTCATTCATTGAGTATCCAAAGTTGGATAGGGGAAGCCAAAAATATTATTGAGTATTTTGATCATTTTATCATTTCACATGTATTTAGAGAGACCAATTTTGTTGCTAATTATTTAACTAATATGGGGTTCCTTAGTAATGCCAAGCAAGTATAGACCAAGGAGGATATATTACCATTGAGTGTGGTGGATTTGATGGTGTATGACAAGCTACACACTCATGTGGGAAGCATTCATTAATTGATATGGTGTACTCAATGCATTATACCTCTAGTGTCACATCACCCAACTCCCATGCTTTCTAGGTGTTTTTCTTATTTGTCGAGACTTGGAGTTTCTATTTTCCTCAACCTCTAGTTTCTAGTGTGAATTATAGTGATTCTATTATGAGGAGCAATGGGAATTGGTTGGAGCCATTGGATTGTGAAGGGGTGAGGAAGAATGCTATGATATGAAAAAATCTAGAGAAAGGGGATGTTACTTTTGTATCTGGAAAGGCTTCATGGGTATGACCATAAGCTGACTAATTTTTTTTTCAATGGATAGAAGGAGACCTATGTCTCTGTATATGGGAAGAAGGTGGTGTTGGCAACAACAATGAGGGAAAACTAAGAGGGGGGGTGAATCAGTTTTCACCTGATCTAAAAACTTAATCACAAAAATAGATCTGATAAACTGCAGTAATAACAAAGATAAGCAAGATGATAAAACAACACACAACACCAAAATTTTGACATAGAAAACCCAGTTAAGGGAAAAAACAAGGTGGAAACCTACCCACAATAAGATGATACTCTGTAGTAGTAAGTGAAAATAATACAATGGGGGATGCACAAGCATTCAAGAACATTTCCTAGAGCTCACTGCTCAAAAGATAATGACCCAGAAGGCGACAAACCTCAGGGAAGTCTCACTAACTTACAACAAGATTTGGACTATAATCCCGAAGGAATGAACTACAATAATTGCATCTTCCAAATGCTTGATGATAGTTCTAGTTAAGCACAATGTCTTCTCTACGACACCAAACTCTCCTCAATCACAATGTCGAAGGATGAATCAATAATCGCACATACACCATTCTCTAATAATGCAGACGCAATCTTGACACCTAAATTACATGATAATATAACCTATTTATACAATTCATCAACCTTGACAACAAGGTCGGTTAAACCCTCAACTCACAATTACAAAATTACATCACATGATACAAAGATCAACCACCAGAACAATATAATGATTTACATGACATAACATGGACCTAAACCGAATCTCCAAACATGCAACACCACCGAAAATCATACCAAGATCAACCGTAACACGCTACACCACCAAGAAAATCGCATAACACGAAGAACATCACCGGTTTAGAAATATCACCAAAAACTCAAACAACAATAAATGTGGATTGTCAAAACAAATAGGACACAAATAGGAAACACCACCAAGAACATTAGAATCATTAGTAACAACTACACCAACACCACTTATCAAATCTTCATCGATCAACATATGAAACTCAATAACACTCAAACAACAACAACTATCATGAAGAAAAGATAACTTGGGGAGCACCAAATCATGAACCATCTAAAATTAAGATACACAAGACCATCCCAAACAATATCCCAAACAATATCCCAAAAACTCAGATCAAGATCTGATCACACCAAAATATTCCAGAGGAAATACTAAACTCTGCAAAGAACTGATCAGATAAACAAACTGCAAAACTAGATCATATGATATGATCAATTAAGCTTCCCAGATCACCAACGCCAGCAAACCATAATCATAATGAACCAATTTGCAATCACCGGAGCAGGAATATGTTGACATCAATTACAACAACACATTCTAGTAGCAACAATGTCCAACAAGTGGACCTCGTGGAAGAGCTTACCTTCAAGATTATGAGCATATCTATGCATGGTAAGAAGGTATTCAAAGTTAGAAAGGCCTTGAATGAAGTAGTGCAAAAAATTCCAAAAGGTTAAGAGGGGAAACGTCTAGTTAGGAAACCAAATAGTATCTTTGAATGGACTCTATCAAACTCTTTTGGACTATTACCCTTAAGGTACTTATGCAGTATTTCTCCCTTGATGGCTTCTATATTAATGGTTTTGGCCATCATCTTGTGCAAGTTAATCATTTTAGACATTAGGATTTCTTTTACATTTTATCCCTTGTCTTCCTTGAATGAAGGTATTAGAGATCTAAAGAAGAACCCTAAAATCCCTATCTTGCATGAAGGCCTTATTATGCTTATTACGGAGCACATTCAGTCTCTGCCCTCCCCTCCTAAGAGTAAGCATAAGATTTTTAAGGATTTGATCCCCTTGAAGGATGATTATTTATATTTTATAGTGTTGGAGGATGAGGGATGGGATATTGAGGAGTATTCTAAGACTAGGGTTAGAATCAAAATGGGGAAGTTGAGCTTGAGCAAGACCTTGAAGAGAGGAAAAAGGTAAAAAACCCTCCCTTGTTTCCTCTCAATTTGAGAAATGGAGTGATTGCCACTCTTCTCTTATGAATGATTCTATGTAGGGCTCTAAGGAGAGAGGAGCTATATTTTCATTCCCTCATCAGCTTAATGTCAATTCCCCCATCTAAACTTGTATATGAAGAATCATGATGATGTCCTAGGTCTCTTTAGGGATGCAATGGTGGATTCTTTTAAATTACATAAGTGATATTTCTATGAAATAATATAGATGAGCCTTAAGATAAGATCTATTTAAGTCAGGTTGGATGAGGGTGTGGAGCATGGTGATTCATTGGTGAAGGCAAAAACATGGTGGCTTCTCTTCAAAAAGTGGTTATAGATGTGGCCAGTCTGAAATTAGATTATGAAGGTCGTATTATGGCCCTAGAAACAAAAATGAAGGATATTAATGCTAATATAGTTAAACTAGTTAAGTTTAGTCATAATGTGATTAAAGGGTTTGTGAGCAGTTTGAGGACTCTGGTTGACAAATTTAAAATATTGTAGCATGGAAACCCCCAATTTATCAACCTAGAGGACAAAGGTAATCAGGCTTGCACTAAAGAGGGAAAATAGCCATGCACACGAACCAAAGGCCATCTCAAAAATTTTGTGGATCAGTCTCTAAAGTATTTATAGGATAATGAGAAGCTTGCTCAAGAGGCTTCCAAGCATCAGTTTGAGGCTACTAAAGTCAATTAATTGTCTTCTAGTGTTGTTGACTTGTCTTGGCCTAGTGTGTTGTCATCGTCTAGACTTTTTCTTATATCTCTTATTATGTTGATGTTTATATGTCGTTTGTTGATATTTTGTTGATGGTAGAATTTTGTATATAGGTTTTTATATCCCTTCAAAACATGTTTGACCCTTCAATAAAAAACAACCTACAAGTGCAGTGTGATTATTTCTAACTAGGTTAAAAATATATTATACATTCTAGAATGGAGCTTGCAAAGATAGACATTCCACTAAGGGTAACCTATCAATGACAACATATGGCATTCTTGGTTTAAATCTTTGAGAAAAGGTTGAAATGCATATTCAAATAAAGAAATAGTCTTATCATCCATGTAGTGATAGGTATTTTGGGGGAAGAAGTGATAAAGATAAATCATAGCTATCATGTTAATTTAGGCATTTCTTCAATGTTTCTTACCATGGACCTAGACATGGGAGTAGAGAAGTAGATAGTGGGTATGATTTCTAGGAGATTAGTTTGGAGTAGATATCTTGGTGAATTGGATGATATTGCAAAAAAATATGTTGATGCGAAGTAGCATTATCTTACCAAAATATTTCTACATGATTAGGGCAAGGGGCCAAGTGGTGGACAAATTCCCTTTCATCTTCTTTGTCACCCCTCAACTCTTGTCTAGGTGAAGGAACATGGTAAGTATAAGTTTATCTTTTATTTTATTTGGAGCTAAATAAAGGTCTCAAGTGGCTCCCAAACTACATTAAGGATGAAAGAATGGTCTAGTTTGGAGGTTGGCTTGTTCTAGATTAATTTGCATTTTTGGGTGATAAGAATGATGAAGAGGCTCATATGAGAGTGGGCATGAGTTTCAAAGACGTGGAGGAACAAGAGTAAAATATCCTCTACAGACTAGATTGCCCAAAAAGGTGAAAGGATGTCAATTCTTCTAGTGTAGAAGGTGCAATGGGTGCTCTGTAAAATTTGAAAAATCTGATATAAATGTTGTCTAATAACCCCATTTTGTAATTATGATTGGGGATGGTAGAATAGAATAGTATATATGATGATATTATAATGTAGATATTTATATCCTATTTTATTACTAGACATTTAGTGAATTTAGGTGGACATTGCAATTTTTGGAAGAGCTCTTGTTCATGTGCTCTAACAAACTATAACTATTCATGTAAAACCATCTTTTATCTAATATCAGGTGAAGCACCTTAGTTTCTATATATCAAGAAAGAATATTTAAATCTTAAATTTCATATTACAATATTTTTTAACAATTAAATTTTATTTTTTCTATTTGAAAATTATAACATAATCATTTTTATACAAAATTTTATTTAATATTAAGCATATTTTAATTGAATGAATTATAAAAATATGTGTGCTCAAGTAATACATATTTCTTTAAGCTTGATTTATAATATAATCTTCTTTTTTATAATTTTATTTGTTATTTAAATCCTTTTTTATATATTCAACTTAATCCTATTACAATTTAGACATATTCCACACAATCACAACATTAAACATACTTATTACAATATAGTTAATAATTTAAGAAAAAAAAATCTCTTTTAAAAGTATAATGATAAATTTCTTACAACAATACAAAATTTCATTCACTATTGAACACACTTAAATGGATTGACTTGAGACAACTAAGTATGATTATGTTCTAATATATTTGTTGGTGTAATTAATTATTCATGTTGGATATTATTACACCTTACTTAAGTTTACTTAGGATAATGCATTTCATAGTAGTTTGGGTATGAGACACTTGGGTGTTTGTGCCACATTGGGATAGTGTGTGTAGGATAATTTCCACCTTTTATGGTGTTGATCTTGTTACTACTCTATCATATCCACTTATTGTGGAGTGATAATTCTACCTTCGCTGGGTGATCCACCTCATGTGGAATATTATATTGTTTCTCCTACCTACCATACCTATTTCCTACCTACCCTTGTTTCTTATTGAGCCACATGTCATGTTTGTGTGCTCACATATCCATAGAGCCTTGCCTATATAAGCAGGCTCATCTACATTGTAAACAACTACTTGTAATGATCCAGTTGATCATATTTTGCATCTTGATAGGAATACAGTTTATTCTTGTCACATTTTGTTCTCTCTTATTTTTGTTTTCCATTGCCTCTAGATCTTGGCAAATTCTCACATGGTATCAGAGCCATTAGAGTGCCATTGGTTTGCCAATTGAGAGAACTTAGGTACTATTTAGGGTTTTGCATATTGGATTTTTCTATTGCAGGTTATTATTGGAGCTTGTTGGGTCAAATTTGAGGTCACCTTTGGATTGAGTAGGTTTGAGAAAGTCAGAATTGCCTTTTATTTCATCCAAATCCGACATTCGAAGCCAAATCTAGAGTCGTTTGAAGGTGGAGGGTGGTGACTTGTCTCGGCAGTGATCTATAATTTTGGAGCATATTTGGCCAAATCTATCATCGCCATTGCACTCAGAAGGCCCAAAAACCCCAAGATCGACTATCAATTTGTCGAAATCGGTCTCCATTACCCCGAGTTGAAACAAATTCCCCTCCTGGCCCACCATACGAACTTGCAGGTACAAGTCTGAAAAAAAATTTAAAAATTATTTTCAATTTTTTATTTTATTTTCAGAATTTAAAAAAAAATTGAAAATTAAAAATCCAAAATTGTGTGGGGGTAATTTGTTTGATTTTTTTAAACTAAAATCAAAAAAAAAAAATTGTGGAGTGGGGGGCTTTTATTTCAAAGCCCGCACAACATGTTGTTCATAGGTACCTACGCGTACCACAAGGTACACCACAGGTCACTTGCGGCCCACAAGTAAACCTGTGGGTACCACAGGTGGTCCCTGCGGTCCGCAGGCCACCTACAATGGCAAGTGTACCTGCGAGTATGCAGGCCACCTGCACCCGCAGGTGGTCCCTGCGGGGTTCAATAGGGGTTTAATTTTTTTTAATATTTTTTATAAATGTTTTTAAATAAAAATTATTTTTTCATAAAGTTTTTTTTTAAACTTAAAATTTTTAATTTTTTTTAAATAATAAAAATAATTTTTTTTAATTAAGTTTTTTCTTTAATAATTTTTTATTAAAGTTTTTTTAATATCAAAATTATAAAAAAAAATATAAAAATTTACGCCTTTTTAAAAAAAATTCTTTATTAGTTTATTAATAAAGTTTTTTTTCATGGGGATTTAATAAATTATTTTTATTAAGATTTTTAAAATCTTTTAAAGATAAAATTGTTAATAATAAGCAAAAATGGGAACAATTTTTTTTCTTGTCACTTCATACCTGTTTGCAGCGCTTCCAACCGATAGCCAGGGGGGGCCTATTGCTCCTATATTTTTCTTGGCGACATCACAATTAGAGGCATCTTCATCTGCAGTATTCTACAAGGCTTCTTTGGTGGCATCATCTTCATGTTTCCAGATTTGCACTATTTCATGTTGTATGCTCTTGCATGAGCAATGTTGTACTCGCATTATCGTAAAGTTTCACACCTCTTTGTATCTTGTCTTTGATGACCTATTTTGATGTAATCCTCTTGTACACGTAGATTAGGAATATCTTGTGAGACTTGGTGCATGACTCCAGTTGAGACTTAGATTCTACAAATTTGTGCATGGCTCCCATGAGACTTTGATTGTACCAGTATTTTTGCTATTTACGAGTATCCAAATGATGCTCAAAGCAGGTTGTCTCCATGCCTGATCTTCATTTTGTTGCAGCGAGTGATTAATCGTCATCGACTTGGTACCTAGTTTTGTCACACTTTGACAGTAATGGTGCAGCATTGGCTCTCTTGCTTCCTAATGGGGAGGTATTTTAGTCAACATCATTGGACCATCTTTGCAGGAGATTTTACATTGAGGGGGGGCTTCATGGTCTCTTCTCTCTTATTCATCATTGAGAGCATTGTGTGCTTTCATCATCTCTCTTTTAGGCGGGGGGGCAGGACGGGGGGGGTGTTTCCCATGTGGTTTTTCTCTCTTTCTCCATTTATAGGAGATTGCATTTGCATTTGTACATTGGTACCTAACATGGCCTAGTAGTCGGGACCCATCTTGCATTTCTTAGTTGCATTGTAGACTTAAGTGCATTCCCCTAAGTTGCACTTGGGGGGGTGTTGGTGTAATTAATTATTCATGTTGGATATTATTACACCTTACTTAAGTTTACTTAGGATAATGCATTTCATAGTAGTTTGGGTATGAGACACTTGGGTGTTTGTGCCACATTGGGATAGTGTGTGTAAGAGAATTTCCACCTTTTATGGTGTTTATCTTGTTACTACTCTATCATATCCACTTATTGTGGAGTGATAATTCCACCTTCGGTGGGTGATCCACCTCATGTGGAATATTATAGTGTTTCTCCTACCTACCACACCTATTTCCTACCTACCCTTGTTTCTTATTGAGCCACATGTCATGTTTGTGTGCTCACATATCCATATAGCCTTGCCTATATAAGCAAGCTCATCTACATTGTAAACAACTACTTGTAATGATCCAGTTGATCATATTTTGTATCTTGATAGGAATACGGTTTATTCTTGTCACATTTTGTTCTCTCTTGTTTGTGCTTTCCATTGCCTCTAGATCTTGGCAAATTCTCACAATATTTTCTTATTATTTTCTTAAATACATAAATCTACTTCCTTGTGGTCAACTCAATCCTATTACCATTTGTGAATTTACCCCAATTTTAGTGAAAGAGTTGTAATACCCATTGCTCTCAATTTGAGTTTTGCCAATTTGAAATTTACATGATTTTAATTAACACATTACAAAATAGATTACAATAATGTTTAAGAGACAAAGAACCCTCTGTTTTTATTATTCAATATTGTTCTTATGTTATTCAATTTGACAATGAAAATAAATGAAATACATTACATTAAATTACTTACCTACTTAATCTGAATATCTTCAAATGTTTTTACATTTTAGCTATTTCCACTATACAAATGACACAACCCTTCTTTTCCCAAAACTCTTTTCATTTTTCCTTATATCTGTTTCAAACCAAAAATAAGACAAAATTATTACCCACAAAATCAATAGCTCTCACTACGTCAGTAAAAATAAGTATCAATTTGATAATAAAAATAAGTAAAATACATTACTATTAAATTACTGACATACTTAATCCGAATATCTTCAAATGTTTTTATATATTGACACATAAGGGTGCAATGCACGGACGTCAGTTCCTGGTGTGAGTGTGCAACGCGCGGACTCTGTTCCACCTTTACAAATCTCCCGACGGTATCGGCATCGGTGTGAAACTTCCTCAATCGACTGCCAGTCAATAGTCTATGCATGTGCCTTGACTGCGTTGCCTCTAGACAGTTCCAAGACCTAAGTAAATAAGAGGCATTTGTATACTCCATGTTGAGTCCAGCGCTGCAAAGCTGTAAGGGGTTGTGGAATTTAGCTGTATGTAATGGTGTTTGGGAGATGAATGAGCTGAAGCTCAGATATTACTTGTTGATGAATATAAATTGTCTCTTTGTGAGTCAATGTGTAAATTTGTGTCTACCCTGTTTCCTCGCCTGATCCTTCATATATCTGCAATCATTTTCCGTTTAGTGAAGTCTTCAACACAGAAAAGTTCTATGGCTTTGCCTCCAGGGCCGCAACCCTGGCCACTGCTTGGCAATCTTCCCGAGCTGCTTTACACCTATGCTACCCCCATTCTGTGCGTTCGTCTAGGAGGCGTCCATGTCATTGTTGTTAATAGCCCTGACATAGCAAGAGAGTTCCTTCATAAACACGACGCTATATTTTCTTCTCGCCCCTTCACCATGACCACTCATTACTGCAGCAGAGGATTTCTATCCACTGCCCTGGTTCCATGGGAAGATCAGTGGAAGAAAATGCGGCGTGCGCTTGCGTCGGAGGTGTTGAATGCTTCACGCTTTAAGTGGTTGCATTGCAAGCGGATGGAGGAGGCTGACAATCTGATCCATTGAATATGGAACCGATGCACAGCTCAATCTCAAGCACAACCAAAGGCTTTAATCAATATAAGAAGTGTTGTGAGCCATTACAGCGCAAATGTGATCAGAAAACTCATCTTCAACAAGCGCTACTTTGGAAATGGAGGTTCTAATAAGGATGGAAGCCCCGGTGCAGAGGATGAAGAGCACTGTAGAAGCAGCATTCAAGGCGTTGTCTCTTGTGTTTAATATGTGCGTCTCGGATTACATGCCGTGTTTGAGGTGGATTGACAACGGAGGCTGAGAGAGCCGTCAAAAAAGCCATTCACATCATAGACAAATATCACACACCGCTCTTTAGAGGAACCGCAAGACTTGTTGGACGTCCTGATTTCTGTAAAAGACTCCTCTGACGATACTCCCTTGCTCAGCTTCGAGGAGATCAAATCTCAAGCGCTGGTAATTATCAATAAGTTGTATGTCCGTATTTGAAATACTATAATCATCCATATGTTTTAATCAAATTAACGGTAACCTAATGTGTAGGATCTGACATTGGCAGCAGTTGATAATCCGTCGAATGCGGTAGAATGGGCTTTACCAGAGATGCTGTTGCAGCCGGAGATAATGCAGAAAGCCGTGGAGGAAATTGACAGGGTGGTAGGCAAAGATCGATTAGTAGAAGAGTCAGACCATATGAAGCTGGTGTACGTGAAGGCGTGCGCAAAGGAGGCGCTGAGGTTGCATCCGATGGCACCTTTCAAACTTCCTCACAAGTCGATGGAGGACAGCACAGTGGGTGGGTACCACATTCCCAAGGGCAGTCACGTAATACTGAGCCGCGTGGGATTGGGGCGAAACCCATGTGTATGGGAAGACCCTCTGGAATCGTTTCATGAGTGATGTGGGTGTTGAGTTGAGCGACCCTCAATTACGCCTCCTTTCTTTCAGCACGGGAAGGCGGGGATGCATGGGAGTTGCTCTGGGCACTTCAATGACAGTCATGCTCTTGGCCCGCCTGCTTCACTGCTTCCACTGGTCCATTGCTTCCGTGGCACCCATTCACCTTCAAGAAGGTCCGAATGATCTCTTCATGGCCACCCCTCTCCGTGCAATTGCAACCCCTCGCCTTCTCCACCATCTATATCCATAAATTTAACCTAGCTTAAAGTGGACAATCTAGATTAGTAAGTGTTTTTTTTTTCAAATCAAGTATATCATTTATACCGAATCATATATATAGATCAATAAAAGTTAATAAAATTAGATATTCTTAAAAAATTTAATTGCCATGTATATGTAAATGATTATATGAAATGAGGCAAAGATTTTATTTCTTCAAAAATCAAAATTTTTGAATACTCTAGTTGCAAATTTTCATTCATTATATTTTGAGTCTACAATAGAATTTTTATGGAAACAACAAATAAAATAAATTTGTTTGTTCTCTCTTCCATCTTAAAGAGGTATTGCCTGAATAAGGATGTTCATTATGTCATTTTTTGTATGTTCAAGTTATATTGAGAACCCATCTATGTCCCTCTAAATAAAAGCCATGGATATATGCATAGAATTAAAATACAACCTCTTACAACAAGTTGGTATAGTATGATCATAAAACATATGCTCCTTGTTCAATTCTTCTATGTTTAGTTCAATAAGCGTACTCGTATAACCTAGAGCCTCCTCCCTAATTGTTCTGAGGTTGTCTTCAACATTTAGATTCTATCAATCAATCAATCTCTCCATGTTATTTCTCATGATTTAACACGAAGAATAAGAAAAATGTGTTATGAAATTTTTTTTAAACATACAATTCATAATATTAGTAAATCCAAATTTATGCTATGAACTATGGTAGAGTGATACCTAGAAATATTTGGAGTCATCAATTAATCAACAAACAAAGGTTACACTGCTATCAAACTAATTAAATTTCTTCGAAATATCATCTGGGAGATAGTTGTCGATTAAAATCAAGCGAAATAGTGTAGCTAAGTCAACACTAGAAGATATTTAAGAATTCTTCAAATATTTAGATAAAGTTGGATGATAGTCATTAGTGATCCATTTCAAATCTTACTTCCACTACTATATGATATTTGAAATGAAACTTAAAATTAATAACATTAAATAAATTTCAAAAAAATCAATATGCATCTAGATTTATAAACATCAACTTGGTACTAGATCGCAACCCATAACTATAAAAAATATCTCATCCATTATTGCACATGAAGACCATGTATCTTTTCAACCTCACTAGCCATATCCATATGTATTTTATGGGAAATATAAAGAGTAATTTGCATGTATTTTAGAAGTTGATCCATCATTGGCATATCCCAATTGCATACTGAAGTCAAAATAAATAACTTCGTATATAAGTAAAAACAAAATAAAAAAAGGTAAGACATTGTAAATTATTATAATTTGAATTTTTTTATTTTCTTCTCAAATTAGGCTATGATAGTAATAAAATTGACAATAAATAACTTGATCAAAACCTCCCTTAAGGGTATGAGCTCCTCAATCGTTCCATAAGTATCAAAAATATCATCAATAAGAGTAATGAGCGAACTTAGTCTGGCCTAGCATAATCTTGTTGCTATAAATTCAAATTCATATAATCCATTTGTATAACAAAATAGTATTCCATGTCAATCCCTAAATAAACTTAGTTTAATCACAATCGCCTCATCCCATTGTCTAAAAATTTGTATCACCATAAATATATATAACTCAATTTAAAGGACAAACAACCATGCATTTTCAATGATTTTAAACTTGACTCACAATTTTGAGACTAAATTGATGAGCATGTATGTTATGCATGATAGATTGAATATTTTTATTGTACTTTTGATTCTTTCTTTCCAATCTTCTAGAAAATATTTTTTAATCTAATTCTTACCCAGTATTAATATAAAATTTGATATTGACCATCACAAAGAATTTAGATATAACTATATTACTTGACTAATTGTCTTAGTTCATTTTAATGGTGATACTACAAGATAATAAAATCCACTATTTTTAGTTATAAAATCATTTTTCTCCATTCACTTAGCACCCTAAAAGAAATAATTATCAAAACAATTAAGATTTGGTACTTTAATTGAATTATCTTTCTATTTCAAAAAAGGTTGTTAATGCTATTAACACATAATGTGAACTTGAATAAACATAGAATAATAGAAGGAGGGTTTGTATGTTTTCATATGCTAGAATCTAGAATTTGTCTTTTAATTCTTGATACTTTTTTAGTGCTTGTATTAGATAGTTTTAGATAGTTTTAGGTGAATTCTTTAGCCTCACATGATATTTTCTCCTAGAACATAAATTTTAGAGGTTAGATACAAACCCAACAGGTTCTTAATTTTCTTTTAGATAAAAATATTTGGAGTCATCAATTACTCAAAAAATCAAGGTTATACTACTTTCAAACCTATTAAATTTCTTCAAAATATCATGTGGGAGATAAGTGTCTATTAAATTCAAGAAAATTATTGTAGCCATGCGAACACTAGAGGATATCAAAGAATTCTTCAAATGTTTAGATAAAGTTGAATGATAGTCATTAGTGATCCATTTAGAATCTACCTTTCCACTACTATATAAGACTTGAAATAAAACTTAAAATTAATAACATTAAATAATTTTCTTAAAAATTATAAATGTATAAAATTAATATGCATAGATTTATAAACATCAACTTGGTACTAACCACAACCCATAACTTAAAAATATCTCATCCATTGTTACACACAAAGACCATTTATCTTTTCAACGTCAACAACTATATCCATATATATTTTATTGAAAAACTAAAGATTAATTTGCATATAGTTTGGAAATTGATCCATCATTGGCATATCCCAATTGCATATTAAAGTCAAAATAAATAACTTCATATACAAGTAAAATCAAAATGAAAAAGGTTAGACATTGTATATTTTTATAATTTAAATTTTTTGTTCTTTCCAAATTAGATTATGATACTAATAAAATTTATGGTCTTGATCAAAACCTCCCTAAAGGGCATGAGCTCCTCAATTGATCCGTAAGTATCAAAAATATCATCAAGGGCAATGAGCGTACCCAATTTGGCCTAGTGTAATCTTGTTTTGTATAAATTCTGACTCATATAATCCACATGTATAACAAAAATAATATTCCACATCAATGCCTAAATAAACTTAGTTTCTTCACAATCGCCTCATCCCACTATCTAATCATTTGTATCACCATAAATATATAACTCAATTTAAAATACAAACAACCATATGTCTTCAATGATTGTAAACTTGACTCACTATTTTGAGACTAAATTGGTGAACATGTAAGTTATGCATGATAGAATGAACCTTTTTATTGTACTTTTAATTCTTCATTTCAAATCTTTTAGAAAATATTGTTGAGTTAATTCTTACATAATATTAATATAAAATTTGGCATTGACTATCACAAAGAATTTATATAAAGTTGTATTACTTGGCCAATTGTTTGAGTTCATTTTGATAGTGATACTACAAGATATTAAAATCTACTATTTTTAATTATTAAATTTTTGGCTCCATTCACTTGGCACCCTAAAAGAAAGAATTATATCAAAACAATTAGGATTTGATACTTTAATGGAATTGTCTTTCTATTTCACAAAGGTTGTCACTATTAACACACAATGTAAAATTGAATAATCATAGAATAATAAAAGAAGATTTTGTATGTTTTCCTATGCTATAATATGGGTTTTTTCTTTTAATTCTTGACTCCTTTTGAGTTCTTGTATTAGATATTTTTTAGGTGAATTCTTTAGTCTCTCATGATATTCACTCCTAGAAAATAGACCATAGAGGTTAGATACAAACCCAATAGGTTCTTAGTTTTCTTTTATATTATTTTGTAGGGAAAATGAATTGCCCTTTTTGTTCAGTAAAGTTGTTAAATATATTTGTTTAATTAAAAAACATCTCCGGAAACAAAAAAACAAAACAAAAATCTATGTCCATATTTGGTTGTTGCTAGACTTGAAAAATAATATGAAGTCTTTTAAATATAAAATTAACACATAAATGAAGACATAGAGTATCCATTTAGGTGAAGAATTAAATATATTAATGGAGTAGTTTTTAGGTTCTTCCACTTGTCACCTACTCAAATTGATGGAAACAACTCATATTCTTTTGAAATGGATCAACAACCTCTTCTTTCCATCCTATTCACGCATTTAAATCCATCTTTTCAATTCACGCAATCTCTCTTGGTTCTTTCTAGCACTTTTACATATGTTGGCTTACACACACATCTCTCTCTCTCTCTCTCTCTCTCTCTCTCTCTCTCTCTCTCTCTCTCTCTCTCTCTCTCTCTCTCTCTCTCTCTCTCTCTAGATTATAGAGCTTCCTACAGCTTTCTACAATAATCTATGCAACTCTCTTGACTTTCTAAAGCCTTTCTGGTAATATCTCTCGTGTCTTTGAGCATCTTGAGATTTACCACATCCCTTGTCTATTAAATCATTTATTTGTCTATTTTTGATTTGATCTATCTATCTATTTAGCTTTTGTGGAGGTGGAAACACCAAAATAGGGACTTGACTGGGGAAAGTATTCAAACAACCCCAAACATTTTCCTTTTCTATGTGTGTAGGTTTATTGGAAGCCTTCAAATTCATGAGGGTTTACTTATATCTATATTTATTTTATTTTCATTTATATTTGTTATCTATTATTTCCTGTTATGTTCCTAACATGTAGGTTTTGTAGATTGGTTGAAAAGAAAAAGTTTGGTTTTCATCATTTTTTGAGTATTTTCTATTTTGATTCGTGTGATACTACAACATGTCATGTTCATATCATTGGCCAAGATGCTCAAATTTTGACCAAAAACTCCCTACTATTTTCTCTTTTTCTTTTCATAATTATAATCTCTATTTTCCTTATCTATAATTAGATATCTTCACTATTTTATCTAGTTGAACATATCTAAATGTTATCTAGTTGAACATATCTGAATGTATGTTGTGAAATTGGCTTTCAAGAGAATATGGTTTTTTTGAACCCATGACGGGAATGAGAGGGGGGTTGAATTAGTCCAAGCATATAATTACAACAGCATATAAATAATTAATGAGCGACACATATCCAACACATGAACACCAATATTTATACATGGAAAACCCTAACAGTGAAAAACCATAGTGGGAGTTAACCCACAAGATAATCCACTATGTATGAAATGATTGCATTAAGATAGAGCCAACTGCTCTAGACTTGTACACCAAGGATGACTGTTCATGGGACAAGATACAAAGAGGACTCGTGAAACCTAAAGCTAATTGCACTCAAGACAAGATATAGAAAAATGATCTAAAAGGAAGGATCTCATGATCATGAAGTTGTCCTTGAACTCTGCATCAAGTGACCAACTATCAACACTCTATCTTAACTTTATCATAGTCACAACATAGCTTGCATATTATTCAAACACAACTCTTATTCGATGCTAACACTTCTTCTGATCTTTGCACTTCACCACATCATCTACACTCTTCCTCATTTTTATTTCTCTAACTCAAACATCCAAATGCCTTATATACAAGATAGATCATGAAACCTTAAAACAAATCGACCTAAATCAAAATATACTTTTCAAACCAAAAACACACACATTGATCTACTCTAGGAGAAAGAGAGGACCAAATCACATATTCCGAAGGTTAACTCACCAATTCGCAATCACCAAAACCTAACCAACAACATATCCACACACTACGCAACCATATAAGCAAATATCAATTAAACAATACTCTCCTAGGAAAATAACTCAAATCCAGATCTCCACGCACTATGCTGAGACCCATAAAACATCAAACATGCTTCCACAAGTCATATCCATGATACCGAAACTACATCCAATAAAGATAACAATAATATTCAACTCCAACAATAGATTCAGGACCAAAGCAATTCCAGAACAATCAACATAGCAACTACACCAATGACACAACGATATAACTCTGTAATACATACATTCCAAACCAAACCAAAACAACAAGGTTGACATCAATGACAACCTTAACAACACATCAACTCATATTTCCAACAATATCCCCCTTTGTCATTGATGGAAACACTTGATAAGCACTTGATAAAACCTGTACTTCAACCAAAACTCAAAGAAGAATAATACTACTCAATATCTCTCAAACTCTACTAGAACTGACACAATCTCTAACAGCTCAATCTTTCTCAATCTCTCCCAATCTTAATCTTCAAACTGTTAACTCGATCTCTTCTCCAAAGATCAAGCTTTCTCAATCTCTCCCTCTTTTCCATCAAGAACAAAGGTCACAACAACACTGCATACCACCGGACATCACTACTCCCCTTGAGAGCAGCCACAATATCGATCCAGGAAAATAAATAGGCATGAAAGCTCCCCCTAGAAACATGCATCTGCATACTGCACCCAGCTAGAAGAAGAAGGAGAAATGACCCCAAGCTTCTCCCAAATAAACTCAAATGAATCGTTTGTTAATGCCTTAGTGAAAATATCTGCAATTTGTTCCTTTGTAGGAATGTATTCCAACTGAACTTTTTTCTCAGCTACTTTCTCCCTTAAATAATGATATCTAATTGAAATATGCTTTATTCTTGAATGCATAATAGGATTCTTTGAAATGTTTATTACACTTTTATTTTCACATAAAATAAGAATTATTTCATCATATGTTACCTTGATTGCTTAAGAGTCTATCTCATCCACATCAATTGAGTACAACAAGATGCCACTGCAATATACTTTGCTTCAACAATAGATAAGGAAACTGAGTCTTGTTTCTTACTAAACTAGGAAACCAATCTATCTCCTAAAAAGAGTGCACCACCACTAGCACTCTTTTGTTCATCAACACTTTTCATCCAATCTACATCAGTGTAGGCTTTTAACATGAAATCTCCACCTTTCTTGTACCAAGGTCCAAAGTTCATTGTTCCTTTCAAGTATCTGAAAATTCTTTTCACTGCTTGCTCAGGTGTCACCTTCAAATTTGCCTAAAATCTATCCATTAGACAAACAACCTGCATGATATCTGGTATGGACGTAGTCAAATACAACAATCCTCCAATCATCAATCTATACTTCTTTTGTTCAACGTACACCCAATGGTTAAAGGAGTAGTAATAAGTTCGCAATCATCAAAACCAAACTTCTTCAACATTTCCTTCACATACTTGCTTTGAGAAATAAAGAATTCATCTTCAAATTGACTAACTTGCAACCCAAGAAAGAAAGACAACTCACCAATAATTCACATCTCAAATTCATTATGCATCTCCTTAGGAAATTCTTTACATAGATCAACATAAACTATAACAATCAACAACTTATCTTCATCAATCTTGAAATAAAGATGATTGTCAATTGTACCTTTCCTAAAATTCTATTGAAGCAAATACCTGTTCAATATTTCATACCAGGCTCTAGGTTCTTGATGCAAGAGCATCCCCAGACTATGATAAATCTTGCATCGACCAAAAATATTTCCTTTCAGTTTAGTTCTTGTTCAATTCAATGTGCAGTTTTTTGTGTTCCTACCGGTAGGTGTCGGTCATTGCTTGCTTTTCACTGCAAATCCTATTTTCCATCTCCAGGCTGGTTCATGTTCTTAATTCCATATTTTCAGTCCATTTGGATTCTTTTATGGCTATTTATCGCTCTCGGTTTAACTATTTCTAGGTTTCGAGATAGTTCTTGAGCTTACTGGTTGGTTTTCCTTTATTTCCAAAGTGGTTTATTAGCATGTGGATCTATTTGGGGTCTTGTTCAATGTTCTTTCATGTGTGGCCAACCTTCTTGTGGATCCGCACTTCTTGGATGTTATTTTCTTGAGGAATTTCTTTCATTCTTAGGGTCAACTTAGTTACATGTTTCATTTTTCCTGCATTGGTAAATGTAATCTTTTGTGGCCAACCTGGATATGTTCCAAAGGGTATATATAGGGTATTATGTAATCATTTGTAAAGGTAGTAGAGATCATTTGTGATTAGAGATCTGGTTGACTCTGAGAGTTTCAGATGGATTGTATCTGGCTTGTAGCCTTCATGTAACTGGTTGACTATCAGATGTTCTATGATGGTTGTATGATGATAACCGGTTGGTTGTCGGAGGTTCTAAGACAATAATATGATGTGTTTATGTAATCTTTCTATGTTTTCTTATTTCTTTCGTTGTGTTACTCTTGGTGCATAAGCTAGTCAATTCTCTTTTGAGGGTTTACCGGTTATGGTTGTATTAGTTCCTGTTTAAGTCTGGATACAAAAAGATTTCTTCAGTTAGCACACCATGCCTAGATAATGTATCAATCTAAATCCATATGGTTTCTCAATGTAAACTTCTTCTAGATCTTCATTCAAAAATACCGATTTGGCATCCATCTGATAAACCTTAAAGTTCTTGTAAGAAGAAAATGCAAGCAACATGCATATAGATTCTATCCTTGCTACACAAGAAATTTTTTCTTCAAAGTCCATACCTTCTACTTGAGAATATCCTTTACATACCAATCTTGCTTTACTCCTTGTCACTTGTCCTTGCTCATTCAACTTATTTTTGAATAGCCACTTAGTTCCAATTACATTTTTGCCCACTGGTCTAAGTACCAGCTCCCAAGTCTTGTTCTTCTAAATCTAATGTAGTTATTCTTCTATTGCTTTTACCCAAATTTCAATTTTGTTTTCTTTCTCATAAGTCTTTGGCTCAGTTACTAATAGAAAATAGTAATTAACTTGATCTTGAGCTTCTGCAATCTTCCTTCTTGTATAAACATCTTTTTCTTTATCTCCAATTATCTAATTCTCTTAATGATGTTTCTAAACATACTTGGCAGAAACTTTTGCTAATGAGCATCCATTCACATTATTAAAAGAATAAACTTTATGATTGAAACTAAGTTATTTTAGTCTTAAATTTCAATAATTTTAAATTTAAGTTTTAGTTTTGGAAAGTTCAATATATATTATTTGAATAATTCTTTTTTTTTAACTTTTACTTTGAGAAATGTAAATGCTATATATTATATTATAATAATCTCATTTGTGTATGTGTGTGCTTTTAGAAATGTCATTTTTTAATTAGATTTATGATATAAATACGATTAAATTAAATTTTTATTCACTCAAGAATTACTTAGAATTATTTAGTGTATTATTTAAAAATTTAACAGTCTTTAAGTTTTTTCAAAAGAAAAAATATTTATTTTTTCATTTAAAATGAGTAAAAAATATATTTCAAAATCAAGATATTTTTTTAATAGTTTCGTATCTTTCTTTTATGTTAGAGTAAAGGTATTAGTTTTCTTGATTAATTAAATCATATTGATTTAATAATTAAGTCACCTTTTCTTTATTTCACTTAAGCTAAACTTAGGAGTATTAATTATTAATTTATTATTAATTATTAATTGCTTTTAGAGTTTATGTTTTTAGGTTTTGATCTCCTTTTATGAGGATTCATCCCTTTGTAATCCTTAACCAATCTGATTATCATTATTGCATTCTTTTTCTCTAGGTTTTCAAAGCAATCTTTGTATTTTGTGAATCTTCCATTTTTGTGATAGGTTATTTGCATACAGGTGTTCACTAGGTTCTGTGAGGTTGTATTTCACAACTTTAACAATTTATTTTACTATAGAACTATAGATTTTACTATATATTATATTTTCAAAAGTAAATATGATTTTAAATAAATTTTGCAAACATCATATGTTTTTTCTACTAAAAGCTATATATAGACATAATTAAATTTTGATATAAAATAAAATTTACAAAAGAAAATTAAATAAGTACTTGTAAAATAATTATTAATGTAAATTATATATTAATATTTAAAAATTAGAAAAATAAAAAAAATAATACTAATGATAAATAAATAAATTTTAATTTTTTATTTATTTATTTATTCTTAATAATAAATATTAAATAAGTACAGCCTGAGTTGGCCTAATGGTGGAGAACTTGTGCACTTGAAAGAGAGGTCACAAGTTCAAATCCCACAAGGGGGTAGGGTATGTACACCTTATCGACTTCGGCCCATTACGGATCAAAAAATAATAATAAATATTAAATATAAATATATCTTAAATTTATTTCATATATCAAAATATATTATATAAAATGATAAATAAATTTATTTCAATTCAGTAACAAATTAAATATATAATAAAAATTATCAATCATAATTATGTAATAATAGTTGTAGAAACCTATTTTTGTCCACTTGATTAAATGAATTTTATATTTGTTTATTATCATTTATCCAACTATTAATTAAATTTGCATTTAATTGATCCTTCCCTTTTTCCAACTATTAATTATATTAATATGTAATTAATTCATCCCAACCCTCTTCTCCTATTAATTAAATAAATTATTTTATTTTATTCACTTAACTAGATTTAGACCATTAATTAAATAAATAAATCATATTTGTTTGATTAAATCCCATCTTTCACATTTAAATAAATTAATGTTTATTTAAATCCCTAAAATCCCCTTTCTCACATTTAAATAAATTAATATTTATTTAAATTCCTAAAATCCTTCCCCCACTTGTACTTTCTAGAAAATGCAAGTTGCAAGTTAACCTTTCTCCTAATCATGTCTAAACCTCTATTATTATCCTAATCACCATTTAATGGTTTGCACATTCCTAAACCAAAGGTTAACCCAAAACCCATCAGCTCAAACATTTAATGGCTTTCTTTAAAGTCTTCAAGCATTTAATGGCTTCCTTTAAAGTCTTCAAACCTTAATGGTTTCATTCTAGAGACTTCTCAAGCCTTTAATGGTTTCCCTCAAAGTCTTCAAACCTTTAATGACTCCCTTCAAGTCTTCAAGCATTTAATGCATTATCCCCCTTTCTCATTTAAATAAATTAAGATTTATTTAAATAAAATCCAAAATTCACATGCACATTTAAATAAATAAATATTTATTTAAATCCTATTTATCCATCCCACTTGCATTCTCCTACAAAACCCACTTCTATACCTAAACCCTTCTTCTAGATTCTTCTAAATCCTTCTAATTAAGCCTAATCCTCTCCTAAACATTTGCACAATCCTAAACAAAGGATTTAGGAAGGAGTTACTTCTTAAAGCATTAAAGACTTTATTTTTTCAACAAGTTAACCCTCAAAGTCTTCATAAATCGTTAAAGGCTTAAAACTAACTAACCCACTTGTGACCCTTGATTAGAGACTTTCTCTCTAATTTAACCATCCCTTTAACCCACATGTCTCTTCAAGCATTCATTTCTTTGACCATGGTTATCCTTTAACCCTTGCACATTCTTTTATCCTTTGGATAAAAGAATTATCCATTAACTCAACCCTAACCAAACCCCCTAGGGTAACCCTCATGTCTCTTCAGCCAATTAATGTATCTTCTCTCTCCTCTCAAGCTTCCTCATGGTGACACTTTTCAACAAAGGATTGGTTGAAAGTATCACATGGATTGAGGTTCATGCAATCCTAGCCCTTGTTAAGATAATTCAATCTTAACCATCCAATTCCTTATTTCATCTATAAATAGGACTCACTTCTTCATTGTGAGGGATCACCAAGTCTTAATCTTAGAATTTCAATTTTGCCTCTCTTTGCCTCAATCATAATCTTAAGCCTTTAGAAGCATTTTATCATTAGCATAGTATATATAATGTTGGCATAGTATATTAGCCTAGCATAGTATCAATATCATAACATATTTTAGTTTCATTCGCATAGCATAATATTTATCATTGCAAGCTTTGTTATCATTTTATAGATCTTAAATGCATTGCATATAGATCATTTTCATCATATATCACTCGTTCTTAGAGTTGTCATTCTAAAGGTTAGTTGCTCAATGATCTGAGAGCAACCATGACTTGAGGAATCCTATGAGATTGAGAACAATAGGACGTCTTGCTAGGATTATTTATTTAACTTGTGTTATCTTTTAGATCCTCTACATATAATATTTCATTGGTATGCTTGTTATTCTACTCTTTATTGGCCTTAACCACATTTCAGGTATAAAATAATAAATAAATCATTTTTTATATTAAAAATTATTTTATTTTTTATTTGACTAAAAATTATTATATTTTAATTTATATATTCTAGAAAAGAATTTGCTTTTCCAATTACTTTATTCAAGTATAAAATTACAAATTTTGAATTCAAAAATAAATGTCTTGCTTTAGTAGTTTTTCTTTTAACTTTTTTTTGAGAATGTGTTCTTTACACTTAAAAGAAAATATCCTAACAACTATACTTGGTATTGACTTGGTTAGAAAAATTATATATCTTGTCCTTTTTAATAATGACACACTCTATGTTTACCCTAAAATTTAGACATGCCATTACATGATATGCAAAAAAAAATGCACATTTCAATTTCTTTATATATTAAATCTTAAAAAAATGTGTAAACATTTGCTTAATTGTAGTGGATCACTAATAGCTTCTATAAGAACTAAAGTGTTTTAGCCAATCAAATTGTCAAGAATTAATTTTTACAATTTAAAAACTTAAAAATTTTACATATAAATTTTAAGAAAAAAAAATTGACTTTTAATTATATAATTTTTTTTTAATAATCAATTAAATTACAATGGTACTGGTTGACAAATATTAATAATGTTATAAACTAGAACCTAAAACTCCTATTGCCACGAAAAACTAAAATAAAAATACAAATCTCTATAATTAATTCAAAAGACCCTTACCCAAGAATCAATTTCCCACATAGTACAAAAGTCACCTTTTTACACACCATTTTTAAAAGACAACAATGACATATAATGCATGGTGTTTTATATACAATGGAAACCGATTTCATGGCATATGTGAGGTGCTCAAAAAAAAAGTATTACGAATATAATGTTGAAAGGATAAAATATGGAAACGGAACATTCCAGGATCTCATATATCCACATTGTACAAACCAATTCCAACAAAGTAATCGTTAGCAGTTGTTTTTTTTCATTGTCTGCTTTTCGTCCATTGGGATGTTGGTTACCCACAAAAGAAAGCTATGGTCTTTCTTTTAGTTCAAATAGAAGTTTACCCACTTCTCTTATTCAGATTCAAGTTCAGTAATCTATCCTAAATTGCATGCCATGGCTGCATTCGTTGCTAATACTGCTAACTTATCATCCCATGCTCATGCTTTCAGATCTTATGATCACTCATTCAATAATTTTCCCTCTGCAAATCAATCAAATCGTAGTATTCCACTAAGGAGGAAAAGGTTGAATAGTGTGATGAGTGATTCTTCTTCTTCTTCTTCGTCTTCTTCTTCTTCTTCTTGTTTTTCTCCAACTATAACATTGTACGATGTGTTGTGTGTTCCACAGAGCGCCGAATTAGGTGAAGTGAAGAAACTGTACAGGGAGGTGGTCAGAATTTACCACCTTGATGTATGTGAGAAAGAGAAATCCGGTAAAATGTTTCTTTTAGTGTAGGAAGCTTACGAGACTTTGTCTGATCCGATGCTAAGGGTCGATTGTGATTTGAATCTTATTTTCAATCCTCACATGTTGTTTTCGCAGAAGAGAAATGTGAAGCAACAGAAGTGGGCAGATCAGATTCAAAGTCTAAGAGTACATGGGGAGAGAGAAGGCGCTACTCTAGAGAAGAAATGGTGGTCTAAGTTCTTCCAGAATTGTATATTAGATCATCAGTAATGATGGTCTTCCAGTCCACCACACCTATACATGTAAACAAATAGAAAATAGGATATGAATAAACCCTCAAGCAACATTTTATTCTCAGGTTTTATGAGCATCCTCCTTGCCTGTGTCATAATTGAGAGCTTGGAACACGGAATTGACATCATCAGAGCATGTTATAAAAGCATGGGTAACATTAGATCAAGATGTGAATTATTTCAATAGAATGCTAAAGAATTCTAGTCTTATGTAATGTGCAACTCTTTAGCATTTCCGTCCACGCCTTGTGCCAAGATGAACACTTTGAAGTGTGATATTGACATCTATCAAAGTTGCATTATGCACAAAGGAATGTCGTCAAACAAAGAAACATTAACATGAGTAATGCAGATAAACATCCTGACGAAATGTCTTGTTTAGTTTAATTTACATTCAATGTTTACATATATGAAATATAAAGAATATTTCGGTGTTAGCATATATGAAGAATCATTCAAGCAAGTGGGTTTGGTGTATTATTTGCAGGAAAAAAGTCTAGAGGATTAAATCCAGATTGTACAAAGTCTAACAATATCAATATAGTCAAAAGCATCAAAAACTCACAATAAAGATGTAGCATGGGACATCATCAATGGGAATCACTTTCGTAGAAGTTTCTCACGACGCTCATTGTAGTACCCCTACTCGTTTGAACTCATTAGACTCATATTTTATTATTGTTTGTTTTCAATGGATACGTTACCATGATGTGTTATTCGGACTTTTATGACATTATTTCATGCTTTATCTGGATATGACATGCATAATTTATTTGCAGTATTTCCGTACTTGTGATTTATGGCATTTTATGGATTATTGCTATATACTGACACTTTACTTTATCTATGCAATGTGGAATTTTATGTTGTGTGTTTGCAAGTGTATTGGATGCAAGGGGATGATTTTCCTTCACTCATTTCGGTGAGACGGGGAATGTCGTGATTCTCCTTCATCGGTGTGTATGTCGTGTTTTCTATATTCTATATATGCATTTGTGGTTCAATGATGCAGGAACAAATGATTAATTTCATTTATTGTTTCCTAGAATTTTAAATAAATAAATGAATAATAGAATTAATTAGAATTAAAGTATTGCTTTAATTTCTTTATTTAGGAAATTAATTATCTGCATGAGAAAAGAAAAGAAAGAAAAATGATTTTTAATTATTGCATGTTAACTTATCCTTGGTTAGAAAATTAGAAAAGAAAATAAAATTGTTTTTATTCTAAATTTAGGTTTTTGGGGAAAAAGATATTCAACCTAGAATTTTAGTTTAAAAGGGGATAGGTCTTTATTTCAGGGATACACAAGAAATAGGTTAGGGATTTACGTGAAGAAATTTATTTGGAAGCTTGTTGAAGGATTGGTTCTCTTCTACAAATTTCTTCCAGAAAAGCTATACCAGGTTGGGTGGCTTCTGTTGATTGTTTGTTTTAAAGAAAATATTTCTATTCCTTCTATCTTCTGAATGATGTGTGTGTTAAGATGTTTGTCATATCCTATCTGATTAATTTTGTTCTTGGCTAAAGTCCATTCCTGAAGTGAATTTATGGTTTATGGAAAGAAGTTGTTTCCTGGGTGTTTGTAGATTAAATTTTGAGAAAATTGGGAAAAGTTATTATGGCAAATTTTGCCAAGATTTTTATTGTGCATGGAAATTGCAAGATTTGGGGAGAAATGATATTACCAGAAAAAATGTTCCCTACTGTTTGATTTTTGTTTCAATACTTGGCTATGACAGTTCTTTTTAATATTGTATATCTTTGTGGAATTATTTAGTTATCATAGAAATAAATTTAATCATTAATTAAATTTATTGTGTTATTAAAAGTTAAGGGAAATTATTTTATTATATTATTTTGGGAAATTATGTATTAATTAGTTCCCTAGAAATAAATTGGTTTGGAAATAAATTTTGGTTTTAAAAAAAAATTAAATTTACTAGTCTTTAGGATATTGTGAAAAATATTTAAAAAAATACCATCAGTAGTCACTATCGACGGTAGTACGGCTACCGTACGGTAGCAGTACTACCACCGGTAGCACTTGCTACTGTAAGGTAACAGTGCTACTGTAAGGTAGCATGTGCTACTGACAGCAGCACGTGTTAACGTGCAGGGAGCAGAGGATAATAATTAATTTCGCCTTTTCCCAGTTGTGTTTCATGTAAACCAAAATATGAAATTTTGGATTTCTATGTAGTTGTTTTGTTTTTTTTTTGTTTTTTGATCGGTAAGAGGCCGTAGCCAAAAATTTTAATAATCAAAATTAATTTTTGACATCACTCCACTTGTGCAGGCGTCGGTAGGAAAGAGTGGAGGCGAGAAAACCTCTGGCCTTGCCCGGGTCCGTAGTCTAGATAGTTTCTACATCTAATTACAATAAGCATAGATTCAGAATAATACAATAACACCCCGAGCTAGGGAGAGCAAGTGGGAAGATATTTTCTTTCCCTTACAGGCCCATATTACTATTTTTCAATTGTCATTGTACTCCTTGTGCTTTGTATAAGAGTTTGAGCCTTGATTGCATGTAGTCTTTTATCATTTTAGCAGCTTTCATTCTGTCATTTATTCAAGATGGCCCTACCCTCCTGCATGGTTAGTTTTCAAAACACTTGCCCCGATTGTTAGTCACATGTAGTATACCAGCGTGATATGACATCCTTCTCTAATGTTTCTAAGTTCTTAACCTCATATATCTAAAATTATAAATTCATCAATATGGCATATTCATAAATAGAGTTTCTAGATAATTTCCATTTTGAGAAGTGATCATCCATAGTTATGAATCACCTATTTACCACCTTTTTCTTATGTACCCAGATGCTATCCCTGAAAATGGATGATATCCAAGATACAATAACAAAAGGGGGTAAATGGGACTTCTGTCTTGCCTGAGTCCAGCTGAGGGTAATAGAGGTAGATAAGTTTTATGGCAGAACCACATATTACCCGCAGTCTGTGGATTGTAAAATAACCATTCGATTATAAAAAGCTCAGCAGCAAGTAACAAATGAGTATATGACAGGGCACTTAGGGGTTCCTATAGGCCAACACATGCAAAAAATGAGGGCTTTTATTTTACCGAAATGGTGCACCTGTTGAATCAAAGAGACCTGTTGATGTTTCATCGATAAGATGATTTATCAGATAGACTTGGGCATCAATGAACTTCAAAAGGGGCTTATCACAAGCATTATTTTTCATCAATATAAGGTTATCAAAGAAACCAAAGGAGGTTCCATCGATGAAGCAAGGCTACCGAAGAAACTGCAGTATCGGTAGGACATGTAATGAAATCACCGAAGGAGATAGATCTTCCGAAAAGATGAGATCGACAAAACTGGGTAAGGTTTCAATGATAGGACAATTCGAAAGAAGAAGTGTATCGAAGAGATACTAAAGTTATTGTCCGACAGAGACAGTTTCATCGAAAGATAAAAGGTCGATAAAACATAAGAGAGTTTCATCGATATAAAAGGGTATCGAGGGAAAGGGGACACCGATGAACCTAAGAGGGGCTCATCAAAAGCATAGATTCCACCAAAAGAGGATATCAAAGAAAGCAGAGACGGTTTTCAATGACGGGAAAAGGCTTCCGGGGAAATAATGTCATCAGCGCAACATGAAGGAAACTGACCAAAAGAAGCGTTCTTATCGAAAGTATGATCAACAAAAAGATATCGATAATAATATGAGTTTCGAGGAGGCTAAAAGGTATGTTACCGATGAGTGTGGTTTTACCGATACAACTTTATCGAGGAAGATTACTAATGAGCTCATCGATGAAAGATGATAGTGGAAGCAAATCAACAAAGGACAAAAGGCGTCGATGAAACAATAGACCTATTCATCGAGGGAGAGTAGTGATGTCGATAGAAAAAGTGTTTCAATGGAAGGATAAAGGAAGTTACCGAAGCCCAAGGTTTCTTCGACATAAGACCCAAAGATGTCTCATCAAAAAAAGGAATCGAAGAAACCTATCGATGTTTCACCGATAAGATGATTTATCGAATCGACTTGGGCCTCGATGAATTTCAAAAGGGACTAATCAAAAGCGTTGTTTTCATCGATGGAAGGTATATCGATGAAACCAAAGGATGTTCCATCAATGAAGCAGGGCTAACGAAGAAACTTCAGAATCGATAGGATATACAATAAGTACAACAAAGAAGATAGTTCTACCGAAATGATGAAATCGAAGAAACTGGGGAAGGTTTCATCAATAGGACTGTTCGAGAAAGGAGGGTGTCAAAGAGATACTAAAGTTATTGGCTGACAACGACATTTTCATTGAAAGATAAAAGGTCGATGAAACATAAGAGAGTTTCATCGATATAAAGAGGGTATCGAAGGAGAGGGAACACCGATGAACCTAAGAGAGACTCATCAAAAGAATTGACTCCAACGAACGAGGATATCAAAGAAAGCAAAGATGGTTTTTATTGATGGGAAAAGGTTGTCGAGGAAGAATACCATCAATGCAATGAAGGATATAAACAGAAGGAGGCTACATCAATAAAAGATATCGATAAGAATATGAGTTTCGAGGAAGCTAAAAAGCATGTTACCGATGTGTGTGGTTTAACTGATGCAACTTTATCGAGGAAGATTACTAATGAGCTCATCGATGAAAGATGATAGTAAAACAAATCATCAAAAGAAAGATGGCCTCGATGAAACAATAGACCCATTCATCGAAGGAGTGTAGTGATGTCGATAGAAAAAGTGTTTTGATGGAAGGATAAAGGAAATACCGAAGCCCAAGGTTTCTTCGACATGAGACCCAACGATGTCTCATCGATATAAAAGGGTATCGAAAGAAAGGAAACACTGATAAACTTCAGAAAGGACTCATCGGAGATAGTAATTCCATTGATAAAAGATATCGAGGAAGGTGGAGATGGTTTTCATCGATGGGAAAATAAGGTCGATTAGACAAAAGGTAGTTTCATCGATAAAAGATATCGATAAGGAAATCGGTTTCGAGGAAGCTAAAAGGCATGTCTCTGAAATGCGTTGTTTCGCCGATACAACTTTATTGGTTTAAGAAGTATTCGGTGAGACAATAGATCCATTCACCGATGGGGCATTGATATTGATATTTGATTTTTTTTTAAATAAATTTATATATACTATATATATATATATATATATATATATATAGGTTTATTTTATCATGGGCATTATGTTATTTAATATTGTTTTAATGTTGTGGAAATAATTATATATATATATATATATATATATATAAATTAATTCAGAGTTTAGTTATTTCCAGAAAAGTTTATAATTTTCGATTTTATATTTATGCTTGGAAATACATTAGGATGTTAATTTTTATGTGATTGATTTAACCTTATTGGACAAATGACAAAATTGATTTATTTGTATTAATATAGTTGTATTTTCTTATTTTCTGGAAAATCTTTAATTGCAAGTTATTTATGCTATTGGTTGTTTACAGAAAAGATTGTCTGTATTAGGATCTTGTGTAAATGGTGTTTGCAGTCAAGCTTAATTCCGTTGCAATTCTAGTTGAGTTGTCATTGTGTCCTATGTTATTATATCTCCTTGGTCAGGTGTTGTTGTATAACCTTATTGATGTGAAGCCATTGTGTGTTTTGTCCAAATGGTCAATCTTGGGTTAGTGATTGTGTATCCTTCACCTATGGTTTGTCAAGATTAGTTTTGGCTGTCTATTTCACCATAGAGTTCTCGTAGAGAGACCTTTCCTATTAGTGTCCTATGAGAGAGAGTGGATTTCGAGAGGGGGCCATGCCCTAAGTGGATGATAGGATAACCCGTCGAAAGTCAGTTAAAAAGTGATAACCTAATAATTGATTTGGGGGTGGGTGGAATAAATATTAATTAAGATAATGTACCTTGTGGATAGGTGAGTGCTAGTACATGGCTCATAATGTTGCGAGAAGGCCTGGAATGGAAAACTTACCACCGTGTCTTCACAAAAGGATTGGTAGGGTCCGCATGAGACTTAGTTGGAACCGGAGGTTTGGGAGAGGTTACCAGGACAGTGAGTCGGGACCTATGGAGGTTGTACCATGATATCCATCTTAAGTTATGCGATGACACTCTCTCCTTAGAGTCACTAGTATTTTGTGAGTTGAGTCACATGGATGTTTGCAGAGTCTTGTAGTTCTTTTGTACTTGTCTTACTTTGCTTTCTTGAGGGTTTTATACTCTCCTAGCACGGTGGGGTGGTTCCATTTCGGGATCACATGGTCGGATGGTAGTGCCACTTCCCATCGGATGTTCTAGATTGTATCTTTAGGCGAGGAAAGGATTCGCTGGTGTTTCTTGGTTCGTGGTTCGTGGTTCATATACCAACTCATGTTCGTGATCATTGTTCAGTTGAGACCTTGTGGTCATTGTATCAAACTTTTATGTAACCTTGATATTGTAACTTTGGATTTCATGGTATTTTTTGAAGCCATGTATTTATGGATATTGTAATATTATTTCAGTAGGATGTATGTTAAATTCAGTTGCTTTGATATTATGTATAAATGATTTATGGATAAATTGAATGCATGGAATACTTTGATTCTTTCATTTTGGAATTTAGATGTATGTGTAGTTTTAATCATAAGCATTTAATTTACCTAATGAAATGGACAATTGGATTAACCGTGGTGTTAATATAATCTGTGAACTAATCTTCATTGGTAACCCTTAGGAAATCGTGTGTTAGTCTTCCGATGAGTTATTAGACGTGCAATGGTTATAATTAATGCACTTAATCTTTTTTTAAAAATTATTTCACCCTTTATTTGCCTAGTTGTGTTGTTTTCCTTTAAGGTTCCTGGCGGGGCATTACATTTGGTATCAGAGCCCAAGTTTCAACACTGGGTACTCTGGGTTTGTAGTGTGCCTTTCAATTGACCATCTTATTTAGGTCTTAATGTTTGTATCTCTCTTGTCTTATCCTTGTTGTAGATATGAACCATTTTCTCTTTTATGGTGCTAGGTCATGGCTAGGAAAGCTAGAGGAGGTGGTCGTACGGGTGGTCGCAAAGGAGGCAGAGGTGGAGGATGGGGCCATGGTTCTGACCATCACAGTCTTTCACCACCACCCACTCATGTGAGTGTTGAGCCGAAATAGTCCATTCATCAGGAGCTGGAACAGTCTGTTCATTAGGATTCTCAGCATGCAAGAGAACAGGTTCCCAAAAGGGAAGAGCTGAGACAGATATTTTAGGAGGTTTTGGCTAGGTTAGGCCAAAGGCCTAAGTTTGAGCAACCTATTCATGCTCAGGTTGAGGAGCTGCATCAACAGGTTCCAGAGGAGAGAGAGAGGGAGAGATCACCTAGGAAGAGGGAGATTCCACCTAATCGAGATCCACCTTCTTTGGGTCACATAAAGGACTTGATGAAGTCCAACCCTCCTTGCTTTGATGGTATGGGTACTGGTCTCAAGGCAGAGACTTGGCTCATCGGTTTGGATTGGTGTTTCGCTATGTTTCCATACAGTAGCAACACCAAGGTGAGATGCGCTATTATGCATCTCAATAATTTTGCTTCGATCTGGTGGAGACTAGAGGAGGAGAAGATCGATGTATGCATTAACACCGTAACATGGGAGCTTTTTTTGGAGAGATTCAGGGCACGATTTCTCTCACCCCAGTGGAGGCAGACTCGAGCAGATGAGTTCTACACCTTGCATCAGTATGGTATGAGAGTAGACCAGTATGAGCACAGGTTCTATGAGCTCAAACAGTATGTCGGGATTGGTACTGATGAGGCTATGCTTGTTCAGCACTTCTTGAGAGGTTTGAATGACCGCATCAGTGGAGGAGTGAGGGTATTTGAGCCACCTTCAATTGAGATAGTCGTGGTGAAAGCCAGATTGGTTGAGCTGAACCTTAGCCGTGCACTTGGTGGTCAAACAAGTGTGCAGATAGGGAGTGCACCT
Source organism: Cryptomeria japonica (assembly GCF_030272615.1). Taxonomy (NCBI): domain Eukaryota; kingdom Viridiplantae; phylum Streptophyta; class Pinopsida; order Cupressales; family Cupressaceae; genus Cryptomeria; species Cryptomeria japonica. Next base: position 138,338,911 of record NC_081405.1, on the reverse strand, counting down.
TCCAGTGGGAATAAAGCTTGGGGAAATTAGTCCCAATCAGTTGCATTGTTTAGGACTCCTCAGGCACCCACTAAGGGTGGACAGCAGCAGCAACAACAACAATCGTCGAAACCAAAATAGTTCCAGGGCCAACAAGGTGGCAACTCTCAATATAAGAAGAACAGGAACTGGCAGAAGGGCAAATAGGGCCCTACAGGGCAGTCCTCGCAGAGTGCATCTCACGCCCCTAGCCAGGGAAGTTTCCAGTAGTCTAGTGGGCCGACAGGTAATAGAGGAGCTTGCTTCTCTTGTGGATAGTTTGGTCATAGAGCCGCGTAGTGCCCTCAGCATTTCCACAATACAGGTAGTCAGAGGCCAGCAGCATCAGAGCCTACATTGGGAGATGTTGGGAGATCCCATAGAGTGTTTACAGCGGTAGATGATCACCAAGCTAATCATCAGGGTACAGTTATTGAGGCAGCAGGTATATTGCATGGAATCCTTATCTCTGTACTTTTTGATTCTGGTGCTTCAGATTCTTTCATTTCTTCATCCATTGTGGAGAGGTGCGGACTCACATCTGCTAAGCAGGTGGATAGGTGGCAAGTAGAGTTGGCTATAGGTGTCTATGTTTCTATAGATGCTTTCATCCCCAGTTGTAAGTTAGACCTAGGAACCATAGTTACTTCACTTGACCTTTGAGTCATTCCTTTGGGTTCTTATGGAGTAGTGTTGGGGATGGATTGGCTATCATCTCACAGTGCTCGCGTAAACTGTCATGAGAAGACAGTAGAGTGTATAGATGACCTTGGCAGAGAAGTGGATATTGTGGGAGTTCAGAGACCGATATCCCTATGTATGATTTCCGCTTTGCAACTTAAGCGGTGCATGAGTATAGGGTGTCAGCTTTTTGCAGTTATTCTTGAGGATTTGGATGAGTCAGAGAGTTGATAAATCACTCTTGATAGTCACCCTATTCTTAGAGAGTATGTTGATTTGTTTCCATTGGATATTCCTAGTATGCCTCCGAAGCGAGACATAGACTTTCATGTCGATTTGGTTCCTGGTGCAGAACCTATTTCGAGAGCTCCATATCGGATGACTACTCAGGAGTTGAGTGATTTAAAGTTGTAGATAGAAGAATTGTTGGCCAAGGGATTCATTCATCCTAGTGTTTCCCTTTGGGGTGTGCCTATTATCTTTGTTAAAAAGAAAGATGGTTCTCTTCGGTTATGCATTGATTATCGACAGCTGAACAAGGTAACCATCCAGAATAGATATCCATTGCCTCGTATAGATGACCTTTTTGATCAAGTTAAGGGAGCCAAGGTGTTCTCTAAGATTGACCTAAAGTCTGGATAACATCAGTTGCACATTCAGGATGCAGACATTCATAAGATAGTGTTTCCTACTCGTTATGGTCACTAGGAGTTCACAATGGTGCCATTTGGGTTGACGAACGCGCCTTCAATTTTCATGAGCTTAATGAATGGGGTTTTTCACACCTACCTTGATCATTTCATCATTGTATTCTTGGATGACATTCTGATTTATTCTAGATCTATGGAGGAGCATGAGGGTCACTTATGTCAGGTATTGTAATGCTTGAGGAAGAATCAGCTATATGTCAATTTGGCAAAGTGTGACTTCTTCCAGTCTGAGGTGAACTATCTTGGTCATGTGGTTTCGACAGAAGGTATATCCGTGGATCCTTCAAAGATCCAAGCCATTGTTGATTGGCCAGTGCCGACCAACATTTCAGAAGTTAGGATTTTTATGGGTTTGGGCGGATATTACCGTCAATTTGTTGAAGGCTTTTCCCGGATAGGACACCCGATTAATTCTCTTCAGAGGAAAGGAAAGAAGTTTTTTTGGTCAGAATAGTGTGAAGCAGCTTTTAGGACCTTGAAGGAACTCCTTGTCAGTTCCTGATCCATCTAGAGATTTTATGGTATACACAAATGCCTCTTTGTAAGGTATAGGTGCAATGCTTATGCAGGATGGACGTGTGGTTGCTTATGAGTCTTGCAAACTCAATAACCACGAGTTGAACTATCCAGTTCACAATTTAGAGTTGGCAGTTGTAGTTCATGCTTTGGTTAGATGGCGGCATTTCCTGTTAGGGCATCAGTTTGAGCTGCATAGTGGTCACCACGGACTGTAGTATATATTCATGCAGCCGAACTTGAATGCTTGACAGCGGAGATGGATGGAATTTTTCTGCGAGTATAATTTTGAGGTTCATTATATTCAGGGGAAAGAGAATGTAGTGGAAGATGCTTTGAGTCGTAGGGGGCATGAATTTTCAGCATTGTCCCTTGTAGTAGACTTGAGAGAGAGGATTCTTGGAGTTCTTCCTCAGGATACTTGGTATCAGGATGTTAGAGCAGTGATAGAATCCATATGGCCTTTAGAGGGTAGATTTTCTAGATATAACCTTGAGGCAAATGGACTTCTTCGTCACCATGGACAGATCTATGTACCTCCTTTGGAGGGTCTTCGTGTTTTGATCATGACTGAGGCCCATCATGCACCTTATTTAGCACATCCAGGTGTCAAGAAGATGCACGCAGATCTTAGATAGATTTATCATTGGGCTGGTATGAAACGTGGCATTGCTGATTTTGTGTCGAAGTGTTTAGAATGTCAATGAGTGAAGGCAGAGCATCAGCACCCGGTAGGGCTTTTACAACCTAATTTGGTACTAGATTGGAAATGGGATATCATTTCCCTAGATTTCATTATTGGTTTGCCTGTCTCTTCACGTCGTCATGATTCGATCATGGTCATTGTTGACAGATTGACCAAGGTTGCTCATTTTGTTCCTATTCGAGCTTCCTATACGGCAACAGTGGTGGCACAAGTCTTCTTGGAAGATGTAGTGAGATTACATGGGATTCTAAGGCAGATCATATCTGATAGAGATCCTGTCTTTACCTCAGCATTGTGGACCTCACTTCAGCATGATTTGGGGACTCAGTTGAACTTTAGTTCATCTTATCACCTAGAGACAGATGGTCAGACAGAGCGAGTGAATCAGGTGTTAGAGGACATGCTTCGCATCTATGTGATGGACCAGCAGTCGCGCTAGGAGGATTATATCTATCTAGTGGAGTTTTCTTATAATAATGGATATCATAGTTCCATAGGTATGTCCCCTTTTCAGGCATTATATGGTCATCCTTGCCGCACTCCTTTCAATTGGGTTCGGCTAGAGGACAGGGTGCTTATAGGACCGGATATTCTTTGGGAAATAGAGCAGTAGGTAGATAGGATTTGTGAGCATTTGGTAGCTACACAAGATAGGCAGAAGAAGTATGCAGATGCTCATAGGATAGATCGTCAGTTTTCTATTGGCGACCGTGTGTTCTTAAGAGTGCGTTCGCAGAAGAGTCTGATCCATTATGGAAAGGGTTCTAAGTTGGCGCCTCAGTTTCTTGGACCTTTTGATCTCCTTGAGAAGATAGGACATGTTCCCTACCGTCTCGCCTTGCCATCAAGTCTATCCCACATCCACGATGTCTTTCATGCTTTAGTTCTTTGACCTTATCATCCTGATGTGACACATGTTCTTGATTGGAACTCTTTGCAGGTCGAGGATGGGCAGCTTTCCATGGAGCCCATGTGCATTCTTCAGCATCGGGATTTGATCCTCAGGGGTCGCACCATCGACCAGGTAAGGGTCCTATGGGACCCAAATAATGAGACCTCAGCGACTTGGGAGGATGCAGCAAAGATGAGAGAGTTGTATTCTTATTTGTTTTAGGCTTCCAAGAGTAAGCCTAGTTTTGGGGGGGAGAATGTAGTACACCTACTCATTTGAACTAATTAGACTCATATTTTATTATTGTTTGTTTCAGTGGATACATTACCATGATGTATTATTCATACTTTTATGACATTATTTCATGCTTTATCTGGATATGAGATGCATAATTTATTTGCAGTATTTCAGTACTTGTGATTTATGGCATTTTATGGATTATTGCTATATATTGACACTTTACTTTATCTATGCAATGTGGAATTTTATGTTGTGTGTCTGCAAGTATATTGGATGCAAGGGGATGATTTTTCTTCACTCATTTCGGTGAGACAAGGAACGTCGTGATTCTCCTTCATCGGTGTGTATGTCATTCTTTCTATATTGTATATATGCATGTGTAGTTCGGTGATGCAGGAATACTGCAGGTACAAGTACCGGGTAGGTATGGGGTATCGTCTCCACCTGGCTTCACAAGTCTGAGCGTGCCTTATATTTTCTGATGGAAGTAGAGGAGATAGTAGTTGACCCTATTTTATTCAGTTACACTCGTGTGAGTGTTGTCAGTTGGTTGTCCTGTCAGTTTGTTCGGCCTTCGTATTTTGTTGTTTGATCTTTTTATGAGTATTTGCTTGAGGTTTATTCAGTTTGTGTGTTTTAGTGGATTTAATTAATTAATTAAGTTTATAGAATTATCTCATAGTTGAATTATGTATGCATTGAGATTATAAATTTAATGAATTAAAAGAAGTTTATAAAATAAGTTGCAAGCTGCATGATATTAGAAATATATTTTATTTAAATTTTATTGAAAATAAATTAGATTAATTTCATTTATTGTTTCCTATAATTTTAAATAAATAAATGAATAATAGAATTAATTAGAATTAAAGTATTGCTTTAATTTCTTTATTTAGGAAATTAATTATCTGCATGAGAAAAGAAAAGAAAGAAAAATGATTTTTAATTATTGCATGTTAACTTATCCTTGGTTAGAAAATTAGAAAAGAAAATAAAATTGTTTTTATTCCAAATTTAGGTTTTTGGGGAAAAAGATATTCAACCTAGAATTTAGTTTAAAAGGGGATAGGTCTTTATTTTAGGGATACACAGGAAACAGGTCAGGGATTTAGGTGAAGAAATTTATTTGGAAGCTTGTTGAAGGATTGGTTCTCTTCTACAAATTTCTTCCAGGAAAGCTATACCAGGTTGGGTGGCTTCTGTTGATTATTTGTTTTAAAGAAAATATTTCTATTCCTTCTATCTTCTGAATGATGTGTCTGTTAAGATGTTTGTCATATCATGTCTGATTAATTTTGTTCTTGGCTAAAGTCCATTCCTGAAGTGAATTTATGGTTTATGGAAAGAAGTTGTTTCTTGGGTGTTTGTAGATTAAATTTTGAGAAAATTGGGAAAAGTTATTATGGCAAATTTTGCCAAAATTTTTATTGTGCATGGAAATTGCAAGATTTGGGGAGAAATGATATTACCAAAGAAAATGTTCCCTACTGTTTGATTTTTGTTTCAATACTTGGCTATGACAGATCTTTTTAATATTGTATATCTCTGTGGAATTATTTAGTTATCATAGAAATAAATTTGATCATTAATTAAATTTATTGTGTTAATAAAAGTTAAGGGAAATTATGTATTAATTAGTTCCCTGGAAATAAATTGGTTTGGAAATAAATTTTGGTTTTAAAAAAAAAATTTACTGGTCTTTAGGATATTGTGAATTTTATAAAAAAAAAAATTTTAAAATTTTTTTAAAAATATTTTTAAAAATACCATCAGTAGCCACTACCGACGGTAGCACGGCTACCGTACGGTAGCAGTACTACTGGCGGTAGTATGCTACCGGCGGTAGCAGTACTACTGGCGGTAGTATGCTACCGGCAGTAGCATTTGCTACCTACGGTAGCAACTGCTACCGATGGCAGCACGTGTTACCGTGCAGGGAGCAGAGGATAATAATTAATTTTGCCTTTTCCTAGTTGTGTTTCGTGTAAACCAAAATATGAAATTTTGGATTTCTGTGTAGTTATTTAATTTGATTTTTTTTTAAATAAATAAATATATATATATAGGTTTATTTTATTATGGGCATTATGTTATTTAATATTGTTTTAATGTTGTGGAAATTACTTTATATATATATAATTAATTCAGAGTTTAGTTATTTCCAGAAAAGTTTATAATTTTAGATTCTATATTTATGCTTAGAAATACATTAGGAGATTAATTTTTATGTGATTGACTTAACCTTATTGGACAAATGACAAAATTGATTTATTTGTATTAACATAGTTGTATTTTCTTATTTTCTGAAAAATCTTTAATTGCAAGTTATTTATGCTATTGGTTGTTTAAAGAAAAGATTACCTATATTAGGATCTAGTGTAAATGGCGTTTGCAATCAAGCTTAATTCCATTGCAATTCTGGTTGAGTTATCATTGTGTTCTATGTTATTATATCTCCTTGGTTGGGTGTTGTTGTATAACCTTATTGATGTGAAGCCATTGTGTGTTTTGTCCAAATGGTCAATCTTGGGTTAGTGATTGTGTATCCTTCACCTGTGGTTTGTCAGGATTAGTTATGGTTGTCTATTTCGCCATAGAGTTCTCATAGAGAGACCTTTCCTATTAGTGTCCTATGAGAGAGAGTGGCTTTCTAGCAGGGGTCATGCCCGAAGTGGATGACAAGATAACCCATTGAAAGTCAGTTGAAAAGTGATAACCTAATAATTGATTTGGGGGTGGGTGGAATAAATATTAATTAAGATAATGTACCTCATGCATAGGTGAGTGCTAGTACAGGGCTCATAATGTTGTGAGAAAGCCTGGAATGGAAAACTTACCACCTTGTCTTCACGAAAGGATTGGTAGGGTCCGCATCAGACTTAGTTGGAACTGGAGGTTCGAGAGAGGTTACCAGGACAGTGAGTCGAGACCTATGGAGGTTGTACCATGGTATCCATCTTAAGTTATGCGATGACACTCTCTCCTTAGAGTCACTAGTGTTTTGTGAGTTGAGTCACATGGATGTTTGTGAAGTCTTGTAGTTCTTTCTTACTTGTCTTACTTTGCTTGCTTGAGGGTTTTCTACTCTCTCCTAGCATGGTGGGGTGGTTCCATTTTGGGATCACATGGTCGGGTGGTAGTACCACTTCCCATAGGATGTTCTGAATTGTATCTTCAGGCGAGGAAAGGCTTCACTAGTGTTTCTTGGTTCATGGTTCATGTATCAGCTCATGTCCATGATCATTGTTCAGTTGAGACCTTTTGGTCATTGTATCAAACTTTTATGTAACCTTGATATTGTAACTTTGGATTTCGTGGCATTTTTGGAAGCCATGTATCTATGGATATTGTAATATTATGTCAGTAGGATGTATGTTAAATTCATTTGCTTTGATCTTATGTATAAATGATTTATAGATAAATTGAATGCATGGAATACTTTGATTCTTTCATTTTGGAATTTAGATGTATGTGTAGTTGTAATCATAAGCATTTAATTTAAATAATTAAATGGACAATTGGATTAACTGTGGTGTTAATATAATATGTGAATTAATCTTCATTGGTAACCCTTAGGAAATCGTGTGTTAGTCTTTTGTTGTGTTATTAGATGTGTAATGGTTATAATTAATGTACTTAATCTTTTTAAAAAAAAAATTCACCCTTTAGTTGCCTAGTTGTGTTGTTTTCCTTTAGGGTTCTGATGGGAATGGGTATGGGATAGACTAGCCTAGTCTATGCTATTTGATCCTCTCCTTGGATCACCAGGTGTTCCAACCACACCCTAGGGTCTCTAGGACTTCTCTTGCTTGTGGAATCTCCTGACCTTTCCCAATCCACCCACCAATAGCATGTGATTCTTCTCCTAAGGTCTCACCTACTCACAAGCTTCAAAAACCCTCACATAGGCTAATAAGGGTTTAACTCTTCCTACACCTTCTCAGGTCCTAGCAAGGATAGGATAGGTCTTTGACATAGTTCTCCATCCATTCATGTTCCCCCAAGAGGTTTTGATCTTCCTACTTGTTATCGATCTCACTATTTTGCTTCTTTCCTACAAAATAGGGCTACAAGGAATGTGCCCTAATTAGGCCTCCATTATGGACTTTTAGGGCTCCCTCTTGCAAACGATGCACAAACTTGTGAAACTTCACAAAGGGACTGCTAATAATTTGGCAAAGGATCAAATATTTTCTTGTTTTTGGGCCTCCAAGTGTCCATACACTGCCCTAGGTGAATTTAGGGGTTTTTGAGGGTTTTATGAGGGTTTTTAGGCCTGCCAAGGTCACAGTGATGGTTTGCTATCTTCACCACCTTTTTTGGATTGGTGGAAGCTCCTACTTCTCACCAATGATGCTCCACACACCCCTCTACAACTCCTCCAAAGGGTGCCTCCCTCCTTTTCCTTCCTTTCTCTTACGGACCTCTGCAACCTTAACCCTTCCTAGCTGGGCACAGTCTAGTCTCACCTAGGAGTGGGTCTTTGAAAGGCTTTCCTGCATCTTCAAGGGCCCTGCTTCCTTTGAGATAATATACAGGGTCTACACTCCTATTCCCCATTTTTTCATGGTGTTTCCACAATGGGGATAGGATTTGTCAACCCATTTACACAAAACAGTCCAAAACTAGACAGTAAAGAAGAAATTTGCAAAGTATTTACAAACACACCAAAACTTGAAAAAAAAACTTAATCTAAGTGCTCAAAATGAATGTTTCAACACTAAACAAGACTCCCAATACAATTTAGCTTCCAGAACAATCCATTAACAATCCTTAATTGCTCCATTTGTACCGACTGGCAACCAAAAAACAGTCACAGTCAAGGTCTTTTTCCTTTGGCCGTACAATCTGACATCCAACCCATCATTTTAGGGTTTTCAACCATATATAATGTCTTTGCCTTAGTTTGTGTGCCAGTTTTAGGGTTCTCCATGCCAAGCTAAGGTTATGACCTATTAGGTGGAAAAGTTGCATGACAACTTTGAAAAGTTGTCATGCAACTTTTTGCAACTTTTGAGCAACTTTTGCAATGTTGCTTTTCTTGACTTTTAGGCCTACATTGGGCTATCCTATGGACACAACCATGCTAAAATGACCCCAAAATCGTCAATGGTAACACATACCCTCTACTCCAAAAGAAAACTCAACCTAGACTTGTGAACCTAGGACCTAAACAAGACCAATGAGCTCTTGGCTCTTATTACATTTACATGGCTTCTTAAAGAAGCAAAATCACAACAAAATCCAAATGGAAGAAGACCTTAGAAGGGTGCTCCTGCACCATACTCCCCCTCTACACAAAATTAAGGAACTAGGGGAGAGATGGGAACCAGGTCAATACCAAGTTTCTTGAACCTTCCCTCTTTAACCCAAGTGGCTTCAGACTCAGGTTGACCTGCCCACTTCACCAAGTGTTCCATGTAGACCTGGTGTCTAGTAGACTTCTTCACCCTTGACTCCAAGATCTCCTCTACTATGGGCTGCTTCACTTGAGGCAAGGCATTCACATCCAAGTCCTGCAGCACCTTGGCTTGATTCTCAGTTTGCCCTGCTATTTCACCTTTATATAATATTATATCAGCAACATTGAAGACTGGTGATATAGCCAAATCTGAAGGAAGATCCACCTTGTAGGCGTTCTCACCATATTTGGACAGAATTCTACAAGGTCCCAACCCTCTTCATTTGTAGTTTAGTAGGCTTGCCACTTTGCATTCTAGCTTTACTTAAATGGACCATCACATAGTCACCCACTTTGAACTAAACCTCTCTCCTTTTTTCATCCACTTTAGCTTTCAGTTTTTTAGTAGACTCTAGGATGGCTCTCTTGACCTGTTCTTGGACTTCCTTGATAATTTGAGTGAAGTCCTCTGCTTTCCCACTCTTCATATCCATGGAACCAAGTTCTCTTAGTTCACACACCCCTCTTGGATGTCTGACATAGACAACCTCAAAAGGACTCCTTCCAATGGTCCTATTTACACTGTCATTGTAGGCATACTCAGCTTGTGGAATAATTAGATCCCATGTCTGCCCATACTCCTTGGTTAGACACCTCAACAAGTTGCCTAACACCCTGTTAATGACTTCAGTTTGACCATCAGTTTGTGGATGGTAAGCTGAGCTGAATGATAAATTAGTCCCTAGTCTTCTCCATAAGGTTTGCCAAAAATGGCCCATGAACTTGCTATCCCTATCTGAAACAATACTTAATGGGAGTCCATGAATCCTTACAATCTCCTTAAAGAAGAGATGTGCAATATAACTAGCATCATGAGTAGTTCTACATGGAATAAAATGACTCATCTTAGAAAATCTGTCTACCACAACATAGATGTTATCCATACCTGTCTTTGTCTTGGGGAGTCCTACCACAAAGTCCATGTTCACACACTCCCAAGGCCTATTTGGGACCGGTAATGGCTGATAGAGGCCTACATTGCTTGATCCTCCTTTTGCCCTTTAACACACACCACATTGCTCCACATACCTTCTCACATCCCTTGGCAACCTAGGCCAATAGTAGTACCTCTGTACTAGATCCAAAGTTTTATTGATTCCAAAGTGTCCACTTAGACTTCCATTGTGTTTCTCTTGTATGAGATTTTCTCTCATGGATCCTCTAGGCACACATAACTGATTGCCTTTGAACAAGAGACCATTTTGAAGAGTGTAATATGCATACTCACCATGAAAATGATTCTCAAACTCCTTGTAGACCTTCTAGGCTGATGAGAAGTCCTCATCTTCTTCATAGAGATCCTTGAAACCTTCTATCCCTATGCTCTACAATTGTAATTCTTGGACAGTCAATAACTTCCAGCTTAAAGCATCTGCCACCTTGTTAAGCTACCCCTTTTTATGCTTGATGGTAAAGGTAAAGGATTGGAGGTACTCCATCCACTTCAAATGTCTATTGCTAAGCTTCTCTTGAGTGTTATCTCCAAGCCTGGTTATCTGTGAACACCACAAATTCTTTTGGGAGTAGGTAATGCCTCCACTTCTTGAGAGACTGAACTAGTGCATACAACTCTAGATCATATGTTGAATACCTCTTCTTTTCCTCGTTAAGCTTTGCACTAAAAAATGCCACAGGCATTCCCTCTTGACTCAATACACCCTCTACTGCAATTCCACTTGCATCACATTCCAATGTGAATAGCTTGTCAAAAGTAGGTAAGAGTAGGATGGGTTTTGTGGCTACTTCTTGCTTCAATAATTGGAATGCTTCATCAGCTTGTTCAATCCATTTGAACTTAGTTTTAAGGCCTCCTTTTATGGTGTCAAGTACTGGTGCACATATGCCACTGAAGTTCCTCACAAACTTTCTATTGAATTGGGCTAAACCATGGAAACTCCTAACTTCAGTCCCTGTTTTAGGGGCGAGCCAATTCAAGATTTCCTCCACTTTGCTTGGATCCATCTTCAAGGTTCCCTTAGACACCACAAACCCCAAGTAGACTAACTCTTGCTTCAGAAAGTCACACTTCTCTAAGTTGATTGCCAACTTCTCTTCATGCAACCTCTCTAGGACTAACCTCAAATTTTCTAGGTGCTCCTCTTTGGTTCTGCTATAGATGAGTATGTCATCTAAGTACACCACCACAAATCTCCCTGCGAAGTCCTTCAACACCTCATTCATCAACCTCATGAAGGTGCTTGGGGCATTGATAAGTCCAAATGGTATCACAAGCCATTCATACAACCCTTCTGTGGTCTTAAAAGCAGTCTTCCACTCATCACCCTCCTTGATCCTAATCTGATGATAACCACTTTTAACGTCCAACCTAGTAAAATACATGGCACCTCCTAAACAGTCCATCAAATCCTCTATTCTAGGAATAGGAAATATGTACCTTATGGTGATCTTATTGATTGCCCTTGAATCAGTGCAAAGTCTCCACTTGCCTCCCTTCTTTGTTGCGAGTACTATCGGGACTGCACATGGGCTGATGCTCTTCTTGATCAGTCCTTGATCCAACAACTCCTGCACTTGCCTTGCCACCTCCTTGTTTTGATCAGGTGTGAGCTTATATGCTACTTTATTGGGTAGGGATGCATCGGGGACAAAGTCTATTTGATGCCTTATAGACCTTCTTGGTGGAAGTGTTGCAGGTGCTCCACCACTCACTATGTTTTTATATTCTTGCAACATTTGCTTTACCTCCTTAGGTACCTCTGTCTGCAACTTATCTTCCTCCTCCTTTGGCTTCACAAAGATGGCACATCCCACTATCTCCTCTTCAGGTAGCAGGTGTAAGAACTCTTTACCAATATTAAGTAAGACACTAGGTGTTCTTGAGGTTCCCTCATCATTCTCTGTCAGAGACTGAATCTTATAGGTTCTACTGTCCTTCTTGAAGGAAATGGAGTTCTCCTCTCCATCATAGATCACCTACCTATCAAATTGCCAGGGTCTACCTAGCAGCAGATGACAAGCATCCATGGGTAACACATCACAAAGGATCTTATCCTTGTATCCTCCAATGGAAAACTCTACCCAAGTCTGTTCATTGACAAGCACACTCTATCCTTGATTCAACCATGTCACCTTGTAAGGGCTAGTGTGGGGTATCTTTGTGAGTTTCAACTTCTTGGCTGCCTCATCTAATATGATGTTATCAGTTGACCCTGAATCAACTATCACCTTGCAAACCTTACCAAGGATTTTTCATCTCACCCTAAACAATGCTCTCCTATGCTTAGGTTCATCCTTAACCGACTGTCTTATCAAGACTCTATTGAACATCAGATTTTCTCCAATCTTTGATTCAATATGGTCCACCTCAGGTGTTTTTCTACTTGATGTGTCTTCATGGGCATAAGCAACCCTCTTTCCATTGTTTGATGAGGTAGGCTTGTTAGGGCATCTATAGGTCGGGTGTCCCAATTGACCATAATTGTAGCATTTCATGGTTGCAAAGTAGGAATTACCCCTGCCAGTACCTCTGCTCCTATTTGGGCCCCCTTGTGCACCTCTTCCTCAAGAATGGCCTCCTCTAAGAGTGGTTTCACTATTATGCTCAGTCAACTTGGACTCTCCTTGATTCCTTTGCTCACTTGCCTTACTTTGGTAACCACCTCGGTGATTCATTTGATCTCTACCTCTGCCTCTACCCCTATTGTTGGAGTCTCCTTTCCTTTTGTTCCTTTCTTCCACCTTAGCAGCAAGTTGATGACACTTTTGGATAGTGGTAGGAGTCTATAGGCTTATCTCCTCTTGGATGTTCCACTTTAGGCCACTTAAATACGTAGCCACCTTGATAGATTCCTCTTCTTGGACTTTGGATCTAAGACAAAGCTTTTGAAACTCCTCTATGTAGGAGGCCACATCAAGATCTTTTTGCTTCAATCCCTGTCTCTTCTTGTGAATTTGGACTTCATAATCCTCTGGCAAGTAGTTCTCCTTGATCTTACTCACCATGGCCTTCTAGTTTGCAATAGGTAGCTTCCCCATGCTAATTCTCTCCTCTTGCAAGTACTTCCACCATGTCAAGGCTGCTCCCCTTAGTCTTGATCTGGCAACCTTAACCTTTTGAGCTTCTGTCACACCTTCACACTCAAAGTGGTTTTCCATACCCTCAATCCATTCCATGACGGTGTCAATATCCATCCTTCCACTGAAATGTGGCAATCCTTCAAAAGCTTTTGTATTCAAAGCCTTGATGGCCTTTACAAAAGGTTCTTCATTGATTAAGGGGTCTGGTTCAGGTATGATGTCATCTAGATCAATAGCTTTCTTGCCTCTATCACTAGTGTCCACACCCTAGAGTTCTTGTGCTCTCTAATCAACCACTTCTTGCAGCTTATTCCTTATCTCACCCATAGCATCTTCAAGGAGTCTATTTTTCTCCTTTTGTTCTTCTACCTCCCTATCTAGCTCTGCATTAGTGACCATTATGTTCTCCCCTACTGATTCACCAGAATATAGAGACATGCACGGTCCACCAAATCTTTAACTTTGCTCTGATACCAATCTGATGGGAATGGGTATGGGATAGACTAGCCTAGTCTATGCTCTTTGATCCTCTCCTTGGATCACCAGGTGTTCCAACACACCCTGGGGTCTCTAGGACTTCCCTTGATTGTGGAATCCCCTAACCTTTCCCAATCCACCCACCAACAACATGTGATTCTTCTCCTAAGGTCTCACCTACTCACAAGCTTCAAAAACCCTCACATAGGCTAATAAGGGTTTAACTCTTCCTACACCTTCTCAAGTCCTAGCAAGGATAGGACAAGACTTTGACATAGTTCTCCATCCATTCATGTTCCCCCAAGAGGTTTTGACCTTCCTACTTGTTACCGATCTCACTATTTTGCTTCTTTCCTACAAAATAGGGCTACAAGGAATGTGCCCCAATTAGGCCTCCATTCCAGACTTTTAGGGCTCCCTCTTGCAAATGATGCCCAAACTTGTGAAACTTCCCAAAGGGACTGCTAATAATTTGGCAAAGGATCAAATATTTTCCTATTTTTGGGCCTCCAAGTGTTCGTACACTACCCTAGGTGAATTTAGGGGTTTTTGAGGGTTTTTATGAGGGTTTTTAGGCCTGCCAGGGTCACAGTGATGGTTTGCTATCTTCACCATCTTTTCTGGATTGGTGGAAGCTCCTCCTTATCACCAATTATTCTCCACACACCCCTCTACAACTCCTCCAAAGGGTGCCTCCCTTCTTGTCCTTCCTTTCTCTCACAGACCTCTGCAACCTTAACCCTTCCTAGTCGGGCACAGTCTAGTCTCGCCTAGGAGTGGGTCTTTGAAAGGCTTTCTTGCATCTTCAAGGGCCCTGCTTCCTCTGAGATATTGTATAGGGTCTAAACTCCTATTCCCCATGGTTTCATGGTGTTTCCACAATGGGGATAGGAGTTGTCAACCCATTTACACAAAACCGTCCAAAACTAGACAATAAAGAAGAAATTTGCAAAGTATTTACAAACACACCAAAACTTGGAAAAAAAACTTAATCTAACTGCTCAAAATGAATGTGTCAACACTAAAAAATACTCCCAATACAATTTAGCTTCCATAACAATCCATTAACAATCCTTCATTGCTCCATTTGTGCCGACTGGCAACTAAAAAACAGTCACAGTCAAGGTCTTTTTCCTTTGGCCGTACAATCTGACATCCAACCCATCATTTTAGGGTTTGCAACCATATATAATGTTTTTGCCTTGGTTTGTGTACCAAGGTTAGGGTTTTCCATGGCAAGCTAAGGTTATGACCTATTAGGTTGAAAAGTTGCATGACAACTTTGAAAAGTTGTCATGCAACTTTTTGCAACTTTTGAGCAACTTTTGCAATATTGCTTTTCTTGACTTTTAGGCCTACATTGGGCTATCCTATGGACACAACCATTCTAAAAGGACCCCAAACTCATCAATGGGCACACATACCCTCTACTCCAAAATAAAACTCAACCTAGACTTGTGAACCTAGGACCTAAACTAGGACCTAAACAAGACGAATGAGCTCTTGGCTCTTATTACATTTACATGGCTTCTTAAAGAAGCAAAATCCCAACAAAATCGAAATGGAGGAAGACCTTAGAAGGGTGCTCCTACACCAGGTTCCTAGTGGGGTATTACACTCATCCACACATTGAATTTTGGTAGAATTAATATTTATTTTTTTATAAATTTACCCACCAACAAGGTCTTGATAGATTTAAATTTCAGGCTAAACGCATTCAATTCTTTACGGCTAAATCAAGCATTGACAAAGAAAACTTGTGTATTATGGTGAGTGTCATAGTAATGCAATTGAAGATGAATGGTGAAACTGAGTGAACAACAAAACTAAAGATGAGAAACTTGAATGTATTGTTAAAAAATGATGTTAACAAACTGCCTTGAGGTAGTGTAAATAAAGAAAAAATTATCCCTAGTCTACGCAACTTAGTCATGCTAAAAATAGCATTGCAAACAATTATAAAGAAGAAATTGAAGATCTAAATCGAATTCATAGACAAAAAAATAAAAAAATAAGTAAAAAGAACTACCAATTATATTCTACATACATGCATATTCATTATGCATCCAGTGAAACTTAAAAAATATTCTACAGTTATAAAGAAACTTTGCAGTTACTTGTAGTTTATTATGTATTTAAACCAGCACAAATAAAGTTGTAGACTCATTGTGAAGCCAATGATGCATGTGCATTGCATGTCTTCAATCTTCCCTCTAGATGAACAATGAGGATGAACCCCAATTGAATTCTCAAAGTAACAAAACTAGTTGTAGGAAGATTTTTGGTGAAGGTATGAGTAACTTGTTCAAATGTAGGACAAAACTATAATTCCACTTGCCCTTCTTGAACAAAATCAAAAATAAAATTATTGGAGATCTCTATGTGTTTGGTCGTGCATGGAATATTGTATTCTTATTCATTGAAATATTACTGCTATTATCACAAAAAAAGGGTTGTTGGATGTACTCAAACGAAATGAAGATCCTTCAAATCCAAATGGCTTGACAACTTGCTACTGTCATTGCAATATATTCTACTTCTATGGAAGAGAGAGCCATGGTTGCCTACTTTTTACTACTCCATGAAATATCTCCAAAATCAAATGAGAAAACATAACCAGAAGTGGATTTCCTATAATCCACTGAACCAACCCAATCTGAACTGTGTAACTAGCTAGCACAAACTTGTGATTAGGAGATTAATGAATGCCAAAATTTTGTGTACCACTCACATACCATAGGACCATTTTTGTAGCTTACAAATGAGAACCATGTGGATCTTACATGGACCGATAGATGAGGCTTACAGCATACATAATATCAGGTCTAGTAGTAGTGAGGTACATGAGGCTCCCAACAAAATTTTTGTATAAGGTTGCATCTACCTAGAAACTTATATCTTTCTTAGTTAATCTAGCACCAAGAGATGCAAGGGTGGCAACTAGGTACATGACATTATTCTAAACCTCTTCAATAAATCAATTAAATAATTGGATTAAGAAATAGATATACCTTCTAAGTGTTGTTGCACCTCCACACCAAGAAAACCTAGATCTAACATCTCGAATTATTTCTTCTTTTTGGCTTGAAATTTCTCCATAAGAAGTGTGTTATTACATGTATATATAAGATCATCAACAAAAAGGAAAAAAATAGAATATCATTACCATGATGTTTGATATATAGGATTGGCGTAGATGGACTTTGATGGAATATCTTCTTCAAGAAATAATTGTCAATCATTGCATTCCATGCAAGAGGAGCTTGCTTCAACCCATAGAGTTCTTTCTTCCACTTGTAAACCAACCATTCTTTTCCTATAATTTCATCTCCCATAGGCTGCTCCACATTGTCATCAATATAACCATTTAGGATGATTGATTTGACATCCATTTGATAAACTAGTCCCTTGTGTTGTGTAGCAATAACAAAGATAATCTTGCCTATATCAAATCTTGCAACTAGAGTGAATTTTTCTAAATAATTTCTACTCCAAGTTTTGTTCAAATTATTTTGTAACTAATCATGCCTTGTTTCTTTTGATAGAACCACCAATGTGATATTTCACCTTATAGATCCATTTGACAGCAATCACCTACTTGTCTTTAGGAAGTTGCACAAATTCCCATGTGTTATTTTTTTCAATTGCATGGATACCTTCATTCATAACATCAATCCATACTTTTTCCTTAATTGCTTCTTCATACATAGCAGGTTCAACTTGAACTATATTAAATAAAGTAAAATTGACAATTGTATTCATATTAGAACTCCTCTAATAAATTTCATTCAAACTTAATACCTTTCTTTGAAGAGCTTGGAATTCACACTAAAATTGAACTATCACCTGAAGTTGTGTTATTTGGAGAACTTGGTGGACTTGAGCTTGGACTTGATGCTAGACTTGAACTATTACCTAAAGTTGTTCTATCTAGCGAACTTGGTGAACTTGAGCTTGAGGGACCAATATTGAGCTACCATTAGAGATTAAAATTCATCTTGAGCTTGTGTGGAGGGAAGGAACTTGATCATCTGCAATACCCATGATGTGTGGTGTGGTTTTTTTAACACCTTTCTCTCATTGCCATACTATCCCTTCATAAAAAATATATCTCAACTAATGATCCACTTCTCTATGTCAGGATTATAGAATTTGTACCCTTTAGTTGAAGGAAAATATCCCACAAAGATACAAAGTTGGGATTTTGCATCCAACTTCTTCTACTTCTGATTTGGTATATGAACATAGGCAGGACAACCAAATATACAAAAGTGAGCCACTGAAAACTTGTGACCACTCCAAGCTTCCATTGGAGTCATATTGTTAACCAACTTTGTAGAGATTCTATTTTGAATCTATATTATAGTGATTACTACTACTCCCCAATAGTAATGGCAAATATTTGTAGACTATAACATTCTTTGTACCATTTCCATTATGGTGTGGTTCTTCCTTTTGACGATACATTTTTTTGGGTTATCTAGGCTATAGTAAGCTATCTTTTGATGCCATTAGCGCTACAAAAATTAGAAAATTATTTGGAATAAAATTCTCTCCTTTTTTTTGTTTCGAGTATTTTGAGATACTACCCAATTCACTTTTATGGCAAAGCCTTAAAGTTCTTGAAGCACACAAAAGCAACCCATGTGTGGTGTGAGAAATTATCAATAAAAGTAAAAAAATATAGATTCTTAACCAAGGATTCCTCCCTCATGTCACCATAGATATCAGCATGCACAAGCTCTAGAGTTATTTTTATATTTTTATTTTTAATATTTTTTTGAATTATGATAAGAAGTTTAAAATTTAAATATTAAAAAAACTAGTTTTAGAAATTAGAAGAAAAAAAAATTATTAATAAAAGCGGGATAGACCCATACCATTACATGTCCGCAAAATGACACCTAGGACGCATGAGGTATGCACAACCAGTCAAAAAACCCACCACTAAAATATAGAAAAAAACTAGCAGGGACACATGAGAACCAACACAAAAACTAAAAGACTAACAAGAATAGAACCAGGAAAAAAACATAGATTAGAACACAAAAACCAGCACAACCACCCATGAAAGGCACAAAGGGATGGCCAACTATATGGGAGAACTTATACCCTACTAGTCCTGGCATAAACTTAAAAATTTATCAG
The DNA here is from genome assembly GCF_030272615.1 of Cryptomeria japonica. Lineage (NCBI taxonomy): Eukaryota > Viridiplantae > Streptophyta > Pinopsida > Cupressales > Cupressaceae > Cryptomeria > Cryptomeria japonica. The sequence goes on along the minus strand of NC_081405.1, from coordinate 138,320,024 downwards.
AAAATGACACCTTTTTAGAGGACTCGAACCCAAATCCAGAAGAAACCAGAGCCGAATCCAGGGTGGCTTTCACCATAGACTTTGAAGGACCAACACCAATGATCATGGCCTCCACCCACTTTCACTTCTTCTCTCTTTTCCTATTGAGTTCAACCTAAATGGTCTAGACAGCCTATAGAGAGGAGTGGTACAAATTAGCCGTATTCTTATAGGCTGAGTTAGCCACCTCGAATTTAGAATTAAGGGCCTTCTGGGCATGCCAAATTTCTTCCAACTCAACTTTCGTTTCTATCATTTTCATCTTAGCATCTAGGTCATCAACTCTCCCTTTCATCTTATCCCAGTTGTCCGCAAAACCAATGAAATCATTTGTCGAGCCTTCCAGACTCTATCCTCATCCGCACCCTCAACCCAGGTATTAGCATTAGCTTTTGCTTCTGCAAGTACCTCCAACCTATTAATCTTCTTAATAGCAACATTCATCTACCCGAAAAACCACTTGAGAAAGTCATCATGCCTTTGCACATCATCATGGATATCCTTCACAAGCTTGGTGAGGACGGTGATGGAACTCGAGGGCTTAGTGGGGAGAAGGTTAGTGGGGGGCGGGGATGGTTAGCATCATCAACAAAATTCTTAGCAGGGGACCAATCAAAACCCATGGTTTAAGAGGAGTTTGATTCCTCAAAGGTAATGGAATCAGACTCTGAATCCATGCCTCCATTTTCTCTATACATATCTCTTCTACGATCTGGTCGATCACATGATTTGATAGGAAGTCTTCAGATCCATTCCCTTCTTTGTAAGTGTATGACACTGAGTAGCTTTGAAACTTGCCAAATATGTCCTTGATACCATTGAACCACATCTGGGACTTTTATCTTGGCGCTTTGACATTGGAGATAACCTAGATGACATTTAGGGAATCCCCCTCAATGTCCAAATCCTTCAGTCCTTGATGTTGACAGTATCTCAAACAGGTCAAAAGGGCGGTGTACTTGGCATCATCATTTGTATCGACTAGCATTTTTACAGATCTCCCATACACCAAATTCCCCATGTGATCTCTCACAATGAATCATGCCCGAGGGGCCAGGATTCCCCCTTGGTGTGCCATCAAAATTCATTTTTAGCCAACCCTGGTTTTGGGGGATCCACCGTGCATTCAGTCTATTATTTATGTGTCCTACTTCGATCTTTAAGGGATGAACAAAACACCATAATTTAATTATGTAACAACTTTTAAAAATAAATATACCATATTCAATACACAAAAAGAAACCCAATAATTTTAAGCTCTAAATGTAAGGAACAAATAATAGGTAAATAACTAGTACTCACCTTTGTATATAGTTTAAACATGTTTTATAATTTTCCTATTGTTGAGTATATCCAACTATATAATTGATAATATGAATATATAAAAATATGATATTAATTCTAATTTATAAATATTTTATTTTTTACAACTTCAATATTAAATTTATAAAAAGTCAATTCAAAATATTTCTTGAATTTATTATCAAAATCTTTTTAATAATTAAATTTTATATTTTCTATTTGAAAATTATACTATCGACATACTCATATAAATTCTTTTTAATATTAATGATATTTAATTGAATTACTTATACAAATATATGTGCTCAATTAATACATTTTTTTTTAAATTTGATGTATAATCCAATATTTTTCACCATTTTATTTTTTATTTAAATCTATTTTTATATATTCAACTTAATCCTATTACTATTTTTGCCCATCTAGTTGCCTACAACATGAACTTTGTCGTTAAACTAAATGCATTTATACGCATTTCACGAAGTAACAACATTAAAAATACTTATTACAATACATTTTTTAGACACCTAAAACTGGCATAACTAATTAAATGAATTTTATTCATTTAATCATCATTAAATCACCTATTAATTAAATGAAGATTTAATTAATATCCCTATTCTTCTAATTGACCTTATTAATTAAATTAATATTTAATTAATATACCCTTCGTCTATCTAAGCCATTTAATTAAATTCGCATTTAATTAAACACCCCCCCTTTTCTAGCCATTTTAATTAAATTCATATTTAATTAAAAATATCAATTTATTCCCTTTCCCATTTTAATTAAATCTACATTTAATTAAAATCTCCTTTGCATCTAAATAAATCAAAATTTATTTGTAAATCCCCCCCCACCCACTTGCAAAATCCTACAAATACAAGTTGCATCTGCTTTTGGCTAAATTAAATCTTTTTAATTTACTAAAATTCCTATTTTCCCCCCACTTGTCAAATCCTACATTTTCCACTTGCCCTCCTAATTTGTTCTAGAATCCCTCTAATCCTCCTTTAATTAGACTAATTCTCCTCATCATGTCCAATCCCTAAATTTGGGGGAGTCACTTCCCCAAATTTGGAGAAAGTCTTCAAAATGCATTTAAGACCTTCTCCTTTCAACAAGGTAACTTGTTGAATACCCCAAAATTTGTAAGGCTCTTACAAAGTTGTCCCCTAGACCACTAGTGGTTTTCCTCTTGGAGCAAGTTAGCCTCCAAAGTCTTCAAAAGGCATTTAACGCCTCTTACAAGCCCACACCCCTAACCCATGATGGTTATCCACCTAATCATCTTTTATCCTTGCACAAGAGTTTAACTCTTGGACAATAGCCTACTTCCTTTTTAGCCTGCTTCCTTAGATAAAAGCATTATCCAATGATGTCACCCCTTGAAGCCTTCCCTAATGCTTAATTAGAATCTAATGCTTGCTTAGCATCTCTCAAGTGTTAGGACCCGGAGGCAACTGAGAGGGGGGGGAGGGGGGTGAATTAGTTGTCTATTAATTTCAACCCAAATATAACTTAATCAAACTTGATACATAATACCGGTAAACCAAAGTTAATGTCGGTTAACAGATTAACAGTTAATATCAATACCGGTGAAACTTAATGCATGAAATAGAAAGAGAAACAACATCCACAACACATAACACAGATATTTGTACATGGATACCATGTAAGGGGAAAAACCACGGTGGGAAACCTTACCCACAATCAGATGATACTACTGTAGATAGTATATGCATACAAATGGGGTTCTACACATGCAGAAAGGCCAACCACCTAGAGCTCACTGCTCAATCACAAAATAGGAGTCACACTGACTACAATTGGATGATTAAATCCAATGATAATGTACTGCTCAAAGTAGCATCTCCAATGTTGGATTCAGTACTGGTTAAGCTCTAATAATCACCTTCTCTATGGTCTACTCATAAGATCTTCAATATTTGCACATACCATGTAACAATATCATAACCATATACCTTCTGCCTATTTCCTCAAATGAGATCTTACATATATAACAAAACCTAAGACCAAATGTGTAGGTCGGCTAATTAAGAATATTACAATAAAATCAATTACAAGTAAGTCAAGATATGATGCATCAGGTTGGATCAATGCAATTACAACAATACCAATTGATTAAATCATCTCTATAACGTGTCGTGCTGATCTGGAATAGATAATGCATGTCGGTCCATAACCTAGGCCAATTTGTCGGTAACAACAAATATGTCAATCCGATTAGACCAATAACCAGAATACCAAAACCAAGTGTCCAAACCATGTCTTTGACATAACCAAGTGGTCTCCAAATGATAACAAGTCATCCTTAGTGCCGGTGAACAATATAACCTACCGGTGAACCAAATACCGGTGACTATGCATAAGTCACTGAACTTGCCAGTGAACATAACCAAAGATCTCCAGAAGGATAAGTGTTGATAAGTATTGACATCAATGACAAAACCAATGCAAAACATCCATAATACCAACATCAAGCCCTCTCAAGGTGACATTTGTCAACTTGGGATTGGATTGAATCCCTCACATGGATTGATAACTTTCAATCCTAACCCTTGTTGAGATTGCTCAATCTCAATGATCTATTTCTCTATTTTCTCTATAAATAGATCCCATTTCCTCATTCTCAGGATCTAATTTTTTATGAATCCAAGTTTCTATCCATTCACTTCTATTGCATCCAATCTATAGGCTAATTGTATTGTGCAGGTTATCAAGGAGCTCAAACCCCATCACCAAGCATTTAAGCCATCTTAATCTCATTATAACTTGGTCTTTTTAATACATGTTTAGAATATCTTGCTAGCTTAATTCATTTAATTTTCATAGCATTCTCATATCTCATCCTCATATCAGCCTAATTAGTTCACTTAATCTTTCAATTTGGAACTCATTTCATATCTTCATCTTGCATCTTGCATATTTATCCATCATCTCATCTTAGCTAGGATCTTAGTTGTAGTCATTTTGATCCTAGAATCATCATTCATAACTTGTTCTCTAGGTTGTCATCTTGAGGATCAAGTGCTCTTCCAAGTGAGGGCCACCTTGAATCTTAAAGATCTTTAGAGATAGAGGAGTATGGGATAGTCTTAGCAATCTTGAGATTTCTTGGACTGACAAGTAGATTAGTTTGTATTTACAATCTCTTAATTTCACTAACATAATGTCTCATGTCTGTGTGTGATTTGTGTTTCTTACAGGTGCAGGCATCCCCCACATTTTAACCATACATTAATTGGTGCCCACTGTAAGGCAAGACCCCTTAAATCCACATTTTTCTAACGATTTTTTCGTAGGATTTGCGCAAGTTCGTACGAGTGTTAAACGAGTCTCATATGGGAACCTACCATTTGTCGTATGGGCCTGTGAAGAAAATCATACAAGTTTATGGTAAATACAGAGAGTTGTTTTTTGTGTTAGTCTATCCTCTATCTCTTTTCTAAACTTGTATGAGCTAGTATTTAAACTCAGACGAGTAAACTGTTTCCTCATACAAGAAAATTGTTTTGTCATATGGGCATATGGGAATTGTCGTATGAGTAGGTGAGAAACTTTGTACAATTTTCTACTTTAACAGAGGCAATTTGTAACAAAGATTTGAAAATAGGCTTGGAGAAGCCCCCGTGTGATTCTTGATTTTTCTAACTCATGTTTTCTTGCAGGTCTAATAGTTTGATGCAGGATTGAAGAAGTTGAAGTAGGATTTGAATCTAATTTTTCTAACTTTTTCAAGGTTGGCTAAAATAAACTCATTTTCCTTTCAAGCTAAAAAGAATCTCATTAAGTTTCGATTGGTGACATAATCTCACATTTCAATTTGGGGGTTTTTTAAAAAGAATCAAATTTGCAAGGTTAAAAAGAACAACAACTTTACATTTTTCCTTCTTACAAGTTAGGCTCACACTTCAAATTTTGGGGTTATGAAAAGAACAACGACAATCTTTTATCTTTTACAAAGGTTAAAATTCACAATCAATACTTGTTTGCAAGATTAAAAAGAACAATCCACATTTCGTTTTGCAAAGCGATTTCCATCTCAAAGCAACGTGCATTATTTTAAGTTGACCCGGATTTCATTTCCTAGATTAAACAAACAAATTGCTTTGTGGGACTAAAAAGAACACCATGCTTGTTGGAGCAACATCTCCAAATAGGTCTTAGTAAATCATTGCTTTGGAAGGATAAAAAGAACATTGTTTTCCTTGTCTCGAAAGTGGTAGGTATATGCTCTCCCCTTAATTGGGTGACCAAAAAACCAAACCACTCTTTTATGATTTCTTTTACTTCAAGCAATTAAATCCTTTAAAAGGCCTACCCTCCCAAGTTTCCCTTAGGGCACCATTAAGGCCGGTGAGAGGGGAATGACCTAAGTGGGAAACGGCTTTATCGCCAAGTGTTCCAACCCACTATAATCAAATGTGGAGGCTAACAAAAGTCCCCTCCAATGGCTTTGCTCAGTGATTAGCCTTCCCAAGTATCTTTAAGATAAGTAAAGCCATTGTTCTAAAGGTTGGGAAGCCTCCCAAGGGAATTTATCACTAAATACCGAACGGAAGCCTGATTACAAACCGTAGCAATAGAGACTTTGAGTTGAGTCAGTTGCCAAACAATGGAAATATCATAGTGCAAGGGTGGGGAAGAATCTGCCCCCAAGATTACTCACCATATATCTCCCAAGATAACTACTCAACTGTGAAGCAATTCACTTTGGGTTAATTTCTGGCAAAATGCAAAAAAATGGGCACCCTCTAGGGGGTGACAAGGTTTTTTGAGCTGACGGAGTATCGAGACTAGTGGGCTATGATATTGTCAATGATCTTTGAATAAAGAGCCTATCTAATGTGTCTTCTATTGTAAATCAAACCAGTGCAAACATCGGGGATTTGAAAACATCCTCACAAAAACATACACTCAATGTTTAGCATAGGGATAATCATTATTTTCATGTGTGTTATGTCTTCTTGTCAAAAGCGTTAAAACACCTTGCAAATCAACCAATACAACAATCAGTTCAAAACAAAGAGCAAAGAGCAACCTTAGATAAAAGAGAATTTACAACTCCAACTAAGCACCTTAGAAAGAGGTATCAAATTATCAACTATCTTAGGATAAGATTTCGTCCAACCAAAATTAAGGAGTATCCAATAGAGTGATCAAGAGTTCCATCATCGAACAATCTTATCAACATCGATACCTAGTTAGGTTCTCAAGTTGTCAAATTAAGTTTCTACATCAAGAAACTTGACTCATATCATTTGACGCACTTTGTCGTAGAGGCGAATCAAACTAAACCTCTACTTGATAAGTAAACTTGAGTATCCAAAACAAAGTATCCATATCCAACATCAATATCAGCATTGATAATTTTGTATGACCACTCCGCATATTTTGAGAAGAAGAAGTCTTCATCAAAAGACTAAGTTGAAGAAAATACAACCTAGTTCTAAGGCACTTATCAAGAGGAATAAATTTCTCTATATCAACTGTCAACTCTTTACATCACATCGCACATGCTTGTGTCATATGCGGTTGTATATCCAAGGAAAAATAAACAAATTTGACAAAGAACCTTTGAGAAGTAGGGCTTACATTCAGAAAGAAGTTTTCAACCAATGCCTTAATAGTGGAGGAAGGATTAACCCCGCTTTGTTTCCAAAGTTTCTTATCACTTATAACGAGACTCTGCCTAAACCACCAACTCCACCAAGAACCCCAATAGAAGAAGAATAATTCACTACGGTAGAGATATATTAATGCTCATTGTCACTCGATCTCACTGAAACAAGAAGAAGGAATCACAACCAAAATCAAGTATGAGTCGTAGACTATCCAATCTTTTTGATGAATATGCAAATATGGGCGAAACAGAGATCATCGACGAACTTCTCCAAGAATTTCAAGAGAACGCGTCTTTTCAAAAACTCGTAGAAAGACTTATAGAAGCAGGTAAGAAAAAATATCTACTCATGCTAACTAGCAAAGGAGTCAATATTCCTGAGGATTTCGATACAGAAAACTTAAGGAATATAGATGAGAGAATTTAAAGAACAAGAGCGAGAAACTATGCTTATCAAGAACAACGGAGAGAAGAAGAGGTACAAGATCAAGAAAACATACGCAACCAATATTACACCCATAAAAAAGACAACACTCACGAGCAAGACAATACCCGCAATCGGGACAATCTTAATGAATGAGGGGAAGCTCCCTATTAAAGGACCAATGCACCCATAGCTTCTCTTACACAACAACTCCAAACACTTCAAAGACAAATGCAGGACATGCAACAAGGAACCACGGTACGATATTAATTAGATGAAATTTGTCCTTATCCTTTTGATAGGAGATTGAACATGGTACCTTTTCCCCCAAATTCAGATGTACCAAAGTATGACAAGTGCGATGGTAAGAGTGATCCCGGTGATCACGTTCGGGAATTTTGTACCATGAGCTTGAGTTTTCTCACGACGACACATACTTAATGAGATTATTCCCAAGAAGTTTGGGAGGGCAAACAATGGAGTGGTTGTCAAAAATCACGCCTCCCATCAGATCATTTGATGAGTTGGTGAACAAATTCATAACACAATACTCCTATAACATCCAACACGCAATCACCATGATGGATGTGTGTAACATGAAACAAAAGAACAATGAAATATTCATGGTGTTTCTACAACAATGGAGGTGCATGGTCTCAAGATATCCACGAGATGTGCCTGAAAAGGAAAAGATGGAAATCTTCATAGGCAATCTAAATAGTGAGATGAGTTATCAACTCAAACTATAATGTATACCATCTTTTGTGAAATTAATAGAAAATGGTATCCAAGTAGAGGAATCTTCCATCAAGAAAGGAACATTGAAGTTTCTTAGGAAGGTGTTAATTTATCAAAAATAACACCTTTAACAATCAAAACAATTCAGACAAGTCCAGATTTTGGACAAGGAACAAAAACATTGTTAATGATGGGGAAATCGATGCCAACAATGTGAAGTCTAAACAACTAGTGTTGACTTTATCAGGCAACCCACCATCCAATAATGATCAAAAAAGTGCTAATCAAGGTACTAACACTTATCAGCGAATTACCAACCAAGGAGCTTCAACGTCAAACAACAACAAGAATCACCAAGGAAACAACAACAACAATCAGGGGAACAACACAAACCAAAGAGGCAACACTAATACTTTCTTGTATCGATGAATATACACGCCATTAGGACAAACCTTAGAATCAGCATTTCACAAGCTATTGACAAATAAGATCATCACATTTCCAACCACAAGCAACTTTGAACCCCAAGTCAAACCACCCTGGTGGAATGACTAATAATATTGTGATTATCATCAAAACAAGGGGCATAGTACAAATGATTACATGAGGCTGAAGAACATAGTTCAAGACATGATAAACAAGGGCGACTTAATGGTCGATGGTCATAAAACCAATAGTGACCATGAAGCTTTCAAAAATCCTCTTCCCAATTACAACAAAGGAGGAGCATCAATGTCCAACAATACCAAAGGAGCTCATATTAATCACATATACAAAAACACCATCAATCACATATCGACATATGACAATCAAGTGAATGTCATAAAAATCAAAGACAAGAAAGAACATGCATTGATAAATGTGACAACAAGAGCGTAGAAATATGTCTTGAAAGGGAGCACATCAACATCAACAACTCTCCCCAAGACTCAATATAACTTGGCCGACCAACTACAAAGAACAGCCTCTTAGATATCTATACTTGAGTTGCTCAAACTTTCACCAAAACACAAGGATATCTTGGAGCAAGCTCTTATCAAAAAAACCATTCCAAACAATCTGGCTATCGATCGATTCCAAGCCATGGTGGCCCATATGACGGTGTCGCATAACATATCTTTTTTTGAACATGATGATGTCTCTTTGAATCATTTGCATAACACTCCACTACATATCGAGGTCTTAGTCTATAAACATCAGGTAAAAATAGTATTAACAAATGGAGGAGTTGGGATCAATATATGTACTCTAAAACTTATCCTTGTATTGGGCTTCTCTGAGCAGTCTATTGATCCTAAAAATAAAATCACTATCAAAGCTTATGATGATGAAGAGAGGTCATCTGAAGAACTGTAATACTACCCATTCAGGTAGGTCCTGTACAGAGAGACACCATGTGCCAAGTCTTGGACATAGACTAGACATACAATATACTATTGGGTCAGCCATGGATCCATGAAATGCAAGCGTTGCCTTCCATGTACCATCAATGTATCAAGTTCCCCTGCAATGGACAGGAAATTTCAATATCTGCAAATAATAACCCTTTCAAATATTGCAATGATATGGGGGCAGCTCAAGATAGCCTGGTTCCACACAACAAGGAGGCCCAAGCTTCCTCAACATCCAACCATCAAGAAGAACTCAAGTCCCTATCCATAGACTTCAAGCAAAAGATGAAAATAAAGGACCAAGGCATGGGGGAGTACTCTTTTGAACCCTTATGTCTATCTACATTTCCAACTTCACCAAGGTCTTATGGACAACCTTCCACATCAAGACATCAGGAAACACAACCCATCACCAATTTTGATGGTAAATTTATCCAAATGGGCACGGTGGCTGAAGAATCAAAAGATAAAGACATCCTTAGATGGCTATACAAGGATGAAGAAGAAGTCAGAGTTGCTACCATAGAAGTGGTTGTACCAAAAAAATAGTATGGAAATGGGTTCTAGATCATGCAACGAATGGGATACAAAGGAAAAGGACCTATTGGCAAGTGCCAAGAAGGCATCATAGAACCCCTACAACTTCCTTCACAATTTGCAAGAGACAAAACAGGACTTGGGTATGGGCACCATGTTCCACTTGTGCAAAAGAAAAATCACCATCAAAAACCTCAGTGGAGAGAAAAGAAAAAAATGATGAAGACTGATGGCAAGAAGCACTGCACCAAGTAGAAAAAAAGACAAGGAAGGAACAAAAGCATCAAGAAAATGAGAAATGACAAGAAGAGCTCACTATTCAAAAGGAGGAAGCTTCTTATAAAAAAGTACATCATGTACAAGAACCTGATCAAACCAAGGTTGAGCCACAACCTAAAGAAATTGCTACTCACAGAACAGTGTATGAACAAATTCAAAGAGTACAAGCAAGCACCGATCCTGAATCAGAACAAGCTACTAAACTGGTGTCAATTATTAGTGATCTTTCTCACCATACAATATACCTGTCAGATACGATGAGGTAACCTAGGACAGTGATTCTGAAACTGATTCCAATGAATATGAGTGGGATAGTTGTTTTTATGTTACTGAAGATATTGAGGTGGATACAATCCACGCATACACACCCCTTTCTCAAGAGGGACGAGTCTCAAGATCTTGATCATTTGAAATCGGACCACAACATATCTACGATGCTAGTGAGAACGAGCAGTGACAATACGAACAAGGAAATATCGAAGAGAATACCATCAAAGACCTCAAAAATATCATAGACCTCACCAATATCCCAAATGACTATAACTATGACTCCATCGTGACACTTACAACAGTTGATCTTAACCCACCAAATGACTCCCTACCACTCATATATCCTGATCTCATAGACTGGGAAGAACCCGAATATCACGATATACCAATATTCCCAAATGATGAACCAATCGTCCAATACATGTGCTCAGTCAACCTAGAAACATGCTCCGCTAGTGAACAACGTAATGATATCTACAATCAGGGGAGTGCCAAGTCTCTCAATCGCAAAAATGAAATAAACAATGGATCTAATGGTGAAAACCAGTTAATGGCAGTGTTAGATCGCAAAAAAAGTAAAAATAAAGGATCTATCTAAGGGTGAAAACCTTTTTGAGACACCTAAAGATGGGAGAATTGACACTCTTCTTGAACATTACCAAGAAAGGTCACCAATATTGATTGAGCCAACTCAATCAATAAATATCGGCACTGAAGCAGCAGTCAAAACCATACATCTGGCATAATCCCTCATAGAAAAAGAACAACTAGATTTTATCAAATTCTTCAAGGAGAAGCAAATCAATTTTGCTTGGTCTTATGCTGACATGCCAGGGGTAGATCCAAACCTAATCATGCATCACTTCTCTATTGCTCCTAGAGCTAAACCTGTCAAGAAAAAATTAAGGAAAATGAATCCACATGTGGCATTATTGGTCAAAATAGAACTAAGGAAGTTATTAGATGTTGGATTCATCCGACCTATAAACTATGTTGAATGGATCTCAAACATTGTACCAATTTCTAAACCCAACAAAAGTATCAAAATATGCATAGACTTTAGGGATGTCAACAAAGCATGTCTGAAGGATGACTTTCCTTTGCCAAGCATCGACACTATTGTTGATCTAACAGTAGGGCACACAATGTTATCATTAATGGATGGCTTCTCTGGATATAATCAAATCAAGATAGCCCTAGAGGATCAAGATAAAACTGCATTCACCTGTCCATGGGGAACATATTGTTGGAACGTCATTCCTTTTGGCATTAAAAATGTTGGTGCAACTTATAAAAGAGCCATGACAACAATCTTCCACTACATGATACATACTTTCATGGAGGATTATGTGGATGATTTGTTGGCTAAATCATTCACCAGAGCATAACACCTGGGAATCCTAGATAAAATATTTCAATGATTGGAGCAATTCAAGGTTAGATTAAACCCTAATAAGTGTGTCTTTGGGTCACATCCAGAAAAATATTGGGCTACATTGTATCAGAAAAGGGCATCGAACTAGATCCAACAAAGGTTCAGGCTATCATGGAGATGCCACCTCCTAAAAACATTAGCCAGCTACGATCTTTGCAGTGCAAGCTACAATCCATCAGACAATTTATTGCTCAGTTAGCAAATAAATGTCTCCCATTCAATCATCTGCTTCATAAGAATATACCTTTCAGATAAGAAGACAAGTGTGCAGAATCATTCCACCAGCTCAAACAATATTTGATGAATCCGCCAGTTTTGGTACCTCCAATAGCAGGCAAGCCACTCATTCTCTATATATCAACAACAAAAGTATCATTGGGGGCATTGCTAGCACAAGAAGATCTAGCAGGCAAAGAAAGGGTTATCTATTACATCAGCAGGACTTTGAATGGATATGAACTCAATTATACATTCATCAAAAAGGCTTGTTTATCAATGGTGTTTGCCTCTCAAAAATTCCGCCACTATATGCTAGCCCACACAATCAAGCTGGTAGCAAAAATCGATCCTCTCAAGTATCTACTCAGCAAGGTAGCTCTCATAGGAATATTAGCTAAATGGGTCATGATTCTAAGTGAGTTTGATATTCAGTACACAGAACGATGGGCTATCAAAGGATAGGTAATTGCATATCAACTGGCAGAAGCACCATTACCAGACCAACAACCACTGTAGGTGGAATTACCAAACATGGATGTACTCACTATCACCCCCAAGCAATGGACCCTATACTTTTATGGATCCTATACACAACATGGATCGGGTGTCGGCATCCTGTTCGTCACTCCAGAGGGGCACACAATTCCAAGATCTTACAGACTAATGTTTCCATGCACCAACAATATTGCTAAATATGAAGCCCTGGTAACCGGAATCAAAGTGGTTGTAGAATGGATAATCATGGAATTAAGAGTCTATGGGGATTCTCAATTAGTTATCAACCAGATCAACAATGACTATCAAACGAAAGATGATAAGCTAATGCCTTACAAAAGAATGGTGGATGACTTCAAAAAATACTTCGTGCACATCACCTTTGAGAAGATTCCAAGATTAGACAACAAATTTACCGATGCAACGGCCACTATTGCCTCACTTCTATAAATTCTAGATAAACAAAATCATTACAAATTCCTGGTGGAGTAATTGTTTTCCCCAGCCTATGACAATTTTGTAGCCCAATTCATTTGTGCCCTAACTGGTTATGATTCACCTCTATACGAGAAGACCTATGACTATCTCAAAAACAATACTCTCCCTCCCAACCTATCTCACAACCAAAAACGAAGCTTCATTCGACAAGCTTCCCGCTACACCTTAACTGCTAACACACTTTATCGTCGAGGTCTAGATGGTACTCTTCTTTGATGCCTCGATCATAAAGAATTTGACTCTACCTTACATGAGCTTCATGAAGGTATCTGTGGTAAACCTTCAAGTGGTCCTACTCTCACCAAGAAACTTCTAAGAATGGGATATTACTAGTCGATAATGGAAAGAGAGTCCTATCAATTTGCTAAGAAATGTTCTAAATGTCAAATTCATGGTAACCTCATACATGCACCAGCACAAGAGTTGCAACCATTCACCACATCTTGGCCTTTTTGTCAATGGGGACTTGATCTGGTAGGAAAGATTCATCCTTCCTCTTATATTGGGTTTAAGTTCATTATCACCACCATGGAGTACTTTACCAAGTGGATCGAAGCAATCCTAATGACCACAATAACTGGAAAGAAGATCTTATCATTCATCCTCAATTATCTCATTTGCAGATATGGCATTCCCAGTTTCATCATCACAAATAACGGATTTCCTTTCAAGAATCAATATGTGCAAGAGCTATGCAAATGATTCAAAATCCAACATCGCTTCTCCACACCATACTACCCACAAGGGAATGGCCAAGAAGAAGCATAAAAAAAAAACAATCCTGAAAATCCTCAAGAAAATAGTAAATGATGCTAGCAAGGATTGGCATGTACAACTCAATCCGGCACTTTGGGCCTACAGAACGAGTATCTACACACCTGCAGTGGCTACACCATATTCATTGGTGTATGGTTCAGAAGAAATTCTACCTCTTGAGGTAGAAATCCTATCTCTCTAAGTATCTATGAAGGGCCCCATACCAGATGAGGAATATCAAGTGAACAGGTTGCAAGAGCTAGAGCTTCTTGATGAAAAAATAAAACATGCATGTGACCATCTCAAGGCATATGGGCAACGAATGTGCAGAAGCTATAATCACAAATTCATCCCAAGGGATTTCAAAGTTGGTGATCTCGTCCTAAAAGAAAATCCTAGAAATCAGCAAGATCAAGAAAAGAAGGGGAAATTTGAACCTAACTGGTTAGGGCCATTTTTCATCATATCAGCCTATGGATTATGAGCATATCAGTTGTCAACTTCAGAAGGGGGCATGCTTGACAAACCAACCAACAACATCTATCTAAAGAAATTCTACACTTGAGTCATCCAATGCACGGATCAAGCAAAAAAGCAAAAAAAATCACAAAAAAGTATCAAAAATCATCACTATGGTGAAAACCTGGCAAACAAGCGCCTTGTGACACGCAAAAAAAAAATCAGAAAAAAATAAATTAATTAATTAAAAAAAATGAAATGAAAAAATCAAAGGTGCAATAAAAAACAAGTGGTGAAAACCTAGCAATGGGCACTACTTGTGAGATAATAGCTCTTCTATCTATTAATACTCACATCCTATCTTTGATCCATCTAATCTAAACCAATAGCCATCGTAGAACACTTATACACGCAGTATCAATCCTGGACATACTTAGTGTAGTCATTGTCCTTGATTATCTGATCAGTTATCTACATCATATCCCACCATGGCTTGGTGATCAATTATATATATTCATATCGAGTAGTATCTAGAGTGGGGGCAAGTTTTTGATCTCGCTAGGGGCATTTCACCTTTGGGTTTCAACATCAAAACAAACATGTAGAAAGACAACAAGAATCAGAACAACCAACAAATGCCAACGGCAGTGCAAAAAGACTAGATATCATGGAATTAAACTGATTGGAATTGAACAAAAGATCTATTTCCAAGATTTTTTACTTGACAAGAATACATTTCCAATAGCATGCATGCTTGCTTGTAGTTTTGATCTTTTTCTTATCATATCTCCTAAGTGCCTCAAGGATGTCTCAACGACTAGAGAAGCAAGGAAGGAATGTGATGTTTTATTTGTCTGCTATATGTGAGTGAAGTCTTTTACCATGCATTTTTTTCCTATGAAGCAATCAGGTGGTATATCATTGAAGATATTTTGGATTTGTATGTAGCAAAGGTTAACTCTTGTCTATTTACGCAAGCAACACTCAGGTCATCTTGGTTCAATTATACCTCGATGCTTGTGTCATCTTGCAATATCAAAACTCATGTAAGTTATACTCAAGTCGTTATGGTTCAATTATACCATGATGCTTGTATCAACTTTCAACAAACCAAGGTCTGATGATGAAAACAAAGGAAGCACTAGCACTTTGATCACAACAGATGGCAACATTGAGAATGAGAATGCATATTAAGCTTTGCATTAGTTGCACATCATTATCAACTTAATCTTGCATTAGTTTGCATATCATTTTAATCTTGCATTAGTATCACTTCATTATCATTATCATCGTCATGTCATTCTAACATCTCATATCATACATCTCATTTTCAAGATACATCTCATCGTCATCATCTAGTCATATTCATCAATGCATCCATCACATGCTTATCTATCACATCATCATGGAATCTTTCTTCACTTTCATATCTTCATCATTCTTCAACCTATCATCTATCATGTCTTATACAGGATGTATCTTTCCTGAAACTAGACATTTTGATCATGTCTTATACAGGATATATCGTTCCTAAAACTAGACGCTTTGATCATCTTTGTCTTATACAGGATGTGTCATTCCTGAAACCAAACTTGATCTCAATCTTATCAATTCTATCAATCCATTCTATCATGTCTTATGCAGAATGTATCTTTCCTGAAACCAGACGTTTTGATCAAGTCTTATACAGGATATATCATTCCTGAAACTAGACACTTTGATCATCTTTGTCTTATAAAGGAGGTGTCATTCCTGAAATCAGACTTAATCTCAATCTTATCAATTCTATCAATCCATTTCATCTGATCCATTCTATCTATATCTTATACAGGATGTATCTTTCCTGAAACCAGATGTTTTGATCATGTCTTATACAGGATATATCGTTCCTGAAACCAGACACTTTGATCATCTTTGTCTTATACAGTAGGTGTCATTCTTGAAACCATACTTGACCTTAATCTAATCCATATGATCAATCATATCATTATCCCCATACATTAGCATATCATATCGACAACATGTAGAATGCTAGATCGCATTATCCATGGCACACAAAACCACAAAACATGTTAGAAACACACACCACATCATCTGCATCATCATCTGCAAAAGTCATATAGATTAAAAGCATATCATATAGCTCATCAAAATCCAAATCGTTGCATCCATATCATATCATCATGCACATGTGTGACCACATGTTGATCCAAAGGAAAATCAATGATACAAGTTAGAACCAATCGTCAATCAAAACAAATAAATGTCCAAAGTCCCTAGATATCATATTACTATCAAAATCAATCAATCCAAGTTCCATATCAAAATCTATGAACCAAGTTCCATATCAAAAATCAATCAATCCAAGTTCCATATCAAAATCTATGAACCAAGTTCCATATCAAAAATTAATCAATCCAAGTTCCATATCAAAATCAATCAATCCAAGTTCCATATTGAAAATCAATCAATCCAAGTGCCATATTGAAAATCAATCAATCCAAGTTCCATATCGCAAATCAATCAACCTAAGTTCCATATCAAAAATTAATCAATCCAAGTCCCATATCGAAATCAAGCAACATATCAAAGTTCAATATCATATCGAATCAAGACCCATATCGAATCAGGACCCATACCGAATCAAGACCTATATTGAATCAAGACCCATATCAAATCAAGACTCATATCGACAATCAAGACCCATATCAAATGAAAACCCATATCGAATCAAGACCCATATCGAATCAGAACCCACATCGAATCAGGACCCATATCGAATCAGGACCCATATCGACAATCAAGACCCATATCGAATCAAGATCCATATTGACCTTTGGAGCATATCAACACTTGAACCATATCGACAATCAAGATTCATACCAATGTGACCTCGGTGGACGTGTGGGACATGTATGCGCTATGCCCACATTAGCCTTCCTCATTTCTTCAATATCCCTTTTAAAATTTATCAGCAAATAAATATCGAAAAATTTAACAATTCAAATCATCTTTCGAAAATCATCCCACATCACGCCACTGCCCCAGAAATCATATTTTTTCTCAATTTATCTCCTAAGGGGGCATATCAACATCAATTTCATATCAGTCTCATATTAACACTAGCTTCATATCAAATCAATTCTTCATATCTGGGGCATCATATCGACAATTCTAGCAACAGCATCATATCAAAAAATCTTGACGACAAATTAAACATTTTCTTTGAATCAACATGTGGTCACACGTTAACTCAAAGAGGGGCAAAATGTAGACACCTAAAACTAGAACATCTAATTAAATAGATTTTATTCATTTAATCATCATTAAATCATCTATTAATTAAATTAAGATTTAATTAATATCCCTATTCTTCTAATTGACCCTATTAATTAAATTAAGATTTAATTAATATACCCTTTGTCTATCTAAGCGATTTAATTAAATACCACCCCCCCTTTTTCTAGTCATTTTAATTAAATTCACATTTAATTAAAAATATCAATTTATTCCCTTTCCTATTTTAATTAAATCTACATTTAATTAAAATCTCCTTTGCATCTAAATAAATCAAAATTTATTTGTAAATCCCCCCCCCCACTTGCAAAATCCGACAAATGCAAGTTGCATCCTCTTTTGGCTAAATTAAATCTTTTTAATTTACTAAAATTCCTATTTTCCCCCCACTTGCCAAATCCTACATTTTCCACTTGCCCTCCTAATTTCTTCTAGAATCCCTCTAATCCTTCATTAATTGGACTAATTCTCCTCATCATGTCCAATCCCTAAATTTGGGGGAGTCACTTCCCCAAATTTGGAGAAAGTCTTCAAAATGCATTTAAGACCTTCTCCTTTCAACAAGGTAACTTGTTGAATACCCCCAAATTTGTAAGGCTCTTACAAAGTTATCCCCTAGACCACTAGTGGTTTTCCTCTTGGAGTAAGTTAGCCTCCAAAGTCTTCAAAAGGAATTTAATGCCTCTTACAAGCCCACACCCCTAACCCATGATGGTTGTCCACTTGACCATCTTTTACCCTTGCACAAGAGTTTACCTCTTCAACAATAATCTGCTTCCTTGGATAAATGCATTATCCAATGATGTCACCCCTTGAAGCCTTCCTTAATGCTTAATTAGCATCTAATGCTTGCTTAGCATCTCTCAAGCCCTCTCAAGGTGGCATTTGTCAACTTGGGATTGGATTGAATCCCTCACATGGATTGATAACTTTTCAGTCCTAACCCTTGTTGAGATTGCTCAATCTCAACCATCCATTTCTCTATTTTCTCTATAAATAGAGCCCATTTCCTCATTCTCAGGATCCAAGTTTTTATGAATCCAAGTTTCTATCCATTCACTTCTATTACATCCAATCTATAGTTTAATTGTGTTGTGCAGGTTATCAAGGAGCTCAAAACCATCACTAAGTATTTAGGCCATCTTAATTGCATTATAAATTAGTTCTTTTAATACATGTTTAGAATATCTTGCTAGCTTAATTCATATTATTTTCATATCATTCTCATATCTCATCATCATATCAGCCTAATTAGTTCACTTAATCTTTCAATTTGGAACTCATTTCATATCTTCATCTTGCATCTTGCATCTTTATCTATCATCTTATCTTAGTTAGGATCTTAGTTGTAGTCATTTTGATCCTAGAATCATCATTCATAACTCGTTCTCTAGGTTGTCATCTTGAGGATCAAGTGCTCTTCCAAGTGAGGGCCACCTTGAATCTTAGAGATCATTAGAGATAGAGGAGCATGGAACGGGCTTAGCAATCTTGAGATTTCTTGGACTAACTGTTAGATGAGTTTGTTTTTTCAATCTCTTGATTTCACTAACGTAATGTCTCATGTGTGTGTGTGATTTGTGTTTTCTTATAGATGCAGGCATCCCCCACATTTTAACCACACACATCTTAATAATTAAAATTATTTTTTTATATTTTAAAAATATAATGATTAAAAATATACAATAATACAAAATTTTATTTACTATTGAGCACACTTAAATGGAATGACTTGATATAAGTACATCTGATCATGTCCTTCCAAAAAAAATTGTTATTATTTTTTTCTTACATATATCTATTTCCTTATGGTCAACTCAATCTTATTAACATTTGTGAATTTGCGTCATTTAACTGATCACTCTCAATTTTATTACTATTTATAGACATTCTAAAAAATCATAATATAAAAAATACTTATTACAATACATTTTAATAATTACAAAAAAAAATAATTCTATAAAAAAATCCATTTACTATTGAGCACACTTAAATGGAATGACTTGATACAAATACATATGATCATGTTATTTCGATACCCTTTCTTGTTCTGATTAGATAAAATTGGAAGAGGCATGAACCATTACATAACCACCATACTGGTTAAAACCAAGGTCTCATGAGGAGTGAGATCCCCCAACTAGAGAATTAGGTGACAAAAAGGAACAAAAACCAGTTAACTACCAAAAGCTAACAACCAAAAAACTAAAACTAGAAACCGATAGACATGAAAAAAAGAGAATTCTAGCTCAGCACTTTCACTTTCTTAAAGATGGAGAGCCTTTTGTTTGAACCTTTTCCCAAGGACACGGTAGGGGATTATGGAGTATCCTTAACCCTAGATTTAGTCGGCTTCGTTACAATGATAGAAGACAACTCCATGTGGCATCTTTTCTTCATGTGTCTTATGTCAATTTCCTCATGAATGGCCTAAAGGGAAGCAAAGTTTTTTCTTGCCATTTCATTTTAAGGGCCATCATGTCTTCCATATTCCTTTTTAGAGTCACTTGGTTATCTGGAAGTTCATCAATGACTTTATCCATCTCTCCATTCATCCTTCTGGTCCACCTTCTCATTGAGCTCCTTAATTTCCTCTTCCAAGACTTCTCGCTTTCAAGTTTATCCACCAACTCATTAGCCTCCATCTAGAACCTTTGTTCCTTTTCATTTGTTGCCCACCTAGAAGATTTGGTGTTTGCCTCAACTAGGGCCTCTAACCTATTGATTTATTTATTTGCAAAATTGAGTTATTTGAGGAGCTACAAGATAATGGCTTCCTATCTATTGTAGGGATCACAAAGCTCATTAACCTTCTCTATGCAAATAGGTAAATCCTATTTTTTTAGTGAATTAATAGGGGAGGGTAGAGGGGATCTTAAAGAGAGAATAGAAGGGGCGGCATAATTCACATAGGGTTATCCAAAGTCCACTAGAACTCAGACCAAGAGGAAGAAGAGTCTTAAAGAAGCAATTTTCTCTGTTGTTGGCCCTTCGATTACACTTTCTTTGGGGGTAGAAGTCAGAGGATTCTTATTATTATCAAACTTATTAAGTTTAACCCAGGTGGGAGTCCCTTTGAGCTTAGGCGTTGTGCTAGGGGTACCTTTGCATTCTTGGTTATCTGAAAGCTCAACAATTAGGGTGGGGTTAGGGAGGAAGCTAGAGGGGCCTATAGCAGGCCCACTAGTGGCTCGGGTCATAACCAAATGAAAATTGTATGTAACCTCAAGGGGTGAACCCACAAAAGTGGGTTACACTTTTTTGCCAACTTTGACACTGCAATATTCAATTTCAGAAAAACAAAAACAAAAAAAAAAACTTCAGATTCGGACACCTATTACTGCTAAACCATAAGGAATTTGTAGATGATGTGAACTAGTGATTTGTGTCATTTTTTATTTAAATTATAAAAATACTTTTTTGATAATTTTTGGAATCAATTTGCTTCCATTTTTCTATCTCCCTCGAAAACTAGTTCTTTTCAAAAAACAACATTTTTAAAGAGTGATACTCACTCTATATAGCATAACTTTTTTTCTATAATAGATATGAACATAATTCTTTCAAATTTAGTTTTGTAACATCCATATCTAGTGTTTGAAATTTGTTTTGTAACATTATCTTTAATATTTCATATTTTATTAATATTTGAAGTCGAGTTAACTATAATTTTGACATATGTCCATTTCATATTACATAACTTGTTGTATATGTAACGAAAATCTTCTTTTTTTTGTTGCAAAGAGGACTTCAATGCCTAGTGTGTAAACATTTTCTAGAATTTTTTTTCACTAGTTTACTATTTTTCCATAAGTGTTGAACTCAGAAGTTGATGTTTGGTGTGAAACCTATGTTCAGTTAACCTAAAAAAAATCTGAATTAACTCAATATATATTAAAATAATAATCATTGGAAATCTCTCTTTGAGTACTATTACCATGCATTTGGGTTTGTCAAAATTCATCCATTTGAGCCCCCAATTTGAGCTACAAGGCTAAAAATTTGCAAAAACTAGGAGAGTTTGGGGGGGATATCTCTAGCAAGAAGGTTCGATAGAACATATGTTCTATCGAACCCCCTGGGGTTCGATTGAACCCATGTTCTATCAAACCCCTTTGAGAAAAATGTTTTTAATCAGCCATGTTCCTTTTAAAAAACCATTAAAAAGGGAGGTTCGACCAATCAAACCACCTTTTTTAATGGTTTTATATTTGATTGAACTTATTTAAAATAATACGATCGATCAAATCATTTTTTGGGTCTGATCGAACATGGCATTCGATCGAAAGTGGTAAAAATTATGTTTTGGACAAACGAGTGAAATTTCTTCATCCAAAAAAGTGTAACCCACTATTGTGGGTTCACCCCAAGATGATTCACCGATGTAGGAGAAGAACATTTTTCGGTTTTAGCAACTACCATGGAATAGGAAAAGGAGGAAAAAATCCAATAGGGGAAGTTCAGTTCCCCTTTGGTTTCTTGGGAAAGGTCACACTTTCCATAATAAGACCAGTCACGGCCATAATTGACTCCATGGACATAGTTAACACCACAGCCCCAACTTTAACTTCACCCTCATTCCAGGATTGAGAAAACTCCTCTGAGATGGTAGGGTTAAAACATTTCATTCCCTCAATATAGGACGCCAAATTACCTTTCTCGACCTTCTTCCAGAGAACTTCATTCTGCTTGAAGTTGTCACACTTGTTTGGCTTAGCTTGAATGAGATCACCACCCATGGTAATGATAACTCAATGATGAATTAATAGTATCAAACCGGTATTGAGAGGGGGGGGTGAATCAGTACAAACAAAAACACACTCTTAAACCAGTTTGTCAGTAGACACTATGCATTGATAGACAAACAGTAACATCGGTCCTTAAACAGAGTACAACCGGCAAAACCTAGAATAACTGAGACAAGCATAAACCAGTTGACACTTATCTCTCATACAATCTAACACTTCATTTCCATTTCACCCTAATGTATGAACAGGTAATCTACCATCAAAGATATACATATAGACAACTAGATCAACATGATTCACTGCTTGACAGAAAACAACATAGCATCACATGAAGAAGACATCACACATGACACACTTATTTTTCACGTGGAAACCCAATTGGGAAAAACCACAGTGGGGATGAATACCCACAAGCTTGTTTTTGAACTCTTTAGAAGTCCACTCTGTTAGGAGCCTTATCCGGTTAAAGACTGATACAATAGGTTCTGTTAGGAACCGATCCTGTTAGGGATCACCCGGTTAAGTGATGGCTAGAATACCTGATTAAGGGTTAAACCTTGTTAAAGGTTACCTTGTTAGAGGATTTCAAGAACTCAATGGTTTCGAGTCACCCTGTTAAAGGATTTACAACAGGCCGGTTAAGGCTACCCTATTAAGGGATTTTCCAACTGTTGAGGTGGTTAGAGATCAATAGGTATTACAATGATCTGGTAACAGCACTCAATGCCAATGCAGATCCGCTTAAGCTCCTCTTCACCTTCTACACTTACACTCTGCAGGTATCACTTCTCTCCTCTGGTCTAGCAAGAATCACGTATCTCTTCTCTTGGAAACACGCACACAATTTTTTCCAACAACCTCAGAAAGAATCACAACATCGACCTTATAGGAAAATAGATAGGTCGGTAGCATAAACCCTAAACCCTAAACCTGTTAGGTTAAGGAATTCAAACGGTTCAATCCTGACCATTGAGCACACTGCATTAAATGCAACAGTGTTGATCCAATCTCAAGACATTCTCCATTGTTCATTTTCCACCGATTTCATGGCGGTTGATAACCCATCACAAGTTATCACCATTTACAGACTTCGCACATTCTCGAGGTAGATAGGAACAATCTCCTTCATGCAAGATCCTTCATGCACACAAGGCTTATGTGGCAACATGATCTGTTCTTCGTTATCATGTCGACTCATCACACAAAGTCACCGGTTGAGCCACATAGGATTGAAGCACTTCAATTGGAAACCCTGAAGTTGAGACTACCAACCGGTAGTCATATAACGCTTCCATGTGCCGGTTCCCATAACCATATGTCAGTTCACAATGTTATATCAGTTCTCTTCTCTTCATTATATTGACATCAATGACAACACATAATGTCATTATGTCCTCATACCAGTTCACATAATGCCAACAAGTAATTCCTTTCTCAAGGAAACTAATAACAGAGCCTAGTAAAGGGTTTCAAAAGCCATCTTTAGGAAAATGACAGCAAAAGATAGTTTTGAAGAAACATTGTTTTTACGTAATTTAATAAAAAAACTCCAAATCAATAAATAATTGAAGTGCAAGATGGACAAGATGATAAATGAAAAGGTGATCTTTAGATATTTAAGCATCATTGGGATTAATGTCCACTTGTGTCATGGTATGAATGTCATCAGGCAACTCGTGTTGCATCATCCATATTTTGAGATTGTTGGAAAAAGGACCAAGGTTTGCCAACCTATATGCAATCTTGTTCCCCTCCCTAAGGGTGTGATTGTGATGTAGGAGCATACCCGGTTCTTAGAAATCTTGCATCAACCAAAAATATTTCTTTTCAGTTTGTTTTTTGTTTTGCACTTTTAGCACTTCTTTCTGCATTTTCTTACATTTGCTCACTAAATCTTGTGGAGCTAGATTTTGCTTGTAATCATGATTATCTTTCTTATTCCTAAACCGTGGGACATTTGAATCATTTTTCGACAAGTTATCACTTCCGGATTCCAAGACAATTTTCTAGCTTAGAACACTGGAACCGCTGGTCTAGTATAGACTGAGACTGTAATTGAGCATGTTTGTATCAGGCTAGTGAGTTGAATCTTGTATCTTGCATGTTGTCAGCAGATTATAAACAATTTTTCATGATATAATCAATCCATTTTGCATTGCCTCCATCATCTTGTCTTGCTTTCATTGTCTTTTACTCTTGTTGCATGGTCTAGATAGATCTCATTAAGGTCCCTCCTAACCGTGACTGCACCAAGTGGTATCAGAGCAGATTTCATTCTAAGATTGTGTTGTCCTGAAGATCTTGTTGTGGGGTGACGGATTGTGCATCCAACCTACAGTTGCAGAGGACTACTATGAAGATGGTGCAAAGAGGAAATAGGAATGGTGGAGTGCATGGGAATCCAGACCCTACTGTGATAGAAATGTTGAGAGGAATTGCAGTTTGGGTAGAAGTTGTTGAAATATCCTAGAGAAGAGGTCGACATATTGAAGATGTGAGTGAAGATGAGGAAAAAGAAGCATCGGCAGAACAAGTAGCAAACCCACCGACAATCGAACCGGATGAAGAGAGGTTCTTAAGGGTTTTGAGTAGAGTGAACACCAAACCACATTTTACTCCACTAGAGTATGATGGCAAGTTCGATTCAGATGAATTGATGGATTGGATCTCAAAGATGGAGAAGTATTTTGATTTTAAGAATACCGTGAAAGAAAGAAAGGTGAAATATGCATGTACTAGGTTGAAAGGTCATGCATCTCTTTGGTGGGAACATTTACAAGTTGATAGACTGAGAAGAGCTAAAGAGAAGATCAAATCGTGGGAGCGGATGGTTGTCAAGTTGAAATCGAAGTGTATGCTAATTGATTATCAAAAGAACCTGTTCTGAAATGTACAAAACCTGAAGCAAAAAGAATCGAGTGTGAAGGAGTATACTGAAGCATTTTATAAGTTGAATATCAGATCCAGACATGTTGATGATGAGGTTGAACAAGTTGCGAGATATTTGAATGGATTGCGGATGTCTATACAAGATGAACTCGGTTTGATCAAGTTGCAGAGTGTTAAAGAATCTTACCAATATGCCTTGAAAGAAGAAGAGAAGTTGAACAAAAGACATGAGCAGAGACATAGAGGTAGAGGTGGAAGGTTTTCTAGAGGAAGATTTCAAGAAGGAAGAGGAACCTGTACGGATCATGTTAGGGTTTCAAGCAGATCGAAGCAAATATGAACTAACAATTATATGCAGATTTAAATACAAAAGATAAAAGAATAAAATAGGACACAGATAACATAGAGATTTAACGTGGTTCACCCAGAATGGGTTACGTCCACCATACACAGCCATCCAATCTTTCTTATTATCTAGCAAAAATAGTACATCAACCTTACAATGCCTTAAGCATCCCAGCCACTTATAACATGCATTTTTAGGGTAACAATCAAAGTCGGCCTTTTTAGGGTTTTATTACAATGTCGGTTTTCATCAACAAAAAATACCCCCAAAAAAAATTTTCTCAGGGGCTCTTGCCCCCAAACCCCTGCTTCATCAACAAAAAATACCCCCAAAAATATGTGCTGAGTGTACAGTACTTTTTTTATCAGTCGCCACATTTCAACAATCTCCCACTTGGAGACTGATATTACACGACACCACTGTACATGCAGCATCTGCTGGATAAAACACTAGGACTCGACTTGTATAAATTCCACAATTATCAATCAAGAAGACCAACAGAAACTGATGAAGAAATCAGCTTCTCTTGTGGAACTGCCTTTGTGAACATATCGGCGGGATTCTCACCTGTGTGAATCTTCTCAAGTTGTAACTGACCCTCCAAAATAGTCTGGATGAAGTGGTACCTGAGCTGAATGTGCTTTGTCCTTGAATGAAAAGCAGAGTTCTTCGCAAGATGAATGGCACTCTGGCTATCAATATACAATGGGTGATCCTCCTGTGTCTGACCCAATTCCTCCTGAAAACATTGTAACCAAATCATCTCCTTGCTAGCTTCTGTAATAGCAACATACTCAGCTTCAGTGGTTGAAAGTGCAACAACCTTTTGCAGCCTAGAAACCCAACTGACTGCAGTTCCCCCTATAGTAAAAACATGCCCTGTAGTACTCCTCCGTGAATCAATATCACCTGCCAGATCAGAGTCAACAAATCCACTCAGAGTAGCATTAGATCCTTTGAAACATAATGCCTTCGTAGTAGTTCCTTTCAAATATCGAAGAATCCATTTCACAGCATTCCAATGTTCCATACCCGGATTACTCATAAACCTGCTCACAACTCCCACTGCATGTGCAATATCTAGTCTTGTGCATACCATTGCATACATCAGAAAGCCAACAGCTGATGAATACAGGATGTCAGACATTTTATTAACCTCTTCCTGTGCCTTTGGGCACATCTCCTTAGTCAATTTGCAATGACTAGCCAAAGGTGTACTAACTGCTTTAGCATCCTGCATGTTAAATCTTTTCAACGCCTTCTTTATATATTCACTTTGGGACAAATTCAAGGTTCTATTTTTCCTGTCCCATGTAATCCTCATACCGAGAATTTGCTTAGCTACACCCAAATCCTTCATAGCAAATGACCTGGCTAATTTTTGTTTAAGATCATTTATGTGTTCCATGTTAGAACCAGCAACAAGCATGTCATCAACATAAAGCAATGGGATAATATAACTGCCATTATCCAATCTCTTAAAATATACACAATGATTAGAATGACATCTATGATAACCATGTTCAGCCATGAAACTATCAAATTTTAAATACCATTTTTCGGGGTGCTTGCTTTAGGCCATACAAACTTTTCTTCAACCTGCACACCAAGTTCTCCTTTCCTTTGACCTCATATCCCTGTGGTTGCAACATGTAAATTTCCTCCTCCAAATCTCCATGGAGAAAAGTTGTTTTGACATCTAATTGTTCAAGATGTAAATCATCTGCAGCCACAAGACTAAGTACAGTTCTAATTGAAGTCATTTTTACAACTGGAGAAAATATTCCATCATAATCTATACCCTTTTTCTGTGCAAAACCTTTTACCACAAGTCTGGCCTTATATCTTTTCTGACCTCCTTCCTCCTCCTTCAGCCGATAAACCCATTTGTTAGGCAAGGCTCTTTTTTTTGCAGGTAAAGGGACTAAGTCCCAAGTCTTATTTTTCATCAAGGAGTCCATCTCCTCTTTCATGCCTAGCTCCCACTATTGCTTGGCATCCACCTGCATTGCTTCTTCATATTCTTCTGGTTCACCAGAATCCGTTAATAAAATAGAATACAAAGAAGGAGAAAATCTTTCAGAAGGTCTACTTGTCCTTGTAGAATGTCTAACACTTGCAGGAGTTTGTGGGACAATCTATTATTGCTGAGCATCAGGTACCTGTGGCATTTCATTTTCAGGAATCTCATCCAACACCACATATTCTTGTTTGTCCTGTTCATGTTTCTTTTCCTGCATCTATTCTTTATACATAACCTTCTCATTGAATATAACATCTCTACTTCTAGTTATTTTCTTATTTTCAAAATCCCATAACCGATAGCCATATTCATCTATCACATAACCAATGAAGGTACATTTCTGAGATTTACCATCAAGCTTGGTTCTATTTTCTTTATCAACATGGACAAAAGCTTCGCAACCAAAAGTTTTTAGAAAAGAATAATTTACCTTTTTACTAGTCCATGCCTCCTCTGGAATACCACAATCCAAAGGGGTTGAAGGTCCTCTATTTATCAAATAGATAGTAGTATGTATAGCATCTGCCCAAAAATGTAAGAGCAATCCAGCATGCAATCTCATGCTCCTCGCGCGTTCCATGATAGTCCTATTCATTCTCTCTGACACACCATTTTCTAGTGGAGTTCCTGGAACTATCTTCTACTTTCTAATCCCATTTAAGGAGTAGTAATCCTCAAATGCTTTGCTGCAATACTCACCTCCATTATCCGATTTGAGACACTTCAACTTTTTTCCTATCTCATTCTCAACCAAAGTTTTCCATTTCTTAAAAGTTTCAAAAACATCTGATTTTTGTTTTAGAAAATATACCCATGTTTTTCTGGTTGAGTCATCAATAAAAATAACACAATAACAAGAGCCACCAAGAGATGATACCTGAGCCGGTCCCCATACATCTGAATGTATAAGCTCTAACTTCTCACTCTTCTTCTCTTTCCCAACCTTGAGAAATCTGACTCTTTTCTGTTTACCATAAACACAGTTTTCACAGAACTCTAAATCAATCTTCTTTAGTCCTGGCAATAGATTTTTGGAGTGAAGGGTTTTCGTCCCTTTCTCACTCATGTGCCCAAGCCTATGGTGCCACATTATCGAATTTGTTCTTGCAACATTTATTGTTGTTGTCCCTGCAATAACTTTATCTGTAGCAGCTAGGATAGAGTAAGTGTTACCTGTACACAGATATAATTTACCTACCTTCGCACCTTTAGCTATTACTAATGATCCTTTAGCGACCTTCCACATACTGTCTGAGAGGGTAACTATGCAACCTTCACTACCTAGTTGCCCTGCAGAAATTAAATTTCTTCTTAAATTAGGAACATGTCTTACCTCCTGCAGAAACCAGTCATTTCCATTCTGCAACTTGATCTTTATCTTTCATTTTCCAACAATTTGACAGGGCTCATCATCACCCAAATATACCTATCCAAAATCACCTTGAACATAATCTAGAAAATATTTTCTATAGGGTGTAGCATGAAATGAAGCCCCAGAATCTATTACCCAGGAATCATTAACATTATCCAAACATAAGATTAAAGCATTTTGTAAAGTATTACTTGCAATATTAGCTTCCTTATTGTCATTTCCATTTTTGTCTCCTTCTTTGTTTTTCTGAGACCAACAGTCTTTCTTTAGATGACCAGGCTTTCCGTAGTACCAACAATCTTTCTTTCCTCTAGATTGAGAGCGTCCTTTCTTTGACTTTCCTCGTGACTTCTCATTCCAAGGGCCTTTTCCTCTTTCCTTTGATCTTCCTCTGTTCTCCACATTCAAAACACTATCCAATGATGTTGGAGTCTCACCTGTGCTTTTCCTTCGCATTTCCTCGCTTAGGATAACACCAACAATATCATCAAATACCAAAGTATTTTTACCAGAGACAGAGTTACTTACAACCATAACCAAGCTATTCTAGCTTTCTAGCAAAGAACATAAAATCAAGAGAGCCCTAACCTCTTTTGCAAAGGTAATTTTTACCGAAGACAATTGACTGGTAATTGTATTAAATTTATTTAAGTGCTCCGCTACAGATCCTGCCTCACTCATTTTCAAATTAAACAAACGCTTCATAAGAAATACCTTATTCGAAGCCGAGGGTTTCTCATACAACTTAGCCAATTTTGCCATCAAATCTACAGTCATTTTTGCTTCTGTTATATTGAATGCTACAGACGGCGCAAGGCACAATCGAATGGATCCTAGTGCCTTTCTATCTAAAATGTCCCACTCTTCATCTGACATTGTGGTCGCTTTCTTTGCCTTTCCTTCCAATGGCCACCACAAATCCTTTTGATACAGGTAATCCTCCATCTGCATTTTCCATAACTGATAATTCTGGTCGTTAAACTTTTTGACCTTGAATTTGGAATCCTCCATTGCTCCCACTCAAATCTAAGAGTCCTGCCAATTTACAGAACACCTCACTCTGATACCAATTGTTAGGGTTTCAAGCAGATCTGAAGCAAATATGAACTAACAATTATATGCAGATTTAAATACAAAAGATAAAGGAATAAAACAAGACATAGATAACACAGAGATTTAATGTGGTTCACCCAGAAAGGGTTACCTCCACCATACACAGCCATCCAATCTTTCTTATTATCTAGCAAAAATAGCACATCAACCTTACAATGCCTTAAGCATCCCAGCCACTTATAACATGCGTTTTTAGGGCAACAATCAAAGTCGGCCTTTTTAGGGTTTTATTACAATGTCGGTTTTCATCAACAAAAAATACCCCAAAAAAAAAATTCTTAGGGGCTCCTGCCCCCAAACCCCCGCTTTTCTCGAGGGCTGCCACCCCCAAACCCCTGCCCGGGGCCCAGCCCGATCCCGGACCCCGGCAAGGATACGTGCTGAGTGTATAGTACTTTTCTGATCAGTCACCACATTTCAATAGATCAGAACAAGGACAAGGAAGCAAGCAAAGATGGTAGCTCATACCAGAAGGATGACATAAATTACTACCAAAGAAGAGAACATGATAGTTACCGGAATGAAAGTTACAAAAAATATGACAAAAGACAAGATAAGAGAGTGTTTAGAGGAACTTTCTTTAAGTGTGGAGTAGAAGGACATCATGCTTTTGAATGTAAGAAGGTAAAGAACACTGGGAGAACAACATTGGTAGAAGAAGACCCTATCGGATCAGCTAACAAACTGGAAGATGGAGAACTGTTGATGATAAGGAGAGCCTTGTGTCATACCAGAGAGGATGAAGAACCCTTGCAGAGGAGAAATTTGTTCAAAACCATATGTAAGGTATCCGGTAAGTGTTGTAAAGTAGTTATTGATAGTGGTAGTTCGGATAATCTTGTTTCAGAAAAGATGGTGAATAAATTGAATTTGGAAATATTGAGACACCCTAAGCCTTATCAGATAGCATGGATTTAAGATGATCATAAGTTTTTAGTAAGTGAGAAATCCTTGGTGAAATTGAAAATTGGAAATTATCATGATGAAGATTTGTGTGATATTATGCCTATGGATATTTATCACATTTTGTTGGGTAGACCTTGGTAGTTTGATAGGCAGACAATACATGATGGGAGAAAGAACATATATACTATTGTTGCAAATTGGATGAAGCAAACCTTGTTACCCTTGGAGGAGCCCCTGAAGAGTGAAGTTCGTACAAATGCCAGAATCTGTTTGGTGGATGGAAGGAAATTCCTGGATGGAATTAAACATGAGAATGTGTGTTTTGCCTTAGTTCCTAAGAAGACTGAGAGCTTGGAGCATGAAGAAAAACAGAAGGAGATAAAGGAGTTACTAACAAAGTATGAAGACATCATTTCAAATAATGTACCTGATGGATTCCCACCTGTAAGGAGTATCAATCATTGCATGGACCTGATTCCCTGAGCTAGTTTGCCTAACAAAGCAGCACACTAGATGACACTGGCAAAGAATGAAGAGTTGAACAAATAAGTGCAAGGATTGTTGAAGAAAGGTTTGATCAGAGAAAGTTTGAGTCCTTGTGTAGTACTAGTCGTGTTAGCACCTAAGAAGAATGGAGAATGGAGGATGTGTACCAATTCCAAAGCAATAAACAAGATCACAGTGAATGACCGGTTCCCTTTGCCTAGGATAGATGACATAATGGATTATTTGAGTGGAGCCAATTACTACACAAAGATAGATTTGAAGAGTGGATATAATTAGATCAGAATCAAATAAGGAGATGAGTAGAAGACAACCTTCAAGACAAATGAAGGATTGTATGAATGGTTGGTGACACCTTTTGGATTGACTAATGCACCAAGTACTTTTATGAGATTGATGAATGAGGTATTGAAGCAATTCTTGGGTAAGTTATTGTATTTTGGATGACATTCTGATTTTCAGTAAGACAAAAGTGTAACATTTGTTGCATTTGAGACAAGTTTTGCAGAGGTTGAGAGAAGAGAAGTTGTTGATAAATCTAAAGAAGTGTAGTTTCATGAAAGAAGAGTTAGTCTATTTGAGATTTATGATATATGCAGATGGATTGAAGATGGACCCTGAGAAGGTAAAGGCAATTGTTGAATGGCTTACATCAGAAAGCATTGGAGAGGTAACATTATTTCGTGGACTGGCTAGTTTCTCCCAAAAGTTTATCAAGAATTTTAATTCAGTTTGTAGCCCTATGACTGAGACAATGAGAGGAGATAGGAAAGAATTCAAATGGACAATCAAAGAAAATAGGAGTTTTGAATTGTTGAATCAAAAGATGACTAAGCAGCTTGTGTTAGCTTTATCGGATTTCAACAAAGTATTTCAAGTGGATTGTGATGCAAGTGGAAATCCGCACAATGCTAAGTCGAGAAGGGAGAGCAGTAGCCTATTTCAGTTAGAAGTTGAATGATGCAAGAAGGAGATATTCAGTGTATGCTCAAGAATTTTATGCCATAGTTCAAGCCTTGAAGAAGTGGAGACATTACATGTTGCCTAAGGAGTTTGTGTTGTATACTGAACATCAAGCCTTGCAGTATTTGAATTCTCAGAGTAAGTTGAATCAGAGACATGAGATGCGTAGAGTTTTTGCAGAGTTACACTTTTGTGTTGAAGCATAGAAGTGGAAAATCAAACAAAGTTGTTGATGCCTTGAGCAGAAGGAGGCAGGGATAACTTTAAGAAACACACCCCCCCCCCCCCCCGCCCGGACAACTGTGTAAAATCCTAGCAAATCAAACATTCTTTTCGGGGGGGAATTTTCATATCGATGGCGAATTTTATTTTTTAAATGACGAAAAAATTATTTTGTATTGGCAATTTTTTTTCTAGGGTACAAAAATGCCATAAATTTATGGCGAATAATACCTTGTTCTATGCGGAAAATATTTATTGTGGGAGGCGAATAATTATTGTTAAAATGAACAAATATATAATTATATGAGCGAAAAATTTTACTCCGAAGGAAAAATTATTTAAATGTATTGGCGATTTTTATCCACCGCTTGAAAATTATTTAATTTGTTTTGGCGAATATTTTGTTATTTATGGTACAATATATAATTCATTGGCGATTTCATAAATTCATTGTCATTAATAGACAAGGAACATCACATCACATCAGTACATCACATCACATAATACATTGAGTCCAGACTC
This sequence comes from Cryptomeria japonica, assembly GCF_030272615.1. NCBI lineage: Eukaryota > Viridiplantae > Streptophyta > Pinopsida > Cupressales > Cupressaceae > Cryptomeria > Cryptomeria japonica. Next base: position 138,286,630 of record NC_081405.1, on the reverse strand, counting down.
TACACGATGTACCAATAAGTGCAGCCTCTTTGACAAGTAAAGGGTGACACATACCTAAAATCTATCAATGATTTTAAACCGTTCGATGATCATATATCAATGGCTGAAGTTTTATTTCAGCCCAATTTTCTGAAGAGAACATAGCTCACCAGAAAGTGCCCGGAATGGAATTGGATTCAATAGACGCATATCAAATGTCATGAATCATGATCGATAATTTCATTCATTTAATATATATCTATTCACTTACAGCAATCCACTTTGTCCCCATGACTTCCAATGTGATACTTGCCAATTTGGTACTGGTTCATAGTTGTTTCCAATTTCGTACACTCATGCATTTATGGGAAAGATTTGTAGAGATACGAAAGATTTTAAAAAAATTATAGCAGTTAATACTGTTAAAGAAGTAATTATTACAATCAAGAGCTTCAACAATTTATATACGATCTCTGCTTCTTTCATCTTCAATTAGTCTTTTCCATTTGGTAGATAAATCATTAGAGCTCACGGTATTTTAGGTTTATAGGCTCACTACTCAAGTTGTTTAATTTGTTAATTTGTTTTCTCAGGATGGACACTCTCATCCGCTTGAGAAGCATTTCTACAGAGGACCAGAGGGCCTTTCTAGGCTCCGTTAGAGACCCAACCCTCCAATCAGTCTACAAGGAGGTTGGGTCGTTCACCAATGAAGTTGTGTGGATGGTGCTGAATAGAGAATTTCTACGAAATGAAAATAGGTATCGTGTTAACACGGACCTTACATCCCGCTTCTTAGCGTCTCTTCTGGACTTGGGAGGAGACAAGGTGGATATGTTGATGTTGTTGAGGAAGTTTTTTAAGGAAGACTTCCTTGTAGATGACATTACTCTTGTCGTTCTTGCAGAAGTAGGGGTGGGGATCCCTTGGGCGAGTGATTTATCCAAGCTTCTCCTCCCTGACCAAACACTGCTAGTGGCCAGGCAACCGTTTCTCCTAAACCTGAATGCAAAGCAGCTGACGCGTCACAGAAAATGGGTGCGGATTGGCAGGGACTTCCTCCAGAAATGGTTCCTCCTGGACGACTTTCGAAACTACATGTGGCTTGAAGAATACTCTTAGCTTATGTTGTCTGAAGAATTCTACATGGAAGGAGGGCCAAATTCTTAGGGCAAAATTATAAACAATTCCACTACCTGTAGTTTTTTTTTCCTATGTCCTTGAACCCTAACAGGCTAAGTGCTAGTGGCTCACTCATTTTGGCTTTTAAGTTCTGGGGGGACTCAAGTCTCTGCGAAAAAATTGTAAATTTCAAAAGCATAAATATTAATGATAATTTTTTAAATTCCAGTTTGTTTCACTTTGCCTCTTACAGTCTTATGGATATAAAAATGCTTTCTATAATTCTATTTCATTTTTATTAATTAATTTCTTTCAAATGCTTTTTGTATATGAGCTACGTTATTTGAATTATTTGTTAAACAATGGAAATAAATTTAATACCGTGATCTTTTTATGTAATGCTATAAAAAAAAAAAAAATTAATTCGTTCCATTAATTATTTGTACATTGATTATGGTTGATTTTAATTTTATAAATATATACTATATAGTCATTCAAAATACAAAATTTTAAAAGTTGCAAGATACAAAAGTTTATTGGTAAAGGTTTTTTCACTCAATTAATTGAAAAGTTTCAAGATACAAAATTTGCCCACAGCTTATAGCAAGCAAACAAAAAAACTAGTTCATTGTCGATAGGCCGCTCACTCAGTCTCACTATCCCCCTGGGTTGCCTCCTCCCAGTCCCTTCCCTCCTCGGAGGTCGATGCTTTGGCTTTCCCTTTTGCCACTTCAGCTTTCATTTTTGGAATGCAGTTTAGGAACCCAAAGTCAGCGTCACCCTCCAAGCTTGCCAGTAGCTGTATGGCCCTTCCTTCTTCAGCCCTATCTCTCAATGCCCTACCAACCTCCATCCTTGCCACCACATGCAAAGCATTCAGGACTTCATCCACCCTCGTTAATTTAACAAAGAGTTTCATCGCTTCCCACCCCACTCGAGCTCGTTCACGGCACTGGTATTTGATTTCATCCTCTGGGCCATGAATAAAAGGAACCAATTCCTCCTGGTCGTCCCCTTCCTTAATTTGAATGCCAACTCCCGGCACCACCCACTCCAAGATTGAATCCAGGTTAATCAAAAACTCCCTATCAATCAATTTGACCAATGTGAGTTTTACCTTTTCCACTTCCGGTTTGAATTCACAGGCCCACGCCATAATTAGAGAGTAAACCTCTATGTTAGTTTGATACTGGTGACTGATATGTGCCACCTCCTCCACAAGCATCAGTCGAGCTGCTGCCCACAACTTCTCCTCCTTAAATCTGAACAGTCCTTGCATTCGTTTATCAAATACTTTGCCCAAAAAGGGCACCAACTTCTTGTCTGTTCGAAGTGTGAAATTGGCCTCCATTGTCACCAGCAATTTTAAAATCACTTCCTGCAAAAAATGTCTTACAGAAGGTACGATTCTATGAACTATAGATTTGTTCTGCAGTTGCTTCAAAGCAAAAAGTGGTTCACAGATCAAAAGGTAAAAAAATCTGCCTCCGTCTTATAGGTCGGGTAATGAATGTGCATGATAAGACATTAATGCCATGAGATCAGGAAAAAGATTTCCTGCCATCCTCCCCTTCCTCCTTTCATGCGGCATGCCACAGAGAACTCCTTGTGCAACAATTAATCGCTACCTTGGCATTTGTACTTTCCAAATTTGCTCACCTTAACAGGTTGAGGACTGCAGTTGCACAGTTTTTTAAATTAATACACTAAATTTATGTTGAACTTTTATATATATTTTTTAACTATTTTTAAAAATTATATATCGTAAACATATTTTCAAAGAATTTTGTTAAACTTTAAATTAATATTTTAGATTTAATATTGAATGTTTTCTTTTTAATATTAAACTTTTACCTTTCAAATTGCATATCAAAATTTATATTTTTATTTAGTTATTTGTTTTATTCTAGAAACTAAGTTTCATGTTTTATACTATTTTTGAATTTCAAATTTTTACAAATAATATTAACATTATATTTAATAGTTATCTCAAACTATTGCACATCTTTAATTACAATTAATATTAACATTATATTTAATAGTTATCTCAAACTATTGCCCGGAATTGAAAATTTTAAATTTAATTAAATAGAATTAAGTCTATAGTCTATAGAGTCAGACTATAAATCTCTTTTTTGGGCGGAATTTTAAAATGATTAAATAGACTTTCAAAACAGACCCAAAAAGTAACACGAGTATGGTGACGTGCCAGAAAAATGGCAGAAGTCATGGGACCCACTTCATCTTAAACAAGTACCATCGACCGTTGGATGAACAAAGATCAACGACTAGGGTGGATTTCGGCCCGAATGTGGGAAGTGAACACCTTTCTGAGAACTTCGCCCGGAATTGGACATTTTCAATTTAATTAAATATAATTAAGTCTATAAAGCTTTTTTTCGGGCAGAGGCTTAAAATGATTAAATAGACTAAAAATCAAACCCGATAAGTGACACGAGTATGGTGACGTGCCAGAAAAATGGCAAAAGTCGTGGGACCCACTTCATCTTAAACAGGTACCATCGACCATTGGATGAACAAAGATCAACGGCTAGGGTGGATTTCGGCCTGAATGTGAGAAGTGAACACCTTTCTGAGAACTTCGCCCGAAATTGGACATTTTAAATTTAATTAAATATAATTAAGTCTATAAAGCTTTTTTTTTGGGGTGGAGGCTTAAAATAATTAAATAGACTAAAAATCAAACCCGATAAGTGACACGAGTATGGTGACGTGCCAAAAAAGTGGCAAAAGTTGTGGGACTCACTACATCTTAAAATAGGTACCATCGACCGTCGGATGAACAAAGATCAATGACTTAGGGTGGATTTCAGGGCGAATGTGGGAAGTGAACAGATTTCTGAGAACTTTGCTCGGAAAAGTGACACAAGTATGGTGACGTGCCTGAAAATTGGTAGAAGTGATGGGACCCACGACAACTGACAATAGGTACCATCGTCCCTTGGATGAGCAAAGATCGATGGCTTAGGGTGGAATTCGGCCTGAATATGGGAAGTGAACACATTTGGGAGAACTTCGCCCAGAATTGAAACGTTTTAAATTTATTTAAATATAAGTAAGTCTGTAAAGCACTTTTTTGGACGAAAGTTTAAAATTATTAAACAGACTTAAAAAATAGACCCGTAAAGTCACAACAGGTACCTTGGTCCCTCATTCGTTGGATGATCAAAGATCAATGGCTTAGGGTGGATTTTGGCCCGAATGTGGGAAGTGAACACATTTGGGAGAAGTTCGCCCGGAATTGAACGTGTTACATTTAATGTCCTCATAATTTATACTGAAGTAGTGAATGTTTTGTCCTTCGGCATCGAATAGTTATTAATAATAATTAATAAAATTACAACATGATTCTTAATGTCCTCGAAATTTATACTGAAGTAATAAATTTTTTGTCCTTCGGCATCGAAGAGTTATTAATAGTAATTAATAAAATTACAACATGATTCTTGATATTTTGCCCTTTAGGTTTTACTTTTCTACTTTTTAGAGTTTTCAAAATAAGAGACTCGTAAATCATAATCGTCTTTCATTTCTTGGATAAACCTGTAAATCGAGGGAGATTCAGAAACAGCTACTAGATTGAGGAATGCAAGTTGCAACAGAGACTGTCTGCGCCATTCTAGTGAAATAGAAATTCCAATTTTCGGGTAAAATCTAGAACACATACATCCCACCTTTTTTGCTTTTGGTAATCTCGTGGTCCAATTTGAGGGTTAGCATTTTTCAGGTTTTTATCTAGCATTATTTTGAATTATTGACAATAATAGTGATGGGGAAAACGGGAAGCAGTAGTTCAACAAGAAGCCAAGTGAAAAACAAAATGTACCTAACTGAACTGGTTAAAACACCAGGTTTCACTGATCAATACCATGATATTTATGACCCTACTATCCATGGTGAAAAGCGTATCATAGATATTAGATATACATTGTCTAGTAAGGCAGGAGATGCAAATAGGGTAAAATTTACTATTTTCAACCCAATGTTACAACAAAAAACAAATAAAATCGCATCGTGGGATGTTGGATTGGGAAGCATGGTGTTTCCTGAAGTATTCCCTTGCCCTGATTTTATCATGGTCTGCGCTAAAAATTATGATGAAGATAAAAAAGCAATTGTCAATAAAAATACAAAAGAGGAAATTCTATCCATAAACGAGGGAGAATTTGCTCGTTTGTTGAACCTAGGATTTAAAGCCCAAAACTCAAACATCCAAATTGACCTTGAAAAGATGGCAAGGAATTATGAGAGTCTCGATCCAAGTCACAGAGATTCATTTATCAAAGCTCTAATAAAGAGTGGTACTGGTATTGTGTTGGATCAGAATCATAAGCCTCCTTATGATTCTAACATTTTTGTTCTATGGGTTGGGGATACTATTTCCTTGCTATCATTTTGCTTGGGATTGGAAAATGATAGGGAAGTGGGTACAAGCCTTCTTGAAATGATTTATAATATCCATTGTGTAGGTCAGCCAGTAAGATATAATTTTGTTGAGCACATTGTTCAATCCATGCAAAAACAATTACTAATGATCAAAAAAGGTTCCTGTAAGACATTTAGGTTCTCATCCTACTTGTGTTATCTCCTTCTATCCAAGTATCGTGCAATATTCGAGACCAACAAGCTTCAAATTGTGAGCTATAAGATTGATGAGAAGACTAGGAAGAGAACAGAGTGTCCAATATATGATTGGACGCCAAAGATAAGGATGCATGATAACAGGAAGAACTACAACCATTTTATAGACTTCTTTTTGGCACCAATGTATAATGAAATTACAAGCACTCCAATGCCTAGGTTGCTTGTGTCTTGTAGAGATTGCATTCAACTCAGAAGTCAAATAGAATTGGCTGACTGGTTCTTCATGGAAGAATTCACTGTGTTAAGGTTTTACGGATCAGCAGTAAAACCATACAGACTTCCAATACATGTGACAGACGGGGTATTTGCATTAGAGTATGTACGGCAATTGGAGAGCACAGATAGGCACTTCCATGGTCAGCAAAAGAAGAGCATATTTCCTTCCTTGCCTTTCTCATGTGGAGGGTTCACATTTGAGAGAAAAGCATTCAATGTGGCACATGATTTTTTGAGGGTTTTTAACTTTGGTGATGAGGGTCTCTGGTAGTATGATCCAATCGGTGTAGTTCAAGCAAGGCTTAAGAAAAATGGGAACTTTTCAGTGTTATGTCAACATGAAAGTAAACCATTGCTAGAAAAGCTTAGAAACATGGACTCCTGGGATAAGGTTAAAAAAGAGATGGAGAAAATTGCAGCTAACAAAAACATTTCAACAGAAGAAATTTCATCACAAATTATGGCATTGCAAATGCACACAAAGAGGACAACAGAGGAGGGCCAGGGAATCCAAAATAGGAGGTCCTAAAATTTCTACCTAAAATCTGCTAATCCATCTAACAAATCTATTCCCAAATCAATTCTGCATGAATGTAAAGAGAATTATTTCACTCAAACCAAAATAAATGATTTTGGGAATATGAAGAGGAATCTCAGTGAACCAAAGACAAGTGCAGAATTTGAGAGCATCGACAAGGATGCAGAGTTTAGCAAATTATGGGATATGGAGCATGGTGGGACTGAAGGTGATGATGATGAGCATGAGGCTGTCGTTGAGCCCCCTCCAACAACTACTACAGTCCCGAAAATATTAGGTGGAGTCAGTGAGTCCATGAAAGAAAAATATAGCAAAGGGGCAAACCTTGTGGAAAAAACCGGTTTTGAAGGTGGTAGTCTAGGTCCCAAAGGAGATGGCATTTGGTATCCACTTCAAGTACAACTTCCATCACAGTCAAAATCAAAAAGTCATCTTAAACCAGTCATTGGACTTGATTCTTTAGATTCATCATGGATAGGTACTACTCATTACCCTCAGGGTCCACCTACATTTGTTTCAAGTTCAAATCCACAACCACCAGGTCCACCACCACATCATGGTATTCTCATTGGTGGTGAATCAAGTGCCACTGCCACTGGTGGGGAATCTGGGGATAGTATTCCTATTATTGTTCAGTCAAGTGTCGTTGTGATTGATAGGGTTGGCATGGGTACTACTACTGATACTAGTTGTCTTGGTGTTAGACAAGGGCAACATCAAAATATCTCTCACAAGAGGCCACTAGAGGTAGATACTCAATCTCATACTATTGAGAATCCTATATCAAGTGCCACTGACACTAGGAATCAATCATTTGCAGCTTTAGATCAGACACCTCAAAAGACTATGAAAACTACACATGAAAGTGTCAGTGGGAGTGGGACAGCATCAGGAACTGTTGTTGGTAATCATAGTCAAGCATTAGTTAAAGCCACAGGAATAAGTGGAACTAGAGCTTATGGTATTCCTATGTCACCTTTCAAACATTCAATTGCTTCAACAAGCCCAAATTTTCAATTTCGTGATTACTATGAAAAATATGAACACACAACAAAAGAAAAAAAAGAAAAAAAGAAAGAATTTCATAGGAATTCCATGTCTGAAGTTGTAAATGAACAGCTTGCAAGGAACATGGTATTTCCAACATATGACCCACAAAAAGATATGATGGAGTTCATGGTTGTTATGCCCCCGGGCCCATCTAAAGATAAAAATCCACCACACAGTTAGATAGATCTATCTCAATTTCAAGTTAGCACCCTCCAAATGGATTTTTCCAAAGTACATAATGTGGACAAAATTAGTGTGTCAAAAAGGACTAACGAAGTGGTCTACACTTCACTGCTAAAGGTGGAGAGAGAGAAAAATAAACTGGAGAAACAAATAGAAAAGTTACAAGAAGACCTGGAAAACGAAAAATCAAGGAGGAAAGCAGTAGATAGCAAGTGCAATGATTTACAGAAAATGATAAAAAAATTTGGGCTCTGCAGTAGAAATTACAGAGCAGGAGAAGATGGATGCAAAATTGAAGGACCTGACAGAAAAACTGGCTAAAAGCAGTAAAAAAATTGTTGAGGAAAAAGCCAGTTTTCAAAAATTATACAAAAGTTATGACTTTGCTGCTGTCGAAATGAGAAAATTATAGGACCTATTGGATCATGGGAAGGAAAAAGAAAAATATTTGCAAGAGGAAGTAGAGGAAGAAAGAAAAAAATGTGCACAAATGAAAGAAGACCTGCACAATGCAAATGATAAAATAAAAAATTTGGAGGATAGATTGAAAGATAGCATGAAAAATACAATGAAGTATATACAAGAAAACATTTGGCGGCAAATAATGCAGAGTGAGAAGTTGTGTGAATGGTTTCAATTCACTGAAAGTATGAGACATTTTTTTATAAAAATCAAAGGGCACTATGAGAAGAGCACACATGTTTATTCAAAAGAGGAAATGGCAAAAAAAATTCTGAAAGTAGTCTACAGTTCCAATGATAGCTACTTGGCATCCAAGGGAATTCAGAGCCACATTGATGCCACAGTTAAGACATCATCTATCATTCAAAAATGCCAGAAGCTAAGGGAAACATTAGAAGTTATGGAAAGTTGTGAAAAAAAGATAGCGAAGCTGCAAGAAAAGAAAAATAATTTGACTAAAATTCGTTTGCCTAATCAAATAAATTCATTGGAGAAGAAGCTTACAAAAAAATCATGAAGATAAAAATGAAGTCTGATTTAGACTTACTTCCAAAGGACACAACTCCCAAAAGCTTTCTAGAATTCATCCAACCATTTACAACTCTAAATTCGGTATTGGATGAAACAGTGATGTCAAGTAAATCTTCTAAATATGGAATGTTGACAAAGTTGGAGTTGACTTTCCATAGTTTACAGAATATTGACCTTCCATCAGACAAAGAGTGGAGCACCCTACAAAAACTGGCACATAATTCTTAAGAATCATAGTATGTATTGCACAATTTTCTTCTTTTATTCTTAATTTCAAGGTTTTATGTTTTTCTGTTTGCTATTTTGCTAATCCATCCTATGAATCTATGATGCACTCGCTATTGCTATTTTGCTAATCCAGCCTATGAATCTATTTTATGAATAGGAAAAAAATAGCACTCGCTATTGCTATTTTGCTAATCCAGCCTATGAATCTATTTTATGAATAGGAAAAAAATAGCACTCGCTATTGCTATTTTGCTAATCCAGCCTATGAATCTATGACGCACAGTGCAAAACTTCAGCCAGTAAATTTGTACTCTCAAATTCTCCCTTTCTTTAACATTTATTCATTTCTCTATTTCTGATTAGTAGGTTTTAGGCACTGCTATTATCTATGTTTGATTTGTCATGGCGTGAATTAATATTTAATTTTGAACTCTGTTTTTTTAACAGGAGACATCAAACATGTACCAGATGTTAAATTGCTAATACAGCATGTGATGGCCATATAAATATGTGTTGAGTTTGTGATTTTGATGTTCAGTGTTCACATGTTGCAAACTTGTAATTCGACCTGAAGCTGTTGTTGCTCCCTTGTTTCTATAAAAGGGAATTCAGGGTCATTTGCAATTTTGCAAAGGGTTCTGAAACTTTGTATTCACTTTTGTATGGACATTGGAGAATCACACAGGAGTTGTTGTTGCTCACTTGTTTCTATAAAAGGGAATTCAGGGTCTTTTGCAAAGGGTTCTGAAACTTTGTATTCACTTTTGCAATTGGCATGGAGAATCACACAGATTGGTGTATTGCTATTGAATGAATTGTATCATATGGCTATATTTTGAAAGAATTAATGAAAATCTAAGTTCTCTACATGTGTATTACTATTGAATGAATTGTATCATATGGTTCTGAAATCTATCACACAGATTTGAGACTCAAACATGGATAAATAAACAATAAACATCTCTGTAATTGTATCAATAAACACATTATGGTTTCTTTTATTATGCTATTTTAAATCTGGAAATAGAAAATTGAAAAATACAATTACAAATCAATATTAAATTCTAATTGCAAAAATTAATATGCTTTTGTAATATGAATGATGAGATACAATAATAAGATTAATAAATACCAATCTCTTAAAGTTGCCATTCATCCTCATCAAATTCAGTGCTTTCTTGATTTTCATTCTCGTCTGTGGTTTCTTCACTCTGAGTCTGAGTCTACATATCTTCATCGCACTGCATCTCAATGCTACCATTAGGTCCAGTAGTCCCACTGGCACTTTGGTTTGAAGTGTTGCCCAAACCTCTTCTTTCACATTTGGACCTCCAGATTTGCAGTGCCCTATTGTAAGGAAAAGTGTGGACATCATACCTAGATGTATAGAGCCTCAAGCAATTTTCCAGATTTTTGTCTAGTTTGTTTCTTAGCTTTGATTTTAGGAACCCCAAAGCATTGAAAACTCTCTCATCTTCCACTGAACCCAATATCATGGTAAGACATAAATCAGCAAGCTTCACATATTCTGTCATTGAATCACGCAAGGATGGGTTCTCAACTATATATTTCCAAAGCCTTGTTACTGATCCTTCTTCGCGGGGGTTCTCCATTATGGCATATTGTTGTTTCATAGTGTATGCAAAATGAGATGATTGCTCTCGAAGATGATTTTCATCTAATATTTCATTTATAGTTACTCCATTAAATTCTCTGGATATGCAAAATTGTTTTATCAAAGTCAATAGCTTACTTCGAAAATCAGATGCACTGTTGAGGCTCCAATAATGAGGAAACACAATAGACATGGCTTCAAGTAGGTTGTCAGGAGGGAATCTGCTTCTAATTTGTGAGGAAAGATCATATGCAATTTTCTTCACAGAAGTAGTTATAGTCTCAACAATCTTGTCAAAATCTTCCTTTGTAACTTTTGCTAGTTTCTTCCTGGGGCGCTTTCCTGGTTCCTCAGGATCGACCGTGGCATAGAAGTGCATTGGTATCTCAACTCCCCGTACATTGGCACATACCTCCCCGTCTGCACCGATTTGTAAAAAGTTATCGGGATTGTTCAAATTTGTGAGTGTCTGCCACTTAACAAATTTTTCATCAGATAGTGTTGGTTGATTTCGATAGAGATTGTCGAGGGTCATGCATGTCATCTTACGCAGCGTAGCATATTCTGCAATATACAGAGCTCTTTTTTGAGAAGCCTTCATAATATTCCTCATTTCCTCTAGCATGGGCAGAAGAGCTACTAAAGTTAAGAGTGTCTCTAAATTACTTAACCTGCCAAGAAGTTCAGAAAATTTCGGTTGATCTGATTCATCGCGAGTTGTGTGAAATAGTCCAATCAAGGATGGATATTCTGAAAACACTTGATGCACTGGACCATCCAAAGAGATCCATATAGTATCATTATCCTTAAGAAGCTTGTTCCCATTAGTTAATCCATCAGCAAAGTGTTGAAATTCCATAAATCGTTTGGGACTTCGACAAAAGTGTGAGTAGAGCTCTCTGATTAAAATTTCAATTTTTTTAACCGAAGCAAACTTGCTCACAATTCCAAAAGCTAGATTCATTCTGTGAGCCATGCAGTGAATTGCAGTAATGTACAGTGCAAATGAAGTTTCAATCTTTGTACAAAGACCATTCCTGTGACCTTGCATTACCGAAGCTCCATCTGCTCCAACACAAACCAATTTTTTGGCTACCGTCATGTCATCCATACCTCCATATTCAATTAAACTTCTCTTTACTAGTTGAAATAAATTTTCCATTGTCGCACTCTCCTTCATTTTAGCAATAGATAGTAGATGAGGTTGGCGGGTATGATTCTCTACAGTATAAACATGCATGCATACCCATGAAGTATTGTCTACTACGGTAACTTCGTCTAAAGAAAATGCAATGAAGTTTGACTCTCTTATTTTTTCTTGTACATCTTCTTTTTCAACCTCAGCAAGACAACTTGCCCATTCCCATCCACTGTTTACTGACTAGTGTCTATTAGGATAGTTAGGAACTTTCAAAAAGTGTAATAAACCACTAATTGATGGGAAATCTGTCATAGCATGCCCTCTGCTCAAAATATGAAAAACAACGCTTAACTGAACAGCTTTTCCCAGTTGTTCTATTTGCATTGCTTTTCCAAAAACAACTTCAATAGAACCTATAACTTCAGTAGGCTTCGTCTGTAATTTCTCATGAATATAATACTCTTCGGCATTTCTCACATGCTTACATTCATCCTTTGTTTTCCATCTTATCACTGATTTTTCAACCCCGTCTATCATTTGTTTTTCATAAACTTTACCCATATGCTTTTCTATGGTGTCAAATTTTAGCTGCAACCTAATTTCCTTGTTATGTTTCCAAGTGCAAATCTTACACCTGCATTCTATTGGAGGCTCGCCTTCAATTGGATTCTCGACTGGTTCAATGAATGGATACTTTGATGCCCAATTAATTTGAAAATTCCCCACTGACATATCCCACTCTCGATCCTTTTTTATTATGGTTCACCCTTTTTTGATATGGCTTTTCTTTTCCCCTTCCGTGCATTATCATCAATGGCATTATCACCCAAGTCGATTATATCATTCCAGCTAACTTGGGTATCTACCAGATAATCTTCTTCAAGATCATCCTGATCTGAGATATCAGGTTCGCCGCTATCTTCAACATGCGGTGCAGGTGGCAAATTTTTTACTTGTACTTATAATGATGTACCTTCCTGATTTTCACTGGTACCACAATCTTTTCCAATGCCAAAGTACGAAGACAACGTTCTGCTTTTTGTTGGCCTCTCCTGGCCTTCCCCACATTCAAGTTTCCTACCCCTCTTCCTGTTCGACATCTCCAATGAAATATAGGCTGCCAAAAAAAATCAATTTGTTGAAGAAGCAATAATAGACTATAATTTATAATATACCACTTCAAAAATATGATCGCTCACCTTTAGGCTTTAGGTCACTAGCAGTCACCAATACAGTCAACAACAATGATTTTCCCTGGTCTAAAACTTCGCTATTGATCAGAATTCAGAGCCTAGAACCCACCAGATTGTGTTGAGATAGATCTAATCTTTTCATGTATTTATACCAATCCTTATATGGCGAATTCCATGAGAATTTTATATGGTATACAAATATTTGGCAAATCCCGCGTAACTATAACATGACTTATGTAATTTTCGAGGCGATTATAGGTCGTCCAAATAATAGGCAAATACAATATAGTTGGCGAAAGTTGGGGTGAATGGAGACACGCGTCGGCAAGATGTCGGGCGAATTGGGTCCCCCTGGCTAACAAATCTTCACATGCCTATAGGCGAATTAAGGTCATCTATTAAGGCAACCTCAAAGAGTGTAGGCGAAACAATTAGATTTACCGTGTGTCCACCATATATTGTATTGGTGAAATCATTGCATAGAAACATTTAATTGCATAAAACATATGGCGATCGGGCCGTGACTTTGACGGAAATTGATAATGTTCTGGCAACATGGCCACCCCTAGACAGTACCAAATATTCGCCATTTCCAACATGCCCGACGTGAAAAATTCGCCATTGGCAAATATTCACCACTAAAGTAAACTCTGGAAGGAGGAATTTGCTGACAGAAATGAGAGTGACAATATTAGGATTTGAGGGGTTGAAGACCTTGTATGATGATGACCCGAATTTTGCAGAACCTTAGAAAGCATGTAGAGCACCGGTTATGGTAGACAGAAGTAAGTGGTTGGATTATTTCATTCAAGATGGGATGTTATTCAGAGGAGTTCAGTTGTGCATACTTAAAGAGTTCTATGAGGAAGAATTTGATAAAGGAGAAGCATAGCGGAGGATTAGTCGGACACTTTAGTGTTGATAAAACAGTAGCATTGGTGAGTGAACATTACTTTTGGCCTCAAATTCATAAGGATGTCAGGAAATTTGTGTAGAGTTGTAGAGTTTGCTGGGTTGCAAAGGGTAGTAGTCAGAATGTGGGATTATATAAACCTTTGACAGTTCCGGAGAGACCTTGGGAGGATATATGCATGGATTTCATACTTGGATTACCTAAGACACCGAGAGGGAATGATTCTATGTTTGTGGTGGTTGATAGATTCTTGAAGATGGCTCATTTCATACCTTGTAAGAAGACGCCTGATGCAGTGCATATAGATGACTTATTTTTCAAGGAAGTGGTGTGATTGCATGGATTACATAAGAGCATAGTTTCAGATAGGGACACTAAGTTTGTTGGTTATTTTTGAAGAACACTTTGGAAGAATATGAAGACAGATTTGAAATTCAGATCTACTTTCCACCCATAGACTGATGGACAGACAGAGGTAGTAAACAGGAGTTTGGGAAATTTGTTGAGATGTTTAGTTGGAGAGAAGACCGGAAGTTGGGATTTGATTCTTGCCCAAGCCGAGTTTGCCTACAACAATTCAGTGAACATGAGTACAAGAAGAACACCTTTTGAGATTGTTATCAGAGCACACCCCAGAGGTATATTAGAATTGAGGGATATCAACAATAAAGACAAGCGGAGTACAGAGGCAGAAGAATTTGCAGATCACATGAAGGCCTTACATGCTCAAGTTAAACAACAATTGGAGGATATGAACAACAAGTATAAGGAGAAAGCAGATGAGAAGAAAAGACATGTGGAATTTAAAGTTGGCGATGAAGTGATGGTGTACCTGAGAAAAGAAAGATTCCCAGTTGGAACCTATAATAAGTTGTAGATGAGGAAGTTTGGACCTTGTAAGATCTTGAGGAAGTTCAGTTCTAGAAATGCATATGAAGTGGAGCTACCAGATAGTTTGGGGATTTCACCTATATTCAACATTGTAGATCTATGCCAGTATCATGAATCAGAATTCAGTGAAGACAGTATTGCAGACTTGGAGAAGCAGATACCTCGAAAGGAACCAGATCAGATTGAAGACATTTTGGACAGTAGGATTGGGCATAGCACACAGAGCAACCAGTACAAAGAGTATCTTGTGAAATAGGAGGACAGACAAGTTGAAGATTCATCTTGGATTTCTCAAGAAGAGATGGACCGCCTTGATTTTCCTCTGACCCCAGCAAAGTGAAGGACTCACTTTTTCAACAACCCCGGATGTCTAATGTAGGAGCATCCCCAGTTCTTAGAAATCTTGCATCAACCAAAAATATTTCTTTTCAGTTTGTTTTCTATTTTACAGTTTTAGCACTTCTTTCTAAATTTTCTTGCATTTGCTTGAACTAGATCTTGCGGAGCTTTATTTTTCTTTTGATCATGATTATCTTCCTTATTCCTGAACCGTGGGATGTTTGGATCATTTTCCAGCAAGTTATCGCTTCCAGATTTCGAGATAGTTTTCTGGCTTAGAACACCAAAACTGCTTGGACCTATTTGCTATTGGCAAATCTTGCAGATCATTTCCATAGTTTATGGAGCCCTAGTTCTTGTTTCTAGCATTCCTTTGCATGTGGCCGACCTTCCCTCTGATCCGCACTTCTTCCTTTGGATTTTCTGGAGGATTTTCATTGGCGGGGGCCGACCTGGTGGTTTTACACATTTCTTCATGTTCATCATTGTTTGATTCTTCTTGGGTCGACTCGATCCCTCTAGACCATATAAATCAATGTAATTTAGCTTCTAGTAGCAATTTTTCATAACCAGGAAGATCTATCTTGAGTTTAAGAGGTCCGGTATAGACCGAGACTATAATTGAGCATGTTTGTATCAGGCCAGTGAGTCAAATCTTGTAGCCTGCATGTTGTCGGCAGATTGTAAATAATTTTTTATGATGTAATCAATCAGTTCTGCATTGCCTCCATCATCTTGTCTTGCTTTCGTTGTGTTTTACTCTTGTTGCACAGTCCGGATAGATCCCATTGAGGTCTCTCCTAACCGTGACTGCACCAAATTGATCCTTACATGGCCAAATGTAAATATGATGCTTTGGCATGTGGTGATGAGGTCCTTCATGATCCATCCTGGTGTGGCCTTCCCTTCAGCCTAGTGCATCCTCATCCTCAACATAGAATAAGTTACCTCCATCTAGTTGATCGTTGATTTTTCCATTAAGAAGATCATTGGCTCAAATTCTATAAAGCCACACTATGTGACCCATTTTCTTACACTAAAAGCATGTATTTTCTCTTTTGTTTTTACCTAACTATTTATTATTGCTCCTATTGAGGAACATATTTTGTATCTTCTTTCCTCTTTTATTTTGCTAGAAGGGTCGAAATCATATCTTCTAAATTTTGTCAAGTTATTTGACTAAGTTTTAAAATAACATTATTGTAATTTGATGGCAATATTTTTAACAAGATAGCTTTATCATCATCATCTACTAGAGTCTTATTTTTTGCTAGCTGCCAAATGAGAGACCTTAAATTACTTATATGATTTGACATTGTAATTCCCTTCCATTTTGAACCTAAACAATTGAAGTTTTAGGGAGAATTTTGAATTGACTAATTTTGCTCCAAATAGTTTATTTAGATTATTTTTTTAAAATGATGATTTATCTAAATCTATATGATGTAATTCAAAGCCAAAAGAGAAAGACCAACAATAGCCTTTCCTTTATCATCTCTACTATTCCAATTCAATAACATAGTTGCATCTATAAGCGATTATTTCTTTCCACTCATTATTCCCCATAAATTCTTATTCATTAGTTATATTTGGATTTTCATTCTCCAAATATGAAAATTGAATCAAGAATATTTGTCTAGTAGAATCTCCATTATTTATATATATATATATATATATATATATATATATATTATCACTTCAAACAATCACATACGACTTTAAATCAATTTAGAAAGGGTGAAAAAATTGCAAAATCACTCACCTGAACATCTTCAAGAGAACGCCAATTTAAAAGCTTCATATTGTCAAATAACGATTAGATTGAGCCTTTGCTGTAAACATTGTTCTCTTTATCTCCTTCATGGCAAATATTAGTTTTAGAACTCTTTGAGGCACTTTCTGTGAAAATATCAAATATTCAGTTATGATGTTTGCTTCATTCAATTCTTTGTATCATGCCTAAGTGGTTCCACATAGTAGATAACAGTCTGACCATGAAGAGGGAAACAAAATTTAGATTCTTAGATGATCTACAAATTTAAGGGAGACAAAATTTAGATTCTTAGATGATCTACAAGTCAAAGTAAAACTTGCATCAATGCAAAGTGCCAAAGAACAACAGGATATGGAGGAAGACATTGCACAACTTCTTCTTTTCTTTATTTTCCCCTTGACGTGTGTTGTAACGATGAGGAGATTCCTTCATGCATAATGCCTTAACCTTTTGCGCTAAGTCACCTCTATATTAGAATTCTTCATCGTTGCTTCATATCAGCATTTTCCTCCTCTGTCACGTCGCAAGATCAAATGGTCAACGATCCCAAATCTACCTCCTATGCAGTAGTTTCTTCAAACGCCTCCAATCTACCTCCAATGCATAGGTACAAGGAAATGATTCACTCTTATAATGGGTGCTTGTATTTCCTACTCATTCCATTTATTGAGATCGGATCTCCAAGAATTTCAATCAATTTCTTTTGTTCCAAACATAACAAAGCAATACGAATCAACACTTTAATCTCTACTTTGTTCGAACCCTGATCAGACTTAACTCTTGAGAGAATATCAATCTTAGAAAATAACAGCATGTGGATATGTTTGACGCTTCCAGGTTCCACTGATCATTTGAATTTATTACATTTGTATTAAATTATCATTAAAACAACCTATCAGAATGGAGACACAAGCCTGAGCTGCCATCTACGCGATGCCTGGACATGACTCACCCTTTGTCACCTTTGTCTATCCAGGCATCAGAAATGAAGATCTTACCAAGAAGAGTTGAAAAAAAAAACTAAGTCCCTCGGGCTATGATACCATATAATGGACAATGGTAAAACTTAATTTTTATTATTTCATGTCCAAGAGATATATTTGTAAGTGAATGTAGTTTTGTAACCATCTAGCAGCAGGTACCTATAACCGTATACGTGACAGGAACCTGAAAAATGGTGTACACAGTGTAACAATGTAATACACCATTTTTAAGCCGACAAATATTAAGTTTTCTATCATGCATACTTGTGCTTATCATACCCTCACAATTTATTGACTTGATCAAGTTGCTTGGAATTCTTTCTCCATGTTCCTTATATCTAACACACTTGCACTCTTCACATGTGATATTATAGGTGTGTTCATAGATTATGCAAGCATACTCGTAATAACCTAAAAAGTTAGTGGATCCACCTAGCTAATCATGTGACCTAAGCATTTTGCCTATCTCATCACAATATGATTAGTAGCGCATAATCAATACTCTTGACATTTTATTCATGCAGAGAATCATATGTGATCCAGAATCACCAATAGACTAGGGTCAACCTTAAACAGCCTACAATAAGCCTTTGACCGCTTAGGTGGCAATTGTGGGCCCATTGCCTTTGTCGAGGTCTACTCCCTTCCGTTTTTGTTTCCGTTAATGCTCAAATTCAAACATTGACCACCCTTTCATTAATAGCTTCTGTAAATGGTGATGTACTATTCCAACTCAAAGATCGAGCTCAGAGGAGATGAGGAATGTGTTCTGCTAGGGTTTGAGGTTGCGTATTGCATTTTTCAGACCGCATTTACTGCGGGACTTTTGCGTTTATTATGGCTCCAGCCAACTTTAGCCCAGCAGTTGATGTTGGTGTTTGAGTTGCTGCGATAGACCCTCATGGCACCTCAGAACAAGCGCCCTCGCAAATTTGTTCTGAAAGTGTTTCACGAGTTATGTCCTCACCTGATGTTGTGCTTCCTATTCAAGATTTTGATAATGCCTATGAGTGGCTTGAAAAATGCACTTTGATAGGTGATTTTGTGGGTAGGATCCCTCCTAAAAGCATGCTTCGTGACTGGGTCACCAAAGCCTAGTCTCCTCATAAAGTTCGGCTTGATGGCGTCCAAAGCCTCACCAAGGGATTCTTTTTGTTTTGCTTTTTGAACCCTTCCCATGTTGAGGATATCCTCTCTCATGGGCCATGGATCGTTTGGTCTTCCCTTCTGGTTTTCCAGCGCTGGTCTTGAGACTTTTCTGTCTCAGATGACAAAAAGTTGCGAGGCTCGATCTGGGTTGAGTTCCCCGATCTTCCCTTGCCTTGTTGGCCTTTCATGCAAACTATTGCTCAGTATGTTGGCAAAGTTATTTGCCTTGAACTAGATCATTTTTTTAATGCTCGCCCTCAAAAGAGGGTCTACGTTGAGGTCGACCTTTCACGCGACCTGAAAGAAACTGTTGATATTCAAGTGGGAGGAAATACCTTCACCCAGAAGGTGCTTTATTTGAACCTTCCCAACACTTGTTATAGGTGTCAGTCGACAGATCACAAAATCAAGGATTGTCCCTTGGCTATTCCAAAGATAAAACCCCCTATTAAGGAGATCGGCTCTCGACCCATGGAGGGAGCTAAGAAGGATGAATGGGCCATTGTAGTTTGCAAAGGCAAAAACTTTGTGGCTTCAGCCCATGAGTCACTCATCGGTTCAAGTTCCCAGCCGACAACGGAGCCTCCTACTCAAACACCGTCTGCCCAGGTGGTCTCTACATCGTCCGCTTCGGTTTCAAACCCTGGCTCACAGGGGAAGGATTCTTCTGAGGGTGTCACTCTACCCCCTTGGGTTCACACTCCTCGGGCTGCGTTTGTGATTTATGCTCCACATTCTCTGCGTCGTTATCGCAGCCCTTCTGGGTGTGCTAAGATTGCAGATGGTGGTTCAGAAAAATGATTAGTTATTTCTAGTGGGGACTCTCTTCCCGATCTCAATTCAGTTTTTTGCACAATAGCTTCTCCTCTCTTAGAGATGAGGATGATATGCAAGATTTTTCATGAATTACATCTCATGGAATGTTCGAGATCTCACAGACCTCACCAGAAAGTATTTTGTTTGAGATGTTCATCAACATGTTTTAGGCCTGGATGTTCTCTGCCTTCAGGAAGTTAAAATTGTTGGTTTCATTCTCACTGCTGCATGTCATGTTATTTGGCTAGATAGCCTTGTTTTTGCTTCCCATCATTAAGCTAGTCGAGGGGGAGTTGCTACTCTCATTTCACCTCGTTGGCTCTCTGCAGTTATTTCTCACAGTTTTGATCCCATGTAGCGCGTTGTATGGGTTTTATTGTCAATTGATAATCATTATGTTGGGATTGTTAATGTTTATGCTCCCAAGGATGCGGTTGATAGATCACACCTATAGCACTAGATTGTTGACAATCTACCACCTGCAACTTGGGTCATGTGTGGGGACTTCAATATGGTTGAGGTGGCGACCGATAAGGACGGAATTTTGCCTTTTCATTGTACAATTGGTGAGAGGGAAGCCCGGTACTATATATGTAATAAGTTGGATCTTTTTAACCCCAACACAAACTGTCGCCGCCTTGGTGGGTTTTGGCACACTTGGTCTAATTTCAGAGCTAGCTCCGACAGAATGTTTAAAAGGCTTGATCGTGCTATGATAACTGCGCAATCTTTTTTTTCATTTTCTGAAGATCAAGATCTTCCCATCACTCCTCTTGTTGATGTGACATTGTCCGATCACTTCCCCATAAAGTTTAGCATTGAATGGCAACCAACTAGGTAGCGTCCTTCCAAGATACAGTTTTACCTCAACACGTCTCTCCTGCATCAACAAGCCACGATGGCCCACATTCAAAGGGTTTGGAATTTGGAACCAAGGCCTCATCATCACACTGGTTGGATTGCATGGTGGAATGATGCCATTACCTGGATTGTGAGGTTTCTTCACATTTATGGTAGACAACTTGTCATGTACCGCAAGTGGTCGTATGACGCGACCACCAAAGATCTCTGTGGTGCCACAGAAGCTCTGGCCTTGAATCCTTTTGATTCTAACCTGCAACTTTGATTAGCCCAGCTCCATCATCATAAACAAGTTGCACATAACTACTCTGCCAGAAGAGCTCAAATTAAAGCCAGGTTACATTGGCTCAAGGTGGGTGATAGGGCCTCCAAAGAATTTTTCCTAGATTTGCATGCCTTTCATACCTCTATAGGGATTAAGAAAAATCAATGAAGGGCATGTTGTTCTCACCAAGCTACCTAATATTCTGCAAGCTTTTGTCTATCATTATGAGAAGGTTTTCACAGCACAGGGAAACTCTAATAGAGCCCAACCTTTGCAAGATTGCCTAGTTGTTGTTCCCAAATGGCTTTTCGAGTCTCGGCAGACCTTTTGTGATCTCTTACTAACCATTGATAATCTCAAGGAAGTCATTTTTTCTATGGCGGATGATGAAGCCCCTGGGTGTGATGGTTTCCCATGCGATTTCTACAAAGCCCTTTGGTCTTGTGTCACTCCCAGTCCCTAAGAACGATGCTTAACCAGGGTAACATCAAATTTATCCCTCAGGCTAAGGATCCAAAGAACATTTGCAATTGGAGGCATATTACCTTGCTCAATGTCTCGTATAAAATCATTGCCAAAGCCTTGGCTCTCAAGATTCGTCATCTCCTACCTTTGATTGTTCGTCTAGAGCAAACTGGATTTATCAAGTCCAGGTTTATTCTGGATAATATTATTGTTGTTTGGGAAGGGATGGACTAGGCTAGATGCTCCAAATAGTGGGCAATATTCTTTAAGATTGACTTCGCTAAAGCGTATGATCACATTGAGTGGCCATTTATTTTGGCTAAGCTCACAGCTCTTGGCTTCGGCCACAAATTCATTCAATCTGTCCAGATGTTATTCAGGGATGCCTTGGCCTGTATCACCATTAATGGTCATCGGTCTAAGGCTTTTGGCCTTTTCAGATCCATTCATCAGGGATGTCCTCTGGCTCCTGCTTTATATGTTCTTGTGGCGGAGGGTTTGGGGTACTTACTTGCTAATGCTATCTATGTTGGGTGTGTCTGTGGTATCTCCCTGCCAGATTTTATGAATAACTCCTTCCTCACTCTCGTTGAGGAAGAAGATAATGTTCAAGCCGCTCTTCACTGTCTGGACACCTTTTGCTTGACTTTTGGCTCGATCATTCAATAGCACAAGACACAATGTTATAGGCAGTCTTTTCTTCCCACCCCGCCTTGGATTTTTCAACATGCCTAAAACAAGGCTTCATCATGGAAAAAAAAATTTCTTTTTGGGCATTCCTTTTTCCTTTCAAGCTTCGCCTATGGATCTTTGGAATGTTGTTTTAGCCAAGATTGAGAAAAAGTTGGCCTATTGGAT
Source organism: Cryptomeria japonica (assembly GCF_030272615.1). Classification (NCBI taxonomy): domain Eukaryota; kingdom Viridiplantae; phylum Streptophyta; class Pinopsida; order Cupressales; family Cupressaceae; genus Cryptomeria; species Cryptomeria japonica. The sequence goes on along the minus strand of NC_081405.1, from coordinate 138,264,393 downwards.
TACCAAGCCTCTCTCTCTAGCTGGCAAATTTCAAATTTGTTCGAAGGTTTTGGCTGCCACCCATCTCTATAACTCTTCATGTTTGGATCCTTCTAAGGCCTCTTACATGAAGTTGGAAAGATTTATGCAGGCTTTTCTTTGGGCCTTTCGTTCCGTCCATCAAGGTTTTCACAAAGTCGTTTGGGAGTATTGTTGTCTTCCCAAGGAATCTGGAGGGCTCGGCCTTATTTCTACCCAGAAACAAGGGCTTGCCTTATGTTCTAAATGGATAATCAGAGCCTTATTTGGCAACAAGGCTTGGAAAACCCTTCTTCAGCATTACATTTCTTCAGGATTTCCTACCTATAGGTCGGCTTGGAAGGGGATTGGTTTTCAAACCCTGCTCATTATGAAAGACCCTATTCAGATCCAGGGTACTTTTGTTGTTAAAAGCATCTAGTGTGCTTGGGAAGCTATTAAGCCTTGGCTTCAATGGGCAGGTGATGGTTTTTGTGATGGGATCTCCATGAATCAACACAACCTCTAGTGATCACCTCTTTTTTAGGTGCAAGGGTTACCATTGCCCAAAATACAAGGTGTTAGTGCTCTACATTTTCACAAACATGGCATTTGAACACCTAAGGATTTGTTTTCCAGAGCTTCTATGAGTCTCCGGTCATGGGATGACCTCCGAGTCCAGTTTTGTCTATCTCGACCTGATCGACAGACTTATGACCTTCTGGTTTCGGCCTTGCCCTCACATTTGTTACATAAGCTTGGCATTCAGTCTGTCAAACCTTGGTGGAAAGATTGGAAGTGGTATCCTTGGACTCCTTTCACCAGCTACAAACCCAAAATGGGTTATCTCTGGTTGGTTCCCCATTTGCCTATGGTCCCTATTCTCAACCAGCGGTGGCACTTGCAGTCTTCTCGAAATTCCTGGAGACTCGGGTTTCTTGTTGTCTAGTCTGCCACCATTGAACCCAAGATTGCACACTTTTCTTGGTGTGTGCTTTTTCAAGGGCTACCTTTGGGTTCCAGACTTAAGCATTTGGGGGTTCTTGATCCCCCAGTGCCCTTTTTGTGGTCACCTAGAAACTTTTATGCATATTATTTGGTTCTATAGAAGAGATCAATAGTACTAGAGTTGGATCCATGATTTCTTTCAACCTTTTTGGCCTGAGCCCTTTTCTTGGCATATGGCTCTTATGGGTGATTCCCTTGGAATCCCCTTCAAGTTTTTCTAGATATGGCATGCTTTCAGAATGGAGATCCTATTTACTCCTTGGAAAGATAGAAATGCAGTTCTTTTTACTCACAACTCTTTGGATATTAATGTCTCACTTTATGCTAAAGCTGTTAGGATTCCCAAAGATACTGAGGGGGGGTTGAATCAGTATCTAACTGATTTGATAATTTTCTTAACTTAAAACATGTAAAGCATATCAATACTGTATACCGGTAAACAAAAAGTAATGCAATAAACAGAGATAACATCAACCACATGAAAAGCACACCATAACACATCAGTTTAACGAGGAAACCCGGTGTGGGAAAAACCTCGATGGGATTTGTGACCCACAATATTCACTTACTGGCCAATAAGAGAATATTACTGCTACAATAGGGGCCTGCACATGCAGGAAGGCCAAGTGCCTAGAGCTCACTGCTCAATTACAAAATGGATTGTGCAAATCCAATGTCTTGTACTACTTCAAAATAGCATCTACTATGTCGGATCCAGTATTGATTTAAGCTCTACTTTATACATAAACCCTTAACCTATAATTCGCATAATAGGTCTACCTTATGTCGCCTATCTACTTCCTTAGAAAATGTTCTATAGTGATCTCATACATATATGAGTCATTTTACAACTTGCCAAGTCGGCTTATAATTAATGATTTTACAATTAATTACAAAATATATTATAAACAAAATTCATGTCGGCCTGGGTGCCGGTATACTTCCTTTCACTACCGGTCTTCTATGTGCTGGTGTAGAGTCTGTTGTTGCTGATGCTGGTAAATTGTCTTGTCGGTGTCATAGGATTGCAAGGTTGCCATCAATGACAAAACCTTCAATCACCTACAATATCTCATTGGAGTGTGCATTTTCCAACAATCTCCCCCTTTGGCATTGATGGCAACACTCATGAGAAAAATCCAAAAAGTGTCATCAAAAAGAATCTGCTAGAATTGTCTTACCAAAAATTGTGTACCAAAAAAATATGTGCTCCCCCTGAGCTGATGATCCATTTGCTGATTATTTTTCTCATTACCACTACTCCCCCTTTGGCATCAATGTCAAAGGTTGTCAAAGTGTCAATTGAGTGTGGTTTCCAGCTTTATCCTTATAACCGGTTGGTTACAATCTGAAAAAGGTCTGCCAATACCAGATTCAAGCTCTCAGTGAACCGTTTGCTATCTTTTAATGCAGCCTCTGTCCTCTAAATTGTACTGGTGAGGTGTTGCATTTGATGTGCCGGTGTTTTCTATCCTTGAATTAAAGCCTTAGATATCTCTTTTCTTAAGGAGGCAAGGTAGTCTAATTTTGGACTGTCTCTATTTTAGATCTTTTGCCTTTCCTTTTATTCTTTCCTTTTCTCTTTCCAACTTCAAAAGTTCCTCCTCAAAACCTGTTATTTTCTGCTCAAAAACTGATAATGGTTCAGATGAATTAATGAAATTATCAACTAGTTGATTTATTTCTTCCTGTGCCTTGCTGATCTTCTTGTCTATATCTACTGTCAAGAAGTTTGTTTTGCATGTATCTCTGTACAAAGTTTTAAATTATTTTAGTGTACAACATAGTTCCAGTAAAAGAGTGTCAAAATGTCTCATGCACTTCTTTATTTCCTCTTCAAAGAATTTGTGTTTTTCCTTCTCTAGTTTCTCCTTGAATGCTTCCTCATTTATTTGTTCAACTGTCACAGTGTTGTCAGTAATATACTTAGACAATGTGTCAAGTTGATTCAAAGAATCTTTATTATCTATATTACACTTGGGTGCTATCATTTTCAAAATTGGAATTGTGTCGTCAATTGCTTTGTATGATTGTGAACTACACTCGATTATCTTCTTGATAGAATCCAAAAGAACTTTTGTCAAATTTGTTGGTTTGAATTCTGCATTGGAAGAACCAACAATCTGTATTCCACCGATGGGAGCAATTTCTTTGCTTGTGGTGACCTCTGGTAGGTCAGTTTGTGTTTGCATTTCTTTAAAAAAAGGTTTGGATTGCTCAGGTGTTGTCGATGGCACTGTCTTTGCATGAACCTGTTGTTGTGAGGGAGCCTGTTGCTCTGCCTATTTCTCAGTGTTGTCACCTGTCGGTTTACCTTCTATGCTATCTGTTGCCGGTGGCTCATTTGCCACATCTATTTTCCCTGTTGAATCCTTATCTACCACAATATTGACTTTCTGAGTGTCAATGTTCATTGTATATAACACCTCAGAATCAGGATTTGTGTCCTCATGTGGTATGTCCATACTCTCACTAGCCAGTTGATTGTCAGTAGTAACTACTAGTGGAGTATCTAGAGGCGGTGGGGATAAGTTATCTATTATTTTCATGCTAGGTGGTCCACCAACCTTACCTTTTCCCTTATCCTTTTGATATACCAAGATGGGTTTAGGGCTTCGATACTCTTCCTTCTTTTCCTTCTCTACAAGGAATATGTCCCATGCATTAGTTGTTTCTTCTGTTACCTCATTCACTCTCCTTGCCATTAGTGCTACATGTCAATGAGCAGTTGAAAATACTGACCAGTTAGCCTCTGAGATCAATTTATCTATCTCATCAGGTGAGTTGACAGGATGTACAGCAAGTAATTTTTCAATTTTTATTTTCTTATCAAGTTCAATAATACCTACTCTCCTAGCTTCAAGTTTGTTGTAGAGATCTATCGGTATTTCATCAACAACTTGCATCAAAAATTTCTTAAAAATATCTAAGTGCAATATTACATTGTTCTCTACTTTATCTTTGTCATCATCTGATAATGTGTTATACATTTTGCTAATAATTTTCAATTTACCATCCTCAGTAATTTCATGTAGTAATTTATCAATAGGAGCTATAGACTTCTTCTTAGGAGTCACCTTTTTCTTCTTTGGAGTTAATTTCTTTGATGGGGGCCTTACTACCTGTTGTTTTTGTCTTGTTCTTCTAGGAAAAGGTGAAGATATCGGTGAAGATTTCCTTTTTCTCACAACTCTTTTGAATGCAGCTAGTATGTCACTTTCTGAAGAAGTTCCAACCGGTGAAAGGTGAATTTCCGGTTGAAGTGCTTCTAACTCATCTTCAGTAATACCAGTTTGTTTAAGTACATCTTCCTTAATAGCTTTTGCTTGCCTGGATCCTTTTCTAACTATTGCTTCAACCTTTTTAACATTTTTCTTTTGATTGAATTTGTTTTTCAATAGTCTCGGCACTGCCAAATACCTCTTCTTTGGGTTCCTTAAGTGCTTCTAGGAGGGCTTTTGCATATGTTTCTATTATGTGGTCATCAATTTCATACCCCATTTCAGTAACCTAGATGGTTCTTGGGATAACTGCCTCCATCCAAATTTCATCCTTCTTTATAACAAAACAGATTTCATCTTTATACTTGTTCACAATTGCTTGTGACAATCTGACTCTGGTCTTCATCCGGACCTTTAGTGTCTAAAAATACTCATTTATGTTCTTTTCTATGTTCTCTCCCATGTTGTTTAGTAAATCTGACAATTGTTTGCCTACCGGTATATCAAAACCAAGATTTATGTTACCGATACCGGGTACTTGTTTGGTTATGTGTAGCATTAGACAGACAAGTAGGTTTCCAAATCTGAATGTTCCCTTTTTGTCTTTCTTTATCTTTCCCAAATTGTCAATTAGTTCATCTTAAAGCCATTCGCACACATCTATTTTTGCATTATCATTAACCATGTCATAGGCACTCTTTATGCATAAGCTAGAGACTGAGTTTAACCTATTTGCATGTGTGGTTTTGTAGCCTAAGATCATACTAATGAATCTGACATTGATATCTGTTACATCATTTACCCTTAAGGATCTCTTATCAGATGTTGCACCAGTTAGGTTAATCACTAGGTCATTTGAGACCTTCTTTGTGGAAGGTAACCCTATCACAGCCTTTACCGCTTATTTTGTGATTTTGTGAACTGAGTCCAACCAGAAGAATGCACCATGTACCCTTCTTAGTACTACCCTCATAACATCCTTGGGAAAATCTGGGATACTGAGAATTTCGGTGAAACCTAGGGTTTCTACTATCTTGTGTTCAGGTTTGATATTTCTGGATTCATCACAAATTACAAATTTATACATATTCTTAATTTCCTCATCACCTAATTCCTCTATATGACAATGTATATATATTCTAGGGTCTTCAGCAAAAACTACTCCTTTAGGGATTTGGAAAAATGCACCAATATTATCATCTTTCTTGGCAATTTCAGGAACTAATTGGAATACAGGTCTAGGGCATTTAATAACTTCGACAACAGTAGGGTTTGCAATGAATTCAGGAATAGATGAAGAATCCATGGTTATAAATACCTTTATCTGCCTTAAGGAATGATTGCTTGATGAATTGCTTCACTTCTTTGCTTGGAATGCCTTCTCTCGGGAATTTTAGCGCTCTCGAAGATTTGAATGCTCGGTGAAATGAAAATGGAGCCAAAACACTTGTTTTATAATGTTAATTTTGCCAACCACCACATTTAATGCTTGTCGATTAAGTAATGACTTAACTTATCTGTCGGTATAGAAGTAATTTCAACTTCTTACCATCAACCGAGGGAATAATAGCATGTTTCACATTTGGTTACTAAAACCTCAAAGGAATTTTCTTCAGTTAGATGAAGAGTCTCCTGCCAGTGGAGTGTTACTCTGTTCTGCCGATGGAGGAGAATTCTTATCAACATTTAGATCTGACTTTCTAATCCATTGTTTTGAGAATTCTTGCTTTACCTCTTCAACCTTTTCTTTACCTTTCAAACTAGCACCATTATTACTTGTCGGTGATGCCTTACTTCTGCAGAATTTTGCAATATGTCCAATCTTGTTACAAGCATAACAAGTCACATTATTTTTCTAAATAGCTTTCCCATATCCTATGTCGGTTTGTGTTCTACACTGATTAGATAAGTGTCCAAATTTTCCACAAACATAACATCTTACATTCATTCTGCAATTTTCTGAATAATGACCAACTTTGTTGCATTTGGAACATTGACCGGTGGGTGTATTAGTGCTCTGATAATTTCTAGATCTACACTGATTTGCTCTATGACCATATTTGTTACAATTAAATCATTTGCCATAAAATTTATAAGCAGTAGGTTGTCTTACCGGTTTGCTATGATCATGTTTGTTTGCAGTACTAGAGCTTTCACTAGCTTCAAAGCCAAGGCCATTAGTGTCACCATTAGGTTTCTGATTCTTCAACAAGTCACCAAGTTCTTCTGAGCTTTTCTTGAATTTTTCTTTGTGCTGATTTGTAGTATCCAGTTCTCTTTCCAAGATACCTTTCTGTCTCATGAGTTCATTTCAATTATTTTGTGCATGCATCAGATCTGTCTTCAACATATCATTTTCATAACTAAGTCTTGTGTTTTTATTTGCAGCCTCATTCAGTCTTCTAGTCAATTCTTCTTCATTCTTCTTTCTATCTTCAATTTCTTTACAAAATCTCATAGTCATATCTTGCATCTCATTCTTTGTTGTCATGTTTTCTTGTTTCAACTTATTCATCAAATCACTAAGATTTTCCTTTTCATCATTCTCATTTTGCATCTTTTCACAAAGTTCTCTTCTCTTGTTCCTTGCAATGGTGATATTTTTTTGAAGTGCTTGAATAATATCCTGTGCAACTTTTAGATCATCTTCAAGTCTGATATTTTTCAACTTTTCTATATCATAGTCTGAGAGAGTTGCTTCTAATTGCTTCATCAAGTTTTCCATCTCTACCGATGTCAAGATCTTCCTCAAGTTGTTAGGCTTATGAAAATAGAGGACCAAGCTCTGATACCAATTGTTAGGATTCCCAAAGATACTGAGAGGTGGGGGTGAATCAGTATCTAACCGGTTTGATAATTTTCTTAACTTAAAACATGTAAAGCATATCAATATTGTATACCGGTAAACAAAAAGTAATGCAATAAACAGAGATAACATCAACCACATGAAAAGCACACCATAACACAATAGTTTAATGAGGAAACCCGGTGTGGGAAAAACCTCAATGGGATTTGTGACCCACAATATTCACTTACTGGCCAATAAGAGAATAGTACTATTACAATAGGGGCCTGCACATGTAGGAAGGCCAAGTGCCTAGAGCTCACTGCTTGATTACAAAATGGGAAGTCTCACTGACTTACAAAATGGATTATGCAAATCCAATGTCTTGTACTACTTCAAAATAGCATCTACTATGCCAAATCTAGTACCAGTTTAAGCTCTGCTTTATAGATAAACCCTTAACCTATAATTCGCATAATAGGT